>NC_064625.1:177164528-178414528 GCF_023898315.1 Schistocerca nitens | reverse complement strand
GGAGGAAATGGACAGGACGTCTGAACCCGGCCGCTCCTAAGGTTTCCATAAACAGTACATCTTCTTGTCAATAAGAGTAGGGTTCACTTTGAACTTCTCCTTCATTGACTATGTTCTGCAACTTATCCACTACCTCAATAAGAACAAATTTGTCATCTTTGCAGCTCTTAACCTTCTGACTATGTGTGTGTGTGAGTGGAACAGGAAGTACGAGCTAGTCGCACAGAGAAAGAAATGAAAAAAAATGTGAAGCTTCAGTCACAAACACAGGAATAAATGCCAGTGTCCTACCAACTATTTAATTGACATTCAAATAGTTATGAAAGATATGGCGCATAAAATCTTGTCCACTAGCGTAAATTCACGTGCTTTTCTTCAAGACCAGACCATGATTTCCATATGTCGTCAACCTTATGTCTGCAAGCCCTTGCACTCGTACTTAGACTAAATATATTCCCCTACAGGTGAGACATGTTAATTGACAATCGATTGCCCGGTATTGGCGGACAAAGGCAATACTGCAGTTCCTGTGTATTTCATAAATACGATGGAATGTTTCCTCGGTCGTGCATGCGTCCGTATTTGCATGCATGTCCGAAAGGACATTACAGTGTACTTCTGAAGAACACAGGTAGAGCAGTATAGTACTGGCCCACGAAAAGCTCTCGTGCGAAACAAAAATATTGACCAATATTTTAGTCACACTCTTTAGTTTGTTTACGTCCGTAGGACATGTTTGAGTTGTGGTCTGAGGGAAAGTCTGTATAGTTCTTTGTCATCAGCAGAACTGGAAATTATGAGCAATGTGTTGCAAATTGACTTGCGCACCAGGATGTAACCTATGGATGCTAATATCTGTAGGTAATGCTGTCAGGTGTACCTAGTGACGTAAGGAATTGCTGGTACATCCAACCATTCAGTGCTTACTTTTCCGATTTTTCTGTACCACCACACACTTCCTTCGGTTACCTAAACGATTCCTTGATACCTGAGGATGTATCCTATCAATCGATTCCTTCAATTGGTCAGACAGGGCCACTATTGTTTCTATTAGTTCGATCCTATACCTCTTGATTATGTATTCGATTTAGCCATCTTCAGAATTATTCTGTATCACATTTCACATTCTACAACGATGAATGCATGACAGTTGTATGCTTGCCATCATCCTCCCATAATAACAACGTATGGGGGGTGTGTGGGCATAGCCAGACCTTCTGAAACTCATCTGGACTGGCCCCCTCTAACTAAAGAATAGGCTGCCTCCCCCTTCGGGAACCATATGTTGGTCTGACTGCTGTATAGACGCCCCTTCCACGTTGTTGCACCTGTAGTATGGCTGTCTGCATCACTGGTGCAGACACGGCACCCCAGTCTTGCATAGCCTTGCTGCTAAACAGTGGAGGTGGAGATAGGACTATTGTAGCCTACGCTGTCCAATATTTTCCTTGGTTCATAAATGACATGAGGGTATCACAGGCTTTCTATATTGTCCCTTGCACTGATAATCGCCGGGTAAGATTGTCTATACGTCTACTGAATCCTTTTAGTCTTCTGAGTCTTTCTTCATATTCTTATGTAAAATTTATAAATTACGTATTTGTATCTCAAGGTATACAGATAAAACAGAATGAAGCGATTACCAGTGGCTGTAGATATTCCGTACGCAGCAAATTTATTTTAGATTCTTTATAGGTATTTTGTATGAAGCCCTTGTCGACAAAGACAGTATGTAAGTGAGAACATTTCGTATCATACATTTAGATGCGTCTGTGGATGAACTGTCGCTTCAGAAATGAGCGATTTGTGTTGTGTAATGGTTTTAGACATAGGTATTTCACATAACCCCTGGAAAAGAAATGAGTTGGTGTCAGGGCCAGACCTCTAGCGGGCAGGCAACGCAGTGCCGTCGTGGCAAGGACGCCGGATTCAACGTTTTGGGAGGTGCAGATTCTAAAGTTTGCAGCGGCTTCCGATTCGCAGCTCTTGCATAACGATGGAAATTCTGAAGTTAATTTTACATTGTCTGTAATGCTTATCAATGTACTGGTAAGTGTTAGCTGCAGTCATGTGTCACCGCTGTAGTGATTTTGGGTTGGCCCGTACGGTGGGCCCCAAACTGTACGGTCTCGGTCCGCGTCGCTGGCCTCCCACGCCCTGCATTATAACGCCCACAGCCGCGCTGTCGCAACCGGGACGCAGTTTGGAGCACAAACAGGATTTCAGCTGACCGCAAACCGCTAGCCGCCTGCGGTCACAGCTGGGATATGACGCCAGCACTCTTGCCTGCTCTTCCCACACACACGCACGTAAGAAGCTGGAGTATTCCTGGCGCACATCCGCAATGATCTCGTTACGCAAATATGCGTTCCTGCGTCAGTGGCTTGCCACTAAAGGATAAACATGTCCTTAAAAGGCAAGTGCGTCTACACTGTACGGAGACCTGTGTGTAGCACGTCCTGACACTTAACACTATCTTTAAAATGGTGATGAATATTCCTAGCTAGGTTTGGAAAGTCATTTATCAGCTTCACTGACACATATGTGAAAATATGAAATATGCATTTGAGTATAATTAATCCAGGACATTGTTCAGTCAAGCGAGTAGCAACAGTGTTTCTTGATCGCATCATATAATTGCAATCAGCAGAAGTAAATCTTATAAGATTGTTTTGAGAAACATTGTCCTCAGAAAATGGAAGCATTATATTACTATAAATATTTTTACTTGTTGCACCTTATCATATTCACCATGTTTTAAAATTTCACAAAGTTTCCGAAAATTACTGTCAGTTTTTTTTTGTCCTTATCAAAATATCAAACCAGAACACACGAGGTTTTAACATATTCTACATCTGTTGACTCATCAGTGAGAACACTGAATTTAGTGTGTCTCAGTTTTCTTGGTACTTCGTTCTGTGTTGTTATGGCTCTCTCCTATCACATTGTTTACAGTCTGGAAACATTCAGTTCAACGCAGTTGAGTAGCATCTGAAATTTTAGAATCAGGGAAACAACTCTAGACTACTTCCTCCACCTGATTTACTACAATCAAAAGAAGACTGTTCTGTCACGAATGCCGTCAAGTAAACACTGGATGATTGAACAGTGGAAACACGCTGTATGGAGTGACGAATCACGGTACAGAATGTGGCGATCCGATGGCAGGGTGTGGGCATGGCGTATGCCCGGTGAACGTCATAGGCCGGCGTGTGTAGTGCCAACAGTAAAATTCGGAGGCATTAGTGTTATGGTGCGGTCATGTTTTTCATGAATGGGGCTTGCACGTCTTCTTCTTTTGCCTGGTACTATCATAGCACAGGCCTACATTAATCTTTTAAGCACCTGCTTGGTTCCCAATGTTGAAGAGCAATTCGGGGATGGTGATCGCATCTTTCAACACGATCGAGCACCTGTTCATAATGCACGGCCTTTGGCGGTGGTTGGACTAAAAAATCATCCCTGTAACGAACAGGCCTGCACAGATTCCTGACCTAACTCATATAGAACACCTTTGGGATGTTTTGGAGCCCGACATCGTGCCAGGCCTCACCGACCAACATCGATACCTCTCCTCAGTGCAGCACTCCGTGAAGAATGGGCTGCCATTCCCGAAGAAACTTTCCAGAACCTGATTGAACGTATGCCTGCGAGAGGTGTCATCAAGGCTAAGGAAGGGCTGATACCATATTGAATTCCAGCATTACCGACAGAGGGTGCCACGAACTTCTGAATCATTTTCAGCCAGGTGTACAGATAGTTTCTTAAAGGAAAAAATAAAAGGTATTCATATGATGTGGGCTATAAACTGAAAGTAGTAGCGTATGCAGAAGAACACGGAAACAGAGCAGCTGAGTGGCATTTCGGCCGTCCACCAATACAAATGGTGGCTCCATCTTGGTGTGGGCTGTCTTCCATGGAACAGACTGGGTCCTCTGGCCCAGCTGAATCAATCGTTGGCTAGAGATGGTTACGCTCGGGTATTTGGTGAACATTTGCAGCCATTCATGGACTTTATTTTCCCAAACAACAATGCGTCATGTCACCAGGACACAATTGTTCGCTACGGAATTGAAGAACAATCTGGACAGTTAGAGCGCATGATTTGGCCACCCGCACAGCCCGACAGGCGTCCCGCCCAACATTTATGGGATGAAATCACTTCGTGCACCAAATCCTGTGCTGGGAACACTTTCACAGTTACGGGCGGTTACAGAGACCCCATGGCTCAGTAGTTCTGCAGGGCCTTCCTACGTCCTGTTGAGTCCCGCCACGTCGACTCGTCGGACTACGCCAGGCAAGAGGAGGTCCGGCACGACATTAGGAGGTGCCCCATGACTCCTGCCACGTCAGTGTATTACTGTTACTAATGGTAGGTGGAAACCAACTGTTTAGCTGATTTACTTTCCGCTGGGCGACATTCCCTACATCTACACGTAATAATTACTGAGTAAGGCAGTGCATGGCGTAGGGAAAATCGTGTCTGTACTATTTATTTCCTTCCATACCCCATTCACGTAAAAATGACTGTCCGTAAGCCACCATACGCAGACTAACCTCTCTCATCTTATCCTCATTCTTCCAACGCGAGATACACAATGAGGTGGGATACCTCATTATACCGTGTGGGACCTCCTTTTGCCCAGTGTAGTACAGCAACTTAATGTGGCATGGCCTCAACAAGTCATCGGAAGTCCCCTCCAGAAATACTGAGCCATGCTGCCTCTAACAGCCTTCCATACTTGCAAAAGTGTTGCCAGTGCAGGATTTTGTGTATTAACCGACATCCCTATTATGTTCCATATGTGTACCATGGGTGGCGAGATCATTCTCTCGAATTGTACAGAACGTTCTTCAAACCAATGGGAACAGTTGTGACCTGGTGACATGGTGCATTCTCGTCCATACAAATTATGTCGTTGTTTGCGAACATGAAGTCCGTGACTGGCTGCAAGTGGTGTCGAGGTAGCCAAACATAACCATTTGCAGTAAATCATCGGTTGAGTTGGACCAGAGGACCCAGCCAAAACCACATGCACACCCAGTCACCTACTGTCCGGTTCCTGTGCTGTTTGGCCCACTGGAGGCGTGCAGCATTATGTGCCGATGTCAGCTGTGACACTCTTAGAGGTATTCAACCCCGCACCTGCACTGCACACAGCTCCCTACGAAATGGTCACTTGGGAACTGGTTGAGATGGACCTCAGTTCTCTGACAGGGGAATTTCATGTCAGATGTGAAAATTATTGTTATTGACAATCCGTGCTACTCGTCTCTGGATATTTTTATGACTGTTCTTATGTCACGAGTTACAGTTGTATGTAGGCTGTTTAGGTTTCTAAGTTGGTAACGCCAGGTAGCGGTCTGTATGAAAATCACTGACTGTGCTGTGTGCAGTTTGTGGCTGGTTTGCATTGTTGGTATATTTGCTATTGTAGTGTTGGGCAGTTGGATCTGAACCGCATGTAGCGTTGCGCAGTTGGAGGTGAGCCGCCAGCAGTGGTGGATGTGGGGAGAGAGATGGCAGAATTTTGAGTGATTCATGAAAGGTATAGGTTACTGTTAGTCAGGGCCATTCTTTTGTAGGGATAAAAAAAACTCGTGTGACGAGTGCCTCCCGTCGGTTAGACCGCTCGACTGGTGCAAGTCTTTCGATTTGACGCCACTTCGGCGACTTGCGCGTCGAGGGGGATGAAATGACGATGGTTAGGACAACACAAGACCCAGTCCGTGAGCGGAGAAAATCTCCGACCCAGCAGGGAATCGAACCTGAGACATTAGAATTGACAGTCTGTCGCGCTGACCACTCAGCTACTGGGGGCAGACTTTTGTAGGGCTTATTGAAAGTCAGATTAAGTTGCGCTTAAAAAAATTGTGTGTCAGTATAGTGATGATAAGAATAAGTAAAGAGATAAATGTCTACGTTCAGTTTTGCTCAGCTGTTTGAAAATCAAATAACGTAAGAGGTTTATCACCACAGTAATACATAATTTTCTAAGGGGATGTTTCACAGCCACGTGGGATTAGCCGAGCGGTCTAAGGCTGGACTGTATCGCTGGTACCGGCGGAGGTTCGAGTCCTCCCTCGGGCATGGGTGTGTGTGTTTGTCCTTAGGATAATTTAGGTTAAGTAGTGTGTAAGCTTAGGGACTGATGACCTTAGCAGTTAAGTCCCATAAGATTTCACACACATTTGAACATTTGTATGTTTCACAGTCACTAACAACATGTTTCATAACACTTACCAGAAATTAAAAGCCATAGCTGCAAAAAATTGAATTGTGGTTCCTGTTTTTATAAAAGCCTTGGAGCAACATTTCTGATAAATGAGCGCTTCTGAGAAAATCATACGCTACACTTACTCACATGTGCACAAAACGCTACCTGTGAAAGCGGGTAGGTAGCGAGGTCAAGGAGTGTCCTTCCTCCATGTAGTTTCTAATGTTAAACCAGCAAATAGCCACATGTCAGATGATCTTTTTAGGTAAGTACAGGGAGTGTATTAGCAACCGAAATTAGCCACGTAGAATTTAAATTACGTTTATTGCGAATGGTAAGCATACTTCGACATATCAAGTGTGACTGTTCCCTCATGTGTATTAATTAGCA
This sequence comes from Schistocerca nitens, assembly GCF_023898315.1. NCBI lineage: Eukaryota > Metazoa > Arthropoda > Insecta > Orthoptera > Acrididae > Schistocerca > Schistocerca nitens. The sequence continues at coordinate 178,407,920 of NC_064625.1, read as the reverse complement.
AGTAAAGTTCCAAACTCTGGCATCGCGACACGTCGAGTTCAGAAGCCTGCCAGAACGCACGTGCCTATATGACAGCGGCCTGGCGGCGCTCCTGATATACGTGAGCGCCGTCGCCGCCAGCGCTGTGTGCTGGCCACACCCCACACGGCAGCCTATCAGCACCCGCTGATGTGCTATAAGCCTGGAGCACAGGTGCCCGGACGGATTCGAGGGTTGGTTCCCTCACCTCCTGATCGAGGACTCACGCTGCCTGGGCTACACTCAGGGTGTATTTTCGACGTGGAAGAGCCCCAACCGTGCCTGTCGTGTTGTTGCCCGTCAGCACGCTGTCACTGCTTCCCGCCGTCCGGTCGCCGCCGCCGCCGCCGCCGCCGGGTCGCCGTCTCTCGGTGCTCGCCGCCGCCCAGAGCTCGTCGCCACTCCCCATTTTAGTTCCTTTTGTACTTCGGCTTCTCCTGTTGCCCTTGGGGAATGCCTGCAATCATGGACACCCCAACAACCAAAATCATCTCCCCTTCACCTGTTCCCACTGTAACATCATGGAGTGCTTCCTCTGGGATTAACCTGTCTCATCCACCTCCCCTACTCACAGCCTCCTCCCCATCTATCTCCACCTCATCACTGTATCCCCACCTGTATGTCATTCCTGCTCCTGCTCCTGCCCCTGCTCCACCCCCCCCCCTTCCGCTCCTGTCGCCCACCGAGACGACTTTCCCCCTCTCCCCCCAGCAACTACCACTGCTTCACCTGCCCCCACTGCGCCACAGTCGCCGCCACAGAGTGCCCTACCCTCTCACCCGGTGCTACTGCCTCACAGGAGGGCCCTGCCTTCCACCACCTCCCCATCCATCCAGTCCCTCATCCCTCCTCCCAGGCAACACCCGCATAAAAATCTTCCAAAAATCCACTGCCCACCCCATCTCCCTCTGACCCCACCATGGATACCACCCCACCTCCCTCCTCTCCAGCCCCCTCTCTGTATACCTTCGTCCTAGCCAACCCTGATCCGAAATTCCTGGATGCTCGCACCCTCACCCTTGAAATCCAAAATTACATCCCCACTGCACCCATCACCCAACTTATCCCTCGCAGAGACTCTGTTCTCATCAAGTCTCCTCTCACTCTTTCCATACTGATCTCCTATGGCGTCTTCCCTGCATCACCTTTGGGCCCATGCATCCCTCACTGCCGTCATCACAAAGCTCAGCGCTGTGGTCCCGGAGGCTGAGGTGTTGGCAGAACTGAACGCCCACCCTGCCCTGGAAGTCCACTTGGCCCACCGTATTTACAACTCCTCTGGCCCTACTTTCATCATGCGTATATTTACTAAGTCCACCTCCTCCATCGACCACCTCCTCACGCAGGGAGCCCTGATTTTCAACTGCTGCCACCCTGTTGACTGTCCCATTCCCCTCCTCAATCCTACCGCTGCCAGCGCTGCCTCCTGTACAACGACCACCTCACCCAAAACTGCAAGAACCCACCCACCTGCCCCCATTGTGAAGCCTCCCACTTCCTTAAACAGTGTACCAACCTCGCCTCCCCCCTTCCTGCAACACCTGCAATGAACCTCACCCCACCTATTCCCCCAAATGCAAAGCCAAACCCCCTCCCACCAACCCTGAACTCACTGTCCCCGTTCGCCCCGTGTACTCAACCATCCACCCTCACAGTTACCTCCATCCTGCCCCTACAACAGAAGACATCATCCGGCTCCTAACCATTGTCCTGCAGAACATCCACCGCTTCCAGTGCCCTGGCACACTCCAGCAGACTTCCCTTGCCGCCTGCTCTGTTTTCCACTTAAACACCTACGCCACCTACTCCCACAACCAGGCCCACTTTACCTTCACCTGCCTCGACACCCTCGTTTACGCCCCTCTCTCCCCTTCCCGCATCCTTCCCACCTCCAGCCTCCTAGCGCATCAGCAGTATCGTCTCCTTTACCTCAACATTCGCTCCCTCCCTGCAAACAAATACCTCTTCATGCATACCCTCTCCCAGCACCAGGTTGACTCCTTCATCCTTAATGAAACCGTCCTCCAACCCCACCCTGTTGTCCACACTTCCCCCTATTTCCTTCACTGCACTGACAATCCCCTACCCCTAGCCCAAGGCGGGGTTGCTATAGGCCACCTCAATAATCTCCCTGTCCAGCCACAATCCGTCCTCAGTGACCTGTTCGAACTCCTCAGCCTAGTTTTTCCTCCCTCACCATCACCTGTGCCACTATCTATATCTGCCATGCAGCTCCTCTCCCCTTTGCCTTCATTTCCCATGCTGACCGTACCTTCTCCACCTATGTGATCACCGATGACCTCAACATCCACAGCTGTGACCCTGCCACCCTTCGGCGGTGGCATCAGTTCCTTCCCACCCTCCATGGTGACCTTGTTCCTCTACCACAACACACTCATCCTGAAAGTAACTCCACCCCCGAAGTTATCCTCGCTTCCCCCAACCTGCTTGGTCGCATCACCGTTTATGTCCTCTATCCCGTTGGTAGTGACCATCTCACTGTCTTTCTCACCATCTCCTTTACCCGTCCCACCCTGCAGCCACCCACACAGCTGCCCCTCCAAAGCCTGTCCATGACTACCACCGTGCCAATTGGGATGCCTAACAGGAATCCATTGCCTTACAGGTCGAAAGCCACCCCCTCACCTTTCACCACCCTGATGACATCACCCATGCCTCTTCCTTCCTCCAGAAGACCATAACTGACGCTGTGGAGGCTCATGTCCCTTCCAAACTCATCCACTCTCACCACCCAACTCTTCCTCCACAGGCAATCCTTCTTCTGCTTGAATCCCACAGGCTCTACCGCTCCTTCCTCCACACCCGTGACCAGGATACTCTCACCCGCCACCGGCAATTACAGTGACACATCTGGAAACCCCTTACAACAAAAAAACGGCGGGACTGGCGCCAGACATGCACACGCCTCGACTCCACCCTCCCTGTCAACTCCTCCAAGTACTGGTCAGCCTTCCACCGCCTTACTGGTAGCCATCCCACCCTTCATTACCCCATACTGCATGACGATCGACCCTTTCCTGACAACCTCAGTAAGGCTAACCATTTTGCTTCTCACCTATCCGAGGTCTTCTCCATTCCTGACGATCCCATTTTGATTACTCCGTCTTCCCCACCGTCCTTGACCGCATGGACACCTCTGTCCCCCCGCTCGCCCCTAGCTTCCAGTACTTGGATCGGTTACCCCCCTCAGACATCAACACTCCCATCAGTGCATCATCACCACAATCGTCCTCCGCTCCAAACGCAACACCGTCCTTGGTCATGATGGCATCATCTACTGCCACCTCAAGGAATCCCCTGCATGCTTCCTGTCTGTCCTTGCTACCTTCTACAATGTCCTCCTCTCCACTGGATTTTACCCCGAACCTGTGGAAGACTTCCCATGTCCTGCTGTTCCCTAAACCTAACAAACCCCCCTCTGATACCTCCTCCTATTGTCCCATCTGCCTCACCTCCATGTTCAGTAAGGTCTTCGAGGCCATCCTCTCTCACCGTATTCACCGCCACCGCCACCGCCACCTTCCCCGCCTCCTTCCCCTTACCCAATATGACTTCCGGCCTTCCATCTCCGCCAATGACCAGGTCCTTAACCTTACCAATCTTCTTTCCCTCCAAATTAACTCCAGTTGCTCTCCTATCTTTGTTTCCCTTGATCTCCAGAACGCCTATGACCGTGTCTGGCATCCCGGGCTCCTCTTCAAACTCCAGACGTATGCTCTCCCTATCAACTTCATTCACCTCGTTGCTTCCTTCCTCTCCCATCGTCCCTCCTATGTGACTATCCACAGTTCCAACTCCAGTACTTTCTATCCCTCTGCCAGTGTGCCCCAAGGCTCTGTCCTTTCCCCTCTCCTCTATCTCCTGTACACTGCTGATATGCCCAAACCTCCCCCACCTGTTCATCTTCTCCAGTTTGCTGATGACACCGCCTTCCTAGCCCTTTATCCTACCTACCCTTCAATAGTCCCAACATAACCTCCAAACCCACCTTGACCAATTCACCACTTGGTGCAACCAGTGATTCCTACGTATCAATCCCTCCATGACCCAGGCGATGATCATAGGCGGCACCACCCACTCCTTCCGCCTCCATGATTTCTACCTCATCATTTATGGCCGTCCTATCCACCTCACTCCTACCCTCAAATACCTTGGCCTCACAATCGACCGCCAGCTCACCTGGACTCCCCATCTCCTTACATCCAAAACAAACATCACAACCGCCACCGCCTCCTGAAACTCCTGTCCGGCCGGACGTGGGGTCTGCATCCTTCCACCATCCTTCACACCTACAAATCCTTGATCCGCCCCATCCTCTGTTATGCCAGCGTAGCTTGGATTTCCGCCCCTCCACGGTTCTATAAAGCCCTCCAAATCCTCGAACGCCTTGCGCTCCGCCTCGCCTTCCACATCCGCCTTCCGTCCCCCACGAGCATCCTCTACGACCTCATCTCCCTCCCCCACCTTCCCCTTTTCCTTGAACACATCCGCACTCTATGTATTGTCCGCCGCCTTGATCCCCCTCACCCCCAGGTGCCTCCCTTCCTCTCCACTCCCAACCAGTTGCCGCGCCTTTACCATTGTGTCCCACCCTCTCTCCATCTCCACACCCTCCATCTCAACTTCCACCGTCTACCCCTCCCAGATGATGAACTTCGCCCTGACTTCTACCCTTCCTACAAAATCTAACCCCATCTTCCTGCCTCCTCCTCAGGGCTCCCTCTCCTCCCCCTTCCTCCTCCTGAGCGGCTTCCCCCTCCTACTTCCCTCCCTCTGTTGTGCCCTCTTTCAGTGTCTCTCCGCTCCCTCCTGCCCTGGCTTCCCTCTTCATCTCTCCTCCGTTAGTGCTGCCAGAAATGATTTCAAAATGTTGACAATGTAACGCCCCGAAGTCAGACTCTGATGAAAGCAGATGGGGCCAATAACGTGGTGTGCAGACACTGCACACCAAACCCCATCGTTGCGATAATGCAGCTGTGTTTTGTGGAAATTATATGGATTCTCCACTGCACAGAATCTGTGATTCTGTGAGTTAACATAACCACTCAGGTGAAACCAGACTTCGTCAGACATAAAGAAGCCAATCACAAAACTGGAGGCACTAAGGGACCTCTGCTGGTTTTAATCCACGAACAACAGACACTCATTAGGAATGCATGTGCAGGCCCAGCTATATTCGCCAGCATGATCGACGTGTCATTCGAGTTTTTTGCAACAGGCGTCGGATTGCTTTGATAGGACATTAAAGGATTTTCTGGTGAGCTCCATTGACATTTTCTGGTGTCCGGGCATGTTTAGGAATGTTTTATGACTTGTTCAAAACAAATACTGTCTGAGGCCATTTTTGGACTGAACGTTGCGTGGAGTTTCTTGCTGGCACTTTGAGACCATTAAACTTCTCGACAAACAACTAACCACACCATTCCAATGCCTTTTTGTCACGTTACTTTCCACAACGGACACCCGCTGCTCCTCTGTGAGCACCGTCGCCTCCTTTGCACTGCTCCACTCGCACTGACACAGCTGGCCCTGCGCTCTGCACTGGTCTGGATCACGTGGCCGGCACATACGTGGTGTCTGCGTCACATTCACGTCCAATCGTATCCATTCGTCCGCGCCATTTTTATTTGCCCCTGCCTGTTGCTCGCATTTCACGTATGATGCCCGGACTGGAATGGAATGACGTTAACTCGCGGCTTGAGGATGATGTGAGATGCAACAGTTGGAAATTCATGTCGAGTGACTGAGAGATGGACATACGGAGACTGCAGTTTTATGTCGATTTCCTCCCCCAGGTCCCAGTTCCGAAGGTCACACCGTATGACTCTGTCTCCCCCCACCACAGGTCCAGATTTGTTAGTTGCCATACTTTTGCTAGTACGTGGGATATTATTGCCAAAATTCGTTGCGTGAGTTTTCGCGCTCCAGTTATTTTTTCTGTACAGAGGTTTTTTTGGTTAATTGTATGTTGCGAACAAATGAGATTAATTATTATTATACTGGAACTGGCTTCTTATTAAATGAACAGATTTGTTACTGTAACTTAGTAGAATGCACAACATATCCACCTCTGCTACAGTTATCGTAAAAATGTTCTGAAATTATTTCTGTTATCAAAAATAATGAAGTTACCGTACGGAATGCTTAAGGAACCTCAAACCTTGCAGTGGATTTTTCGTCAACATTAATTATTAATCAGTGCCGTGGCTAACACTAGAGCATAAGACTATCATTATTAACCGGAAAATGATTTCTTTATAACTTTTACGAGCCCATAATTTTTGCTTAGCAAGGTTTCCTTTTGAAACATGAAAGTATTTTAACTTTGACACTGTTAAAGTTCACAATATTAGCAGCCCGCGTCCGCCTGTGAACAACGTCTCAGCTCTGCACCATGGACACGACTTAAAAAGCTGAAAGTGTCGCAAATAAATGTGTAAAATACCAGGCAAGCTTTCTAATACTACCATACCAATTCTTATTACACAACTATATTTAAAACTCGAATAACAAGTTCACACACCATTCTTTATACTCTGCGCCCAATAGCGTCCTGCTTACAATCTTGACAAATGAAAGCTACCTACGTGTTAAACATAGCGTCACAGATTCCTCCTCTCTATGTGACTCCAAGAAGACGACAACGACAATATTATTCTTACACTACTACTTATAAAATGGCTGATTGTCATGAAATCTTTTTCTTTATTAATTCTTTTCTGTGGCGGTTTCAGAACTCGCCGACACAGATATTATTTCGGAAATCCACTACTTAATCCTTTACAAATACAAAATATATCATAATTGTCTCTATTCTATTATTATTCAGAGCCCACAGACGTAATCAGTACCTGTATATACATAAATAAAATTGTAGTTGCATAGTTACAAAGTATGTTTTACGTGGAAACGTTATAGAGTCTGATGTGAAAGATAACTTTAAAGGTGAGAGTGAATATTATGAGTTTACAGCAGATCACATGTGGTGGTTGTTGAGGTAAAACGGAAGTTAGCAGGAGCATCCAGCCTGCTCTGCTGCCGTTGGTACGTTATCAGCATTACCTCACCTTCCATGCTGTGTTACAGTGATACAGTTGAAGTGATACACATTATGTCCCACCATGAAGACATGCAAGACCAGATTAATATATCAGGCTGTGCGGAAACGTAGGGTGAAACGTAGCCTGGTGTTTGTCCGCAGCTCGTGGTCGTGCGGTAGCGTTCTCGCTACCCACGCCCGGGTTCCCGGGTTCGATTCACGGCGGGGTCAGGGATTTTCTCTGCCTCGTGATGACTGGGTGTTGTGTGATGTCCTTAGGTTAGTTAGGTTTAAGTAGTTCTAAGTTCTAGGGGACTCATGACCATAGATGTTAAGTCCCATAGTGCTCAGAGCCATTTGAACCATTTGAATTTTTGAAGCCTGGTGTTTGTTAAGGAGACGCTGAACTGTGGAGAACATAAGAAGTGTTAGCCCGCACTGACCCTGCAACACTGGTATCTGCCAGCACGACAATGCGCCTCACTCATAGCTCCAGTCGTGCTGAAGTAGCTCAACCAACCTGGTTGTGTCATCTAAGAGCTAATCGTGTTCAGTTGTGGCCGAAAGTTGCCCCTGAAGGCTGTTCACGGCACCCTGATGAGAGCAGTATACACCAGACCTGTTCCTACAAAACCAGCTGATTTAACCTTTGCTCAGAACGACACCCATCTACTCAGTTATTGTGTTACAGGGATCACCTCTGCAGGGTGTTCCTCAGCTCACCTGTCGCAGACATGCTGATTTATTGGCGTTTCATGCTGGACAGAATAATAAGCCAAAATAACCAGTGGTGTTTGGTCGAGAATTTGCTAGATACAACAAGCCTGGTCTGCTGCCTTTTGGACAACTTTACTGGGATGTGTTGTTTCAGCTGGACAGCTCTAATTGACTAACTTCCTGAATCACACAGCTGCTCTAGCGCAGATGTTCCTCATATCCTGTGTTACAGGTTAAAGGATCACTTTATAAATATCCTTTGTGGCCAACTGTAACTTAAAATAACCCATTTTGTTCTGTGAGGGAACACTAAACTGTGCTGGATTCGGTGTGCTACTGTGCTACTTTTGGGGGTGATCTTTCACCAGGACAAGACATTTGTACCCTTTTAGGACAGGGTCACTCTTCAAAACGTAATCAATTCCCTCGGAAGTGACAAATCAGATACATTCTCAGTCACGTGGCTTGGGGAACTTTAACATGAAACGATCCTCCTGTGTCTGAGGAATTGCTGAACTCTGCAGGTGTCCAGAGTGTTGTCCTGCCTCTGCTGGGTGAGTAGGAGACGATGTTCCACAAGAACACCGGCCTTTCTGTCGCTATATGCGATAAGTGGCACAAGTTGTTCTGATGTCCATCAGCTCCCCTGGCAGTGACATGCAACCTCACTTTTGAGTATCATGTTTTAGAGGAACCATTGATCAATGAATAATACAGCATGGTCAATGGTACTTGGTAACAACCTTAACGAATGTATCTACTGTTTCTTTGCCATATTTAGCTACTGTGTGTAACTGAATAGATACCATTGTACGCACATTAATTTCTCTTACTTCGTTCTCGAGGTTCCTACTTGAGATGTGCAATAGTTTCAACGTAAATGTAGCACATTTTGCCTCGAATTCCTTTTCTGTAAATTTACCTAATAGAATTTCACGCCAGCCGCTGTGGCCGAGCTGTTCTAGCCGCTTCATCCCTGAACCGCGGTCCTGCTACGGTCGCAGGTTCGAATCCTATCTCGGGCATGGATGTGTGTGATGTCTTTACGGTAGTTAGGTTTAAATAGTTCTCAGTCTAGGGGACTGATGACCTCAGATGTTGTCCCATAGTGCTGAGAGCCACTTGAAACATTTTTTTGAGAATTTCACGAGAACAACTTCGTCCTTCTGCCAAACACTCCGGTTTGAATTCCACAACCACTTCTGTTGCTTCTGCGTATGCTTAGTCCTAGCACTCCTTCTGATTTTGCTCCATACCCATTGTCATGCCGACTTGACCAGGTCTCCAGGTGCTGCAGCAGAAGTCTACATCGACATCTACATCTACATGGATACTCTGCAAATCCCATTTAAGTACCTGTCAGAGGGTTCATGGAACCACCTTCACAATTCTCTGTTATTTCAACCAAGTATAGCACGTGGAAAGAACAGCGCTTATATATTTCCGTGCGACCTCTGATTTCCCTTATTTTTTATGGTGATCGTTTCCTCACATGTAGGTCGGCGTACACTCCTTGAACATCCAAATTCAGGTTCAGGTTCTTCCTGTCGTTCAACATCAGCATAGCTATACATTGAAACGTCGTGCATTACTGTATCATCCCCATTACATTTCTGAATTGTTACGTTGTACACTGAAGAACCAAAGAAACTGGTACACAGGCCTAATATCGTGTAGTGTCCGCGTGAGCTCGCAGAAGTGCCGCAAAACGACTCATGTCTGAATGAGTTCTGGGGGGAAATAACACCATGAATCGTCCAGGGCTGTCCATAAATCCTTAATAGTACGAGGGGCTGGCGACCTCTTCTGAACAACACGTTGAAAGGCATACCAGATATGCTCAATAATGTTCATGTCTGGGAGTTTGGGGCGAGTGGAAGTGTTTAAACTCAGAAGAGTGTTCTTAGGGCCACTCTGTGGACGTTTGGGGTGTCGCATTGTCCTGCTGGAATTTCCCAAGTTTGTCAGAATGCACAATGGACATGCGTGGATGCAGGAGACCAGACAGGATGCTTACATACATGTCACCTCTCAGAGTCGTATCTCGACGTATCAGAGGTCCCATATCACTCCAACTGCACATGCCGCACACCATTACAGAGCATCCATCATCTTGAGCAGTCCCCTGCTGATATGCAGAGTCCATGGATTCATGAGGTTGTGTCTGTCCATCCACTCGATACAACTCTTACTTTTCATTTTCTTTGGTTGATAATATTAAGTTTATGACACTAGATAAGACATTAGGAGCGAGTACTGCTAAATCAACGTTGTCTCGAAATCACGGAAGTTTTTAGCAACATACTGGCTGAAACAAAATATCTGTACAACGAAAAACCAGCCACTGTGAGATATTTCACTTTTTTATTCACTTGATAGCTAGTTTCAGGCCAGGACCCATTTTCTTCCTTTTACAAGTTGCCACCCGCTCAAGGAAGATGCGTTGCTTATAGCGATTACGAGGCAATAGAGCGACTGCTGTCAGGTACGTAGGTTGTTCTTGAACATTAGCCAGATTATCTGAAAAACAATTTGAACCAGAGGCTCTGGCTTGCAATTCTGATCGGCACACACGAGAGGAGTCAGGCATCACATCTGGATAAAGAGGGAGGACATTCTGGCCACCAATCGGCTTAATGGTACTAACAGGAGAAAGTCGGTAAGAGGTCGTAGGAAAGGGTGACTCTAACGGAACAGACAAATTTAGAGGCGTCTCAGTTTTTCTGTTGTTTAATCATTGCAACACCAGAAATCCCAATGACTTCCCCACACCTGTATGTTTCTGGAAGATGCTAGGACACACACCAGCTATCTCAACTTCCTTTTTCGCACCATCGATCCCACCAGTAGAGCAGGAGTCAGCACTACAGTATATAACAACCAACAGACTCACTTCAGGGAGCGCTGTGTGAGGAGTAGATGTACCCAACTGCTCTCTGTCCTGTATACGACATCTCTTGTGTTGCACTGCGGACACAGCTAGTCTGCTAATAACAGTTTCACGACCCTGCAACGAGGTTCAAACTGAAAAGTCAGGAGCAGGTAGATGTGCATTCATCTGTTGGTCCATTGCACCTGGCCAAGACGTGGCAACAATCTCGTGGGCAGTATAAACGAGATCAGCTAACGCCAATTTCGATGCTGTTCCAAGGAGGACTTCAACACAAATATCCTCCACTAGCAATTAGATCAGAGGTGGCCACTTTAGGTGATGAGAAAGAACGTCGGTACTTCCTCATTACATGTTGTATGAATGTGGTACACACAAAACTGTAGATGGGAAGGAATGTTGTATTTTACTACCATCTCCACTGAACGGAGCCTACTATAACTCTGTGAAGGGTATTGAGTAGACTAGCATTCACATAGTATACCCGTCACATCACTCTAAGAGACCAAAGTAAACTCTTGTTAGCTTCTAGCCAAGACGATGTGTTACACACGAGGCCACGAAAACACCGAGGGAAAGCTGTTCAGGTATGTGCGTACTGTGGTGAGGCAGTAAACTGGCGACCCTCCGACCCGGCGCTCGATGCGGAACTACCCCTGGACCACGGCTGCAGAAATATCGTAGAAGAATCTATATCTTATGACATCACATTTCCAACTCAGATCCCGCTGGACACTGCGTAATTAGTCACACAGGAATTCGTGTTCCAATGCAACATAACTTGTCGATAGAATGCGGCAGACGAATGCTTTGGCAACAAATTTCTCTGAACATTATTCGACAGATACTCACTTTGTGCGCATTTGTGTGCGTGTTCCACGTGATATGTACAGCTGGAGCGCCTGACATCCCCACGCTGTGACCATACACGGAACGCCAGCAGAAACCAAAAATGTACAGGAAAAGCTGTGGTACAGGGGTAACGATCAAATCTCGGTCCGTCTTCCAAGATTTAGGTTTTTTGTGGTTTTGCCTAACCACTGCAGAAAACAGTGCGGCCTTCCCTTACATACGGGTACTGTTGATTTCTGCCCTCGTTCTTCTGTAGTGAGAGGCCATGTCCCTACTCGAATGGTCTCGACGTCAAGACGAGTTGAAACTTTAAACATTCCTCCTTTTCTTCGAGAGCAGAGCTCACCGCTTCCTGCGAAAACTTGCATGTTCAGTACGGTTTTGCTGAAAAAGCAACAGACAGTGATCTATATAACAGTTAGGGCATGTGCAGAGACTACATTCACGAAACCCTAGGTAATGTGTTTGAATATGCAGACACATGTTGGGTGATGCTAACGACGATCTCATTTTCGTCAAAATGCATTCGTATCCAACAACGTTCACCTCCGTCTTAACCGTTAATTTACGTCTGATGCGTTCTATAGTAATTCGCTACTCGCCTGTTCTCTGTCAATATCACGAAAATGTAGTTGCAGTGGGTTGGAGCCTCGTCTTACGGCGCTAGGCAATCGACAGTAGTCATTCATTTGATGTCCACAGGGGGCGTCATAGAACATACCAGCGACACTCCATGCTCTGGAAAATGAGACAAGTCAGTTCCCAGGTTTGGAGTTGTGGAGTACAGTAAAAGGTTGTAATTCTCATGTTTGATCAGTAAGTAGATACAGAAGTATTCTTCTGTTGTACACTTTCATTGTATGGTCTGTATGTCCAGCTTTCACGTTAGTGTACAGTCTAGGGTTAGTCTTGTGTATTTTAATAAGTTAGTAAATTGGATAGGATGGTTTCTTAAGGCTGTAGTTACGAGTTTGAAAAGCAGTTGTTTGTTTTATACAGTTGCGTGAGTCTTGGAATGGCTAGAGCCAAAGTGTGTCTGTTTGCACATGATTGAGGCGGGATGGTCAACACATTGGAGGGAATGGACAGGAAGTCTGAACCCAGCTGCTCCTAATGTTTCCATAACCAGTACATCTTCTTGTCAATAAGAGTGGGGTTCACTTGGAACTTCTCCTTAATCGACTATGTTCTGCAACTTATCCACAACATCAATAACAACAAATTTGTCATCTTTGCAGCTCTTAACCTTCTGACTATGTGTGTGTGTGAGTGTGTGTATGTACAGGGGCAGGGACTGGTGCCTGTACCACTAGTATAGACAGAACACTACCGCCTGTTACTGCTCTCACCCAGGGCAATGTATAAATTTTAATCGCTCCAGTAGTCATTACATTATCACGCAATGGGTAAATAATTCTTTATTTCTTTCTGTGTTTTGTTTCTATCGAACTGCAGATGATACAACGCTCTACTGTCTGCTGTTCTCATCTGAGAGTGTGTACCTGCCTTTAGTTTTTCGAACGAACGTGGAGCGCCACATTCACGTTCAGCAGAAATTGGAACAGGAAGTACGAGCTGGTCGCTCAGGGAAAGAAATGGAAAAAAATGAAAACATTAACTCACCAACAAACCCAGGAAAAAATGCCAGTGTTCTACCACCTACTTAATTGACATTAGACTACTTATGTGGCGAGATGGTGCATAAATTTATACGCGTTAGCGTAAATTCACTTGCATTTCTTCAAGACCACACCCTGATTTCCATATGTCGTCAACCACGTGTCTGCTACCCCTGCACTCGTACATACGTTGTGTATATTCCCGTACAGGGGAGACATGTTGCCGGCCGTGGTGCCCGTGCGGTTCTAGGCGCTACAGTCTGGAACCGCGCGATCGGTACGGTCGCAGGTTCGAATCCTGCCTCGGGCATGGATGTGTGTGATGTCCTTAGGTTAGTTAGGTTTAAGTAGTTCTACGTTCTAGGGGACTAATGACCTTAGAACTTAAGTCCCATAGAGCCATTTGATTCGGAGACATGTTAACTGACAGTCGCTTGCCCGGTATCGGCGGATAAATGCGATGCTGCAGTGCCTGTGTTGTTCAGAAATACGATGCAATGTTTCTTCGGACATGCAAGCGTGCATATATGTATGCATGTCCGAAAGAACATTGCACTGTACTTCTGAAGAACACAGGTAGAATAGTAGGGGACTGACCGAAGAAAATCTCTGTCCCGAAGCAAAACTTTGACCATTATTTTAGTAATACTCTTTGCATAGTCGTTCGTAATGTACAGGAGTGGATATCATAAGCAATGTGTCTCAAATTGCCCTGCGAATCAGTATTAAACCTATAGATGCTAATATCTGTAAGTAATGTTTTCAATTGTAGCTAATGACGTAAAGAATTCCTGATACCTCCAACCATTCACTGTTAGGTTCTTTGCTTTTTCTGTACTACCGCACACTTTGTTCCATTGCTTGATTAACGATTCCTTGATACTTGAAGACGCTTGCTGTCAGTCGATTCCTTCTATATGTTTCATCCATTCGATTATGTAACGTTTCGCTAAGAACTGAATTTACCCATCATACCTTCAGCATTATTCTGTATAGGCTGCTGCCCCTGTACGGGAACCATATGTTGGTCTGGCTCCTGCATAGACGCCCCTTCCACGTTGTTGGGTCTGCAGTACGGCTGTGTGCATCACTGAGGCACGCACGCCACCCCACGGCGGCGACGGTCTTCCCGCCAAACAGTCTAGGTGGAGGAGGGATTGGGGAGTACTTTAGTGTACATTGTCGGATATTTTACTTCGTACATAAACGACATGAGGGTACCACAGATTCTCTGTATTCTCTGTTGCACTCATAATCAACAGCTAAAATTTGCTACTCTGATACCTATATGTCTACTTAATCGATTTAATCTTCTCCTTATATTCTTATATAAAATTTATAAATTAGTTATTTATATCTTTAAAACTTAATGAAGCGGTTACCAATGGGTGTAGCTATTCGGAACGGACGAAATTTATTTTAAATTCTTTGTAGCCTTTGTAGCCTTTGAAGCCATGGTGAGACTCGCATCATGTAAGAGACAAAGGGTGTCAGGCCATACATTTAGGTTCAAAATGTCTCTGAGCACTATGGGACTTAACATCTGAGGTTATCAGTCCCTTAGAACTTAGAACTACTTAAAGCTAACTAACCTAAGAACATCACACACATCGAAGCCCGAGGCAGGATTCGAACCTGCAACCGTAGCAGTCGCGCGGTTCCAGACTGAAGCGCCTAGAACCGGTCGGCCACACCGGCCGGCCATAGTTTAGGTCTAAATGGCAAAGAGCGCAGTCGCGGCATGGCAAGGACGACGGAGTCAACGTTTTGGAAGGTGCCGAGTCAAAAGTGTGCAGCACCTTCAAACTCACTGCTCTTGCACAACGATGGAAATTCTGAATTTTATTTTACGTTTTTTTTACTGCCTATCGACGTACCGGTAAGTGTCGTCAGCAGCCACGTGTCACCACTACAGTGATTTTGGGTTTGTCTGTGCGCTGCACCCCCTACTGTGTGGACTCGGCCCGTGTCGCTCGCTGGCCTCCCTCGCCCTGTGTTGCTGTGACGCCCACAGCCGGGCTGTCGGAAGCGCGAAGCGGCTCAGACCACAAACGGGATGTTAGCTGCCCGCTGACCGCGAACCGCATGCTGTCACAGCGAGGACGTGACGCACTTCCCACACACACACACACGTAAAAGCGTGGAGTATTCCTGGCGCACATCCGCAAAGCTCCACTTACACAAATACGACTTGGAGGCGAGAAATCGCGATCCTGCGATAGTGGCTTCCCACTAATGGAGAGATTTACACTAAACATGTTAGTAAGTCACGGCTCTATTCTCCCTTGGCACACAAAACAGCCACTGTTGAAGAAGAAACGAGAGAAATCACTTAAAAAAAGGACAGTATCACCAAGAATGGCGATGTTTTACTGAAAGTCAAAATTTTGCCGGACTTCAATGCGGTATGCTTTTAATAGTTTCCACAACGGAAGTTTGTCTTCACATCTGGCAGAAAACCCGCCAGTGTAATCATGTCGCCCACACATGTCGCGCGATCGCATTGACGAGGGTTGCAACCGGCAAGGTCAAAAACAAACTAATAGACGTCCACCATTTAACATTAAATATATTGAAGCTGTGTTATAAGCAAAAAATGCTCAACACATTGTAGAACAACCTTTAATCTCAAAAGAACGAATAACTTGGAGCAGTGAAAGTTGTATTGTGTCAGAAATGATCAAATCAGTCATCCACACCGTACTCGTGCACCCAGCAAACGTGTCTGTAACTGAACAGCCTACAACCACTGGGCTTGTCAAGAAATCACAGTGGGCACCTGCTATTCTTTGTTTCAACTGATACAGGGCCAGTGATTTAACAAGCAGCCGTGTTCACTATACTCCAGCATATTGTGTGTAACGCGCTACGGTAGGTATTAGTTTCCATCAAAGAACACTTGTAGCGAGCGTAGTACTGTATTACGTTCACCAGTAGGATCAGAGACACAAGTTTACGGAACAGTCAGGTGAACAAACCGTCAACGCGGATGTAGCATTTCGGCGTACACCGCCTGTGGTATTCGCGTCAGTCCGGTTTGCACACGCGAGTAACCCAACACTGACGCCAGTGTACAGAGCTGTAGAGGCCGCCGTTCGACGTGGGACTGCTCCGGCTGCAGTGCTGTGCTGACTGAGCCAGGCGGGGGCGGCCGCAGCGCCTCACCAGCTGCAGCGCCGGCCTCTGCTGCCGCCGTGCGGGGGCGGAGCGACGCCCCGGCGCCGACCGCTCTGCCACTGGCAGACCGCAGCAGCTGGCAGTGGGACAGCTCAGCTCCTTCACTAATACAGTAGGGATACGAGGTGAAAGTAATACTGCATTCACCTATAAACCCCCTATTGAGACTAAATATCTGAACAGCTATCACTTCTCTCCTTCTGGAAGACAGTATCAGTCATACTTAAATGCCATTCCGCCGCGTCTTTTAAACTTTGCAATTATCGACGCTGTTCACTTGATGAAAGTTACTGAACACCGAATTCAGTACCTATGAAAGACAGAAAAGTCAAACTAATGCTCTTCAAAACCAATATTTTCATTACAATGTTCATACGGCAAATCAGGGTCAGATATTTTCGTTATGGAGTCCAAATGTTTCCTCTAGAGTCACCCACGAATCTAACTAGTCAGCTAGATAATTTCTGCCTGACTGTTTGTTCACAATCTCTTGCTTTTTTACCAGGCCAGGATGTTTCGTAATATCAACCAGCCAAAAATCTTATATTCCTTTCGCAAAACTCAGCATCTCGTGGTCGTGCGGTAGCGTTCTCGCTTCCCACGCCCGGGTGACCGGGTTCGACTCCAGGCGGGGTCAGGGATTTTCTCTGCCTCGCGATGGCTCGGTGTTGTGTGCTCAGAGCCATTTGAACCATTTGAACCATCACAAAACTCAATTTATCCCTGATCATATTCATAACTATTTCATATATTCGTACACCTGGAAGGGGTCAAATTGTCGTCCTTTTACAGAACTGCCGCGTAAGCTGCACGTGCTGCGCCACTTTGTGATGCTGTCAGTGGTCACGTGATCACTCTCGCTCTCGCAGACGAGCTCCTGCACGTCCACGCAGCCCTGACGCCCGCCAGAATCGTCTTATTCCAGGGGCAGCGGCGACAGGTCGTACAGCTACCGCAGCGCAGGTAACAGAGCTCGTGAGACCAGACACCTCAACACAAACAGTTGCGAACCACCTATTAGCAGTGAGACTGTGGGCACCCACACTTCTAGCTCCTCTCCCCTCGCCCCCTCCCACACACACACACACACACACCCACACCACGGCATCGACGTGGAGAGCTCGACTGGTACCGCCAGGGCTTCCTTCACCTGGAAGAAGGAATGGCGCGCCCTGGTCTTGAGCGACAGCAGCAGATACTGCCTGCATCCAAGTGACGTTCGTTTGTGCATGCGACGAAGAGCTGGTGAGTGCTACCTCAAAGAGTGTACACACTGGCCTTACTGTGCCGTTCCTGGAGAGGAATGCAGAATGTTGTTAAACCTGATCTTCTGCTTTTCTTGTAACAGGAAGACGGTGTGTTGTTCCAAGAGGATAATGCTCGCCCACATACTGCTCATCGAACTCAATGTGCCCCGTCAGACGTGTAGCAACTTCCCTGGCTGGCACGATCTTTGGACTCCTCTCCAGTCCAGCAGGTGTGGGGTATGATGGGACGACAAGTGACAGGTGCGACGTGTCAAGCGAGGACTCTTACACAACGACGTGACATCACGTATCCCAGGGCTGTATTCTCCACCTGTACGACCCACTGGATCACAGAGTCAGCGCCTGTGTTGCTGCCCGTGGTGGCTACGCCACGTGCTAATATGGATGTCTCAGCTTGGGTCGATGCCTGGTTCGTCCAACCGCGTATGCTAATCGTCTGTATGTGCTACCACTTCATGTACTCCATATGCAATGTTGCAACAATAAATCTTGAGTGACCTATTAACCTCCAAAAGCTCCAATTTTTCTTCTGGCAGTGTATTAGCAACCATGAGTCGCAACATTTGCAGACAATAATCCTATACTATGAGATCATCAGCGTCCATCTTCCACCTCTAGTCCACGCTCGCCATACACATTAAATCACGAGTTACTTGTAGTTAAAATAACTTCACAGAGAAATGTCCGTGGAAGCCCTGTAGGCTTGTTATAGCTCTACTACTGATGTGGCGACAATGGTTTGCAACTCATACAGGGTGTGGGGTTACAAGCTCAGACGTCTAGGTTATAATTAATATGTATTAAGGAAGAATATTTAGAAAATGGCAGTTCAAGTTTGCCGAAACTAGTCATCACTGTAGGATCAATTGAGATTTCGGCAAATAAAGTCTTCGAATCAGAACACTTCACCATTTAAAGCTATAGAGAGTCTTCTACAAGACTCTCTCTGTGCTAGGTAATCCAATAGATGTGACTTTAATTATAATGAATGTAATCCAAATAGAGATGTACAGGACGAATCAAAAAGGAATGTGTAACTTTAGAATGATATAGGAATGTATTGAGATAACTTATAGAATCGGTAGGTGTATGATTATGCAGCAAACAACCTCCATGCACATCGGTCCATCAGTACCCCATTCCACCACGAGGAACGCCAGCGTTGTGCACAGTTAGGATGGCTGCTTTCACTGGTGTGGAGCGTGCCCGCTGTGTGTTCTGGTTCCATGAAACGAACTCTGGAATAACTGTTCGGTGGTTTGATTAAAGACCGCGCGTATGTTCCTCCCGTAGCAAACAATTCGGCCGACCTGAAAAATTTAATCTACGCTGGCGTTGCTCAAGTTTCACCCGATTTGCCACAATGTGGGAAGGGAAAGTAGACTACCAGTGGGATGTGTCCCGCATCATAGATGGTAGTAGCATCGAAACGAAATGACACTTTTATGTGAAACTTGAGCTTCTTTGCTACAAAATAACACATCAACCGACTCTGTAAGACATTTCAATATATTTCTGTATCATTCCAAAGCTACAAAGTCTTTTTTGACACACTCTTTCTTTTTAGCAATTTTCTAGAATGCTACTGCTGACCAAAGATAAGCTTCGTCCAAACGGTAAATCTTTGAACAGCCTTAACCACACTCTTTGGTTTGTTTACACCCTGTGGAACAAGTGGGAGTTGTTGGCTGTGGAAAGTTTGTTTAGTGCTGTGTGATCAATTCAAATGGAAAACATGAACTACGTTCTCCAGTGTGGCCTGTGAGCAATGGGTAAATTGGTGGATGTTAATTACTGGACTACATTTAGACATTAGAACAGTTATGCGAGGGATGACTGGCCTCGTGACATTCGAGGTGTGAAATATCTCATGTGGTAAACTAATAATGGGAGGCGCTGCCCAGGGGTCGGGCTCGAGGACACGATCTGAGACCGCGTTCCTCAGCAGCGTTGTTGAGGCCACAACAACCAATCATTCCTACTTTGCATTTTTTCTCTTGTCAAAAGTTAAAAATTTTATAATTTTCGATTTGGAAATTTGATGTATTATAATTTCGAGACGTGATTACAGCTGCATCTTACACAAGAAATGACAAAAGACCTCCCCGCGGCAGTGCACGGGCAGCGCTGCCCGTGACGTCAGCAGCGCAGCCAGACACCGCGGTGAGGCGGGGGCCGAGTGCAGTGAGTGGAGTACTGAGGTGCGCAGAAAAGTATCAGACGGCGGAGCCTGGCTGTGCAAATGCAGGCTCGGAAAAGAGAGAAAGTGCAGCCTTTGCTGGAGTCACTGATAGCTCGGTTAACTGGCGCCGGTCTTCCAGGACGCTTAGCACGATGCTACCTCGGCAGTGAGCGCTCAGCCCCCACTGCCTGAGAGGACAGCGCCGGCCGCCACCGCCAGCTGCCGTCAGCCTCCGAGGCACCCACTCGGCCGCCCACTACGTGTTTTCACGCGGCTGCACAGACGAGTTGCTGTACTGCATTTGCGGCATTCTTAGTGGCCATCCCTGCACGGAAAGCGAGCTGCCAGTAGTTTGTACCGCTCAGAAGCCGGTGAGTCGACTTCTGGCGCCACCCAGCTTTTCAGATTCTTTTTACAGAACCGCCAGCAACCAACTAGATCTATCGGACTTCCGCGATTTTCCATGCCCAATTTCTAGATATCGATTATAAACGAGACATAAACATGGAGCTACCTTTGGCGCCAGAAGCTATGTAATTTCATCTGATAATCCGTTAGGACATTGAACTGTGCCTCAAACAAGACTATTTAAGACTATGGAGACAACTCATGAATACATGTCAGCAGGGGACCGACCGTTCAAGGGGCTGGAGGCTCAGGAATGGTGTGGAGCGTTTTCAGTTGCAGTGACATGGGACTCCTGGTATGTCTATATACAATTCTGATAGGTGACACGTACATAAGCATCCTATTTCAGCATCTGCATCCATTCATGTCCATTGTAAAGTCCGACTGATTTGGGCAATTCCAGCGGGGCAATGCGGCAACGCACATGTCCAGAATTATTGCAGAGTGACTCCAGGAACTTTCTTCTGAATTTAAAAACTTCCGCTAGCCACCAAACTCCCCAGACGAGAGCATTATTGAGCATATCTTGGACGCCTTGCAACGTGCTGTTAAGTAGAGATGTCCACCCTCTCGTTCTCTTACGGATTTACGGACAGTCCTGCAGGATTGAAGGTGTCAGCTCCCTCCAGCACTACTTCAGACATTAGTCAAGTCTGTGCCACATGAACCAATTTCTTTTACTCTTCAGTGCCTACATGTGTGGTTCTTTTTTCACCTACGCATTTTATGTACAGGCAAAAACAAATTAGAAACGAAAAAGTGGTTGACTGGGAACACAGAGTGCTTATTATTAGTTTTCAATTTGTACATGGAATTAAATGCAAATATGGCCCATAATTAAACGGAAAAAGCAGATAGTTTATTAATTTAAAAATGTATATGGAATTAAATGTGAAATTATATATGTGATTAAATGGTATAAATGGTTCAAATCGCTCTGAGCACTATGGGACTTATATCTGAGGTCGTCAGTCCCCTAGAACTTAGAAATACCTAAACCTAACTAACCTAAGGATATCACACACATCCTTGCCCGAGACAGGACTCGAACCAGCGACCATAGCGGTCGCGCGGTTTCAGACTGAAGCGCCAGAACCGCTCGGCCACACCAGCTGCCTTAAATGGTATAGAAAATGAATATATTAAAAAATCGATCATTTTTTTTTATTTACAAAAAAAGATTCTTAACAATATCAGTGTTATTTCATAGAAAAGAACCTAATCACTACAAATGACTAGACGGATGTAAATGATGAAAAAGGAGGATTTCCATAAATCAATGTTGTAAGATGTGGCTAGTTATTTACAGTGTGCTGCATTACACATGTCTTTTCTTCAAAAATAGACACCTTACATATCAGCAAAAAGTAAACTTCAAGGTAAAACAATAGGAACTGAAAAAATTATGTGGAGTCACAGCAGCTTCGCAAAACATTACCGCTGAGTTAGAGTAACTGTATATAATTCAGCATTAACATCAAAGTGCTGACTGCTGCGGGCCACACGCTGTGGCGTGCCACCCCTCTGGCTGCCCTCACCAGCTGCGGCGCCAGCACTGCTGTGGAGGCCGTGGCTGGCTGGCTGGGTGGGGAGCTGGCTGCTGGCTGCTGGCTGCGCCCCGCCTCTGCAGGTCTCCTCTGGAGGAGGGCTGGCGGCCCCCCACCCAGCCAGTGGCCACGTGGGGCCCGCGGCGGCAGCTCGCCACAGCACTGCCCGGCCGACACGTGCGCCACAGAGGCGTCTCGCGCACAGTGCTGGAGACTCCCGAGTAAGCGCTGGCTCATGGCACGTTTATGTGCAGTACAATGGTGCGGACTGGGATGCGGTGGGACAGAGAGAACAATTTATTTTGTATTTTCTTTATTTACATTTATACATTCTATACTCGTTGTGTTGAGCATTGTTTTCCGGGAAATTCCTTTACATTAGAGTTAAATTCAGCTTGTACAGTGTTCAGTCCAGAAAGTAGCACATATATGAGTAGATACACCATCCCTCAATTCTGCTTCAATGGACTTGATACTAATGGCCTCTCCTGGCACAGGGAGAGTACATCAAGTTATAACCTGCTCCTCCTAGATTTAGATACCAGCATGTTAGCCCGTCTGTAGCAGTCGCTAACACGTATTATAAAGCACCCAAATTCCCCACACCCAAATGTTTTATTTAAATTCGCATACCCCCTGAAGTTAATTCAATCATAGGTTCCTATTATATTTCCACTATTGAAACTCTCCTCCCATACATTTCAATGTCGGTTGGTGATTTAAATGCACCACACTCTGTTGTCATCTACTTCTTTGAATACTCCCTCATGCTACACAGATAGTCCTTTCGTGCCAAAAACACTTCGAAAGTTTTCTACTTCTACAGCCATCCCAAAGTCACCACCGGGTTCTGGATCTACATTCACGGGTTTAGATAGACTAACAGTCAGATTATATATATATATATATATGTGTTGGTGAAAAGCGATACACTTCTACAACTTAACCGAGACTTGGTGAGTTGAGGAAGCTCTGATGTCTGAGTATAATAATAGAAAGGTTGCCGGCCGCTGTGGCCGAGCGGTTCTAGCTAATAGTCTTAGGCATAGTATAGGAGATGTTAAAAACAAGATGCTTCCTATATCATGAATTTATAAATTGACTTGTAAAGACTGTAGCAAAATTTACATCGGGCAAACAGGGAGAAGTTTTAATACCAGATTTAAAGAACATACTACTGGAACAGCACGTAATAAATCACTCTTTGGACAGCATTTAGATATGGAAAAACATGCAGAAATCAATATAAGGGATAATCTGAAGATACCGCATGTAACTCAAAAAGGTCCTATGAAGGATATTCTAGAGAGCCTGGAAATTTTTATACAGAATAAACGGAATCCGGCAGCGATGCTGAAAGGATAAATAGAGTCACGATAAAAAAAATTTCGAGCTATTCGATAATAGTATTTGTACACAATGATGCTACTTTTCCTTTTATTATTTCAATAATTTAATTCCTTTGATGGGTACTACAAACGTGCCATAAACTTTTATCCTATATTTAGATTTTTTAGGTTATCCTTGATTGTCGATATTTCCATAATCTCGAATAGGTGACAACTTCTCTGTGAATGAAGAGCCATGACATACCTCTACCACGGCAACGGACGCCGTGACTAGGGCAAAGATAACACCATATATGCACACCCGCTGATACCATGGCGACAGCGTCCTCGCTGCACAGACTAGAGGGCGCCTGACATCCGCTTTGTAATCCATGGCAACGGCGTCCTCACCACAAGGAGTAGAGGCCTCTGTAGTCCATCCGTATTGGCCTTTTTAGTAATTGACTCAAATGTTTTCTACGCACATCTACGAATAGATATATTATAATAAAAGACGACACCAGTTTTTGTGTGTCACAAATTGTTTTACTTTATATTATGGCACATAATGTAATATACTTTTACGAATTTTACGAGTTGACTACTGAACATATGTTATTATTTTATGATTAACAGTATAACTGTAACTCTTTTTAAATGGAATGGTTCCGTTTTCCGTTATTTACTGTCACATTTATGTTAAACCAAGGTGACTAGTATTTACATATAATAAACTGTATTTATTGCCGTTGATCGCCGCTGGGGGTGTTACCATCTATTCACGTGACCTCAGCACGCTATTTAAGCCCATACGAAGGGTTAGTCTCGCATAGTTTGGCTCTGAACACTATGGGACTCAACTGCTGTGGTCATAAGTCCCCTAGAACTTAGAACTACTTAAACCTAACTAACCTAATGACAGCACACAACACCCAGCCATCACGAGGCAGAGAAAATCCCTGACCCCGCCGGGAATCGAACCCGGGAACCCGGGCGTGGGAAGCGAGAACGCTACCGCACGACTCGCATAGTTTCCTCAGTTATGCAGACAGGAGTGACACCACCAGCAGTCGACCAATGGGTAACATGTTTAACACTCTAAGCGCCAAGCCCGTAAAATTTACGGGCCTGGGATCGCGCGAAAATCACCAAGCCCGTAAAATTTACGGGCCGCTACATTTAATTTCATTCAAAACACTGCAACGTTATTTCTACGGGTTTGGCCAGCGCTATACGTTTTTCAGATGTTTATTAACAAAATGCGTCCATAGATGTCACGGCAGCGCTGTAATTCATGTTAAAACTTATCTTTGCGTTCTCAGTCTGTATATCATTCAGTTGTTTGTCATCATGTTTCGGCGCGGTTTATCAGACGCAGAAATTGCGGATTTGATCAATCATAGCGACACTCTGGATAATGTAGAGAGTGATTCAGACGATTCTGAATGCAATGGTGTGTTTGAAGGTACGTATTTCCGAATTTTCCACGTAATTGTGCAGTACGCACATATCTGTTGAACATGTGTAAACGATGTATGTAGTTACACATAATGTGATATTCTTTTTAGAAGACGAGATTGATGACAGTTTGTCTTCAGATGAAGACGAGAATGATGTTGAAGGTGTTGCTTCAAATCCAGCAGCTGTGCCGTATCCGAAAGACAGTGAGTGGACTGCAGTTGACACCTACCGACCTCTGCCTGTCAACACGACACCCAGGCAGATACTAGTGGATATTGATGAGTCGAGTTCTGTACTGGATTGCAGTAAAGTGTTCCTTACTGACAGTGACGTAAATGAACTCAAGAGACAGACAAATTTGTATGCATCACAGACAATACAGAAGAAAAGAAGAGGAAATAATCTGAAGCCCCATTCAGTTTTGAGTTCGTGGAAGCCAGTGACTATAAGTGAGATGAGGCGTTTCTTGGGTATTATTTTCCACATGTGTGTTTCGAAAAAGCCAAAAATTGCGGACCATTGGAGCACTAATCCTGTTCTTAGTTGTAACTTTTGTCCCCATGTCATGAGCCGTTTGCGTTTCACTCAGATACTGTCATGCTTGCATCTTGTTGACAATTCAAATCAGAAAAAACCAGGCGAAGATGGATTTCATCCACTTTACAAAGTTTTGCCATATTATAATAATTTGAAGGAGCGATGTATCCAGGCATATCGTCCCTCAGAAAAAGTGACAATTGATGAAGGAATTTGCCCATTTCGAGGTCGTGTGAGTTTCCGTGTTTACATGCAAAATAAGCCTCATAAGTATGGACTGAAAGTATATGCTGTTGCTGAAGCCAGTAGTGGCTATGTTGTAAATTTTGAAGTTTATGCTGGTAAGCATATTGTTGACAATTCTTCGTCTGCGGTTATTTTGCGATTGTTGTCTGACAGCAGCTTGCTGAACAAAGGCCAC
Organism: Schistocerca nitens; assembly: GCF_023898315.1. Lineage (NCBI taxonomy): Eukaryota > Metazoa > Arthropoda > Insecta > Orthoptera > Acrididae > Schistocerca > Schistocerca nitens. The sequence continues at coordinate 178,382,435 of NC_064625.1, read as the reverse complement.
ACTGTGTATTTAGATCGATTTTATTCCAGTCCAGAGCTATTTCAGCAACTGGCAGAGAAAGGCACTGGAGCTGTTGGTACTGTGAACAAATCCAGGAAAGGATTGCCTAAAGATTTAGTATCTGCTAAGCTGAAAAAGGGCGAAATGTCTTTTCGGCGTAAAGATAATGTATTGGCAATGAAGTGGAAAGATAAGAGAGATGTGTATACATTGTCTACAAGGCATCAAGCAACATTTGGTACGCATACTAAGAGAAATGGGTCTGTAGTATTGAAACCACTTCAGGTACTTGATTACAACCTCAATAAAATTGGAGTGGATATTGGAGACCAACGCCTGCAGTACAATCCGTTCCAGCACAGAACTGTGAAATGGTGGCGAAAATTATATTTCCATTTGCTGCTTATGGGAGTATCAAATGCATTTTGGCTGTACAATGCAGTGCACAGGAAGAATATTACAATAACAGACTTTATAACAGTGCTTGCAGTTCAGCTTGTTGAAGACGACACACTTGAATTCATTCCAAGAAATGAAGGAACTGTAGGTCGGCTAACAAAGAGACATTTTTTGCAGCACATACCTGCAACTACTAAGAAGTATGCTGCTCGTGTGTGTCACGTGTGCAGTTCCAGGAGCAAGAAACAGAGTGGCAAGGCTTCTCGCAAAGAGACACGATACGAATGTGAACAGTGTGGCGTTGCACTCTGCCTGGAACCTTGCTTTAAAATTTTCCACACTAAAAAACAATATGATTCTGTGTGAAATTTATATGTAATACTGTATACTATCAGAAACATGTAATGTAGTGCCACAATTTTGGTTAAAAATAAATCACAATTGTATTCCCTTATTCGTATGACTTTTTCTAAATTCTTAAAACATCTAAGTGATTTCTATAACTGTACCTTAAAGCTGTGCATTGTAAAGTAGTTTCTTTCACTCAGAATTAAAGTAGAAATGTGCAGCTTCAAGATGGTACCAAATTTGCCACAATCCAAACAGTAGATTTGATGCAGTAATTTTTTTAATATTGGTAAAATTGCCCGGTTTCTAGGGACGGGTGCATAAAATAGGCCTGGTACAGAGAGTGTTAAAATTTACGTAATTTCAGCTGTTGTATAATGAAGTCTTCCTGACGGATATCTATAATTTCACGGTGTAGGCACCCAGAAGATGACCCCCCCACGTCGGCTTGAAACCGGTTGGCGATATAATAATAATAAATGCGAATAAGACTGTTTCTGAATAATTGCTTCGGTCTGGAATCGCGCGACCGCTACGGTCGCAGGTTCGAATCCTGCCTCGGGCATGGATGTGTGTGATCTCCTTAGGTTAGTTAGGTTTCACTAATCTTAAGTTCTAGGGGATTGATGACTCAGATGTTAAGTCCCATAGTACCCAGAGCCATTTGAACCATTTTGAATAGAAAGACTGCAGGTCTCATAAATCTGGAAGGTAGTCTGTGGCCTGCTGATACATTTCAGCTGGAGTTTGTTACCCTGCTGAAGAAAGACATAGGTATAATCGAATATATTTGGTTTTTGGCCCATCCCTGATGATAGCACTTCGCAACTTTCTTTTCACTGCTGTATACAGACCTGAAACGATCCTTCATGGGGCGAGAGCAGTGAGGCGGAGGGGAATGGAGGGGGATTGGGGTGGGGAGGGAAGGGTGAGCGCACGTCTGCTGTAGTACGACACCGGAAGAAAACTACTGACAGATCCTGAGGCAGTGATTAAGTGCTAAGGTGGCTCAGTACAGTCTGTTAACGAATGGACGAGCGTATACAGTAGGTTTCAAGAATTGTGAGTGGTAGGAAAATTTCTTGATAACAGAACCTCTTACATTGCACTCGAGACAGCTTGGCGTGCTGCAGAACATAATCTGACAGACAGGATGAACTGATGGTGCTGTGGTGTACGGGGAGATGTAATTCTTGAGTGACTGTGGGACGGTACAAGTTGACTTACACAAAATTTCTAGATGGTGAGATGAATGGTAGTTGGATCTAAACGTAGAAATACTGGAATACAGCATTAGCAGTCACATCGATGAAATATCTCTGTGTAAGGTTGCAAAGCGATATGAAATGGAATGAGCATTTAAGAATGGAGCAGAGAAGGTGAATGCACGACTTCGAGTGGGAGAATTTTAGGAAACATAGGGTTAATCTGTAGAAGACAGAATATAGGACAATAGTACAACCCATTCTTGAGTGCTGTTTGAGTGTTTTGGATCCGCACCAGGTCCTATTAAAGAAAGACATCGAAGCAATTGAGAGGTGTGCAGCTAGATTTGTTACCTGTAGATTCGAACAACACTCACGTGTTGTAGAGATGGTTTGTGAACCCAAATAGGGACCCCTGTAAGGAAGACAATGTTATTTTCGAGGAACACTGCAGAAAAAATTTAGAGAACCGATATTCGTAGCTGACTGCACAATGATTTCACGGGCATCAACGTCCATTTGGCGCAAGAAGCACTGTACAGAGAAATTATGGTGTCCGTGGGGGCAAATATACAGTCGTTTTTCCCTTGCCGTATTTAAGAGCGTAACAGGAGAGGGAATGACTAGTAGTGGTGGAAGGCAGCTTCCGCCATGCACCCTATTGTGACTTATTGCGAGTATAGGGAGATGTTCATGTACATCTACAACAATGCTCAGCATGCCAGCAAGCGGTGTGTGACGGAGCGTGCTTCTAGCACCCCTAGCTGACAGTCTCTTTAGTGGACTTGTTGCATCTTCTAGGTGTCCTGCAAACAAAACAGAGACTTTGGCTCGTCTTCCACAAGATTTTCTGTTTGATCGTTCCTATTTAAGTTGGCCCTAATTCTAATTCCTTAGCATTAGCTGAAATGGCTCCCTCTGAATTTGTGTGACTCATCGAGCAAAAGAAAATAACGGAGTCCTTCTAGTTCGTATGTGGGTGACACAAGACTTTTCATTGTTTAGAATCAGCTGCCACTGCCGCGCGAGGTTGCTGCACGGTCTGTGGCATCTTGTCACGGTTCGCGCGGCTCCCCCTGTCGGAGGTTCGAGTCCTCCCTCGGGCATGGGTGTGTGTGTTGTCCTTATCATAAGTTAGTTTAAGTTGGGTTAAGTAGTTTGTAAACTTAGGGACCGATGACATCAGCAGTTTGATCGCGTAAGCTCTTACCACAAATTTAATTAAAAAAAATTAATGTTCAACTGCCTCTTTGCGTACCGCACCGATAAATTCTCTAAATCATTTTGCTATTGCTTTGACCTTCTGATGACTTTACTAGATGGTAAAAGAGAGCATCATCTGCAAACAATGGCTGCTCAGATTGCCTCCTAAATCGTTTTTATAGATTAGGAACAGCAGAGTTCCTTCAACACTTCCTTTGGGAAGGGCAGCTACCACTTTTGTTTTACTCGACGACTTTTGCGAACTCTCACCAGGCAAACAGGAATACGGCGGTCATCCGGACGAGAGGCGTCACGCCACGCTTCCCGTGGTTTGGCCGTCCTGCGGCAGACTTCCGCTGCGCCCGCCGTCATATGGAGCGCGCGCTCCCTGCGACGCGCACTGCTTCTGTTTGCTCCCCAGCGTCGACAGCGGACAATGCAGCCGGCGGGCGTAATTGCCACAATGGCAGCTCTGCTTGTAGCAAACGGGACCTACTCGGTGCTGGATAGCGTCTGCTGGCACCTCAACAACGTTACTGAGTCTGGGAGAATCTCTAAATTCAGGCGCGTTGAAGATTTGGTGCGATGGAACTACTGTATTGATGAAGGTAAGTGCTTTTTCGTGCAGTACAGACTGACAAGACGTTATGCACAGTGCAGTTTTCACTCACGCACAGGCGCCTTGGCTTTCATATGCTCTTATCAAAGGTTATACGTTTTCTCCCTGACAGTGAAGGACCGCCTTGGGGACAAATTGCACTTCATTTTCACCCTTTTCGGTCAATGTACTTTGCAATAACCTTTTGCATGTGAAAAATATCGTAAAGTACGATTTGGAAAGACGGTAAATTAAGCATCTATATTTGCGAATTGAGCCCAAAACGTTTTTAATATGTGTGAGAATAGATAGAAGTAAGATGTTGCGAAATACAACGAGTAGATTCTTTAAAACCAAAGCACCTTCTTGCATAATTTCTGCTGTACCTCGTCATAATAGCACCCTTTACGTATTTTCCATAGTTCTGTATTCTACATAATCGTGGACATTGATATTACAATAAAAAACAATTCACAATGAATATAGTGATGTCAAACGGATCTTAACTACTTAACGTACAGCGATACATCGATAAGAAAGAAAATGAAATACAAACTAAGAACAAAATTTCGATCGTTGCTAAGCACAGTGAGGAGTGGAAAGTTCCGAGTGATAAGAGAAAACGGTGGGCTGCATTCTGCGCTTCAGAAATTAACATTCGCCGTTGTGTCATCGCGGTGCAGAGGACGTATCCTTAGCGGTACAGCACAGACATCGGTGGCTGATGCCTGAAGTGGCTGCGACGGAGTTCACTTCCTTCACTGTAGTGTTTAATTTCCTAAATTAAGTAAAATATTTTTGTAATTCTAAAATTACCTTACAATGAGCCTGACAACGTTCGTAGGGTTGAATCGCCTGTAGACGTATAGAAAAAGACCATCCTCCTTTCCTTTTTCGTGATGGATCTATGACTCTGTCATTGAAATTTGGAAACCTGTGAATCGTTTTCTTTGCAATAGATAGCATGGCAAGATGAGACAGCCTATCTTCATCTCCGGTACTTCTAAGAAACTGTTTGATCCGCGACAACGTGCGGAAACACGTCTCTGCTTCACAGCTTCTCATGGGACAGCAGCCGCTGATTTCAGCAGATTCCTGACGTCGCCAAAAGGTTCTTGCAGAATATTTTCAATGACAAACTTTATAAGGGCTCCTGCGTTTTTTTTTCTTGAAACCTGTTTCGAGAATAAATGGTCTGTAGCTCTGTTTTTAACTCAGCTTTACTTAAAAAATTGATAGGACTGCGTAACAGCAGATGGCACATTTTCAGGACACTAATTTTTCAATGAAAGAAAGAAGCGCTGTTTGAGTAAATAATAGGGGGCAACAAGTGGCTGCAGAATTCAAACCTCTGTTTCTTCTGTGATATCATTAACATTGTCTCTAATTTTAAAAATTTCGTTTCGGAATGATGCTGCTGCTTGCTTTATTGAGACGCGACCAGTGGTATATTTTTGAAATTGGCTGTACTAGATGTTCACGTAGGGCATACATACATATTATAAAAATGGATGTGTGTGTGTGTGTGTGTGTGTGTGTGTGTGTGTGTGTGTGTGTGTGTGTGTGTGTGTGGTTTGCAGATGTACCACATCCCCTCCTGAACCGATTTCAATCAAACTTCCTACACACATCTCTTACCACCAAAAATGAATTGCTGTGGGGGTAATAACTACTCATCTATCATAGTTCAGGACACATAACGTCGTAAACAGTGAGATGCACGACAGATTGCCTCATAATGGATGACGTCTAAATGACTGCTTCTTCCCTACCACCTCTGTTCGCAGCACATTCTGCACACAGTACCGTCATACACCAGCGAATGTACCTGCAAAGTCGTGTCATTGTATGACGCAAGGATCAGGAGATGTGGCGTCATGTATGAATTTTTAATACATTTATTCGTTAGAGCTGAGACACACATAGAGTCGAGTCCACTTAAGAGAAATCCCCGATACCTGGCAGAGCTTTCATCATCTTTCAGCTGCGAAGCGCAAACGGCTGTAGGCGAAAACAGCCACCTGTAGGGCTGTGAAGAGTCTGTGCAGACGTTTACAGAATCGCGGTCCAGACATGAAAATAAGCTGTGCTTACACTTCTGGAAATTATGCATATTTCGTTTCGTAATTTTAAGTGTTTTCATGAATACATATAAATGAATTTTTTTCGATATTACAGAAAAACGCAGTTCAATTTTTGTTTTCATTTCTCATGGAAAATTGCCAAATGAATAGCTATACATTGCTGGGTTTGTCAGCTAGTTATTTTTATAAGATATCCCTAACCGAAAGGAAATTTTTGTGTTATAGAGTTTTATCCTTAGACGACATGTTTGATTTACATTTGTTGTCTGGCTGCTGGTATCTTCAATGTGTTTAAGACATTCTGGAGTGTCCTCTCTATTCACATTAACTGTGAGCACTTTTCACGATTTAAAGTTCCATGTAATGGCTGATCCATGTGGGATTTTTTGTTTCACAACTGCATCTGGAACAGCCACTTTTCGAGGTGAATGACAGAAAAGTATTGCTACCTCCGCAGTAGTTCTGAAAAACGGTTTCATTTTTTTGTTTCGACTTGTCGCTTGGGCAAAAATTAAGTTCAGTGAGTGTTCATAACAATGTACGTAATACACGAAATTATGCCCTTATATTACAGTTGATTGGATTTCTGTATGACGGTCACGCATGACGCTGGCGCCATCACAAATTTGAGATATTACGTTTTCTTTCGTTTCTTGGACAATATGGGCGAGTACATCTTTAATTGAATCAGCCAAGGAGGTAGCACTGATAAGCGATTGATTTGAAAACATGCAAAATCTTTCAACCGGCTCTTCAGCAGATAACAGAAAACGAAATACTACCAGTAACTGAAATTTAGAAGCTACATCAGATGTTTCATCCGCTAACAGAGACACAAAAATGTCTTCGCTAGTTCTGCATTATCTTCGTCCTGACACACATGTAGCGTACAGTCCAATAAATTCTTCTGCATACCACTGGGTGCACCTAAAAGACAGCAGACTTGTTCCCGTGCTCTTTCGCATCCGCAGCTGACGCGGAAGTGAGGTTTACCCGTTCCCTAAGTATTCTAGGACTGTTAGATTGTACTGTTTCATGATGTACACGTAGCGCAAGTTCAGACCCACTGCAGAACTTTATCTTGGAAAGAACATAGCGAGTTTGTCTTATATCGCCGTTCTGTCTTTCTGTATTTTGCCTGAAAGCTAAGATGTTGCATAATTTGTGTTTTTCCAACGACTGATAATGCTAAAAATAGCATTCTTATGTCCAATAGATTCCCCACGCTTCTTAAACTTCTCTGTTAGATGACTTACAAGGAAACTGTTAAGTGCGACGTCGCAGGAACTGTCTTTAGTAAGGCTTACTCGAAAGTGAAAATCGTGACCAGAAAAATATTAACTGGTGATGACGCACCATGTCCACAGAAAACGAGAGTCTGGGATGCGCAGAGATCAACCTTCTGTGGGATGCATGTATTACACCTCACAAAATGGACATCGTCGACATCCAAGAAATGTTAGAAACAAACCATTAACTTGTACCATGAAAACCGAATAAAAATGGCGCGTCTCAATGATCACAAAGGTTCGCACCATCGAGATAAAAGACGAGCTCCTTGGCAACTACGAAGCGTGCAAGGCATCCACTCTTGAAGAATGCATACAGAAATCACATTGGAGTAACAGGGTGACGAGAACTAATGGAAAGTGATGGCGTGCAACCGAATGCGAAACAGCCTGTCGTGGAGCTTATCGTGAAACTGGCTATCCTTTAAGGCGTTGCTGCAGATAGTACAATAATATGTTTTATACGCACAGAAAAGACAAACATGTGGAGGTTGAATTCATCTGGTGGTTCCAGGTGGTATGAACTGCAATGTCACACACTTTCCAGGGGCGATAGTTTGTTCTTTAGCAGTATGACTTTTATACGTAGGCGACGAATGAAACAAAAGCAACTTATTTTGACGAGCTATTAGCCAAATGCAGTGTTCATACCATAGTTGCAGTTATCTAACGCCCGTCCTCAGACTCTTGCTTGCTATGATGTAAATATCCCCTACTGCCCTTGCCAAAGTCACTCACATGAGAGAGAATCAAGGGGCGCAAAGCACCTCTTAGTTCCTGCAGAGCAATGAATAGCGTTCCAGCATATTTACCATCCGGTTAAAGAGTCAGTTAATTGTATACGAATTGATATTCCATGATCTTGATAGAATTCTCTTGATACCTTTAATTTCCAGGGTCCCTTTCATATGTGTTTCCTCTTCAAATGCAGATTGGTTGCAGTTGAAAACAAATTCCTTACTCAACGATAGGATAAGTTTGAATACCGCCCCTACAAATTTCTGGGCCGATTCCGTAGTATGCTGTGCATCGTCAAGCTTCGTTTGAAATTTCATTGTCCTACAGTTCTGTAGCACAGTTTGACGTTAAGCAAGCATCCACTGCTTCTCTTGAAATCACTATATGTATGTCGCGCGCAGTTTGATGTGGATAACGTAGTACGTCACCAGCATCTACATCCCGTAAATTGTATCGAGCATCCTTGAAACGCGAAAACATCAGTTTTTGTGACAAGCGCGTCTTGTCTGTTCAATAACCGTAGTTTTTCTTATGCACTAACGGTCCTATTTCTGCGAACTTCTTCAAAATACACTACTGGCCATTAAAATTGCTACGCCGCGAAGATGGCGTGCTACAGACGCGAAATTTAACCGACAGGAAGAGGATGCTGTGATATGCAAATGATTAACTTTTCACAGCATACACACAAGGTTGACGCCGGTGCCGACACCTACAACGTGCTGACATTAGGAAAGATTCCAACGGATTTCTCATACACAAACAGCAGTTGACCGGCGTTGCCTGATGAAATGTTGTTGTGATGCCTCGTGTAAGAAGGAGAAATGCCTACCATAACGCTTCCAACTTGGATAAAGGTCGGATTGTAGCCTATCGCGATTGCGGTTTATCGTATCGCGACATTGCTGCTCGCGTTGGTAGAAGTCCAATGACTGTTAGCAGAATATGGAATCGGTGGGTTCCGGAGGGTTATACGGAACGTCGTGCTGGATCCCAACGGCCTCGTATCACTAGCAGTCGAGATGACAGGCATGGCTGTAACGGATCGTGCAGCCACGTCTCGATCCCTGAGTCAACAGGTGGGGACGTTTCCAATACAACAACCATCTGGACGAACAGATCGACGACGTTTGCAGCAGCATGGACTATCAGCTAGGAGACCATGGCTGCGGTTACCCTTGACGCTGCATCACAGATAGGAGCGCCTGCGATGGTGTACTCGACGACGAACTTGTGTGCACGAATGGCAAAACGTCATTTTTTCAGATGAATCCAGGTTCGGTTACAGCATCATGATTGTCGCATCCGTGTTTGGCGACATTGCGGTGAACGCACACTGGAAGCGTGTATTCGTCATCGCCTTACTGGCGTATCACCCGGCGTGATGGTATGGGGTGCCATTGGTTACAGGCACTTCGAATAGTGGACGTTACATTTCAGGTGTCTTACGACCCGTGGCTCTACATTCGATCCCTGTGAAACCATACATTTCAGCAGGATAATGCACGTCCGTATGTTGCTGGTCCCATATGGGTCTTTCTGGATACAGAAAATGTTCGACTGCTGCCCTGGCCGGCACATTCTCCAGATCTCTCACCAATTCGAAACGTCTGGTCAATGGTAGCCGAGCAACTGGCTCGTCACAATCCCGCCAGTCACTACTCTTGATGAACTGTGGTATCGTGTTGAACTGCATGGGCAGCTGTACCTGTACACGCCATCCACGCTCTGTTTGACTCAATGCCCAGGCGTATCAAGGCCGTTATTACGGCCAGAGGTGGTTGTTCTGGGTACTGATTTCTCAGGATCTATGCACAGAAATTCCGTGAAAATGTAATCACTGTCATTTCTAGTATAATCTATTTGGCCGGCCGAAGTGGCCGTGCGGTTAAAGGCGCTGCAGTCTGGAACCGCAAGTCCGCTACGGTCGCAGGTTCGAATCCTGCCTCGGGCATGGATGTTTGTGATGTCCTTAGGTTAGTTAGGTTTAACTAGTTCTAAATTCTAGGGGACTAATGACCTCAGCAGTTGAGTCCCATAGTGCTCAGAGCCATTTGAACCATTTTAATCTATTTGTCCAATGAATACCCGTTTATCATCTGCATTTCTTCTTGGTGTAGCAATTTTAATGGCCAGTAGTGTATATTCGTAATTGTTGTTTTCCTATGCCACGGATGATTTTCCAAATACAAAATTACGTTTGGTACCAACTCCTAGGACAGCGACTGTCCTTCAGTACGTTTCACTGGAAACGGGAACTGGGGCTCCCTGTCCGACAGCGTCGATGAACTACACCACACCTGTTTCAGTAACACTTTCTTTCTATTGCCGTGCACGTGTCACCACCACTATACGCCTTTTGTACATTGTTCGCACGACACCACACATTCCACTGACTCATTTGCAGAAAGGCAAATCCTTCATCCGCCACTTCTTTCTCACTCAGCGAAATTTCTTGGGATTCTTTCTGACGGAATCTCAACTTCGGCTACTGTTACTGAAGATATAACGCAATGTTTACTTTGTTTATCGTTGCCATTGCTCTGCTTTGTATCAACACCATTAGCACTGTAGCACTATCGTGACTTACTCGTCAACTAAGCAGTTAAGCTACGCTCCGTAGCCTCGTGCTGTCGACAGCATTTGATACCTTCAGTCCCACCCCCTGTTGGCATCTGCAGCCAGTGTTGTGTTAGCACGGTAGGCAAAATGTGGGTCGTCGAATGGCGTTAGATCTGACATGCCAACGCATGTACAGCTTGTGCCTTTACCCTTAGCTAACAGCAAACACGGAAAACAAAATGGGCTATTTTTAGAAGTGAAGCAGGAAATGCAAATGTTGCTTTTACGTCCATTTACATTAACACACCTGGAGGATGCCTTACCTCGACTTGTTTACGCTTGCCTTAACTCGAGCTGAGGCGGCGGCCTCTGAATTTCATAGTTCCCTTCGAAGCTTTAAGGTGTTTCATCTAGAGATACTTTTTGTGTGTCCAGAGACCATGCCGCAAACTTTCTGGCAGGTGAGAACAGATCAGCGCTTTTTAGTGCAAAGCCACGCTCTGCCACTCAGTGCCTTCATTGCTGCTTTATTTACGGCGAGGAACCGTATGTCAACCGCACTTGCATATCGGTCGACAATTTCAGTTCGATTATTTCTAAAATGATCTCAACATTTGATGAGTACTTAGCTATTACATTTGTTTTCTCCCTGCTGCGTAAGCGCTGAACGTTCCCACACAAGTACAAAGGGACAGAAGTGCAACTACTGCCTCGGAAGTGTACAGAACAACGAATGGCAGCGCCTCTGCTGCTGACCTAACGAGATACCCTGGGTAAACACTGCTACAGCTAAGAGGAAAATACAGCTCAGAGACGGATCCCAGAGACTAAAGCGAGAGGAGAGTGGTATGCCGATTACATCATTGGGAATTCCAGCTTTTCTGGCTGCAGTTATTTGACTGTGACGCAGTACTTGGCAGGTAGACTGTGATGAGACAGGCTAAGTATGCGGCGCTCCAGGAGAGGAGAGTACAGAATGCCCGGGGTCGTGATTCACGGCCCAGCCTGGACTGGAGATCTGAAGTCACCAGGAAAGGCTCCCACCGGCTGCCGCTCCAGTCTGGAGCGCCCTGCCGCCTGCAGCCCAGCTGCCTCTCGGCCAGCCTGGAGTCTCCTCTCCAGCCCCGCACTGCCAGCGGGTCCATATGTCTCATTCCCAATCTCGCCAATCAAACGAGTTAACGATAAGTGTGATTTTCACTTAAATATTACTGTCTGCGCCTAGCCAGGTACATCGCACGTTCCTGTGGTAGCGGTGCTTACTCTGTCAAGCTGGGGCAGAACAGCATGGCTGACATGCGACATTAAATTATTTTGTTGAAAGGATGTCGAAAATATCGCAAGCGAGCTGTCTCAAGGACTCAGAAATGTAACAGCTGCGACCAGTGTAACCAGTTACGTATTGTATACCGAGTGGCTCCCCGTGAGATGGGCGAGAGTGCAACGTGGCATTCTCCGCTCTGCTCAGGGCCTCGATGCACGGATCGTCCACACCTATGCTGCAGTCAGAACTTCGGCTCATACGGAGTGACGGCACAGTGTCCAGTGTTGTACTGTCGGCGCAGCTCTTCCCGCTCCCTCGTCAAGGGGAGCCGCAGCAGTGGCCGCCGTGCTGTCAGCTGACTTGTCCTTTTGTTTGTAGAAGTGTGCAGCACACCTCACGCCATGTCCATTATCGTTGGCTGCAGCTCTCTTAGTGTTTCACTTTCAGTAGCTGCTGGTACTGATGTGCATATGAGTAGCCCGTGGAAGCTCGTGAGTCAGAGTGCAGACCTCGAGGTGACTGAAGAACGTTTTGCAGTTTGGCCAGCGAAGATGAGAACGTGCGACAGCTCGGAGCAGCCGCTCCTCGCGTGGTCAGCTGCGCAGCGCCTGACAGACCGCATCTGGGACTCCGGACTGTCGCCGCCGCCAGCAGGTGGAGCGGAGGACGGAGGGGGGTGCGCCGCCGCCCTGGCGCAGCTGCGCCGCCTCACGTATAACGAAGCCTGGGAACTCGTCCAGAAGCTCGACTGCCAGATCGCTGACGACTGTATCGACTCCCGCCGTGCACCGAGGTATGTAGACCACTCGATGCCATTACTACTAACCGTACAACTAATTCTTTCCTTAAATTTATTCTCAATGCTGTCACCTACTTTTCCTATTTTGCGATACTAACTATCTGTCAATAAGGGCACATTTGTGAGACCCAAAGAGGAAGCGCGCTAATACCTTCTGCCGCCGCCTCTTCTGTTGACACTTTACACCGAGCAGTCAATGGAATGTGCCTCGTGGCATACGTCTCTCTCCGCTCGCTGTCTCCGCATATCGCTACAGCAGACAGTAAATAATCTGATGATGACAGTCAAAGACTGAAAGCGGTAACTAACAATAAAAGCTTTTCATCGAGACTGCTTGCCTTACTAAAATTGAATTTATATTCCTATTTCCCAACCGTATTATCAAAAATCAATAAAAGTATAGCGTCGTTTGAGATGACAACAGCTGTAGCTCGATATCGTTGTTAGTTGTAAATTAGTTCAAAAGTGAACAATAAACACTGCAAGTGGCTAAATTAATTACTTTTCGAAAGAAGCAATTATAGAGCCAACACCCTGCACCACCAGATTACAGTAATACTCCACAACATTTGCTGTATATACGTAATTAAAATTTCTAACAAGGCAGCAGTCAGCAACAGTAAAATTATGGAAGCCATAGGAATCGAACAGCCAACCAGTGGCACGTCAGATGTTTATTCACACTTTTACCTTGTTTTACTGTTCATTAAGCCATGTGGCTATACCTTAGCATTTATATGGGTCATTTTAGTGTTGACTGAGCTTTATGACCTGTTTTCTCTTTCCACACAATAAGTTTACACACATAACTACTTCTTCCAAGGAAGAAAGGTTTATATCTGTTTAAACCTAGGTAAGGATTCGAATAAACTTGTGAAGTACAACTAGCTGGTGCATGATTCCCATTCTTTCCGTAAATCATTAACTTATAGTAAGACAGTCACATTCAAGCCAACTTTTGCTTCAAGGATCATGAAGTGGCATCACGGTATTACCGCCTCTAGCCTCGAAGACTTCGTCAACTCGGCGGGGAAGAGAGTTCGGAAAGTTTCTTCAGATCCGCAGCATCTGCCCGAGGCCTCCCACTGCTGCATCAGATCCCGCAGAGCTACCAGTGTGTGGGGATGTCGGCTGCCACGTCTCAGCTGCTGTTCCAGACAGTACCGTACAACGTCTGCGGCTCTGAGACCGGGTTGTCTAGTGGTCGCCTCGAGGTGCTGCAGGGCGCCTGAGTGTTCGCGAAACCGGGAGTGTATGCACGCAGCCCTGGGAACACGACTGTGTGTGTCATCTTCTACAACGCAAGTGTCCAGAGAATAGGGCAACACTTCGTCACCGAGAATGTTGAAATAAACGAGCTGGTTCAGGATCACACTGACCGTAGTGACTGAATCCAAGTCACGGCGACAGAAACACCCCTATGACAGCATAGAACCACCAGTGGCTTGAACTGCATCCTCTATAGGCCGTCGGTCCCATCGCCACCTCCATAATTTCAGAAGAGGTGAAATCGCGCGACTCGTGTGACGCACCTCCACCCAGCCACTGTCCGTCTCTGTGTGGTTTGGCCCACTCGAGACGCGCAGGTGTGAGTGTCTGTGTGAGCGACGGGCGCTGACTCCAAATGTCGAGTCTGTGCAGCCGCCTTCCGGACGATTGCTAGGCAGCTGGTTCAGATGGAGCTGCTTTGCCAGGCATTGGCAATTTGCGTCTCGTTTCAAACCGATCGCCAGTTTTTTCAAGATGAACTAATTTATTTATTGAGGAAAATCCGTGTTCTCTTATATTAGGTGGACATATTAACTGTGTTTTAAACCAGAAAGATGAACAACCAAATTTCAACTACTCGCCATAGTTAAAAAAGTTAGTAAGTGATCTACAACTCAAAGATGTATAGGAACTTCAGTACCCGACATCAGTCGAGTTGACGTATATAACCAGCCACTCCTGCAGCAGCCTAGATAGAATTTACGTGCCACCGAATTTGGAAAATTTTTTATTAAACGTTGAAACAGTTCCCGTGTATTTTAGTGATCACAGTACACTTTTAACTTCCTTTAATTTAAGTGTACAGCCAACCTGTCGGTTCAGAGGGCAATGGAATTTGAATATATCTGTTTTAACTGACGAAGAACTGGACTATGTGCCTCCGCACAGCAGACAAGCACCCAACAGTCATTGACTGGTGGACTAGGAGGGCTAAACCAAGGCTGCTGAAAGTTGTCATGCAGTATAGTGTAGCGAGGCGCAGGGAGTTGAGGAATACAATGGAGTTTTATTATAAAGTTTTGAGAGATATCAAGAGGCACATGACGTAATTCGTCTGAATGATATAAAAAATTAACAGCCAAGTTATTAAGCATTAAACAGCAACAGATGGAGGGACTAAAAATTAAATCGAAAGCCACATTAGTAGTAGCTGATGAAACTGCTTCTCTGTATCACTTGGTGCGGCATGCTAAAAACAGACAAGCTTTTATTGCTGAAGTCCAGACGCATACTGGTACAAGGCTCACATGCCGGAAAGAAATACTGGACCAAATCCACAGGTACTGTGACAACTTATACGCCCCTACCACAGTGGACGATGCAGCTCTCGAGGACTTTCTCACTATTTTAGGTCCACAGTTGTCGGGAACAGAAAACGCTGACATCCTGTCACCTATTACTAAAGATGAAGTGCATGAGGCAGTGCGTAACTCACCTCTCAAAAAATCTCCGGGACTTAGTGGCCTCCCTGTGGATTTTTATGCCCGCTACTGGTCTATAATTGGGGACAAGATAACTTCAATGGCGAATGTGGTCCTGACCGGAGAAGCGGTCCCTGCAGAGTTTAAGGAAAGTAAAATAGTACTGATTCCTAAGAGTAATGGCAAAACCAACTTAAACAATTTTCGGCCTCTTTCGCTACTAAATTCTGATTACAAAATAATTTCGCGTATTATCAACAAAAGACTCCGTGCCTTTTCCAACAAAATATTCAGTCATCATTAATCTTGTTCTCCAACCAGAACGATATTCGAAAGTCTATCTGCATACAGAGACGTCATTGCAATTACGTCAGTGGCAAGTATAAAATGTGCTTTAATCTTTACAGATTTCAACAAAGCTTTTGACCGCGTTAGTCATAGATACCTCTTTGCGACGCTGTCAAGAATGCCTTTCCACCCTCAGATTCTCAACATGCTAAGAAATATTGCAACAGGTATAAAAGCGAAACTAGCAATCAATGGCCAAACATCTAAACCCATACAGATAAGGCGAGGGGTTCCACAGGGCAGTCCCTTATCTATGTTTTTATTTTCCGTATCTTTAGAGCCCTTTCTCCGCACTGTCCACGCAAGATTAACAGGCATAACATTGAGTGGTGAGAAAACCGTCATACGAGCTTATGCTGATCACGTGGGTGTTGTAATAAGGAATAAGGAGGAGACAGTTACACTGGAAAAAGAAATCCAAAACTATTGTCTAGCGTCGGAAGCGACAACCAATGAAAACAGAAGTAAAATTTTGTATCTGTGGGGCCTAGATCACCTCCGACTGGCATGGGCAAAACAAGACAACAAACATAAAACTTTGGGAGTAACCTTAATGGCATGTCCGATGAGGATGGCTGCTTTCAACTGGACGGAAGCTAGGAGAAAAGTTCGTGGTGCTGTAATGGAGAACATCCATCGAACTGTGGACCAGGTGCAAAATGTCAGATTCATGAACTGCATTTTGTCTAAAGCGTATTTCACTGCACAGGTATTTCCAATCCACAAAGTAGTATCGAAAGGGATCATGTCCATTGTTACCAATTATTTATGGCGAGGAGACATATTCAGTGTTGGTGCGACTACCGTTATACTGGATGTCAGACACGGGGGCCTTGGTTTGGTGGGCATTCGAAATAAAGCGTCTGCTCTGTTCCTCAAACGGACTTTCCATATACTCATAGAACTTCCACAATGTATAATCGCAAAGCTCTTTGAGGCTGTGATACACCATAGCCTGCAAGCACCGATTGATGTGAGAAGGATTAATGCCCGTCTGCAGTATGTGAGGAACTTTTTCCTCGAAGCAAGTTACCTTAGTGACGAAATCAGAAGCAACACATGTACCACAGCGCGCGACATCATACTTGAAAGATGCATGGGTGGATGCGAAAAATTTTTCTTTTCCTCTTCATAAAGAAAAAAAAGTTGATAGAGCACTTGGCCGCGAAAGGCAAAAGTCCCGAGTTCGAGTCTCGGTCCGGCACACAGTTTTACTCTGCCAGGAAGTTTCATATCAGCGCACACTCGGCTGTAGAGTGAAAATTTCATTCTGGAAACATCCCCCAGGCTGTGGGTAAGCCATGTCTCAGCAATATCCTTTCTTTCAGGAGTGCTAGTTCTGCAAGGTTCGCAGGAGAGCTTCTGTGAAGTTCGGAAGGTAGGAGACGAGATACTGGCGGAATTAAAGCTGTGAGGACGGGGCGCGAGTCGTGCTTTGGTAGCTCAGTTAGTAGAGCGCTTGTCCGCGAAAGGCAAAGGTCGCGAGTTTGAGTTTTAATCTGCCAGGAAGTTTCATATCAGCGCACTCTCCGCTGTAGAGTGAAAATTTGATTCTAGAAAGAATATATTGTTACACGGGGAAACGTAAAATTTTGGAATTTTTCATTTTTATTCGAAACGTTCTAAGAAATATGTATGCGTTAATGGCACATGCTGTTGCTGATGTCCCTGTCTGCTATTTCCAGTTTGGCTGGTATCTCGGTATTGCAGATGACGTGCAGCGACATGAACAACGGCATGTGTTACTATGGTTTACATGTCTGTTATAACGTTCTGAGCAAAAATAACACATTCCCAAAAATATGCGTATCGCAATGCGATATTTTACTCTTTACTCTGCAGAAGAATAAAGGAAACCCGCTGGTGATAATGAAATATGGCCGAGATACGTGCCGGTAAAACGAGAAGAACCCGTGTTTGTTCAAGGTTGAATCTTTTCAAATTTTTGTTCTTAAATCAAAGACGAGATAAAAAAAAAGTGAGATTTCATGTCGAGAATTCACCTCAAGATGAATACCTACTCACAACATTCCAAGAAGCTGTATGAAGCGAAGAATCTGAGAATACAAGACGGACGCCTGGCTGTTGCTCTCGTAGGGCCGGCAAAGACGAGGTCACACTAATTACAGGGCGCACAGGAGCGAAGTGGCTGGGGAGACGGTCCAGTATGTGCTACTGCAGGAAAAACCCTCTACCACGCACTTCGTAGGGGTCTGTAGAGTATGGAAGTGGAAGTTGATTTAGATATTACCAACATGTTATTTTTAGAGCCTTATGACTGAATATTTACTTTCGCACAGGAAAAAATAAATTTCACGAGCTAGGTGACTGACGCAAAAGCGGTAGTGCATGATATAGAAAAATATACTGTCCAAAATAATATATGATCTCAAGCACATGCACCCTTATTTATTGTGTAATTACTGCTTCCATTTCCTTACAGTTTGCATCCTTCAGCTTTACCTTTAATTGCCCACATTAAAAATGGTGTTACAAGCAATTTGAGTGAGTGAGGCGCAGGAGTTTGAACTTTTTTCGATGTACAAGACTTTATTACACTCCTGGAAATGGAAAAAAGAACACATTGACACCGGTGTGTCAGACCCACCATACTTGCTCCGGACACTGCGAGAGGGCTGTACAAGCAATGATCACACGCACGGCACAGCGGACACACCAGGAACCGCGGTGTTGGCCGTCGAATGGCGCTAGCTGCGCAGCATTTGTGCACCGCCGCCGTCAGTGTCAGCCAGTTTGCCGTGGCATACGGAGCTCCGTCGCAGTCTTTAACACTGGTAGCATGCCGCGACAACGTGGACGTGAACCGTATGTGCAGTTGACGGACTTTGAGCGAGGGCGTATAGTGGGCATGCGGGAGGCCGGGTGGACGTACCGCCGAATTGCTCAACACGTGGGGCGTGAGGTCTCCACAGTACATCGATGTTGTCGCCAGTGGTCGGCGGAAGGTGCACGTGCCCGTCGACCTGGGACCGGACCGCAGCGACGCACGGATGCACGCCAAGACCGTAGGATCCTACGCAGTGCCGTAGGGGACCGCACCGCCACTTCCCAGCAAATTAGGGACACTGTTGCTCCTGGGGTATCGGCGAGGACCATTCGCAACCGTCTCCATGAAGCTGGGCTACGGTCCCGCACACCGTTAGGCCGTCTTCCGCTCACGCCCCAACATCGTGCAGCCCGCCTGCAGTGGTGTCGCGACAGGCGTGAATGGAGGGACGAATGGAGACGTGTCGTCTTCAGCGATG
This sequence comes from Schistocerca nitens, assembly GCF_023898315.1. NCBI lineage: Eukaryota > Metazoa > Arthropoda > Insecta > Orthoptera > Acrididae > Schistocerca > Schistocerca nitens. The sequence goes on along the minus strand of NC_064625.1, from coordinate 178,363,642 downwards.
AGAGTCGCTTCTGCCTTGGTGCCAATGATGGTCGTATGCGTGTTTGGCGCCGTGCAGGTGAGCGCCACAATCAGGACTGCATACGACCGAGGCACACAGGGCCAACACCCGGCATCATGGTGTGGGGAGCGATCTCCTACACTGGCCGTACACCACTGGTGATCGTCGAGGGGACACTGAATAGTGCACGGTACATCCAAACCGTCATCGAACCCATCGTTCTACCATTCCTAGACCGGCAAGGGAACTTGCTGTTCCAACAGGACAATGCACGTCCGCATGTATCCCGTGCCACCCAACGTGCTCTAGAAGGTGTAAGTCAACTACCCTGACCAGCAAGATCTCCGGATCTGTCCCCCATTGAGCATGTTTGGGACTGGATGAAGCGTCGTCTCACGCGGTCTGCACGTCCAGCACGAACGCTGGTCCAACTGAGGCGCCAGGTGGAAATGGCATGGCAAGCCGTTCCACAGGACTACATCCAGCATCTCTACGATCGTCTCCATGGGAGAATAGCAGCCTGCATTGCTGCGAAAGGTGGATATACACTGTACTAGTGCCGACATTGTGCATGCTCTGTTGCCTGTGTCTATGTGCCTGTGGTTCTGTCAGTGTGATCATGTGATGTATCTGACCCCAGGAATGTGTCAATAAAGTTTCCCCTTCCTGGGACAATGAATTCACGGTGTTCTTATTTCAATTTCCAGGAGTGTATTTAAACGTTTGCAAATCCTGTTAACGTTAGTAACGTCTTCACACTACGACATTCAGTAAACAGATAACCGAAGATTTCCGCTGCTCGCCTGGCATTGTCCTCGTTATATACCAGCTTATTTTGATGTTATTCTCAGATATGTACATACTACTCACACAGCTGATACTATCAGCTGGTCTAATGACATTTCTCAAAATATTGCAGTGTTCTCTGTAATTATCTCTAGTTGATGGCTCTTGATACTTGGTAATATTATGCTTTTAATATGTGTTATTCTGATGCATTGTGTTTTACACGCTTGCTGTTTGTCACTTGTAAAAATGGACATCTTTTTCCTGGAAAATATAAAACGAACATACGTGAAGTATTACATCTTACATCCAACCTGTGGCCACTGGTGACGCCTCAGGAGTTGACTGAATAACTTCGCCGCAGCTGGGTAGGGGCGTCTTCCGGCCGGCACAAGTCCCTCGAGTTCGGCAGACTCGCGCCGTCAGCGCTGTTTACCCTTCGCTGTGTGATCTCGGTACGGTGGAGGTTCACTGGGCCAGTGGCTGTTTGCATGAAGGAGGCAGTCGAGCGATCTACTGTCGCGATTCTTTAAAATGAGTGGCAGTGACAGAAGAGAGCGAAGAGGTTTCCCAATTCATATACGTTACAGGTAGTGCATATCCACTGTGAAACGACATAAGATGTACATGTACACGGATGCGCTGCAGATCACACTTAAGTGCCTGGCGGAGGGTTCATCGAATGACCTTCACAACGATTCTCGATTATTCCAATATCGAACAGTGCGAGGAAAAAACAAATGTCTATACCTTTCCCCGATAGCTCCCGTTTCCTTTATTTTATCACGACGATCGTTTCTCCCTAAGTATGTCTGCGTTAGCAAAATATTTTCGCATTCGAAGGAGAAAGTTGGTGACTGAAATTTCGTGAGATGATTCTGCCGCAATGAAAAACGCCTTTTTGATGTCCACCCCAAATTCTGTAACAGGTCAGTAACACTGTTTCCCCTATTTCGGGGTAATACAGAACGTGCAGCTCTTCTTTGAACTTTCTCAATGTACTCCGTTAACCCTATCTGGTGAAGATCCCACACTGTGCAGCGGTACTCCAAAAGAGGGCATACAAGCATAGCGTAGGTAGTCTCGTTAGTAGATCTTACATTTTCTAAATATTCTGCTAATGAATCGCAGTCTTTGGGTTGCCTCCCCCTCAACATTATGTGTTCATCCCAATTGAAGCCGCGTCTGCCCATTCTGATTTAGGTTTTCCGTGATTTCCCTAAATCGCTCCAGGCAAATGCTGGGATGGTTCCTTTGAAAGGGCACGGCCGACTTCCTGCCCCATCCTTCCCTAATCCAATGATACTGATGACCTCGCTGTTTGATCTCTTTCCCCCAAACAACCCAACCCAACCCCAACCCCCAATCTAAGTGGCTTGTAATTATAATTCCTAGGGTTTTAGTTGAATCTGCGGGCTTTAGATTTAGTGATTTATCGTGTAACCGAAGTTTAACAGATTCCTTTTAGCACTCATATGGAGGACTTCATTATCTAGGATCAACTGCCACTTTCCAAAATATACAGATATATTTTCCAAATCGTTTTGCATTTTTTGATCTCAGATTGTTCCTCAGATTGTTACTAAATCATTTATATAGATAAGGAACAGCAGTGGGCCTATAACACTATGTTGGGGAACGCCAGAAATCACTTCTGTTTCACTCGATGACTGTCAGTTATAAGGAACTGTGACCTCTCTGACAGGATACCACGAACCCAGTTAGCTAACTTAGATGATATTCCATAATTACCAATTTCAGTACAAGCCGCTTGTGTGGTACAGTGTCAAAGGCCTTTTCGAAATCCTTGTCGATAGCACTCAACACTTCGCGCTTCACAAGAATGATGTTTTGTGAATCCGTCTTTGCTGTTTGTCAATAGACCGTTTTCTTCGAGGTAATTCATAGTCCTCACACGCAATATATGTTCCACAATCCTACTGGATATCGACGTTAATAATATGGACCTGTAATTTACTGGATTACTCCTTCCACCGTTCTTGAATATTGGTGTCACCTGTGCAGCTTTCCAATCTTTTCATACGGATCTTTCGTCCAGCGGACGGTTGTATGAGGTTGTTATGTATGGAGCTGTTGCATCAGCATACTCTGAAGGAAACGTAATTGGTATACAGTACGGACCGGAAGACTAGCTGTTATCAAGTGATTTAAGTTGCCTCACAAATCGGAGGATATCTGCTTCTAGGTTACTCATGTAGAGAACTGTTCTTGATTCTGGAATATGCAGAAAGAGTTTAAAGACTTGATTGACAATGAAACAGGATTAAATCACGAATGTCGACAGACGAGATTCCTTGTTTTGTACATCAAAAAGCACTTTGTCTTAAATTTGCAGGCCTTTGGCACATGGCGAAATTGGAAGAAAGCATAGTATAATTGCTGAAGTCACACGCATCTTCCGTTTTCAGCTGCAACGGTTTTCAGTGAAACTGAACAATTCCTATGGAGACTTCATATCGTACTGCAAAGTACGTTGGTTATGTCGAGAGACATACCTGGAACGACTTAAAACTTGCTAGCGTTTAATGAAGGAATGCAGGAACGAAAAACATGTGCAATCTAGTGCAGATTTCACATTTTAACTGGACTTGACTGCACACTGCCCACAGTAATGCACTGCAAGGTAACTTTTTCCTCATTTGATGTGGATGGATTTAAAAAGAAAATCGCGTTTCTGGAACGGACACATTCTGACAAAGACAGTGAAGTTCCCTAAGATCACTGGTGTTAAAGGAAATACGGAGTTTCAAGAATACGTTGTGGCCTAGAAAGAATTACAAGGGTAGTTTTATAAAGTTTTTGAGATTTTTAAAAGTTTGCTTGCATTAGCGCTTCATTGCGTATTAATACAGGTTACGTAACATCAGTGCTCTTGTGCCAAGTTATCCTCTTCCTTTGTGTAAATTTTTCTGTCAAAACATGTCTAGCAAATGTGATGTTTGCTGTAGAAATCTTAAGGCGGGGGTGTGAAGACTGTGTAGGTTATGGTTTATTGGGGCGAATGTAGCGGCGAGGAAACTGGGTAGATAAAGACGCTCCTTCATGGCAACGTATGTTATGTAGAAAGGACAGAAAAGTTGCTGAAGATGAGGCAAAAATTTGTGCCTTAAGGCTGAATTAGAAAATGAGGACTTGGAATTATGTAGGCTAAGGGAAGAAACAGGGACGGGAAAGGTAGGAGCAAAAAGAGAAACTGTTGAAAAAACTTTGAAATTCAGTTAGTAGATCAGTTTGGCTTGCTATCTGAATTAGTCAGGAAGGGCCTCATCCAGATGTAGTTGAATGTATTTTGAAGCAGAATATTAGCTTCAAGAAAAAAAGACATGTAGGGATCAAATCAGAATAGTAAAAGAAGAATATAGCTTCTAGTTAACAGTCAAGGCCAGGAGCGTCAGGAGGAATTAGGTGCAGCGTACCAGCTCACAAGTTTTGTGAAAACAAATGCTAGGGAGATGAGGTAATTACAGTTGGAGCAGCAGGAAACAGCCTGTGGTATGAATCCAAGGTGTACTATTGCGAGAGACTTGGATGAAATAGGAACATGAACTGGCCACACAAATGTGGTGTCTGTGGAGGTCTTTCAGCGCCATGTTCGGTCCTGCGTAAACACTGCTGTAAGGTGTGATAACACTTTGGCTTGCTATCTGAAGTAGTGGAGGAACGGAATGTTCCAGATACCCCCAAAACCACACATATGCGATGTTCCTGTTGACATTACTGGTAGGTGAGGACACATGGCCTGCACCTAAATAGGAAGGGGAAAGATAAGTCAGCTTCTCTATTAGCCTCAGTCACACGAAGGTGGCCCCTGTGGTTAATGGGACCAGGTAGATAGGTTTTTTGTGTTAAGGTCAAAGTCCAAACAGGCAACAGTAAAAAAAAAAAATAGAATAAAAGATGCTCCATGTACAGTAAATAGGGATGAGCTAAGGGTAGTATCAACTTACTTCATCAGAATATCAGGGGAATAAAAAATAAAGTAGATGATCTGTTAGTATGTGTAGATGACCTCACAAATAACAATGAGATTGATATACTTTGTCTGAACACCATGTAACTGTGGTGATGGATAGTGTCAGTATAAATTAGTATAATTTAGCCTCTTACACTTCCAGATATAGCATAGGTAAAGGAGTGGTTGCCATTTACAAAAACAAGGATATAAATACAAAACTGGAGAAGTAAGCAAATTCTGCATGGATCAGCACTTTGAAGTTTGTGCATATAAACTACAGCTAGATAATGTATTGTTGATGCTAGCAACAGTGTACAGGTCCCCATTAGGAGATTGGGAGCTACTCATAAAAAAGTTTACGCTGTCTATCAGCCAAAAACAGGAAGTTGTTAATCTGTGATGATTTCTATGTAAACTTTCTAACCAGTTCAGATGGGAAAAGTATAAGTGTTATTAATTACATATAGAATCAGCTATCAATTTCCCTACACATATAGCTCAAGACAGTAGCGCTCTAATAGATTATGTATTTGTACAGCAAGAGGGTGCAAAACTAACATACGCTTTCCCATTGATAAATGGATTATCAGCCCATGATGTACAATTGATTAAATTAGAAAACACAGCAAGGTGTACAGTTCAGAAACCATGAAATAAAACTGTACGGTTGCTCAACCCAGTGTTTATTGAACACTTCAGAGAAAATTTAAGAAATGTTAATTGGGGAGATGTATATAATGAGCCAAATGCACTTGTGCCTGGGCATGGCCCATGAGCTGATGTCTTGGCCACCCCTTCTCTAAAGATTTCTCCCCTTTCTACACTCCTCATTTCTTTCGTGATTCCTACAAACACTAACACATGTGCTCGTACTGATAAATAATTAAAATACAACCTACTGGTCAATTTTGATTAATGGGTACTAGGCCACGTTCCATAGCGTATTTCTGTGCCAAAGACTTCGTCCCTAAATCTGGAGGCACTACCAGAGGCACTACCAGAGGCAATAAGCACTGAGACATCAGTACCTTAACGAAACGTGAAAAGAAACCTGTCCGAGATTTCAATTTTTATGTATTCTAGAGCTTCCAGCAGATAAGGGCAATGCTACAATGCTAATGAAATAACGAACCTACTGCAGTATAACTGGCGTTGTATAACAACCAGGAAGGTACAGGGAGTTCAAAAGCAATCCTCCAACAGCAATGCTTTGAGAAATGCATCAGCTAGTGAAAGCCTCCTCGAATTCTCCCACAGACAATAAATGTCTTTTTAAATCAGATCTGGTCCCACCAAGATTGTGTGGTGTGCCAAAAATTCACCCATCATTCCATTAAGACCAGTTGTTAGCGCTATGGACTGTTCGACAAGCATGGCTGCCAAGCACTTAGCAAGTCTTCTACAGTTCTCTGTAGCAAAAAAAGACATATAAAAGGTTTAGTTCATTTATGCAAAAAATAGAATCCTTCATGCTGAGCCCATCACATATTAGCCTATTTAGACATTCTATCACTGCTTACTAGAAGAAGGAATCGGTTGGCAGGACATATTCTGAGGCATCAAGGGATCACCAGTTTAGTATTGAAGGGCAGCGAGGAGGGTAAAAATAGTAGAGGGAGCACGATGTCACATATAGAAATTACACTCATAGGCAAAAAAAGGAACTATCTGAAAGGTCCAGAAACAAGTGGATGACTTATTCGAGAGAGAAGCTTCACAGATTAAGCAAGTCAATAATGCGTCCTTATGTAAGCAATGCATCCTGATGTAAGCAATTTCTCAGCTTCGCATTGATTGACAGAGTTGTTGGATGTCTCCCTGAGGAACATCATGCCATATTTTGTCCATATGGTGCGTTAGATCCTCAGAATCTCGACCTGGTTGGAGGTCCCTGCCTATTTGCTCCAATTATTCTCAATTGGGAAGAGGTCTGGCAAACTTATTGGCCAAGGTAGGGTTTGGCAAGTCCAAAGACAAATAGTAGAAACTCTCTCTATGTGTGAGTGGGCGTTATCTTGGAAAAAAGTTAGCCAATGATGGATAACCTAGAAGGGCAGCAGAACGCCATAGGCGAACAGATGTGCTGTAAGGGTGCCACAGATGACAACCAAAGAGGTCCTGCTGTGAAAACAAATGACAACCCTGAGCATCAATCCAGGTGGTCAGACCATATAGCGGACGACAGTAAGATTGGTGTCCCACGACCATCTGGGGCATCTCTAGACGCGACTCCGGCCAGGAATCTCATTGACTGTAACAATGATGAGCCTCACTTCTAATTGAGCCCCAATGTCCGGCAAAGATGTGTCTGGAGGTGCCTTGGAGACTGGGGGGTATCAACCTGACCGTCGCCCACCATAAGTCCCAACAACCGGCAGTGATGGTCTGGGGTGCCGTTCACTTTCATAGCTGGACCACTTCAGTAGTCACCCGCAGAGCAGAGCAATATGTCGATGATATTCCACATCCTGTTTTGTTGCCCGTCATGGCAAGCCATACTGGCCTTACATATCAGCAAGGTAATGCCCGCCCACACTCAGAGCGCGAGTTTCTATTGCTCGCCAAACATACCTTGACTAGGAAGGGCGCCAAACCTCTCCCCAACTGACAACGTTTGGGGCATACTGGGTAGGGCCCTCCAACCATCTCTGGGATTTCATGACTTAACCTGCCAGCTGGACATGATTTCGAACAATGTCCCTCAGGAGGATATTCAACAGCTCTGCCAATAAATGCGAAGCCAAATAACTGCTTGCAGAAGGACCAGAGGCGGACCAAAGCGTTATTAACTTCGCTCAGTTTGTGAGGCTCTGGAATAAATCATCCAGTTTTCTGAAACTGTATTCATTACAGGGAACACACTCAGCACAGTTACAGCGGAGTTCTATATGTAAAACTGGAAGGAACAGCTCATCAGCCCAGCAAGAAAAATCCCTATCGTTGGTTTTGTTATATTGATGACACTCATACTTCGTTATATAGCCTCATGGACAAAAAGAATTCAGAATTTCTAAACTTTCCGAATGATATTAGTTATAATATAAAATCCAGTATAGAGAAAGAGAAAGAAGTTGAAATATTTTAAAATGTACAGCTACTTAGAAAATCCACAGATGTTAGGCACAGAAGGTCTGCAAAAACCTCACTCACACATGTGCATACATTCACAAAAATTCCAGTCATTGTCACAAACTGAAAAGAGCAGTAATAAGAACATAGGTCGGCTTGGCTTAAATAATGTGTCACCAGAGTAGTTGGAGGAACGCTCCGACCATTTAAACACTACTTTCAGAATAAATTATTAATCTGAGAAAGAGATAAATAGGGCAGTAAGTCTATAAAGGTATGGAGCTTCTCATGAAGAAGAAACAAAGATTTACTCCCATTCGTAAAAGCAGTCATGGTTCACATGATCATAGTACGAGGAGTACATAGTATTGATGCAGTGTTTATACCAATTACGAAGGAGCGTGAATGTTTCGAACACTGTAAAGAATGTACGGCCAGCACTTGCCGCAGGAGGAATATATAAATTGTCTTGCACACACAGTGAAGCACACATGTGTAGTACAAACAGAAGTACTCATTTCTTGCTTAAGGAACAGAAGAGCAGTTGTCATCTGCGAAATAGCAATAAATCGGCAGTCGCAGAACATCCACTCGGACCAGGGAAACTAAAAATTCGTCCCTGCAATACAGAACCAATATTACGTGCTTGAATTTACAGAGAGGGCATTCAAATTCCAAAGCACGAAAGCAACTTTAACGGAAAGAAGAATGAGTGAAATTAGACTAGTTGCTGGCCTCAGTGGTGAATACAGAAACCAGCGCCAAGTGTTCCCCAGCAGAAGCTCGACAACACACGCACTCGTGACTCTGCGCTCTTAAGCAGCCGTCTGATGACGTCACAGCCCGACTGTGGCAGGGATCCGAACAAACAGTTCAGCTTGAAGAGTTTATAGAAGTTTCAAACTGCTGCCTGAGCCTTTATAGCCTCTGAAGATGTCTCCAGCATTTGGAGACGAAACGTTAGAGACCTTTCCATTTTTTTTTTTTTTTTTTTTTTTTTTGAGTCGTCTGTCTTCTCATTCGTTTGATGTGGTCCACTACAAATTCCTCTCCTATGCCAACCTGTTCACCTCAGAGCAGCACTTGCGACCTACGTCCTCAATTATTTGCTGGATGTATTCTCCAATTTCGTACCTTGGAAGTCATTCCGTGATGTCTTAGCAGATGTCCTATCATCGTGTCCCTTCCACATATTCCTTTCCTCTTCCATTCTGCACAGAACCTCCTCATTCCTTACTTTGTAAGTTGACCCAATTTTCAGCATTCGTCTGTAGTACATCATCTCAAATGCTTTGATTGTCTCCTTTTCCGGTTTTCCCACAGTCCATGTTTCACTACCATTCAAAGTTCTGCTCCAAACGTACATTCTCAGAAAATTCTTCCTAAAATTAAGGCCTATCTTTGATACTAATAGATTTCTCTTGGTCAGGAATGCCTTTTTCGCCGGTGCTAATCTGCTTTCGATGTCCTCCTTGCTCCATCTGTCATTGGTTATTTTGCTGCCTAGGTACTAGAATTCCTTAATTTGATATACTTCGTGACAATTAATCCCGATGTTATGTTTATCTCTGTTCTCATTTCTGCTACTTCCAATTCCTTTCGTCTTTCTTCGATTTATTCTCAACCCATATTTTGTACTCATTAGACTGTCCATTCCATTCAGCCCATCATGTAATTCTTCTTCACTTTCACTTTCAGGATAACAATGTCATCAGCGAATCGTATCATTCATGCCCTTTCAACTTGAATTTTAATCCCACTCCTGAACCTTTCTTGTATTTCCATCATTGCTTCATCGATGTACATACTGAAAATACGGGCGAGACACTACATCCCTGCCTACATCTTTTAATCCGAGCATTCCATTCTTGGTGATCCACTCTTATTATTCCCTCTTGGCTTTTGTACATATTGTGTATTACCTGTCTCTCTCTACAGCTTACCCCTGTTTGTCTCAGAATTTCTAACACTTTGCGCCATTTTACATTGCTCAACATCTTTTTCAGGTCGACAAATCCTATAAACGTAACTTTATTATTCTTTAGTCTTGCTTCTATCACGGACAGCAACGTCGCAATTGCCTCTCTGTTGCATTTACCTTTCCTAAGGCCAAATTGATAGTCATCTAACTCATCCTCAATTTTCTTTTCCATTCTCCAATATATTATTCTTGTCAGCAATTTGGATGCGTGAACTGTTAAGCACACTGTTCGATAATTGTCGCACTTGTCAGCTCTTGCAGTCTTAGGGATTGTGTGGATGATATTTTTCCGAAAGCTAGATGGTATGTCGGCGGACTCATACATTTTATACACCAACATGAATAGTCGCTTTGTCGCAAGTTCCCCCCAATGATTTTAGACATCCTGATGGCAGGTTATCTACCGCTTCTGCCTTATTTGATCTTAAGTCCTCCAAAGCTCTTTTAAATTCTGATTTTATTACTGGATCTCCTCTCTCTTCTAAATCGACTCTTCTTTCTTCTTCTATCACATCAGACAAATCTTCCTTCCTCACGGAGGCCATCAATGTACTCATTCCATATATCCACTTCCTCCTCCTTTTTTGACGGTGAAATTCCCACTGCACTCTTAATATTACCACCCTTTGCTAACAATTTCACTCAAGGTTGCTTTGACTTTCTTATGCGCTGACTCAGTCCTTCCAACAATCATTTCTTTTTCGATTTCTTCACATTTTTCAGGCAGCCATTTCGTCTTAGCTTTCCTACACATCCTGTCTATTTCATCCCTCAGTGATTGGCATTTCTGTATTCCTGAATTTCCCTGAACATCTTTGAACTTCCTTCTTTCATCATGGGTAATAAAAGAAAAACTTCAGTTATTTATTTTAATTCTCATGGTTTCTTTGCAGTTACTTTCTTTGTACCTATGTTTTTCTTTCCAACTTTTATTATTGTCCTTTTCAGAGATATCCATTCCTCTTCAAGTGGATATTCCTTGTTGCTGTATCCATAGCCTTGCAGATCTTCAAGAGTATCTCGTCATTCCTTAGTACTTCTGTATCTGACACATTTGCGTATCGATTCTTTCTGACGTATCTCTTAAACTTCAACGTACTGTTTATCATTACTACATTGTGATATGAGTCTATATCTGCTCCTGCGTATGCCTTACAATCCACTATATCATCTCGGAATCTCTGTCGGGCCATGATGTAATCTAACTGTAGTTCCCCATATCACCCAGCCTTTTCTAATTATATCGACGCGCAGGTCGCCGAAGTGGCGTCAAATCGAAAGACCTGCACCAGGCGAACGGTCTACCCGACGGGAGGCCCTAGCCACACGACATTACCATTTTTTTTCTAATTATACATCCTCCTCTTGTGATTAAGAGTATTCGCTATTACTAGCCGAAATTTATTACAGAACTGAGTTAGTCTTTCTTCTCTCTCATTCCCTATCCCAACCCCACATTCTCCAGTAACCATTTCTTCCACGTTTTCCCCTACAACTGCATTCCAGTCTCCCATGAGTATTGGAGTTTCATCTCCCTTTACGTACTGTATTACCCTTTCAGTACCTTCATATACTTTTTCTGTCATCTTAAGCTTCCGACGTCGGCATGTAGTATCTGAACTATCGTTGTCGGTGTTGGTTTGCTGTCGATTGTGATAAGCGTAACTGTATCACTGAACTGTTCACTGTAACACACTCTCTGCTCTACCTTCCTAAAGAATCCTACTCCCGTTATACTGTTTTCTGCTACTGTTGATATTACCAAAATAGCAGCCAAAAATACGACCGTCCCACCCCACAGCAGAACCCATGGATAGAGAGCTGCACCGCTGCCTGGTCGCCTACACAGCCTTGTACGACGATCCCCAGTCGACGTTCGAAACCTGTACTCGCCGGTGAACACAAGCCCACTCCACTGATCCAGGTTCCGTTTCACGTGTCCCCTTAGGCAATTTCTTCGCACTCCAAGGTCCCAGGTACTTGTTTACTGTTGTTCGTAGTGGTCCCCTAGTGACCAAATTCATCGTGTGAAACTGGCTACTTACTGACTGTGTCGACGAGCCTCCGAGTTGACACCAAACTGAGGGAGTACTTTTACAAATAGAGACTCGAGCAAAACACAAGCGGAACTGAGCCCACAGAGTTCTACCTTCTTGATACAGAGGCACACAGGCAGTCATATGTGGCCCTGTATAGGACCAAAATTTCCTGCAGCTACTTCCTTAATTACCTTGGTGTCTCCCTCTTCTGTCACTGTCATTTATGCAGCACTGCGCGGACCTGTGAAAGTCGTTTGGTTCTATTCTAAACCAACTGCACTACATTCCTGCAAAAAACTATGGAGAAAATGTAGACAAACAAAACAACGCTGCAATTTCTCTTGGTTATTGAGCTGTCGCATATTGTGCTAAAGCTTGGGAGAGTGGCACTCATACAGTTAAGACGTAAGGAGCCATGTTGACTATTAATGACATTGCTACAACAGCTCCCACTTAGGGGTTGCATGTTCTGTCAAATTTTGTCCCTGCTAATCTCACAATCGAGGATGCCAAGGTGCTAATTCCTAAGACAGAGTGCTATAAGAATTCAGTCCAACTGAGTAAGGTAGCGTAGTATGGTCTTTCTTGTCAAGAAAGATCAAGATTCAACCTCATCCAAATGGCACAGGAGAGACATGGCAACGTCTTGAAAACGTGGTATTATAGTGGAAGTGCTGCTCGTGATTATGGCGCCCAGGAGCAGACGGTGAGCCATGTTGTGGGGGAGCGCCCACTCCGTGCCTTTGAAGGCTGTCTGCCGTGCTTGTCCAATCATAGTTCTGGCTGCATGTTTGTATGTGAATTCTTGTATTTCATCAGAAATGATCAGTTCGCCAGAATATGTTAGCAGACTCTCATACCAGCCGTAATTTACGCCAGAATTCCTGTCTGACACCTCGATTTGTCTCTAAGGGGCTGGCGACCTCTATCAATGGGAAACGTAAAAGCTGGAGAAAGGCAAGTTGAGTTTAGTTTTCACTATTCTATTCTACAAAATACAGTCAAGTTTCAGAGTATCATCTGTCACATAAGCTGACTCCATTTTATTTTGAAAGGTTGAACAACATGGAATGGAACGTGACAACGCTGCAAACGGGTGATCTGAGGCATCATATCCTGTCCCAGTCAGCGCATGCTGTTCGACGCATCACAAGAGCCACGTTAAGCAGGGTGAGATGTGAGAGGCGGCGTCTTTTTGACTTTGAGTGGAGGAATAAAACTGGTGAGTATATTATTTGGAAGTTCGTTATTGTTAAATAAAGTGTAATGTGCTCATTTAGGTATTCTGTAAAAACTCTCGTCGAGGCTTATGAACACATGATGATGGAGTTGCACCACATTTGAAAATTCAGTCCTAATAACAGTGCATAGAAATAAAAACATGAGAAGTAAATAATAATCATACTGGAGAAAAGAAACAGTTATCTAATCACACCCGATTGCATCTAACAAGAGAAGATCACCAACCTTGTCTCATATATGAGACGCAAACTTGCAAGGTGTGAGCCCCAGCTGTCTATGTCGCCCGGAGATTTGGACCGTGATTATGAGTGTACGCAGTTAAGACCTTCTGAACACACAGCTTTTTAACGCCCGTGTTCCACATGTTTCTGGCACGCTCCGCTGCGTTCGCCCATTGCCGGAGCTCGAACTACTGTACGGTACGGTGAGTAAGAGGTTCGCGTTTATAGTGCCGGTCAACCGACAAGCGACAGTGTGGCACGTCCAGGAGCAGTATGCAGTGACGGTCAGATTGCCACGTTTAAACGTCAAAGCTGGCGACAGTTGTGACCGGTAAGCGTCGTTATAAGTGGCTATTCGACTAACTCTTACACGAGGCAAAGGAAACTCTATGAGCTTTTCTTTGTGCTACTATTTGTACCTTGCGATTTAGTTGCGGCAGTCATACAGAAGACCCGTTAAATGGAGAGAAGAATAGTTGATTGACGTTAGACTATTCTTTATGAGTGGATGGTGGTGACAATGATGACGATACCCTTTCACCACGATCATTTTCGTCAAACAACTTCATTGGCACAATGCGACGGAGACGTAAAATCACGAACTGACTGTTTAGGAAGCTTGCTTTGAAGAGGTAATATTGTCAGATTTTACCTGGCCTCTGTCCGTAACAGAGATCTGTGTGTGTGTGTGTGTGTGTGTGTGTGTGTGTGTGTGTGTGTGTCTGTGTGTGTGTGCGTGTGCGTGTGTTTTATAAAAAACTGTTGCAGAATATGTCCTAAAATATTGCTAAACAGTGTTGACCATATATGCGCATGGCATTGAAATACTATCTGTTCATATTGCTTACCCTTTTTTCATGTTAAATAACATGTGTTCTACTTGAAGAACAAAGTTTCGAAACACATGGGGCAGACGTGACCGGCTCCACACACGTCTTCCCACACTTGCGACATGAAGCGGGTCTGAGGGCTCTGGACGTCACCCCGCTGCACAGGACTCTGCACTCGTGCATCAGGCAGCTGCAGTGGGGCGGAGCCAGTGGCAGGCAACCTGCACCTACAGAACTTTAAAAACTCTGCATTCCAGACGTCTGAAATGAGTATTATCTTAAGTACGGCCATTTATTTTAAGAGGGGGCGGGTGTTTGGTATCTAGGGTTGAGATCTCGCAAGTGTACGTTTTTCTCCTTACAAAACAAGGTCGAGTTAGTTATGTTTATGTGGAAGGTTACAAGTAATTAACATGAAGGTTGAGGACAGATTTCATTCGATGTCAGATAAAGAGAGATCATGCTGACACAGGAGTAGAGCACACCGCCTCTAGCCTCAACAAGGGCCTGAGTTCGCCGACAAGGAGAGTCCACGAGTCTCTCCAGTTGTGTCGTGTTCAGCTGACGTCACTCAACAGGTCCCGTAGAGCCGCCAGACCGCCGCTGTCCACACGCTGGAGCCAGACATCTGCTGTGAGGCTGAGACGGGATGGCTTAGCGGGCATGTCGGGATGCGGCAGGACGGCTGAATGTTCGGCAGTCCAGCCAGGAGCGTGTCCACGCGGTCTGTGAACACGGCTGCTGTCTTGGGAGCGTCCCCAGGGCACTCAGCATGAAGGTAGCGCACAGGTCCGGATTAAAAAATCACTATGCGATGTGATGCGATCTAGACTGCTCGCTCACTAAACTTCAGCACAGATCTCTGACACGTGACGTTTTAACACTCCCGTTCATTGTCGTTGCGATAAAGGTGACAATGCAGGAAGGTACTGTAACTTTTACGAAATTTTTAGACCTTTAATACCATACGCTGCAGAGTGTACGGGGATCCACTACACGATGCCAAACCCAGCAGAACAGACACTAAGAGTCGCAAGAAACGACAGAGCCCGTGTCCTTAGAAATAGTGCAATGTGCGTTATAAAAAGTAGCGGTATTTGGCACATTGTGTACACTTATTTACTTCTTTATGCGTTTATTCCACCTGATAAAATTAAGACATTCGTGCACACTCTTACATATAACCTGACATCTCAATGAGTCAACATTACGACATGCGAAGCACACGGGCAGCACGCGGTAGTGATAAATATACTACTTCTGCTAACAACAACAACAACAACAATGGAGACACATAAGAACACACGTTTCTCTTGATGGGACATGTACAACTGTTGATACACATCCCAGTCATAAAATCAACTGCTGATGTATAATTTTGCAAGTGTAGCAGGTATTGTCACTGATGACAGAAATTAATGTATGGGGTTTCATAAATTCCACATGTTATGCTTTATATCAGAATACACATACTACAAAATTGTAGATCTGCATCTTTAAGTTGACTCAGATGTAAAACAGTGTAACTGTTTCAAACTGTGGATGCATTACTTTTACATGTTTGTTCGCCTTTCTTTTAACAAATTACATAATGATAAAAATATCAAAATTTTACGTACTGCAATTACATAACATTATTGCTTGAGTACAAACAGTCATGATTGCACACGACGTTTGGCCTTGGAGCGGAGTGGAAGAGAGGGGAGTCCCTTTCTCTCTCCCTCTGTCGCTCTTTGTTTTAACTCGAAACCGTCGGTAGCTATAGAAAGATCTCGCTTCCCCACGGGAGGTATGCTTCGAAAATGATCGAGGCACAGGAAATTTCCATCTGAGGTTACGTCCGGGTAAGGCTCTTGTTAATACTCATACTTCTGTATTTATGGGAAGAATTGTCCTATTATCTATGTCTAGAAGTCGAAATCTATCGTTTTCTAAATCCTGCTCTTGTATTGTGTGGCACACCTAGGGCCAGATATAAGCTCAGATGTCAACTGAATTGCGATGAAGAGTGGATTGAAGTTTAAGAGAATGGTCTGGAAGAACAAAATGCGGAAAGGAGTGGGACACTAAAGTGCAAAGCAATCAC
Source organism: Schistocerca nitens (assembly GCF_023898315.1). Taxonomy (NCBI): domain Eukaryota; kingdom Metazoa; phylum Arthropoda; class Insecta; order Orthoptera; family Acrididae; genus Schistocerca; species Schistocerca nitens. Next base: position 178,347,412 of record NC_064625.1, on the reverse strand, counting down.
GAAATTCATTTGATTTCTCTTGGTCTGTAGATATTACGTTGATGAATACCACACAGGCAGTTCATTTGAACAGAAATGGACACCTATGAAAAGGGCATCGTAGAAATAGGACAAACAAAGATAGACATAAGGAGCTAACGGAAAAGAACCTTGGGAAACAGAAAAAAACACAGCAATTGATCAGAAAATCATTGGCGAAAGTGTCAACCAAGAATTATTGAAGTTGGCGTCTAGAATATACGAGGACGGTGGTATACCATTAGACACCACCATGAAGATAAGAGCAGAAACTTGCAGGCCTATCGCACAACTAGCATAACACCTCATGTATGGGATTTGTCGACAGGACTAATATATACAGAGGAATGGAAAAGATAATAGAAAATATGATAGATGACGATCATTTTGACTGTCAGAAGGCTAATAGCATGAGAGGGCGGTACGTCTGATATTGTGACTGATGACAGAAACAAAACTTGGAAAATAAAATGGCCACATTCATAGACCCTATAGACCTAGAAAAAGCATCCGGAAATGTAAACTTCTGCAAGATGTTCGAAATATTGAGAAAAATGGGAGTAAGTTGCAAAGAAATACGGGTGATACGTACAAGAACCAAGAGGAAACAATAAGGTTGCATGACCAAGGACAAAATACTGTCCCATCTTCCTACCAAAGCGTTTGGTATGTTCCATTCTTCACCGAATCTGCTGAGAACCTCATCATTTTTTCTTTTATCAGTCCATCTAATTTTCGGCATTCTTCTCTAGCACCACATCTCAAACGCTTCGATTCTCTTCCGTCCCGGTTTTCCCACTGTCCATGTTTCACTTTCACAGAATAATGTGCTCAAAACTTAAGGGGTAGATTTTGGGAAAGTCACCCAGAACTGTGGGTCAGGGGAAACTTACTGTACGAGATGAGAAGGGAAGACTAGTTGTTGAGGACTGCATCGGACGAGATTTGAAAACCTAAGAGCTTAAGACGAGGTGATTTGCACGACAGAGATTACTGCTAAAACATTGATCACAAGTTATTAAGAGTGAGAAGGTAAGCACATTGTACATAACAGAGGTGGGATGGGGCGGTGAAAAATAGATGGGAATGACAATGAAAGATGCAGGAAACTGAAACGGAGTGAAGCAAAGAGTAGTTACAGTGATAGAAAGCTGGATGGCGAGAACCAAGGACACGTTGTAAAGTTAGTTCTCACCTACGGAGTCCTGAGATACTGGTGTCTGGGGGAGGAATCCAGGTGGTGAAACAGGCGCTGGTGTCACGAATGTCACGTTGTAGAGCGTGCTCTGCAACAGGATATTGTGAGTTACCAGTATATACCCTCAGCCTATGCCCATTCATCCTAATTGATAATGTGATGGTAGTCATGCCTATGTAGAAGGCTAAACAGTGTTTACGTAGTAGCTGGAATATGACTTGTATCTTTTCACAGCTGGCTCTCCCTTTGATAGAATATGTTTTGCCAGTTACAGGGCTATTATAGGAGGACACACTCTTGTTAACTCGGGGTCAATGTTTTAGCAGTAACCTCTCTCTTGTATATTAACCTATCTTCCACCTTTAAGCTCCCTGGATGCGGTCCCCAACATTCCTTCTCATCTTGTACGGTAAGTCTCCTCTTACCCGCGGTTCTGGGTGACTTTCCCAAAATCTACCCCTTTTCCCCCTTTTCCTAGACCTGTCCAGTCCTTTTCCTTAACCCTTCTTCCTTCTGTTTCAACCCTTTTACCTGCAGAAGGAGCCACTGGCTCCAAAAGCTTGCCAATCACAACAGTTTCTATGTGTGTTCTCTGCCGCTGCTTCGTGAGTCGATTCTTTTATCTATCCTATTAAATAATTTTATCAATGATTGTTTGATTTCGTTGTTACAAAACTGACAGTTGATGTTAGTTGACTTCGTTTGGCCATGAACATCCTCTTTGAATGTTCTTCTCTACTTTTTATGTTCTCTTTCATTTTTCCATTATGAGTTAGTTTGTCCTTGGTTAAAATGGCTCTGAGCACTATGGGACTCAACATCTGTAGTCATTAGTCCCCTAGAACTTAGAACTAGTTAAACCTAACTAACCTAAGGACATCACACACATCCATGCCCGAGGCAGGATTCGAACCTGCGACTGTAGCAGTCTCGCGGTTCCAGACTGCAGCGCCTAGAACCGCACGGCCACTTCAGCTGGCTACTTTGTCCTCAAGGTAGCAGAATTTTTTCAGTTCGTCTTGATCCTCGTCTATAATTCTGACATTAAGTTGATCACTGATCTGATTTCTGCTAGACCTCATTAATTTAATCTTTCTTTCATTTAGTCTTAATTCGTAGAGTCTACCCATTAGATTGTTCATTCTACTCAACATCTCCTACTGTTACCTCTGACTTCCATTGAGAACGGCAATGACATCAGCTATTCCTGTCACTGATAACCTTTCAAGATGAATTTTAATTCCATTTCTGAACCCCATTTTTAATTCCGTCATTGCTTCTTCGATGTACAGATTGAATCGTAGGGGCGATTAGATGTATGTCTTTTATCTCTCCTAACCTAATCTGTTTGTTATTGGTCTTCCTACTTTATCCTCTTGTTTGATGTACAAATTGCACGTAACCCTTCTTTCCCTAGAGGTTACACCCATTTTCCTTAGAGTTTCGGAAATCCTGCAACATTTTAAATTATCGTACGATTTTTATCTAATTACAAATCCTACGGACATGCCTAGATGGCCGTGCGGTTAAAGGCGCTGCAGTCTGGAACCGCAAGACCGCTACGGTCGCAGGTTCGAATCCTGCCTCGGGCATGGATGTTTGTGATGTCCTTAGGTTAGTTAGGTTTAACTCGTTCTAAGTTCTAGGGGACTAATGACCTCAGCAGTTGAGTCCCATAGTGCTCAGAGCCATTTGAACCATTTGACATGCCTAGATTTTCCTTAAGTCTCGCTTTAACCATCAATCGCCAACTGAGAAGTCCTTCGCTGATGTCTTTATCTTTCCTAAAACCAAATTGATCGTCATCTAGCACTTCCTCAATCTACTTTTTCCTCTTATATACATATTCTTGTCAGCAACTTGAGTGTGAGAGCTCTTTAGGTAATTGTGCGGATGTCCTCACACTTATGTGTCCTTGAACATACAGAACTATGTGAATGATATTTTCAAGAGATACTGATTGTTTATCTGGAGAACCAGTTTGAATAATAATTTGGCTTCCAAATTTCTGAAAAATTTTCGAAATTCCTAAGAACTCTTCCACATGCCTTCCACATGATTTGATCGCGAGTCTTCCTGACCCCTGTTTGTTTCTGTGGGCTGCAGAGGTAGGCACCTCGACGACCGCTGCTTCCCGTGACGTCTCACGAGGCCACCTGAGGACAGAGCAGCGTCCACCTGACCGCCACAGGCAAAAGCGACTCCCGCCGCTGAACACCACAGAACGCCCTACACTATGCTGCTTGTGGTGTGGTGTCAGTGGTAGCCACAGATCTCAACCCAGGTTACACCGGTCTGTCTGTGATGGCTGGTGAACTTCTCCCAACCCGTTGCTATACATTCTGCAGTCGTTGCCCTACAGCCAGATACCAGTGTAATGTGTACGATGCTCTCAAGTCCCTCATGCCGATGATTCGTTTTTTTTACAAAGTCATTAAGATGCGCGTTCTTTGGACTTTCTCTTTTGCGATTTGCGCTGAGTAATTCCAATAGCATTAGGAACAGAACAAACATCGTGTACACACATCATTCTCCATCTGTAGCAATGTCTTTTTTGTACTGAAAGTGGGCTCGCATAAGAACGAAATGCCAAAAATCTGGCACAGGCATAAAAATAATGCAGTATTTTTCTTAAAGACGTTCTGTCTGCCATTAACTGTAACATTATTTGTTTTCACGACTACATTTTCGATCCTATGCCCTTTATACAGGTATACAGCAATAACCGAAAAGTGAAATGCAGATGGCATGTATAGAACGCCACTATCCTCCCATACATGAGGCAGTTATATTACAAAAAATGCTAAAAACAGCACATCACTTGCATCGGGCCACTGGAGGTGTCAAAATTTACAAATCTTCTGACGTGTATATATATATACACTCCTGGAAATGGAAAAAAGAACACATTGACACCGGTGTATCAGACCCACCATACTTGCTCCGGACACTGCGAGAGGGCTGTACAAGCAATGGTCACACGCACGGCACAGCGGACACACCAGGAACCGCGGTGTTGGCCGTCAAATGGCGCTAGCTGCGCAGCATTTGTGCACCGCCGCCGTCAGTGTCAGCCAGTTTGCCGTGGCATACGGAGCTCCATCGCAGTCTTTAACACTGGTAGCATGCCGCGACAGCGTGGACGTGAACCGTATGTGCAGTTGACGGACTTTGAGCGAGGGCGTATAGTGGGCATGCGGGAGGCCGGGTGGACGTACCGCCGAATTGCTCAACAGGTGGGGTGTGAGGTCTCCACAGTACATCGATGTTGTCGCCAGTGGTCGGCGGAAGGTGCACGTGCCCGTCGACCTGGGACCGGACCGCAGCGACGCACGGATGCACGCCAAGACCGTAGGATCCTACGCAGTGCCGTAGGGGACCGCACCGCCACTTCCCAGCAAATTAGGGACACTGTTGCTCCTGGGGTATCGGCGAGGACCATTCGCAACCGTCTCCATGAAGCTGGGCTACGGTCCCGCACACCGTTAGGCCGTCTTCCGCTCACGCCCCAACATCGTGCAGCCCGCCTCCAGTGGTGTCGCGACAGGCGTGAATGGAGGGACGAATGGAGACGTGTCGTCTTCAGCGATGAGAGTCGCTTCTGCCTTGGTGCCAATGATGGTCGTATGCGTGTTTGGCGCCGTGTAGGTGAGCGCCACAATCAGGACTGCATACGGCCGAGGCACACAGGGCCAACACCCGGCATCATGGTGTGGGGAGCGATCTCCTACACTGGCCGTACACCACTGGTGATCGTCGAGGGGACACTGAATAGTGCACGGTACATCCAAACCGTCATCGAACCCATCGTTCTACCATTCCTAGACCGGCAAGGGAACTTGCTGTTCCAACAGGACAATGCACGTCCGCATGTATCCCGTGCCACCCAACGTGCTCTAGAAGGTGTAAGTCAACTACCCTGACCAGCAAGATCTCCGGATCTGTCCCCCATTGAGCATGTTTGGGACTGGATGAAGCGTCGTCTCACGCGGTCTGCACGTCCAGCACGAACGCTGGTCCAACTGAGGCGCCAGGTGGAAATGGCATGGCAAGCCGTTCCACAGGACTACATCCAGCATCTCTACGATCGTCTCCGTGGGAGAATAGCAGCCTGCATTGCTGCGAAAGGTGGATATACACTGTACTAGTGCCGACATTGTGCATGCTCTGTTGCCTGTGTCTATGTGCCTGTGGTTCTGTCAGTGTGATCATGTGATGTATCTGACCCCAGGAATGTGTCAATAAAGTTTCCCCTTCCTGGGACAATCAATTCACGGTGTTCTTATTTCAATTTCCAGGAGTATATATATATATATATATATATATATATATATATATATATATATATATATAATTTTACATGTGTATTCTTTGTACCACATTAAAAACAAAGTTATAAATCGCATTCACAACAACTTTCGTACATGAATTGATCCGGTGGACAAATAAAAAGAAAAAGGAGTACAAAAAAAGAGATAAAAACATGTGATGGGATACATGTCACACATTACAGAACATTATGTCTATCATCATATAATTGTAAAATGTACTGTTAATATGTAAGGTACTGTACCAGTACAAATGTAGTCATACATTTCCATGGTCCTTAGAAAGTTTAGGCCGAGAATGACTTTTTCAGCTACACTTTCAAAACACCTTATTCAATTTTTTACTGAATTACTAAAATATATTACTTATGTTAAAATAAATACATCCTAAATATAAAACGTTTATGAGTGGACATAATTCTTCCTCATTTCCATACATATCATACAACTCACGGGAAACGTTGCAAAGACTACTCATATTATAAAACCAGCATAGACACAATTCTGTGCAAATCGTTACGTCCTATGCTTGTCAGTAAGTCAAAGTCAAATAGCTAAACTATACAGTCTCATTTATGTTACTTTCTATTAATAGCACGTAAAACTGACTGGAATTTATCTCGAGGTCTCTTATTTCTTAAATCTGTCTTATTGTTGGGCAAGCTGTGTGGGTGATTTTTGAAATAGTTGTATATTTCCACTTCTTCAGGTATTTTGATACTTCTACCATTAGGTTAATTTTTATTACTGGATCTACGTTAGGTGATGGTGCTCCTCTCTCTTTGCTTGATGTGCTCTTTAAATTTGTCGCTGGAATATGAGCTTTGTGTCCGGTCAAGGTGTCCATTCTGTAACTCATACGATTACTGACATTGTATATTGATCTAGTTTCAAAAGGTAAATGCTACCTGCATACACTTTGTGGGGGCAGAAAGGGAAAGCTGTGCTTCCTACAGAAGTCTGATCCACTGGCTTGTTCACCAGTCCGTCGTCTCCCGTCTTGTGCAGCACTCCAGGACCAGGCGACTGTTTTCCGGAAAGGACTCTCCAGCTACTGGCGGGACTTGGCGCCGCTGCTCTCACTCGATGCGACGCACGCCTCACAGCTGTTGGTTCCCCTCGCATTCGAACGTATGGTAAGTGGAGTTTTTTCCTCCTCTTATAAACTGTATTAAACGTACAGGGGGTGAGAAAATGACACACACCACCTGGTCAGTTCTTGGAGAGTGTTTCCCAGTTTACCTTCTTCACACTGTAGCTATTGAAACGTCCCCTTAGAACAATTTATACAAAACTGTGCTTAACCTGACACACAATATTATTTAGCGCAACGCAATCTGACTTTCAAAAATCCCTACAAAAGAATGGCCCTGACTAACATTAACCTATACCTTTCACAAATCACTTACCTCACAAAAATCTTCGTTACTCGAACTACTGCAATACAGCGAGCGCCACTACTGCCAGCTAAATAAAAGATTCAAACTACGGAAGTCACTAACTACTGATAGGGATAGTTAGCAAATGAAAGATTTTAATAGAGAACAAACACTGTATTTACCTTAATAATCATAATATATATAGCAGTTCAATTTCAAAACTTCCGCCATCTCTCTCCCCACATCCACCACTGCTGGCGGCTCACCTCCAACTGCGCAACGCTACGCGCTGTTCACATCCAGTTTGCTAGCTACTTCTTTAACAGAGCAGATAACTTTGCATCCGGTCCTGCTTTAGAAGCTGAAGCATGTTAGCTTCATATTGAATGGAGAGTCGTCTAGAGTCTGAGTGTGGCATTTCAAGTCTCCATCAGCATCTTCTCTTCCTAAGAATCCCTACTCCATATGGAAGGCCTATAAAATTACTTCTCTCAACATGGAGGTTCGTCAACTTCAAATCTCGTAATGAACCTGTATACATACCACATAATTTATACAGTTCGTTGCAACTGCTCAAACTCTTCCCGCCTTAACATTCACGTGACCATATCCCAGACGATAGCGCAGCTGACACTTGTGGCTCGACGCCATGTGCTCACCACTGCCAGCCAGCACTGTCCGTGTGACACGGCAATGCCCCAGCCGCCGCAGCCACAGAGGACGCGCGTCAATAACGAAGACATGCAGTTGGCGTCCACCAGTTAGCGCGTGTTGCGTCTGCGAGTGGCTTTGTTAAAGGCACTGTGCTACTACAGTCACAAGCGGAATATCTGGTGAATGCGTCAAGGCCAATGAAAATCTGTGCCAGACTAACGTGAAACCGGATGCTGCTTTCTGAGAGCATTCATCTCAGTCGTTAGCCTTTCTGCACGTGTCTCGTGGGCTAACTCGAACCATTATCGAGTCTGAATTCTCTGTCTATGATTTATGAACACTACCACCAGTGATTTTCCCACTACCGAGAATAACAGTTATGTGGTCTTAACACATACACTGGACTCGCATTCGGGAGGACGACGGTTCAATCCCGTGTCCGGACATTCTGATTTAGGGCACGGCCGACTTCCTTCCCCATCCTTCCCTAATCCGATGAGACCGATGACCTCGCTGTATCGTCTCCTTCCCCAAACAACCCAACCTTAACACATAGAATGGCCACTGTGCATTATGACTGTTTGGATTCTGACAGTAGTATACATGGAAAGCAAAAGGACGCAGTATGATCTGTGTCTTTGTGTAACTTTTGGTGGCGTATGTACCAACGTGCCAGTCCCTAAAGTATCGTGTGAGCCTCATTTTGGATCCTTTGAGAAGAGAATTAGGCGATACCTGTTTTAGTGAACTGAAAAGGTTCTGGCTAGATTAAATCTTATTCCTATAAATATTACGGATGTTTGCGGGATGGTAATTTCAACGATTGATAGTTGCGGGTTCCGTATTTAAGAATGGTTTCTGCCGACATCGTATCATGTCCTGTCATTGCATCTTGTTTTCGTTACCATAATCCAAGCATTTCACTGCAGCAAAGGCAATTTACCTGATACGTATCCAATATTTTGTAGAGTTAGTACCTCACAGCTTGCGAGAATGTTTAAAGGACGACTTCTTTATTACATTTGCGGTGCAGATACGCTTCGTTGGTCATACACTGCACCTGATTAGGAAAAGTGTAATTGCGAAAAGTTATTCCGTGAAACCAATGTTGTACAGATAGTTCCGATTTAAAGACACACTTTGCTTTCTGAAGTAAACTTAAGTCTTCAGACAGCTGCAGCAGTCTTGAGGTATTCGTATTCGAGATAATTCCTCTCGTCGTTCTTCACTACAGCCCTACAGAGTAGTACGGCAAAGCGTGCTGTGGCCCAGGTAACGACGCAGCTTACGATTTTGACCCTGTGCCCCTGGTAACTGGGCTCTCACATCATACCGTGTGCAAATATGTATGTATGTATGTTCAGAATAGTTCAAATGGCTCTGAGCACTACGGGACTTAACTTATCAGGTCATCAGTCCCTAGAACTTAGAATCACTTAAACCTAACTAAACTAAGGACATCACACACATCCATGCCAGAGGCAGGATTCGAACCAGCGACAGTAGCAGTCGCGCGGTTCCAGACTGAAGCGCTTAGGACCGCTCGGCCACACCGGCCGGCATAGATTAGGTCTAGACGGCAGAAAGCGCAGTGGCGCCATGGCAAGGACGACGGATTCAACGTATTGGAGGGTGCAGATATAAAAGTGTGCACCACCTTCCAATTCACTGCTCCTGCACAACGAGGGAAATTCTGAATTTTATTTTTCGTTTTCTATACTGCTTGTCGACGTACTGGTAAGAGTCGACTGCAGCCACGTGTCACCACTACAGTGATTTTGGGTTTGTCTGTGCGCTGCACCCCCTACTGTGTGGACTCGGCCCGTGTCGCTCGCTGGCCTCCCTCGCCCTGTGTTGTGACGCCCACAGCCGGGCTGTCGGAAGCGCGAAGCGGCTCAGACCACAAACGGGATGTTAGGTGCCCGCTGACCGCTAACCGCACGCCGTCACTGCGAGGACGTGACGCACGTCCCACACACACACACACACACGTAAACGCGTGCAGTATTCCTGGCGCACATCCGCAAAGATCTACTTACGCAAATACGAATTGGAGGCGATAAATCGCGATCCCGTCTAGAACCGGTTGGCCATGTATGTATGTATGTAAATTTAAAAAATATTGTATTCGAAAATGATTTCTTATTTCTCTGGTTCCTGCCATCAATATAAAACTGATAAAGGAGGTATTTCATTCAAAAAAATATGAAAAAGAAGAACAACTGTATTGTGAAAACAACTGAAAGCTTTTTAATTTCCATTTTTTCTCGTATTTGTTATATACGTAACAGTTTTGTTATTTCGTAATTGATTCATTACAATATACACGTTCTTTTGTGAATAAGGTAATTTTTTAATTTCCAATGTATTAAACACTTATTAGTAACTCAGAGAGAGAGAGAGAGAGAGAGAGAGAGAGAGAGAGAGGGAGAGAGAAGTTTTCAGTGTGTACATACTTAGAACAGCAAAAGCAATGGCAAGTCAAAAACAATACACACACACACACACACACACACACACACACACACACACACACACGCACGCACCATAAACATATAAAATACTTTCTTTACACGGATGCATATTGTACATGTTCCACACGAAATATATACTCTGTCTCTCTCTCTTTCTCTCTCTCTCTCTCTCTCTCTCTCTCTCTCTCTCTCTCTCTCTCTCACACACACACACACACACACGCAGACATGGACGCACGCAGTGTGCAATGAAACATTCATAATCTCGAACATGCAGTCAGAACTGTGACAAACAGTTCATCAAACTATTCCACACACACCCAGTCAAGTGGAACACCTTTTTATCTTTTTACTAACAAATAAACCCACCCAGACACATCAGTAAATAGTCTGGGTGCAGCAGATTTCCACACCTATGCCCCCCGATGAACCACTTGTGATCGTGGTAGGACACCCCTGCTTCCAGCTGGAATTGCAGTATATACCTCAGTATATAACCTCAATCGAAAGGTCTCCTGATAAGCATTTGTGGTGCAGCGCCAATGCCCTTGAGGAGGCACCTGTTTAAGTCCCTGAACGTGAAAGTCTTTCAGGCTGTGCAAATCACCGTGTCTGTCATGCAGACTTGTGGGATAGTCCAGCTCTAACTCTAGGACATATCCCTCAACAGCATCAGCAGCCACATATTTGATCTCTTTCCTCAGTCTGCTGATTTCCCCTTTGGACATCCATCAGAACCCTCCAAATGGTAGACGTTGTTGCATGGTTTGCCTTTAGAGACAGTTTACATCCAGGTAAAGGATTAAACTGAAATCGTCAGACAACCTGTACTCCCCCTCGATTATTTGCAAGTTATTTGCCTTGGAATACCTGCGCACACATTGGCAAAGTCACTCGTGGACCGCATGTTCCAGGAAGACATGCATCTCAACGTTGGTCAAGACTTCGCTGCTGGCTTGTGTCTTTCTTAACATGGCATCCCACGTAATCTCAGCCATATGCTGCACAACTTCTCGAAGATGTTGGTGTTCATCATTTTACATGTTCTGATAAATCAGAGATGCCGTCCTGCCATTCATTCACCAAGTGCCTGTTTATTGCATTCATTATGGAAATGCCTCTTACTTTACTAGAGAGTCCAGATGTTCGTGTAGAAAGACCTCTTCTCTATCACAAGCTGAAACCCTACACCATCGAGATAAGTGGCTCCCTTTGCTACGAATATCTTCAGGACGCGTTGGTTCAGCAAATTTCTAAAGAGACGTGAGCATGAAGCGTTGTGAATCCAGGAAGTGGTGTGATCCTCTTTGAAGCGGCATGTATCTGTCAACGGTGTCAGCAATGACACACATCTTATCATCCTACCACCCAGACTCGTCAAAGTGCTGAACTAGAAAGTGGGCATCTAAATTGTGGAAAAGATGGCTGTGTGCTGTGGCAGTTGGTACTTAAAGCTACACGGATATCACCTGCACTCTGGGACTTCCCCGTTACGTGGCAACAGTCTCTACAGGGAGCTTCCTCACCTCTGTCCAGTCACAGTCCCCAGGTACAATGATCAGCTGCCTGCTTGTACAGTGCATCATTCTCCTTCACGTTGGTCATGAGGACGTTTTCACTATAAACATCGCGTACAAGACTTTCAAGCTCAGTGAGCAGCCATCTCGCCCTATTCCCTTGACATAAGATTTTAATTTTAGTGCACAGATCTTGATGGGTAGCCACATGTCGTATGCATCATTTTGTGACAGTGAGACGGGAGGCAGAGGCAGCACGTTCACACTGTACCACAGGAGCTAGGAGGCGCTCTAAATCGACGTAAACGACGAAGGGCAGAAGTGTTGGTGAGAGGCATTCTTAAACTTCGAGAACCGTTTATCCTTGATAATCATTTCCACACCTATTGCTTCCTGGCTCTAGCAGTCAATCAGGTGTCTTTCAAGATACACGCTCTTGGTAAACGTCTTGAGACATCTACAGCAAAAATATCTTGCACCTTTTTTGTTTTCATTTCAGAGGGACGTAGGTGGGTCATGCATTTTATCCAAACGTTGTGTTGCCTATCGTCTTCAGAGATTAGCAGCAGGTCTACACTTTTTGGATGTTTCTCGGCTAATATGGACAAGAAGAGGGGACCACCTAATTTACGCTCGACTTCTTTGTCGATGTGCCACACAGCGTGTTAATGTTTGTCTTCTTCTTATGGATTTCCTACATTCGGCCATAAACGAGAAATTAGAACGTCACTGGACATCTGGTGTTTGTTGTCTATCTGTATGCCCCGTATTTTTTGGTTAATTTCTATCACTAGTGAGAAGCAAACATGGAAATCAATTTAAACTCCTCTCGTCATGATTCTGGGCATTAGGACATGCTTTTTGTTAGCAGTATATACTTTTGAAGAGAGATGTTGCTGGACCCCACAATAAGTTGATCAAAATCTTATGAACATAAATCAAGGCAGAGCATACAGCTGAGTGTCTTACACGACCCCCCTTCCTGCACCTCAGAAAAGTGACTCAGTATGACCGCTCTGGTATCGACTCACCCCATGACGTCACGACAGGTCTCCCCCTAACTTGGACAATGCTCTTCCCCTCAACAACACGTCCAACTCCTAATAACGCTGCATAGAAGAAGGAGAAAGAGACGCAGTTGATAAGTATCTAAGGAAGGAGAAATAAAAATCCTTATTCGTATAACAATAATAATAAATTCTGAGTACTTACAAGTAAAACTGTTGTTGTGTTCATTACTGGAATACACTTCCAGCAACTCATCATCAGTGGGCATGTTTGTCATTAAGGGCATATCCAGCATGGGTACTAGAGGAGGTGTATGACGTCGGCAGGGGAATGTGTCTGAAAGAATATGGACAAACCCAAACGAAAACACAGGTGCAAAAGAACTAGTAGCTGGTGGTCGTGTCTACACACCGATTTTCGCATTGAGAACATCTACAAACTAGAGCATCTCAAAAATAACAAACAACATTTAATACTGTAGAATAAGCGATATGTGCCTCTGAACGATCGAAGTCGTTCCCCAGAGATCATCATCATCGTCATCATCATTATCAGCTGCTGGGTTCAGATCCCACAGCGAGTAACGCCTGCTCACAGCTAGAAAAGAAGAAGTGGAACCCATAAGAATCACTTACACTAATAGCCATTAAAATTGCTACACCAAGAAGAAATGTACATGATAAACGTGTATTCATTGGACAAATATATTATTCTAGAAATGACAGTGATTACATTTTCATGGAATTTCGGTGCGTAGATCCTGAGAAATCAGTACCCAGAACAACCACCTGTGGCCGTAATAACGGCCTTGATACGTCTGGGCATTGAGTCAAACAGAGCTTTGATGGCGTGTACAGGTACAGCTGCCCATGCAGCCTCAACACGATACCACAGTTCATCAAGAGTAGTGACTGACGTATTGTGACGAGCCAGTTGCTCGGCCACCATTGACCAGACGTTTTCAATTGGTGAGAGATCTGGAGAATGTGCTGGCCAGGGCAGCAGTCGAACATTTTCTGTATCCAGAAAGGCCCGTACAGGACCTGCAACATGCGGTCAGGAATTGTCCTGCTGAAATGTAGGATTTCGCAGGGATCGAATGAAGGTAGAGCCACGGGTCGTAAGACATCTGCAATGTAACGTCCACTGTTCAAAGTGCCGTCATTGCGAACAAGAGGTGACAGAGACGTGTAACCGATGGCACCCCATACCATCACGCCGGGTGATACGCCAGTATGGCGATGACGAATACGCGCTTCCAATGTGCGTTCCCGCGACGTCGCCAAACACGGATGCGACCATCATGATGCCGTAAACAGAACCTGGATTCATCCGAAAAAATTACGTTTTGCCATTCGTGCACCCGGGTTCGTGGTTGACTACACCATAGCAGGCGCTCCTGTCTGTGATGCAGTGTCAAGGGTAACCGCAGCCACAGTCTCCAAGCTGATAGTCCATACTGCTGCAAGCGTCGTCGAACTGTTCGTGCAGATGATTGTTGTCTTGCAAACGTCCCCATCTGGACATGGCTGCACGATCCATTACAGCCATGCGGATAAGATGCCTGTCATCTCGACTGCTAGTGATACGAGGCCGTTGGGATACAGCACGGCGTTCCGTATTACCTTCCTGAACCCACCGATTCCATACTCTGCTAACAGTCATTGGATCTCGACCAAAGCGAGCAGCAATGTCGCGATACGATAAACCGCAATCGCGATAGGCTACAATCGGACCTTTATCAAAGTCGGAAACGTGATGGTGCGCATTTCTCCTCCCTACACGAGGCATCATAACAACGTTTCACCAGGCAACGCCGGTCAACTGCTGTTTGGGTTTGAGAAATCGGTTGGAAACTTTCCTCATGTCAGCACGTTGTAGGTGTCGCCACTGGCCGTTCAGCCACGCAGCGTGCGCTGATCAGCAATTCAAGTCGCAATCCATCACGCTTCTTCTCTCCCCACTAACATTACTTACACATAGCGCATTGCGACAGTGCCCAGCGTGTTGGTACACATTTGAACATGCCCCTCACAACTTGCTACTACTCTCATTACTTACCATGCGTGGACGCAAGGCAGCACAAACGGGTTTATCTCTCGTAAGAAGAAGAACTTCCACATATTAAACGAGTGGGATTGTGTAGTGACAGAAATGCGCGAAATGGAATATGCTGGCTGCAAGTAGCTGCTGATCGGTTACGTTTTGAGCGACACATTGCAGAAACTTGGGAAATCATCTCGACAGTTCTCCAAAAAGAGTGTAGATGTCGCCTGGTAAATAAACACAGCTGACAAAAGAACTGTAAAAAATGAGCTCGGCAGTATTGAAATAGGTACAAAAATTGTATTAAGAAAATAATATTTGCACATATCTGCAACACAAGTAAATCCGTTTTTCTCTCCACCACCGTACACTTGCCTAAGGTGTCTGCCATCCTGAATTTGGAATCATTCAACTGTATGTCAGTCAGTGTTCTTCAAAATTTCCCACATTCATACCACCACCTCATGACCTTTGACTGCATGACGCTCTCTCTGTGATCACAGTTTCGGAGTGATGTCAGCATATCCTCACAGGTCATTCCTGTATCGTGGCGGCTACTGCGATAGTGGAATCGAGTCAGTCACGCTACTGTCTTCCAAGACATGTCACACTGCATTGTTCTGAGCAGCTGGGCGGAAGTGACAACTGTGTAGGAACTTGTCGAGACACAGACTGAGTCGATGCGTGTGACAACAGCCACATCTTCAATCATCTTTAAACATGAAGCGGCCGCACTCGTCGCGGAGGCCTCGCCCGTGAGCAACAATGTTGTACCAGGAGGCGGGCAGCTTGGACCCTGGCAAGCAGGTGTTCAGCGGTATCTACCGGTGTTTCGTACACCTACATCTTGGCATAACCTCAGAGAATTAAGTCGAGGGTTGTAAGATCCAGCGATCGCAATGGCCATCAGAGAGGACCCCCCCCCCCCCCCCCACCTTTCCAGTCCTACAATGAGGTGAGTATTCTTCAGGTGCTTGCAAACATTAACATCAAAGTGGAATGATCTTGGATAATGCCCTAAAATACCTTGACTGAGAATCTTTGCTGTTGGCCTCCGATATGGCTAGCGTGGGTGTTGTCCTCATTCTAGATCTGCCTGTTTGGTTTTTGAAAACAACATCACTTATGAATGAGGCCTCATCCACAAACAATACAAACTGTATGAAGTTGGACACTACAGCGCTGTGAACGATACTGGATTGACACAAGCAGACATATGGCTCAAAATCCGTTCGTCGCAGTGCTTGCACATTTCACCTTTGATTACTCATTGTGCGCTGTACACAGCAACACACCTCACCATGAACACGACACAAGCTATCTGATGCAATGGACAGCTGACAGCAGGGTCAGTGGTGTGCTGGCGGCACAGGTTAATGCGCCACTGCGATGCTTGAGTGCTACGAGCCTAGTTGTGTACAGTAGGTCCGTTTGGTGGTCAGGTGTGTACACTGTTTATCAGATGCTACTGTTCTGTGCACAACGGACACCCGAGATCTTTGCAAGGGTGTGAAGAACTGCAGGCATCATTGCAATACATGCATTCATTCAGACTGACAGTCGTTGCTTTGAAGAATTGCTATGAGCTACATTGTTGTTAGGTGGTGTATGCTGTGTATGTCCTTAACACAATAAATATGCACCCTCGAGTGTTGGTTCCCTATCTCAATATAATCTATTGTGGAGCCACTGTCACCTGTTTCAGTGTGACCCAAAAGGATTGGGGACCCCACGTACAGAGCACAACAGCAGTTCTGTCCCACTTCCCTCAGACTCCCCCGACGGCACCCATGTCTGTGGTGAGCACTCACCTTCCAGAACAATATACTGGGTGAAGCTAGGGTAGATAGAAAAAAGGAAAACAGAATGGGGTTCTGTACAGACTCCCCATCCTGGGCATCGAGATTCCCAATGATTTTTACCGGTTATCGAAACTCTGTAACTTTACTGGCAAGATACTGCTCCCAGCAATACTAAGATCGGTCCAGAAATTCTACGTTATTTCCTCAGCCCAGCCCAAACAAACAAGAACAAGCAAGCAGAGGACTTTAGTTTATGTATGTAGGGAGAGAAGATTTAAAAACATATTTCCGTTTACGTACTAAATCATGAATACAACATACATTTTATGTTTGGATGCAATAATGTTCGTATGTTATACTTTCAACAGGTCATGAACACAATGCATGTCCAAATCGAAAACGACATTTTTATGTGATATAATTAAAAGTTAACAAGTTTCAGATTTTTGCTTTTCTTGTACCGGAAAACTTAGTTGTTGCCAAATCGCATGATTACAAGTCGATGAGTGAGTTTTCGATTATCAAAACACGAGACATAAACGGCCGTATCTGTTGACTGGGGTGAGTTATAAGCTTACAAATTTTACGCCGCCAAGGGTCCGTATACCTTTGTATGTGACATAATTTCAACATGATACCCAGAACTGATCCAGAGAAAAAGATTCTTAACAGATGGACAGACAAATAGATAGACTGATAAAAAATAATACGAAAAGTATTTTCTAGAGTTATATAGTTACCAATTATGGATTTTAAGATTTTTTCCTTTATTTGCACTCTGAAATCTGGCTTCTTCCTAAATGTCATGATTCTAAATCAACAGGGAGCACCTTATAGATTTTTGTGAGTGATTTTTCAAGTATGAAATTATGTAATTTAAATCGCCATATCTTTATTACAGTGACTTAGAAGCCTACAATTTGTACAACGTCAAAGGAGCATAGACCTTAATACGTGACACAAATGTAAACTTCGCACTCGAAAATGGTCCAGAAAAAATGATCTTAACACTCGGACAGTCAATACATTCCTTCAAATCTCCAATATTCGAGACGTGTTCAGATACAGACGACATCGTGTTAGATGACGAGCTACAAACGCAAATTTTCGGCAAAAGCGATCAGCCAGGCAACAGACAAACACTACAACATTTTGAGTCAAACTGACATTTCGTGTGTGCGCAATTAACTCAGATAATGTTTCAGATATGGAGCGGCTGATGTCTATCGTTGCGTTTGTAGAAGGTCATAACATGTGTTCAGGTTTCTCACAGCGTTGGTAACGAGTAGGATTTTGACGGATTTGTCAACAGTCTGGCCATTCTATTTTCGAAAATCGTTCAAAAGTTTGAATAGAATCTGCTCAGAGTTCCAGACACGCCATGTGGCTTTACACGTAGGAACTCGACGCTGCTGGCAGCTCCAGAACATTTCAGTTGGATACATCGTCACGGGAGTATACATTCATACATTCAGACGTCTGTAATGTCAACTACCAAGAAATATCTGCACCTCTCTAATCGGATGTCACAGTTTGAGAAATGTATTTATTTAATAAAACCCCACTAGGCATCTGCTGTGCATTAATGTTTTTATGCCTGTACAAAACTGAATGTACTACACTCATGCGCTGGCAGTAATTTCAGTGTCAATATACAGTTACATGTAGCACTATTACATAAGACAGGCTGCTGCTTGTGGATGTTATGAAAGTAATTTGAACTATTTTCTGTGTGTCTCAGGGTAACCACGCAAGTGATCAGCAACTCCACCGTTGGATTAAGGACATGAAACGTGTGAAAGACATGCTGCGCACGAAATCAACCGGATGGTTACAGGACTTGCAATTCGCCAGCAAACAGGTGGAGCACTACGAGGTGGAAGAAGACAAGGACAGGCCAGGGCATGTGATAATCAGGTATAAACCAGTGTACACTCAAATGTCTGTCTTACTCACTATGGTTTATTGGAGCTTATCTCACTTTTATCCATGGAAGTATTCATTAAAGCTATAGAAAACACAGGGGTCATTTAATTCAAAATGGAGTAAAGAACTAGCACTAATAGGCAGTAGTGAAGGACATGGTTAAAGAAACTCGTGATTCACAAGGGTTTTTGACTCCGTTTAGCCTTCGATTTTTGATTCGTATTGTGTCTTAAAATGTGCCACGTATTACGTAACAGACCAGCGGAGAAAACTGACACAATAAACGACGTTACTGCATTTACTAGAGAAAGTATTGATCGTTACAGACACTTCCGAAGTTTTCATAATTTGAGGAAACAATGATGTGGAACCTGACACGAAAAGTGAGCGTGTCCTCGTGTTATGCGGGACAAAAAAAAAAAAAAAAAAAAAACACTTCGGGAGAAATTACGGTAATACCTTGTAGTAGCGACTCTAGTCCAGATACTGGCATCCAGTCGGTGAGGAAAAGAGGCCACAAGTCATGTTCATCTCAATAGATGGAGGAAAAATCCAAGCAGCGATGAGGGAAGATGGGAAGACGTCAGCAGAGGGCAGGAAGCGGATAGCCATCGTTCTTATATTTTGTCCGGTGGTTGGTATGTTTAAGTCAGTCCGTAGCATAGAGCGTAAATACTGTAGGTTGTGAGCGGGAGGAAAGCGGAATAGTCTCTCGAGTGGTTGACATATGGGGCCGTGGAATGGAGTAGTGTAATATGTTGGCGCTACGGAGGGTGAGCAGGTGGCTTCCTATGTGGGAAAGGGCAAGCTCCTAGCAGGCACCCCAGGTCTTGTGGCGGTGTTGTTGGGTTATTTCAGGTGGCTTATCGTGGGATAGCTATGGAGGTGGAGAACATGGATTACGATGTGATTACTATCAATAGGATGAAAGACTTCTGCAGTTATATCTGAAGAGGTCGATAGGGGAGTCACTTTGGGATGTGTGTGTCTGGGAAATGGGCTAGGTGTTTTGAAATGAAGGTGATCAACCGACATCCACAGTTAAGTTCATCATGGGAACTGATGTGGATATAAAGCTGTGGTCAGTGTGAGGAACGAAATTATGTGCTATAGGATGGCTCGGACAGAGACAGGCAGTAGCACAGGTCACGGTCAGGGTGGTAAAATACACACTCAGGATAAAGTATTATGCAGGATGATGGAACATGATTTGTAGCCAACTGGAGCTGTTTTTGAGGAACGGTATTGTTACTCCACAATGTTTATTGTGTGGGGATTTTGGGTTTGCTACTCCACATCTGTCATCAGAACTGTGAGTGGGTTACTGGTTCACTGTGTATAGACACATGCAGATAGTGTGACGGGATAAAACTATCGATATTGTGTCAGGCAGTGGGAATGAAGGGAACAGTGATTTCAAGACAGGGGTGCGATACACAAAGGAAGCAGCTAATCGGATAGCAGAGTACTTGTGGAGAGTACATGGGGGGTTTCAGGGTAGCCAGTAGTTTGAGGTACTCTCATGAACACTCGCCAGTTGGTACACATTTAGGGAAATCAGATATCTTTCAGAGTAAAGTCAGTTCGGCTCTGAAACTTTTATCAGTCAACTGTGGAAGTATTTATAACATAGTTCCCAAATTTACTCTCCTCCATGAACGTTCTCAGCCTCAAATTATTCTTGAATTGAGAGCTGGGTAAGACCCAAAGTAAAAGAACTGAGATATTTAGCGAGTCTTGGAATGTTTATCGGAAAGACATATTCGATGCCGTAGGAGGCGAAGTGTTTATTGCAATTGACAAAAAACATTTTACTGAGGTTGAATTTGAGTGCTATAGTGAAGTTACGTCGTCGCACATAACAGGACAAGGTGAAACCATATCACTTGTTGGATGTTTTTACCACCCACCCGACTCCGCTGGGACAGATGTGTAGCCATTCAAAGAAGGTAAATAGTCAGCATTGCATAAATATCCAGATCACGCGACACTAGCTGGCGGTGACCTTAACCTACCGAGTATAGACTGGGACATCTATGGATTCACTGCAGCTCGTGCAGACAGACAGTCTTGTGAAGGACTTTTGAACACGTTTTCCGAAAACTGTGTTGAGCAGCTAGTTCGTCAGCCAGCACAAACAGGCAGGACCTTATCGATGGCGTCACCATAGAGATGGGGATTAGTGATCATGATGTTATCATAGCGACTATGGTTACGAAAGTTAGTAAATCAGTCGAGAACGCTAGGAGAGTTGATATGCAGTTGTCAGCGTCTCACTTAGACAATAAAATACAATCATTTAATTCCAAAATTATGGCCATAGAAAAATTATGGCTAAAGTTTAAAGAGACTGTAAATCGTGATCCGGAAAAGTATGCGCCTACTAAGTGGATAAAGGGCGGAAAAGACTCATCGTGCTTTAATAACAAAATTCGGAAAATGCTGAGGAACGAAAGGCTGTTACATTCTCGGTTCAAAAGAGAACGCGCAAATGAGGACAGAAAGATTTGTAGAGATTCGTGCGTCTGTGAAAAGATCTGAGCGCGAAGCACAGCTACCATCGGAGAACCGGAAAAAGTTTTGGTCCTCTGCAAAATCGTTAAGCGGATCTAACGCTTCTATTCAGTCACACGTTGACCAGTCTGCTTTTGGCGGTAGAATATTCCAAAAGGAAGGCCGAAGTTAAAAATTCCTCGTTTAAGAAATCGTTCACGCAGGAGAATGGCACAAACTTGCCGTCGTTTGACCATCGCACAGAGTCCCGTATGGAAATCATAGTAATGAGTACCGCTGGCGTAGAGAAACGGCTGAAACAGCTGAAAATAAATAAGTGGCAATGCCTAGATGGAATGCCAGTTTGGTTTTATAAACAGTAGTGTGCGGCACTGGCCCCTTACTTAGCTTGCATTTACCGCGAATACCGCGAATCTTGCGATCAGCGCTAAGAACCAAGCGAATGGAAGAAAGTGCAAGTGACTCTGGTGTATAAGAAAGGTAAAAGAACGGACCCACAAAATTACAGACCAATATCCCTAACACCTGTTTCCTGCAGAATCCTTAAACATATTCTCAGTTCGAAACCACTTACCACTTACCGTGCTTACCACGGTCACTTCGTTTAAATATCTGGCCGTAATCTTGCGAAGCGAGATGAAATGGAATAAACATGTGAGGATTCTGGTAGGGAGGGCCAACGGTCGGCTTCGGTTTATTGGGAGAGTTTTGTGAAAATGTGGTTCCTGTGTGAGGGAGACCCCGTTTAGGACACTAGAGCGACTTCTTGTACAGCATTGCTCGAGTGTTTGGGATCTGCACCAGGTCGGATAGAAAGAAGGCATCGAAACAATTCAGGCGGAGCAGGTAGATTTCTTACCGGAGTTTCGATCAGCATGCAAGTGTTACGTATATGCTTCGGGAGCTCAGCAGGGAATTGTTGGAGGGAAGAAGACACTCATTTCGAAGAAAACAACTGAGAAAGTTTAGAGAATCGGCACTTGAAGCTGGCTGCAGAACGATCCTAATGACGCCAGCATACATTTCTGGTAGGGACCACGAAGGCAAGATACGAGGAGTTACGGCTCCTAAGGAGGCATATAGACAGGCGTCTGCCCCTCGCTCTGTCAGCCGGCGGAACAGGAAAGGAAACGACTAGTTGTGGAACAGGGTACCCTCCGCCACGCACCGCACGGTGGCTTGCGGATTATGTATGTAGATGTAGATACAAAAGACGATAGTTGAGAGGAATTATTGGTTTCATGTCCGTAAATTTAGTGAAATCATTTTTGGCTTGGTTTCATTTGGAATCGTGAGGTTTTATCTATTCTATTTCATTTGTTTGGTCTTATGACTGCATGCATGAGGGTTGTGGTGTAATAGGTGGCCCCAGTTGTGTGTAGATAAGGACATTGACAGGAGTTTATGACGGCGGTGACGAAGCTACAGTGGTGGTGGATGTGGTTGGAACTTCCTGCACCGGCAGTGGTGGGGGCGATGGGGCGGGCCGCGGTTTGGGGCTGGCGACGGTGTTGGCGACAGAGGCAGCGACGCTGCTGGAGAGGGAGTCGACGGTGGCGCAGGTGGCGGCGACGGTGGTGGAGCATTTGACGGAGGCAGTGGCGAAGGAGCTGCCAGACTACGGCTCTCTGTGAGTGGTGAAGCAATGAAGACGACGGCGAAGGGTGGGAGATGATCGGCGAAGAACCACTGGGAGAGTCCAGGTGAGAGCTGAGGTGCTGGCCAAGTATAGTAAAACGGAGGATATACTTCGTACTGGAAATTTTGAGAGGACATTTTGAGGTTAACATGAGTAAAACGAGTCAGAGAATATACTCCATCCGAGAACGTGCTCAACGTGAGTAAAAAGGTGAGGGATGTTGCTTAAGACAAAGAATGTTCTCCGATTACGTATGAATAAAACTAGAGGAGCTTCTCACAATCGGAAAACATTGAAACGAGCTCTTTAGCATTCTTTGAGCTGAGTAAGTTCTGTTCAGGTTAAGTTTTACATACTTTTTGACAGTAATGACAGAATTCATGCTGCTTCGAAGGCAATGAAAGATATATGTAGCCCAACAAAATGCTGAACAGAGATACTGTAGAAGTTTATATGGGTTTCACAATAAGAGCATTACTTGCCTGGTGAACTTCCCTCCAGAAAATCACCAAAGAAGAGGGGACAACCTTTCAAAAGAAGTTAAAATTAAAACATTCTTGCTGCTTTTTACTAGACCTAAGTTTTCAGACTAACGTACGAGAAAACTTCGGTGTAGGCCTACACCAAACAACGGTGTCACTGACAATTCCCGATGTTCACCATAGTAACCAAAATTATCTCGTGTTAGAGAACTCTGACACAGTTCCGGCTTGGAGTAGATAAAAAGTCATGTAATTTTAAGATTTCGTTCGCATAACGTTCGCCTAACTTCTATAACTGAAACGTTTTCCGCATGTTGTAAATTCGGTAACATCTCAAGAAAATGCATTTTCGTAACCTGTATACGTAGTTGTCTTAATAATTTGTTGCCGCACATAAAATAAACAAAATGAAACGTAGTGCAACTCTGCCTGAACACACTGATGCCGGTTCCAGACATGTCGCCCGTTTGAGCGAGCTGAATGACACGTGACACTGCGCGTGCTTTCTGTGCCGGACACGGCAGACCACACACACCGAGAACTCAGCAGGGAGCAGAGGTAGTGAGAAAAAGGAACCCTCTCGTCACAGATTATGGCTTCGAATGTTTTGCTCGTAAGAGCTTTCTCAGTGGATGTCCTTTTGCTCCGAGAATCTTCTCCAGAGAACGTCGTCTTTTTTATTCATACGACCCAGCGTGTTTATCTTCTGTTGGATGTCAGTACAAAGTCGAAAACCGGAGATGTAAGAGGGGAGGGGGTCACAGAGCTCCAGCGGCAGTGGTGGAACTTCTGTACCGCCCTCCTAGTCCACGCAGCGCACCATTTCGTGTCTTTCTGTAGTTCACGTATCGCCCTTTACAGTCGGTCATTTCTAAATTCCGCCAATCCACTTCATTACTGGACTCGCATGATACCTTCAGTAATGGCTCCAGCACTACAGGCCAAAGCCGCCTATAGCACACTGACCGTGCCTCTGCACGCAGATTGTCGACGATTGCCTTCCGTGGCAGCGGTCTGCCCCGCTTGTCGACACTCCAGCTCCATGTGGCGAGTATTTATTGCGTCCTCTGTTGATTTGCCACTTTGTGTTGCAACGCACTTGCTCCTAAACTGAATATGGTATCATTATAGCTGTGAAGTACATTCCCAACTGTCCAGAAGTTTCGAGATTTTCTTTAGAGCTTGTTTCAGTGGATATTGTTTGTTCACTTCCTTGCTGCATTTAAATCCGTTCTTTCGTTGCCTTATGGAATGAACGGCTCCATTATGTTAAAAACAGCCCTTTCCCGAAATTCTTCCCCAACCAAATCTCAGTATAATTATTCAGATCATTGTCAGTATGCATCTACTTCCTGGATCTGTGGCATGCAAACGATAAACTTTATCACGGCACGTATTCTGAGTCCCAGCTTGTCAGTGCAGTAGGTGTGGTACTGTACCTCCAAGCAGAACAGCGTGCTGGTGTACGTAGCGTGGAAATGATTTGCGAGCCTTAGCACCATGGCACCACATGTCTTATGGGAGGGACAGCTTTCCGGTCAAACTGGAGACCCAGACATCACACGCAACTGATTATGATGCAGCTTCATGCTTTAATTGACAACGTCGTTGTCAAGTAACAGTGATAACCAAGGACCATACTACAAGGAGTACAGGGAGTACTGAATGTTCTGCATTGTATCTGGCAGTATGGAAACTTTCCATCGTTGACGAGCTATAGGGAATGCGGTCGTAGATTAATCAGGAAAAAAATTGTCTCATACCCGATTCTGAGGGCTCCATTCTCATCACAACATGTACCTGACACAGATGCATCGAATCGATGTACGGAACACTGACCTTAGGACAAAGTTTTACAGCCAACAATTTCTGTGTGATAATTTCCACTGCCAAACGAGAAACCCGCACCAACCACTCACGAAACGAGACCGAGCGAATGCTTCAGAGCCAATTAAACATTTGTATGCAATAGTGAAGCGTCATTTTGTCAAGTTTTTCGTCAGCAGACGTGTACTTCTGGACGTCAAGCATACTAGTGTGAGATGGTGGGATGCACACTGCCGGATGTAAGTGGAAACATTATAAAAATGCCACAACTGGTAAGGGTATAATGAGTAAAGCAAAACACGTATTGTGAAATAAAAACACATGTTTGGTATTTGCAAAGACGGATTTCAAATAGCTTAAGTCATCGTATCGCGCTGTCAATAGCCGTCGGATTAGCTGAAAGGGACTGAATAAGTGGACCTGCCTGACGGTACATTCACGTTTGTCCATAGAGCTCGTCTTCCTGTGGGAGTTCTTCTTTCAGCTGTCATACAGTCTTTACGGAGAATTATCGCAGATGTCACATCACCTAAAGCAGATAGGAAACTCCCTGGCAGGTCAGAGCCGTGTGTCGGATCCCCGACGTTTCAAGTGGCTGCACTCTCCACTGCAGAGCGAGGATTCGTCCAGGAAGCAACTCCCGAGTGCCCATCCTTCCGGGAGCGCTGGTCCCGCCAGCCGTGCAGGGGAGCTTCTGTGACGGCTGGAGGGCAGCGGCTGAGCTACTGGCGGAAGTAAGGCTGCGACGGCGGCTCTCGGTTCCTGCCTGCCCAGCTCTATGTCTTTTTTTTAAGGACGTCATATTCGCCATTGATTATAAAAATTGTTTTACAATTGCAGTTTCGGCGTTTTGAGCCATTTTCAAGTGGTAATGTGGAAGATTTTGCTTCAGCTCATGATAGACATGTCTACATGTCAGCGTCTAAAATCATCTATAATTAATTTGAACAAGTCATTCATATCCTTAACATAAATATCACATGTTCACTCTCTTGCAATGCATACGAAATTCTCCTTCAAAGAAAAGAGGTATTCTGCGACAGGCGCTGCAGTTCTGCTGTTTGATGTGTCTGAAACCACTTAAAACGATATAGCAGCACAGAACGGAGTGGATGACCTGCAAGAAATAGTTATAATCGGTGTCTCACTCAAGTGCTCCGAAATCTAAAGATGAAATCTCGATGCGCTAAAATGCTAAAAAGACCAATGGATTTGCGATTGTTTGCTGTGTTACTACGCATCCTTTAAAGAATGAAAAAGTTCCAGGTTTGTGTCCCAGTCTGGCACACAGTACTCGTCTGCCAGGAAGTTTCTCATCCACTGCTGAGTGGAAATCCGCTCTGGATACTTTTAGCCGCGCGGGATTAGCCGAGCGGTCTCAGGCGCTGCAGTCATGGGGTGCGCGGATGGTCCCGGCGGAGGTTCGAGCCCTCCCTCGAGTATGGGTGTGTGTGTGTGTGTGTCCTTAGCATAATGTAGGTGAAGTAGTGTGTAAGCTTAGGGACTGATGACCTTAGCAGTTAAGTCCCGTAAGATTTCACACACATTTTTGGATACTTGTACACTCTTGCATAAACTATACGTTATAGGTTTTTAACTTTTAACCTGGCACCTTGTGTGCTACAGGCGGCCGCTGTTGAGTGTACGCCTGCTGAGCTATCATCCGTGGAGCCTCTCCTTTGACGACGACTTCAGTGCGCTGTGCAAGGAGCAGCAGCCAGAGGCGTCGCAGATGTTCAGCCTCGCTGACGATCTGTACGCCTTCCATCGTACCTACTGGTTCCGGGCAGCTGAGTTCATCTTTTCATTCCACGATTACGATTTCAAGATTGTAGGTAAGTTTAATACTGGGACCCGGCCACTTCACGGTTATGCGCTGACAACTGTTCAGCTGTTCGAGGAATGAGATTCAAATATCTTTCTGAATTTGTAGTTTTAGATCTTGCGTGATTTTGTACGCCACGCAAGATAATCTCTGGTGCTCTTTCCCAAGGCAGTTTTTTGATTCCTCGGCAACTCTCCGTCTGGATCTATGACAAGCTAACTACTTCATTTCGATGTATTATTGACTTCTTCATTATGCAGGGACTAAAAAAAGACTACGTACACAAAATTTTGGATTGGTTACAGAAGATTAAAAAGAACAAATTTTATGTGACACAAATGTCACAGGTGTACCCTCCACCTGCTCGTGGCCCATGAAGGTTTCGACGCCAGCGATGCACAGAGGCTGTGTGATGTTTTAGAGACGTTACTGAATTGCCAGCTGGGCGCTAACACACTCGAAGCAAGTGGGTGTCTCACAAATAATGTTTGCAGCCTCAGCCTAACAGGCGACCACCTCACCTGGGGTGTCCGCCAGTGTCTGGTACACTGAACAACTCGTCTCCCTCCCGTAGGAGGCACGCAGCACCTCTAAAACAGTGCCCATCCCAAAGCACTTTGAACACCGTCTCTGAACGCCAGTGCAGATAAGACCTTCATACGTGTGCGACACGTGCCTCATATAAAAAAGTGTTCCTTTTTATCTTCTATAAACACTCTAAAATTCTGCACATGTAGTTTTCTTTTCAGACCTAGTCTAAGACTTTTTAAAAATGGCGAATGGTCTCTGCAACATAGCGGCTACAGACAAGCTAATTTTCTGTCAATACTGTAACTCGTGTAGTGATCTAAATTTCTCATGTGTGATCCTAGCACGATACTGTTCGTATTTACTAATTTTCTTTGACGAACAATATTTCTATTTGTAACTGAACAGTTAATTGTATGAGGTACATTGTTAATATTATCCTTAGATGTGTTAATACTATGAACTGTAGTAGGACTGAGGAAACACAGCTATCGCACCTGTCTGCTAAACAACTCTATTTGTTCGAATCACTATATTTTTTTAATTTATTATTTTATTCTCGTTGCTGGACTTTATCTCTTACTCGATCATCTATCTATGGTGCACCAGACATGAAACGAGTTGTAATCGTTCGTTTCTCTCTTTGTACCTGCCTGATAGCTTCTTGTTCGGCAGGGAGTAACTCCATTTAAATGAGAGGAAAGGAGGACAGTGGGCTTGTGCTCTCTCGGCGGAAAAATTATTTATGCCTGCCGTTGTGACTCTTCACCGCTTCAGGCAATCGAACTTGTAGGGTTTTCATTGGTAGTAAGCCGACAAATTAAGAAACTAGGGTGGTCGAAAAGGGTTACAACAGATAAGGAAGTAAGTTATCATAAGAATATCCGTATATTAGAACCAGGAACTGTAATACTGAGAAAAAAGGCCATTCCAAAATTTCGGCTGTCGCCGATAATTAACTGCAGATAACCATAAGAATAATACTGGCACATAAAAGGAAATACGCATTGTTACCAAGTTACCAAACAAGCAGATTCTTACCCCATCTGTTGCTAGACTGAGCTGCACTCTGCAGCATGTCTATAATCATGACTGAAACTGTTATGGACACCGAGAACAAACGTGTGAGCTGAAGTTGATGTTTCAATTCCTCGCGAGTGGCGACAAGATATTAAAGAATGAGCAGCGACAAGACCTTACAGAGTTGTGGACCACTAGCCGTTTGTCTGGAAGCTAAATTTAAGCCCGACATTGAAGATATCTTCAGGGGCCGGCCGTTGTGGCCGTACGGTTCTAGGCGCTTCAGTCTGGAACCGCGTGACCGCTACGGTCGCAGGTTCGAATCCTGCCTCGGGCATGGATGTGTGTGATGTCCTTAGGTTAGTTAGGTTTAAGTAGTTCTAACTTCTAGGGGACTGATGACCTCAGATATTAAGCCCCATCGTGCTCAGAACCATTTTATCTTCAGGGGAAAGTGGTCGTGATAATCCAGAGAGATCGGAGAGGTCGTGGCAGTTCGGTCGAGATAGGGGGGGGGGGAGGGGGAGGGAAAGAAGAAACTGGTGCGAATCTCTTCTGAGCACGTAGCGATGTTCGAAATGGTTTGCACAATCCAGCAGGCTGCTACAACGCCCCTGTCTGAAAGAGTTGCCATCGCCACTATTAAATCCGTGGTGCTTCTCTGCCGGCTTCTTTACGCATCACTGTCCAGCAGAACTAGATGCTTGCCCACAGTAGACCAACGTATCAAGAATTAGCCCTGATCTGTTGTCGCTACCATTGTGTAAAATCACCTAAATCGCAAATCCAAGCCCACAGATCTCACAAATACTTCCAGTGTGACGACTATCTGACCCAGTATCGCAGAACCACCTGACCTATCCCAGTTACAAACAAGACCACCCATCAGTAGGACGAAAAACCCGTCCAAGTTGCAAATTTTTATTTTTTATTCGTTCGATGACTTGTTTCGGACCGAGACCCATTTTCAAATCACCATAACATAGCCGAAAATGGCATTTACGAAGATGTCAATAACGTGCAATGAATATTTACAGCGCATACAGATAACTCATCGAATGAACAAAAACTTGGAACGTTTTTTCGTTCACTGATTACCAGGAGTTGCTGACCCAAACTACTGCATCATACTCGGAGTTCGTAAAACCACCCATGTTAACTGTGCCCAAATGTGCAATCCTTACACAACTGCATCATCTACACAGCCTCAACTCGAATGATCTCATAAGTATAAAGTAAACGCATTATTCACGACACTAAACTTACATTCCCCATCCCAACAACTACATGCATTGCATCCTCACCATCAAAGATATTGAGTTCAGATCCACAGTTTTTTACACCGTCAGTCCAGCTCACTGTCATCATCTCAACAGTTTCTTGTATCGCATCCCTAACATGAAAGACATCCAGTTTAGAACCACTGTTTTCCACAACATTGAATCTCTTTCAACGTCCACATATCGTCCAACAGATGACGATAACAGCCACAGCCACCTTCCATTTTAACATCCAAGTCACTTATTCCAAAAAGCAATCCAACTTTATCTTCAGCCACACCAAAACATCAGCTTAAAACCTATACCTAACCTTATTTCGCCACATAAGACATCAAGACAAAGCAGCAGCATAGCATTCAATCCATATGTCTGTTCCATCAGCTCCAACGAGATCTTCATCACTGACATCTTATCTCAATGCTACAACTATACTTTAATGAAAATTGTTACAGTCACGTAACACAGTCCCAGTCATTCTACACTCTACAAAGCACAGATAATTGCTACAACATACAATCAGATGGTACTGCCAATGGGTGCTTGTGAGACATCCTGATACCAGCACCTCATTCTGCGGATCAGAAACCCTGGGATTGGTGTTACACATGAACAAAAACACTGCCACATTTTCCATAAACTGAACAATCTAGTGAAAAAGGATTCATTCTCCTCTCATCCATAACAACCACACGTTACCAAACAACCTCAACAAGCCAGACTCAGTGCTTCATATCTTAAAGATATACTCACTGTATCTAATGACTGCTCGACAATTCGGGACATACAATGTCACATAAATATGACCACCATATCTTTTGGTTTCAGTTTAAAATACCTTTCTATAACGCCACAAAACGAATTAAATATAGCATTTACAACACAAGACTATAAAGCCACACATTTTGTGAGCGTGTGGGTTGGTGCTATTCTGTCATTCTGCGAAACAGATTAATCTGAGATGTACCCTTCACCCCCTGCACGCCACACTACTACAGAAGTCAGACGGACACTCCTAACGTTCTAAAGAGAAATGCCTGAAAAACTTTCAGCAATAAATATCTTCTGGAGTCGTCCACTGTAAGGAAATGACACAAAAATTCACAAAATTTCATACGTAACTAGTGGGATACTTGGGTACTGGAGTAGTGCTAGTTAGTGTAAGAAAAACATGAAACTAACGAAAACTATTATTTATTTTGCAAAAATTCTGAGAAATCACAATAGCACTTTTAGTTATGAATTGAACACGTTATTTTCGGGTTCTTTTCAGAATGTGAAGTTACATCTTAAGGATAGGATTCGCTAATGAAAGTTTTGTACAAAGTTTATGATTGTTATTGACTTGGCAGAATGGCTGAGAGCCGCACCTACTCAACTTGAATAATTATCGGTTAGAATGTTGCTAGGTACAGTCGAGGCTGTCACGTGTGATGTGCAGTGAAGGGTACTGTTGTGGAGGAAATGTGGGGGTCGCAAGAGCTGTAGCTGTGATGACTGCTGTCTGCGCCGCTCGCTGCCGACAAATAAGATAACTCTCCTTCTATCTGGATTGACCTTCGCCAATCAAACTCTCTCTATGCCTTGATGAAGTCAAGGACTCCTATTCGCCCCTAGTCTATTGGCGTGGTACACCGGTCAGATAACCAGTCCACTGCAATGCCACTCAAAAATTCGCTCGTAGGCGTTTAACTATTACTCAGTCCATTCATACCGCACAATAAGTGTGGCAGCCAACACAGTGAAAAACGCTTAATCGCAAGGACTCAATATACAGTTGCACTTTGATTTGCTCTCGACAGAGGTGCTCTCCCAGTGAAGTACTGAGGAGAGACTTGTTCCTAGCACCTTGAGTACATGTACGAGCGCGCACGCTCTCGTTACGTGTTCTCGCTCCAAGAGCGACAACGGAACGGCCCCTCTGCACGCCAGACGTGAAGTGGTATATCTTTCGATCTCTTCCATTAAACCTTCAGCTCAAGGCGTCAGAAATATCGTCTGCCAATCAGCATTGCTCTTCTAAAACGGAAATCTGTAGTATCGGTGTTTGGCGTTTGCTGTCTCGCTGTGAAAATCTCTGAAACTGCGTCCTATGTGTAAAGAATGCGTAGGCTAACCGCTCCCACATAATGTAGCGGAATTTGCTTTTAAGCCAAACACGGGGTCGTCCTTTCACTCGGGCAAACGCTGTCTGCTCTACAGGCGGTCACCGGCCGACGTAGATAGCTTGGGACCGGCCTCCTGGGATGCAGTTGCCTCTCTCGAGCTAAAAGCTCCTGTGACCGTCGTGTCTAGAATGTATGTGTGTACGCCTGCCTCGAGTATTTCAACCATGGTGCGCACTTGCGATTTATTAGTTATTTGCATATCGTTTACATGAATTCATACAATACTGACTTTATCTTATCGAGTTTGGGCTCGAATGAAGTGTCTTGACGTGCAGAATATGATTGTGAGGGCGGTATATATAAGCAATGAAGGAGACCACGACGTCTTACAATTTCAGGAAATTGTTATGAGAGGCTGCTCATGACTCCATTACTTTCGACCTTCTTAAAAAAAAAAAAAAGAAAGCTCTTATTTCCTACTACCTATAGTCAGTTTGTGTGATATCATACTGTATGCAAGTTTATTTCCCACAGCTCACCTATGATTTAAGGGTAGTGTCTTTGTATACTAATCAAAACGTCATGGAACCCAGGTTCGAACCTCGCTACTGCTTAAATTTAGAATAAAAGATCATCAGTAATGATGGATGGGCGGATAGAGCTTCAAGGCACTTTTTTCGCCTGCTC
This sequence comes from Schistocerca nitens, assembly GCF_023898315.1. Lineage (NCBI taxonomy): Eukaryota > Metazoa > Arthropoda > Insecta > Orthoptera > Acrididae > Schistocerca > Schistocerca nitens. Next base: position 178,315,155 of record NC_064625.1, on the reverse strand, counting down.
CTAAAACCCTGAAGAGTCAGCAGTGCTCAAAGGCATGACAATGCAGAAGGTAATGGGAACCACTGGTGTCTGTCCACAGGACATGTGGCCTGATATTGAAAAGTGGTACGATGACTCCTCCATTAGCGAAATATTCCGCACTAGTCGCACATTCGGATCTCTGGGAGGAAACTGGCAAGTGCCAGGTGTCCCAATGAATAATGTTTCCTGTATCGCTCCTTGTCTGGCACACCATGCTTCTTTTGTTACTGTAAATCTTACTCAAGAGCATATCTCCATCTGCCTCGATAACTTCTTGGTGTAGCCTCTGCTACATCAAAAACACTTTTGTTAAAAACCCAAGGAATTATTATAATAAATACCACCAATCATTTCACTCTCCCTAACTTCCACCATGGTACACATAAACATGACTGTGTTGTGGTACTCTCTTCAAAGGTAAGCTGGTTCGAATCCAGGTGATGGAAGAAATTTGCATTGCTGGTATTTCCCCAGTAATGGAAGGGGGAATTGAAGCATAAAGTTTCTCATCACCAGACCTCGTTTCAGTGTTATACTTTACATTACCTCTCCTCAGTGTATCATGATACACTGATGACGCCTGTGACACTGTTGAAAGTGACATGTGGTGTCGACGATAATCGCCTGCAGAACATCGTCAATCGATCGCAGAGATGCTGTAGACCTAAGTAGCACCGCCACCGGCTAAGAGAAAGAAGTAGTAAGCCACTCCTCCTGTTGCTTCGAGGCGCGACACACGACAAGTATTTCCAGCTCTGCCAGTGCCTGGTACGAGCTCTGCCAGAGTCCATCCTGAGTTCTGTTCTGTCTACGAGGGTATCAACAGTTCCATGACGACTGCAGAGAAGCGACGAATTTCTGCCTTCAGAGTGCAGTGTCGCCGTAACGTCACTCAGTCAAGCCTAGGCCAAGCATGCACGTACAGAGAGTCGAGGGCCAACAACAGACACATATTTGGCACAACTGTAGCAAATGTTCAGTGCTTATGATGTGCAGACTTGGACTGTAATGCCGCTCAGTGTTTTCAGCAGCTCCTGTGTATCTGAACCCCAATTAATACCACACGTGCTCCCGCAGTCACAGTCGCGAGGAGCTAAAAATAAGTTTATCGCTTTCCAAACATTGACTGTTTCATTTATGTACTTGTAAATTTATTAAAAGCATGACACAACAACATGTGTGTCGGATGTGGACGTTAAGTTCCTAACGCACCCATTACAGTCATGTACATTCAATAGATAACTTCGAGTCACAGTTCTCTCACAATGCAAGGACAGTGCCCAATTACGTGCAGTAAGATAAGCGCTCGCAGTAAGGCCGCGGATCTGTTGCTCCATTTCTCTCTGCTGACATGGGCAGAGGACTCTCACTTTCTTATATCTTGGAATAATCACGGAACCCCAGCCTACAACAAACTCAAATTAAGAAAACAGCAAACTCGTCAATGTGGGGATTCCATCATCCAGCCATCCTGTGTACTTGGGTAGAACCCACTGAACGAGGCGATGCTGTGGTAAGCTGGTGGCTGCAAACTTGATTTTCTACCAAATTCAGTTTCTCTGTGATGTCTCTACACAGCGTAAGGTGAATGACACGACGGTTCCTATGGATGGACGCAGCTGTCCTGCTTCCCCGTTCTTCCCAATTCTGGGTTATGCTCTAATAGCTGTTTCACCAACAGGACGTTAACCCCTGATCTTGTTTCTTCCTTCGTCTTTACAAAAACCTTAATTTCCCCAGTGTTACTTCCGTCAATATAGCTTGGATCTCAGCTCTCTCAAAAATTTACTATTTCTTACAGTCTTAGAACACCTTGCACTCAGTATCATCTTTCCCGTCTCAGACGCAACCTCTACCAGCTGATTACATTGCCCTCTCTTCTGAGGTTCCTCAAACTTTGTCACAAATTGCAAACGTTCCATAAACGTGGGAAACAAAAGCAATTTTTCTCGCCTATCCTCTGGATTCCTAGGCTTCTGGTGCGCCTAAACCAACATGTCATACCCATCCTTCACTTGCCCGCCCCTTCTGTATCCTATTCGAGCGGAACTTCAGCTGGCTGGTTCTTCCTGTTCCAGAATAGTATGTAGACACTTACTACTCCAACCAGCTATAATCCTATAGTCTACGCCTCTTCAATATGTAGATGATCCCGCTTCCAGCCTCCTGACCACTGTCATCCCTCCCTCACACCTCCCTCTACCCTCATCAACTTGTCAATCATACTTCCCAGCCCACTCCAACACCTTGAATACCTACACCCTTTCTTTCCGGCACCTGCATCATACTGTATTACCCTCGTAGTAGTTATTGGGAACTGACTGCCAGTGACTTGCCAGAAGCACGAGCCTTATCTTCACCATAGCACCATCATCAACTTCAATGTACATGTGTTTATGTAGAGACGCTATGGCTTTTATTTTTTTGAAACCTATCATTTTATTCATTCTCCCCAAAAAGCAGCAAAGTGTCCGAACCTTGCGCACCACACGATAATGTGGTGGGAATGGAATGAATAACAAAGAAAATGGAGTGTTTACGACAAAGTCGTGCATTCGGCCTTTCACAGAATGTGCCTGTGTATAAGAATCTTTCAGAACTTATTCGTCTTACTGGGTTTACATTTGCGCTCAACACGCCAATGGGGTATACATTGGATTACGTGTAGCATATATCACTCCTTTGATTTGTACTCTGAACAGGAATAGTGCTCGAGGACAACGACCATCAGGACTTCTCAGAATGCAGTAGGTAAAGCCGTCATCAAGCTGAAGCCTGGTTTGGCCACCACAGTGCTTCGCGAGCCATTGTCCTACTGCAGGTTGTCGTCACTCGCCGTCTTCCTACTTTTGAACTAACTTACCCAGTTAATAATTGTGGGACACAGTTAATTATTGGGTCTCCGAACAATTCTACAGTTCCATCATTTTCGTTTTCCATAAATCAATGTCAGAGGTGAAAGAAGAGATAAGTGACAGAAGGAATCTCGGGAGCAATGCCTGAATCCCAAATCTCTGGAGTTGTAATCCCACATTCATCCACTCAGCAGCTGAGGCATATATGTCCCAATTGCATTTATTGCTGCATTATTATCATTACACAAGGTACAAGTGAGACGAAGTAATTACATTTTTCTGCGTGTTTTTGAATGTATGCAAACAGAGTATTAACAGTAAATCATTCATTGTGGTAAAGGTACTTCCAATATCGTCAGTCACTGTATTTTGCTGTGCTTTTTCTCGACAATCTCGTGCTAACGAAACAAACAGGTGACAAATATGCTCCATCACTTTTTTTTTACGCTGCGTGATGGGGTCACTAACTTCACGGAGGAAAGTGAAATATCACAAAAACCAGAATTCAGCCTGCATCCTATTTCTTTGTACAGGACGCCTATGGAGTTATGTCAAAAGGGTATATTCTATATGGACGTAGTTGGATATAAAAAAAATACGTATCCAACGGATCAGTGTATGGACGATCACACCTTCCTCAGATATCTATGTGTCTCGCTGTCCCCCTTGCTTTATTGCGGATTGTTCTAGTAATTCTGCTTAGAAAGACTTGCTCAACACTAGTGTCAATTTTCCATTAATCTTTCAACGTTGAGCCAAATGAGGCTTAATTATTCTTCATATTCAGTTATTTGCGTGGTAAGATCAAAAGTTTGTCATGACGATTTCAAAAGGTTGTTGAGGTGGTAATGTTGGGATTTCGTGATAACCATTTTAATGTGGCTTTAAATGCTGAAGAAACAAATACAATCCGAGAATAAGCTGTTCATTATGAAACCCACACATCTGAACAACAAAACGAGACTCAAGCTCCTCACTTCTATAACCACACAAGATCCGTGATTGCCTTGTCATGGAGCTGAGATACTGAAAACTTCTGTTGTACAGAGAACTGGAAGTTCCCATTCATGTAAGCTTCAAAAGAATGTGGTCCTATCAGGTATTCTGATCACACAATGGCCCACATAATGTGAGGTAGGTTCCTTTCCAACTCTCGGTAATATGGGTACTTTCCTTAGACAAGAAAACAATTTTTTCTTGATCAAACAGTGGTATATGGCACATTTATACGTAAACAACACTCTTGAGCGAGACATGGCAGAAGTCGCCACAACAAAGTACGGTAGGTTACAAATCGTTGCTCCACACCATTGTCAGATAATTCAGTAACAAACATGGGCCTAAATCTTTTCGTATTCATTTTTTTTTTCAATATGGTCGTGCATTTTTGAACAAGATGCTTGAAGTCGAACTGCTCTTTTGCAAATGGTTTTCATTGGAGACTACTCGTCTGATTGAGAGTGGGTGACACACGTTCCTGTCACTTTTTATTGCTTCCAATATGTGGTCTGAGGCAGCCTGAAAATACAGGACATTTATCTCAATCAGACATGGCTACTTTACGAGGGGGACTGAGGCAAATGGTCTCATCATGCGTTACATAGTTCTTCCTATCTGCGGATGTTCGTGCACCCACGAATCGGCCACTAAACTCTCCTTTACAAGATGGATTCGGAACTATTCTTCAGTGCAGTACTATCAATAAAACCTATTTACTTCCTCATTTTTACTATGACAAGAGCTATACAGGGACTTCTTGGACACCCTGTAGATGTAATAGACGTGCATAGTAACATGATATCTGTCTTTGTTAATACTCTTACTTTGTGTTGACATGCCGCCTTACATAGTTCTGGGTAACTGATCCTGGATAATGTGGGTAAACAAGGCCCAGGCTCGTCATCCAGAGAAGACTTTGGATTCAGCTGCCTGCAGTGTACGGCCACCACCTACTTGCTGTCGTTTTCTTGCAGACGAGGAGTGGCAGCTGGAGGACAGAAGCCACGATACGCTCTCCGTGGGCTCTGACTGCGTGCAGCTGTTGGTGAACGCTCTGGACCACCCCACGTGTCCGCTGGAAGACCTGCCACTGGAAGCCGTGAAGCAGCGCGAGCAGTGCCGCGAGCAGCTGTGGGACGACGTGGTGCAGAGGTCGCCCCACACACCCGTCACCAGCTACCTGGCCTACACGCAGAGGGTGAACGTCAACCTCTGCCTGCTGGCCTGGATGGCGGTCAACTCGTACGGCATTTGTCAGGACGTCCCGTTTAGTATGATACAGTCCGTACACGATGCTCGCTGCTATTTCGATAGTCCCGACGATCAATCATGTCTGCAGTCGAACGCTACAGACGCCATCTGCTCTGTTTCCAGAGCTATTCTGTTGCTAAAGTGTCGCAACTTTTCCTCCATCAGGACTTCCCATGATTGTACTTCCGCAGTGGGAGTAAAGCGTAATAGTAGCAATGGACTGTATCAAAAGCTAACAGAAGAAACACTGAACTACAAAAACAGTTTAACCAGCGCCACCTTGAAATATAAAGATTTCAAAATAGACAGCTTGAAGCCTTTAGAAATCTCATTTATACTGGAAAATATCATTTTCCGTTTTTCGACAGCCGGAGTATACTTGTACCTTCCCCAGTTACGTAACTTGCCTGGAAAGATATTCTTGTCCTTTCAGATCACGTGCATAACCCAGATCCTGTGCTCTGAGGTCGTGTATCGTATGACAGGCGTCCCTGACTTACCCACAGCAGTGCTGATAGACAGCGCCCTCACACTTCTCAGCTGTTTCTGGCTGAACTCATTCTGCTACCACATGTATGCTTGTGTTCGCCATCTCAGGCTTCCTGACCAGCTGCTACCTGCTGAAGTAAGCCAGTTATTCCGTCGTGAGGTGCTGTGTGTGTTTATACCGTGGAGTATAGTATGTGTGGCAGCTGTTGCTTTAGAAAAGACGAGTAAACATTACCTGATCCACAGTCGTATAGTAGTCCTTGCAGGGATATCAGTGTCTGTGGCATTCAACTTGGTTTGTCTCGGACTGCTTGGATACATGTACCTACGTACTCGGTGCACCATGCGGCAACTCGAAATTGTTGATAACAAGAAATTTGCCACAAAGAAGCAATGCCTTTTTATGTCAGTTAAAGCCATTATTTTAAGCGGAATAGGAATTATTATTAGAATTGGGTTCCACCAAGCTCAGGGAATAGCTCAGTTTGTCTACTATATGCATCTAGTTACGATGGTGCAAGGACCAGTGCTCTTCGTATGTTTCGTTTGCAATGGAACGACGCTCCCCCTACTGAAGAACAGGATACTTCTTTGGTGGAACCCAACCAACATCCCTGCAGGTCTAGAGCTGTGTTCGGCAGCCGAGAGGAATCTGGCCAGGAGAAACAATGAACAGTCTCCCTTTTCAGAATCCTCGCTGTAGCCTCCTTCAGTATTTTTCGCAAATAACTGTCTCCACACCACACTGCATTAAACCCAGCAATAAAAATGGACTCTACCTGATATGACAATATCAAATTTCATTAAATCTGATATCGTACAGCCAGTACTTCTCTTTCCTAACGTCTCCTTCATTTATAACTGTGTGCTTATTTGTGAGTGGTAGCCCCTGTCTACCTATTCTAATGCACTGAGACTATTTACTAAAATTGTTGGGAAATGCTTCGTGTATACAATAGGCTGCGTCAATCACACGGCCTGTTATATACAAGGAAAACGCAGCACGTTGTCGGAGGAATTCCCGTTCGTCAGTGTCATCTACCGTGGCGATGGTGCATTTCTGGACACATGTTCGTAGGACGTTTTTTCTCCGTTTTCCTTCGAGGATCTGTCTTTGCAGTATGTCGATTTTATTACTGTATAATGTATGATATTAGTATATAACATTATGTCTGAAACGAGGAAATTTTCCATATGTGTGTGAAAGATGTACTTTTACACGATTTGTAATTCACGTACCATGACAAGAGACATTCAGATACTTATACAATCAAAAGAGAGGGGCCAATGACTGAAGTGGTGTGTGCATGAAAGTGTAAATGGGTTTGTTGAGCTTATTAGTGGTTCGATTACATAGAGTGGCTCAAACAGGTATAGTAATAAAGTAACACATGACTTGTTGTGTGAAATGTTGCTTGAAGTGAACGCAAAATGTCGAATGGCAGAGTTATATGAGATTAGCATTATTGGGTTTGTGAGACAAGATGGTGATTTGTTAAGCTAGTGGTTTGTAAGGGTACTATGGCAGATGTTAAAAGTTAATGTTCCATGTGCCACTCTTGAGCAAGGAAGAACATTACTTAAAGGCGTATTTACAGAAACAGTACTGTGGAAGGATAAAATTGTGCCAGTACTGTGAGCCCTGGAAAACATGTGCCATAGTAGCTTCACTAGAAGCACACAGTGCGCCGAAATTGTTGTGATTCGTAATCAATAGACGATCTCCCATTTGTTCAAATAAAACCTGAGTGAGCAAAGTAAAGGAGTGTCTGTTTGAATTTAGTATCCAGCCCATCTGAAAATCCTGTGATAAACAGTACTTCGTGAATTTTGCACTTAGCAGGCACCCGCAGTGTTAACCGCGATTTTCGTACTGGACGCAGTGGAACCAGAGGCCGCAGCGCCACGAGGGAGGCAGGTGTCGGGTGCAGCCCGCCTGGCCGCAGGGGGGCGCCGGCAGCTCAACAGGTTCTGTAAAACAGTTTGACGAAGATTTGCAGGCCGTGCGCCTCGATTCTGTCAGCGCGGCGCCAAGCCAACCCTGGCCCGCTTTGCGTGACGTCACATGAGCGCGCCGCGGCCTTCTCTTGAGGTGGTGGTGGCGGCCAGAGCCGACACGGGGCGCACTGGGGGCGCTTAGCGGCCCACCCAGGCAAGCGCCCTGCACCACCGGGACACGCGTAAAGTCGGTCCGACACAGTGGTCGCCAGCCGAGCCTCGACCCGCTGGAAAGTATCGAACCTCATCGCTCGAAAGCCAGTAGTTAACGGCCCTCGTGCTACCTACTACCCCCAAGCAAGTTCCCGAGTTCCGACCGCAGTACTGGGAACATTCACAGCCGAGTCCAGGAAATTACTTTCGACCGGCTGTACGAAATACACAGTTCAAACTCAACAGGAAGACGGTCACTCAAAAAACATTACTCCCAGATTTGGATAACAAACTGAGATTATCGCTATCCAATTAACCCCAGCCGAGTCAGTCATTTGAGTCGGAGCACCACTGCCACTTACCTAACATCACCGAGTTTTCCCTGAGCTACAATTCGCCGTAAACGCCCACACTAATTACTATGCAACATTCGCAGATAATGGTAGCAAAGTTCTTAGGCGGTAATCGATGCGCGCAAACGAGAAGGCGTTGGGAAACTCGAGAACGCTGTGCGTCGCGACACAGAACTCCGCTCCAGAGCGCCCGCGACCCGCCACGTCGGCCACACGGGCGCCGACGGCCAGCTTTCGATTCCCCGAGCTCCGGGCCTCTCCACGAAATCCTTCTACACGTGGGCCTTTCAGCCAATCAGGAGCAGCAGAGGACTGCAAGCCCCACCACTGGCCACTCCCTGCTGCTGCTTACAGCCGCTGCTGTCACGTTCTGGTCTTCAAAAAGGCCAACCAGCGAGCAGGTATGGGTGGTCAGGGAATTACCTGTTACAATCCTTTCACTCGTGGGGTATCAAGCATTAACTTCTGCAACCGATATACCTATTAAGGGGTGTCCTCTGATATATCTGGAGACAAGCATTCTCGCAGCCGAAACTGCTTGAACTGTTGTTACATGTACGTAGATGTTCGACAGCACATGTGTTACTCAGACGATGTCCCCTGCAAAGTGCATCATTCGTAACTCGCGCCACTGTTGTCAAATGCATCATTGTCAGAGCGATTCAGACTTGGGATCAGCAGTCCGCATAACCGCCACACTTTGAGACAGGGACGACCAACCCGCATCTGCCGAGGCTAAAGGCACAGAACTCAACATTGACTGCGAGCGTTCTCAAGCAGGGCGTCCTGTTTCCGATATGCAACAACAGTTTTGAGCGCGCCAGACTGAAGTAGAGAACTCTGTCTCCAGCAGATCTCCAGAAACGCAACGCTACGCGAACTAGCCGAAAACCCGGACAAGAAACCCGAAGTAAACAGGCAAAGCCGCCACAAACACGATACTCCAATTACAAAAAGTTTACACTCATCCAGATACATCTCACGAAGAACAAGGTTTACAACTGGTTGGGTGCAGATGGAATTAAAGCACATCTAACACAACTTATGGCACTTTAGCAAACCCTACAATAAACTATAAACTAAGAAGGTGGCAAAGAAATCGCCAAATCGTTGTAACCTGCACTAAAACAATTGCCTGGGCCACCAAGTCGTTCACAAAAAAATCCGAAAAAATCTGCCAACATCACAACACACCCATCAGATATCGAAACCCGAGAGAACAGTTTGAGTTACTTACCGATCTGAAGCAACGGTAACAGAAATCACATCGCACGCCAAACACTAAGCAAAAGAGAAACCACACAGACTCACGCTCGCCTTTGTGATAACCAATTTTGACCGTGATACAACAAACGAAAAAACTGAAGGGGTCCTAATGGTACCGGGAAACTAAATCAAAATTCCCCGCTATTCCTTCCAGTCATCTATAGTTACAAAGAACCAACTAACAAGCTACTTGTTCACCATTTCAGAATGCACTGTGTACCTCACAAGGTTGGACTATTTAAACACTACCTCCTCAATAACAGCAACGTCCATATTGCAACACTTTCCAATAAGACACGAAAAGCTGCGATATCAATTGAAATGTGAAGAACGGAGTCGAGCACATCGAATTTTTAATTGCAAAATAGACCCGAAACAAGAAGCACCAAAATGCAGGAGCTGCAACACTGATAACGTTAATAGTGATGAGAGTTGCAAAGAAAAACCAAAACAGCCTATCTCAGCAAACAAAACTTGAAAACATTAAGCGCATTGATCAAACTATCACGGTCTTCGTCCAAGAATGTCACGAAAACAATCAAACGGAAAACACACTCTGAGTCTTCACTACAGCCCTTCCCAACATGATATCTGAAAGAAGGGAAATAATAACAGCAGTTTCTAAAAAGCTACGTTCTTTGGCGAACACGGATCCACGTCTATGTCGCCATCTTGATAGACAAGGAGGCCTATGCCCAACATAGCCTGAGACACCAGGAAACAAGAATTAACCTTCACATTCAAGCCTAAGAAAGATATTGCCGCTATCTGCATTGTCAACACACTGGGTTTCTGCTCTAAAAACAAACTCCCTAAAGGCATAGTAAGAGAAAAGAAGTTGGTATTACAGTCGCAGCACGTACCCCATGAGCAGGTAGAGAAATCAATCTAGATAATTGTATCTGTCACCGACCTGATTAACCCAAACCAGACCGTAGTAGAAGCTGAGATAGATGCTTCAGAGTCTTTTATATAAAACACAACCACGATGTATCCTGCCGAGGAACTGCCAACTGATCTCGTTAATTATATACTCTCATTTTGCCCAGCTAAAGGAACAGGAGACTCAGTACTAGATCTGCGATATTTGCTGAAAAATTGAACAAGAAAGATATTAAACTTGTTGTAGCCATTTTGAATCACGCAAGACTCAGAAATGACTCGCCGCCTTTTATCAATCACTATGGCACGTGTATCTTAGAGCATATACTACGTACAACATAGCTACCCAGATTCTGAAGCTATACTGAACTTGGCGACTGCATAGCTAACGAATACCTCACATTTATTATGTTGTCAACCACAAAAACTAGGAAAAAACTTAAAGCGATCATAAACTCACGAAATCGGATAGTCGAAAAATTCAGATTGATACGTTTTAACACAAAACCTAACGAATCAACTATTCAAACCACTCCTTATAACATATTGTAATCACCAAATACAAGTTGAAGCAATACAACCTGCTATACCTAAAAAAAGCCCTAAGAAGAAAATAACATAACAAAGAGAGAGACTCCTGACGCACATAAGAAACAAAATTAAACAGTAGGGAAAATCTATAGACCATACGGCACTAACCAAATGGATATGCTACGATTGGCTTGAACGTTTCCAATGGCCTAATAAGAAGAGAAACCCGCCAAATGATGCGCGAGGTAATCACAAGAATTAGGTCCCACAATAGCAGTAGTTTTTGGAAAAAGTTTCCAACAGGTCATAGCACACTATTTGCGAACAGCCATCCTTAATAGCAGATGAGAATGTCATTCATTACTGACGACCTCAAAAAAGTTACTCAAAGTGCTAGGAAAACATTCACGGTCATCCACGGTATCCAAAATTCGATGAAACAGACGAAGAAATAATACTCGAAAATCCGAATGCAACCGCTTAACATCCACTACCTTATAAGATTGACGAATATGAAATGGAAAGAAAGCAGCTCAGAGACTGGAGGCACTGCAAAATAACAAAATAAATCACTCCTTTCACAAGACACCTGCCTCAAACACATCAGACGTTTCTTCATCGCGGCCATGAAACTGAAAATAGTCTCTCTAAAATAGAAGATGATTTCCCAACCCGAATGACCAAAAAACAACACCAAATCATAGGTTACCGTGCTCTCAGTGACAGGGAAAGCTTTAGAGACAGACCAAAATTATTCAAGGAATAGAGCAACATAATGGCACAAGAACAAGCCGGATTCAGCGGCAACCACAGCACAGGCGACCCGGTCCCAGGACTGAGCAGCAGAGCGACGCAGGCTGAACGCAACACGGCAGGCGCAACGCCAGCACGCTTTCTCGTGGACGGCGAACGCGCCTTCCATTGGTTGTGGCATGCTGGGCTGCTCTTTGAAACGCTACTTTTGAACTTCGCATGCCAAAGTGTGCAGCTTACTAAAAACGTTGCTGGAAACAGGTAAGTACAAGCGCTGCTTGGTGATCACCATTGGACAAGTATTAAGCCAGCCGCAGAGACGCCACGTGGGACAGTCACGTCTCCACTGCTACACACCAACAACACGACTGACATCGCTAAAGGTCGAGGATCGAAACAACAGCCCTGTACACAGATGACAATGCGTACTGTTGTCAGGGCGCGACATGCGGCAGAATTAACGAGCAGGTCAGCCCCTTCACAAACAAGCAGGAATCATCGCTAAGCAAGTCGAGTAGATTAAAATACAGTGGATCCACGAAATCTATCCTTCATCACCAACCTGTCATCTTCAACTACCCCCACTTTAAATAAATATGTATTCCTCACGTCATCTTCAGAGGTACTCTGAAAGTCAGTTATCAACAATGAAGAAATACACCAACTGGAAAATAAGATGTTATAACACAGAGAGATGTTGTTGCGCCCCTCAGTGTGAAGACCTGTTTTAAAAATAGCTCTCCATTCTACTGTATAACTTGCAGGCCTCTTCATCTCCAAGTACATACTGCAGCCCACATCCATCCCAATCTTCATACTGTATTCACCACCTGGTCTTCCCCTACGATTTTCACCCACACTTCACTTCAAAACTAAATTGGTTACCTGTCGACGTCTCGGAACGTGTCCTACCAACCGCCCCTCCATTTGGTCAGGTTGCGCCTCGCATGTTCCCACGATTCTCGGGAATCCAAACTTATCTTCCCTGAGGTCAGCGTCTACCAGTTTTTTCATTCTTCTGTAAAGAATTTGAGTTAGTATTTTACAACGACGAGTTATTAAACCGATAGTTCAGTAATTTTCACACCTACCAGCAACTGCTTTCTTTGGAATTGATAACATTACATTCTTCGCCTGTCTCATACGCCTGGCACAATAGGTGGAAGACCTCCGCCATGGCCGACTCTCCCGAGGCTGCCTGTAATCCTGCCAGAAGACTGTTTACTCCCTGGCCCTCGTTTCGACTTAGATATTTCAGAACACTGTCAAATTTGACCTCGTACTGTTACATCTCCTACCTCATTTACATCCATGACCACTTCCCTATCTGTAATATTACCTTCAGTGATATATAACTGACATAACTACATTTGTTGAAAACAAAACCTATGTAATGTCATGACAGCAGAAATTATAAATATGATGTAGCTATGCTATTGACTATACAAAGACATAGATCACTACACCATTCAGACAGCAGTTTCTCCTACATAGCGTAGCACTTACCTCCGACTTACAAAGTTATCTTACAAATCCCTTCGTACCATACTAGAGATTAGTTTCTAAGCATTTGTCTTAAAGACTACCAATACAATGTGACAGGAAACAAAATGCCTTAACGATGGCCAAATAAACGCAGGTGCTGCTTTTTTAAAGGAAGGTTTTAACCCACTCATAAGGCGAATGCCAGGACTCAGCTGTAAGAATAACATCGTCCTCCAATGCGCCAGGATTACTCGCTGCGTCCAAACCAAATAAGAGCCTCAGATTAAAGATGAACACCGTCACCACATCATTAAGCACAAAAAAATGGTTCAAATGGCTCCGAGCACTATGGGACTCAACATCTGAGGTCATCAGTCCCCTAGAACTTAGAACTACTTAAACCTAACTAACCTAAGGACATCACATACATCCATGCCCGAGGCAGGATTCGAACCTGCGACTGTAGTGGTCGCGCGGCTTCAGACTGAATGGAAATGTGCTTAATGAGCTGGCCAGTGTGGCTGAGTGGTTCTAGGCGCTTCAAAGAGTAACACGTTTGGTAAGCCACATTACTGCTTCTACTAAACTTAAACATTTTCATTTTCACCTCTCCTGTCAACTGTGACTGTAATTGGGATCAGAAAATCAGAAACAGACATTTTTTAACAAAGTCAGTCTGAAGTAGTCGACGAATGATCTTGACCATAATCACATGTTATTAAGATCTGACTTTTCAGGTCCTGGAGATAAGTGATCTTATCTATTACTTAAAGATTAAAACTAAATTATGAAACCTTTTAATTTTCTTGATCGCAAAAACACATTGCTTTACCATTCATTACACGTTTTGGTTGCCAATCAACTATTGTCAGGCTTGTAAAAGAAACAAGAAACAGGGAATTGCCTTAGATTTAACCAAATTTAATAAAGTTACTTAGTATTGCGTGATGATTTGCCAATCATGGTAAATACTACCTGGCTAAGAATTCTGTAGGCTTGAGCCCCATCATCTAATAGCATTTCCTGGAGCTGTGTAAGTAATTCGAAAGTACCTATCGGGTGAATGTGAATAGTAAACTGTTTTCAGACATTAAAGAAATAAGCAAATAGAAATAATGAAAACAAACCATTCTGACTAATGAGCCATGTTTTCTATAGACTGTTGGTTACACCAACGAAGTTACAGAGTTCAACTCACAACATATAGTAACAATCAAAACACACTCTTTCGTTAAAAACAAAGGCTTAAGAAGCGAAAGTAATTTAAGGAAGAGACACTCTCTCTAGTTACTTATACCGAAAATGAGTATGAGCAGAAATTAATAAGTGTAGCTGCCTTTTTGGCCCTATCAACTCTTTACGACTCCGCTTGGTGAGAAGCCCTTCTTTAGAAATTTACGATTGTGTCGTAAATTTAAGGACTTACTTAACAACATGCTAAGCAATAGATTATTTCATATCTATTCTGACAATGACAGATGCAGGGTACTTAAAACAAATGATAGTTTACTTCAAATGTCTGTTCTGAGTCCACTACCTCTTTGGTAGCTTACCAAAACCTATTCAAAAAAATTGATTTATGCGGATGACATTTGCTTCGTGGCTCATATCTTCAACGTTTCTGATGCTGAAACCTCTTTATCCACTGACATGGACGTCTTGGATGTATACATCAAGAAATAGTGGCTCCACCTAAATCCACAGAAAATAATTGTATCTACATTACGTGTATGCAAGAGACAGTCAGAGTGCACACTAGAAGACAGATTCAGAGACCATGTCTCGTTGTACTGCATTACACTATAATATCTAGGAACAGCGCTAGATAGAACTCTTGACTTACAAGTAGCACCTAAAGTCAAAACGAGAAACCACAGTCTTAAAAATTTGGTGCTATCTTATGCGGAGCTAATGCTCGTATTTTGAGATACATAGCTCTAACCCTATCATAGGTGCTCTGTTGCTGAAGATTACTGTTCGACCAGGACCAATAGTGCTCATACTAAGAAGATAGATGCCCAACTGAATCAGGTAGTATGGGATGTATTCAGAGTACAATCACTGTTCTCAGCATCATCCCACCTCCACCTCTAAGAAGACCAGCTCTCCTAAAGGTCTGGAAAAACATTCTGAAGAATCCTCAGCTAGCCAGTCACCGAGATGCTGCACAGGCAGAACACCAACACTTGAGATCAAGGAAACCCTCATCATGCACAGCAGAAATCCTTGTTGTGTCCTCTTTGATTGTCAACCATTCACGGAAAATTCTGTGGGATCCGTCATAATAGTCAATAAGCATCTAGTCAAGGACCCACGTCTCCCCAGACATCAGTAGAGGATATTGAAATGGATTAGCAGTGGAGAACGCTGACGTGTTTATCTTAAGTATGGGGTAAGTGTTCTTTTTACAGACAATTCAATGTCGCTTTCTAAATATTCCAGTTTCAATGGCCTCAGTATTATCACAACAGAAACAGGGTCACATGTTGCAACACGCTTGAGGCAGCTGCATGCCCTGCCCGCTGCTGTGACGTCACATGATGATCAAATCGTGCTACTTTCAGAGATATCTTTATCATCAAACGTGCTGATTCGATTATATGCATGCTTAATCATCAAGATATGTAATTACCCTGGGGCTGTCGCTGGATCCTGAGATGTATATCATAATTTCATCAAATAATTACATATGTTTTTATCAATTATGCTTCTCCCATGGTCTTGGTCTCTGTATCCTGAAGTGAACTGGGCCGTGGATACTGAAATAGTACTTACCGACGAGAGTCGTTGCACTGTGTCATTTTCACTATGTCGTCACTGCTTAGAAAGTGTGTTAACTGCCCTGCCATTGTGCTATATAATTTTTACATTTTATTGCATTGAGACTTACGATTTCGAGGTCATCTAGACTGCAGAGAGGTATATAAACCATTCAGCTCTCTTATATTGTCAGTTCATTTCAGAATGCGACTATTTAGCAGTACATACATGTTAGCTTATGGTTCAAAACATGTAAATGTAGGATTAAGTTGTGATCGTGAGTGTAGAGTTATAGTAGAAACTGTGGATGTACGTCGTAATGTAAAACACAATTTACAGGTATGAATTAGGGCGAGCAATGTTGGCCGATGAAGCACACTGAGAGGTTGATGACAACACACTACGATCCATTTCAACTTCCTGTTGACACGAACATCTGTAGCAATAAGGCAACCATCATCGACCTGTATAAAACTTCTAATTAAAGTTCTCATCGTCAACAGAGGACTCTTCACAGTGTGTTTATTGAAAACTTTGAAGTGTCATGAAGTTGTATTGGTTATGCAGTGCTCTATGCATTGCAAAAGACAAATACAGTGGCAACTATATGTGAAAGCGTTATTAAACGATGTTGTATGTTATGTAAGTGAATGTTGCATACAAGATGATTTAGAACAATATGTAAATATATGTATGCTTGCAGCACCGATGGCCTATAAATATTGAAATTGTAGAGCCTTGTTTACAGACAGAGAACGGAAATACGTCGTTGCTCGTGTTGGTTTGAACACAATGGAAGCAGAATTTATAGTGTAAAAAGAACAGTTATTTAAAGAATAATGTAGGGATATAAGATAGAATGAATAATAAGAAATGTGTCAACAATTGTTATTTTATTTTCTGCATGTACAAAACGTTAATAAACAAAGTTATTTACAATGTGTACTTGTCTTTCATTGTAAGAGCACCAGTGCAAAACAAATATTATGCAAGATGTTCACAGATATGATAAACACGTCATACTATTCCGCAAACTCTCAATCATATATGCAGTAAATATATTCACTCATTGAGTGAATAGAGCCACTATGGTACACTGTCAATAAATTTCGACGATATGAACACTCATTTAAAACAGCTTATAAAGGGTTCAAGTTACTTGCAAATACCCACATACTTAAAACAGAGATATGAGCAACCGAAGACGGTATTGACTTGAGGTCCAATAATACTACCTTCAGGCTTTCTGTTAGAACAATGCTTAGCACTTGATGCTAAAAAGGTTTGCAAATCCTATCTGCCTGTAGATACACACATCAAATTGTATTACATCACATCGGTTCCGAGAGATCCAGAACCTGTACAGAAAACTGAAGTAGAATCAAGATAAACATCATTTCCGCCCTTTTTATTGGTCATGAAAACCACACACTGCATATTGTTCCACCATACAGCGAGACCTTCAGAGGTGGTGGTCTAGATTGCTATGCACAACGGTATCTCTAATACGCAGTAGCACGTCCTCTTGCGATGATGCATGCCTGTTTTCATCGTGGCATACTATCCACAAGTTCATCAAGGCACTGTTGGTCCAGATTGTCCCACTCCTCAACAGCGATTCGGCGTAGATCCCTCAGAGTGGTTGGTGGGTCACGTCGCACATTAACAGCCCTTTTCAATCTGTCCCAGCCATGTTCGATAGGGTTTATGTCTGGAGAACATGCTGGCCGTGAGATACAGGAGGATTCCAGTTACATTACATTATAGTCAGGCAGAGGTTCCGAAATCAGGTTTTGGATTGTAACGCATACCCAGGAGCAGTTATAGACTCAGCTCACAATTTAATAGTGGTGAAGAGTAGACTGAAGTTTGAAACATTAGTCAGGAAGAAACAATACGCAAAAAAGTGAAATACGTAAGTACTAAGTAATGGAGAGGCAAGCTTAAATGTCTCTGAAGCTACTGATACTGCAATATAGCGCATTATCCAGTTCAGTAGAATAAGAAGGACACTTCTATAAAGGGCGATCAGAGAGAAACGGTCCAGTAAACGAAGTTCTAAAATGCTTACCTTATGAGCCATGAGCACTTTTTCACGTTCGATGCTGTGGAACGAGCAGTAAATAGTTTACCTCTCACTCTTTTTGACGTGTCAGTCCTGTTGTATTTCGTTCTTTGCACCTTACGAATATGTCTATAGTAGTGGAAAAGGCCAGTTACTCGTGTGCTGACAGCAAAGTTTAATCATCCTCCGCTCGACCGTCATTTCAGCATAGTCAGAGTTCTGAGGTGCAGCGATCATGGTTCATTAAGTTACTTCCTCAGTTTGCACACATACCTGCAAATCCATCGCATATCTTCCGGTGGAAATGATGAAAGTAACTGTGACTGTTGACATGTATGAGCTACGCGTGGGCATTATCGAGGCATTTCGAGCCACGGAACAGGGAATAATTTTAGGAACTGGAAAATATTTTTTTGAAAATGCTGCTTGTTCCAGATATAGGCACAGAAGCTCAGGACGACTCACGAGAAATATGCACAGACAGTCCAGTTACGCTGGATTCCCTGAAAAATTACAGCAATCTTAGATAAATGAGGGCATAAATGAGAACTGCGCAAGGGGAAGTGGCACCTCATCTTGGAACGATCAGAAGTAAAAGTCTGCAGTCCTGCGAATGAATTAGGACACAAGCCGGCCAAAGAGCGCGCCCGAGAAAGTGCAACAGGAAACAAAAGCGGAAATTTTGCCTCAGTGAGGAAACGACAAATGCAGCGCGAAAGAGAAGTGAGAAAGAGTGGTCTGAAACCATGAAAGAGACTATGGCAAAGAACATTTTTTTCAGCTGTTCAACATCGCCATTGTACCATTTGCCACTGTCGCCTAGTCTTACAGCTGTGTCGGCTGTGCAGGGGAGATTAAAGGCTCTCTCCAGCTAGCTGAGACAGTTGAGTCTGGTGGGCCTGGCGGAGGGGCGCGAGCCCGGAAACCGAGGGGTCACTCGACGAACTCTCCTCGGGTTTTCAGCCGAGTGGTGGCGTCGTCTCGTCCCAACACTCTCTTATACTATGGCTAGCAACTCGCGATCGCGTAAAAGCAGTGGAATTTGGGGTTTCTTCGCCGATTTAGGTGATGGGGAAGCAAAGTGCAGCTGTTGTTCTAAGTGTGTTTCAGATAAAGGAGGAAATACATTTAATCTAGCGCGTCATGTTCGAGTGCTGCATCCAACAGTGTCTTTGTCAGTCAGGCGCTTAGCGCCCCCTGCTCCTGCATCTTCCGATATTTCTTGGACAAAAAACCCGGACAATCCGGAACCAACACCAGCAATTGTCAGAAGCGAACAGCAGTCGGTGCCAGAAAATAACAGTATCACTTCATTATCAGACAGCAGGCATCAATAACACAGGACATTACCTACGTATTTTTCGAAACCTCTTTCGAACACAAGAAATCAGGAGATAGATTTCACACTTCTGGAGATTGTTGTAAAGGATTATTTACCCTTCAACATAGTGGAAAGCAAACATTTCCAAAGTTTTGTAGGCAAACTAAATGGTGCTTACAGAATGCCAGCTCGGAAGACCATTTCCAATACACTACTACAACAACAGTACACCATGATGAAAGAAATTGTAAGAGTCAAAATAAATTCTGCGGTAGCGGTTGTGCTGACAATGGATGGGTGGACCTCAACCACAAATGAGAGTTATTTGTTGGTGACAGCACTCTACGTTAAAGACCTGGAGCTGGCATCTTCCCTCCTACAGTGCTTTAAATACGACGAAAGGCACACGTCAGAAAAACTCTCGGAAGAACTGCGACATGTTACAAGGGAATGGGGCATTCCAGAAAAAGTCGTGTGTGTTGTTAGCGACAATGCTGCTAATATTGTGGCAGCTATAAGACTCACAGCCTGGAAACACATCCCCTGCTTTGCGCACACACTCAATTTAACTGTTCAGAATGGGCTTCCACACATTCAACCCATTCTGAATAAAGTAAAAAAAAATTGTTCAATTTTTTAAAAGAATTTCATAGGCCTGCACGAAACTGAAAATGATGCAGGAATTTTAAACATAAAACGTGTTATGCTATAGTTGCCCTCTTTTATGCTACCTTTTTGTATTTTATATCTGAAGAAGTCTCGTCAATGATCTGAAACTAGTAATCAGTAGAGGAGTTTTAGCGATCTTGAAATACTTTTATCCACACATTTTAACATAACAGATCGCCCATCATCCCTTTTGAAAATGGGAAATAATAACGGAAAAAAAACTTTAACTTTTGTGTCCAAGGGCATATTTCGCACTGGGTTGACGCCACCTGCGACCGCAATTCTAATTCGGTCTAAATTTCTTTTGGCAACCCAGAATGCAAGTTTGATGGCGCATTGTTGAATGTCTAGTTGCTTAGTTTCATTTTCATGGTTGATTTATAGACTAACCATTATTATTAGCAGTTTGTCACAGCTGAGCAAACGTGTTTCTTTTGAGGAAGATTTTCTACAATGAGTCATAGAGACCTGAACGAGGCGGAAATTTTCGCTTAACATCTAATAGACGAACAAGTATCAGAGTTAAGGGATTTCGAGTCGAATTATATAGACATTGAAGAGAATACAAATAAAGAAGATACGGGGAGGGGTGGGGGCAATGAAGAAACAATGCACACGACAACACTCCCAATATGCTACAAGTTCTGGTAGAGTGTATCCAGAAGCAGCTCGAAGAATACGTAAAAGTGGTTCTGCGAACTTGGCCCATAAACCTCAGAGAAGAAGTACGCCTGGGAAAGAAGTATCTGAATCAATCAAAAAAATTTTCACTCCTGAAATGGTTAGGAAAGTAACTGACGATACAATTGTGTCATGTGAATGCAAAAAATTGATCTGTTGTTAGCGATCCTGAACTATACGCTGTACAGTAACACATACTACAATATAGTGCCCTACTTAAGGTAATCTGTTACATTAGTTTGCTTTTAGCATCTAAGGTGTACGTACTCACTTCGCATTTGACGATGTATTCGTTGTGACGCCTGATTTGAAACGAACAATCTGCAGAAATCGAATGTTTGAAAATCAGAGTTACCTCCCTAAATAAACAACAAGAAAAAACTAACATTGGATCTTACAGCCGATTCAATTGTCCGAAAATGGAATAAAAATACGTAGTTTTTATGGGTAAGTCGCAAAAAGAGACGTCGTAAGGGACTTTATAAATACAGCGTTCATATAGGGTTTAGATGGGACCATTAAATTCCTGTGTTGTAGCCTAAATACAGCATTGATGTAAGGTTTAGATAGAACCATTAGATTTCGATGTTATAGCCAATAAGTCGTTAAAAGTGATGTCGCTATGAACGGTATCGACTGAATATATCCACAGAACGCGTGGCATGTAATTGAAAAAGTGGCGTGCCAACGCGTCTCCTCGAGGCTTTCAGGCTTGCAGCGAAATGACGACGACGAGAAAAATTGAGGAATTGCAGCCAATATAAGAGGCCCTGCCGAGGATCGCCCCAGCCACGCGACATTCGCGAGCGGAACAGGAGTAGACGGCTGACAGTATGAGGAGAAATGTTGCTGAGAATAGGTTCTGGGTTCGAACCCCAGTCCAACACAAAGCTTCACGTCACGGCATTTCAAATAAGTTACATGCGAAGAAGCAATAATTAACATCTCCCGTAGTTCGTTAACAAGGACGATAGATGCTGGGTAGGAATCCGCGTCCGTTAAAAATGTTTACGTTATGTAATTTATAGTTGATATTTGCTAACTGATACTGTCTAAAATCGAGGTATATCACTCTCTGTACGCCTAGTCAGGAATGACTGTTAGTTTTCGTCTGTCACGAAATCTTTGCTTATTCTACATGACCTGGGTTTGAATCCATATGCAGAACTAGACGGTTCGTCGTGTCATTTGAAGATCATAGATATTCTCAACTAGCTGCTCGTGAATAACTTAAATTTTTAATGCCATTTTGCGTTAAATAATAAGTACGGTATGTTACTTTCAAGAAAAAATCATGAATATGACGAACTCACTACGTGCATTACCTATCCGATGTAACAATGAGAGTGGTAACATTTGAGGTATGTCATTTAGTGTAATAAAAGTGAGTTTACAAGCGTTAAGGACAGTTTATATGTGATAGGGGGTTCCCTGATATTTGTAGTGTCGTGGTATTACTTTACATCTTGAGTTACTGCGATACAGAGCAGTGTTTCCTAGTGGTGACTTGTTGCAACCATTTTCAATAGTCAAACGACTGTACTGAGGGGCGATTAGAGGACCTGCTAAACAGCTGCGTTATGCGGGTTGCATGCGAATTAGGCGAAATGCAATTCGATTCGTTCGGATAGTTTTGAGCATGACTGTACGTACATAAGTTGTGTACCAGAAAGGAGTATTGTGGGTCCGATACAAGTAGGCTATTCTCACCATTTACGTACGTAATCGTTCATTGCTTACGGAAAGATTCCGGCAGTAACGTACACAGTGTAAGTACTGGCATCAGAGGCGGTACCTTCAGTGTCGGCGCTGTGTGGTCAGGAAGGGGCAAAGTGACAGCACGTTCTGTGAAAGAAATATTAGGCGCTGCAGTCATTAATAGTAAGGGCACAGAAGTATTTTGTTTGTAAACATTTTCGGGGGTGTTCTTGGAGGCAGATTATCTGTGAAAATATTCCTACGTTATTCAAAGAATTCGTAAATACAATATTGTCAACCGATGTGACTAAAAATTGAACAACTTTTGCCATTACATAAAACCAGCAAGCGGATCGAAACCATGAGTTGAGTCGCTCAGTGAGCATACTGTTACAGAAACGGAAGACGACAGACAGAAGGCGAAATACAGAGCTGCCACGAATCATTCACTCGTTTCCAGGATTCTAAATTTTCCGAAATATTACTTGTAGAAATATGATTGGTGTATGGATATAACAGCCAACTCAGCGAGTTTAAACTGTGCCTACCACCTCACATTAACGATGCAGCGCCTTGCCAAAATGCCGACAAAGCGAGAGAAGAGTTTTCTTGTGTTGTAATATGCGGCGTATTTGACCAAATGTGGCAGCTGCAACCGTGTAGAGGGGTGAACGAGATTTCTGTACGCGGTCCAAAGAAGTCAAGAGCAGGCGCAAGCCGCGAACTCCAAACACCGCAGCAAAGTGTGTGGAACACCGTGCGTCGGCGGTCACACATCCAACCGCGACGTCTGCATTTCTCACAACAATTAAAAGCAGAAGGTTGCGGCCGGCGCCTTCAGATTTGCGCCACAATGTGCGGACTGGTTGAGGATGGACATTTCGTCTCCATGCTCATATTCAGCATCGAAGCAACCTTGCATTTCTCTGAAAATGTTTATGTCCGCAATGTGAGACTGTGGCGCGCTACGGATCGTCGTAGTTCCTTCACAGAATAAAAACGGCCCATTCAAGCCTTGTCTGTGACACTGGACAGAAAACATTAACCATCTGCCAATGTGGTTCATGCGCGGCAATTTCATGAGGATTTTCATTAGCCCACACTCACATTGCAGAGATTAAGTTTTCAGATAAATTCTAGGTTGCTTTGTCGCTGAAGATCAGCGTCGAGGTTCAGCATGGAGGTTTATCCTCCAGTGCCTCCTCCGTTGTGGAGCGAATCTGAATGCGCCGGCCGCAACCTTCTGCTTTTAATTGTTGTACGAGCTGCAGACGGTACGGTTCGAAGTGTAACAGCCGACGCACGGTCTTCCACACACTTTGCTGCGGTATTCAGAGTTCGCGGCTTGTCGCTGCTGTTGACTTCTTTGTACAAAAATCTCGCTCACCCTCCTCCACGGCCGAAGCTGCCACATTTGGTCAAATATCCCGCACATTACAACACACGAAAACTCTTCTCTCGCCTTTTCGGCATTTTCACAAGGCGCTGCATTCGTAAGATCAGGTGTTCCGCACAGTCTAAACTCGCTGAGGTGAAAAATATTTCGGAAAATGTAGAATTCTGGAAACCAGTGAATGATTTAGTGGTAGCCCTGTATTTCGCCTCCTGTGTCGTCTTCCGTTGCTGTGACGGTATGGTCACTGAGCGACTCAGCTCGTGACTTCGATCCCGTTGTTGTTTTGATGTGACGCCAAAAGTTCTCTTAGTTATTAGTCGGAAAGGTTGACAATGTTGTATTTACGAATTATTTTAATTATATAGATAATATTTGCACACAAAACCTGTCTCCAAGGATTCTCCTGATAATGTTAGGAATAAAAGTACTTCTGTGCATCTCCAATTAATCACCACAGCGCCTAATATTTCATTCACAAAATGTAGTAGCACTTCTGTACTAACTAATCACATACTGCCAAAACTATGTAGTGACTTCAATGCTACTACCTATACTGCGTACATTACCATCTGCCATCTTGCCGTAAGCAATCAACGATGACGTACGTAAATAGTGAGTATATGCCTGCTTGTATCCGACTTTTATTACTCCTTTCCAGTACACTATTCATTAAGTACGAACATGCAACCCAAAGCAGTTTCGCACCTGACTGACTTACTCATAGACCAAGACTCGGGTATCGTTAATAGGTAGCGTGTGTTTGAATTCCGCAATTAAATCTAGAACTTCTTTCTGTGCAGCCCCAAGAATGAAAACTTCATACCCCAATAACTTTATTCTTCCTGCAAAACAATGCTGAGAAATTTATGTATGATAGTGTTTTGTAACCGGTATGGTGAGCTGTCAGTGCTGCTATTCATTAACTTTTAATTCACGTCTTACTGACAATTTACTTATAGAATCGAGTGGCTCCTTTCCTTACCTGAAATACCGATTACAAGATACATGCCACAGTAACTGTTCTAACTTTCTTTAAAGGGCAGATCGGCCTGTACTATATCGATGACATGTACAGATAATGTACAATCATTTTCGTTACCACTCACGAATCATCCTGCTTCCTGTTTATATTTCATTTAAGGCATACTGAATCTGTAGCTGGGTTCACTGTTGCGTTCCATCTAGTAATGTAGTGTCCGAACACAAAGCTCCGACGTCATTTGCATGGGAGAATTTAGTCGACAATTTCACATCTCCAGAGAAAAACTGATCGTGGAGGCTTGATATTTTGCACAGAAAGGAATATTCTTTTAAATGGCGGTTAACGCAAGTACTGATCAGCTTTTGAAAGCCATCTAACACCTTGTTTTTGAAAATCGGCAACCGGCAATGGTTTTGTGTAAATAAACTTTGCATATCATATTCGTGGTTGACTGCTCTAATTAAGTTGTAATTTTTATAATTTTACTACAGCCTACTTTCTCATGCTGTTTTCGAGAATGCAGCGATAGATGGCAGGCACTATATAGTGTGTCTCAAATCAACATGAATATTATTCAAAAGGCCATTAGTAATTGATACGCGTTACCACTGCATTGGAAAGCACGTTTCCTCATAACATTAGCAGTAAGAAGTTCAACTCGATTATCCATTATATCATTCAGAAGTCACACTAGAAGTTACCGATAACTCGCGTCATAAGTATGCACGATAATATTCTTGGGATCCATTTGTTCCTTTTTAGGCCACTCGGCCAATGGGTTAACAAACATTTGAAAGCGCACGAAAGACTAGAACTTAATAGTGCGACGCAGCAAATCGGAGCAAACGAAACAAAACCGTAGACGGGACAGCACGGTCTGTATTCGCCTGGGACGTGTTGACTGCCCGCGCCCACGTGTCTACAGGCGTACGAGGCTGGCTGCACCGATGCCTCTTTGTGCGAAGGCTGCGTCCTTCTCGTGCACACGCGAATTTACACAGGTGTAAACGTACGTTTACGCTGGCTACGAACTGTGCCCAATGCTGAAAAATACTGAACCTGCCGTTCCAACTGTGTTTCGATCCATGACGACATCAAAACGGACATAAGACACTCGTCGAAATGTAACGTGCATACAATATCTGACACAGCAAGAATTATTGTTACTGTAATACTCCATTTCTTTGGCTCTGCTAACTAACAACCATACTGGAACCTGTCAACCCATCCGAGACCTCGGGCTATGCAACACATCACTTTTCCACCACAACCTATATTAGAAAAAATACGTAATAAAGCAGCTATGTGAACATCACTGCGTCATGGACTGTGCGGCTGATCCCGGTGGAGGTTCGAGTCCTCCTTCGGGCATGGGTGTGCGTGTTTGTCCTTAGGATAATATAGGTTAAGTAGTGTGTAAGCTTAGGGACTGATGACCTTAGCAGTTAAGTCCCATAAGATTTCACACATAAAAAAAACATCACTGCGTTATGTTGTATACGTAGGTATATATGACGTCACGCAGCATATCATTACGCCACGGGGCAATGTCGACGCCCCTTATCGGTAGCTGCGACCTGCTCCAGTATAGACAGCCGCCTGTACTGGGAAGACTTATTTGCAGAATCTAAGGAGTGTTGGCGTTTTAAGTGAAACACGACGCAAATCAGAGAACTGCAGATTTTTTTTAACTGACTGACTACTAAATGATTTATGACCAAATTGGCCACAAATGCGACAGCGAAATTTTGGCGAATCGCTTTTTTCTTCAGCGGAGGCATGGAAGTACTGGGTGGTCGTCAGTAAAATGCAGCCACTCACCGAGGTTCACTGTGGTCTTTAATTGTCGTATGGCAACGAAACTTGGCAGGTATGCTAAGGCGTTAATGCGAAACCAGTTTGCGCCGGAGGAAATCAGTTGCGATTTTAGTTACCAGGTGCGAATCTGCCGTTGTGCAAAGTCTCATCAAAGTCTTCGGTGCTCATACTGAACAAATTGTGCAGCTGGCGGTTAATAACAAGATCTACATTCTGCCTTTCTCACTTGTTTGACCCTTCCTGCCCACGTTCCGTTGCCAATCCATTACATATGGAAACATTTCTATACGTCTTTCTTCCGTTGATAGAGCCATTTGGTGGCCAAAATTGAAAATAATTCCTTTCCAGTGCAAATCGGTTCCGCAAGGGGGCTTTAGTGTACCAGGTTTCGCTGCCATACAATAGTTACAGTCCACACTGGACCCCTGTGAGTGGCTCAACTTCAGATTATGAGCACCCAGTGGTACAGTAGCGTTACTGCCAGCCCAAGTATCGTGTGAGACACCACACTGTCAAAGATTCTGCTGGAGGACAGAACACGTGAAGAATTAAAAGCACCCAGAAACATTGTACACATTCGTAAGTCACCAGCAATCTTACTCCGTTATTATGGGCAATCGATGTGTGCTTCAGAGAGCGAATTCCACACATTCGCGATTAAATGGCGGCCTTTATCTGAAACTGTTTTGGCTGCGGCCACTCTTCATCCGTCAACGTCACATTTCCCGACAATTCAGCACTACTAATCTCGCTACACACGAGACGTTTTGGACAGGTCTTCAATTCGGTGCATCAATTGCGTTGCACATTTTGTGACAGCCGAGTATAAGAACGGAAACCACCACACACACTTCAGTGTCACGAAAGTGAGAACCAGTTGGAGCTCAGATTTCCAGTTACGCATTATTCATATAATTCGTGGAACTTTTATTTAATCATCCCGTCCCACACGTGTGAAGACAGTCACTCTTATGTGACATCACGCGTCCTGTGCTGCGATTGGATGCGGCGAGCAAACTGAACAGTCGCTGTGCTGATCTATGTGTTTGCGAAGTTGGCAATTTCATAGTTTTGGTACTCAAATTTGCGTTTTATGACGATATGCAGTCTAAATGATATACGACATTTCAGAAGTCTTCAAGATTTTGAGTACTTTATCATGCTAAAGTGTCGGTAAATCTGGCGTCAGTGGCTACCGATAATTCCCTAAAAGTGACTTTCCATCAGTAACGGGTAAGGCTTGTGTAACAGTATCTGCCTAAACTAAATAATATTTGCTACAGGTTTCAGTCAAATATAATTAGCAAATGCCGGCACAAATGTAATTCCGACGTGATTCAGTGCTCTGACGGAAACTAACAACAAATCTACCTAGAGTCTCGCAAATATTGAACTTGAAATGGCACAAATTAAATCTAGATTCTGCCGTCGTTATAGGCCGCACATAAAAATTTACACTGCATTTTAATCGTGTCATTTGAACGTCAGATAAAGAAGTTGGCAAGTGACAGTCAATCACCATCATTCATTCTTTGGTGACGTAAGATACGACTAATGCGCAAGCACGATTGCGACAACTTTTCTGCACAAGCCACAGGGAACACGACGCGTCTCAAAGACCTTGCGTAGCTTCGTCGACACACGAGTCTCTCTTACCCAACAAATAGTAACACGAAAACAAAGCGCTGCAGAGTTCTATAGAGCAAAAAAATTGTGGTGTGTGATCGCTTCTCTTTTATCAGCAAATCACAAACGAAACATGACGTCACAGAACGATAAAAGAGAATAAGAAAGTTTTATTTCATGAAACGCAAACATTACGATAAATTCTCAAGAATTCGCCAACAACAAAGCAAATCTTCGCCTCAGTCTAAGGTAGGTTGGGGAAAACAACAGATCCCTAGTGCATCACAACCTAAATTCCAGAAAATTGTAAAAATACTGAAATAAACGCAAGTGCTGCGTTTCATCGCCAGAAGCACGTCGGCATGACGCCACGAGTGGAGTACAGGATTCGGAATGCCTATGCACTGAACAACTTCGGACGTCTGATTACTTTGCAGACGAGTTAACGTCTGTAATATTTGACGTTAAGCGTGTAAGCGAGAAAAAGTTTTGGAACTCTTTAAAATTATTCTCAACGTGTGTTCGAAGTCGCGAAGTGCTCAAATACTGGGTGAATAACGTTCGCGTATTTCAGCGCCGTGCGTTACGTTACCTCGCGACACGCCTTGAGTTTACAACTGTGATACTTTTCTTACTGTGTGAAAGCCGTAACGTCAGGTTATACCTTTGAATGAGTACCTTACAACATTTTAGATGTTCAAATTCGGCCAAATTAAGCGAAATATTGAGAAATAAACTTCTGTCAGCCCTGCAAGCCGCAACAGAGGCAAGCTGCTGTCGCTCTCGGCTGGCGGTCCAGAATTACAGACAACCACGGCTGCTGGAATCAGTGGCGGAAGACGCCGTGTCGCACTGAAACTCACTCAGTCCGAAGTGCTGACTGATGGTTTTCGCATACTTGCGTCCTCTACGAACATTGGTTATTTCGTTGCAGTGACGTAACCAGGAACGCGTGGTTTTCGTTTCCAACAACTGTGGTACGAGAAATCTGCAGGAATCGACAATGGCACATCGAAACACTGCCCGACTGAATGTGGCGCTATTTTCTGTTCGTTGCACGCTATTCTCGCTCAAAGTATCAGCGGTTAAACCACTGTAAGAAGGCGATAAATAACGAGTAATAAATTATTAAACACTCGACGCGCTAATTTAACAAACTATTCGCCATCCCTAATGTTCGTATCAATCGAGCAGTTCCGTCGTGAGTTACGCGACAAGCCACATAAAAGCGAGCAGCATAACATCCGCAGCTTCCAAGTAACCCAGTGGCGGCCGGCCGCCCGCCTCGCCTGCCTCTGGTGTTCTCGCCGAGAGGCGGGACTGCGCCGCACGCCGCCACACGCCTGGCCGCTCCGCCACAACTGGGCCGCACAGACAGCCCGGGCGCGCGGCTGCCCCATGTCTCCCCCCTCCCCCTCCCTCCGAACAACACGCTGAGGTTATGAGGCTGAGTTGCTAGCTCGGCCCGCGGCATGCGAGGGAACGGCTGCAACAGAGAGAGCGAGGCGTCTACGTCCGTGTCGGCACTGCCGGACCGCCTGCGTCCACCCACGCCACAGTCCGTTCATCTCGTTCCGTGCTATGCAGCTGGTAACAAAGCCTCCCCCCCCCCCCCCTCCTACATGGGGCTCCCAAAACCGGATTTCGTAAACCGATTTCCCAGTACCACTTCTGGTGAACGCAACGATGGAACTAAGACGCTGTATTTTGGTCACGGCACCAGTAGAGGTGAGAACAGATTTTTCGTCGTCGTGCTCAGTGCCGGTCACTTCCGTGCGAGCTTCACGCTTGGTACCCATCATTTGATACTCCAGAAATGAAGGACGCATGTAACATTCATTAAAGGACGTTACAGGGCTATCGATGTTCAATTGCATTCGTAGTTACTTGCAGCTATTCACTGTCGTATGACAGATTTGTAGTAGATGCAACCGAGGTGGTGGCGTTAAGTCCCAAACTGCTGAGGTCATCACTCCCCAGGCTTACACACTACTTAATCTAACTGAAACTAAATTACGCCAACAGACGCACCCATGCCTGAGGGAGGACTCGAAACTCAGACGCGGTGGGGGGGGGGGGGGGGAGGGGAGCAGCCAAGATGCCACCGACGCGATGTCTTCGGACTGTTACAGACAACAGTGAGAAGCAGGCGGCAGTTGCAACACAGGTTTCGGCGAGCACGCTTTAGTGCGTTCCATTGTCTGTTTTCTGCTGTGTGGGAAACTAACTCGCGTCCCTTAATACGAGGAGAAGAAAGTGTTCTTCCTCTAAAACGATGAAAGAAGAGTTCCCTTTCTTCAAGTACACCACGACTCTACAAACATACGCTGTGTCGTTCGGTGTTTCTCATTGAATAAGGCGGACGTGTCGATAAAACACAACACACAAAGAAAAACAAGCACCTGTTGCCAGTTTTTTCAAGAATTTCTAGCAGCGTAACTTTATTTTCAAGTACCAATAAACTGCAAACAGAGGAAGACTGGCGTATCAGGTTGAAAAGTATGTCACATTCTAGCGTCCATGGCGTGATGGCAGTCGAAAAGTTTTGTGCTTGTGGGTGAAGCCAGGGAAAAGTTACGGCCACGTATGTGACACGCTTGAACAGTCGAAACGACAAGCGGTGAAGAATGTCTTTAAAAATCCTTGCGTTGAAAGTATGGATGCATGTTGGTCGTTAGATGTAAAACAGGTTTGTACAGTCATTTGGGTTAAAATTGTTTCTTTTCAGAGTGTTCAAGCATTCCTCATTGCTCCGTGACTGGGCAAACTATTTCGACTTTTGTTCCACGTGTCAGTCTGCAACCACTTGCATATTAAGCACTGCCGATAATTCACTGCCGTCCATCCAGCCCGGGAAACGCATAATGTGCAGATGTAAACGCCTACTTTAGGAAATGTACACATATTCTGTACTGATCGCGGCCGGCCACGTTCCACGATACACAGCCGTGACGTCACAACATGGACACATTCGTGTCAGACTCTGCAGCACCACATATACAGCCCCTACCATCGACAGAGCTTGGCCTTACAGTCTTCTTACTCACGATGATACGCTTAATATTGCAAAAGATCGTGATGACTGGGTGTTGTGTGATGTCCTTAGGTTAGTTAGGTTTAAGTAGCTCTAAGTTCTAGGGGACTGATGACCATAGATGTTAAGTCCCATAGTGCTCAGAGCCATTTGAACCATTGCAAAAGATTTGTCCTATTATTAAGTTTTAGCATTTGAATCGTGTAATTTTTGTCCTGCTACAGCTTTAATATACTCTCAGTACATGCAAATGGCGTACATCTTATCGATCGTTACGAAAACGACGATCACAAGTGCCAAACGCACAAATTTCCATTTTCTTTTCTGCATCGACAATAGAATCGTACAACCTTTGTTGTCAGAGGGTTTTTGTTGGAGTTTGCTTCCTCCTCCGCCAAGTAGTGCTGTGATTTCTTACACATTCCAGACACGTATCAAATCAGCATGAAAGTTGCTCTGATGAGAATAGAGAAGAAATTTATCATTACTAGGAGCTCGTACGAAGTTTGGTGTCCGCTCTCCAACGTGTCCGAAAAGTCCATGGCAGGAAACTGCACTAAAAATGGCACTCATCGTACATGTACCTAATCTTTGAAAACCATGTCCCAATTAGGGCAAACACAGTTGCTAAGCTAAAACCACTGTGTAGTACTAGAATCTTTAATTTGTTTTTAATACAATGACTTTGCATAAGCAAGCGTGTCAGGTGCTCAGCACATTTCTGTGAATGACGCATACTACTTTTGTTTCGTTCAACCCGATGCTTCGAAGTAAATGTCGAAACTAGCAGTTACTGTTTTGGAGTTTATCCACATACGGTTTAAGAGGCAATATTAGCAGCTTTCAGTGTAATCAAGATTTCTAACAAATGAAGCTACGCTGTCTTCTGATCTTAAGAAACTGATAGCAGCTCTTAGTTCCGACAGATTATATTTAACCGTTCCTCTACGTGGACCACAACGTCACACACGCTATGAACGTGTTGTGCCGCAGGTATATATTGAGACCAGAAAGAAAAAAATACGATGAAATCATTATAAATAAGTTCCTCTCATTGATTTCTGTGTATGTTATTCAGCTTTCTGTGTATGCAATGCTTTATTTGAGAAGTAAGGATGCGTCTCTAGTTAGTAAGGGTAGCAAACTTTTGCCCACAGCTGAAACTCCGGTCGCCAACCAGAGACGCCATGAAATGACGTCGCCCTTACTAACGAGGCGATGAAGCGAGTTTATCAACTCTGGGTAAATTTTCTGTTTTTTAGTTTCATCGCTTGCGGGAATAGACTGAAAGAGCATTGTGTTGTCTCCCTCAACCCACAGAAAACGCGATAAGAAATTTTACGCTCTCCCGATTAAACTACAACTAAGAAAAGCCTTCACCTCATCACCGTAATCGCAATTCCTTCCAGTTCGCCGCTCGGTTGTTCCTCAGTTCATATAAACGGACGATTAAAACGGCACGGCGTTTATAATAAACTGCCCCGAAACCTGCTGTGGCCAGAAAATTCCGTTACAACTGGGAACGGAGTTGCTCGCGACGGCATTCTTGCGTCAGACGCCGTCCGTGTTCTTACCGAGTTAAAACTTTAGTAGCAGTTCGACATTGTTTTAAAAAGGTCCATCGCCCTTTTCCTCGGCAACGTATCACTGTCGTCGTGCTGCCAGGGAACATGTCGGTGGCTGCGACGTAAATGATTCGACGAATTGGTCTGGAGGAACGCCGCTGTCTCGATTGAAATTACTGTTGCGAAATCTGATCAGTGTGGCCTCTCTGATAACAGAAAACGTTAAGCAATATTATGATTTAAAAAAGTCTGTACCCCCGGTTTTGCGTTGATAACAGTACTGCAAATATTTTTGTCTGAAACGAAAGTGCGAAACATTATACACAGATAAGTCGAATTTATTTTTTCGTTGACAGAGCTTTGTCACTGCCTCAGCGACTGATTGTTGCTGTTAGCATCGCGGATTGTTGCCACTTGTAACTCTCCCGCGAGTAATGGCTGTTATATGAAGTAAACGAGAGCGACAGAGAAATTTGCATGCATGAGTTAATCGTCTTAATAAGAGCGAATCTATATTTGACGCAGAGACTACATTTTTAAAATGTACCCACACCACAACCTCGCGTATCCCTCCAGTTGCGAGACACGTGTCCACTCCCACATGTGAGTCACACTGACAGTCGCTGGCCAGTTTCACCATCTTAACGCATCCGCACAGTTCCTGTTTCGCACTCGACACATTCATGGACGGCCTTCTGTCTCAGCTGCCTCCAGCTGATGTTACTCTACAGTCCCGAGAAGGAGGCGACTGTGTGAGAAGATCTTCCGGAAAACGTGTAGAAATCGTCAACAAATACCGTCTAAACGTTTTTATCCAAACCAATTAACGCATGTGATACGTTTATTATACTCACCTGGATGACTTGCGTAGTGAGGAATAGGAATAGCAGTAGGGGGTGTAACGTATTTACAGTCCATGGTTTTGAAGACGTGTAACTGCCTAGCAAAGTCAAGGCGAACTCCTAATCACGTACATAGTATTAGCGGATATGTCACCAGCCACTGTTTGTGAACAAGTAACAATGAAGTTGACAGCATCATCTGATTTTTATCGATGCGAAATCTAAACCCAAGTGTGAGAACTTGTTTTAGTTCGTGGCAATGTATCCAGCTGTTCACCTTCTGTCTGTACAAATTGCATTCGTTAAACGGTAACAGATGAAAAACGATTCGTCGAGGGTCTTTACACACTCCACATGAGAGGAGGAGGGCCACATTCTAGCCAAAAATTAATTTCTCTGACAAGGCGATGAACAGGGAAGAGCTTCTTTCAGTGGTGTTATTTTGTCGTGTCGCTGGGTGGCGCCGATCGGGAGAACGAAGATCACCAAAGCTTTATTTTACTGCGCGTGATTGCGTTATAGGCCGCTCGTTGGCGCATGTGAAACTGTGGACTCTCACCAAGTTTCATGCGTTCGACCACAGAGGTACACATATACACAGCGGGTGCATCTATCCTTGCTGTGAGGTTCTGAACCAAATGGATTAGACAGTTACATTATCTACACCTGGAATCAATTACTCATTTCAAAAATGATCTTGTTGTATTAGTGTCACACATGTAGTAAGTCAATTAACCTACTTTCTCCAATAGTCGCAATGTTAATGCGATAACTGTCCTTGTTACGTTTGGCCAGGTAGAGCGACAGCAAACGTTTCAAACACTGTCCTGACAATTCTTTATTTACACAAACGACAGAATTGCAGTAATTTGAGAATTCCTGTTCTTGTTGGACTGTGGCTCATTTAGGTGGCCGCTTCCACAGAAGAGTAAATGTCAGTTTCACGGGAAGCACATATTTTTCTGGTCCTTTCCTCAGGACTGCGTGTCATTATGCTTTAATAAGAAACATCCGTAGTGTCCTGTTTTTATACGGAATGGAACGCTATGGCTTCTGATTAATCCAGTACAGATGCCGACACAATATCGAGATGAGAAGCGTGATGTATCAGAAAACGTTACTTGTAGAGTAAATTCCTAATAGTGGGTTAGAGAGGAACGTTCTGTCGTGTCAAAAATTTTCGCCATTCGTAGAGTTTTCGATCTGACGACCAACATAGCCTAGATCCGCACATTCATCCAACCCATGGATTTTGGAAATTGTTTGCTGCGTAGCTTGTGCTATTCCGTTTTAACATATAAATGGCGTATAACTAACAGCTCGTTTCGAACAGTGTGGGCTACACGTGCCAAACGCACAAATTTCCAGCGGTTTCATTTCTGTCTCGACAATCGAAACGCGCAACTTCTGTTGCCAAAGTCTTAACGTTGTAGTTGCATCTTTCTCTGCAAAGTAGTTCTGCGACATCTTACACACTCCGGCCACATCAAAGATGCCTTGATGACGACAGAGAATAAATTTGTCCATTATAATTATCCGGGCTGTTATGCCGTGGTCGGTTGATGAATTCTGAGGTGATTCCCAACGTTTCGTCTCCGACTGCGGGAGACATCTTCAAGGGGGTCCGTAGCTTGATGGGAAGTCCAACACACACACTGGCTCGCTACTGACTGCCGCTAAATTCCGTGTCCGCGCCGCGGCGTGACGTCACGTGTTTTGAAAACGTCAGTGCAATTGGCCGCTGTCCGTCGCCGTCGATCGCCGTTGCCATCACCCAGTAGTGGACGAGTGGTACACATCTTCTTTAACACCGGCATCCATATACCGTTTAATTTGACGTCCTCCTCCTTTCGGTTGAAATTATTTGGGTGTTTAGCGATTTCGATTGCCTCCCTGTAGAGCCTTTCGTAGTATCCGCTCGTGGCCGCTAGTACTTGCGTCTCCTCGAAACGAATATTGTGGTTCCCTGGCTGGAAAGCATGCTCCGCAACAGCTGATCGTTCCGTTTCTCCTCTTCTGCAATTTCCCTTGTGCTCTTCCAAACGTTTAGAAACAGTTTTTTTGGTGGTCCCACATAAACATCACCACAGCTGCATGGGATCCTATACACTCCAGATTTTTCCAATGGTTTGCGAGCGTCCTTGGCAGGCCTAAGGTATTCCTGTATCTTCCTGGTGGGCTTGTAAATTACGGTAATATTCCGCTTGAAGATGTCTCCCGCAGTCGGAGACGAAACGTTGGGAATCACCTCAGAATTCATCAACCGACCACGGCATAACAGCCCGGATAATTATAATGGACATGATATTTCCGGCCGTGAAAGTTTACATTTTAGAGAATAAATTTATCATTAATATCTGCTTCTACCAAATGTGCTGTGCACTCTCCGTCGTGTTAAAAAGTCCTTACTAGAAAACTGTAGAAATTGGCGCGAATCGTACGTGTGCATAACCTTTGAAAACCGTGACCCAATTACGGGAAACACAGTTGCTGTACTTGAATACGGTGTACTACTAGAGTTTTTAATCTGTCCTTGATACACTGACTTTTACATAACAAGGCGTGTGTTGTACTCTGAAGATTTCCATGAATAACGCACACTAAAGCCCTCGTCACCTAGGGCGGCGCTTCCGCATACAGACGCGGAGCGGAAAAGAAGAGTGTGGGTGGTGTCGGGGGGGGGGGGGGGGGGTGAGAACTGCGCACGTGCCAGCAGCAGAGAGTGGGCAAATAAAGTCCACGTGACCGAACTGCATTGCTAGGGACAACATTCAGGCTCGTTTGCCTATGGTACATCGTATTATAGGTTCAAATCTACGAGGGAAATAGTAAATATTCGAGAACAGCTGACACAGTTTTGTGAAGAAGTGAAGTACCATTTTTCTCAAAACGACATTGAAACTGCTTGCAATAATTACCATTTATTGCGATTTGAACCGCATTATAAGTAGAAATTTAATACACTACAAAATTAACTTCGAGCACAAACCGAAATCATTATATCTGCTTGACAACTGCTTCTGCTCTGTGTGTAAGGTGTGTGTGTGTGTGTGTGTGTGTGTGTGTTTTTGACGATAGTTGACTGTAATCACTGCGTGTAAAAAAGAATTAGTGGTAGAAAAGACTAGTGTAAAAGACTACCGTAAGAATGGTCAGTAAGTTGTCATATTTTTCTTTGTTAACGGGCATTGTGAGTGTAAACTAACACGTTCGATGTTACAGTGAGAGACCGCATTGATAATTGAAGAAGCAAAAAATTAAGCACCACCTGCGAATAACTCCAGGGAATCTGACCGATAACATCGAAAACTACCGATATGTCGACAGGTAACCATTATTGTCATTTTAGAGCCCTGTCCAGTAAGTGCCTTGAAAATGACAGAGGTTTACAATGCGGTGGGAGAAGCTTAACTTCTCCTTGGGCAATATATTTGTAGTCTGCATAATTAAAAGGATACAAGTCCTAATCAGAAAGGCTAGGAAGTTCTCATTTTTATGTATGCAACTGATCTGTTGACAAACACATTTTTAAGCCGTGAGTCTTTAAAACTAAGAAATATTACTTTGTTCCAAAGTCTACATTGTAATACCATCTTCACTTGTGTTTGAGTCTGTTTCCGAACAATCTGGTATTAAATTTATGATGATAGGTTCAAGTCTTATATCAATCATCGTTTCCCTGTCAATTTCTTCTTCCTAAAGCTTCTCAGCATGCCACACAGACTATGCCCACACTACAAGTGGGATGTTGTCTGTTGCCTCGTTGCTTATTGCCTCATGTACAAGTGATTCACTGTATGTTACCTTGAATGTTTTGTTTCTTTTTCTTCCACATAGTCTTAACACCCTTTGCCCAAACTAATTCCATGTGGCTACAATGACAGTGACACGTGAGTAAACGCAAAATGGTGTGACCGCATTCATGTGCAACGAAGTCGTGTGTGAACGTTCTGTTACGTGACTGGTACAGTATAAATTAACGAGCTGCAGAAGATCGACACGAGTCTAGATTATACGATGCTTACTATTTTTATTTTTAAGGTGGGCAAAAATATCCACATTTCAGGTGTTTGTACTTTATGTTTTTTCTGTAACAGTTTAATTATAACTGGCAATGACCGACTTCGACGCGGGGTATGACAAGAATTGTGAATCACATGACGAGACTGGCAACGTTCATCCAGAACGGTAGTCACTGCTGTTTTACTCGCACGTAAATACAGATTTATTCTCAGAAATAAAACGAGAAGGGTCAGCCTGCATAATACGAGGGGCGTTCAGAAAGTAAGCTCCGATCGGTCGCGAAATGGAAACGACTATGAAAATCCGATAAAGCTTTGCACAGATGTGTTGGGTAGTGTCTCTAGTATAACCCCAGTTAGCATCACGTCGCTCTTCTCATTTCTGAGCTCGCAGTGAGTGCGTAAAGATGTCTAGAAAATAGTGTCTGCCGCCAAGTACGAGGGCCTGGTGAGAAATTTCGCCTGAAGCTATGCAGCTAACATTACATAACTGTCGTGCTGTTTCTTCTTCAAGACAATTCTCAGCCGCATTCTGCAGGGGCAATGAAGATGCTCCTGCATCGTTTTCAAATGGAAATGTTAGATTACCCACAATACAGTCCGCAATTGTCTCCCCCTGAGTTTCATCTCTGGTCACATGAACCGCTGTCTTTGAAGACAACATTTTGACACAGACAACGAGGTGTAGGCCAGCGTGGAGAATTGGCGGAAAGCACTGGCGGCTGCCTTCTATGATGAGGCTATTGAAAAGTTGATACAACGCTATGACAAAAGTCTAAGTCAGAACGGCGACTACGTAGAGAAGTAGCTGAAAGGTGTAGCTAATTGTTACAAGTAAAACATTTCTGATGTTCACTGTGGTTTGAATTTGGCAATCAATCGGAGCTTACTTTCTGAACAGGCCTCGTAATTGTCCGAGAACCTATCCCTATGAGAAATTTAAAACTGGCAGTACCATCAATAATTTTCCAACATATCTTCTTGGAATGTGTTTCATCAAGATAATACACTGTTGACCTACTTGCTTCTCTTGTATCGTGAATCGTGAATCTTTACATGGGATGTAGTTCGTGCTGCACCTATATCAATTGTTTGAACTAAAAACTCTCTTCTTAACGTATCTGGAACAAATGACTTTGAAAATTCTTTACCTTGACGAAGCGCTTACCATTGAAGCCTGCGTAATTGTAACACGTTTTTGTTATGTCAGGCATTCATCATTCACATGGATCTCTTTAAAA
The DNA here is from genome assembly GCF_023898315.1 of Schistocerca nitens. Taxonomy (NCBI): domain Eukaryota; kingdom Metazoa; phylum Arthropoda; class Insecta; order Orthoptera; family Acrididae; genus Schistocerca; species Schistocerca nitens. The sequence continues at coordinate 178,276,399 of NC_064625.1, read as the reverse complement.
CATCATTGTTAAAACTATCCATTTGTGTTACAGGTTCTTTGCGATTTCGATGCTTTCCGGCGACACGAAACCAACTGTTTCTACAGTTTCGGCAGTCTTGACACTTCCCTTTACAATTCGCTTTAACAGTTCTTTGCCGACTCCACATGGTTTTGGGGGCCATTGTTGTGCTTTCAAATATCAACCGTAGGAGACGCGCTTTTAAATTCACGTTTGAAAAAGTTATAAATGTAACTTGTGATGCACTTCACGTTTATTGACGTCATATGACTATTTTCTTGCAGTAGTACAGCTGTGAATGTGTATCTTGTAAATGTTTAAGAGCGATTAAAAAAAAAAAGGAAAGAAAAAATTGATGGTTGGATGGACCGGTTGTGGCGAAGTGCGGCAACAGTGCTGCCCGTAGGAACGAGATTCTCGCTCTCTGCTGTAACTCGCTGCTAGCCGCTCGGAAAGAGCATGAATATTAGTGGCCGCCAGTGGCTAGTGGAGGGGGATGAGGAGAACAGCTGAAAACTGGGCCGCCTTCTCACATGACACAGACAATAGGACTCTTCTGATTCGTCCAGACCGATGCTTCGACGTAAATATCGAAATTTCCAGCTACTATTAAAGTTTTGGAGCCAGTGCAGATACGGTTCTGGAGGAAGTATTTAGGTGCTTTCAGTTTACTCAGAATCGGTAACATATTGGTAGTATATGAAGCTACGATGTCTTCTGGTCAGAAGAAACTGATAGCACCTCTTTGTTTCGACAGATTATACTTGACCGTAGCTGCACGTACCACCACCGTGCCACACAGAGTATGTTACTCTTGTGCCGTAGGTTTGTAGCGAGACCAGAAAAAAAAAAGAAACCTGATATCAGGATATTTAACGAAGTGATTCATTACCGTGTATGTTACTCACCTCTCGGTGTGTGCACTGCTCTATTTGGGAGCTGAGGAAGCGTCGTCGATAGCAGACTCTTGTCAACGGCTGAATCTCCGTTTTCAAACTGGAGGTCGTCCGTACTAGATATACGATGAAGCGATTTGCCAACTCGGGGCAAATCTATCTATTAGTTTAATTGCTTAGGAGGACAGACTGAAACGGCATAACGTTGTCTCCCTTAATCCACAGAAAACACGGTAAGAAATGTTACGTTCTTTCCATTGAATTACTGCTAAGAAAAGCCTTGGGATTATCATCGTAATCGCAGTTCTTTCTACTTCACCGCCCTGTAATTCGTCACGGTCACGTAAACGGACAATTAAAATGGCCCGGTGTTTACAATAAATTGCTGTGAAAACAGCTGTAGGCCGGAACATTCCGTTACACCTGGGAACGGTGTTTCTCGCGACGGCATTCTTGTGCCACGTCCGTGCTCTTGTCGAGTTGAACTTTAGTAGCAGTTCAGGATTAATTCAGAAAGGTCCATCGCCTTTTTTTTCCGTCTCCGCATCACTATCGCCGTGCTGCCAGACAAGGTGTCGACGTCTGCGACGCTGTTCCCCCAAGTCGGGAAGCAGATGATTCGACGAACTGCTGTGCAGAACAGCCACTGTACAGGTTGAAATCATGTTTGCGAAATCTGATCTGTGCGGCCTCTATGATGACAGAAAAAGTAAAGCCCTTTTCTTATAGAAAGGAATCTGTGTATTCCTCGATATTTCGTTTTAACAGTACTCCAAATAGTTTTGCGTACAACGCTTAGCGAAATATTACGCTCAGATTAGGCAAGTATCAAATGTTAGAAATATGGCGGGCTTCCCAGAATCAACTGTTCCCTTCGCTTCAGTGGTGTTACATATATTCAGATCTCGGGAGGGCGTCTATCGCTGACAGTATGGTGACGTCATAACATCGACACTCTCGACTCACTCATTACGAGCGATCCTGCCCTGAGAAACGCGCCAACCCTGTAACCGAGTGACCCTACTAAAGAAGCATTTTTTTTCCATTTTCGCTCTAGTTTACGCCTAATACACCTTGAAAACGCAAACGGCGGACATCTTTCCGCCTGGTTTTAGCTCTCCTGGCTACAGCTACCAACTATATAATTATTAATCGCTCTGTCTCCTGATTCAGCAAAAGGATCGCTTGAGCCGTGTGGACGACATGTTTACATCGCTGCGACATCTTCTTTCTCGATATGGTGCTGTGCTCTCCTGCACTGTCCGGTCGTATATAAAAACAGGCCCGTACTTGGCTTGTTGACATTGTGGAAACACGTTAATTTATCATTTTTGTAACCTCTTGTCAAGTATGCCGTCCATTCTCCATCGTGTTTGAATAGTCTGTACCACAAAGCCGCAAAACAAATAGCTGCGCAACTTATATCTGCACTTAATTCACAACCGTGCACCAGTAAGCTTAACTTTGGACGCTCAACGTAGCACCTTCCAACACTTTGCACGTAATGGCATGCTCAAAAGTACTATCCACGTCCGTTAATCTCCTCCTTCCCCTCTTCCTTATATTTTCACTGGCGTACGTAAGAAATCCATACCCTCCAATAATTGTTAATGTCTCCTCTCCATATTAGGAAAACACCGATAAGTTCGCTGTACCAAGGACAGTTGCATTGCAGAGACGATACTCGTAAAAATTATGAGTCTCGTCATAAGGACTAGCAAAACCCGTCAAGGTTTAATATGTAAACATAAGTAGAGAAAAGCGGTTTCCGAAATTTTCGCCTTCTGAATGTTGCGTCCGGTGTAAACGTCGAATCTGTCGTACCGTTCACCTTGCCTGCTCAGTAAATAGGCTACGTGGAAAATCGCAGCAAATATTGAATTCTGGTCGACGTCTGCGTGGTACCTTAGGTCATTGCCCATATGTTTTAGCTACATATAGAGATAAAAAATAAATTAATATCACCGTATTTAACAGTCTCTCGTTCATCACTACTGAATCACAGACGAGATTAAAAAATACCGTCTTTACGCATGGTGATAGGATCGATGTGAGCGAATCAGTTAAAAGTTTTGTTTCGTTTTCAGTGCTTTGGCAATCGACCAGCGGTGCACAGTCTCTGCTATCAATAATACCGATTCCGTAGGGTCTCATGTGTTGCCCCACAACAGCGTGGCTGACACTCGTGTCGCGACGTTTACACATTTACTACTTTACTAGAGGACTGTTTGTATTATACCTCTATTTTCTTAGCGCCTTTGTCAAACGTATCATACTTATTGTCTGCTGAATTTTAAAGTTACTGATCGCTACCAACGCAACCGTCATTTTGCCTTTGTTAGCACTCTCCACCAAAGGTTAGGTGTACTTGACTCCTGAGCACTTGACCAACATTGTCACGCATTGTCTGGCATATACAGGGTGCGGAACCACAATTTGACCAAAAGCCAAAGCATCAAGTGAAGGAATGTAGAGGTCGCAGTTGAGTATCTAAGGCGCTATGCCAGCATGAACCGTGGTCAGTTGGAACATTTGCTCCACATAATTTTGTTAATTGACTGGTGGCTTATTTTTCGTTCCTTTTGGCCCTTTTAAGGCGTATTGAAAAATGAAACCTGGACATGTTATTTCTACATTTCTGAAACAATGCTGTCTAGCGTGCGTCAGCTAAATCTGATACAGGTGAAAGTCATAATTTAAATTTACCTTTTTCTCATTGTGACGATTGGTTAGTCCAAATATTGTGTTTACGTATACATTTTCTGTAAATTACCAGCCATTTGAGTGAAAACATTCGTATGTCAGATTTCAATTACGTTCCTGTAGCCCAGAAAATATGCAGCTACGACCCTTAGTTGCCATACACAAAATAATATGTCTCATGCTATCTTTCCGCCCTGCACTTTTGGTCAAATTGTTTTTCCGCGCCCAGTATAACGGCGCTGGATAGCAAACCTGTCTCAACCAGCCCTGTTCAAATAACTCACTTTTTACGCACGCTACACACAGCTCCCAGCCCAGTCGTCCGCCTATATTCCGCCACGACACTGGAAAGCCAGCGCGCGAGCCTCAAAATCATGAACGCAGCATCAGATTCTCATAGTGACACTGTACTGATTGTGAGCAACCTCAGACATTGATCGCAAATGCAGATCATAGTAATGTGGAAGCTGAGTTTATCTTTCCGTTAGTTCTCCGTCTCCTGCAGGCCAGAGAGCTCTGTCGCTGCATCTGCGGTCGATTACTGGTGTTGGCGCCACGGAACGATGGCAGTTAAGTTGTGATTCTATTAAAGGAATAAAAACAGAAAGAAGTAAAGAAGGCGGCATCTAGCAGTCAAGCAGCACGGTTCTGGTAGTTTAATGCGATGACGAATTTAAACGATAAATTACGTAGTGGGACTGAGTTAACAGCTATTACATAAACCCAGATTTAAAGCTACGCACTACAGACACAAACTCACTAAAGTTATCGTCGTTGGCACATTTTATTTTACACACAATTGTATCAGACTATTTCTTATGAACTACACTTAACTATGCCTGTAATTAATGGCGAAGCTGACCATTACTGTTACTATTCTGATATTTTTCTTAGGTAAAGACTGAGCAAAATGCTCACACGATATAGCAGTCTTACGTCTGTCATGTAATTGTCCAGGAAGCAATTCCTCCAGTCCGAGCCATTCCTGTTGCGACTAACCTTATAAACTTAATACTTAGTAAACGGCGAACCGAATTACTTACTGCATTATGTGCATGAATGCTGCAATTTTCTCGGCAACAACGATAAACAAGCACGAAAGAGAAAGATTTAGCTACAGATGTCTGCCATCATAGGGTTGTCGTGACAGCTAAGTCATTAATGAAATCTTGCGAGGTGCCGGGTGGAGAAGAGTTTGTACCTCTTTAATTCAAACGAATTTTGTATGAGAACGAGACATGCACTCGACCCCCTCCTTATCTACCAGCTAATTAATTATGCGCACAATGGTAATGGAGGAAAATGATGGTGGCCCCTGCTAGTTAGTTAAATAAGGAGTGCACACTCACAATAATTTAATAAGAATAGTAATCTACTCAGAAAAAAGAGAACTTTATCATATTAAACAACAGGAAATGGGATTCTGCATATCTCTACGACAAGATATACGGATTAAATATGAGAATGAGATTTATTATACATCAGAACATAAATTCACATGATTATCGACACAGACACTTCGTTAAAGAATAGGGTTACTGAAATATTATGAGAATAAGAGTTGGCTCGAGAACAAGGGGCTCCTACTGTCTGTGATGCAATAGACTGACGATAATGACTGGAGGTCCTAATGAATCAAATATTAATCTCCCGACTATACAGCAGTATCGCAATTAGCAGTGAGAGGGGATCACGTGGAGAAACAAACAAGGTGGACTTGTAACAATGTGAGCATGCTTGCTGCTGAGTGATTCAGTGTTGATAAGGACCTACAATGCTGGAGCCGCACAATACTGTACCGGTACTGAAATCTGCAGCACGCCGTCAGTATGCAGCGTCCTGGTGATGCAGGGGCCGACTTGTGCCGTGCAGCGACTCTGTGTCAACCCATGGCAGCAAAGGCTGTCGGAGAATTCTAAGCAAGAGCGGAGCCAGCATTGCTGAACTCTCTACTCTCCTCGGAAACCGCTGATTCCAAAATCCCCCACACTGTCTCGGGACATCATTCGCGCCAATAACGGCCGTTCCCTCCAATTCCGAGCAGGGCTTTATGACGTCAACTAGCCTCAGTTTAAGTTGACCGGTCATGCCTCTGCTGTTCAGCTGAGGGCACTGAACTTGCCATTTGACTGGCTACGAAAACAACCTGCCTAGACCACGGGCCATCTGGCGCCAGACAGTCGCACCCCGGAGGGCACAGTCCACAAGTGTTAAACACATAAAACGCGGCGACACTCAGACGTCTCGCAGGTCGTTCCTCAGATTCAGGGAAGTGCAACCCCCAACCAGAAATGCCATGTGCCACGTCCTCCGACGGTTGCCCCGCACAAGCCACCCAGGGAAGTAACCCAACATGTATAGGAATCAAGTGAAAAATATTTTTTGAGCACTCAGTACAAATACTCTCACTACAATAACCTTACTCGGTCTGTTACTACCGTGCAATGACATAGAACACTAATAAAATTGATTAAAATGAGAGAAGACATGCAAAAGGGGGCACAGAACGTCTCATTCCCCCGCCCCCAGTTTTTGGTAGTGGATGACTCACTTGACAAATGTAGTGTGTCAATCACTCAGAAAGAATCGGTCCTGTTTCCAAAATGTCACAACGAACTGGCAGATTGAATTGGAAATTGATGATAAAATAAAAGGTGAAATTTTTCTTATGGCTTCGCCAACATCTTACTCACATTGACGAATAAGTCACGCAACACAGATTCACCCTCAGGGAGCCCACTGTCATGCATGGACATACTCAGACAGTCATACAAATGTTGAACACATGCCAGAAGGCTAAGTTCGAAGCTGCAGTAAAATGTTGACCTAATGGGCCTGCAAGCTTCTCATTAAAGTAACATTTAAGAATTAGCTCCTGGTGCCCAACTCAAACACACACATACTTCTGCATGAAGCCAAAAAGACAAACAATATCTCTATGCTTCATGGCTGAAACGTTTAACCACTGTCACGCCGTTTCCCTGAACAGAAAGGATGATAAATATTTTACAGTGATTGATTGGCTGATGGTCCATTCGCCATTAACCAGAATTGTAACCACAGATATTCCGCTCACATAGACAAACAAAAATACTCTCGTGTAACAGTAGCATATTATTCTGTATACCATTTTGTAAGTATTGAAATTTGTACACATAGTGACAATTGACAGGCATCAACATAAGTTAGATAGAGAGATATAGTGTACATGAAAAGACAGAAATTTCGTAAGTGTAGCTGTGTGATCAAAGATCATGTAACATAGTGTGCATCACGAAAAAGATTGTTTCAAACTGACATGATGATAGGGAACCAGGATATATTTAACATCAAAATGTACATATAAAAAAAGAAGACTGAAAGCTATAAAGCAAAAAAATATACATGTATTTGACTTTGAATTTCCAATCTCTAGTGTCTGAAAAGTTTGGGGGGCAAAAAAAAAAAATAATAATGTTTTCACTAAAAGCACGAATGTTACTGTGTTGACGCAGTTGTCTGAGCAAGAAAAGAAAAAAAAAAAAAACAGTTGCCCGTAACGTCCTTCGCATGCTGACGTCACAACGAATCACTCAACACACGAATATTGCCACACTCGTCTGTGGAGCGGGATGGTGGTTCCTGGCGTGGAGAAAGCGGCGCCAGCTGGAAGCAGTGCGACTGGTGGTGTGGGCCAGCAATCTAATGTTTCTGGGAACCAGGCGCGGCACCCGGAAGTTGCTCCAGTCATCCTTCACTCTCTGTAGCGGCACTGTCCATCGACAAGAAGCTCGTGGGGTGGTACGACAGCCTATTGTTGATGTGCAGCACAGTGCGGTACGGTGGCCAGCACACGTACGGGCTCTGATTGTATTGAGGACCGCAAGAATCGGGACAGAGCCGTAGGACAGGCAGTTGGCCGTGCTAAGACCGTAACACTCGGTCTTATCTAGACCGAAAAATTGCAATACGGGATTCTACTCTTAGAGTGACTGCAACACTCGTGGATTCATGTGATGGAGGCTGAAACCAGGATAGCAGATCGACCAACGTGGCCGATTGCTCGGAACTGCTCTCTGTAGGAGAGAACATAATCACGACAAACGGCAGTCCATCAATACCCGGCACAGAACTGCTTTGGGCGTGCAGTCCGGCCTATTATGGTGATTTATGCGAATTCGTGCAGGAACGGTAAACGGCGTCCGTTATAAGCGCGCCTCAAGAGATCTCTCCGACTCTCCGTGCTGCCACTGTCAGAGTACGCCCTCGTCGTCTGGCACCTCTCCTGCAGTGGAATCCCCATTTCTAGTGGAGTCCCCATTTCTAGTGGAGTCCCCATTTCTAGTGGAGTCCCCATTTCTAGTCGAGTCCCCATTTCTAGTGGAGTCCCCATTTCTAGTGGAGTCCCCATTGCTAGTGGAGTCCCCATTTCTGCGTCACCGCTGAGCGGTCCCGCGCTGTCTCCTCGGCCAGCCGCCAACGGGGTCGCCCGTCCCGGTGGGATCCCGGGGTTGTGTCCGCCTTCAGCTGACCGGAGGCTGTCGGCCAGGTGAGCCGCCGCCTCGCTGACCAGGTGGGCGGCACGCGCCTCTGAGCCGCCGCGGGGCGTGTCGTGACTGACAGCCGCCTCGCTCAGGCGTCTGCCTGCCGCTCGGCCTCCATCTACTCTCCACACCGACCACCGTGCAGCGTCAGTTCTCGTCCAGCAGTCACTCGCTGTTCGCAGTACCTGCACAATACTTAAGATCTTTCATAAAGAGTGCCTCCTCAAAACTTTTTACTAAAACAGCATTCAGAATTTGTAAAGATCGTATTTTGTACATTCGATAAAACAAATTAATAGAGACGAATATTTACATGAATAGAACTGTTACACTAATACAACACAAAATTCTTATACTCTGCTGAGAGACTTTATAATTAATGCTTATTGTAAAGAATAGTGACTTAACCTATGGGCCGATTGTTAATACCAGGGTACGATTCATTAAGATACAGAGAGGCTCAAGTACTCGACCCGTAACTCTAAAATACTGTACGTATTCCCACCTATGACATACCCGTCACTGGAGCATGCTCACAACTACTGCTGACTCTTCAACTTCACTAACTACGCTATCTACAGGCGCCACTGCACGTCCCTCGCCGTCTCGGATCCCAGAGGCCTCAATGGATCCCTGAAACTGCTCAAGACATGGCGGACGCACACAAATAAACAATGAACACATAGTAGACGAGATATAATTAGCTGCAATCGCCTTAGTAATGGAAATTAACAAAAATACTATATGTAACTCATCGGCTATACCCGTTTACCATACATACTCCCCCGTCCTGCCCCGCTGAGACAACTCGGTGGATGTTGCTGTCTCTGGCGTGGCCGATCGCTGAGTCGGTCGCTACTCATCTGAGATGGAACTGGATGTACAGAAACTTACGGTGGAAAATTTACACACAAAAAAAAAAAAAAAAAAAAAAAAACACGGCAGACTTCGCAAGTTACAATGCAAGGACTCTACCTCTGTACACAATTTCTTGTAAATATCATACTTTTAGACTTCTCGTGTGTGCTAGGTCTGACACCGAGACACCAGTTACCGGACTTGTTGAGGAATTCCATACCTTCGGCATTACACCGCTCACACGATAAATCCCGACGACCGCTCACGCTCAGAGACGTGACGTACCATCGTACGAGAAACTCGCCACACTCCAGAAAGGTTGCGCTTAACAGCAGCGGCATGGGCGGGCACAGTGGCCACCTCTGTACATATCCGCCTCCAAACCCTAAGAGTATGGTGCAACGCGCTGTGGCGTGCCCAACACGCCAACGAAGAGAAAAGCCTCACTGAAAATAGGTGCGACATCGCAATTGTGTGCCCATGACACCAGTGACAAATACCGCGCAAACAAACAAGTGGTGCAGCGCTGTAACGCGTGCCCAGAACACTGTCGGTATGCATCCAGCAGCTCTTCCTCAACAAAGTCACAGTAACAGGTACGGTGTAAAGACAAAATACACATGAAGATGGACTCTGTGTTACCGATGACTCGGAAGAGTGGTGGCTCCCTGATGACACGGAAAGTACAGAACAGTGAGTTAGACCGACCCTTCGTTTTCGGAGTTAACAAAGAATGCGGAAGGTCCATATGTCGCCTCGTAGCCCCTACAAGTTACACATGTACATGTTAAAGAATATAAATAAAAACAGATTACCACACCTAATGTCTAATAGGTACACAACAGAAAGATGTTTTCTAAGCCAGTCTATTTTACAAATGTTTCCCTTTTCTTTCACACACAGGCAACACTTTTTTTCTGTAAAAAAACTACGTTCTTGCGCTCCTCACATTTCAACACGTGTAAACGGCTCTGTCCGAGTATTTGTGCGGATTTTCCCCGAGCCGAAACCGCACGGTGCTGGCTTCAATCTCGCCCTCCACTTCTGTTTCGGTGATTGGAACTCGGGTTAGGACCACGTATTTCGATTCACTCGTCCCGCTCTCCATGTGAATCTCTGCGCCTCCAGCTCGTGTCTTACTGGCGGGTATCGTTTTTTCTCTGCAAGTTACTCTGCCGTCCCAATTTTGTCTCTTATAGTCCTTCCTCCACGCTGATGGATTTTGTTATTGCGCGGTGCTCCACGAAAGTCGCCATTGTAATAGTTATTTCCTTCCATAATGCGATGCTTCTTTTTCGAAAATTACCTGCAACTCGCGCAGAAGGCTTTTCAATGTTTCGATATTCGCTCCGTACTTTCCTACAAGCGCTACCTGGTAGTTGCTCGGCAGTTTCGCTAAACAGAACTTCATTATTTCACCATAACAATTAGAAACTGATTCTTTCTAATTAAAGCCTCGAAGAGCTCCGTGGGGCTCTTGTATCCTGACGCCTAAGGATACGGACACAAAATGATTTCTTCTTTTATTCGGTCTTGCACTTGGCGCGATCAATACTTTCCCAGTAACGCGTCGGTGAATTCTGGGTACGTTCGGCACGTACCCGCAACACTACGCATTTTCTCAGCTGCCGTGCCCTCCATGTGCCCGCAGATAAATTTTAATTTTGCTGTCAATGGCCAAGATATTAGTAGCGTGTTTGTACTCGGCGTTCCAGGCGGGCCACATCTTTTTCTACGCTTCCACACCTTTGGGTGGTACCCGCAACGCGTTCTTCAACGCTTTCCATTCTTTGCGTTGTGCTCGCAAGTGCTCCCTTCCACTGGGCTTTCATTGCATCGATTCCTATTGCATTCATGTGCCCAATTCGCCTAGCGATTCTTGCACGGTTATTTGCGGTTTTGGCCAATGTTTTGGCGCCAACTGCCTCTACCCTTACTAATTCTGCATTTCTCTTGGCTTCGGTGGCCCTTCTCTTGGCTTCGACACTCGTCTTACCGACCTCCGCTATTTCGTATCACATAATCGGTACTGTTTAGTTATGCGGCTCTGATGCTTTGTATGTCGCGTGCTGGTGTTCCAGTGACGTGGCGGAATATAGGCGGATGATCGGGCTTGGGACTCATTCAATCACATACGTGTAACGTACATAAAAAGAGTATAATTTAAGCAGTGCTGGTTGAGCAAGGTTTCCCACCCAGCAACGTTATACCGGGTGCGGAACAACAATTTGACCAAAAGTGCAGGGCGGAAAGACAGTTACGACACTCACATTCTTACGTTTCATACTAAGGGTCGCACATGGGTATTTTCGGCGCTATAGGAACGTAATTAAAATCTGGCATAGGGACGTCTTTACTCAAAATGAAAGGTAATCCACAGAAAATGTACGCGTGAACACAGTCTTTCGACTAATCAGTCTTCAGGATGAGAAAAAGCAAAACTTAGAACATCATATACACGTTTATCATACTTGGCCGACGTAGGAGACAGTACTTCTTTAGAAATGAAGACAATCACATGTCCATGTTTCATGTAGTAGTAAATCTATAAATGTCGTGACACAAGCGCCTGTTACGTTACTATGGGGCAACATACGAGCCCCTGCATCATCGGTATTAATGAAAAGAGAGACAGTGCGCCGTTGCTCAATTCCCAATGCACGGAAAATGAAACACAACTTTTAATGGCGTCGGTCGCACTGCGCCTATCATCGTGAGTAGAGACGAAATAATTTTATGGCGTCTGTGATGTGGAAGTGACGACTCAGAGACCGATGAATAGTGTGATTTCAAGTTGTCTCCGTATCTGCATATACACCTGTCACACAGTAACCTATGGAGCCAAGTTGCCCTCATTTGTCCTCCTCTCAGAGGCAACCCGTATTCTATTCATTTACGGTTTTGACTGTACTGAAATGTGGTGAATTTTGTCTCTAGGCCGCCATCAAGGTGTCTGATAACTGCTGCGAGTTACCCTGTTTGTGCTGAGCAGTCAAGATGAACGGTACGACAGAGACGACGACTACACGGGAAACAACATTCGGATGAGGAAAATTTCGGAAACCGTTGTCCTCTAATGATGTGGTTACATGTTAAACGTTATTCGACTTTGCTACGGCGAACAAACGTCAATGTCTCGAGCTTCATAACTTTTACACTCATTGTCTGTGCAATGCAGCTATCCTTTGACGAAGCGAACTTGTCAGTCTTTTTGTAATACGAAGTGGAGACATTAACGAGTAGTGGATAGTACGGAATCCTGGCAGACGCCAGTGGGGTCATGATGTGGGGGAAGGTGAGGAGCAGACTGCACGTAAAGGGATGTCCAAAAGCCTCGTGCACGGCCACTGAAGCGTGCCTAGCTGATTTATTGAACAATCAGGATTACGCTCGTTGCGGAAAGAAGCGCGAGATGGGCACTGCTGCAAACACATTTCAGCAAAAAGTATTAGGCGTTTAGGCACGGCGGCAAAACTACTCAAAGACTGAAGACCCATTCAGAACGCTGTCCACCGAGTCAGGGGGTGTCTTGTCTCCGGCCACTGTTTGCCGTGGCCCTCGCCACTAAACGAGAGGCTGGCTCTGGCTATAAGCACATTTCCAGGATCGATATCGCAATATTGCGTGATAAGACAGAACTGGTATTGGCAGATGTAGTTGCAAATACTGCCCTACGTACTTTGTAGTAGCAGTCCTACTATTAGACGTTCACGGATACGCTCCCCTACGTAAGTATATTACTGAGAAATCGGAGATTCGAATATTAGAGAACAATTCTATCATGACAAATGTCCCGCAGATGTGTTTGTCCCGTATTGGGCAATGACTTCCAGAGAGTATGTAGACGTACAATTCGCGCCGATCTGTGGTACAGCGTTGCGATGTCGACTGTTGAAACACGACGAATGGCACGTTTAATAAGAGGAATTAAAAATGACAACTTTTGTTTTCGTGGTCATTCAAAAAAATTTCGGAATTGTTTTAATATACACCAAGAATGTGAAACAGACTACGGTGGAATTTCGAGATGTAAGACGCTGCAGGAATATTATTAGCATGTTGCCAACAGAGAGCACGTGATCCGTTTGACGAGGCGAACACAAAACCACAAGGAGTATAAGGTCTGCGCTCATAGCCCGGGCAGGTATCCGCCATCGGACAGATATCGGCCATTTGCACGCTTTCATAGAGCTTTAATACCTACACTAGAAAAAAAAAAGTGTCTTATTAAACGGAAAGAACCACCTCTTCAGAAAATCATGCATCTTTTTAGAGTACTTAATATATTATTCTAGTAAGAAGCAAAAAGGCCATGCTCACTCGTTTTCAGGGGTAGCACATGTGGCAGTGCAGAGCCGTTCATAATGAATGAGACGAGTGTGTGGATGTTACGACGTCACCTTAGTGTATGAGCCACATACGCCTGCCGTGGCCTTTAGATAATGAAGTGCTGTCCCCCCCCACCCCCCCCCTAAGTAAAATGCAGAGATGCTAACCTCTTGATAGTACGAGATAAAATAATAATAACAACTATTTCTTTTCGCGTCGCAATGGAAAACTCCATAATAACGAAAACATGTCAAGCAGTCAACTCTTACAACACAAGTAAGGCCTGAATAAATTCGTCTCCGATGCTGATCTGACGGCGGTGAGTTTCCTGCTCTGCTAATGGTGCATTTGCTTGCCGACGGCCTCCAACACGTGTGAAAACAGATAGCGTATTACGAAACCTGAATATGCTTAGGACGATAATGCGGCAAAACAGTTAGCAGTAAGTATAAATATTCGCTGTAATATTTTAGGCAAAATTAGTTACGTTATTTACATTCAGGTAAAACTAAGGTACACCAGTTCCGTGAAAAGACAGGCCGCACAGATGGGAACGTACAACAGAAACTTGCACCGTCACCACGGCTACCGTCTTCCCTTGAGAAGCTGCACAGGATCTCCGAGACTCGGAAACGTTTCAGGCATGGTGGAAGCAGTGTCGCAGACATCGACGCCTTCTTTGGCAGCACGGCTGCAGCCGGCTGGCCCACAGAGAGGCGATGGAGAGATTCGTTCGAATCTTGATTTCTTATTCAAATATAACGCGGCAAACACGCCGAAAGCATTTGTGTCCAGAATGCCGCTGCGAGACACTTCGTTCCCAGTTGCAACGAAATTTTCGGCACAGTACTGCTTTGGCGACATTTCGAAAATTCACGTCTTTGTAATTGTTCGTTTATGTATTGCTGAAGAAACGAAAACCTCTGAACTAATCACGATGATGAGTCTACGAAATGTTTAGCTTTGGAAAGAGAACGATTATGGAAATTATTGTGGCTTATATCAGGTAGTATCATTTTCTGGTGACGAATACGACAGGTTGTTACTATTGCAACGAACGACGACTTTCCACGTCTGCATACGAGTTTTACCCTCTGTTGCACAGCAATAAATCATTATCACTCCTTACTAAGAAACCGGTGGTCGAAGCTCACTTAACGTTTCTGAATACAACATGATAGTTAGGAAGAAAGAAGACGCCGGCCGAAGTGGCCGTGCGGTTAAAGGCGCTGCAGTCTGGACCCGCAAGACCGCTACGGTCGCAGGTTCGAATCCTGCCTCGGGCATGGATGTTTGTGATGTCCTTAGGTTAGTTAGGTTTAACTAGTTCTAAGTTCTAGGGACTAATGACCTCAGCAGTTGAGTCCCATAGTGCTCAGAGCCATTTGAACCATTTGAAGAAAGAAGACGATAAATATTTATAGCTCGTCCGTTACTATTGCGAAAATATTGAAATGCTTTGAAATGCAAACAGTGTGCGTAATATAGCATACAATCGTTTGCTATGGAGAGGTGGAAGTGTTATGAAAGCATGTCTCCACAAATGATTAGTGGATGTCGGTAGCATCTTATTCCGATTGGACAGAACGTTTAACTTTCGCGAGTTTGTGTGTGGAAGGCCAAAGTCTAAATGTGGGTTTATATAGACTGAACACATTCACGCGTGCTCCACCAACGTTACTTATCGTCTAATGGTATACTCGCTTCTAACTTCGATAAATGTAAAGTTTGATTGGTGGTTGTGCATTTACTATCCTTTTTCCGTTTTCATTTTCTCCATAAAACCGTTATTATTCGCAAGAAAGTTGAAACGGCCGACATTGTGGAGCGCCAGCAGCAACAATAGGTCGCTGAGGCAGCGACAAAGCACTGTGGGCTGCAGCAGACGCAGAATTAACGGAAAAATAAACTCAGCTTCTGTCTTTCTAAGATCTGCAAGCGCGATCAAAAGTGTCCAACGTCAGTACCGTGTCATTATGCGAATCCGACGCCGGTTTTACGATTTTGTGTAAACCGTGCTGGTGTTCGGGTGGCGTCCCTTTTGGAAGTCAATCTGTGACGTGTGTGAAAAAACGCAAACGTAAGCAGTGGCGGTTGGGCGGGGTTTTGTCATCCTGCACTGTTACCCATTATCAGACATGACCAGGGTGCTGACCGCAGTCTCAAATCTTCGATAAAATGAAAGTGCTTAAAACCGTAAAATGATGGAATGCTGTGCTAGTGTTTTTTTCCTTCAAAATACAATACGAAATCCGGCATCGGTGACCATGTTTCGGGAGTCGATATGATAGTGTTTGCTTTTTGTAAACCGATCTGCCGCTACCGCTTCTGGTTCGTCAGGTAAATTCGTTACCTGTTTGTAGAACTGTTAAATAACGTTTATATTTTGTTTGACAGAATGTAAGCGATTATTAACATACTGTTACTCTTTCGAAGCAGAAACACAGAGAATCAAATATCTTATTTTTACGCTTAACATTTCTCCTCCGTTCGACACTTATAATTTTCTGCAAAAATATACCAGAATTTCCGTGTCCATTACTATATACAAGGTCCTTAATCGTTGAGTGACAGAATGGTGCCCGTAGACATCTTTTTCGCGCTGTTTATTCCGTTTCAACGTCTTATTCCTTATATCAAAGCTTAATACGGCAAGTCGCATGCTGCCACCTGTCGGCCAGCGACTACACTGCGTCCTCTGTAACTCCTTCCGCAGTTAACTTCTTCTGCAACACGGGGCGCCATCAGAACGTCTTTCGATAGCGCCGGTTGGGGTGCGAATCACGCACTTCCAAGAAATAAAAACAGAACATTCGTACATAAAAATCTTTTGTAGTCGGCAACGAGGGAGGGCTGTAGCCTATTTGTATGAAAGAAGGTAAAATGAGACAACTGTGAGCCGACAAGATTGCCACATCAGAGAAACGGGCGGCTGCGGTTCCAAATCCGCCTCCACACAGCACCAGAGAATATCGTATAACGCAGTCAGGAGCCGTGGAATAGATTTCAGACTGTTTTCGTTCTCGAGCGAAGCGTTGCTCAGCGCTTTCAAATAAGTAGTAGCATATTAAAACATGAAATAAGCTTATATTTTGTATTTCTTTTGAAAATAATGGAAATAAGTACATTCTTTTTTTCGTCACATTCCAACATTACCTGAAACATCATTTTTTCCTGAGAGGAAGAAATTGATTTCAATGTGTGAAACCACTATGTTTCCTGCGAGGTGCAGTTTTCAACTACTTAAAGTATAACGCGGCATTATTTTTTATTTAGTCCTTCAGTAAAAAGGCACCAATCGTGGCATGGAGTAACAAGAGGCATAAGTAGTTAGGTGCGACTATGGAAGATGCATCATCTGAATGGAGAAAGAGCCAAATTCACAACCGGCGGCAGTCTTCAGAGAAAGCGGTCGCGGATCGCGTGTTGCGAGCGATCGACTGTCAGGCGGATCATGAAACGGAAAATCTGAACTACATCGACAGCAGCGGGAGGCAAAGGCCGGGCAAGTTCTGTTACGTACGAGGACTACCCAGAAATCTGTGGGCGGCGATATGGCACCGGGTGGGCAGACTTACATCTTACAACTGGCAGCAGACGCGAAATGACGTCTGCCTTTGTCATAGAAGATCAAAATCGCAGCATTCATTCTCACTATGCAGTACTTAACTCGGTTCGCCCTATTACTAAATATTCAGTTTATACAGTAAAGTATGGATTAGATGCAAAGGTAATTGTAAAATCATTCCTCTGTCGGAGAAAGAAATGCTCTGGATAGAGGAATTGTTTCCAGGATGATTGCGTGACAGACGCAAGACTGCTTTCTCGTCTGAGCATTTTGATAATTCCTTGCCTAAAAAAAATACTAGAGTAGTAGCAGTAATAGTCCGCTTCGTCATGAAATAGAGGCTCAGTTATTTGTAGTTCATAAGAAATAGTGTAATTCCGTTGTGTTTAAAATGAAACTTGGCACGGACGATAACTATAGTGAGTTTGTCTGTGGAGGGCCCAACTTAAAACCTGGGTTTCTGTAATTGCTGGTAATGCAGTCGCATGACGAAAGTTATCATTCAAAACGGTCATCGCATTAAACTACCAGAAACGTAGTGTTTGATTCCGAGTTGCCTCATTCGTTACTTCTTTCTGTTTTCTTTCCTTTAACAGAATCCCAGTTACTCTGGAGAAAGTCTGAATGTTAACTGCCATCATTCCGTGGCGCCAACAGCAACAATCGACCGGTGATGCAGCGACAGAGCTCTGTGGTCTGCAGTAGACGGAGAATTAACGGAAAGATATACTCGGCTTCTACATTACTATGATCTGCATTTGCGATTAATGTCCGAATGTGGTTACGACCAGTACAGTGTCACTACGCGAATCTAGTGCGGTTTTGTCATTTTGTGGATCGCGTGCTGGCTTTCCAGTGCCGTGGCGGAATATAGGCGGACAACCTGGCTGGGTGTCATTCAGTGACGTATGTGTAACGAACGTATGAAGCGAATAATTTAAACAGTGCTATTTGAGCGAGGTTTGCCACCCAGCAACGTTATACAGGGCGTAGAGAAACAGTTAGACCAAAAATGGAGGGCGGAAGGACAGCATGAAACATAGGAATGTGTGTATGGTGACTAATAGTCGTTGATGCATATTTTCAGCGCTACGGAAACGTAATTGAAATCTGACATACTGAGGTCATTGTTCAAAATGATAGGTATTTTACAGAAAACGTATACATAAACAGAATGTTTGCACTAACCAGTCGTCACGACGAGAACAAGATAAATTTCAAGCGTCACAAACACGTGTATCGCATTTAGCTGACGAACGAGACAGTACTTCTTCAGAAATGAGGACAATCACATGCCCATGTTTCTTGTTTGAGTATATTTAAAAAAAAGTGAAAATTGAGTGAAAAATGAGTGAAAAATGAGCCACTACTTAATTAACAGTAGTATGTATAGAGAATGTTCTAACTGACCACCGTTTCCATGCTGCCGTACCGCCTTAAATATTTAACTGCGACCTGTACTTTCTATATTCACATTCCTTCGTTTGGCGCTCTGTTTGTGCCCTACGCTTTTGGTGAAATAGTTTTTCCGCCCTGTATTTGCCAGACGATGCGTTACAGAATGTTGTTCGAATTCTCAGGAGTCCAGTACACTTAATCGTTCGTAGGATGTGCTAACAACGGTAAAATGTCAGAATGCGTCGGTAGCGATTTGTAACTATAGAGTTCAGTAGACAGTAACTATGTAAAAGGAAATGTGACACTGCGGAATTAGACGTGTAATATGTTTTCTGATTACAAACAGTTCTCTAGTGGAGCGGTAACCGCATAAATATCGTGACAAGTGTGTCTGTCACGCTATTATGGAGCAACGTATGAGACCCCACAGAATCGGTATTAGTGAAAGCACGCACCGTTGGTCAGTTGCCAAAGCGTTCAAAATTAAACAAAACACTTAACTGGGTCTATGACACTGGAACTATCATCGTGAATGAAGACGAAATAAATGTATAGTGTCTATGATGTGGAAGTGAAGATTCAGAGACTGATGAATACGGTCAAATTAATTCCTCTATTTTTTTTTTTTTTTGTTCGATAAATATCTACGACACTATGCAACCAAGTAGCCCCTACTCCTTCTCCTCACCAGAGGCAAACACTATTCTACTTATTAACTGTTTTGACAATACTGAAATGTGGTGGATATTGCTTCTAGGCCTCCATCAAGGTGGGCTAACAGAATCGGATACCTGCCGCGAGTTTCCATGTTTGTACTGAGCAGTCAAGATGAAAGGCGCGACAGAGACATCGACCACGCGGGACACTACATTGGGATGCCCAAAATTTCGGAAACCACTTTCCTGTAGTCATGTTTACATGTTAAACCTTAACCGATTCTACTAGCCGGAACGAACGCCTGCGGTACGTCCCAAGATTCTTACGTATCACACCCATGGTCTCCGCTGAGCAACTGTCGACGATGAAACAAACTTGGCGGTGTTTCCGTATTGTGAAAGGAAGACGTCAACATGTAATGTAGAGTACGAATTCCTTACGGAGGTGAGTGAAAATATAGGATGGAGAAGTGTGAGGAGGAGATCACACGTAAAGGGATGTTCAGAAGTCTTATCCAGGCCCATTAAAGCGTTCGTGGCTGCTTTATTAATAGACCGTTGTCGAAAGAAATACGAGGCGGGCACTGGTGGAAGCGTTTTGCACCTGAAAAGATTAGGCGTTTAGATATGGGCAGGAGACTTGGAGTAAATTCACATTCCCACCGCTGTACGCAGGGTTATGGGACGTTTTTGTTCCCAGCCACTGTTGTGAGCTCGAGCATTTGCCACTAAGCGAGAGGCGGCTGTGTAGCAGTCCTACTATTTTACTGTCACAAAACGATTTGACGGCCGGGTACACCTCCCCAAATATGTATATAACCGACAAATCAGAGATTCGAATACTAGATAATAATTGTATCATAACGAATTTCCCGCAGATGTGCTTGTCCCACACTGGGGAATCATTTAGAAAGAGTACGTAGACATACAAATCGCACTGGCTCGTGGGACAACTTTGCGATGTGGAGAAACACGAGTGATAGCACGTTTAATAAGAGACAATCAATATATAATAACTTTAGTTTTACGTGATAACAATAGGACACAACGGCAGAGTTTCGAGATTGGCCGAAGGTACGGGACACGGTTTGTGTCCAAAATTTTGCACAGGCCGACGTGCAGCGTGTAACGCATTCAGGCACCGTGAACAAAGCTCTTGTGGCGTTGGTTCTCGCGACCTGCTCTGCCCAGCAACAGGACAAAAGATTATGGATGAGACAAGTTTTTTTGTTTTAATTTTCTACCGCCTTGTCAGTGAATTACTGTTTGACTTCAACGTGTTCTTTGTCCTCACAGGTGCAGTGTGTAAAAGTTCTTGGTAGATATTTTTTAATCTGTTTCCAGTTACGAATGGAATCTGTCGAAACAGAGAAGCAACTGCTGGACTCTCTGCGTTTATATTCCGCATCGGCACAAAGATGATGACTAAGTCGACAATTTTTTATGCATCTTCACAATCGGTGTCTGTTGACAAAACAGACGCTGATAATGCGTATATGATTAAGACTTGGCCGTGACTCAAGACGAATCGTTCTAGCCGTTACAAGTCTTCATAACCTTGGAGCGTAAATACGTAACAACTCTTAACACACAAAGCGTGTTATCCAGGTGAGCGCAATAAAACAGAATCTCATGCATTAACTGACCCGGATAAAAATGTTATGACAGTGTTTTTTGACGATTTCTATACTTGTTTTCTGGAAGATTTTCTGACACAAACTCCTCCTCCTCAGAAATTTGGGACAGCATCAGCTGGAGGCAGCTGTGACAGAAGGCCAGCCATGAATGTGCGGACTGCGAGACAGCACTGTCCAGATGCTTTAAAATGGAGCAGCTGGCCAGCGGCTAGGCGTGTGATTCGCATGGTGGAACGGACGCGCATCTCGTGAATGGCGGGCGACGCGATGTGCTGCTGTGGCCAGTAGCAGAACGATCGATTACATGTACGCCATTTATTTGTTTTGATAACATATTAAAGCAGTAGCAGAACAAACAGTACACCATTTAGATGCTAAAACTTAATAATAGGACAAATCTTTCGCAATACTAAACGCATCGTCTTAGTGAGAAGACTGTAAGGCCGAGCTCTGTCGATGGCAGGGGCTGCACGTGTGGCGCTGCAGAGTCGGCCGTAATAAACAGGGCGGGTGTGTCCTTGTTGTGACGTCACGGCTGTGTACCACGTAACGAGGCCTGCCGCGATGGGTACAGAATGTGCCTCCACTTTCCAAAGTGGGTGTCTACATCTGCATATTATCCGTTTCCCGGGCTGCGTGGGCGGCAGCGAATTATCAGTACTGCTTACTACGCAAGTGCTTGCAGACCGTCACAAGCGCACGCGGAACAAAAGTCGTTACAGTCTGCCCAGTGACGGAGCACTGAGTAACGGTTGGACACTCTTCTTTCAAAAGGAAGAATTTTAACCCAACTGACACCACAAGCTACGCACCCAACCTGATTCAAAATCCTTGCACGGGTTGAAAGCAGGGATGCGTGTCTGTCGTCAGGTCTAAAACGCTACGAATGGCGAAGATTTTGAGACGAAAGGATGTTAATTTCTAACTCAGTATACGGGCGTCCTCCATCAGTAACGTATTCGGTTCTTCACGCTTCATCTCTCGATACTGTGTCGGTATCTCTACTGTAGTATGCAGAGATCGTAGCCTCTTATTCTGAGTAAATTCGGACACCACGGATGTTATTTCTTGAAGCATAACAACACACGTCGCACGTACTCCTGAGGGAACGGCCAGAAAACTATATGCTTCCCACCAGGCCGATATTTGCTCTTCTGTAGAAGCGGCCAGCTAAATGAGCCACAGTCCAACATGAACAGGAATTCTGTCGTTTGTGTGTGTGTGTGTGTGTGTGTGTGTGTGTGTGTGTGTTGGGGCTTATGGGCGCTCAACATCGAGGTCATCAGCGCCCTGACACACATTAAATGGAACGAATGTGGACACACCTAATAAAACTGAAAAACACACTCAAAGAAAGCAGCAAAAGAAGGAAAATACTATATAAGAAAGTAAAACCGAAGGAAAGGGAAAACATAGCAACGAGAATGCCACAGGAAATTGTCATTTGCTGGACACTGACATAAAATATGGGCGAGCGTGTCACACAGTGAACAAGTTAAAATCCACTCCCTAAAATCTTTGTAAAAACATTTGACATGGCACAGAACTGTAAAACTTTAACCACATTGGTCCGAGTGTTGCCTAAAAGAGATGACAGGTCCGCCGGCAAGTCAGCCGCGGCCCGCTGGTCAGAAAATAAAACACAATCCAATAAAACGTGGCGCACAGTGACCTGGACGCCGCAAGCACCACACATTGGAGGGTCCTCTCGCCGGAGCACGAAGCCGTGCGTCATAGGGCTGTGGCCTATTCGAAGCCGCGTGAGGAGAACCTCGTCCCGTCGACGGGGCTGAAAGGAAGTACACCACACACGCGTTGTGGGCTTGACTATACGGAGCTTATTGTCAGTCACCTCCAGCCACTCACCCTCCCACCGACGCATGACTCGTGAGCTCAACAGCGAGGTGAGTGCGTGCAAGGGGATAGCACACTGAGATACTTGTGGATCGAGACACGCCTCCTCGGCTGCGAGATCTGCCTTTAATTCCCAGCAATGCCGACATGCCCCGGAACCCAGCAGAAAGCTACAACCTTCCCCAGTCGCTGTAGTCGGAGGAGGGCATCCTGCATGGTCTGGACTATTTTGTCTGCCGGAGACAAACGTTGCAATGAGTAAAGGGCACTGAGTGAATCGGAACAGACAAGAAATTTAGGAGAGGAAGAAAGTCTCATCTGCTCCAGTGCCCGCAAGATCGCAGACAATTCTGCATCAAAGACAGTAAAAGTCTGAGGCAATCGGACCTTGAGGACACGATGCGGAGAAACAACTGAGCAACCAACGGAATCCCCTTGTTTCGACCCATCCGTAAAAACAGCTACATAGTCGTGGTGCTCAGATAAAATGGCAGAAAATGCTGCATTGAAAACGCTGGCAGGAGTGCAATCTCTCTTCTACTGCAATAAATCTAAAATCACACGGGGCCTCTTCAGTAACCAGGGTGGCAGGCGGTTAAAACCCAGGATTTGGGGTTGTACAGACTCCACACCGAGGGACTCGAGCACACGTTGCACACGTATCCCAAACGGCAACGCAGCCCGAGGACGGCGGGGAAAAGGCGGTCCAAAGGTGGACGGGCAACAAGACGGTGGGCAGGCGAGCTGGGAGCTGCAAGAAACTTACATGCCTGGCGCACCAGCAGGAGCTGCCGCCGGATGGTAAGTGGCGGTTCGCCAGCCTCAGCACAGAGGCTGGGTACGGGACTGGTCCGATAAGCACCCGTGGCCAGTCGGATCCCAGCATGGTGAACAGCGTCAAGGATCCGCAAATAAGACGGCCTCGCTGACCCATATACTGTGCACCCATAGTCCAGCCGTGAGCGCACAAAAGCTCCATAAAACTGAAGGAGACGCGCCCTGCCCGCTCCCCAAGACCTGTGGCTGAGGCACTTGAGGATGTTCAGTGCCTTCAGCGTTCTGGCTTTCAAGTCACGTAGGTGTGGCAGCCATGACAACCTGGAGTCAAAAATTAGGCCCAGAAACCGCACTGTCTCTAAAATGTCGGACAGTATCCCCCATATGCAAGGCAGGCAACGTAAAAAGACGACGAGAACGATTAAAATGAACACAAACACACTTATCGGCAGGAAACCGAAAACACGTCTTTGCAGCCCACTCCTCTAACCGCCGCACTGTTAGCTGCAATTGACGGCTCGCGGATGCAACACTGGAGGAGGAACAGAAAACAGCGAAGTCGTCCACAAACAAGGAGCACTGTACTGGACTCCTCACTGTAGACGTTATACTGTTTACGGCTATGGCAAAGAGGGTAACGCTTAAAACACTGCCCTGGGGGACACCGTTCTCTTGCTCAAAGCTGTCGTTTGTGAAAATAACGAACTGTCAGGACAGTGTGTGAAACGTTTGCTGTCGTCCCACCTGACCAAACGCAACAAGGATAGATACCGGATTAGCACTGCGAGTCTTGGGGAAATTAGCTTAGCTGAATTGCTACACGTGTGACGCTAATACGACACGGAGATCCGTCGTTGAAATGAGTGCTTAATACTGCAACTGTCTTATCCACCTGGTTTCGAACCTCGACACGGCAAGGATAGATGCATTTGCCGTCTACATGTGTGTGACTATGGCCTAAGGTATGAAACGCTGTGTGTGTCCGAAGTTTCACGTGCGCCAACGAGCGCCGTACAACGCAAACAGGCGCCGTAAAATAAAATAAAGCTTTGGTGGCGTTCGTTCTCGCGTTCGGCGCTGCCCAGACACGACAGAATAATATCGCTGACCCAAGATTTTTTTTTATCACCTTTCCGGTAAATTAAGTGTTAGTTTCCATACGGTACTCCTTTTGTGTACTGTGTTAAGGCCGATGATAGATCTTTTTCCTTATAGGTTACCAGATACGAATGCAGTCTGTAGAAACACAGGACAACAGCTGGACACATTGCCACGAAGTAAGACAGGTTCTCACACTGCGATTATATTCCGCCTCGATGCGAAACAGACGACGCTGTCAACTGTTTATTAAACCTTCACAATCGATGGGTGGTGACAACATATCTGCTAATCCTGTGTACTTGTTTAAGGTTTCGCCTCGACTCGACAGGATTTTTTCTAGCTATCATACGTCTTCAGAGCCATGGAGGGTAAATAAGTTCCATCCCTTACCGCTACGCTTATTCTGCACCACGTGTGTCATTAAAGTGAGCATAATATAAGTAGCACAAGCGTTAACTGGCTTGGATGGAAACGTTCTGAAGGTATTTTTTGACAATTTCTATAGGTGTTTTCCAGAAGATTTTCTCACAGAATGGTCTCAGGAGTATAGGATACCATCAGCTGGACGCAGCTGAGACACAAGTCCATCCATGTAGGTGCGGAGTGCGAAAGAGCACACTTCGAATGCATTACAATGTTACAACTGCCAGCGAATAGGGATGCGATTCACGTGTCGGAATGGACACGGGTCTCGCAACTGGACGGCTACGCCAGGCTCTGCTGCTCGTAAATATTGAAAATTAAGTCGCTGTGCCAATTAGGGATTCACTCTCGATCAGATTATGCATATACATTTTTCTCCCGTTTTCGTTTGCTTCAGAAAACCGCCATTACTCGCGGCAGACTTTAAAATTGACATCGTTCCGCGTGGTAGCAGCAACAATCAGTCGCTGAGGCAGCGACAAAGGTCGGTCGATTGCAGGACGCGGAAGACTAACGGAAAAAGAAATTCATCTTACACATTACTGCTCTCTACATTTGTGATTAACGTTTAAATATGCACATAATCGGTACAGTGTAATTACGCGGATCTGATACTGGTTTCGTGATTTTATGTGTCGCGTGCTAGCGTTCCAGTGACGTGGCAGAATATGGGTGGCAGTCACCCATCGTTCGTAAAAAAAGAAAGATTTAAGCTGTTCTGATTCAGCGAAGTTTGCCATCCGGCGCCGTCATACAGGGTGCATAGAAACAATCTGACCAAAAGTGTATCGTGGAAACGCAGCATGAAACACAAAAATTTGGGTATAGCAACTAGGCTTCGCGATTGAATATTTTCGGCGGCACCGGAACGTAATTAAAATCCCACACATGAGCGTCTTGGCTCTAAATGATTGGTAGTTTACAGAAAATGTATACGTAAACACAGGTTATGTGAACTAACCAACCGTCACCATGAGAACAAGATAAATCTAAAGCGCCACTTACACGTGTATCGCATTTAACTGACTTAGGACACAGCACGTTTTTGGAGATCAAGAGAATCAGATGTCCACGTTTCATGTTTCAATATGCCTTAAAAAGGTGAAAATGAGTAAAAAACGATGCGCCACTTATTGCTATAAGTATGTCATAGCAAATGTTCAAAGTGGCCACGGTTGCCATGTTGGCATAGCGCCCGAAATATTCAACTGACACTTGCAATACCGAAATTCCTTCATTCGATGCTGCCTTCTTGCTCTGCACTTTCGGTCAAATTGTTTTTCCCCACCCTGTCTCTTCTAGACGTGACGCGACAGTAATGGTCGAATTCTCAGCTATCCAATACACTTCGCCTATGGTAGAAAGTGCTAAATACTGCAAAATGACGGAATGCGTTACGAGCGATTTATAACTTTGAAGTTCAGTAGACAGTAACTAAGTAAAAGCACATGTGATACATTTAACCAAATCGTTACGAAGCCAGATTTAAATACGTTTCCTGATTAGAATGGGCAATGATTTCTGAAGAGTATGTAGATACACAAATCGTGCCAATCTGTGGTACAACTGTGCAATGTCGGTCATTTAAACGCGACGGATAGCACACTTCACAAGAAGAAATAAAAATGATAATCTCGTTTTTCGTAGTAAAAAAAATTGCGGTATATTTTTAACGTATAGCAGAAATGTGAAACAGACTACTGTAGAATTTCGAGGTGGAAGACGTGACGGGAACAATGTCAGCATGTTGTCAACAGAGGACAGGAGATTCGTTTGTCGAGGCGAAGACAATGCCTTAAAAAAGTATTTTTGCGCTTATCGCCCAGAGAGTAAAACACAGTCGAACAGATATCCGCCATTTCCACGTTTTCAAACTGTTTTACACTTACAGTAGAACAAAATTGAGACGCTTTGAAATAGCGAAGAATTTACTTTTTTCAAAAAACCATAATGTGTCAGAGCACTCACGGTATTATTTTAGTGAGGAGAATGTGAGGCCATCCCCACTCCATTACAGAGCTAGCATATGTCGCAGTGCAGAGCCATTCGTAATGATGAGTCGCGAGTGTGGATGTCGTGACGTCACCATAGAGTATCAGCAAGAGACGCCTGCCCTGATCTTTAGATAATGAAGTACTGTCGCAAAGAGACTGCATAGATACTCACTAAGCTCTTGATAGTACGAGACACAATAATAACAACTTTTTCTTTTCCATCATCATTGTCATCATGACAATCATAACACTCTGTTAATATGTGGCCGGAATATGTATAGGGCCACAGCCCCACTTCGCAATGGAAAATGCTGTAATAAGCAAAACATGTCACCAGTCAGCTAGTAGAAACATGGGTAAGGCGAGAAAAATAATATGTAAGGTGCAGAGTTGCAAACGGTTACATATACACGACTAAATGTTTTTATGGCGTTTTAAAGCTAGAACCAAACAAAAAGTGCGCCCTTGACATTCCCTGACTTCCTAAACAGACGGAATTTTTCGAGTGCTAATTTTATTTTCTTAGTGTGGCCAATAACAGAGTAAGCTGTGTAGGTTTCAGAATACATGTAAACTCTCGTAAGTAGCTACCTTTCTAGGTACGCAAATTCGTCTCCGATGCCGCTTTGACGACGGTGAGTTTTCTGCGCTGGTAATGATGCATTTGCTTGCCGATGACCACAACCACATACGAAAACAGTTAAGGTATTACGAAACCTGAATACATTTAAGATGAGTAATGCGAAAAAGCAGTTACTAGTAACTGTAAATATTGGCTGTGGTGTTGTACGCAAAAATAGTTACGTTACTTATATTCACGTAAAACCAAGCCCTATCACTTGTGTGAAAAGACAGGCCGCAGAGAGAAGAATGTACAGCAGTAGCTTGTAGCCGCACGGCGGCTGTTGCCGTAGCATCGACAGATGACAGAGGAGTCTCAAGACTCGTTTACGTTTTAAGCACGGGGGAAGCAGCGTCGCAGACGTCGACACCTTGTTTGGCAGCACGGCTGGTGTCAGCTGGTCCAGGAAGAGGCGGTGGAGACATTCATCCGAACCTCGATTTGTTACTCACGTCGAAGCCGGCCAAGAACGCCGGAAGTGTGTGTCAGAAGAATGTCGCTGCGACACACTCCGTTCCCAGTCGTAACGGAATTTTCGGCGCAGTGCTGTTTTGGCGGCATTTCATAAATATCTCGTCTTTGAAACTGTAGCTTCATGTAATGCTGAAGAACTGAAAACCCTTGAACTAAGAAGAATGCTATTAACAGTTGACGGAACATTTAGCTATGGAAAGAGAACGGTTACGGAAATTACTGTCGCTTTTATCAATAAGTACAGTTTTCTAGAGACGAATACGATAGTTAACTCATGTTCGGATGAACGACGAGTTTTGTGATTCGGTTTCCACATGTGCTGTTTGATGACAATAAATCATCATCTCTCCGTGTGAACAAACCGGTGGTCGACGCTCACGTAACATATGTGAATACTGGCGTGATCACTAAGAGGACCAAAGGTGACAGCTTTGAGTATCTCCTAAATTACTATTGCGGAAATATTGAAGTGCTTCTACATCGGACAGAATGTGTAATAGAGCTCACAACCGTTTATTGTAGTGAGGTGGAAGAGTTATGAAAACATTACGCCACAAGTGATTAGTGGAAAGTCAGTGGCATTTTTCATCGAAGAATACGATGCGTAATTTCGTTTGGACATAACGGCAACTTTTGCGACATTGTGCGTGGAAGGCCCAACTCTGAATGTGGATTTATGCAATAACGGTTATGTGTGCCCCATTGTCGTAGTTTATGGCTTAAGGCTTTGCTCGCCTATAACTTCGCTAAAGGTTACGTTTGACTGGTGGTTTTGCAATTATTATCATTTTCCTCAGTTTTCATTTACTTAATAAAATCGACATTACTAGCTAGAAAGTTCAACTGCCGACGTTGCGGAAGGCTAGCACCAACAATCAATGGCTGGGGCACTGACAAAGCTCTGTGGGCTGCAGAAGAGGGAGAATCAACAGAAAAATACATTCGGCTTCTACGTTACTAAGATCTGCAAGCATAGTTAAATGCGTTCAAAGTCAATACAATGTCATTGTTTGGCGATTTCGTGTAACCAGTGCTGGTATTCGAGTGACGTGGCGGAACATGGGGGGACGACCCGTTTGGAAGTCATCCAGAGACGTATGTGCCACGTATGTGAAAAAAGGAATAACTTACGCAGTGCTGTTTAAGCGAGATTTTGTCATCGTGCACCGTCGTTCATGCCAGAGATGAGCCGACTAGAGCGCTGACCGCATTCGCAAGAGTTCAATACTTACTTAGTCTCTGATAAAATGATTGTGCTACAAACGGTAAAATGATGGAATGTTTTGGTAGTGTGTTTTACCTTTAAAATTCAGTAAAAAATCCGTAACCGGTAACCGCATTTCAAAAACCGATATGATAGTGTTTACATGACGAACCACAAGCGGTGGTGGAGGATCGATTTGTGAAAAACACACTCGGTAGACATATGTAGAACTGCTAAGGAATGTTTTACTTTTCGTTTCACGCAATGAAAGTAAATATTAACATTCCATTCCTGTTACACAACGGAAACACAGAGAAGCAAAGATTTTATTTTTACGCTTAACATTTCTCCCGCTTTCGATATTTACATTTCTCAACAAAAGGCTACCAGAATTTTCATGTGCACTATTATATACAATGTCCTTGATCGCCGCGTGTCACAAGATGCCCAGTAGACATGTTACTCTTTTCCGCGCTGTTTATTTCTTTTTAGCGTCTTATTGCTTATATCACTGCCGGACACTGCAAGTCGCCTACTGCCATCTGTCGACCAACGGCTGCACTGCGTCCTGCGAAACTCCTTTCGCAGTCAACGTCTTCTGCCACGCAAGGCGCGAATAGAACGTGTCTTTCCATATCGCTGGTTCGGCGCATATCACGCATTTTCGTGAAATATATATATATATATATATATATATATATATATATATATATATATATATATATATATATATATAGAAATCTGTTTTTGTGTGCGTGGAGAGAAGGCTGCGGTCTTTTAGCATGAAAGGAGGTAACACGAAATGTGAAATAACTGTGAGCGAACAAGACTGCCACGTCACAGAGACAGGCGGCTGCGATTTCAAATCCGTCAGCACACAGCGCCAGAGAGTACCGCATAACGCAGTCTGGCGGTGTGGAATAAACTTTGGATTGCCTTCGTACGACCGTAGCGATGGGCAGCGCTTTCAAATAAATTTGTATTACAGATATGGGATAAGTTGATTTTTTTGTACTGCCTTTCTAGAGAATGGAAATAAATAGATTCCTTTTTTCGTCACAGCTTTCAACACTACACACAACTTTTTTTCTCGTCCGAGGTAAACTCTGAATTGAATATCGGGTTCGAGGCTACTCGCTAAGAACTGCTACTTCCATCAGTTTAAAATAATAGTCTACGTTGCATTAATTTTCATTTAGCTCTTCGGAATGCAGATAACCATTCATGGCATGGAGTAACAAGAGGCATCAGTGATTAGAATCAACGTTGGAAGAAACGTTATGTGACTGGAAAAGGAGCTAAGTTCACAATCGGCGGCAGACTGCAAAGTAAGCCGTCGTGAAACACGGACTGGGAGCGACTCTCATTTGGCAAACCTTGAAACGGAAAGTCTTAAATACATAAACTGGATATAAAGGCCGTGCACGTTCTGCATTAATCTGTGGACGGCGAAACAGCTCACTCTGGACAGATTACAATGGCGTAACTGATCAGTGACTACTGGGCACGCACGTTGCAATCGGCAGTATATACGAGGATGAGCTATGGGCGGAGTTTCGGACATACGTTCGCCGCTTCAAGTAGGGAGAGATTCCGACGCGTATCTTAAACAGAGATAAGGATTGACGTCTGTCTTTTTCGTAGAAAATTAAGTTCTGCGTGTAAATTACAAAGACAAGTTATGTACCTAATACTTCTAGAGATGTACCTGGTGAAAAGGTCCAAGTTTCAAAGGTACACGTGATTTGCTTGACGCTAACTGAGCGTAGAAAGAGGAAATGGGGTAACTAACGAATAAGCTATTGATAAAAATTGAATGTAAAATTGTTAATAATAATGCCCCTCGTAGGGAAGTATTATACAACACGTTTCATTTGTTTGTACTGATAACAAAAAAAGAAAAACATACTGACGTTTCAGGTATGAGCAAATAGTGAATTGATCAAATGTAGCGAAACACGTTGTGGGTGGTCAACAGGGACAGGGGTGCCGTGTGACGTCACACCTCAGTGTGGGCTGCTGTGCGGTTGCTACGGCTGTAGACGCGCCTCAGCCGCTGTGGTCACGGCCAAGGCTTCATGAACCACTCGGCTGCAACGGTAGCTCTGTGTTGCCACAGCCAAATCTCGGCATTCACTGGTTATTTGTTGATGCTGCCACCAAATTTGCAGCAATTATTCACAGTGTGCAGTATGTAATTCGGTTGGCCCTCTTACTAAATATTGAGTTTATGAAGTTACAGATGAATTCCATATAGAAGTAATCACAAAATCATTCCTATGCCGCAACAGAAAATGCTCTGACTGTAGAAATTGTATCCTGGATGATTGCATGCTAAACGCAAAACTGCTATTTTGCTCGTTCTTTACCTAAGAAAGATACGATAGTAGTAATACAAACAGACAACTTCGACATGAGTTATGGCCTCAGTTCAGTTCATAAGAAGTAGTCAGAATCAGTTGTCTGTAAAATGAGAAGTGGCAAGGACGAAAACTTTAATCAGTTTGTCCAACGAGGGTAATAGCAGATTTCTGTGATAGCTCTTAGTTCCACTGCGTAGTTTATTGTTTAAAATAGTCATAGCATTAAACCACCAGGAACGTTGAGTATGACTGCTAGTTGCCGCTTTCGTTACTTCTTTCCATTTTCATTTATATCGTAGAATCCCTTATACTTGGAGGAAATTTGAATTTAACTGCCATCATTCCGTGGCGGCAACAGCAACAATCGACCGCTGATGCAGCGATAGAGCTCTGTGGGTCGCACAGTACGGGAAACGGCCGGAGAAACGGGGCGAGACATATTCATTGCTGCTTTCTGCAATTGCGATTAATATCGAAAGTAGCACACGTTTAATACAATAGCTTTACAAGAATGTGATGCATGTATCGTAATCAAAGTCTTAGCTGTATTGTTCGCCGAAACTTTCAAAAATGACCATTCTACGTGAATCTATTGTGAAACGAATCAAAATTATATACACCTCTTAACCGAGCCAGTCAATTTACTTCCTCGCATCGTCAGTCCGGATGATCGTGTGTAAATAGTGTCTTTGCATTAACCTTTTAGAAGATGTTCACTACAACAACAACTTGCAATGTCATTTTACTTACGAAATTTATACTATCTCAGCAAACAAGGAGTGAATGATGTCGATGTGTGTAGGTTACCTAGCCCCATAAACTGAGTAGCTGTGACGTAAAGTCTTTATGTTATCTCGTTATATGCATACGACAGAGTAACGAATCTGCCCTTTGGATGGGACAGTGTACTGATACGAATTGTTAAGCTCTGTCTGTGGAAACAAATAATCGCTTTTAGTTTCTCCTGACCAGCGACTACTTTCATTCTACTTACTAACAATGACAACAATATCGGAAGGTGGTAAATGTTTCCCATTTTCCTTAATGTAGGTGAGCGACAAGAATAAAATATTTGCTGTAAGTTACACGATGGCGATATCGAGACATCAGTATGAACCATGCAACAGAATTCTTTGCGGAGGTTTCAAACACATGGTGGCATTACACTAGGCCCTGAATCACAGCTATCGAACTGATTCGGTCAATTTAAGAGTTTCACATGTGTGTCTGTGCACGATTTTCGCTGCATGCTTACTAAGATTGCAAGGGGGGACGGGAATGGTTACCTCATCCAAACCAAGCGACAGAGGTAGATACGTATGTGACACTTATCCATAGCTTTCATACTGACTGCATGCGATGAAAGAGTTGAATTTATGAAATGTGATACATTATGAATCCATAAACAGCATAGGGAGCTCCCTAAAAGCAAGTACCTTGAAAGACTTTATGTATGAGCCAAACATTGATATTATTCTAGTTACAGAAGTAAAGGATACTGCACTACACGATGTATTGGGATATAGCGTTGTAATTAATGCTGGAACTGGAGATGAATTAGAGACCGTGATACTCGCGAAAGAGGGCATAATAGTGGATCACGTTGAAAACTCACATGTAATACAGTTGTAACTTGTACTGTTTACAACACCTGGCTATTTAATATATATGTTCCACCTGGTAGCAGTAAACGACGTAAACGAGCAGAGTTTCTTTAATTACGAAATTGTCCCTCTCTTCAGATTTCATTAAGGTAATATCATTTTGGCAGAAGATATGAAAGGCGTTCTACGTCCAAGAGGTCAAACTCCTAATCGGAACCCTTCTATTGAATTATAAAACGTAAACAAGAGTACCATTAAATTAACACGTAGAGCATAAAACAGCGACATGGCTGGGTTTACATTAATTATTAACTGCTGGGAAGGTCGCTCGTACAGGCTACACCTGTGGAACAGAGACCAACGTGCTGCACACAGAAGTGTGGCGCAGCAGCTGCACTGAGCACGCTGCACTCGCGTGCACAGCTGATGTGGAGCGACAGGGCGCCCACCACACCAGAAGTCATGACGGAACCTCAACCCTGCACACCTACTGCCAGATGCCGAATGCTGCGACCGTTCCCGCAAAAATATGCAAGAATGGGAAGATAACTTCACATCCTATATTTCTTTCCTCAGTTTGTGGACAATATGCACGAAAGTAAACTGTCTCCAGAAGGTGTGCTGCCTTTGGGATATGTGCTGTCCTTTGGAGGAGAGCAGTATTTAGGAAATGTGCTGTCTTTGCAAGATGTCCTGCATTTGCAATGTGTGCAGCCTCCACAAGGTGTGCTGCCTTTGCAAGGCAGTTGTTCTTTGCAAGGTGTTCTCCTTTGCAAGATTTTCTGCCATTGCATTCTGTCCTGTCTTCGCAAGGTGTGCTACTTTCGTGAGGTGTGCTGCCTTTGCAAGCTGTTCTGCCTTGACACAGTGTGTAGCCTTCGCAAGGTGTGCAGCCTATGCTAGGTTTTCTGCCTCTACTATCAGAAGATGTGCTACCTTCACAAGATGTGCTGGCTTCTCAAGGAGTGCTGCTTCACAAGAAATGTTGCATTAGCTAGGTGTGTTGCCTTCACAATATGTGCTGCCTTTGCAAGGTTACCTTGCGGAAGCTGCATATCCAGTGAAGGAAGTCAACCTTTCGAAAGTAGCAAACCTTGCGAAGGTAGCACAGCATGCAAAGGAAGAAGACCATGTGAAGAAATAAGACACTGCAAAGGCAGTACATATTGTGAAGGAGGGCCAACTTGTGAAGGCAGCACACCTTGTGAAGCCAGTACACTGTATAAATGCAGCATACAGTATGAAGGCAGCACACATTGTGAAGAAGCCGGCCGCGGTGGCCGACAGGTTCTAGGCGCTTCAGTCAGGACCTGCGCAACTGCTATGGTCGCTGGTTCGAATCCTGCCTCGGGCGTGGATGTGCGTGATGTCCTTAGGTTAGTTAGGTTTCAGTAGTTCGAAGTTCTAGGTGACTGATGACCTCAGATGTTAAGTCCCATAGTGCTCAGAGCCATTTGAACCACATTGCGCAGACAGAATCACTTGTGAAGGCTGCAAACACCGCAAAGGCAGCACACATTGTGAACATAGCACACTTTGCTAAGGCAGCATACCTTGTGAAAGCTGCACAGATTGCGAATGCTGCACACTTTGAAATCAATGCAAGCATTGCAAATACTACAAATTTTATGAAGGATGCACACCTTGTAAAGGCTGCATACCCTGCAAAAGCAGCACATGCTGCAAAGGCGGCACACAATGAAAATGCAACACATGTTCAAATGCAGCACAGCCTGCAAAGAGGCACATGCAGCAAAGGCAGCACATGCTGCAAAGGCAGCACACATTGAGAAGCCTGAAACACACTGGAAAGGCAGCACAAACTGGAAAAGCAGCAGATGCTGGAATGGAAGAACACACTGGAAAGGCGCAGAAATTGGTAAGGCATCACAAACTGGATAGGCAACACTCACTGGAAACGCAGAACACACTGCGGAGCCACATCACTTGAAAACAACACACAATGTGAGGCAGCACACGCTGCGACTGCAGCCTTACCAGTGTGTGATGCCTTTCCAGTATGTGGTGCCTTTCTAGTGTGTGATGCCTTTCCAGTGTGGTTCAAAATGGTTCAAATGGCTCTGAGCACTATGGGACTTAACATCTATGGTCATCAGTCCCCTAGAACTTATAACTACTTAAACATAACTAACCTAAGGACAGCACACAACACCCAGTCATCACGAGCAGAGAAAATCCCTGACCCCGCCAGGAATCGAACCCGAGCGTGGGAAATGAGAACGCTACCACACGACCACGAGCTGCGGACTCCAGCGTGGTGCTTTCCACTATGTGTGCTTCTCCAGTGTTGCTGCATATTAAATGTGTGCTTCCTTTCCGATGTGTGCTGCCTTCCCAATATGTGCTGCCTTCCCAATGTGTGCTGTCTTTAAAATATGAGGTGACTTTCCAATGTGTGTTGCTTTCTAATATGTGCTACCTTTGCAACATGTGCTGTCATGGCAGTATGTTCTGCCATTGCAGCGTGCTGCTGCCACAGCAGTGTGTGCTGCTATTGCAGTGTGTTCTGCCGTTGCAGCATGGGGTCCTTTCCAATTTGTGCTGCCTACCATTGTGTGTGGATTTCTAGTGTGCACTGCTTTTCTAGTGAGTCCTGCCTATCCAGTTTGTGATGCATTTCCATTGAGTGCTGCCTTTCCAGTGTGTGCTGCATCTCCAGTGAGTGCTGCCTGTCCAGTTTGTGATGCGTTCCAGTGTCTGCTGCCTTTATAGTGTGTGTTGCATATCCAAAGTGTGCTGCCTTTATAGTGTGTGCTGCATATCCAGGTTGTGATGCATATCCAGGGTGTGCTGCCTTTCCAGGGTGTGTTGCCCTTCCATGGTGTGCTGCCTTTCCAGGGTGTGCTGCCTTTCCAGGTTGTGCTGCCTTTCCAGGTTGTGCTGCCTTTCCAGGTTGTGCTGCCTTTCCAGGGTGTGCTGCCTTTCCAGGGTGTGCTGCCTTTCTGGGGTATGCTGCCTTTCTGGGGTATGCTGGCTTTCCAGAGTATGCTGCCTTTCCATGGTGAGCTGCCTTCCCAGTGTGTGTGATTTTGCTGTGTGTGCGGCCTTTCGAGTGTGTATGGCTTTCCGATGTGTGTGCAAGCATGTGCTGCCTTTGCAGTGTGTATTACCTTTCCAGCATGTGCTACCTTTCCTGCATATCCTGCCAATGTAGCGCATGCTGACATTTACAGCATGTGCTGCCATAGGACCACATGCTGCCATAGCAGCGAGTGTGGCTATAGAGGCATGTGCTGTTATAGAGGGAGGTGCATGCTGCCTTTGCAGCATTTGCTGAATTCCCAATGTATGCTGCCTTTTCAGCGAGTGCTGGCTATGCAGTGTGTACTGCCATTGCACCAGGTGCTGCCTTATCATCATGTGCTTCACAGCATGTGCAGTGTTTGCAGGGCCTGCTGCCTTTGCAGTGTGTGCTGCCTTTGCAGTGCATGTTTTCTTTGCAGTGCCTACTACCTTTGCAGCGTGTGCTGCATTTAAAGTGCAGGCTGCCTTTGCCATGCGTGGTGCCTTTCCTTGTCTTCTGCTTTTCTAGTGTTTCCGGCCTTCCAGTGTGTGCTGCCTATCCACATTGTGACACTTTACAGTGTGTTGTTATTTCATTGTATGCTTTCTTCCCAGTGCATGCTGGGTTTCAGTGTGCAGTACCTTGCCATTGTGTGACGCCTTTCCAATATGTGCTGACTTTTCAGTTTGTGCTGCCTTTCTCAGCATGGGCTGCCTTTGCAGTGTGTGCTGCCTAGTATTGTGTGCCGCCTTTGTAGCATGTGCTGCCTTTGTAGTGTGTGCTGCCATTGCAGCATGTGCTGCTGTTGCAGCGTTTGCACCCTTTGCATGGTGTGCAGCCTTTGTAGCATATGCAGCCTTTGTAGCATATGCAGCCATTGCAGCATGTGCTGCCTTTGCAGCTTGTGCTGCCATTCAATTGTGTGCTTGTTTTATAGTGCATATTGCCTTTACAGTGCGTGCCGCCTTTCCAAGACAGCAAAGACAGTACGATTTCCAAAGGCAGTACGCCGTGTGAAGATAGCACACCTTGTGTAGACAGCACGACTTTCAAAGATGGCACACCTTGCGAAGACAGCATGTCTTGCCAGACAGCGTGTCATGGCAACACAGCACGACTTGCATAGGCAGCACACCTTGTAAAGGCAGCATGACTTACAAAATCAGCTCACCTTGTGAGGACAGCACACCTTGCGAATGCAGAACTCGTTGTGAACAAAGCTCGCCTTGCGAAGACAAATAGCCTTACAAAGACAGTGCGGCTTGCAAAGACAGCACGCCTTGTGATGGAGGAATGCTTAGCAAAAGCAGTACTCCATGTCAAGGCAGCCAACCTGAAGAAGACAGCATACCTTGCGAAGGCAGCACACCTTGCGAAGGCAGCACGCAAAGGCAGCACGCCATGTGAAGGCAGCACACCTTGCGAAGGCAGTACACCTTGCGAAGGCAGGACGCCTTTCAAAGGCAACACGCCTTGCGAAGGCATCATGCCTTTTAGGGCAGCATGCCATGTGAAGGCAGAACTGCTTGCAAAGGCAGCACATCTTGCAAAAACAGCACACCTTTCAAAGAGAGCAAACCTTGCAAATACAGTATGCATTGTAT
Organism: Schistocerca nitens; assembly: GCF_023898315.1. NCBI lineage: Eukaryota > Metazoa > Arthropoda > Insecta > Orthoptera > Acrididae > Schistocerca > Schistocerca nitens. Next base: position 178,238,786 of record NC_064625.1, on the reverse strand, counting down.
AGACAGCTCACCTGGCAAACACAGTACACCTTGCAAAGACAGCAAACCTTGCAAAGACTGCATGACTTGCAAAGAATTCACGGCTTGTAAGGAATTCACGCCTTGCAAAGATGGCACACATTTCAAAGATGGCACACCTTGCCAAGATGGTACTCAATTCCAAGACAAAACACCTTGCATAGCCAGAACAGCATGCCTTGACAAGGCAGGACACCTTGACAAGACAGCATGCCTTGAGAAGACAGCACGCCTTGCCAAGACAGCACACTCTGCCAAGAAAGCATGCCTTGCCAAGAAAGCATGCCTTGCCAAGACAGCATGCATTGCCAAGACAGCACACCTTGCCAAGACAGCACACCTTGCGAAGACAGCATGCCTTGCAATGATGGCACACCTTGTGAAGACAACTTACCTTGCAAAGACAGCACACCTTACGAAGAGAGCACGCCTTGCCAATACAGCACGCCTTGCTAAGACAGCACGCCTTGCCAAGACAGAACACCTTGCTAAGAAAGCATGCCTTGGTAGTACATCATGGCCTGCTAAAACAGCACAGCTTGCTAAGAAAGCAAACCATGAGAAAACAGCACACCTTGTGAAAACAGTACGCCTTGGCAAAACAGCATGACTTGCCAAGACAGCACAACTTGCTAAAGCAGCATGCCTTGCGAAAACAGGATGGCTAGCGAAGACAGCACGCCTTCAAAAGATGCCATGGCATGCGAAGGCAGCATGCCTTGTGAAGACAGCACACCTTGTGTAGACAGAACACCTTTTGCAGACAGCCATCCTTGTGTAGACAGCTTGCCTTGTGTAGACAGCATGCCTTGTGTAGGCAGCATGCCTTATGTAGACAGCACGCATTGTGTAGACAGAACACATTGTGTAGACAGCACATCTTCCAAAGACATATGTAGACAGTACATCATGTGTAGACAGAATGTCATGTGTAGACTGAACGAAATCTGCCGACAGCATGCCATGTGTAGATAGCACGCCATATGTAGAAAGTACACAATGTGTAGACAGCACGCCTTGATAAGACAATATGCGTAGCGAAGATAGTATGCGTACCCAAGACAGCACACCTTGCCAAGAGTGCGCACATAGCCAAGACAGCACTCCTTGCGAAGGCAGCAATCCTTGTGAAGGCAGTACACCTTGTGAAGGCTGCACTCCTTGCAAAGGCAGCACTCCTTGTGATGGCAGCACTCCTTGTGATGGCAGCACTCCTTGTGATGGCAGCACTCCTTGCGAAGGCAGCAATACTTGCGAAGGCAGCACTCCTTGTGAAGGCAGCACTCCGTGCAAACGCTGCACTCCATGCGAAGGCTCCACTCCGAGCGAAGGTTGCACTCCGAGCGAAGGTTGCACTCCGAGTGAAGGTTGCACTCCGAGCGAAGGTTGCACTCGGTGTGAAGGCTGAGCTCCGTGCGAAGGCTGCACTCGGTGTAAAGTCTGCACTCGGGGCGAAGGCTGCACTCGGTGCGAAGGCTGCACTGCGTGCGAAGGCCTCACTCTGTGTGACGGCATCACTCTGTGCGAAGGCAGCACTCCTTGCGAAGGCTGCATTCTGTGCGAAAGCTGGAGTCCTTGCGAAGGCTGCATTCTGTGCGAAGGCTGGAGTCCTTGCGAAGGCTGAACTCTGTGCGAAGGCTGCAGTCCTTGCGAAGGCTGCAATCCGTGTGGAGACTGCATTCTGTGCAAAGACTGCACTCCGTGCGAAGGCTGCACTCGGTGCGAAGGCTGCACTCCATGCGAAGGCTGCACCCCGTGCGAAGGCTGCAATCTGTGCGAAAGCAGCACTCCGTGCGAAGGCAGCACTCCGTGCGAAGGCAGCACTCCGTGCGAAGGCAGCACTCCGTGCGAAGGCATCACTCGTTGAGAAGGCAGCACTTCTTCCGACGGCAGCACTCCTTGCGAAGGCAGCACGCCTTGCGAAATCAGCACTCCTTGCGAATCAGCACTCCTTGCGAAGGCAGCACTCCTTGCGAAGGGTGCACTCCTTGCGAAGGCTGCAATTCGTGCGAAGGCAGCACTCCTTGTGAAGGCAGCACTCCTTGCGAAGGCAGCACTCCTTGCAAAGGCAGCACTCCTTGCGAATCAGCACTCCTTGCGAAAGAATCACTCCTTGCGAAGGCAGAACTCCTTGCGAAGGCTGCACTCCCTGCGAAGCCTGCACTCCTTGTGAAGGCTGCACTCGTTGGGAAGGCTGCACTCCGTGCGATGGCTGCATTCTGTGCAAAGGCTGCACTCCCTGCGAAGGCTGCACTCCCTGCGAAGGCTGCACTCCCTGCGAAGGCTGCACTCCGCGCGAAGGCTGCACTCCGTGCGAAGGCTGCACTCTGTGCGAAGGGAGCACGCCTTGTGAAGGCAGCAGTCCTTGCGAAGGGAGCACGCCTTGTGAAGGCAGCAGTCCTTGCGAAGGCAGCACTCCTTAAAAAGGCAGCTCTCCTTGTGAAGGCAGCACTCCTTGCGAATCAGCACTCCTTGCAAATCAGCACTCCTTGCGAAGGCAGCACTCCTTGCGAAGGGTCCACTCCTTGCGAAGGCTGCACTCCGTGCAAAGGCAGCACTCCTTGCGAAGGGAGCACGCCTTGTGAAGGCAGCAGTCCTTGCGAAGGCAGCACTCCTTAAAAAGGCAGCTCTCCTTGCGAAGGCAGCACTCCTTGCGAATCAGCACTCCTTGCGAATCAGCACTCCTTGCGAAGGCAGCACTCCTTGCGAAGGGTGCACTCCTTGCGAAGGCTGCACTCCTTGCAAAGGCTGCACTCTGTGCGATGGCTCCACTCCTTGTGAAGGCTGCAGTCCATGCGGAGGCTGCACTCGGTGCAACAGCAGCACTTCGTGTGAAGGCAGCACTCGATGTGCAGGCAGCACTTCTTGCGAAGGCAGCACTCCTTTCGAAGGCAGCACTCTTTGCAATGGCAGCACTCCTTGCGAAGGCACCACTGCTTGTGAAGGCAGCAATCCTTGCGAAGCCAGCACGCCTTGCAAAGGCAGCACTCCTTGCGAAGGCAGCACTCTGTGGGAAGGCTGCACTCCATGCGAAGGGTGCTCGCCGTGCAACAGCAGCACTTCGTGCGAAGGCAGCACTCCATGCGAAAGCTTCACTCCATGTGAAGCCTGCACTCCATGCCAAGGCGGCACTCCATGCGAAGGCTGCACTTCGTGGGAAGGCTTCACTCCGTGCGAAGGCTGCACTACGTGCGAAAACTGCACTCCGTGCGATGGCTGCACTCCTTGCGAACGCTGCACTCCTTGTGAAGGCTGCACTCCTTGTGAAGGCTGCACTCCTTGCGAAGGCTGCACTCCATGCGAAGGCTGCACTCCCTGCGAAGGCTGCACTCCGTGCAAAGGCTGCACTCCATGTGAAGGCTGCACTCCATGTGAAGGCTGCACTCCGTGGGAAGGCTGCACTCCGTGTGAGGTCTGCAGTCCGTGCAAAGGCTGCATCCCGTGCGAAGGCTGCACTCCGTGCGAAGGCCGCACTCCGTACGATGGCTGCACACCGTGTGAAGGCTGCACTCCACGCAAACGCTGCACTCCATGCGAGGGCTGCACTCCGAGCGAAGGTTGCACTCTGAGCGAAGGTTGAACTCCGAGCGAAGGCTGCACTCTGAGCCAAGGCTGCACCTCGAGCGAAGGCTGCACACCGTGCGAATGCTGCACTCCGTGCGAAGGCAGCACACCTTGAGAAGGCAGCACTCGTTGCGAGGGCAGCACTCCTTGCGAAGGTAGCTTTCCTTCGAAGGCAGCTTTCCTTCGAAGGCAGCACTCATTGCGAAGGAAGCACTCCTTCGAATCGGCACTCCTTGAGTAAGCAGCACTCTTTGCGAAAGCAGCACTCCTTGTGAAGGCAGCATTCCTTGCGAAGGCAGCTCTCCCAGGAAAGGATGCACTCCGTGAGAAGTCTGCACTCCCTGCGAAGGATGCACTCCGTGCGAAGGCTGCACTCCCTGCGAAGGATGCACTCCGTCGAAGGCATCACTCCGTGCGAAGGCTGCACTCCATGCGAAGGCTGCACTCCATGCGAAGGCTGCACTCCGTGCGAAGGTATCACTCCATGCGAAGGCTGCACTCCATGCAAATCCTGCACTCCATGTGAAGGCTGCACTCCCTGCGAAGGATGCACTCCGTGCGAAGGCTGCACTCCCTGCGAAGGCAGCACTCCATGCGATGGCTGCACTCGATGCAAAGGCTGCACTCCATGCAAACGCTGCACTCCATGCGAAGGCTGCACTCCGAGCGAAGGTTGCACTCCCAGCGAAGGTTGCACTCCCAGCGAAGGTTGCACTCCCAGCGAAGGTTGCACTCAGAGCGAAGGTAGCACTCCAAGCGAAGGTTCCACTCTGAGCGAAGGTTGCACTACATACGAAGACTGCAATCCATGCAAAAACCGCATTTCATGTGAAGGCTGCACCCCGTGCATAGGCTGCATTCTGTGCAAAGACTGCACTCTGTGCAAAGGCTGCTCTCCTTACGAAGGCTGCTCTCCTTACGAAGGCTGTACTCCGTGCGAAGGCTGCACTCCGTGCGAAGGCTGCACTCCCTGCGAAGGATGCACTCCGTGCGAAGGGTGCACCCCTTGCGAAGGCAGCACTCCTTGCGATGGCAGCACTCCTTGTGATGGCAGCACTCCTTGTGATGGCAGCACTCCTTGCAAAGGCAGCACTCCTTGCAAAGGCAGCACTCCTTGCAAAGGCAGCACTCCTTGCGACGGCAGCACTCCTCACGAAGGCAACACTCCTCGCGAAGGCTGCACTCTGTGCGAAAGCAGCACTCCTTGCGAAGGCTGCACTCCTTGCGAAGGTTACAATCCTTGCAAAGGCTGCACTCTGTGCGATGGCTGCACTCCATGCAAAGGCGGCACCCCATGCGAAGGCTGCACTCCGTGCAACAGCAGGACTTCGTGCGAAGGCACCACTCCATGTGAAGGCTTCACTCAATGCGAAGGCTGCTCTCCATGCGATGGCTGCACTCCATGCGAAGGCTGCACTCCATGTAAAGGCTGCACTCCGTGCACCAGCAGCACTCCGTGTGAAGGCTTCACTCCATGCGAAGGCTGCACTCCATCCAAATGCTGCACTCCACGTGTGGTCTGCACTCGATGCAGAGGCTGCACTCCATGCAAATGCTGCACTCCATGTGAAGGCTGCACTCTGAGCGAAGGTTGCACTCCAAGCGAAGGTTGCACTCCCAGCGAAGGTTGCACTCCGAGCGAAGGTAGCACTCCAAGCGAAGGTCCACTCCGAGCGAAGGTTGCACTACATACGAAGACTGCAATCCATGCGAAAACCGCATTTCATGTGAAGGCTGCACCCCGTGCATAGGCTGCATTCTGTGCAAAGACTGCACTCTGTGCAAAGGCTGCTCTCCTTACGAAGGCTGCACTCCGTGCAAAGGCAGCACTCTGTGCAAAGGCAGCACTCCTTGCGAAGGCAGCACTCCTTGCGAATGCTGCACTCTGAGCGAAGGCTGCAGTACTTGCCAATGCTGCAGAGCGAACGCTGCAGTCCTTGCGAATGCTGCACTCTGCGCGAATGCTGCACTCTGTGCGAAGGCTGCACTCCGTCCGAAGGCTGCACTCGTTGCGAAGGCAGCACTCCTTGTGATGGCAGCACTCCTTGCAAAGGCGGCACTCATTGCGAAGGCAGCACTCCTTCCGAAGGCAGCACTCCTTGCGAAGGCTGTACACTGTGCGAAGGCTGCAGTCCATGCGAATGCTGCACTCTGTGCGAAGGCTGCAGTCGTTGCAAAGGTTACACTCCGTGCGAAGGCCGCACTCCGTCTGAAGGCTGCACTCCTTGCGAAGGCAGCACTCCTTGTGATGGCAGCACTCCTTGCGAAGACAGCACTCCTTGCGAAGGCAGAATCCTTGCGAAGTGCACTCCTTGCGAAAGCTGCACTCTGTGCGAAGGCTGCAGTCCTTGAGAATGCTGCACTCTGTGCGAAGGCTGCAGTCCTTGCGAATGCTGCACTCTGTGTGAAGGCTGCAGTCCCTGCGAATGCTGCACTCTGTGCGAAGGCTGCAGTCCTTGCAAAGGCTGCAGTCCGTGCGAAGGCTGCCCTCCGTCCGAAGGCTGCACTCCTTGCAAAGGCAGCACTCCTTGTGATGGTAGAACTCCTTGCAAAGGCAGCACTCCTTGCGAGGGCAGCACTCCTTGCGAAGGCAGCTCTCCTTGCGAAGGCAGCACTCATTGCGAAAGCAGCACTCCTTGCGAATCAGCACTCCTTGCGAAAGCAACACTCCTTGTGAAGGCAGCACTCCTTGCGAAGGCAGCACTGCTAGCGAAGGCTGCACTCCTCGTGAAGGCTGCACTCCTTGCGAAGGCTGCACTCCTTGCGAAGGCTGCACTCCTTGCAAAGGCTGCAATCCTTGTGAAGGCTCCACGCCATGCAAAGGCTGCACTCCGTGCGATGTGCTGCACGCCATGCTAAGGCTGCCCTCCATGCGAAGGCTGCACTCCATGCAAACAATGCACTCCATGCGAAGGCTGCACTCCGAGTGAAGGTTGCACTCCGAGCGAAGGTTTCACTCCGAGCGAGGGTTGCACTCGGTACGAAGACTGCAATCCATGCGTAAACTGCATTCCATGTGAAGGCTGCACCCCATGCAAAGGCTGCACAACGTGCAAAGGCTACATTCTGTGCAAAGGCTGCACTCCTTGGAAAGCCTGAGCTCCTTATGAAGGCTGCACTCCTTGCGAAGGCTGCACTCCATGCTTAGGTTCACTCTGTGCAAAGGCTGCACTCCGTGCGAAGGCTGCACTCCGTGTGAAGGCTGCACTCCGTGGGAACGCTGCACTCTGTGCGAAGGCCTGCATTCCGTGCGAAGGCTGCACTCCGTGCGAAGGCTGCTCTCCGTGCGAAGGCCGCACTCAGTGCGAGGGCTGCACTCCGTGCGAAAGCTGCATTCCGTGCGAAGGCTGCTCTCCCTACGAAGGCTGCAATTCATGCGAAGGCAGCACTCCTTGCGAAGCATCACTCCTTGCGAAGGCAACACTCCTTGCAAAGGCAGCACTCCTTGCGAATCAGCACTCCTTGCGAAGGCAGCACTCCTTGCGAAGGCAGCACTCCTTGCGAAGGCTGCACTCCGTGCAAAGCCTGCACTCCTTGCGAAGGCTGCACTCCTTGGGAAGGCTGCACTCCGTGCGATGGCTGCACTCCGTGCGAAGGCTGCACTCCCTGCGTAGGCTGCAATTCGTGTGAAGGCAGCACTCCTTGGGAAGGCAGCACTCCTTGCGAAGGCAGCACTCCATGAGAAGGCTGCATTCTGTGTGAAGGCTGCAGTCCTTGCGAAGGCTGAACTCTGTGCGAAGGCTGCAGTCCTTGCGAAGCCTGCACTCCGTGCGAAGGCTGCACTCCGTGCAAATGCTACACTCCGTGCGAAGGCAGCACTCCGTGCGAAGGCAGCACTCCGAGCGAATGCAGCACTCCGTGCGAAGGCAGCACTCCCTGCGAAGGCAGCACTCCTTGCGAAGGCAGCACTCCTTGCGAAGGCAGCACTCCTTGCGAAGGCAGCACTCCTTAAAAAGGCAGCTCTCCTTGCGAAGGCAGCACTCCTTGCGAATCAGCACTCCTTGCAAATCAGCACTCCTTGCGAAGGCAGCACTCCTTGCGAAGGGTGCACTCCTTGCGAAGGCTGCACTCCGTGCAAAGGCAGCACTCCTTGCGAAGGGAGCACGCCTTGTGAAGGCAGCAGTCCTTGCGAAGGCAGCACTCCTTAAAAAGGCAGCTCTCCTTGCGAAGGCAGCACTCTTTGCGAATCAGCACTCCTTGCGAATCAGCACTCCTTGCGAAGGCAGCACTCCTTGCGAAGGGTGCACTCCTTGCGAAGGCTGCACTCCGTGCAAAGGCTGCACTCTGTGCGATGGCTCCACTCCTTGTGAAGGCTGCAGTCCATGCGGAGGCTGCACTCCGTGCAACAGCAGCACTTCGTGTGAAGGCAGCACTCCATGTGCAGGCAGCACTTCTTGCGAAGGCAGCACTCCTTTCGAAGGCAGCACTCTTTGCAATGGCAGCACTCCTTGCGAAGGCACCACTGCTTGTGAAGGCAGCAATCCTTGCGAAGCCAGCACGCCTTGCAAAGGCAGCACTCCTTGCGAAGGCAGCACTCCGGGGGAAGGCTACACTCCATGCGAAGGGTGCACGCCGTGCAACAGCAGCACTTCGTGCGAAGGCAGCACTCCATGCGAAGGCTTCACTCCATGTGAAGCCTGCACTCCATGCCAAGGCGGCACTCCATGCGAAGGCTGCACTTCGTGGGAAGGCTTCACTCCGTGCGAAGGCTGCACTACGTGCGAAAACTGCATTCCGTGCGATGGCTGCACTCCTTGCGAAGGCTGCACTCCTTGTGAAGGCTGCACTCCTTAAGAAGGCTGCACTCCTTGCGAAGGCTGCACTCCATGCAAAGGCTGCACTCCCTGCGAAGGCTGCACTCTGTGCGAAGGCTGCACTCCATGTGAAGGCTGCACTCCATGTGAAGGCTGCACTCCGTGGGAAGGCTGCACTCCGTGTGAGGTCTGCAGTCCGTGCAAAGGCTGCAACCCGTGCGAAGGCTGCACTCCGTGCGAAGGCCGCACTCCATACGATGGCTGCACACCGTGTGAAGGCTGCACTCCACGCAAATGCTGCACTCCATGCGAGGGCTGCACTCCGAGCGAAGGTTGCACTCTGAGCGAAGGTTGCACTCCGAGCGAAGGCTGCACTCTGAGCCAAGGCTGCACCTCGAGCGAAGGCTGCACACCGTGCGAATGCTGCACTCCGTGCGAAGGCAGCACACCTTGAGAAGGCAGCACTCGTTGCGAGGGCAGCACTCCTTGCGAAGGCAGCTTTCCTTCGAAGGCAGCTTTCCTTCGAAGGCAGCACTCATTGCGAAGGAAGCACTCCTTCGAATCGGCACTCCTTGAGAAAGCAGCACTCTTTGCGAAAGCAGCACTCCTTGTGAAGGCAGCATTCCTTGCGAAGGCAGCTCTCCCAGGAAAGGATGCACTCCGTGAGAAGTCTGCATTCCCTGCGAAGGATGCACTCCGTGCGAAGGCTGCACTCCCTGCGAAGGATGCACTCCGTCGAAGGCAGCACTCCGTGCGAAGGCTGCACTCCATGCGAAGGCTGCACTCCATGCGAAGGCTGCACTCCATGCGAAGGTATCACTCCATGCGAAGGCTGCACTCCATGCAAATCCTGCACTCCATGTGAAGGCTGCACTCCCTGCGAAGGAAGCACTCCGTGCGAAGGCTGCACTCCCTGCGAAGGCAGCACTCCATGCGATGGCTGCACTCGATGCAAAGGCTGCACTCCATGCAAACGCTGCACTCCATGCGAAGGCTGCACTCCGAGCGAAGGTTGCACTCCCAGCGAAGGTTGCACTCCCAGCGAAGGTTGCACTCCCAGCGGATGTTGCACTCAGAGCGAAGGTAGCACTCCAAGCGAAGGTTCCACTCCGAGCGAAGGTTGCACTACATACGAAGACTGCAATCCATGAGAAAACCGCATTTCATGTGAAGGCTGCACCCCGTGCATAGGCTGCATTCTGTGCAAAGACTGCACCCTGTGCAAAGGCTGCTCTCCTTACGAAGGCTGCTCTCCTTACGAAGGCTGTACTCCGTGCGAAGGCTGCACTCCGTGCAAAGGCTGCACTCCCTGCGAAGGATGCACACCGTGCGAAGGGTGCACCCCTTGCGAAGGCAGCACTCCTTGCGATGGCAGCACTCCTTGCGATGGCAGCACTCCTTGTGATGGCAGCACTCCTTGCAAAGGCAGCACTCCTTGCAAAGGAAGCACTCCTTGCAAAGGCAGCACTCCTTGCGAAGGCAGCACTCCTCGCGAAGGCAGCACTCCTAGCGAAGGCTGCACTCTGTGCGAAAGCAGCACTCTGTGCGAAAGCAGCACTCCTTGCGAAGGCTGCACTCCATGTAAAGGCTGCACTCCGTGCACCAGCAGCACTCCGTGTGAAGCCTTTACTCCATGCGAAGGCTGCACTCCATGCAAATGCTGCACTCCACGTGTGGTCTGCACTCGATGCAGAGGCTGCACTCCATGCAAATGCTGCACTCCATGTGAAGGCTGCACTCTGAGCGAAGGTTGCACTCCAAGCGAAGGTTGCACTCCCAGCGAAGGTTGCACTCCGAGCGAAGGTAGCACTCCAAGCGAAGGTTCCACTCCGAGCGAAGGTTGCACTACATACGAAGACTGCAATCCATGCCAAAACCGCATTTCATGTGAAGGCTGCACCCCGTGCATAGGCTGCATTCTGTGCAAAGACTGCACTATGTGCAAAGGCTGCTCTCCTTACGAAGGCTTCAATCCGTGCAAAGGCAGCACTCTGTGCAAAGGCAGCACTCCTTGCGAAGGCAGCACTCCTTGCGAATGCTGCACTCTGAGCGAAGGCTGCAGTACTTGTCAATGCTGCAGAGCGAACGCTGCAGTCCTTGCGAATGCTGCACTCTGCGCGAATGCTGCACTCTGTGCGAAGGCTGCACTCTGTCCGAAGGCTGCACTCGTTGCGAAGGCAGCACTCCTTGTGATGGCAGCACTCCTTGCAAAGGCGGCACTCCTTGCGAAGGCAGCACTCCTTCCGAAGGCAGCACTCCTTGCGAAGGCTGTACACTGTGCGAAGGCTGCAGTCCATGCGAATGCTGCACTCTGTGCGACGGCTGCAGTCCTTGCAAAGGTTGCACTCCGTGCGAAGGCCGCACTCCGTCTGAAGGCTGCACTCCTTGCGAAGGCAGCACTCCTTAGGATGGCAGCACTCCTTGCGAAGACAGCACTCCTTGCGAAGGCAGAATCCTTGCGAAGTGCACTCCTTGCGAAAGCTGCACTCTGTGTGAAGGCTGCAGTCCTTGAGAATGCTGCACTCTGTGCGAAGGCTGCAGTCCTTGCGAATGCTGCACTCTGTGTGAAGGCTGCAGTCCTTGCGAATGCTGCACTCTGTTCGAAGGCTGCAGTCCTTGCAAAGGCTGCAGTCCGTGCGAAGGCTGCCCTCCGTCCGAAGGCTGCACTCCTTGCAAAGGCAGCACTCCTTGTGATGGTAGAACTCCTTGCAAAGGCAGCACTCCTTGCGAGGGCAGCACTCCTTGCGAAGGCAGCTCTCCTTGCGAAGGCAGCACTCATTGCGAAGGCAGCACTCCTTGCGAATCAGCACTCCTTACGAAAGCAACACTCCTTCTGAAGGCAGCACTCCTTGCGAAGGCAGCACTGCTAGCGAAGGCTGCACTCCTCGTGAAGGCTGCACTCCTTGCGAAGGCCGCACTCCTTGCGAAGGCTGCACTCCTTGCAAAGGCTGCAATCCTTGTGAAGGCTGCACGCCATGCAAAGGCTGCACTCCGTGCGATGTGCTGCACGCCATGCGAAGGCTGCCCTCCATGCGAAGGCTACACTCCATGCAAACAATGCACTCCATGCGAAGGCTGCAATCCGAGTGAAGGTTGCACTCCGAGCGAAGGTTTCACTCGGAGCGAGGGTTGCACTCGGTACGAAGACTGCAATCCATGCGTAAACTGCATTCCATGTGAAGGCTGCACCCCATGCAAAGGCTGCACAACGTGCAAAGGCTACATTCTGTGCAAAGGCTGCACTCCTTGGAAAGCCTGAGCTCCTTATGAAGGCTGCGAAGTGCACTCCTTGCGAAGGCTGCATTCTGTGTGAAAGCTGGAGTCCTTGCGAAGGCTGCATTCTGTGCGAAGGCTGGAGTCCTTGCGAAGGCTGAACTCTGTGCGAACGCTGCAGTCCTTGCGAAGGCTGCAATCCGTGTGCAGACTGCATTCTGTGCAAAGACTGCACTCCGTGCGAAGGCTGCACTCTGTGCGAACTCTGCTCTCCGTACGAAGGCCGCACTCAGTGTGAGGGCTGCACTCCGTGCGAAAGCTGCACTCCGTGCGAAGGCTGCTCTCCCTGCGAAGGCTGCAATTCGTGCGAAGGCAGCACTCCTTGCGAAGCAGCACTCCTTGCGAAGGCAACACTCCTTGCAAAGGCAGCACTCCTTGCGAATCAGCACTCCTTGCGAAGGCAGCACTCCTTGCGAAGGCAGCACTCCTTGCGAAGGCAGCACTCCTTGCGACAGCTGCACTCCGTGCAAAGCCTGCACTCCTTGCGAAGGCTGCACTCCTTGGGAAGGCTGCACTCCGTGCGATGGCTGCACTCCGTGCGAAGGCTGCACTCCCTGCGTAGGCTGCAATTCGTGTGAAGGCAGCACTCCTTGGGAAGGCAGCACTCCTTGCGAAGGCAGCACTCCATGAGAAGGCTGCATTCTGTCTGAAGGCTGCAGTCCTTGCGAAGGCTGAACTCTGTGCGAAGGCTGCAGTCCTTGCGAAGCCTGCACTCCGTGCGAAGGCTGCACTCCGTGCAAATGCTCCACTCCGTGCGAAGGCAGCACTCCGTGCGAAGACAGCACTCCGTGCGAAGGCAGCACTCCGTGCGAAGGCAGCACTCCGTGCGAAGGCAGCACTCCTTGCGAAGGCAGCACCCCTTGCGAAGGCAGCACTCCTTGCGAAGGCAGCACTCCTTGCGAAGGCAGCACTCCTTGCGAAGGCTGCACTCCTTGCGAAGGCTGCACTCCTTGGGAAGGCTGCACTCCGTGCGATGGCTGCACTCCGTGCGAAGGCAGCACTCCTTGCGAAGGCAGCACTCCTTGCGAAGGCAGCACTCCTTGCGAAGGCAGCACTCCTTGCGAAGGCTGCACTCCTTGGGAAGGCTGCCCTCCCTGCGTAGGCTGCAATTCGTGCGAAGGCAGCACTCCTTGCGAAGGCAGCACTCCTTGCGAAGGCAGCACTCCATGAGAAGGCTGCATTCTGTGTGAAGGCAGCACTCCATGCGAAGGCTTCACTCCATGTGAAAGCTGCACTCCATGCCAAGGCGGCACTCCATGCGAAGGCTGCACTCCGTGGTAAGGCTTCACTCCGTGCGAAGGCTGCACTCCGTGCGAAGGCTGCACTCCTTGCGATGGCTGCACTCCTTGCGAAGGCTGCACTCCTTGCGAAGGCTGCACTCCTTGCGAAGGCTGCACTCCTTGCGAAGGCTGCACTCCTTGCGAAGGCTGCACTCCTTGCGAAGGCTGCACTCTGTGCGAAGGCTGCACTCCCTGCGAAGGCTGCACTCCCTGCGAAGGCTGCACTCTGTGGGAAGGCTGCACTCCGTGTGAGGTCTGCACTCCGTGCAAAGGCTGCACTCTGTGCAAAGGCTGCACTCCGTGCGAAGGCCGCACTCGGTGCGATGGCTGCACTCCGTGCGAAGGCTGCACTCCACGCAAACGCTGCACTCCACGCGAACCTGCACTCCGAGCGAAGGTTGCACTCCGAGCGAAGGTTGCACTCCGAGGGAAGGCTGCACTCCGAGCCAAGGCTGCACCTCGTGCGAAGGCTGCACTCCGCGCGAAGGCTGCACTCCGCACGAATGCCGCATTCCATGCGAAGGCTGCAATCCGTGCGAAGGCTCCACTCCGTGCGAAGGCTGCAATCCGTGCGAAGGCAGCACTTCTTGCGAAGGCAGCACTCCTTGCTAAGTCAGCACTCCTTGCGATGGCTGCACTCTGTGCGAAGGCTGCAGTCCTTGCGAATGCTTCACTCTGTGCGAAGGCTGCAGTCCTTGCTAGTGCTGCACTCTGTGTGAATGCTGCAGTCCTTGCGAATACTGCACTCTGTGCGAAGGCTGCAGTCCTTGCAAAGGCTGCACTCCGTGCGAAGGCTGCCCTCCGTCCGAAGGCTGCCCTCCGTCCGAAGGCTGCACTCCTTGGGAAGGCAGCACTCCTTGTGATGGTAGCACTCCGTGCAAAGGCAGCACTCCTTACGAAGGCAGCACTCTTTCCGAGTGCAGCACTGCTTTCGCAGGCAGCTCTCCTTGCGAAGGCAGCACTCATTGTGAAGGCAGCACTCCTTGCGAATCAGCACTCCTTGTGAAAGCAACACTCCTTGTGAAGGCAGCACTCCTTGCGAAGGCAGCACTGCTAGCGAAGGCTGCACTCCTTGCGATGACTGCACTCCTTGCGAAGGATGCACTCCGTGCAAAGGCTGCACTCTGTATGATGGCTGCACTCCATGCGAAGGCTGCACTTCATACGAAGACTGCACTCCGTGCAACAGCAGCACTTCGTGCGAAGGCAGCACTCCATGTGTAGGCTTCACTCCATGCGAATGCTGCACTCCATGCGATGGCTGCACTCCATGCGAAGGCTGCACTCCATGCGAAGGCTGCACTCCGTGCAACAGCAGCACTCCATGCGAAGGCATCACTCCATGCGAAGGCTGCACTCCATGCAAATCCTGCACTTCATGTGAAGTCAACACTCGATGCAGAGGCTACACTCCATGCAAACGCTGCACTCCATGCGAAGGTTGCACTCTGAGCGAAAGTTTCACTCCGAGCGAAGGTTCCACGCCGAGCGAATGTTGCACTCCATACGAAGACTGCAATCCTAGCGAAAACTGCATTTCATGTGAAGGCTGCACCCCGTGCAAAGGCTGCACCCTGTGCAAAGGCTGCATTCTGTGCAAAGGCTGCACTCTGTGCAAAGGCTGCACTCCTTGCTAATGCTGTGCTCCTTACGAAGGCTGCACTCTTTGCTAAGGCTGCACTCCATTCGAAGGCTGAACTCCGTGCGAAGGCTGCACTGCGTGCAAAGGCTGCACTCCGTGCGAAGTCTGCATTCAGTGCGAAGGCTGCACTCCGAGTGAAGGCTGCACTCCGTGCGAAGGCTCCACTCCGTGCGAAGGCTGCACTCCGTGCAAAGGCAGCACTCCTAGTGAAGGCAGCACTCCTTGCGAATCAGCACTCCTTGCAAAAGAAGCAATCCTTGTGAAGGCTGCACTCCTTGCGAAGGCTGCACTCCTTGTGAAGGCTGCACTCCTTGTGAAGGCTGCACACCGTGCAAAGGCTGCACTCTGTGCGATGGCTGCACGCCATGCGAAGGCTGCCCTCCATGCGAAGGCTGCACTCCATGCAAACAATGCACTCCATGCGAAGGTTGCGCTCCGAGTGAAGGTTGCACTCCGAGTGAAGGTTCCACTCCGAGCGAGGGTTGCACTCGGTATGAAGACTGCAATCCATGCATAAACTGCATTCCATGTGAAGGTTGCACCCCGTGCAAATGCTGCACAATGTGCAAAGGCTACATTCTGTGCAGAGGCTGCACTCCTTGGAAAGCCTGAGCTCCTTACGAAGGCTGCACTCCTTGCGAAGGCTCCACTCCATGCTTAGGCTGCACTCTGCGCGAAGGCTGCACTCCGTGCGAATGCTGAACACCGTGCGAAGGCTGCACTCCGTGCGAACGCTGCACTCTGTGCGAAGGCCTGCATTCCGTGTGAAGGTGGCACTCCGTGCAAAGGCTGCTGTCCGTGCGAAGGCTGCACTCCCTGCGAAGGCTGCAATTCGTGCGAAGGCAGCACTCCTTGTGAAGGCAGCACTCCTTGCGAAGGCAGCACTCCTTGCGAAGGCAGCACTCCTTTCGAAGGCACCACTCCTTGCAAAGGCAGCACTCCTTGCGAATCAGCACTCCTTGCGAATGCAGCACTCCTTGCGAAGGCAGCACTCCTTGCGAAGGCAGCACTCCTTGCGAAGGCTGCACTCCCTGCGAAGGCAGCACTCCTTGCGAATCAGCACTCCTTGCGAATCAGCACTCCTTGCGAAGGCAGCACTCCTTGCGAAGGCTGCACTCCCTGCAAAGCCTGCACTCCTTGCGAAGGCTGCACTCCTTGGGAAGGCTGCACTCCGTGCGAAGGCAGCACACCGTGCGATGGCTGCACTCGGTGTGAAGGCTGCACTCCGTGCGAAGGCTGCACTCCGTGGGAAGGCTGCACTCCATGCGAAGGCTGCACTCCGTGCGAAGGGTGCCCTCTGTGCTAAGGCTGCACTCCGTGCGAAGGCTGCACTCCGTGTGACGGCCTGCACTCCGTGCGAAGGCAGCACTCCTTACGAAGGGAGCACGCCTTGTGAAGGCAGCAGTCCTTGCGAAGGCAGCACTCCTTAAGAAGGCAGCTCTCCTTGCGAAGGCAGCACTCCTTGCGAATCAGCATTCCTTGCGAAAGCAGCACTCCTTGCGAAGGCAGCACAATTTGCAAAGGCTGCACTCCTTGCGAAGGCTGCACTCCATGCAAAGGCTGCACTCCGTGCGATGGCTCCACTCCTTGTGAAGGCTGCAGTCCATGCGAAGGCTGCACTCCGTGCAACAGCAGCACTTCGTGTGAAGGCAATACTCCATGTGCAGGCAGCACTTCTTGCAAAGGCAGCACCCCTTTCGAAGCCAGCATTCCTTGCGAATGCAGCACTCCTTGCGAAGGCAGCACTCCTTGCGAAGGCAGCACTCCATGAGAAGGCTACATTCTGTGTGAAGGCTGCAGTCCTTGCGAAGGCTGAACTCAGAGCGAAGGCTGCAGTCCTTGCGAAGGTTGCACTCCGTGGGAAGGCTGCACTCCGTGCGAAGGCTGCACTCCGTGGGAAGGCTGCACTCCGTGCGAAGGCTGCACTCCGTGCGAAGGCTGCACTCCGTGCGAAGGCTGCACTCCTTGCGAAGGCTGCCCTCCTTGCGAAGGCTGCACTCCGTGTGAAGGCTTCCCTCCGTGCGGTGGCAGCACTCCGTGCGATGGCTGCACTCCGTGCGAAGAGTGCACGCCGTGCAACAGCAGCACTTCGTGCGAAGGCAGCCCTCCGTGCGAAGGCTTCACTCCATGTGAAGGCTGCACTCCATGCCAAGGCGGCACTCCATGCGAAGGCTGCACTCCGTGGGAAGGCTGCACCCCGTGCGAAGGCTGCACTCCGTGCGAAGGCTGCACTCCGTGTGAAGGCCGCACTCCGAGCGATGGCTGCACTCCGTGCGAAGGCTGCACTCCACGCAAACGCTGCACTCCATGCGAGGGCTGCACTCCGAGCGAAGGTTGCACTCCGAGCGAAGGTTGCACTCCGCGCGAAGGCTGCACTCCGCTCGAATGCCGCATTCCATGCGAAGGCTGCAATCCGTGCGAGGGCTCCACTCCGTGCGAAGGCTGCACTCCGTGCGAAAGCAGCACTCCGTGCGAAGGCAGCACCCCTTGAGAAGGCAGCACTCCTTGCGAGGGCAGCACTCATAGCGAAGGCAGCTTTCCTTCGAAGGCAGCACTCCTTCGAATCGGCACTCCTTGAGAAAGCAGCACTCTTTGCGAAAGCAGCAGTCCCTGCGAAGGCAGCATTCCTTGCGAAGGCAGCACTCCCAGGGAAGGATGCACTCCGTGAGTAGTCTGCACTCCCTGCGAAGGATGCACTCCGTGCGAAGGCTGCACTCCCTGCGAAGGATGCACTCCGTCGAAGGCAGGACTCCGTGCGAAGGCTGCACTCCATGCGAAGGCTGCACTCCATGCGAAGGCTGCACTCCATGCGAAGGCAGCACTCCATGCGAAGGCTGCACTCCGTGCAACAGCAGCACTCCGTGCGAAGGTGTCACTCCCTGCGAAGGCTGCACTCCATGCAAATCCTGCACTCCATATGAAGGCTGCACTCCCTGCGAAGGATGCACTCCGTGCGAAGGCTGCACTCCCTGCGAAGGCAGCACTCCATGCGATGGCTGCACTCGATGCAAAGGCTGCACCCCATGCAAACGCTGCACTCCATGCGAAGGCTGCACTCTGAGCGAAGGTTGCACTCCCAGCGAAGGTTGCACCCCCAGCGAAGGTTGCACTCAGAGCGAAGGTAGCACTCCAAGCGAAGGTTCCACTCTGAGCAAAGGTTGCAGTAAATACGAAGACTGCAATCAATGCGAAAACCGCATTTCATGTGAAGGCTGCACCTCGTGCAAAGGCTGCATTCTGTGCAAAGACTGCACTCTGTGCAAAGGCTGCTCTCCTTACGAAGGCTGCACTCCGTGCGAAGGCAGCACTCCGGTCGAAGGCAGCACTCCTTGCGAAGGCAGCGCTCCTTGCGATTGCTGCACTCTGAGCGAAGACTGCAGTCCTTGCCAATGCTGCACTCTGAGCGAAGGCTGCTGTCCTTGCGAATGCTGCACTCTGTGTGAAGGCTGCAGTCCTTGCGAAGGCTGCATTCCTTGCGAAGGCTGCACTCCTTGCGAAGGCTGCACTCCGTGCAATGGCTACACTCGGGGCGATTGCTGCACTCCTTGCGAAGGCTTCACTCTGTGCAACAGCAGCACTTGGTGGGAAGGCAGCACACCGTGTGAAGGCTTCACTCCATGTGAAGGCTGCAATCCATGCGATGGCTGCATGCCATGCGAAGGCTGCCCTCCATGCGAAGGCTGCACTCCATGCAAACACTGCACTCCATTCGAAGACTCCACTCCGATCGACGGTTGCACTCCGAGGAATGGTTCCACTCCGAGCGAAGGTTGCACTCCATACGAAGACTGCAATCCATGCGAAAACCGCATTTCATGTGAAGGATGCACCCTGTGCAAAGGCTGCACCCTGTCCAAAGGCTGCACTCCGTGCGAAGGCTGCACTCCGTGCGAAGGCTGCACTCCGTGCGAAGGCTGCACTCCGTGCGAAGGCTGCACTCCGTGCGAAGGCTGCACTCGGTGCGATGGCTGCACTCGGTGCGAAGGCTGCACTCCGTGCGAAGGCTGCACTCCGTGCGAAGGCTGCACTCCGTGCGACGGCTGCACTCCGTGCGAATGCTGCTCTCCGTGTGAAGGCTGCACTCCTTGCGACGGCAGCAATCCTTGTGATGGCAGCACTCTTTGCAAAGGCCCCACTCCTTGCAAAGTCAGCACTCCTTGCGAAGGCAGCAATCTGTGCGAAAGCTGCAGTCCTTGCGTATGCAGCACTCTGTGCGAAGGCTGCAGTCCCTGCGAATGCTGCAATCTGTGCGAAGGCTGCAGTCCTTGCGAAGGCTGCACTCCGTGCGAAGGCTGCACTCCGTCAGAAGGCTACACTCCTTGCGAAGGCAGCACTCCATGTGATGGCAGCACTCCTTGCAAAGGCAGCACTCCTTGCAAAGGCAGCACTCCTTGCGAAGGCAGCACTCCATGTGATGGCAGCACTCCTTGCAAAGGCAGCACTCCTTGCAAAGGCAGCACTCCTTGCGAAGGCAGCACTCCATGTGATGGCAGCACTCCATGTGATGGCAGCACTCCTTGCAAAGGCAGCATTCCTTGCTAAGGCAGCACTCCTTCTGAAGGCAGCACTCCTTGCGAAGGCTGCATTCTGAGGGAAGGCTGCAGTCTTGCGAATGGTGCACTCTGTGCGAAGGCTGCAGTCCTTGCGAAGGCTGCACTCCGTGTGAAGGCTGCACTCCGTGTGAAGGCTGCACTCCTTGCGAAGGTTGCACTCCGTGCAAAGGCAGTATTCCGTGCGAGGGCTGCACTCCATCCGAAGGCTGCACTCCTTGCGAAGGCAGCACTCCTTGTGATGGCAGCACTTCTTGCAAAGGCAGCACTCCTTGCGAAGGCAGCTCTCCTTGAGAAGGCAGCACTCATTGCGAAGGCAGCACTCCTTGCGAATCAGCACTCCTTGCGAAAGAAGCACTCCTTGCGAAAGCAGCACTCCTTGCGAAAGCAGCACTCCTTGCAAAGGCAGCACTCCTTGCGAAGGCAGCACTCCTTGCGAAGGCAGCACTCCTTGCGAAGGCAGCACTCCTAGCGGAGGCAGCACTCCTAGCGAAGGCTGCACTCCTTGCGAAGGCTGCACTCCTTGCGAAGGCTGCACTCCTTGTGAAGGTTGCACTCTCTGCAAAGGCTGCACTCTGTGCGATCGCTGCACTCCATGCGAAGGCTGCACTCCATGCGAAGGCTGCACTCCGTGCAACAGCAGCACTTCGTGCGAAGGCAGCACTCCTTGTGAAGGCTTCACTCCATGTGAAGGCTGCACTCCATGCGATGGCTGCGCTCCATGCGAAGGCTGCACTCCATGCGAAGGTTGCACTCCGTGCACCAGCAGCAATCCGTGTGAAGGCATCAGTCCATGTGAAGGCTGCACTCCATGCAAATACTGCACTCCTTGTGAAGTCTGCACTCGATGCAAAGGCTGCACTCCATGGAATCGCTGCACTCCATGCAAAGGCTACACTCCGAGTGAAGGTTGCACTCCCAGTGAAGGTTACACTCCGAGCGAAGGTAGCACTCCAAGCGAAGGTTCCACTCCGAGTGAAGGTTGCACTCCATACAAAGACAGCAATCTATGCGAAAACCGCATTTCATGTGAAGGCTGCACCCCGTGCAAAGGCAGCATTCTGTGCAAAGACTGCACTCTGTGCAAAGGCTGCTCTCTTTATGAAGGCTGCACTCCGTGCGAAGACAGCACTCCGTGCGAAGGCAGCACTCCTTTCGAATGCTGCACTCTGAGCAAAGGCTGCAGTCCTTGCGAATGCTGCACTCTGTGCTAAGGCTGCAGTCCTTGCGAAGGCTGCACTCCGTGTGGAGGCTGCACTCCGTCCGAAGGCTGCACTACTTGCGAAGGCAGCACTCCTTGTGATGGCAGCACTCCTTGCAAAGGCAGCACTCCTTGCGAAGGCAGCACTCCTTGTGAAGTAAGCACTCCTTGCGAAGGCTGCACTCTGTGCGAAGGCTGCAGGCCTTGCGAATGCTGCACTCTGTGCCAAGCCTGCAGTCCTTGCGAATGCTGCACTCTGTGCGAAGGCTGCAGTCCTTGCGAATGCTGCACTCTGTGCGAACGCTGCAGTCCTTGCGAAGGCTGCAGTCCGTGCGATGGCTGCACTCCATGCAACAGCAGCACTCCGTGCGAAGGCATCACTCCAAGCGAAGGTTGCACTCCATACGAAGACTCCAATCCATCCGAAAACCGCATTTTATGTGAAGGCTGCACCCTGTGCAAAGGCTGCATTCTGTGCAAAGACTACACTCTGTGCAAAGGCTGCTCTCTTATGAAGGCTGTACTCCGTGCGAAGGCTGCACTCCGTGCGAAGGCTGCACTCTGTGCGAAGGCTGCACTCCGTGCGAAGGCTGCACTCCCTGCGAAGGATGCACTCCGTGCGAAGGCTACACTCCATGCGAAGGCTGCACCCCTTGCGAAGGCAGCACTCCTTGCGATGGCAGCACTCCTTGTGATGGCAGCACTCCTTGCAAAGGCAGCACTCCTTGCAAAGGCAGCACTCCTTGTGAAGGCAGCACTCCTCGCGAAGGCAGCACTCCTCGCGAAGGCAGCACTCCTTGCGAAAGCAGCACTCCTTGCGAAGGCTGCACTCCTTGCGAAGGTTACAATCCGTGCAAAGGCTGCACTCTGTGCGATGGCTGCACTCCATTCGAAGACTCCAATCAATCCGAAAACCGCATTTTATGTGAAGGCTGCACCCTGTGCAAAGGCTGCATTCTGTGCAAAGACTGCACTCTGTGCAAAGGCTGCTCTCCTTACGAAGGCTGTACTCGGGGCGAAGGCTGCACTCCGTGCGAAGGCTGCACTCCGTGCGAAGGCTGCACTCCGTGCGAAGGCTGCACTCGCTGCGGAGGATGCCCTCCCTGCGGAGGATGCACTCCGTGCGAAGGCTGCACTCCATGCGAAGGTTGCACTCCGTGCACCAGCAGCACTCCGTGTGAAGGCATCACTCCATGTGAAGGCAGCACTCCATGCAAATGCTGCACTCCTTATGAAGTCTGCACTCGATGCAAAGGCTGCACTCCATGGAAACGCTGCACTCCATGCAAAGGCTGCACTCCGAGCGAAGGTTGCACTCCCAGTGAAGGTTGCACTCCGAGCGAAGGTAGCACTCCAAGTGAAGGTTCCACTCCGAGTGAAGGTTGCACTCCATACGAAGACAGCAATCTATGCGAAAACCGCATTTCATGTGAAGACTGCACCCTGTGCAAAGGCTGCTTTCTGTGCAAAGGCTGCATTCTGTGCAACGACTGCACTCTGTGCAAACGCATCTCTCTTTACGAACGCTGCACTCCGAGCGAAGACAGCACTCTGTGCGAAGGCAGCACTCCTTGCGAAGTCAGCACTCCTTGCGAATGCTGCACTCTGAGTGAAGGCTGCAGTCCTTGCCAATCCTGCACTCTGAGCGAAGGCTGCAGTCCTTGCGAATGCTGCACTCTGTGCGAAGGCTGCAGTCCTTGCGAAGGCTGCACTCCGTGTGGAGGCTGCACTCTGTCCGAAGGCTGCACTCCTTGCGAAGGCAGCACTCCTTGCGAAGGCAGCACTCCTTGTGATGGCAGCACTCCTTGCAAAGGCAGCACTCCTTGCGAAGGCAGCACTCCTTGTGAAGTAAGCACTCCCTGCGAAGGCTGCACTCTGTACGAAGGCTGCAGTCCTTGCGAATGCTGCACTCTGTGCGAAGCCTGCAGTCCTTGCGAATGCTGCACTCTGTGCGAAGGCTGCAGTCCTTGCGAATGCTGCACTCTGTGCGAACGCTGCAGTCCTTGCGAAGGCTGCACTCCGTGCAATGGCTGCACTCCATGCAACAGCAGCACTCCGTGCGAAGGCATCACTCCATGCGAAGGCTGCACTCCATGCAAATGCTGCACTCCATGTGAAGTCTGCAATCGATGCAAAGGCTGCACTCCATGCAAACGCTGCACTCCATGCGAAGGCTGCACTCCGAGCGAAGGTTGCACTCCCAGCGAAGGTTTCACTCCCAACAAAGGTTGCACTCCGAGTGAAGGTAGCACTCCAGGCAAAGGTTCCACTCCAAGCGAAGGTTGCACTCCATACGAAGACTCCAATCCATCCGAAAACCGCATTTTATGTGAAGGCTGCACCCTGTGCAAAGGCTGCATTCTGTGAAAAGACTGCACTCTGTGCAAAGGCTGCTCTCCTTACGAAGGCTGTACTCTGTGCGAAGGCTGCACTCCGTGTGAAGGCTACACTCCGTGCAAACGCTGCACCCCTTGCGAAGGCAGCACTCCTTGTGATGGCAGCACTCCTTGCAAATGCAGCACTCCTTGCGAAGGCAGCAGTCCTCGCGAAGGCAGCACTCCTTGCGAAGGCTACACTCCATGCGAAGGCTGCACCCCTTGCGAAGGCAGCACTCCTTGCGATGGCAGCACTCCTTGTGATGGCAGCACTCCTTGCAAAGGCAGCACTCCTTGCGAAGGCAGCACTCCTAGCGAAGGCAGCACTCCTCGCGAAGGCTGCACTCTGTGCGAAGGCAGCACTCCTTGCGAAAGCTGCACTCCTTTCGAAGGTTACAATCCGTGCAAAGGCTGCACTCTGTGCGATGGCTGCACTCCATGCGAAGGCTGCACTCCATACGAAGACTCCAATCCATCCGAAAACCGCATTTTATGTGAAGGCTGCACCCTGTGCAAAGGCTGCATTCTGTGCAATGAGTGCACTCTCTGCAAAGGCTGTTCTCGTTACGAAGGCTGTACTCCGTGCGAAGGCTGCACTCCGTGCGAAGGCTGCACTCCCTGCGAAAGATACACTCCGTGCGAAGGCTACACTCCATGCGAAGGCTGCACCCCTTGCGAAGGCAGCACTCCTTGCGATGGCAGCACTCCTTGTGATGGCAGCACTCCTCGTGAAGGAAGCACTCCTCGCGAAGGCAGCACTCCTCGCGAAGGCAGCACTCCTCGCGAAGGCTTCACTCAATGCAAAGGCTGCACTCCATGCGATGGCTGCACTCCATGCGAAGGCTGCACTCCGAGTGAAGGTTGCACTCCAAGCGAAGGTTGCACTCCCAACGAAGGTTGCACTCCGAGCGAAGGTAGCACTCCAAGCGAAGGTTCCACTCCGAGCGAAGGTTGCACTACATACGAAGACTGCAATCCATGCGAAAACCGCATTTCATGTGAAGGCTGCACCCCGTGCATAGGCTGCAATCTGTGCAAAGACTGCACTCTGTGCAAAGGCTGCTCTCCTTACGAAGGCTGCACTCCGTGCAAAGGCAGCACTCCGTGCGAAGGCAGCACTCAGTGCGAAGGCAGCACTCCTTGCAAAGGCAGCAGTCCTTGCGAATGCTGCTCTCTGAGCGAAGGCTGCAGTACTTGCCAATGCTGCAGATCGAACTCTGCAGTCCTTGCGAATGCTGCACTCTGTGCGAAGGCTGCACTCCGTCCGAAGGCTGCACTCCTTGCGAAAACAGCACTCCTTGTGATGGCAGCACTCCTTGCAAAGGCAGCACTCCTTGCGAAGGCAGCACTCCTTCCGAAGGCAGCACTCCTTGCGAAGGCTGTACACTCTGCGAAGGCTGCAGTCCTTGCGAATGCTGCACTCTGTTTGAAGGCTGCAGTCCATGAAAGGTTGCACTCTGTGCGAAGGCCGCACTCCGTCTGAAGGCTGCTCTCCTTGCGATGTCAGCACTACTTGTGATGGCAGCACTCCTTGCGAAGGTTCCACTCCGCGCGAAGGTTCACATTCCTTGTGAAAGCTGCACTCTGGGTGAAGGCTGCAGTCCTTCCGAATGCTGCACTCTGTGCGAAGGCTGCAGTCCTTGCGAATGCTGCACTCTGTGTGAAGGCTGCAGTCCTTGCGAATGCTGCACTCTGTGCGAAGGCTGCAGTCCTTGAAAAGTTTGCACTCCGTGCGAAGGCTGCCCTCCGTCCGAAGCCTGCACTCCTTGCGAAGGCAGCACTCCTCGCGAAGGCAACACTCCTCGCGAAGGCTGCACTCTGTGCGAAGGCAGCACTCCTTGCGAAGGCTGCACTCCTTGCGAAGGTTACAATCCGTGCAAAGGCTGCACTCTGTGCGATGGCTGCACTCCATGCGAAGGCTGCACTCCATACGAAGACTCCAATCCATCCGAAAACCGCATTTTATGTGAAGGCAGAATCCTTGCGAAGTCAACATTCCTTGTGAAAGCTGCACTCTGGGTGAAGGCTGCAGTCCTTGCGAATGCTGCACTCTGTGCGAAGGCTGCAGTCCTTGCGAATGCTGCACTCTGTGTGAAGGCTGCAGTCCTTGCGAATGCTGCACTCTGTGCGATGGCTGCAGTCCTTGAAAAGGTTGCACTCCGTGCGAAGGCTGCCCTCCGTCCGAAGCCTGCACTACTTGCGAAGGCAGCACTCCTTGCGAAGGCAGCTCTCCTAGTGAAGGCAGCACTCATTGCGAAGGCAGCACTCCTTGCAAATCAGCACTCCTTGCGAAAGCAACACTCCTTGTGAAGGCAGCACTGCTAGCGAAGGCTGCACTCCTTGCCAAGGCTGCACTCCTTGCGAAGGCTGCACCCCTTGCGAAGGCAGCACTCCTTGCGATGGCAGCACTCCTTGTGATGGCAGCACTCCTTGCAAAGGCAGCACTCCTTGCGAAGGCAGCACTCCTCGCGAAGGCAGCACTCCTCGCGAAGGCTGCACTCTGTGCGAAGGCAGCACTCCTTGCGAAGGCTGCACTCCTTGCGAAGGTTACAATCCGTGCAAAGGCTGAACTCTGTGCGATGGCTGCACTCCATGCGAAGGCTGCACTCCATACGAAGACTCCAATCCATCCGAAAACCGCATTTTATTGAAGGCTGCACCCTGTGCAAAGACTGCACTCTGTGCAAAGGCTGCTCTCCTTACGAAGGCTGTACTCCGTGCGAAGGCTGCACTCCGTGCGAAGGCTGCACTCCCTGCGAAGGATGCACTCCGTGCGAAGGCTACACTCCATGCGAAGGCTGCACCCCTTGCGAAGGCAGCACTCCTTGCGATGGCAGCACTCCTTGTGATGGCAGCACTCCTTGCAAAGGCAGCACTCCTTGCGAAGGCAGCACTCCTTTCGAAGGCAGCACTCCTTGCGAAGGCAGCACTCCTTGCGAAGGCAGCACTCCTTGCGAAGGCAGCACTCCTTGCGAAGGCAGCACTCCTCGCGAAGGCAGCACTCCTCGCGAAGGCAGCACTCCTCGCGAAGGCTGCACTCTGTGCAATGGCTGCACTCCATGCGAAGGCGGCACCCCATGCGAAGGCTGCACTCCGTGCAACAGCAGGACTTAATGCGAAGGCACCACTCCATGTGAAGGCTTCACTCAATGCGAAGGCTGCACTCCATGCGATGGCTGCACTCCATGCAAAGGCTGCACTCCGAGCGAAGGTTGCACTCCAAGCGAAGGTTGCACTCCCAGCGAAGGTTGCACTCCGAGCAAAGGTAGCACTCCAAGCGAAGGTTCCACTCCGAGTGAAGGTTGCAATACATACGAAGACTGCAATCCATGCGAAAACCGCATTTCATGTGAAGGCTGCACCCCGTGCATAGGCTGCATTCTGTGCAAAGACTACACTCTGTGCAAAGGCTGCTCTCCTTACGAAGGCTGCACTCCGTGCAAAGGCAGCACTCCGTGCAAAGGCAGCACTCCTTGCGAAGGCAGCAGTCCTTGCGAATGCTGCACTCTGAGCGAAGGCTGCAGAACTTGCCAATGCTGCACTCTGTGCGAAGGCTGCACTCTGTCCGAAGTCTGCACTCCTTGCGAAGGCAGCACTCCTTGCGAAGGCAGCACTCCTTGTGATGGCAGCCCTCCTTGCGAAGACAGTACTCCTTGCGAAGGCAGAATCCTTGCGAAGTCAGCACTCCTTGTGAAAGCTGCACTCTGTGCGAAGGCTGCAGTCCTTGCGAATGCTGCACTCTGTGTGAAGGCTGCAGTCCTTGCGAATGCTGCACTCTGTGCGAAGGCTGCAGTCCTTGAAAAGGTTGCACTCCGTGCGAAGGCTGCCCTCCGTCCGAAGGCTGCACTCCTTGCGAAGGCAGCACTCCTTGTGATGGTAGAACTCCTTGCAAAGGCAGCACTCCTTGCGAAGGCAGCACTCCGTGCAAAGGCAGCACTCCTTACGAAGGCAGCACTCCTTGCGAGGGCAGCACTCCTTGCGAAGGCAGCTCTCCTTGCGAAGGCAGCACTCCTTGCGAATCAACACTCCTTGCGAAAGCAACACTCCTTGTGAAGGCAGCACTCCTTGCGAAGGCAGCACTGCTAGCGAAGGCTGCACTCCTTGCGAAGGCTGCACTCCTTGCGAAGGCTGCACTGCTTGCGAAGGTTGCACTCCTTGTGAAGGCTGCACGCCGTGCAAAGGCTGCACTCCGTGCGATGGCTGCACGCCATGCGAAGGCTGCCCTCCATGCGAAGGCTGCACTCCATGCAAACAATGCACTCCATGCGACGGCTGCACTCCGAGTGAAGGTTGCACTCCGAGCGAAGGGTTCACTCCGAGCGAGGGTTGCACTCGGTACGAAGTCTGCAATCCGTGCGTAAACTGCATTCCATGTGAAGGCTGCACCCGGTGCAAAGGCTGCACAACGTGCGAAGGCTACATTCTGTGCAAAGGCTGCACTCCTTGGAAAGCCTGAGCTCCTTATGAAGGCTGCACTCCTTGCGAAGGCTGCACTCCATGCTTAGGTTCACTCTGCGCGAAGGCTGCACTCCGTGCGAAGGCTGCACCCCGTGCGAAGGCTGCACTCCGTGGGAACGCTGCACTCTGTGCGAAGGCCTGCATTCCGTGCAAAGTCTGCACTCCGTGCGAAGGCTGCTCTCCGTGCGAAGGCCGCACTCAGTGCGAGGGCGGCACTCCGTGCGAAGGCTGCACTCCCTGCGAAGGCTGCAATTCGTGCGAAGGCAGCACTCCTTGCGAAGGCAGCACTTCTTGCGAAGGCAGCACTCCTTGCGAAGGCAGCACTCCTTGCAAAGGCAGCACTCCTTGCAAAGGCAGCACTCCTTGCGAATCAGCACTCCTTGCGGAAGCAGCACTCCTTGCGAAGGCAGCACTCCTTGCGAAGGCTGCACTCCCTGCAAAGCCTGCACTCCTTGCGAAGGCTGCACTCCTTGGGAAGGCTGCACTCCGTGCGATGGCTGCACTCCGTGTGAAGGCTGCATTCCCTGCGAAGGCTGCAATTCGTGCGAAGGCAGCACTCCTTGCGAAGGCAGCACTCCTTGCGAAGGCAGCACTCCATGCCAAGGCTGCATTCTGTGTGAAGGCTGCAGTCTTTGCGAAGGCTGAACTCTGTGCGAAGGCTGCAGTCCTTGCGAAGGCTGCACTCCGTGCGAAGGCTGCACTCCGTGCGAAGGCTGCACTCCGTGCGAGGGCTGCACTCCGTGCGAAGGCTGCACTCCGTGCGAAGGCTGCACTCCGTGCGACGGCTGCACTCCGTGCGAAGGCAGCACTCCGTGCGAAGTCAGCACTCCGTGCGAAAGCAGCACTCATTGTGAAGGCAGCACTCCTTGCGAAGGCAGCACTACTTGTGAAGCCAGCACTCCTTGCGAAGGCAGCACTCCTTGCGAAGGCAGCACTCCTTGTGAAGGCAGCACTCCTTCGAAGCCAGCACTCCTTGCGAAGACAGCACTCCTTGCGAAGGCAGCACTCCTTGTGAAGGCTGCACTCCTTGTGATGGCTTCCCTCCATGCGATGGCAGCACTCCGTGCGATGGCTGCACTCCATGCGAAGGGTGCACGCCGTGCAACAGCAGCACTTCGTGCGAAGGCAGCACTCCATGCGAAGGCTTCACTCCATGTGAAAGCTGCACCCCATGCCAAGGCTGCACTCCATGCGAAGGCTGCACTCCGTGGGAAGGCTTCACTCCGTGCGGAGGCTGCACTCCGTGCAAAGGCTGCACTCCTTGCAATGGCTGCACTCCTTGCGAAGGCTGCACTCCTTGCGAAGGCTGCACTCCTTGCGAAGGCTGCACTCCGTGCGAAGGCTGCACTCCCTGTGTGGGCTGCACTCCCTGCGAAGGCTGCACTCCGTGCGAAGGCTGCACTCCATGCGAAGGCTGCACTCCGTGCGAAGGCTGCACTCCGTGTGAAGGCTGCACTCCGTGCGAAGGCTGCACTCCGTGTGAAGGCTGCACTCCGTGTGAAGGCTGCACTCCGTGCGAAGGCTGCACTCCGTGCGAAGGCTGCACTCCATGGGAAGGCTGCACTCCATGTGAGGTCTGCACTGCGTGCAAAGGCTGCACTCTGTGCAAAGGCTGCACTCTGTGCAAAGGCTGCACTCCGTGCGAAGGCCGCACTCGGTGCGATGGCTGCACTCCGGGCGAAGGCTGCACTCCACGCAAACGCTGCACTCCATGTGAACCAGCATTCCGAGCGAAGGTTGCACTCCGAGCGAAGGTTGCACTCCGAGCGAAGGTTGCACTCCGAGCAAAGGCTGCACTCCGAGCCAAGGCTGCACCTCGTGCGAATGCTGCATTCCGTGCGAAGGCTGCACTCCGCGCGAAGGCTGCACTCCGCACGAAGGCTGCACTCCGCGCGAATGCCGCATTCCATGCGAAGGCTGCACTCCGTGCGAAGGCTGCACTCCTTGCGAAGGCAGCACTCCTCACGAAGTCAGCACTCCTTGCGAAGGCTGCACTCTGTGCGAAGGCTGCAGTCCTTGCGAATGCTGCACTCTGTGCGAAGGCTGCAGTCCTTGCGAATGCTGCACTATGTGTGAAGGCTGCAATCCTTGCGAATGCTGCACTCTGTGCGAAGGCTGCAGTCCTTGCGAAGGCTGCAATCCGTGCGAAGGCTGCCCTCCGTCCGAAGGCTGCACTCCTTGCGAAGGCAGCACTCCTTGTGATGGTAGCACTCCTTGCAAAGGCAGCACTCCTTGTGAAGGCAGCACTCCTTATGAAGGCAGCACTCCTTCCGAGGGCAGCACTCCTTGCGCAGGCAGCACTCATTGCGAAGGCAGCACTCATTGCAAAGGCAGCACTCCTTGCGAATCAGCACTCCTTGTGAAAGCAACACTCCTTGTGAAGGCAGCACTCCTTTCGAAGGCAGCACTGCTAGCGAAGGCTGCACTCCTTGCGATGGCTGCATTCCTTGCGAAGGTTGCAATCCGTGCAAAGGCTGCACTCTGTACGATGGCTGCACTCCATGCGAAGGCTGCACTTCATATGAAGGCTGCACTCCGTGCAACAGCAGCACTTCGTGCGAAGGCAGCACTCCATGTGTAGGCTCCACTCCATGCGATTGCTGCACTCCATGCGATGGCTGCACTCCATGCGAAGGCTGCACTCCATGCGAAGGCTGCACTCCGTGCAACAGCAGCACTCCGTGCGAAGGCATCACTCCATGCGAAGGCTGCACTCCGTGCAAAGGCTGCACACCGTGGGAAGGCTGCACTCCGTGTGAGGTCTGCACTGCGTGCAAAGGCTGCACTCTGTGCAAAGGCTGCACTCCGTGCGAAGGCCGCACTCGGTGCGATGGCTGCACTCCGTGCGAAGGCTGCACTCCACGCAAACGCTGCACTCCATGAGAACCAGCATTCCGAGCGAAGGTTGCACTCCGAGCGAAGGTTGCACTCCGAGCGAAGGCTGCACTCCGAGCCAAGGCTGCACCTCGTGCGAATTCTGCATTCCGTGCGAAGGCTGCACTCCGCGCGAAGGCTGCACTCCGCACGAAGGCTTCACTCCGCGCGAATGCCGCATTCCATGCAAAGGCTGCACTCCGTGTGAAGGCTGCACTCCTTGCGGAGGCAGCACTCCTCGCGAAGGCATCACTCCATGCGAAGGCTGCACTCCATGCAAATCCTGCACTTCATGTGAAGTCTGCACTCGATGCAGAGGCTACACTCCATGCAAACGCTGCACTCCATGCGAAGATTGCACTCCGAGCGAAAGTTTCCCTCCGAGCGAAGGTTCCACCCCGAGCGAAGGTTGCACTCCATACGAAGACTGCAATCCTAGCGAAAACTGCATTTCATGTGAAGGCTGCACCCCGTTCAAAGGCTGCACCCTGTGCAAAGGCTGCATTCTGTGCAAAGGCTGCACTCTGTGCAAAGGCTGCACTCCTTGCTAATGCTGTGCTCCTTACGAAGGCTGCACTCTTTGCTAAGGCTGCACTCCATTCGAATGCTGAACTCCGTGCGAAGGCTGCACTGTGTGCAAGGGGTGCACTCCGTGCGAAGTCTGCATTCAGTGCGAAGGCTGCACTCCGAGTGAAGGCTGAACTCCATGCGAAGGCTGCACTCCGTGCGAAGGCTGCACTCCGTGCAAAGGCTGCACTCTGTGCGATGGCTGCACGCCATGCGAAGGCTGCCCTCCATGCGAAGGCTGCACTCCATGCAAACAATGCACTCCATGCGAAGGCTGCACTCTGAGTGAAGGTTGCACTCCGAGGGAAGGTTCCACTCCGAGCGAGGGTTGCACTCGGTATGATGACTGCAATCCATGCATAAACTGCATTCCATGTGAAGGTTGAACCCCGTGCAATGGCTGCACAATGTGCAAAGGCTACATTCTGTCCAAAGGCTGCACTCCTTGGAAAGCCTGAGCTCCTTACGAAGGCTGCACTCCTTGCGAAGGCTGCACTCCATGCTTAGGCTGCACTCTGCGCGAAGGCTGCACTCCGTGCGAATGCTGCACACCGTGCGAAGGCTGCACTCCGTGCGAACGCTGCACTCTGTGCGAAGGTATGCATTCCGTGCGAAGGCTGCACTCCGTGCGAAGGCTGCTGTCCGTGCGAAGGCTGCACTCCCTGCGAAGGCTGCAATTCGTGCGAAGGCAGCACTCCTTGCGAAGGCAGCACTCCTTGCGAAGGCAGCACTCCTTGCGAAGGCAGCACTCCTTGCGAATCAGCACTCCTTGCGAATCAGCACTCCTTGCGAATCAGCACTCCTTCCGAATGCAGCACCCCTTGCGAAGGCAGCACTCTTTGCGAAGGCTGCACTCCCTGTGAAGCCTGCACTCCTTGCGAAGGCTGCACTCCTTGGG
This sequence comes from Schistocerca nitens, assembly GCF_023898315.1. Classification (NCBI taxonomy): domain Eukaryota; kingdom Metazoa; phylum Arthropoda; class Insecta; order Orthoptera; family Acrididae; genus Schistocerca; species Schistocerca nitens. Next base: position 178,207,332 of record NC_064625.1, on the reverse strand, counting down.
AATGCTGCACTCCGTGCGATGGCTGCACTCCGTGCGAAGGCTGCACTCCCTGCGAAGGCTGCAATTCGTGCAAAGGCAGCACTCCTTGTGAAGGCAGCACTCCTTACGAAGGCAGCACTCCTTGCAAAGGCAGCACTGCTTGTGAAGGCAGCAATCCTTGCGAAGCCAGCACTCCTTGCAAAGGCAGCACTCCTTGCGAAGGCAGCACTCCATGAGAAGGCTACATTCTGTGTGTAGGCTGCAGTCCTTGCGAAGGCTGAACTCTGAGCGAAGGCTGCAGTCCTTGCGAAGGCTGCACTCCGTGCGAAGGCTGCACTCCGTGCGAAGACTGCACTCCGTGTGAAGGCTGCACTCCGTGCGAAGGCTGCACTCCGTGCGAAGGCTGCACTCCGTGGGAAGGCTGCAATCTGTGCGAAGGCTGCACTCCTTAGGAAGGCTGCCCTCCTTGCGAAGGCTGCACTCCGTGTGAAGGCTTCCCTCCATGCGATGGCAGCACTCCGTGTGATGGCTGCACTCCATGCGAGGGGTGCACGCCGTGCAACAGCAGCAATTCGTGCGAAGGCAGCACTCCATGCGAAGGCTTCACTCCATGAGAAGGCTGCACTCCATGCCAAGGCGGCACTACATGCGAAGGCTGCACTTCGTGGGAAACCTTCACTCCGTGCAAAGGCTGCACTAAGTGCGAAAACTGCACTCCGTGCGATGGCTGCACTCCTTGCGAAGGCTGCACTCCTTGTGAAGGCTGCACTCCGTGGGAAGGCTGCACTCCGTGTGAGGTCTGCAGTCCGTGCAAAGGCTGCACTCCGTGCGATGGCTGCACGCCATGCGAAGGCTGCCCTCAATGCGAAGGCTGCACTCCATGCAAACAATGCACTCCATGCGAAGACTGCACTCCGAGTGAAGGTTGCAATCCGAGAGAAAGGTTTCACTCCGAGCGAGGGTTACACTCGGTACGAAGACTGCAATCCATGCGTAAACTGCATTCCATGTGAAGTCTGCAACCCATGCAAAGGCTGCACAACATGCAAAGGCTACATTCTGTGCAAAGGCTGCACTCCTTGGAAAGCCTGAGCTCCTTATGAAGGCTGCACTGCTTGCGAAGGCTGCACTCCATGCTTAGGTTCACTCCGCGCGAAGGCTGCACTCCGTGCGAAGGCTGCTCTCCGTGCGAAGGCCGCACTCAGTGCGAGGGCTGCACTCCGTGCGAAGGCTGCACTCCATGGGAAGGCTGCACTCCGTGCGAAGGCTGCACTCCCTGCGAAGGCTGCACTCCCTGCGAAGGCAGCACTCCTTGCGAAGGCAGCACTCCTTGCGAAGGCAGCACTCCTTGCGAAGGCAGCACTCCTTGCTAAGGCAGCACTCCTTGCGAAGGCAGCACTCCTTGCAAAGGCAGCACTCCTTGCGAATCAGCACTCCTTGCGAAAGCAGCACTCCTTGCGAAGGCAGCACTCCTTGCGAAGGCTGCACTCCCTGCAAAGCCTGCACTCCTTGCGAAGGGTGCACTCCTTGGAAAGGCTGCACTTCGTGCGATGGCTGCACTCCGTGCGAAGGCTGCACTCCCTGCGAAGGCTGCAATTCGTGCGAAGGCAGCACTCCTTGCGAAGGCAGCACTCCTTGCGAAGGCAGCACTCCATGAGAAGGCTGCATTCTGTGTGAAGGCTGCAGTCCTTGCGAAGGCTGATCTCTGTGCGAAGGCTGCAGTCTTTGCGAAGGCTGCACTCCGTGCAAAGGCTGCACTCCGTGCGAAGGCTGCACTCCGTGCGAAGGCAGCACTCATTGCGAAGGCAGCACTCCTTGCGAAGGCAGCACTCCTTGTGAAGGCAGCACTCCTTGTGAAGGCAGCACTCCTTGTGAAGGCATCACTCCTTCGAAGCCAGCACTCCTTGCGAAGGCAGCACTCCTTGCGAAGGCATCACTCCTTGTGAAGGCTGCACTCCGTGTGAAGGCTTCCCTCTGTGCGATGGCAGCACACCGTGCGATGGCTGCACTCCATGCGAAGGGTGCACGCCGTGCAACAGCAGCACTTCGTGCGAAGGCAGCACTCCGTGCGAAGGCTTCACTCCATGTGAAGGCTGCACTCCATGCCAAGGCAGCACTCCATGCGAAGGCTGCACTCCGTGCGACGGCTGCACTCCTTGCGAAGGCTGCACTCCTTGCGAAGGCTGCACTCTTTGCGAAGGCTGCACTCCTTGCGAAGGCTGCACTCCGTGCAAAGGCTGCACTCCCTCCGAAGGCTGCACTCCCTGCGAAGGCTGCACTCCGTGCGAAGGCTGCACTCCGTGCAAAGGCTGCACTCCGTGGGAAGGCTGCACTCCGTGGGAAGGCTGCACTCCGTGTGAGGTCTGAACTCCGTGCGAACGCTGCACTCCGTGCGAAGGCTGCACTCCGTGAGAAGGCGGCACTCCGTGCGATGGCTGCACTCCTTGCGAAGGCTGCACTCCACGCAAACGCTTCACTCTATGCGAAGGCTGCACTCCGAGCGAAGGTTGCACTTCGAGCGAAGGTTGCACTCCGAGCGAAGGTTGCACTCCGAGCGAAGGCTGCACTCCGAGCCAAGGCTGCACCTCGTGTGAATGCTGCATTCCGTGCGAAGGCTGCACTCCGTGCGGATGCCTCAATTCGCGCAAATGCCGCATTCCATGCGAAGGCTGCAATCCGTGCGAAGGCTGCAATCCGTGCGAAGGCTCCACTCCGTGCCAGGGCTGCACTCCGTGCGAAAACAGCACTCTTTGCGAATGCTGCACTCTGTGCGAAGGCTGCAGTCCTTGCGAATGCTGCACTCTGTGCGAAGGCTGCAGTTCTTGCGAATGCTGCACTCTGTGTGAAGGCTGCAGTCCTTGCGAATGCTGCACTCTGTGCGAAGGCTGCAGTCCTTGCAAAGGCTGCACTCCGTGCGAAGGCTGCCCTCCGTCCGAAGGCTGCACTCCTTGCGAAGGCAGCACTCCTTGTGATGGTAGCACTTCTTGCAAAGGCAGCACTCCTTGCGAAGGCAGCACTCCGAGCAAAGGCAGCACTCCTTACGAAGGCAGCACTCCTTGCGAGGGCAGCACTCCTTTCGCAGGCAGCTCTCCTTGCGAAGGCAGCACTCATTGCGATGGTAGCATTCCTTGCGAATCAGCACTCCTTGCGAAAGCAACACTCCTTGTGAAGGCAGCACTCCTTGCGAAGGCAGCACTGCTAGCGTAGGCTGCACTCCTTGCGATGGCTGCACTCCTTGCGAAGGTTGCACTCCGAGCAAAGGCTGCACTCTGTACGATGGCTGCACTCCATGCGAAGGCTGCACTTCATACGAAGGCTGCACTCCGTGCAACAGCAGCACTTCGTGCGAAGGCAGCACTCCATGTGTAGGCTTCACTCCATGCGTATGCTGCACTCCATGCGACGGCTGCACTCCATGCGAAAGCTGCAATCCATGCAAACGCTGCACTTCATGCGAAGGTTGCACTCCGAGCGAAAGTTTCACTCCGAGCGAAGGTTTCACTCCGAGCGAAGGTTGCACTCCATACGAAGACTGCAATCCTAGCGAAAACTGCATTTCATGTGAAGGCTGCACCCCGTGCAAATGCTGCACCATGTGCAAAGGCTGCATTCTGTGCAAAGGCTGCACTCTGTGCAAAGGCTGCACTCCTTGCTAATGCTGTGCAACTTACGAAGGCTGCACTCTTTGCTAAGGCTGCATTCTGTGCGAACGCCAACATTCCGTGTGAAGGCAGCACTCCGTGCGAACGCTGCTCTCCATGTGAAGGCTGCACTCCTTGTGATGGCTCCACTCCCTGCGAAGGCTGCAGTCCATCAGAAGGCTGCACTCCATGCAACAGCAGCACTTCGTGTGAAGGCAGCACTCCATGTGCAGGCAGCACTCCTTGCGAAGGCAGCACACCTTGCAAAGGCAGCACTACTTGCGAAGGCAGCACTCCTTGCGAAGGCTGCACTCTGTCCGAAGGCGGTAGTCCTTGCGAATGCTGCACTCTTTACGAAGGCTGCAGTCATTGCGAAGGCTACACTCCGTGCGATGGCTCCACTCCCTGCGAAGGCTGCAGTCCATGCGAAGGCTGCACTCCGTGCAACAGCTTCACTTCGTGTGAAGGCAGCACTCCATGTGCAGGCAGCACTCCTTGCGAAGGCAGCACTCCTTGCGAAGGCAGCACTCCTTGCGAAGGCAGCACTCCTTGCGAAGGCAGCACTCCTTGCGAAGCCAGCACTCCTTGCAAAGGCAGCACTCCTTGCGAAGGCAGCACTGCATGAGAAGGCTGCATTCTGTGTGAAGGCTGCAGTCCTTGTGAAGGCTGAACTCCGTGCGAAGGCTCCAGTCCTTGCGAAGGCTGCACTCCGTGTGAAGGCTGCACTCCGTGCGAAGGCTGCACTCCGTGCGAAGGCAGCACTCCATGCGAAGGCAGCACTCCATGCGAAGGCAGCACTCCATGCGAAGGCAGCACTCCGTGCGAAGGCAGCACTCATTCCGAAGGCAGCACTCCTTGCGAAGGCAGCACTCCTTGCGAAGGCAGAACTCCTTGCGAAGGCAGCACTCCTTGCGAAGGCAGCACTCCTTGTGAAGGCAGCACTCCTTCGGAGCCAGCACTCCTTGCGAAGGCAGCACTCCTTGCGAAGGCAGCACTCCTTGCGAAGGCAGCACTCCTTGCGAAGGCTGCCCTCCTTGTGAAGGCTGCACTCCGTGTGAAGGCTTCCCTCCGTGCGATGGCAGCACTCCGTGCGATGGCTGCACTCCATGCGAAGGGTGCCCGCCGTGCAACAGCAGCACTTCATGTGAAGGCAGCACTCCATGCGAAGGCTTCACTCCATGTGAAGGCTGCACTCCATGCCAAGGCGGCACTCCGTGCGAAGGCTGCACTCCGTGGGAAGGGTTCACTCCGTGCGATGGCTGCACTCCTTGCGAAGGCTGCACTCCTTGCGAAGGCTGCACTCCTTGCGAAGGCTGCACTCTGTGCGAAGGCTGCACTCCCTGCGAAGGCTTCACTCCGTGCGAAGGCTGCACTCCATGCGAAGGCTGCACTCCGTGGGAAGGCTGCACTCCGTGTGAGGTCAGCACTCCGTGCAAATGCTGCACTCCGTGCGAAGGCTGCATTCCGTGCAAAGGCCGCACTCCGTCGAAGGCAGCACACCGTGCGAAGGTATCACTCCATGCGAAGGCTGCACTCCATTCAAAACCTGCACTCCATGTGAAGGCTGCACTCCCTGCGAAGGATGCATTCCCTGCGAAGGCTGCACTTCCTGCTAAGGCAGCACTCCATGCGATGAATGCACTCGATGCAAAGGCTGTACTTCATGCAAACGCTGCACTCCATGTGAAGGCTGCACTCCGAGTGAAGGTCGCACTCCCAGCGAAGGTTGCACTCCCAGCGAAGGTTGCACTCAGAGCGAAGGTAGCACTCCAAGCGAAGGTTCCACCCCGAGCAAAGGTTGCACTCCATACGAAGACTGCAATCAATGCGAAAACTGCATTTCATGTGAAGGCTGCACCTCGTGCAAAGGCTGCATTCTGTGCAAAGACTGCACTCTGTGCGAAGGCTGCTCTCCTTACGAAGGCTGCACTCCGTGCGAAGGCAGCACTCCCTGCGAAGGCAGCACTCCTTGCGAAGGCAGCACTCCTTCCGAATGCTGCACTCTGAGCGAAGACTGCAGTCCTTGCCAATGCTGCACTCTGAGCAAAGGCTGCGGTCCTTGCGAATGCTGCACTCTGTGCAAAGGCTGCAGTCCTTGCGAACGCTGCACTCCGTGCGAAGGCTGCACTCCGTCCAAAGGCTGCACTCCTTGCGAAGGCAGCACTCCTTGTGAAGGCTGCACTCTGTGCAAAGGCTGCAGTCCTTGCGAATGCTGCACTCTGTGCGAAGGCTGCAGTCCTTGCGAATGCTGCACTCCTTGCGAAGGCTGCACTCCTTGCGAAGGCTGCACTCCTTGCAAAGGCTGCACTCCTTGCGAAGGCTGCACTCCTTGCAAAGGCTACACCCCGGGCGATGGCTGCACTCCTTGCGAAGGCTTCACTCTGTGTAACAGCAGCACTCCGTGCGAAGGCAGCACACCGTGTGAAGGCTTCACTCCATGTGAAGGCTGCAATCCATGCGATGGCTGCACGCGATGCGAAGGCTGCCCCCCATGCGAAGGCTGCCCTCCATGCAAACGCTGCACTCCATGCGGAGGCTCCACTCCAAGCGACAGTTGCACTCCGAGCAAAGGTTCCACTCCGAGCGAAGGTTGCACTCCATACGAAGACTGCAATCCATGCGAAAACGGCATTTCATGTGAAGGATGCACCCCGTGCAAAGGCTGCACCCTGTGCAAGGGCGGCATTCTGTGCAAAAGCTGCTCTCTGTGCAAAGGCTGCACTCCATGTAAACGCTGCACTCCATGCGAAGGCTCCACTCCGAGCGAAGGATCCACTCTGAGTGAAGGTTGCACTACATACGAAGACTGCATCCATGGAAAACTACATTTCATGTGAAGGATGCACCCCATGCAAAGGCTACACCCTGTGCAAAGGCTGCACTCCGTGCGAAGGCTGCACTCCGTGCGAAGGCTGCACTCTGTGCTAAGGCTGCACTCCGTGCGAAGGCTGCACTGCGTGTGATGGCTTGCACTCCGTGCGAAGGCAGCACTCCTTGCGAAGGCTGCACTCCTTGCGAAGGTTGCAATCCGTGCAAAGGCTGCACTCCGTGCGATGGCTCCACTCCTTGTGAAGGCTGCAGTCCATGCGAAGCTGCACTCCATGCAACAGCAGCACTTCGTGTGAAGGCAGCTCTCCATGTGGAGGCAGCACTCCTTGCGAAGGCAGCACTCCTTGCAAAGGCAGCACTCCTTGCGAAGGCAGCACTCCTTGCGAAGGCAGAATTCCTTGCGAAGGCAGCACTGCTTGTGAAGGCAGCACACCTTGCAAAGCCAGCACTCCTTGCAAAGGCAGCACTCCTTCCGAAGGCAGCACTCCATGAGAAGGTTGCATTCTGTGTGAAGGCTGCAGTCCTTGCGAAGGCTGAACTCTGTGCGAAAGCTGCAGTCCTGGCGAAGGCTACACTCCGTGCGAAGGCTGCACTCCGTGCGAAGACCGCACTTCGTGTGAAGGCAGCACTCCGTGCAAAGGCAGCACTCCGTGCGAAGGCAGCACTCATTGCGAAGGCAGCACTCCTTGCGAAGGCAGCACTCCTTGCGAAGGCAGCACTCCTTGCGAAGGCAGCACTCCTTGCGAAGGCAGCACTCCTTGCGAAGGCAGCACTCCTTGCGAAGGCAGCACTCCTTGCGAAGGCAGCACTCCTTGCGAAGGCAGCACTCCTTGCAAAGCCAGCACTCCTTGCGAAGCCAGCACTCCTTGCGAAGCCATCACTCCTTGCGAAGCCAGCACTCCTTGCGAAGGCAGCACTTCTTGTGAAGGAAGCACTCCTTCGAAGCCAGCACTCCTTGCGAAGGCAGCACTCCTTGCGAAGGCAGCACTCCTTGCGAAGGCAGCACTCCTTGCGAAGGCAGCACTCCTTGCGAAGGCAGCACTCCTTGCGAAGGCTGCCCTCCTTGCAAAGTCTGCACTCCGTGTTAAGGCTTCCCTCCGTGCGATGGCAGCACTCCGTGCGATGGCTGCATTCCATGTGAAGGGTGCACGCCGTGCAACAGCAGCACTTCGTGTGAAGGCAGCACTCTATGCGAAGGCTTCACTCCATTTGAAGGCTGCACTCCATGCCAAGGCGGCTCTCCATGCGAAGGCTGCACTCCGTGGGAAGGCTTCACTCCGTGCGAAGGCTGCACTCCGTGCGAAGACTGCACTCCACGCAAATGCTGCACTCCATACGAGGGCTGCACTCCGAGCGAAGGTTGCACTCCGAGCGAAGGTTGCTCTCCGAGCGAAGGCAGCACTCATTGCGAAGGCAGCACTCCATGCGAAGGCAGCACTCCGTGCGAAGGCAGCACTCCGTGCGAAGGCAGCACTCCTTGCGAAGGTGCACTCCTTGCGAATGCTGCACTCTGAGCGAAGGCTGCAGTCCTTGCCAATGCTGCACTCTGAGCGAAGGCTGCAGTCCTTGCGAAGGCTGCACTCCGTGCGAAGGCTGCACTCTGTGCGAAGGCTGCACTCCTTGCGAAGTCTGCACTCCGTGCAACAGCAGCACTTCGTGCGAAGGCAGCACTCCGTGCGAAGGCTTGACTCCATGCGAACGCTGCACACCATGGGATAGCTGCACTCCATTCGAAGGCTGCACTCCATGCGAAGGCTGCACTCCGTGCAACAGCAGCACTCCATGCGAAGGCTTCACTCCATGTGATGGCTGCACTCCATGCAAATGCTGCACTCAATGTGAAGGCTGAACTCCATGCAAAGGCTGCACTCCATGCAAACGCAGCTCTCCATGCGAAAGCTGCACTCCGAGCGAAGGTTGCACTGTGAGCGAAGGTTGCACTCCGAGTGAAGGTTGCACTCCGTACGAAGACTGCACTCAATGCGAAAACTGCATTTCATGCGGTGGCCACTCCCTGTGCAAAGGCTGCACTCTGTGCAAAGGCTGCACTCTGTGCAAAGGCTGCACTCTGTGCAAAGGCTGCACTCTGTGCAAAGGCTACACTCTGTGCAGAGGCTGCACTCCAGGATAAGGCTGCACTCCAGGATAAGGCTGCACTCCAGGATAAGGCTGCACTCCAGGATAAGGCTGCACTCCAGGATAAGGCTGCACTCCAGGATAAGGCTGCACTCCAGGATAAGGCTGCACTCCAGGATAAGGCTGCACTCCAGGATAAGGCTGCACTCCAGGATAAGGCTGCACTCCAGGATAAGGCTGCACTCCAGGATAAGGCTGCACTCCAGGATAAGGCTTCACTCCAGGATAAGGCTTCACTCCAGGATAAGGCTTCACTCCAGGATAAGGCTGCACTCCAGGATAAGGCTGCACTCCAGGAAAAGGCTGCACTCCAGGATAAGGCTGCACTCCAGGATAAGGCTGCACTCCAGGATAAGGCTGCACTCCAGGATAAGGCTGCACTCCAGGAAAAGGCTGCACTCCAGGAAAAGGCTGCACTCCAGGAAAAGTCTGCACTCCAGGAAAAGTCTGCACTCCAGGAAAAGTCTGCACTCCAGGAAAAGGCTGCACTCCAGGAAAAGGCTGCACTCCAGGAAAAGGCTGCACTCCAGGAAAAGGCTGCACCCCAGGAAAAGGCTGCACCCCAGGAAAAGGCTGCACCCCAGGATAAGGCTGCACCCCAGGAAAAGGCTGCACCCCAGGAAAAGGCTGCACCCCAGGAAAAGGCTGCACCCCAGGAAAAGGCTGCACCCCAGGAAAAGGCTGCACCCCAGGAAAAGGCTGCACTCCAGGAAAAGGCTGCACTCCAGGAAAAGGCTGCACTCCAGGAAAAGGCTGCACTCCAGGAAAAGGCTGCACTCCGGGAAAAGGCTGCACCCCGAGTGAAGGCTGCACCCCGAGTGAAGGCTGCACCCCGAGTGAAGGCTGCACCCCGAGTGAAGGCTGCACCCCGAGTGAAGGCTGCACCCCGAGTGAAGGCTGCACCCCGAGTGAAGGCTGCACCCCGAGTGAAGGCTGCACCCCGAGTGAAGGCTGCACCCTGAGTGAAGGCTGCACCCCGAGTGAAGGCTGCACCCCGAGTGAATGCTGCACTCCGAGTGAAGGCTGCACTCCGAGTGAAGGCTGCACTCCGAGTGAAGGCTGCACTCCGAGTGAAGGCTGCACTCCGAGTGAAGGCTGCACTCCGAGTGAAGGCTGCACTCCGAGTGAAGGCTGCACTCCGAGTGAAGGCTGCACTCCGAGTGAAGGCTGCACTCCGAGTGAAGGCTGCACTCCGAGTGAAGGCTGCACTCCGAGTGAAGGCTGCACTCCGAGTGAAGGCTGCACTCCGAGTGAAGGCTGCACTCCGAGTGAAGGCTGCACTCCGAGTGAAGGCTGCACTCCGAGTGAATGCTGCACTCCGAGTGAAGGCTGCACTCCGAGTGAAGGCTGCACTCCATGTGAAGGCTGCACTCCATCTGAAGGCTGCACTCCATCTGAAGGCTGCACTCCATGTGAAGGCTGCACTCCATGTGAAGGGTGCACACCATGCAAAGGGTGCACACCATGCAAACGCTGCACTCCATGTGAAGGCTGCAGACTATTCGAAGGCTGACATTGTTCCATAGGAAACAATGAGCTGTATGTCATGATCTGGTAGTCCATTTATTTCTTCTGAGAAGTGACAAGATCTGTGTGGACGTCATGAACTGTAAGGACTGTAAACCATGTCAATTGCGCAAGATATTTTTAGTCAGTACACCTTGTGGGGATAGTATTCATTATAAAAGAATTACAGATTGGTAGTTTATACATTTATGAAAGAGACCCTTTGCTAGAGGAGCATACGTTCTGAGATCAGTATTTCATGTGAGCATAGCAGACAACTCACCATGAATGGAAAGCACACCTATGGTAAAGCACATCTTGCAAAGTCATGCTCAACCTACCAGTGACAGCACATATTGTAAAGATAGTACAGATTGTGAGAGACTACACTGATTGAGGATGGGACATATTATCAGTATGCCACACTACCCAATGACATAACATCAAGTGTGGCACCACATCATTTGAGGACAGCATCCCTACTGAGGACAGCACATTATGTGAGTACAGAACATCTCGGGATTGTAGAACGCTACACTGTGAGGGCGGCTTGCCCTACAAGGTAACCTCGCCGTGCATATTGTGAGCACAGCACCTCTTGCGAGGATAGCACACCTTGTGAAGAGGGCACACCTTGCGAGGATGGGAGACCTTGCGAGGATGGCACACCTTGCGAGGACGGCACACCTTGCGAGGACGGCACACCTTGCGAGGACGGCACACCTTGCGAGGACGGCACACCTTGCGAGGACGGCACACCTTGCGAGGACGGCACACCTTGCGAGGACGGCACACCTTGCGAGGATGGCACACCTTGCGAGGACGGCACACCTTGAGAGGACGGCACACCTTGCGAGGACGGCACACCTTGCGAGGACGGCACACCTTGCGAGGACGGCACACCTTGCGAGGACGGCACACCTTGCGAGGACGGCACACCTTGCGAGGACGGCACACCTTGCGAGGACGGCACACCTTGCGAGGACGGCACACCTTGCGAGGATGGCACACCATGCGAGAATGGCACACTTTGCAATGACGGCACGCACACCCTGCAAGGACAGCAAACCTCAGAAGCACTGCACACGTTAGGAGGACAGCACACCTGTGAAGGCAGCACACCCTGTGAAGACTGCTTGCCCTGTGAAGACACCTTCAGAACACAAGACATTAATAAAATTGCACTCGTGCCGAGGACATCAAGGCTTAAGAGGATGGCAGATATGCAGAGGACAGCTCACCTTACGTTGTCAGCACTCCTGAAAGGGAGAGCACACCTTAGAATGAGAGCTCATTTTATAAGAACACCTTAAGAGGACAGCACGCCTTGTAATGTTAGTACACTGTGTGGGGATAGGAGAACATGTGGAGATGGCATACATTCTGAAGAAAATATATGTTCCAATGACTGCATGCCTTCTGATTGCCTCACTTATTATGAGGTCAGCACATGTTGGCAGTACAGCTCACCTTGTGGGGACGGAATAAATTGCAAGGACAGAGGAAGCAGTGAGGACAGTTCACCTTGCACAGAACACACACCCATTGCAAGGATAAAATAGCATGCAAGGAAAGCCCATCTTTCGAGGACAACACACCTTGTGGGCAGCATACTTTACGAGGACAGCACATCTTATGATACAGTAAACATTTTCAGGACTGTTAAACAAGAGAGGACAGAACATCATATTAAGGTACAACATGTTGGGAGGAAAAACACATTTTCTGATAAGTGCATATACTACCATTCCTGCAAAACATGTGATGACTACAACACATGTGAGGACACTACAGCTTACACTGACAGCACTGATATTGACACTGGCAATCCTCACAATGACAAAACACGTTGTTAGTGCATGTGACCTTGTGAACACAGCATACTTTTTGAGGACAGCACAGCACACATTGCAAGGACAGCATACCTTGCGAGGACAGCACCCCTTGCGAGGACAGCACCCCTTGCGAGGACAGCACCGCTTCCGAGGACAGCACGGCTTGCGAGGACAGCACGGCTTGCGAGGACAGCACGGCTTGCGAGGACAGCACGGCTTGCGAGGACAGCATGGCTTGCGAGGACAGCACGGCTTGCGAGGACAGCACGGCTTGCGAGGACAGCACGGCTTGCGAGGACAGCACGGCTTGCGAGGACAGCACGGCTTGCGAGGACAGCACGGCTTGCGAGGACAGCACGGCTTGCGAGGACAGCACGGCTTGCGAGGACAGCACGGCTTGCGAGGACAGCACAGCTTGTGAGGACAGCACAGCTTCGGAGGACAGCACAGCTTCGAAGGACAGCACAGCTTGCGAGGACAGCACAGCTTGCGAGGACAGTGCAGGTTGGAAGGACAGCACAGCTTGCGAGGACAGTTCAACTTGAGAGGATAGCTCAACTAGAGTGGACAGCTCAACTAGAGAGGACAGCTCAACTAGAGAGGACAGCCAACTTGCAAGGATAGTAGACCTTGTGATTAACCTTGTAGTGCCATAACTACTGTACATTCAGTAACTGTTTCATTTGCAGCAACCTTTCTGTAAACAGTAACACTTGGATGTACTGATATAATGAAATGAATAGTAAGAATTTCACTTTCAGCAGTTTTCGCTAATAGAACATGAATAGTGTGTGATGCAACTCTTGCATGTACAATATCTCAAATGTGCAGAGTAAGTTTTGCGTAAGCAGTCACTCCTCCATGCAAGGGATCTCTTGCAAGTTCAGTAACAGATGCTTTTGCAGCTGAGTTGTGTGTAGTAACCACAGAACTTGAATAGACTGCTTTGCTTGCTGTAATGCGGAAAAAAAGAGATGGGGAGGAGAAAAAGCAGTATGTAGAAAGAATGGAGGGAGGGGGTGGGAGGGAGGGAGTGTATGAGGAAAGTATGTTTGAGAGAGTTGAAGAGGATAGTAATATGGGAAAGGATGAGAGGAGGAGAAGGAAGCCATGGTGAGAAGAGGGAGGATGTATGGGGCAAAGAGGAAACGACGGAGAGAAGTAAGGAAGGAACGACAGTAACAGGTAATATAAGTGTAAGGTGAATGGAGGAGGATAGAGAAAAGTTATATACATAGTGTGTAGATGGTATGTTTACTACAATTGAGAACACACAAAAACGCTGTACAGGCAGTGAAGTGGAGAGTGAAAAGGAGAAAACAAGCACTAAGTCTGAGGTGAGGCAAGAAGGAAGAACTCCCACAACAGTAGGCGCTACTGAATAATAAAGTTGGGAAACCAAATTGTAGAATGGTAGTCGAGCCACATGGTGGCTAGAATAAAAGACAATCGTCGGTGTGGTGTCTAATATCAGTCACGCTGTCTGTAAAGAAAACACGAATGTACAGATCAAACACGTGCATCGAAATTCCCGACTATTGGAGCATTACAATAATCAGTACCATAAGCTGTGCTGTGTGGCGCCAATGAACAAGTTGTCAGATGAGAATCGAAGGCAAGATATCCACCATAATACTGTAGATGAGAGACAGACGTATCAGTACTGCTACACATGCCTAATGCCGCATAAATCCACGCTGCCACTTGTGCCGCCCATTCCCATAACGTAGTGTTACAGATGAAGTGCCTGCCGAAAACGTGGAGGGATTTCTATAGACTGTAACAATAAAAAAAAGGAAAGTATGAAGGGCGTGGGACACAGGGCAGCTGACACATTGTACGCCAAGGACGGATTGCGTCGGAAAGCGCGGTCCAGTATTCCGATAGGGGGACTGGTGAGGGGTGGGGGGGGGGGGTTTAGGGCGCAAAACGCCGCCCGTCGTTCGTCGGAATTCGCAGCTTGCGGCCGATATCCCGTGGTGCGATTCCAGGGATGAGCACAGCCTCTCACAGTCGCCTGGAGGCGCCAAAAAATTTTGAATGTTCAGACAGCACTTTCATCTCGACATGGCGAACATCCATGTCCAGCTATTTGCTTCCTGTCTGCACTTCCTCAGTTAGCAGGCTTCAATGTAATACTGTTGCAACCCTAGCTTCCCGACAGAGAAAGCAAAACAGAAATTTACAAATCACACACACACACACACACAAATCGTCGCAATTGGGCTGCATTAAAATAATTGGAGCATTACATAATAATTAAACCACAAGCAGTGCTGTGTGGCAGCAGTGAAAGGGTGTCTAGAAGAAAATCCAGGGGAAAAAAATTTCGCCGTAATACAAGGCGGGAGAGGCGGGGGTGTCAGGCCCACTAATATAATTGACTATTTTAATTACTGCTTGGAGGCTGGGGTGTGTGATGGCATGGTGGCCCCATGCACCCCAACTTAGCAAGCGAATTCGCAAACAAGTTATTTCAACAGGCGCATTTGTATCGCCTGTGTGATTTGTGTGTGTGTGGGGGGGGGGGTGAGTGGAGTGCGCAGCCTGTTGGCTTGGCAGCATGCATTATGCTCTCCTCCTAGCTGCCCGAATTTGTATCGACTGTGTGATTGGTGGGGGGGGGGGGGGAGGGAGGGCGGACGTGGAGGGCAAGTGGAGTGCGCAGCCTGTTGGCTTGGCAGCATGCATTATATTCTCCTCCTAGCTGCCCGAATTTGTATCGACTGTGTGATTGGTGGGGGGGGGGGAGGGAGGGCGGACGTGGAGGGCAAGTGGAGTGCGTAGCCTGTTGGCTTGGCAGCATGCATTTTGCTCCCCTCCTAGCTGCCCGACTTAGCAAGCAACCCAAACCCCCAATCTAAGTGGCTTGTAATTATAATTCCTAGGGTTTTAGTTGAATCTGCGGGCTTTAGATTTAGTGATTTATCGTGTAACCGAAGTTTAACAGATTCCTTTTAGCACTCATATGGAGGACTTCATTATCTAGGATCAACTGCCACTTTCCAAAATATACAGATATATTTTCCAAATCGTTTTGCATTTTTTGATCTCAGATTGTTCCTCAGATTGTTACTAAATCATTTATATAGATAAGGAACAGCAGTGGGCCTATAACACTATGTTGGGGAACGCCAGAAATCACTTCTGTTTCACTCGATGACTGTCAGTTATAAGGAACTGTGACCTCTCTGACAGGATACCACGAACCCAGTTAGCTAACTTAGATGATATTCCATAATTACCAATTTCAGTACAAGCCGCTTGTGTGGTACAGTGTCAAAGGCCTTTTCGAAATCCTTGTCGATAGCACTCAACACTTCGCGCTTCACAAGAATGATGTTTTGTGAATCCGTCTTTGCTGTTTGTCAATAGACCGTTTTCTTCGAGGTAATTCATAGTCCTCACACGCAATATATGTTCCACAATCCTACTGGATATCGACGTTAATAATATGGACCTGTAATTTACTGGATTACTCCTTCCACCGTTCTTGAATATTGGTGTCACCTGTGCAGCTTTCCAATCTTTTCATACGGATCTTTCGTCCAGCGGACGGTTGTATGAGGTTGTTATGTATGGAGCTGTTGCATCAGCATACTCTGAAGGAAACGTAATTGGTATACAGTACGGACCGGAAGACTAGCTGTTATCAAGTGATTTAAGTTGCCTCACAAATCGGAGGATATCTGCTTCTAGGTTACTCATGTAGAGAACTGTTCTTGATTCTGGAATATGCAGAAAGAGTTTAAAGACTTGATTGACAATGAAACAGGATTAAATCACGAATGTCGACAGACGAGATTCCTTGTTTTGTACATCAAAAAGCACTTCGTCTTAAATTTGCAGGCCTTTGGCACATGGCGAAATTGGAAGAAAGCATAGTATAATTGCTGAAGTCACACGCATCTTCCGTTTTCAGCTGCAACGGTTTTCAGTGAAACTGAACAATTCCTATGGAGACTTCATATCGTACTGCAAAGTACGTTGGTTATGTCGAGAGACATACCTGGAACGACTTAAAACTTGCTAGCGTTTAATGAAGGAATGCAGGAACGAAAAACATGTGCAATCTAGTGCAGATTTCACATTTTAACTGGACTTGACTGCACACTGCCCACAGTAATGCACTGCAAGGTAACTTTTTCCTCATTTGATGTGGATGGATTTAAAAAGAAAATCGCGTTTCTGGAACGGACACATTCTGACAAAGACAGTGAAGTTCCCTAAGATCACTGGTGTTAAAGGAAATACGGAGTTTCAAGAATACGTTGTGGCCTAGAAAGAATTACAAGAGTAGTTTTATAAAGTTTTTGAGGTTTTTAAAAGTTTGCTTGCATTAGCGCTTCATTGCGTATTAATACAGGTTACGTAACATCAGTGCTCTTGTGCCAAGTTATCCTCTTCCTTTGTGTAAATTTTTCTGTCAAAACATGTCTAGCAAATGTGATGTTTGCTGTAGAAATCTTAAGGCGGGGGTGTGAAGACTGTGTAGGTTATGGTTTATTGGGGCGAATGTAGCGGCGAGGAAACTGGGTAGATAAAGACGCTCCTTCATGGCAACGTATGTTATGTAGAAAGGACAGAAAAGTTGCTGAAGATGAGGCAAAAATTTGTGCCTTAAGGCTGAATTAGAAAATGAGGACTTGGAATTATGTAGGCTAAGGGAAGAAACAGGGACGGGAAAGGTAGGAGCAAAAAGAGAAACTGTTGAAAAAACTTTGAAATTCAGTTAGTAGATCAGTTTGGCTTGCTATCTGAATTAGTCAGGAAGGGCCTCATCCAGATGTAGTTGAATGTATTTTGAAGCAGAATATTAGCTTCAAGAAAAAAAGACATGTAGGGATCAAATCAGAATAGTAAAAGAAGAATATAGCTTCTAGTTAACAGTCAAGGCCAGGAGCGTCAGGAGGAATTAGGTGCAGCGTACCAGCTCACAAGTTTTGTGAAAACAAATGCTAGGGAGATGAGGTAATTACAGTTGGAGCAGCAGGAAACAGCCTGTGGTATGAATCCAAGGTGTACTATTGCGAGAGACTTGGATGAAATAGGAACATGAACTGGCCACACAAATGTGGTGTCTGTGGAGGTCTTTCAGCGCCATGTTCGGTCCTGCGTAAACACTGCTGTAAGGTGTGATAACACTTTGGCTTGCTATCTGAAGTAGTGGAGGAACGGAATGTTCCAGATACCCCCAAAACCACACATATGCGATGTTCCTGTTGACATTACTGGTAGGTGAGGACACATGGCCTGCACCTAAATAGGAAGGGGAAAGATAAGTCAGCTTCTCTATTAGCCTCAGTCACACGAAGGTGGCCCCTGTGGTTAATGGGACCAGGTAGATAGGTTTTTTGTGTTAAGGTCAAAGTCCAAACAGGCAACAGTAAAAAAAAAAGAATAAAAGATGCTCCATGTACAGTAAATAGGGATGAGCTAAGGGTAGTATCAACTTACTTCATCAGAATATCAGGGGAATAAAAAATAAAGTAGATGATCTGTTAGTATGTGTAGATGACCTCACAAATAACAATGAGATTGATATACTTTGTCTGAACACCATGTAACTGTGGTGATGGATAGTGTCAGTATAAATTAGTATAATTTAGCCTCTTACACTTCCAGATATAGCATAGGTAAAGGAGTGGTTGCCATTTACAAAAACAAGGATATAAATACAAAACTGGAGAAGTAAGCAAATTCTGCATGGATCAGCACTTTGAAGTTTGTGCATATAAACTACAGCTAGATAATGTATTGTTGATGCTAGCAACAGTGTACAGGTCCCCATTAGGAGATTGGGAGCTACTCATAAAAAAGTTTACGCTGTCTATCAGCCAAAAACAGGAAGTTGTTAATCTGTGATGATTTCTATGTAAACTTTCTAACCAGTTCAGATGGGAAAAGTATAAGTGTTATTAATTACATATAGAATCAGCTATCAATTTCCCTACACATATAGCTCAAGACAGTAGCGCTCTAATAGATTATGTATTTGTACAGCAAGAGGGTGCAAAACTAACATACGCTTTCCCATTGATAAATGGATTATCAGCCCATGATGTACAATTGATTAAATTAGAAAACACAGCAAGGTGTACAGTTCAGAAACCATGAAATAAAACTGTACGGTTGCTCAACCCAGTGTTTATTGAGCACTTCAGAGAAAATTTAAGAAATGTTAATTGGGGAGATGTATATAATGAGCCAAATGCACTTGTGCCTGGGCATGGCCCATGAGCTGATGTCTTGGCCACCCCTTCTCTAAAGATTTCTCCCCTTTCTACACTCCTCATTTCTTTCGTGATTCCTACAAACACTAACACATGTGCTCGTACTGATAAATAATTAAAATACAACCTACTGGTCAATTTTGATTAATGGGTACTAGGCCACGTTCCATAGCGTATTTCTGTGCCAAAGACTTCGTCCCTAAATCTGGAGGCACTACCAGAGGCAATAAGCACTGAGACATCAGTACCTTAACGAAACGTGAAAAGAAACCTGTCCGAGATTTCAATTTTTATGTATTCTAGAGCTTCCAGCAGATAAGGGCAATGCTACAATGCTAATGAAATAACGAACCTACTGCAGTATAACTGGCGTTGTATAACAACCAGGAAGGTACAGGGAGTTCAAAAGCAATCCTCCAACAGCAATGCTTTGAGAAATGCATCAGCTAGTGAAAGCCTCCTCGAATTCTCCCACAGACAATAAATGTCTTTTTAAATCAGATCTGGTCCAACCAAGATTGTGTGGTGTGCCAAAAATTCACCCATCATTCCATTAAGACCACTTGTTAGCGCTATGGACTGTTCGACAAGCATGGCTGCCAAGCACTTAGCAAGTCTTCTACAGTTCTCTGTAGCAAAAAAAGACATATAAAAGGTTTAGTTCATTTATGCAAAAAATAGAATCCTTCATGCTGAGCCCATCACATATTAGCCTATTTAGACATTCTATCACTGCTTACTAGAAGAAGGAATCGGTTGGCAGGACATATTCTGAGGCATCAAGGGATCACCAGTTTAGTATTGAAGGGCAGCGAGGAGGGTAAAAATAGTAGAGGGAGCACGATGTCACATATAGAAATTACACTCATAGGCAAAAAAAGGAACTATCTGAAAGGTCCAGAAACAAGTGGATGACTTATTCGAGAGAGAAGCTTCACAGATTAAGCAAGTCAATAATGCGTCCTTATGTAAGCAATGCATCCTGATGTAAGCAATTTCTCAGCTTCGCATTCATTGACAGAGTTGTTGGATGTCTACCTGAGGAACATCATGCCATATTTTGTCCATATGGTGCGTTAGATCCTCAGAATCTCGACCTGGTTGGAGGTCCCTGCCTATTTGCTCCAATTATTCTCAATTGGGAAGAGGTCTGGCAAACTTATTGGCCAAGGTAGGGTTTGGCAAGTCCAAAGACAAATAGTAGAAACTCTCTCTATGTGTGAGTGGGCGTTATCTTGGAAAAAAGTTAGCCAATGATGGATAACCTAGAAGGGCAGCAGAACGCCATAGGCGAACGGATGTGCTGTAAGGGTGCCACAGATGACAACCAAAGAGGTCCTGCTGTGAAAACAAATGACAACCCTGAGCATCAATCCAGGTGGTCAGACCATATAGCGGACGACAGTAAGATTGGTATCCCACGACCATCTGGGGCATCTCTAGACGCGACTTCGGCCAGGAATCTCATTGACTGTAACAATGATGAGCCTCACTTCTAATTGAGCCCCAATGTCCGGCAAAGATGTGTCTGGAGGTGCCTTGGAGACTGGGGGGTATCAACCTGAGTGTCGCCCACTATAAGTCCCAACAACCGGCAGTGATGGTCTGGGGTGCCGTTCACTTTCATAGCAGGACCACTTTAGTAGTCACCCACACAGCAGAGCGGTATGTCGATGATATTCCACATCCAGTTTTGTTGCCCGTCATGGCAAGCCATACTGGCCTTACATATCAGCAAGGTAATGCCCGCCCACACTCAGAGCGAGATTTTCTATTGCTCGCCAAACATACCTTGACTAGGAAGGGCGCCAAACCTCTACCCAACTGACAACGTTTGGGGCATACTGGGTAGGGCCCTCCAACCATCTCTGGGATTTCATGACTTAACCTGCCAGCTGGACATGATTTAGAACAATGTCCCTCAGGAGGATATTCAACAGCTCTGCCAATAAATGCGAAGCCAAATAACTGCTTGCAGAAGGACCAGAGGCGGACCAAAGCGTTATTAACTTCGCTCAGTTTGTGAGGCTCTGGAATAAATCATCCAGTTTTCTGAAACTGTATTCATTACAACATTACAGGGAACACACTCAGCACAGTTACAGCGGAGTTCTATATGTAAAACTGGAAGGAACAGCTCATCAGCCCAGCAAGAAAAATCCCTATCGTTGGTTTTGTTATATTGATGACACTCATACTTCGTTATATAGCCTCATGGACAAAAAGAATTCAGAATTTCTAAACTTTCCGAATGATATTAGTTATAATATAAAATCCAGTATAGAGAAAGAGAAAGAAGTTGAAATATTTTAAAATGTACAGCTACTTAGAAAATCCACAGATGTTAGGCACAGAAGGTCTGCAAAAACCTCACTCACACATGTGCATACATTCACAAAAATTCCAGTCATTGTCACAAACTGAAAAGAGCAGTAATAAGAACATAGGTCGGCTTGGCTTAAATAATGTGTCACCAGAGTAGTTGGAGGAACGCTCCGACCATTTAAACACTACTTTCAGAATAAATTATTAATCTGAGAAAGAGATAAATAGGGCAGTAAGTCTATAAAGGTATGGAGCTTCTCATGAAGAAGAAACAAAGATTTACTCCCATTCGTAAAAGCAGTCATGGTTCACATGATCAGAGTACGAGGAGTACATAGTATTGATGCAGTGTTTATACCAATTACGAAGGAGCGTGAATGTTTCGAACACTGTAAAGAATGTACGGCCAGCACTTGCCGCAGGAGGGATATATAAATTGTCTTGCACACACAGTGAAGCACACATGTGTAGTACAAACAGAAGTACTCATTTCTTGCTTAAGGAACAGAAGAGCAGTTGTCATCTGCGAAATAGCAATAAATCGGCAGTCGCAGAACATCCACTCGGACCAGGGAAACTAAAAATTCGTCTCTGCAATACAGAACCAATATTACGTGCTTGAATTTACAGAGAGGGCATTCAAATTCCAAAGCACGAAATCAACTTTAACGGAAAGAAGAATGAGTGAAATTAGACTAGTTGCTGGCCTCAGTGCTGAATACAGAAACCAGCGCCAAGTGTTCCCCAGCAGAAGCTCGACAACACACGCACTCGTGACTCTGCGCTCTTAAGCAGCCGTCTGATGACGTCACAGTCCGACTGTGGCAGGGATCCGAACAAACAGTTCAGCTTGAAGAGTTTATAGAAGTTTCAAACTGCTGCCTGAGCCTTTATAGCCTCTGAAGATGTCTCCAGCATTTGGAGACGAAACGTTACAGACCTTTCCATTTTTTTTTTTTTTAGTCATCTGTCTTCTCATTCGTTTGATGTGGTCCACTACAAATTCCTCTCCTATGCCAACCTGTTCACCTCAGAGCAGCACTTGCGACCTACGTCCTCAATTATTTGCTGGATGTATTCTCCAATTTCGTACCATGGAAGTCATTCCGTGATGTCTTAGCAGATGTCCTATCATCGTGTCCCTTCCACATATTCCTTTCCTCTTCCATTCTGCACAGAACCTCCTCATTCCTTACTTTGTAAGTTGACCCAATTTTCAGCATTCGTCTGTAGTACATCATCTCAAATGCTTTGATTGTCTCCTTTTCCGGTTTTCCCACAGTCCATGTTTCACTACCATTCAAAGTTCTGCTCCAAACGTACATTCTCAGAAAATTCTTCCTAAAATTAAGGCCTATCTTTGATACTAATAGATTTCTCTTGGTCAGGAATGCCTTTTTCGCCGGTGCTAATCTGCTTTCGATGTCCTCCTTGCTCCATCTGTCATTGGTTATTTTGCTGCCTAGGTAGTAGAATTCCTTAATTTGATATACTTCGTGACAATTAATCCTGATGTTATGTTTATCTCTGTTCTCATTTCTGCTACTGCACAGAGCTCTATCGCTGCATCAGCGGTCGATTGTTGCTGTTGCCGCCACGGAATGATGGCAGTTAAATTCAAATTTCCTCCAAGTATAAGGGATTCTACGATATAAATGAAAATGGAAAGAAGTAACGAAAGCGGCAACTAGCAGTCATACTCAACGTTCCTGGTGGTTTAATGCTATGACAATTTTAAACAATAAACTACGCAGTGGAACTGAGAGCTATCACAGGAATCTGCAATATACCCTCGATGGACAAACTGGTTAAAGTTTTCGTCCTTGCCACTTCTCATTTTACAGACAACTGATTCTGACTACTTCTTATGAACTGCACTCTTAACTGAGGCCATAACTCATGTCCAAGTTGTCTGTTTGTATTACTACTATCGTATCTTTCTTAGGTAAAGAACGAGCAAAATAGCAGTTTTGCGTTTAGCATGCAATCATCCAGGATACAATTTCTACAGTCAGAGCATTTTCTGCTGCGGCATAGGAATGATTTTGTGATTGCTTCTATATGGAATTCATCTGTAACTTTATGAACTCAATATTTAGTAAGAGGGCCAACCGAATTACATACTGCACCGTGTGAATAATTGCTGCAATTTTGGTGGCAACAACAACAAACAGCCAGTCAATGCCGAGATTTGGCTGTAGAATAGTGGCAACACAGAGCTACCGTTGCAGCCGAGTGGTTCATGAAGCCTTGGCCGTGACCACAGCGGCTTAGGCGCGTCTACAGCCGTAGCAACCGCACAGCAGCCCACACTGAGGTGTGACGTCAGAAGGCACCCCTGTCTCGGTTGACCACCCACAACGTGTTTCGCTACATTTGATCAATTCACTATTTCCTCATACCTGAAACGTCAGTATGTTTTTCTTTTTTTGTTATCAGTATAAACAAATGAAACGTGTTGTATAATACTCCCCTACGAGGGGCATTACTATTAACAATTTTACATTCAATTTTTATCAATAGCTTATTTGCTAGTTACCCCATTTCCTCTTTCTACGCTCAGTTAGCGTCAAGCAAATCACGCGTACCTTCGAAACTTGGACCTTTTTACCAGGTACATCTCTAGAAGTATTAGGTGCATATCATGTCTTTGTAATTTACACGCAGAACTTAATTTTCTACGAAAAAGACAGACGTCAATCCTTATCTCTGTTTAAGATACGCGTCGGAATCTCTCCCTACTTGAAGCGGCGAGCGTATGTCCGAAACTCCGCCCATAGCTCATCCTCGCATATACTGCCGATTGCAACGTGCGCGCCCAGTAGTCACTGATCAGTTACGCCATTGTAATCTGTCCAGAGTGAGCTGTTTCGCCGTCCACAGATTAATGCAGAACGTGCACGGCCTTTATATCCAGTTTATGTATTTAAGACTTTCCGTTTCAAGGTTTGCCAAATGAGAGTCGCTCCCAGTCCGTGTTTCACGACGGCTTACTTTGCAGTCTGCCGCCGATTGTGAACTTAGCTCCTTTTCCAGTCACATAACGTTTCTTCCAACGTTGATTCTAATCACTGATGCCTCCTGTTACTCCATGCCATGAATGGTTATCTGCATTCCGAAGAGCTAAATGAAAATTAATGCAACGTAGACTATTATTTTAAACTGATGGAAGTAGCAGTTCTTAGCGAGTAGCCTCGAACCCGATATTCAATTCAGAGTTTACCTCGGACGAGAAAAAAAGTTGT
Source organism: Schistocerca nitens (assembly GCF_023898315.1). NCBI lineage: Eukaryota > Metazoa > Arthropoda > Insecta > Orthoptera > Acrididae > Schistocerca > Schistocerca nitens. The sequence goes on along the minus strand of NC_064625.1, from coordinate 178,183,603 downwards.
GTGTAGTGTTGAAAGCTGTGACGAAAAAAGGAATCTATTTATTTCCATTCTCTAGAAAGGCAGTACAAAAAAATCAACTTATCCCATATCTGTAATACAAATTTATTTGAAAGCGCTGGCCATCGCTACGGTCGTACGAAGGCAATCCAAAGTTTATTCCACACGGCCAGACTGCGTTATGCGATACTCTCTGGCGCTGTGTGCTGACGGATTTGAAATCGCAGCCGCCTGTCTCTGTGACGTGGCAGTCTTGTTCGCTCACAGTTATTTCATATTCCGTGTTACCTCCTTTCATGCTAAAAGACCGCAGCCTTCTCTCCACGCCCACAAAAACAGATTTCTTTTTTTTTTATTCATTTCACGAAAATGCGTGATTCGCGCCGAACCAGCGATATGGAAAGACACGTTCTATTGGCGCCTCGCGTGGCAGAAGACGTTGACTGCGAAAGGAGTTTCGGAGGACGCAGTGCAGCCGTTGGTCGAGAGATGGCAGTAGGCGACTTGCAGTGTCCGGCAGTGATATAAACAATAAGACGCTAAAAAGAAATAAAGAGGGCGGAAAAGAGTAACATGTCTACTGGGCATCTTGTGACACGCGGCGATCAAGGACATTGTATATAATAGTGCACACGAAAATTCTGATAGCCTTTTGTTGAGAATTGTAAATATCGAAAGCGGGAGAAATGTTAAGCGTAAAAATAAAATCTTTGCTTCCTGTGTTTCCGTTTTGTAACAGGAAAGGTATGTTAATATTTACTTTCATTGCGTGAAACAAAAAGTAAAACATTCCTTAGCAGTTCTACATATGTCTAGCGAGTGTGTTTTTCACAAACCGATCTTCCACCACCGCTTGTGGTTCGTCATGTAAACACTAACATATCGGTTTTCGAAATGCGGTTACCGGTTACGGATTTTTTACTGCATTTTAAAGGTAAAACACACTACCACCACATTCCATCATTTTACCGTTTGTAGCACAATCATTTTATCAGAGACTAAGTAAGTATTGAACTCCTGGGAATGCGGTCAGCGCTCTAGTCGGCTCATCTCTGGCATGAACGACGGTGCACGATGACAAAATCTCGCTTAAACAGCACTGCTTAAGTTATGCCTTTTTTCACATACGTGGCACATACGTCTCTGGATGACTTCCAAACGGGTCGTCCCCCCATGTTCCACCACGTCACTCGAATACCAGCACTGGTTACACGAAATCGCCAAATAATGACATTGTATTGACTTTGAACGTATTTAATTACGCTTGCAGATCTTAGTAAGCCGAATGTGTTTTTTCTGTTGATTCTCCCTCTTCTGCAGCCCACAGAGCTTTGTCAGTGCCCCAGCCATTGATTGTTGGTGCTAGCCTTCCGCGACGTCGGCAGTTAAACTTTCTAACTAGTAATGTCGATTTTATTAAGTAAATGAAAACGGAGGAAAATGATAATAATTGCACAACCACCAGTCAAACGTAACGTTTAGCGAAGTTTTAGGCGATCAAAGCCTTAGGCCAAAAATTACGACAATGGGGCACACATAACCGTTATTGCATAAATCCACATTCAGAGTTGGGCCTTCCACGCACAATGTCGCAAAAGTTACCGTTATGTCCAAACGAAATTACGCATCGTATTCTTCGATGAAAAATGCCACTGACTTCCACTAATCACTTGTGGCGTAATGTTTTCATAACACTTTCACCTCACTACAATAAACGGCTGTGAGCTCTATTACACATTCTGTCCGATGTAGAAGCACTTCAATATTTCCGCAATAGTAATTTAGGAGATACTCAAAGCTGTCACCTTTGGTCCTCTTAATTATCACGTCAGTATTCACATATGTTATGTGAGCGTCGACCACCGGTTTGCTCACACGGAGAGATGATGATTTGTTGTCATCAAACAGCACATGTGGAAACCGAATCACAAAACTCGTCGTTCATCCGAACATAACTATCGTATTCGTCTCTAGAAAACAGTACTTATTGATAAAAGCGACAGTAATTTCCGTAACCGTTTTCTTTCCATAGCTAAATGTTTCGTCAACTGTTAATTGCATTATTCTTAGTTCAAGGGTTTTCAGTTCTTCAGCAATACATAAAGCAACAGTTTCAAAGACGAGATATTTATAAAATTCCACTAAAACAGCACTGCGCCCAAAATTCCGTTACGACTGGGAACGGAGTGTGTCGCAGCGACATTCTTCTGACACACACTTCCGGCGTTCTTGGCCGGCTTCGACGTGAGTAACAAATCGAGGTTCGGATGAATGTCTCCACCGCCTCTTCCTGGACCAGCTGACACCAGCCGTGCTGCCAAACGAGGTGTCGACGTCTGCGACGCTGCTTCCCCCGTGCTTAAAACGTAAACGAGTCTTGAGACTCCTCTGTCATCTGTCGATGCTACGGCAACAGCCGCCGTGCGGCTACAAGCTACTGCTGTACATTCTCCTCTCTGCGGCCTGTCTTTTCACACAATTGATGGGGCTCGGTTTTACGTGAATATAAGTAACGTAACTATTTTTGCGTACAGCACCACAGCCAATATTTACAGTTACTAGTAACTGCTTTTCCGCATTACTCATCTTAAATCTATTCAGGTTTCGTAATACCTTAACTGTTTTCGTATGTGCTTGTGGTCGTCGGCAAGCAAATGCATCATTACCAGCGCAGAAAACTAATCGTCGTCAAACCGGCATCGGAGACGAATTTGCGTACCTAGAAAGGTAGCTACTTACGAGAGTTTACATGTATTCTGGAACCTACACAGCTTACTCTGTTATTGGCCACACTAAGAAAATAAAATTAGCACTCGAAAAATTCCGTCTGTTTAGGAAGTCAGGGAATGTCAAGGGCGCACTTTTTGTTTGGTTCTAGCTTTAAAACGCCATAAAAACATTTAGTCGTGTATATGTAACCGTTTGCAACTCTGCACCTTACAAATTATTTTTCTTGCCTTACCCATGTTTCTACTAGCTGACTGCTGACATGTTTTCCTTATTACAGCATTTTCCATTGCGAAGTGGGGCTGTGGCCCTATACATATTCCGGCCACATATTAACAGAGTGTTATGATTGTCATGATGACAATGATGATGGAAAAGAAAAAGTTGTTATTATTGTGTCTCGTACTATCAAGAGCTTAGTGAGTATCTATGCAGTCTCTTTGCGACAGTACTTCATTATCTAAAGATCAGGGCAGGCGTCTCTTGCTGATACTCTATGGTGACGTCACGACATCCACACTCGCGACTCATCATTACGAATGGCTCTGCACTGCCACATATGCTAGCTCTGTAATGGAGTGGGGATGGCCTCACATTCTCCTCACTAAAATAATACCGTGAGTGCTCTGACACATTATGGTTTTTTGAAAAATGTAAATTCTTCGCTATTTCAAAGCGTCTCAATTTTGTTCTACTGTAAGTGTAAAACAGTTTGAAAACGTGGAAATGGCGGATATCTGTTCGACTGTGTTTTACTCTCTGGGCGATAAGCGCAAAAATACTTTTTTAAGGCATTGTCTTCGCCTCGACAAACGAATCTCCTGTCCTCTGTTGACAACATGCTGACATTGTTCCCGTCACGTCTTCCACCTCGAAATTCTACAGTAGTCTGTTTCACATTTCTGCTATACGTTAAAAAAATACCGCAATTTTTTTTACTACGAAAAACGAGATTATCATTTTTATTTCTTCTTGTGAAGTGTGCTATCCGTCGCGTTTAAATGACCGACATTGCACAGTAGTACCACAGATTGGCACGACTTGTGTATCTACATACTCCTCAGAAATCATTGCCCATTCTAATCAGGAAACGTATTTAAATCTGGCTTCGTAACGATTTGGTTAAATGTATCACATGTGCTTTTACTTAGTTACTGTCTACTGAACTTCAAAGTTATAAATCGCTCGTAACGCATTCCGTCATTTAGCAGTATTTAGCACTTTCTACCATAGACGAAGTGTATTGGATAGCTGAGAATTCGACCATTACTGTCGCGTCACGTCTAGAAGAGACAGGGTGGGGAAAAACAATTTGACCGAAAGTGCAGAGCAAGAAGGCAGCATCAAATGAAGGAATTTCGGTATTGCAAGTGTCAGTTGAATATTTCGGGCGCTATGCCAACATGGCAACCGTGGCCACTTTGAACATTTGCTATGACATACTTATAGCAATAAGTGGCGCATCGTTTTTTACTCATTTTCACCTTTTTAAGGCATATTGAAACATGAAACATGGACATCTGATTCTCTTGATCTCTAAAAACGTGCTGTGTCCTAAGTCAGTTAAATGCGATACACGTGTAAGTGGCGCTTTAGATTTATCTTGTTCTCATGGTGACGGTTGGTTAGTTCACATAACCTGTGTTTACGTATACATTTTCTGTAAACTACCAATCATTTAGAGCCAAGACACTCGTGTGTGGGATTTTAATTACGTTCCGGTGCCGCCGAAAATATTCAATCGCGAAGCCTATTTGCTATACCCAAATTTTTGTGTTTCATGCTGCGTTTCCACGATACACTTTTGGTCAGATTGTTTCTATGCACCCTGTATGACGACGCCGGATGGCAAACTTCGCTGAATCAGAACAGCTTAAATTTTTCTTTTTTTTACGAACGATGGGTGACTGCCACCCATATTCTGCCACGTCACTGGAACGCTAGCACGCGACACATAAAATCACGAAACCAGTATCAGATCCGCGTAATTACACTGTACCGATTATGTGCATATTTAAACGTTAATCACAAATGTAGAGAGCAGTAATGTGTAAGATGAATTTCTTTTTCCGTTAGTCTTCCGCGTCCTGCAATCGACCGACCTTTGTCGCTGCCTCAGCGACTGATTGTTGCTGCTACCACGCGGAACGATGTCAATTTTAAAGTCTGCCGCGAGTATGGCTGTTTTCTGAAGCAAACGAAAACGGGAGAAAAATGTATATGCATAATCTGATCGAGAGTGAATCCCTAATTGGCACAGCGACTTAATTTTTAATATTTACGAGCAGCAGAGCCTGGCGTAGCCATCCAGTTGCGAGACGCGTGTCCATTCCGACACGTGAATCGCATCCCTATTCGCTGGCAGTTGTAACATTGTAATGCATTCGAAGTGTGCTCTTTCGCACTCCGCACCTACATGGATGGACTTGTGTCTCAGCTGCGTCCAGCTGATGGTATCCTATACTCCTGAGACCATTCTGTGAGAAAATCTTCTGGAAAACACCTATAGAAATTGTCAAAAAATACCTTCAGAACGTTTCCATCCAAGCCAGTTAACGCTTGTGCTACTTATATTATGCTCACTTTAATGACACACGTGGTGCAGAATAAGCGTAGCGGTAAGGGATGGAACTTATTTACCCTCCATGGCTCTGAAGACGTATGATAGCTAGAAAAAATCCTGTCGAGTCGAGGCGAAACCTTAAACAAGTACACAGGATTAGCAGATATGTTGTCGCCACCCATCGATTGTGAAGGTTTAATAAACAGTTGACAGCGTCGTCTGTTTCGCATCGAGGCGGAATATAATCGCAGTATGAGAACATGTTTTACTTCGTGGCAATGTGTCCAGCTGTTGTCCTTGTTTTTCTACAGACTGCATTCGTATCTGGTAACCTATAAGGAAAAAGATCTATCATCGGCCTTAACACAGTACACAAAAGGAGTACCGTATGGAAACTAACACTTAATTTACCGGAAAGGTGATAAAAAAAAATCTTGGGTCAGCGATATTATTCTGTCGTGTCTGGGCAGCGCCGAACGCGAGAACGAACGCCACCAAAGCTTTATTTTATTTTACGGCGCCTGTTTGCGTTGTACGGCGCTCGTTGGCGCACGTGAAACTTCGGACACACACAGCGTTTCATACCTTAGGCCATAGTCACACACATGTAGACGGCAAATGCATCTATCCTTGCCGTGTCGAGGTTCGAAACCAGGTGGATAAGACAGTTGCAGTATTAAGCACTCATTTCAACGACGGATCTCCGTGTCGTATTAGCGTCACACGTGTAGCAATTCCGTTAAGCTAATTTCCCCAAGACTCGCAGTGCTAATCTAGTATCTATCCTTGTTGCTTCTACAGAAGAGCAAATATCGGCCTGGCGGGAAGCAAACAGTTTTCTGGCCGTTTCATCGGGAGTACGTGTGATGTGTGTTGTTATGCTTTAAGAACTGACATCTGTGATGTCCGAATTTACTCAGAACGAGAGGCTATGATCTCTGCATACTCCAGTACAGATACCGACACAGTATCGAAATATGAAGCGTGAAGAACCGAATACGTTACTGATGGAGGACGCCCGTATACTGAGAGATTAACATCCCGCCGCCTCAAAATCTTCGCCATTCGTAGCGTTTTAGACCTGCCGACCGACACGCATCCCTGCTTTCAACCCATGGAAGGATTCTGAAGCAGGTTTGGTGCGTAGCTTGTGGAGCCAGTTGGGTTAAAATTCTCCCTTTTGAAAGAAGAGTGTCCAACCGTTACTCAGTGCTCCGTCACTGGTCAGACTGTAACGACTTTTGTTTCACGTGCGTTTGTGCCGGTCTGCAAGCACTTGCATAGTAAGCAGTGCTGATAATTCACTGCCGTCCACCCAGCCCGGGGAACGCACAAGATGCAGATGTAGACACCTACTTTGGAAAGTGTACGCACATTCTGTACCCATCGCGGCAGGCCTCGTTACGTGGTACACAACCGTGACGTCACAACACGGACACACTCGCCCTGTTTATTACGGCCGACCCTGCAGCGCCACACGTGCAACCCCTGCTTTCGACAGAGCTCGGCCTTACAGTCTTCTCCCTAAGACGATGCGTTTAGTATTGCGAAAGACTTGTCCTTTTATTAAGTTTTAGCGTTTAAATGGTGTACTGTTTGTTCTGCTACTGCTTTAATATGTTATCAAAACAAATAAATGGCGTACATCTAATCGATCGTTAGGAAAACGGGGATTACAAGTTCCAAACGCACAAATTTCCACCGCTTTATTTTCTGCATCGACAATCGGATCGCACAGCTTTTGTTGCCAAAGAGTTTTCGTTGTGGTTCGCTTCCTCCTCTGCGAAGTAGTACTGTGATTTCTTACACATTCCATCCACGTATCAAATCAGCATGAAAGTTGCCCTAATGAGAATAGAGCAGAAATTTAACATTACTAGGTGCTCGTACGAAGTGTGGTGTCCGCTCTCCGACGTGTCCGAAAAGTCCATACCAGGAAACCGCACTACAAAATGGCACGCATTGTGTATGTTGATAATCTTTAAAAACCTTGTCACAGTTGCTAAGCTAACACTAGTGTGTACTAATAAAATGTTTAATAGGTCTTCAGTACACCACTGACTTTACATAGGAAAGCGTCTCACGTTGAATTGCTAGAACAATAATTATAAAAAGTGGCAATGTTATTTACGCACTATCTTTTAAATAGATATGATGGTATCTGATACTCAAGTACTAATGCAAAGAAACGTACTGATGCTAAAATCCTCTACATTCTTGCCATCATTTAATCTTTAAAATTTAATAATTCTCTTCCTGTTAATATTTAAGTAATTAACTTACGTCGTTCAGATTTCGTAACGCTGACGGCCTTAAAATTTAAAGTTGTTTAGTCACTGTTTTGTTTTCTTTCAATTGTTGCGAGCCAGCGATGGTGCAATATTGTTCGCTTTCAAGTCTACACATTTATAAAAATCAGGTCCAGGAAACACTTTTGTGACCACGGTTGCGATCAGGCGGTATTCGCGTAATTGTACTGATTAAGAGTTATCGTTTCTGAAAGATGCACGTTCGATTAAAGCCGTGTGCACTTTTGCGCGTATAATGAAAATATTCCTAACACGTCGCGTAACAAAAAGTAACATGCGAATCACAACCGTGGTCAAGCGAAGAAAATATATGATGACATAAATGTTCTTCGCTGTTATTCAGGACAGGTTTAGATTCAACACCGCAATTATCAGTCTTTACAGCTTTACTGTAAGGTTAAACGATGATGGCGTCCTCATGGGTAAAATATTCCGGATCTCCGGGCGGGGACTACTCAAAAGGACGTCGTTATCATGAGAAAGACATAGTGTTGTCTCCCTTAACCCATAGAAAACACGACAAGAAATATTACGGTCTTCCGATTAAACTACAGCCTTCACATCATCATCGTAATCGGATTTCCTTCTCGTTCACCGCTCTATAGCTCTTCGGTATGAGATAAACGGACAATTAAAATGACGCGGTGTTTATAAATTGCCACGTAACCTGCTGTGGGCCGACAATTCCGTTACAACTGGGAACGGAGTCGCTCGCGATGCCATTCTTGCGACAGACGCTGTCCGTGTTCTCGCCGAGTAAAACTTGAGTAGCGATTCAGGATTATCTTATAAAGTTCCATGGCTCTTCTTTCGGTGACCGTATCATTGTCATCGTGCTGCCAGGGAAGATGTCGATGTCTGTGACGCTGTTTCCCCACGTCGGGGCGTCAATGATTCGACGAATTACTGTGGAGTACAGCCGCTGTCCAGGTTGAAACTACAGTTGGGAAATCTCATCTGTGCGGCCTCTCTGATGACAGAATACGTAAAGCCTTTGTATGAAATAAAAAGGTCTGTTTACCTCGGTTTTGCGTCGTTAACAGTACTGTCAATATAGCTGGCAAAACACACGTGCGAATTATTATACGTAGTTAAGCCGAACATATTTCTCCGTCCCCTGCGGCCTACAGAGCTTTGCCACTGATGGCAGTTCGACTCTCTCGCGAGTGATGGCTGTTATCTGAATTTTTTTAAAATCTACCCACAGCAGAACGTCGCGTCGCCCGCCATTCACGAGATGCGTCTCCGTTCCAACATGCGAATCACACGCCTAGTCGATGGTCAGTTGCACCATTTTAATGCATCCCGACAGTGCTGTTTCGCAGTCCGCACATTCATGGGCGGCCTTCTGTTCCAGCTGCCTCCAGCTGATGGTATCCTAAATTTCTGAGGAGGAGGAGGAGGTTGTGTGAGAAAATCTTCCAGAAAACACGTATAGAAATCGTCAAAATCCACCGTCAAAACATTTTTATCCGGGTCAGTTAATGCATGAGATTCTGTTTTATTATGCTCACCCGAATCACACGCTTTGTGTGGTAAGAGTTGGTACGTATTTACGCTTCAAAGTTATGAAGACTTGGAACGGTTAGAAAGACTCGTCTTGAGTCACGGCCAAGTCTTAATCATATACGCACTATCATCGTCTATATTGTCAACAGACATCGATTGTGAAGATGTATAAAAAATTGTCGACAATGTCACCTGCTTTGTGCCGATGCGGAATTTAAACGCGGTGTGTATCGACAGATTCCATTCGTAACTGGAAACAGATTAAAAAATATCTATCCAGAACCTTTACACACTGCACCTGTGAGGACAAAGAACATGTTCAAGTCAAGCAGTAATTCACTGACAAGGCGGTAGAAAATTAAAACAAAAAAACTTGTCTCATCCATAATCTTTTGTCCTGTTGCTGGGCAGAGCAGGTCGCGAGAACCAACGCCACAAGAGCTTTGTTCACGGTGCCTGTATGCGTTATACGCTGCACGTCGACCTGTGCAAAATTTTGGACACAAACCGTGTCCCGTACCTTCGGCCAATCTCGAAACTCTGCCGTAGTGTCCTTCATAATCTTGCCATATATTGAAACAATCTTGCAATTTTTTTTTATTATCACGTAAAACAAAAGTTAGTATTTTGATTGTCTCTTCTTAAACGTGCTATCACTCGTGTTTCAATAGTCGACATCGCAAAGTTGTCCCACGAGCCAGTGCGATTTGTATGTCTACGTACTCTCTCTAAATGATTGCCCAGTATGGGACAAGCACATCTGCGGGAAATTCGTTATGATACAATTATTATCTAGTATTAGAATCTCTGATTTGTCGGTTATATACATATTTACGGAGCTGTATGCGACCCTCAAATCGTTTTGTGACAGTAAAATAGTAGGACTGCTACTACACTCCACATCTGCGATGTCGATGCTGGATGTGTCCCTACAACCACAGCCGCCTCTCGCTTAGTGGCACAGGCTCCGCCACACAACAGTGGCTGGTGACAAAAACATCCCCAGCCCTGTGTACAGCGGTGGAAATGTGAATTTACTCCAAGTCTCCTGCCCATATGTAAACGCCTAATCTTTTCAGGTGCAGAACGCTTCCACCAGTGCCCGCCTCGTATTTCTTTCGACAACGAGCGTAATTCCGGTGTATTAATAAAGCAGCCACGAACGCTTTAATGGGCCTGGATAAGACTTTTGAACATCCCTTTACGTGTGATCTGCTCCTCACACTTCTCCATCTTATATTTTCACTGGCGTCCGTAAGGAATTCGTACTCTACATTACATGTTGACGTCTTCTTTTCACAATACGGAAGCACCGCCAAGTTTGTTTCATCGTCGACAGTTGCTCAGCGGAGACCATGGGTGTGAAACGTATGAAGCTTGGAACGTACCGCAGGCGTTCGTTCCGGCTAGTGGAATCGATTAAGGTCCCACATGTAACCATCACAACAGAAAATTAGTTTCCGAAATTTTGGTCATCTAAATGTTCTGTCCCGCGTAGTCGATGTCTGTGTCGCGCCTTTCATCTTGACCGTTCAGTACAAACGTGGAAACTCGCGGCAGGTATCCGATTCTGTTAGCCCACCTTGGTGCAGGGCTAGAAGCAATATTCACCACATTTCAGTATTGTCAAAACAGTTAATAAGTAGAATAGTGTTTGCCTCTGGTCAGGAGAAGGAATAGGGGCTACTTGGTTCCATAGTGTCGTAGATATTTATCGAAAAAAAAAATAAAGGAATTAATTTCACCGTATTCATCAGTCTCTGAATCATCACTTCCACATCATAGACACTATAAATTTATTTCGTCTTTATTCACGACGATAGCTCCAATGTGATCGACCCAGTTAAGTGTTTTGTTTAAATTAGAACGCTTTGGCAACTGACCAACGGTGCATGCTTTCACTAATACCGATTCTGTGGGGTCTCATACGTTGCTCCATAATAGCGTGACAGACACACTTGTCACGACATTTATGCGGTTACCGCTCCACTAGAGAACTTTTTGTAACCAGAAAACATATTACACGTCTAATTCCGTAGTGCCTCGTTATACGTGTCACATTTCCTTTTACATAGTGTTTACTGAACTTTATAGTTACAAATCGCTACCGACGCATTCTGACATTTTGCCGTTGTTAGCACATCGTACGAACGATTAAGTGTACTGGACTCCTGAGAATTCGAACAACATTCTGTAACGCATCGTCTGGCATATACAGGGCGGAAAAACTATTTGACCAAAAGCGTAGGGCACAAAGAGAGTATCAAACGAAGGAATCTGAGTATAGAAAATACAGGTCGCAGTTAAATATTTAAGGCGCTACGGCAGCATGAAAACGGAGGTCAGTTACAACATTTTCTATACATACTCCTGTCAATTAAGTGGTCGCACATTTTTCACTCAGTTTCACTTTTTTTAAAATATACTCAAACAAGAGACATGGGCATGTGATTGTCCTCATTTCTGAAGAAGTACTGTCTCGTTCGTCAGCTAAATGCGATACACGTGTTTGTGACGCTTGAAATTTATCTTGTTCTCATCGTGACGACTGGTTAGTCCAAACATTCTGTTTACGTATACATTTTTTGTAAAATAACTATCATTTTGAGCAAGGGCCTCAGTATGGCAGATTTCAATTACGTTCCCGTAGCGCTGAAAATATGCATTTACGACCCTTAGTTGCCATACACAAATTCCTATGTTCCATGCTGTCCTTCCGCCCTGCACTTTTGGTCAAACTGTTTCTCCACGCCCTGTATATCCGTGCTGGATGGCAAACCTCGCTCAAACAGAACTGTTTAAATTAGTCGCTTCATACGTTCGTTACACATACGTCACTGAATGACACCCAGCCAGGTTGTCCGCCTATATTCCGCCACGTCACTGGAAAGCCAGCACGCGATCCACAAAATGACAAAACCGCACTAGATTCGCACAGTGACACTGTACTGGTTGTAAGCACGTTCGGACATTAATCGCAATTGCAGATCATGGTCATGTAGAAGCCGAGTTTATCTTTCCGTTAATTCTCCGTCTACTGCAGACCACAGAGCTCTGTCGCTGCATCAGCGGTCGATTGTTGCTGTTGGCGCCACGGAATGATGGCAGTTAGATTCAGGCTCTCTCCGGAGTAACTGGGATTCTGTTAAAGGAATGAAAACAGAAAGAAGTAACGAACGAGGCAACTCGGAATCAAACAGTACGTTTCTGGTAGTTTAATGCGATGACAATTTTGAATGATAACTTTCGTGATGCGATTGAGTTACCAGCAATTACAGAAACGCAGGTTTTAAGTTGCACCCTCCACAGACAAACTCACTACAGTTATCGTCCGTGCCAAGTTTCATTTTAAACACGACGGAATTGTACTATTTCCGATGAACTACACATAACTGAGCCTGTAATTCATGACCAAGTTGGCTATTACTACTACTACTACTCTCGCATTTTTTTTTAGGTAAAGAATTAGCACAATGCTCACACGAGAAAGCAGTCTTTCGTCCATCATGCAATCATCCTGGAAACAATTCCTCCAGCCAGACCATTTCTTTTTCCGACACAGGAATGATTTTACAATTACCTTTGCATGTAATCCATACTTTACTGTATAAACTGAATATTTAGTAAAAGGGCGAACCGAGTTAAGTACTGCATAGTGTGAATGAATGCTGCGATTTTCCAACAAAGAACAACGGGCACGAAATACTGAGACTCGGCTACAGATATCTGCCGTCACCGAGCTGCAGTGGCAGCTGAGTCATTCGTGAAATCTTAATGGTGGCCACGGCTGCTGAGCCTCGTATACAGATGCAGCAGCAGCCCACAGTGTGGGGTGACGTCACAAGGCACCCCTGTCTCCAAGACAACGCACGACGTGTTTTACTACATCTAATCACTTACTTCCCTTTAACGAGCATTTCCATATTAACTCACCTTTGAACTCCTGTATATTTGCTCGGTATTAGTACAATCAATTTAAACGCTCTGTATAATACTTTTGTACGAGCGGCACGATTATTAACAATTTTACATTCAATTTTGTCGGGCACTTGTTCGTTATTTACTGTATTTCCTCATTCTAAACCCAGCGTCAAGCAAATTGCGTGCACCTCTGAAACTTGGCCCGCCTTTACAAGGTACATCTCTAGTAGTATTAGGTGCTTAGCACGTCTGTATGATTTGCATGCAAAACTTGATCTTCTACGCAAAAGGCAGACTTCATTTCGCGTCTGCTGCCAGATGTAAGATGCATTCCAGTACGGTGCCCCACTCACTGATCAGTTACGCCGATTTTAATCTGTCCACCCGGTGCCATATCGCCGCCCACAGATTCCTGGATACTCTGCCTATGTAACAGAACTTTTCCGCTCTTTGCCTCCCGCTGCTGTCGATGTAGTTCAGATTTTCCGTTTCGAGATCCGCCAGACAGTCGATGGCTCGCAACACGTGACCTGCGACCGCTTTCACTATAGACTGCCGCCGGTTGTTAATTTAGCTCTTTCTCCATTCAGATAATGTATCTTCCAGCGTCGCACCTAACTGCTTATGCCTCTTGTTACTCCGTGCTACGAATTGTGCCCTTTTACTGAATAACTAAAGAAAAAATAATGCCACGTATTATTTTAAGTAGTTGAAAAGTACACTTCGTACGCAATATAATTGCAACTGACATTGAAATCATTTTTTTTTCCTCTCAGGAAAAAGAAAAGATGTTCCGGGGAGTGTTGGAATGTGAAGAAAAAAAACAGTACTTATTTCCATTCTTTTCAAAAGAAATACGAAATATAAACTTAGTTCATGTTTTAATATGCTACTAGGTATTTGAAAGTGCTGACCAACGCTTCGCTGGAGAGCGAAAACAATCTGAAATTTATTCTACGGCTCCTGACTGCGTTATACGATATTCTCTGGTGCTGTGTGGAGGCGGATTTGAAATCGCAGCGGCCCGTTTCTCTGGTGTGGCAGTCTTTTCCACTCACAGTTGTCTTATTTTATCTTCTGTCATACAAATGGGGTACATACAGCCTTCCCTCGTTTTGATGTACGGATGTTCTGTTTTTATTTCTTGAAAGTGCGTGATTCGCACCCGAATCAGCGGTATACGCTGTGATGGCGCCCCGTGTTGCACAAGAAGGTAACTGCGAAAGGAGTTACAGAGAACGCAGTGTAGTCGATGGCCGACAGATGGCAGCATGCGACTTGCCGTGTTAACCTTTGATATGGGAATATTCCGGTGAAACGGAATGCACAGCGCGAAAAAGATGTCTACGGGCTACATTGTGTATAATATGGACACTGAAATTCTGATACCTTTTTATAGTAAATAATAAATGTGGAACGGAGGAGAATGTTTAGCGTAAAAAAAATATTTGAATGGCTTGTGTTTCCGTTTCAAGAAAGTAACGGTATGTTAATAATCGCTTCCATTCTGTCAAACAAAATATAAACGTTATTTAACAGTTCTACACACGGCTAACGAATGTGCTTTCCATAAACCGAACTGCCGCTACCGCTTCTGGTTCGACATGTAAACGCTATCATATCGACTGCCGAAACCTGGTCACCGGTGCCGGATTTCTTGCTGTATTTCGAAGGAAAAAAAGACTACCACAGCATTCCATCATTTTACGATTTTAAGCACTTTCATTTTATCGAAGAATTGAGACTGCGGTCAGCACCCTTGTCGTGTCATGTCTGATAATGTGCAACAGTGCAGGATGGCGAACCCCCCCGCAATCGCCACTGCTTACGTTTGCGTTTTCTCACACGCGTCACTGACTACCAAAAGGGATTACACAAAATCGTAAAACCAGCGTCGCATTCGCATACTGACACGGTACTGACGTTGGGCACTTTTAATCGCGGTTGTAGATCGTAGAAAGACATAAGCTGTGTTTATTTTTCCGTTAATTCTGCGTCTGCTGCAGCCCACAGAGCTTTGTCGCTGCCTCAGCGACTGATTGTTGCTGCTGGCGCTCCACAATGTCGGCAGTTTATCACTTGCTCGCTGACAACGGCGGTTTTATGGAGAAAATGAAAACAGAAAAAATGATAGTAAATGCACAAGCACCAATCAAACATTACATGTAAACGATAAACCATTAAACGATAAACAACGTCGGTGGGGCACACATAACTGTATGTAGTCCATTTAAACCCTCATTTAGAGTTAGGCCTCCACACACAAACTCGCAAAAGTTATCATTCTGTCCAATCGAAATTACGCATCGTATTCTTCAATGAAAAATACTACTCACTTCCACTAATCACTTGTGGCGTCGTGCTTGCGTGACAGTTCCACCTCCCTGTAGCAAACGATTGTCTGCTATGTTAAACACTGTCCGCATATAAAACTATTTCAATATTTTCGCAATAGTAATTGACGAGCTAAAAAGATTTTTCGTCTTGTTACTGCTTAATTATCATGTCGGCATTCACAAACGTTGTGTGAGCTCCCTGCTAACAGGGATTGATAATGTTTTATCGCTCTGCAACAGCGGCTGAAACTCGTATGCAGACGTAGAAACCGAATCGCAAAAGTCGTCGTTCGTTCCAACAGAAACTACCCATGATACTGGTCGCTAGAAAATGATAGTAACTTGTATAAGCGAGAGTGATTTCCATAGCCGTTGTCTTCGTAAAGCTGAATGTTTTGTAAACTCGCCATCGTAATTGGTTCAGAGGCTTTCGTTTCTTCAGCAATACGTAAACGAACAATTACAGAGACTTGGAACCGTGCCGAAAATTTCGTTGCAAATGGGAACGGAGTGTATCGCAGCGACATTGCCCTGACACACGCTTTCGGCGTTCTTCGCCGGATTAGCCGTGAATAACAAACCGAGGTTCGGACGAATCTCTCCGTCGCCTCTTTCTGGACCAGCCGACTGCAGCCGTGCTGGAAAACAAGGTGTCGATGTCTGCGACGCTGCTTCCACCACGGGTTAAAAGTTATCAAGTCTAGGAGAGCCTCTGCAGCTTCCCAGCAGCCGCCGTGACGGTACAAGTTACTGCTGTTCATTCTCGTCTGTGCGGCCTGTCTTCTCACGGAACAGATGTTCCTTGGTTTCACCTGAATAAACTTAACGTAAATAATGTTGCCAAAACACTACGGCGAATATTTACATTTATTACTAACTGTTTTCTCGCATTATCGTCCTAAGCATATTCAGGATTCCTAATACCCTCACTGTTTTCACATGTGTTTGTGCCCGCCGGCAATCAATGCACCATTAGGAGTGCAGGAAACTCCGTCGTCAATCCAGCATCGGAGACAAATTTGCTTACCGAGAAAGCAACTTGTGAAGGTTTACATCTATTCTAGAGCCGACACAGCTTGGCCTGTTGTTGGCCACACTAAGAGAAGACATGTAGCACTCGAAAAAGACCGTCGTTTTAGGAAGTTAAGGAATTTCAGGGGCATACTTTTTGTTTGTCTCTAGCTTCAATACACTCTAAAATCATCCCAGAGGTGTTTATGTTACCGTCTGCAACTCTGTAGCTTACATATAATTAATCTGGCCTAAACTTTTGTTTTAGGAGCTGACTGCTTGAGATGTTTTGCTTAATTTGGCACCTTCCATTGCGACGTGGTGCTGTGGCCCCTTTACATATTCGGCCACACACTAAAAGAGTGTTACAATTGTGATGATAATGGATAGAGAATGAGTTGTTGTTATTATTGTATCTCGTATTATGGAGAGCTTAGTGCGTAGCTGTGCAGTCTCTTTGCGACAGTACTTCATTAACTAGAGACCACGGCCGGAGTTACTTGCTCATACAGCACAGTGACGTCATAACATCGGCACTCGCGTCTCATTCATTATGAACAGCTGCGCACTGCCACGTGTGCTAGTCCTGAAATCGGGTGAGCCCGGCCTTTTTGCTTCTCACTAGAATAAGACGGCAACTACTCTCAAAAGAGCCATGCATTTCTGGACAGACGATTTTTTCCATTTAATACAACTTTTCTTTTACTACAGGTATTAACACACTTGGAAAGCGTGTAATCGGCGGATATCTGTCCGATCGTGTTTACTCACTGGGATACAAGCGCAAAACTTGTACTCCTCACGGCTTTGTGTTCGCCTCGACCAACGGATTACGTGACGTCTGTTGCCAACATGCTGATTTTATTCCTGCACAGTCTTATATCTCCAAATTCTACCGTAGTCGGTTCCACATTCTTGGTATATATTAAAACAATCCCGCGATTTATTTGAATGACCACGAATAGAAATGTTTTCATTTTTATTTCCTCTTCTTAAACGTACCATTCGTCGTGTTTCAACAGTCGACATCGCAAAGCTGTACCACAGATCGGCGCGATTTGTATATCTACACACTCTTTCGAAGTGATTGCCCAATATGGGACAAACACAACTGCCACGACATTTGCGATGATACAATTGTTCTCTACTATTCGAATCTCCGATTTCTCAGTAACATACTAGCGTAGGGAAGTGTATCTGGTACTCAGTCCGTTTCTGTGAACGTCAAATAGTAGGACAGCTACTATTAATTACATAGAGCAGTCTCAGCAAACAGATCTGCTATTAGCAGTTCCGTCTCATCACGCGACCTCTGCGATATCGATCCTGGAAATGTGCTTATAGCCAGAGCCAGCCCCTCGCTTAGTGGCGAGGGCCACGGCAAACAGTGGCCGGAGACAAGACACCCCCTGACTCCGTGCACAGCGTTCTGAATGGGTCTTCAGTCTTTGAGTAGTTTTGCCGCCGTGCCTAAACGCCCAAAGCTTTTTGGCGAAATGTGTTTGCAGCAGTGCCCATCTTGCACTTCTTTCCACAACGAGCGTGAACGCTTCAATGGCCGAGCACGAGACTTTTCAACGTTCCTCTATTTCCAATCTAATCTTCACCCTCCACTACATCGTGGCTCCACTGGCGTCTGCCAGGATTCCGTACTCTCCACCATGTGTTAATGTCTCCACTCGTATTACGCAAAGACTGGTAAGTCTGCTTCGTGAAGGACAGCTGCATTGCAGAGACCACGCGTGTAATAATTATGAAGCTCGGGACATCGACGTTTGCTCACTCTAGCAAAACCGATTACTGTTTAACATGTAACCACATGATTAAAACGGTTTCCGAAATTTTCCTCCCCTGAATGTTGTTTCCCGTGTAGTCGTCGTCTCTGTCGTATCGTTCATCCTGACTGCTCAGTACACACATGGAAACTTGCTGCAGGTATCAGATACCCACATGGAGGACTTGAGGCAAATTTCACGACGTTTCAGTACAGTGAAAACCGTAAATAAATAGAATGTAGTTCGCCTCTGCCAGGAGAACAAATCAGGGCAACTCGGTCTCGTAGGTTACTGTGCCGCAGGGATATATCGAGATACAGAGAGCAGCTGATATCACACTATTCATCGGTCTCTGAGTCATCACTTCAACATCACAGAAACTATAAAATTAGTTCGTCTCTATGATAGGAGCAATGCGGCCAACGCCATTAAAAGTTGCGTTCCATTTTCAGTCCGTAGGGAACTGGGGAACTGACCAATGGTGCACTGTCTCTCTCGTTCCATTAATACCGACGCTGTAGGGGCTCATAATATGTTGCCCCATAATAATGTGGCAGACGCTTTTCTCACCACATTTATACATTTACTACTTGCTTAAACGTATCGCAGAGGTCGCGTGATGAGACGGAACTGCTTTTCTTTCACGTACTTGCCGTCTACTAAATTTTATAGTTGTATATCGCTACCAACGCATTCCGTCATTTTGTCGTTTCCAGCACTTTCTATGGAGTCGTGAGAGTTCGACTATCATTATGTCACTTGCTACGACACGCTTACTTAATTAAGTGGTGACTCATTTTTCATTTACTTTGACCTTTTTAAGACATTTTCAAGTATTAAATATGGACATGCGATTGTCTTCATTTGTAACGAAATATTGTGTGGTACGTCGCCTAAGTATGATGAACGTGTATGTGATGTTTTAAAGTTTTCTTGTTCTCATCCTGAAGACTGGTTAGTCCAAAGACTGTTCAGCCGTACATTTTCTATAAATTACCTTTCATTTTGGGTAAAGAGGTCTCCATGTCAGATTTTAATTACACTCCTGTAGCGCCGAAATTACGCATTTGCGGCTCTTACTTGCGGTACTCAGATTCCTACGATTCGTACTGTCTTTCCGCCCTGAACTTTTGGTCAAATTGTTTTTCCGCACCCTGTATAACATTCCTGGATGGCAAACGTCGCTCAGCCAGCACCGCTTAAATTATTCACTTTTTACAGACGCTACACATATGTCACTGAATGACACCCAGCCAGGTTGACCGCCTATATTCCGCCACGTCACTGGAAAGCCAGCACGCGATCCACAAAATCACCAACCAGCACCAGATTCGCATAGTGACACTGTACTGATGGTGAGCACACTCAGACATTAATCGCAAACGCAGATCGTAGTAGGCAGAAGCCGAGTTTATCTTTCCGTTAATTCTGCGTCGCCTGCAGACCACAGAGCTCTGTCGGTTCATCAGCGGTCGATTGTTGGTGTTGGCGCCACGGAATGATGGCAGTTAGATTCAGGCTTTCTCCGGAGTAACTGGTATTCTATTAATGAAATCGAAACAGGAAGGAGTAACGAAAGCGGCAACTGGCAGTCAAACAGTACGTTTCTGTTAATTTAATGCGATGACAATTTTGAACGATAATGTTCGTGATGCGATTGAGTTACCAGCAATTACAGTAACCCAGGTTTTATGTTGCGCCCTCCACAGACAAACTCACTAAAGATATCGTCCCTGCCACGTTCCTACGAACTACGCACAACTGACTCTGTAATTCATGACGAAGTTGACTATTAATTTTACTAGTCTCGTATTTTTCTTAGGTAATGAATGAGGAAAATGCTCACACGTGATACAAGTGTTACGTCTATCATGCAATCGTGGAGGAGACAATTGCTCCAGCCAGAGCAGAAATGCCCTTCATGTAATTTATATTTTTCTTTATAAACTGAACATTTAGTAACAGGGTGAGCCGAATTACATACTGCATAGTGTGAATAAATGTTTCAATTTTTTGAGCAACCGTGATAAACAAGAAGAAAATACTAAGACTTGGCCACAGATGTCCGCCATCATAGGGCTGCAGTGACAGCTGAGTCGTTCCTCAAGTCTTAATGGCGCCCACAGCGGCTGAGGCGCCACATCGCAGCCCTGTCTCCGTAGACCACGCGCGACGTGTCTCGCTGTATCCAATCATTTATTTATTTTTATCGAGCATTTCGATAGTTTCTCACCCTTAAACACCAGTGTATTTTCTCGGTATCACTATAATCAATTTAAACGCTCTGTATAACACTTTTTTACGAGCGGCATGATTATTAACAATTTTTGTCTGGTTATTCGTCTGTTGCCGACTTTCCTCATTCTACACTCAGTAAACGTCAAGTATTTTTGCTTGTACATTTCAAAGTTGCCCCACTATTACCGGGTACATCTGTAGCAGTATCAGGCGCATAACATATCTTTATAATTCATATGCAAATTCCAATCTTCCACGAAAAAGACACATGTCAATCCGTGTACCTGGTTAAGAGAAACATTGGTGTCTCTCCCTACTCAAGCCAGCGAACTAATGTCCAAAACTGTGAGCACAGCATAATGCTGTGTCTGCCGCCAGTTGTCAGACGCATTCCAGTATCCTGTCCCACTCACTGATCAGTTACGCAATTTTAATCTGTCCACACAGCCGCCCACAGATTGCTGGATACTCTTCCTGCGTAACAGAACTTGCCCGGCCTTTGCCTCCCGCTACTGTTCGTGTTCAGATTTTCCGTTTCAAGATCCGCCAGGTAGTGCGTCGCACTCAACACATGATTCGCGACCGCTTTCTCTGAAGACTGCCGCCGGTTGTTACTTTAGCTCTTTCTCCATTCAGATGATGTATCTTCCAGCGCCGCACCTAGCTGCTTATGTCTCTTGTTCTCCATGCCAGGAATTGTGCCCTGTCACTGAAGAACTAAAGAGAAATTATGGCCACGTATTATATTAAGTAGTTGAAAAGTACGCTTCGCAGGGCATATACTTGCACCTGACATTGAAATCAATTTTTTTCCTCTCAGGAAAAAAGAAAAGATGTTCCTGGTAGTGTTGGAATGTGACGAGAAAAAAAAAACTTTATTTATTTCCATTCTTTTCAAAAGAAATACAAAATATAAACTTATTTCATGTTTTAATATGCTACTACTTATTTGAAAGCGCTGAGCAACGCTTCGATAGAGAACGAAAACATTCTGAAATTTATTCTACGGCTCCTGACTGCGTTATACGATATTCTCTGGTGCTGTGTGGAGGCGGATTTGAAATCGCAACTGCCTGTTTCTCTGATGTGGCAATCTTGTCGGCTCAGTTGTCTCAATTTACCTTCTTTCATACAAATAGGCTACAGCTCTCCCTCGTTGCCCACTACAAGAGATTTTTATGTACGAATGTTCTGTTTTTATTTTTTGGAAGTGCGTGATTCGCACCCCAAAGAGCGCTATCGAAAGACGTTCTGATGGCGCCCCGTGTTGCAGAAGAAGGTAACTGCGAAAGGAGTTACAGAGGACGCAGTGTAGTCGATGGCCGACAGATGGCAGCATGCGACTTCCCGTGTTAAGCTTTTATATAAGGAATAAGACGTTGAAACGGAATAAACAGCGCGAAAAAAATGTCTACGGGGGCCATTCTGTCACACAACGACCAAGGACCTTGTATATAGTAATGGAGAGGGAAATTCTTATATCTTTTTGCAGAAAATTATAAATGTCGAACGGAGGAGAAATGTTTAGCGTAAAAATAAAATATTTGATTCTCTGTGTTTCCGCTTAGAAAAAGTAACGATATGTTAATAATCGCTTTCATTTTGTCAAACAAAATATAAAACGTTATTAACAGTTGTACAAACGGCTGACGAATGTGCTCCTCGTAAACCGATCTGCCGCTACCGCTTCTGGTTCGTCATGTAAACGCTATCATATCGACTGCCGAAACATGGTCACCGATGCCGGATTTCTTGCTGTATTTCGAAGGAAAAAAACACTACCACAGCATTCCATCGTTTTACGGGTTTAAGCAGTTTCATTTTATCGAAGAATTGAGACTGCGGTCAGCACCCTTGTCGTGTCATGTCTGATAATGTGTAACAGTGCAGGATGGCGAACTCCCCCCCCCCCCCCCCCCCAACCGCCACTGCTTACGTTTGCGTTTTCTCACACGCGTCACTGACTGACTACCAAAAGGGATTACACAAAATCGTAAAAGCAGCGTCAGATTCGCATAATGACACGGTACTGACGTTGAGCACTTTTAATCACGCTTGCAGACCGTAGAAACATAGAAGCTGAGTTAATTTTTCGTTAATTCTGCAGCCCACAGACCTTTGTCGCTGCCTCAGGTACCTATTGCTGGTGCTGGCGCTCCACAATGTCGGCAGTGTTAACTTTCTCGCGAATAATGGCGGTTTGATGCAGAAAATGAAAACGGAAAAACGACAGTAAATGCACAGCCATCAGTCAAACTTTACATTCATCGGAGTTAGAAGCGAGCAAACCTTTAAGCGATAAGTAACGTCGGTGGAGCGCACATGACTGTATTTAATCTATGTAAACCCACGTTTAGAGTTTGGCCTTTCAGATACAAACTCGCCAAAGTTATCATTCTGTCCAATCGAAATTACGCATCGTATTCTTCAATGAAAAATACTCCTGACTTCCAGTAATCACCTGTGGAGTCACGCTTGCATAACACTTCCACGTCCCTACAGCAAACTATTGTGTGCTATATTACACACTCTGTTCGCATTTGAAAGCATTTCTATATTTTCGCAATAGTAATGGATGAGCTATAAAGATTCAACGTCTTCTTACTTCTTACTTGTTGGCATTCACATACATAATGTGAGTGTCGAGCAGCGATTTGTTCACATGGAGAGAATGATTTACTGCTCTGAAATAGCGGCTAAAACTCGTATGCAGACGTGGAAAGTAACAATCTATCGTATTCGTCACCAGGAAATGATACTAACCGATATAATCGACAATAATTTCCATAATCGTCCTCTTTCCAGAGCTAAATGTTTCGTAGACTCACCATCGTAAGTAGTTCAGAGGTTTTTCGTTTCTTCAGCAGTACATAAACGAACAATTGCAAAGAGGTGAACTTTTGAAATGTCGCGAAAGCAGTACTGCGCCGAAAATTTCGTTACAACTGCGAACGGAGTGTCTGGCAGCGGCGTTCTGGCTACAAATGCTTTCGGCTGCCTGCTGCCTCTAAAGGAAAGACTGCAGTAGCGGTGCCGGTGCAAGTTTCTGCTCTACGCTCCCAGCTCTTGCGGCCTGCCTTTCCACGGAACTGCTGTACCTTGGTTTTACCTCAATATAAATAACGCAACTAATTTTACCTAAAATACTACGGCGAATATTTACAATTGTTGCTAACTGTTTTACCGCATTATCGTCCAAAGCATATTCAGGTTTCGTAATACCCTCTCTGTTTTCACACGTGTTTTAGGCCGTGGGCAAGCAAATTGCACCATTAGCAGAGTAGGAAACTCACCACCGTAAATCCAGAGACGAATTTGCTTACCTGGAAAGCTGCCTATGACATTATGTATTCTGGAACCGACACAGCTTGATCTGTTATTGGCCACGCTAAGAAAATACATTTAGCACTCGAAAAGTTCCGTCGTTTTAAGAAGTTAAGGAATTTCAAGAGCATACTTTTTGTTTGTCTCTGGCTTTAGTACACTCTAGAAACATCTCAGTGGTGTGTACGTAACCGTTTGCAACTCTGTCGCTCACATGTATTTATTCAGGCCTCACTTGTGTTGTAAGGGCTGACTGCTTGATATGTTTTCCTTGATGCATGATTTTCTGAAGAGGTGATTGTTTCCGTTTAGTACGACACTTTTTTTTTCTAGTGTATGTGTTAACCCTCTTTGAAAGCGTGCAAATAGCGGATATCTGGCCGATCGTTTTTAAGTCACCGGGCTACAAGCGCAAACCTTATACTCCTTACGGTTTCAAAATTTTAACGTAGTCTGTTTCACATTCTTGGTATATATTAAAACAATTCCGCAATATTTTTTGAGAAACCACGAAAATAAAAGTTGTCATTATTTATACCCTCTTGTTAAACGTGCCATTCGTCGTGTTTGAACAGACGGCATCGCAAAGCTGTACCACACATCGGTGCGATTTGTATACCTAGGTACTCTCTCGAAGTCATTGCCCAATATGGGACAAACACGTCTGCGGGACATTTGCGATGACAGAATCGTTCTCTAGTATTCGAATCTTCGATTTCTCCGTAATATACTTACATTAGGAAGCGTATCTGGTACCCAGTCCGTTTCTGTGAACGTCAAATAGTAGACATCTTCAACTTTTGTAGTCCTGTCTTCCTCAGTTGCGTGTAATATTACGGTATATTGATAATTTTTACTTATGGACCGTCTGACAGTCGGCAACAGAAACCAAAACATTGCATTGAAACAAGCGTTCAGTTCATAGTGCTGTGGAATGTGGGAAAAAACCGCAAATTCGCATTCATAAGAAGAAGAACACCGAAAATGCAACAGGAGCGTAATATGTAAGAAATTGTCCACGCAACCTGCCACTGATGATGTCTTGCAGAAAATAAAGGCGAAACGCGTATGGCACTAAAATTGTGTTTTATCCAGTTGCTGTCAGACGGTCGATAAATAAAATGTATCAATATACCGTCAAATAGTAGGACTGCTACTACATAGTACGTAGGGCAGTGTTTGCAAACCGATCTGCCAATAGCAGTTCTGTCTTATCACGCAAACACTGCGATATGGATCCTGGAAATGTGCTAATAGCCACAGCCAGCCTGTCGCTCAGTGGCGAGGGCCACGGCAAACAGTGGCCGGAGACAAGACACCCCCTGACTCTGTGCACAGCCGTGTGGATGGGTCTGTACTCTTTGAGTAGTTTTGTCGCCGTGTCTAAACGCCTGATACTTTTTGCTGAAATGTGTTTGCAGCAGTGCCCATCTCGCACTTCTTTCCGCAACGAGCGTAATCCAGATCGCTTAATAAATCAGCTGCGTACGCTTCAGTGGCCGTGCACGAGGCTTTTGGACATCCCTTTACGTGCAGTCTGCTCCTCATCTTCCCCCACATCATGACCCCACTGGCGTCTGCCAGGATTCCGTACTATCCACTACTCGTTAATGTCTCCACTTCGTATTACAAAAAGACTGACAAGTTCGCTTCGTCAAAGGATAGCTGCATTGCACAGACAATGAGTGTAAAAGTTATGAAGCTCGAGACATTGACGTTTGTTCGCCGTAGCAAAGTCGAATAACGTTTAACATGTAACCACATCATTAGAGGACAACGGTTTCCGAAATTTTCCTCATCCGAATGTTGTTTCCCGTGTAGTCGTCGTCTCTGTCGTACCGTTCATCTTGACTGCTCAGCACAAACAGGGTAACTCGCAGCAGTTATCAGA
Source organism: Schistocerca nitens (assembly GCF_023898315.1). Classification (NCBI taxonomy): domain Eukaryota; kingdom Metazoa; phylum Arthropoda; class Insecta; order Orthoptera; family Acrididae; genus Schistocerca; species Schistocerca nitens. Next base: position 178,158,002 of record NC_064625.1, on the reverse strand, counting down.
CACCTTGATGGCGGCCTAGAGACAAAATTCACCACATTTCAGTACAGTCAAAACCGTAAATGAATAGAATACGGGTTGCCTCTGAGAGGAGGACAAATGAGGGCAACTTGGCTCCATAGGTTACTGTGTGACAGGTGTATATGGAGATACGGAGACAACTTGAAATCACACTATTCATCGGTCTCTGAGTCGTCACTTCCACATCACAGACGCCATAAAATTATTTCGTCTCTACTCACGATGATAGGCGCAGTGCGACCGACGCCATTAAAAGTTGTGTTTCATTTTCCGTGCATTGGGAATTGAGCAACGGCGCACTGTCTCTCTTTTCATTAATACCGATGATGAAGGGGCTCGTATGTTGCCCCATAGTAACGTAACAGGCGCTTGTGTCACGACATTTATAGATTTACTACTACATGAAACATGGACATGTGATTGTCTTCATTTCTAAAGAAGTACTGTCTCCTACGTCGGCTGAGTATGATAAACGTGTATATGATGTTCTAAGTTTTGCTTTTTCTCATCCTGAAGACTGATTGGTCGAAAGACTGTGTTCACGCGTACATTTTCTGTGGATTACCTTTCATTTTGAATAAAGACGTCCCTATGCCAGATTTTAATTACGTTCCTATAGCGCCGAAAATACCCATGTGCGACCCTTAGTTACGACACTCACATTCTTACGTTTCATACTGTCTTTCCGCCCTGCACTTTTGGTCAAATTGTTGTTCCGCACCCGGTATAACGTTGCTGGGTGGGAAACCTTGCTCAACCAGCACTGCTTAAATTATACTCTTTTTATGTACGTTACACGTATGTGATTGAATGAGTCCCAAGCCCGATCATCCGCCTATATTCCGCCACGTCACTGGAACACCAGCACGCGACATACAAAGCATCAGAGCCGCATAACTAAACAGTACCGATTATGTGATACGAAATAGCGGAGGTCGGTAAGACGAGTGTCGAAGCCAAGAGAAGGGCCACCGAAGCCAAGAGAAATGCAGAATTAGTAAGGGTAGAGGCAGTTGGCGCCAAAACATTGGCCAAAACCGCAAATAACCGTGCAAGAATCGCTAGGCGAATTGGACACATGAATGCAATAGGAATCGATGCAATGAAAGCCCAGTGGAAGGGAGCACTTGCGAGCACAACGCAAAGAATGGAAAGCGTTGAAGAACGCGTTGCGGGTACCACCCAAAGGTGTGGAAGCGTAGAAAAAGATGTGGCCCGCCTGGAACGCCGAGTACAAACACGCTACTAATATCTTGGCCATTGACAGCAAAATTAAAATTTATCTGCGGGCACATCGAGGGCACGGCAGCTGAGAAAATGCGTAGTGTTGCAGGTACGTGCCGAACGTACCCAGAATTCACCGACGCGTTACTGGGAAAGTATTGATCGCGCCAAGTGCAAGACCGAATAAAAGAAGAAATCATTTTGTGTCCGTATCCTTAGGCGTCAGGATACAAGAGCCCCACGGAGCTCTTCGAGGCTTTAATTAGAAAGAATCAGTTTCTAATTGTTATGGTGAAATAATGAAGTTCTGTTTAGCGAAACTGCCGAGCAACTACCAGGTAGCGCTTGTAGGAAAGTACGGAGCGAATATCGAAACATTGAAAAGCCTTCTGCGCGAGTTGCAGGTAATTTTCGAAAAAGAAGCATCGCATTATGGAAGGAAATAACTATTACAATGGCGACTTTCGTGGAGCACCGCGCAATAACAACATCCATCAGCGTGGAGGAAGGACTATAAGAGACGGGACGGCAGAGTAACTTGCAGAGAAAAAACGATACCCGCCAGTACGACACGAGCTGGAGGCGCAGAGATTCACATGGAGAGCGGGACGAGTGAATCGAAATACGTGGTCCTAACCAGAGTTCCAATCACCGAAACAGAAGTGGAGGGCGAGATTGAAGCCAGCACCGTGCGGTTTCGGCTCGGGGAAAATCCGCACAAATACTCGGACAGAGCCGTTTACACGTGTTGAAATGTGAGGAGCGCAAGAACGTAGTTTTTTAACAGAAAAAAAGTGTTGCCTGTGTGTGAAAGAAAAGGGAAACATTTGTAAAATAGACTGGCTTAGAAAACATCTTTCTGTTGTGTACCTATTAGACATTAAGTGTGGTAATCTGTTTTTATTTATATTCTTTAACATGTACATGTGTAACTTGTAGGGGCTACGAGGCGACATATGGACCTTCCGCATTCTTTGTTAACTCCGAAAACGAAGGGTCGGTCTAACTCACTGTTCTGTACTTTCCGTGTCATCAGGGAGCCACCACTCTTCCGAGTCATCGGTAACACAGAGTCCATCTTCATGTGTATTTTGTCTTTACACCGTACCTGTTACTGTGACTTTGTTGAGGAAGAGCTGCTGGATGCATACCGACAGTGTTCTGGGCACGCGTTACAGCGCTGCACCACTTGTTTGTTTGCGCGGTATTTGTCACTGGTGTCATGGGCACACAATTGCGATGTCGCACCTATTTTCAGTGAGGCTTTTCTCTTCGTTGGCGTGTTGGGCACGCCACAGCGCGTTGCACCATACTCTTAGGGTTTGGAGGCGGATATGTACAGAGGTGGCCACTGTGCCCGCCCATGCCGCTGCTGTTAAGCGCAACCTTTCTGGAGTGTGGCGAGTTTCTCGTACGATGGTACGTCACGTCTCTGAGCGTGAGCGGTCGTCGGGATTTATCGTGTGAGCGGTGTAATGCCGAAGGTATGGAATTCCTCAACAAGTCCGGTAACTGGTGTCTCGGTGTGAGACCTAGCACACACGACAAGTCTAAAAGTATGATATTTACAAGAAATTGTGTACAGAGGTAGAGTCCTTGCATTGTAACTTGCGAAGTCTGCCGTGTTTTTTTTTTTTTTTGTGTAAATTTTCCACCGTAAGTTTCTGTACATCCAGTTCCATCTCAGATGAGTAGCGACCGACTCAGCGATCGGCCACGCCAGAGACAGCAACATCCACCGAGTTGTCTCAGCGGGGCAGGACGGGGGAGTATGTATGGTAAACGGGTATAGCCGATAAGTTACATATAGTATTTTTGTTAATTTCCATTACTAAGGCGATTGCAGCTAATTATATCTCGTCTACTATGTGTTCATTGTTTATTTGTGTGCGTCCGCCATGTCTTGAGCAGTTTCAGGGATCCATTGAGGCCTCTGGGATCCGAGACGGCGAGGGACGTGCAGTGGCGCCTGTAGATAGCGTAGTTAGTGAAGTTGAAGAGTCAGCAGTAATTGTGAGCATGCTCCAGTGACGGGTATGTCATAGGTGGGAATACGTACAGTATTTTAGAGTTACGGGTGGAGTACTTGAGCCTCTCTGTATCTTAATGAATCGTACCCTGATATTAACAATCGGCCCATAGGTTAAGTCACTATTCTTTACAATAAGCATTAATTATAAAGTCTCTCAGCAGAGTATAAGAATTTTGTGTTGTATTAGTGTAACAGTTCTATTCATGTAAATATTCGTCTCTATTAATTTGTTTTATCGAATGTACAAAATACGATCTTTACAAATTCTGAATGCTGTTTTAGTAAAAAGTTTTGAGGAGGCACTCTTTATGAAAGATCTTAAGTATTGTGCAGGTACTGCGAACAGCGAGTGACTGCTGGACGAGAACTGACGCTGCACGGTGGTCGGTGTGGAGAGTAAGTGGAGGCCGAGCGGCAGGCAGACGCCTGAGCGAGGCGGCTGTCAGTCACGACACGCCCCGCGGCGGCTCAGAGGCGCGTGCCGCCCACCTGGTCAGCGAGGCGGCGGCTCACCTGGCCGACAGCCTCCGGTCAGCTGAAGGCGGACACAACCCCGGGATCCCACCGGGACGGGCGACCCCGTTGGCGGCTGGCCGAGGAGACAGCGCGGGACCGCTCAGCGGTGACGCAGAAACGGGGACTCCACTAGAAATGGGGACTCCACTAGAAATGGGGACTCCACTAGAAATGGGGACTCCACTAGAAATGGGGACTCCACTAGAAATGGGGACTCCACTAGAAATGGGGACTCCACTAGAAATGGGGACTCCACTAGAAATGGGGACTCCACTAGAAATGGGGACTCCACTAGAAATGGGGACTCCACTAGAAATGGGGACTCCACTAGAAATGGGGACTCCACTAGAAATGGGGACTCCACTAGAAATGGGGACTCCACTAGAAATGGGGACTCCACTAGAAATGGGGACTCCACTAGAAATGGGGACTCCACTAGAAATGGGGACTCCACTAGAAATGGGGACTCCACTAGAAATGGGGACTCCACTAGAAATGGGGACTCCACTAGAAATGGGGACTCCACTAGAAATGGGGACTCCACTAGAAATGGGGACTCCACTAGAAATGGGGACTCCACTAGAAATGGGGACTCCACTAGAAATGGGGACTCCACTAGAAATGGGGACTCCACTAGAAATGGGGACTCCACTAGAAATGGGGACTCCACTAGAAATGGGGACTCCACTAGAAATGGGGACTCCACTGCAGGAGAGGTGCCAGACGACGAGGGCGTACTCTGACAGTGGCAGCACGGAGAGTCGGAGAGATCTCTTGAGGCGCGCTTATGACGGACGCCGTTTACCGTTCCTGCACGAATTCGCATAAATCACCATAATAGGCCGGACTGCACGCCCAAAGCAGTTCTGTGCCGGGTATTGATGGACTGCCGTTTGTCGTGATTATGTTCTCTCCTACAGAGAGCAGTTCCGAGCAATCGGCCACGTTGGTCGATCTGCTATCCTGGTTTCAGCCTCCATCACATGAATCCACGAGTGTTGCAGTCACTCTAAGAGTAGAATCCCGTATTGCAATTTTTCGGTCTAGATAAGACCGAGTGTTACGGTCTTAGCACGGCCAACTGCCTGTCCTACGGCTCTGTCCCGATTCTTGCGGTCCTCAATACAATCAGAGCCCGTACGTGTGCTGGCCACCGTACCGCGCTGTACTGCACATCAGCAATAGGCTGTCGTGCCACCCCACGAGCCTCTTGTCGATGGACAGTGCCGCTACAGAGAGTGAAGCATGACTGGAGCAACTTCCGGGTGCCGCGCCTGGTTCCCAGAAACATTAGATTGCTGGCCCACACCACCAGTCGCACTGCTTCCAGCTGGCGCCGCTTTCTCCACGCCAGGAACCACCATCCCGCTCCACAGACGAGTGTGGCAATATTCGTGTGTTGAGTGATTCGTTGTGACGTCAGCATGCGAAGGACGTTACGGGCAACTGTTTTTTTTTTTTTTTTTCTTTTCTTGCTCAGACAACTGCGTCAACACAGTAACATTCGTGCTTTTAGTGAAAACATTATTATTTTTTTTTTTTTTGCCCCCCAAACTTTATTTCAGACACTAGAGATTGGAAATTCAAAGTCAAATACATGTATATTTTTTTGCTTCATAGCTTTCAGTCTTCTTTTTTTATATGTACATTTTGATGTTAAATATATCCTGGTTCCCTATCATCATGTCAGTTTGAAACAATTTTTTTCGTGATGCACACTATGTTACATGATCTTTGATCACACAGCTACACTTACGAAATTTCTGTCTTTTCATGTACACTATATCTCTCTATCTAACTTATGTTGATGCCTGTCAATTGTCACTATGTGTACAAATTTCAATACTTACAAAATGGTATACACAATAATATGCTACTGTTACACGAGAGTATTTTTGTTTGTCTATGTGAGCGGAATATCTGTGGTTACAATTCTGGTTAATGGCGAATGGACCATCAGCCAATCAATCACTGTAAAATATTTATCATCCTTTCTGTTCAGGGAAACGGCGTGAGAGTGGTTAAACGTTTCAGCCATGAAGCATAGAGATATTGTTTGTCTTTTTGGCTTCATGCAGAAGTATGTGTGTGTTTGAGTTGGGCACCAGGAGCTAATTCTTAAATGTTACTTTAATGAGAAGCTTGCAGGCCCATTAGGTCAACATTTTACTGCAGCTTCGAACTTAGCCTTCTGTCATGTGTTCAACATTTGTATGACTGTCTGAGTATGTCCATGCATGACAGTGGGCTCCCTGAGGCTGAATCTGTGTTGCGTGTGACTTATTCGTCAATGTGAGTAAGATGTTGGCGAAGCCATAAGAAAAATTTCACCTTTTATTTTATCATCAATTTCCAATTTAATCTGCCAGTTCGTTGTGACATTTTGGAAACAGGACCGATTCTTTCTGAGTGATTGACACACTACATTTGTCAAGTGAGTCATCCACTACCAAAAACTGGGGGCGGGGGAATGAGACGTTCTGTGCCCCCTTTTGCATGTCTTCTCTCATTTTAATCAATTTTATTAGTGTTCTATGTCATTGCACGGTAGTAACAGACCGAGTAAGGTTATTGTAGTGAGAGTATTTGTACTGAGTGCTCAAAAAATATTTTTCACTTGATTCCTATACATGTTGGGTTACTTCCCTGGGTGGCTTGTGCGAGGCAACCGTCGGAGGACGTGGCACATGGCATTTCCGGTTGGGGGTTGCACTTCCCTGAATCTGAGGGGTTCGTACAATAGGCTTCAGCCCCTGGTGGAACGACCTGCGAGACGTCTGAGTGTCGCCGCGTTTTATGTGTTTAACACTTGTGGACCGTGCCCTCCGGGGTGCGACTGTCTGGCGCCAGATGGCCCGTGGTCTAGGCAGGTTGTTTTCGTAGCCAGTCAAATGGCAAGTTCAGTGCCCTCAGCTGAACAGCAGAGGCATGACCGGTCAACTTAAACTGAGGCTAGTTGACGTCATAAAGCCCTGCTCGGAATTGGAGGGAACGGCCGTTATTGGCGCGAATGATGTCCCGAGACAGTGTGGGGGATTTTGGAATCGGCGGTTTCCGAGGAGAGTAGAGAGTTCAGCAATGCTGGCTCCGCTCTTGCTTAGAATTCTCCGACAGCCTTTGCTGCCATGGGTTGACACAGAGTCGCTGCACGGCACAAGTCGGCCCCTGCATCACCAGGACGCTGCCTGCCGACGACGTGCTGCAGATTTCAGTACCGGTACAGTATTGTGCGGCTCCAGCATTGTAGGTCCTTATCAACACTGAATCACTCAGCAGCAAGCATGCTCACATTGTTACGAGTCCACCTTGTTTGTTTCTCCACGTGATCCCCTCTCACTGCTAATTGCGATACTGCTGTATAGTCGGGAGATTAATATTTGATTCATTAGGACCTCCAGTCATTATCGTCAGTCTATTGCATCACAGACAGTAGGAGCCCCTTGTTCTCGAGCCAACTCTTATTCTCATAATATTTCAGTAACCCTATTCTTTAGCGAAGTGTCTGTGTCGATAATCATGTGAATTTATGTTCTGATGTATAATAAATCTCATTCTCATATTTAATCCGTATATCTTGTCGTAGAGATATGCAGAATCCCATTTCCTGTTGCTTAATATGATAAAGTTCTCTTTTTTCTGAGTAGATTACTATTCTTATTAAATTATTGTGAGTGTGCACTCCTTATTTAACTAACTAGCAGGGGCCACCATCATTTTCCTCCATTACCATTGTGCGCATAATTAATTAGCTGGTAGATAAGGAGGGGTCGAGTGCATGTCTCGATCTCATACAAAATTCGTCTGAATTAAAGAGGTACAAACTCTTCTCCACTCGGCACCTCGCAAGATTTCATTAACGACTTAGCTGTCACGACAACCCTATGATGGCAGACATCTGTAGCTAAATCTTTCTCTTTCGTGCTTGTTTATCGTTGTTGCCGAGAAAATTGCAGCATTCATGCACATAATGCAGTAAGTAATTCGGTTCGCCGTTTACTAAGTATTAAGTTTATAAGGTTAGTCGCAACAGGAATGGCTCGGACTGGAGGAATTGCTTCCTGGACAATTACATGACAGACGTAAGACTGCTATATCGTGTGAGCATTTTGCTCAGTCTTTGCCTGTAATTAATGGCGAAGCTGACCATTACTGTTACTATTCTGATATTTTTCTTAGGTATAGTTAAGTGTAGTTCATAAGAAATAGTCTGATACAATTGTGTGTAAAATAAAATGTGCCAACGACGATAACTTTAGTGAGTTTGTCTCTGTAGTGCGTAGCTTTAAATCTGGGTTTATGTAATAGCTGTTAACTCAGTCCCACTACGTAATTTATCGTTTAAATCCGTCATCGCATTAAACTACCAGAAACGTGCTGCTTGACTGCTAGATGCCGCCTTCTGTACTTCTTTCTGTTTTTATTCCTTTAATAGAATCACAACTTAACTGCCATCGTTCCGTGCCGCCAACACCAGTAATCGACCGCTGATGCAGCGACAGAGCTCTCTGGCCTGCAGGAGACGGAGAACTAACGGAAAGATAAACTCAGCTTCCACATTACTATGATCTGCATTTGCGATCAATGTCTGAGGTTGCTCACAATCAGTACAGTGTCACTATGAGAATGTGATGCTGCGTTCATGATTTTGAGGCTCGCGCGCTGGCTTTCCAGTGTCGTGGCGGAATATAGGCGGACGACTGGGCTGGGAGCTGTGTGTAGCGTGCGTAAAAAGTGAGTTATTTGAACAGGGCTGGTTGAGACAGGTTTGCTATCCAGCGCCGTTATACTGGGCGCGGAAAAACAATTTGACCAAAAGTGCAGGGCGGAAAGATAGCATGAGACATATTATTTTGTGTATGGCAACTAAGGGTCGTAGCTGCATATTTTCTGGGCTACAGGAACGTAATTGAAATCTGACATACGAATGTCTTCACTCAAATGGCTGGTAATTTACAGAAAATGTATACGTAAACACAATATTTGGACTAACCAATCGTCACAATGAGAAAAAGGTAAATTTAAATTATGACTTTCACCTGTATCAGATTTAGCTGACGCACGCTAGACAGCATTGTTTCAGAAATGTAGAAATAACATGTCCAGGTTTCATTTTTCAATACGCATTAAAAGGGCCAAAAGGAACGAAAAATAAGCCACCAGTCAATTAACAAAATTATGTGGAGCAAATGTTCCAACTGACCACGGTTCATGCTGGCATAGCGCCTTAAATACTCAACTGCGACCTCTACATTCCTTCACTTGATGCTTTGGCTTTTGGTCAAATTGTGGTTCCGCACCCTGTATATGCCAGACAATGCGTGACAGAATGTTGGTCAAGTGCTCAGGAGTCAAGTACACCTAACCTTTGGTGGAGAGTGCTAACAAAGGCAAAATGACGGTTGCGTTGGTAGCGATCAGTAACTTTAAAATTCAGCAGACAATAAGTATGATACGTTTGACAAAGGCGCTAAGAAAATAGAGGTATAATACAAACAGTCCTCTAGTAAAGTAGTAAATGTGTAAACGTCGTGACACGAGTGTCAGCCACGCTGTTATGGGGCAACACATGAGACCCTACGGAATCGGTATTATTGATAGCAGAGACTGTGCACCGCTGGTCGATTGCCAAAGCACTGAAAACGAAACAAAACTTTTAACTGATTCGCTCACATCGATCCTATCACCATGCGTAAAGACGGTATTTTTTAATATCGTCTGTGATTCAGTAGTGATCAACGAGAGACTGTTAAATACGGTGATATTAATTTATTTTTTATCTCTATATGTAGCTAAAACATATGGGCAATGACCTAAGGTACCACGCAGACGTCGACCAGAATTCAATATTTGCTGCGATTTTCCACGTAGCCTATTTACTGAGCAGGCAAGGTGAACGGTACGACAGATTCGACGTTTACACCGGACGCAACATTCAGAAGGCGAAAATTTCGGAAACCGCTTTTCTCTACTTATGTTTACATATTAAATCTTGACGGGTTTTGCTAGTCCTTATGACGAGATTCATAATTTTTACGAGTATCGTCTCTGCAATGCAACTGTCCTTGGTACAGCGAACTTATCGGTGTTTTCCTAATATGGAGAGGAGACATTAACAATTATTGGAGGGTATGGATTTCTTACGTACGCCAGTGAAAATATAAGGAAGAGGGGAAGGAGGAGATTGCACGTAATGGCATGCTCAAAAGTACTATCCACGTCCGTTAAAGTGTTGGAAGGTGCTATGTTGAGCGTCCAAAGTTAAGCTTACTGGTGCACGGTTGTGAATTAAGTGCAGATATAAGTTGCGCAGCTATTTGTTTTGCGGCTTTGTGGTACAGACTATTCAAACACGATGGAGAATGGACGGCATACTTGACAAGAGGTTACAAAAATGATAATTTAACGTGTTTCCACAATGTCAACAAGCCAAGTACGGGCCTGTTTTTATATACGACCGGAAAGTGCAGGAGAGCACAGCACCATATCGAGAAAGAAGATGTCGCAGCGATGTAAACATGTCGTCCACACGGCTCAAGCGATCCTTTTGCTGAATCAGGAGACAGAGCGATTAATAATTATATAGTTGGTAGCTGTAGCCAGGAGAGCTAAAACCAGGCGGAAAGATGTCCGCCGTTTGCGTTTTCAAGGTGTATTAGGCGTAAACTAGAGCGAAAATGGAAAAAAAATGCTTCTTTAGTAGGGTCACTCGGTTACAGGGTTGGCGCGTTTCTCAGGGCAGGATCGCTCGTAATGAGTGAGTCGAGAGTGTCGATGTTATGACGTCACCATACTGTCAGCGATAGACGCCCTCCCGAGATCTGAATATATGTAACACCACTGAAGCGAAGGGAACAGTTGATTCTGGGAAGCCCGCCATATTTCTAACATTTGATACTTGCCTAATCTGAGCGTAATATTTCGCTAAGCGTTGTACGCAAAACTATTTGGAGTACTGTTAAAACGAAATATCGAGGAATACACAGATTCCTTTCTATAAGAAAAGGGCTTTACTTTTTCTGTCATCATAGAGGCCGCACAGATCAGATTTCGCAAACATGATTTCAACCTGTACAGTGGCTGTTCTGCACAGCAGTTCGTCGAATCATCTGCTTCCCGACTTGGGGGAACAGCGTCGCAGACGTCGACACCTTGTCTGGCAGCACGGCGATAGTGATGCGGAGACGGAAAAAAAAGGCGATGGACCTTTCTGAATTAATCCTGAACTGCTACTAAAGTTCAACTCGACAAGAGCACGGACGTGGCACAAGAATGCCGTCGCGAGAAACATCGTTCCCAGGTGTAACGGAATGTTCCGGCCTACAGCTGTTTTCACAGCAATTTATTGTAAACGCCGGGCCATTTTAATTGTCCGTTTACGTGACCGTGACGAATTACAGGGCGGTGAAGTAGAAAGAACTGCGATTACGATGATAATCCCAAGGCTTTTCTTAGCAGTAATTCAATGGAAAGAACGTAACATTTCTTACCGTGTTTTCTGTGGATTAAGGGAGACAACGTTATGCCGTTTGTCTGTCCTCCTAAGCAATTAAACTAATAGATAGATTTGCCCCGAGTTGGCAAATCGCTTCATCGTATATCTAGTACGGACGACCTCCAGTTTGAAAACGGAGATTCAGCCGTTGACAAGTCTGCTATCGACGCTTCCTCAGCTCCCAAATAGAGCAGTGCACACACCGAGAGGTGAGTAACATACACGGTAATGAATCACTTCGTTAAATATCCTGATATCAGGTTTCTTTTTTTTTCTGGTCTCGCTACAAACCTACGGCACAAGAGTAACATACTCTGTGTGGCACGGTGGTGGTACGTGCAGCTACGGTGAAGTATAATCTGTCGAAACAAAGAGGTGCTATCAGTTTCTTCTGACCAGAAGACATCGTAGCTTCATATACTACCAATATGTTACCGATTCTGAGTAAACTGAAAGCACCTAAATACTTCCTCCAGAACCGTATCTGCACTGGCTCCAAAACTTTAATAGTAGCTGGAAATTTCGATATTTACGTCGAAGCATCGGTCTGGACGAATCAGAGGAGTCCTATTGTCTGTGTCATGTGAGAAGGCGGCCCAGTTTTCAGCTGTTCTCCTCATCCCCCTCCACTAGCCACTGGCGGCCACTAATATTCATGCTCTTTCCGAGCGGCTAGCAGCGAGTTACAGCAGAGAGCGAGAATCTCGTTCCTAAGGGCAGCACTGTTGCCGCACTTCGCCACAACCGGTCCATCCAACCATCAATTTTTTTCTTTCCTTTATTTTCTTGCAGTAGTACAGCTGTGAATGTGTATCTTGTAAATGTTTAAGAGCGATTAAAAAAAAAGTCATATGACGTCAATAAACGTGAAGTGCATCACAAGCAGGCGAGGCGGATTATTTACATTTATAACTTTTTCAAACGTGAATTTAAAAGCGCGTCTCCTACGGTTGATATTTGAAAGCACAACAATGGCCCCCAAAACCATGTGGAGTCGGCAAAGAACTGTTAAAGCGAATTGTAAAGGGAAGTGTCAAGACTGCCGAAACTGTAGAAACAGTTGGTTTCGTGTCGCCGGAAAGCATCGAAATCGCAAAGAACCTGTAACACAAATGGATAGTTTTAACAATGATGTTTTAAAGAGATCCATATGAATGATGAATGCCTGACATAACAAAAACGTGTTACAATTACGCAGGCTTCAATGGTAAGCGCTTCGTCAAGGTAAAGAATTTTCAAAGTCATTTGTTCCAGATACGTTAAGAAGAGAGTTTTTAGTTCAAACAATTGATATAGGTGCAGCACGAACTACATCCCATGTAAAGATTCACGATACAAGAGAAGCAAGTAGGTCAACAGTGTATTATCTTGATGAAACATATTCCAAGAAGATATGTTGGAAAATTATTGATGGTACTGCCAGTTTTAAATTTCTCATAGGGATAGGTTCTCGGACAATTACGAGGCCTGTTCAGAAAGTAAGCTCCGATTGATTGCCAAATTGAAACCACAGTGAACATCAGAAATGTTTTACTTGTAACAATTAGCTACACCTTTCAGCTACTTCTCTACGTAGTCGCCGTTCTGACTTAGACTTTTGTCATAGCGTTGTACCAACTTTTCAATAGCCTCATCATAGAAGGCAGCCGCCAATGCTTTCCGCCAATTCTCCACGCTGGCCTACACCTCGTTGTCTGTGTCAAAATGTTGTCTTCAAAGACAGCGGTTCATGTGACCAGAGATGAAACTCAGGGGGAGACAATTGCGGACTGTATTGTGGGTAATCTAACATTTCCATTTGAAAACGATGCAGGAGCATCTTCATTGCCCCTGCAGAATGCGGCTGAGAATTGTCTCGAAGAAGAAACAGCACGGCAGTTATGTAATGTTAGCTGCATAGCTTCAGGCGAAATTTCTCACCAGGCCCTCGTACTTGGCGGCAGACACTATTTTCTAGACATCTTTACGCACTCACTGCGAGCTCAGAAATGAGAAGAGCGACGTGATGCTAACTGGGGTTATACTAGAGACACTACCCAACACATCTGTGCAAAGCTTTATCGGATTTTCATAGTCGTTTCCATTTCGCGACCGATCGGAGCTTACTTTCTGAACGCCCCTCGTATTATGCAGGCTGACTCTTCTCGTTTTATTTCTGAGAATAAATCTGTATTTACGTGCAAGTAAAACAGCAGTGACTACCGTTCTGGATGAACGTTGCCAGTCTCGTCATGTGATTCACAATTCTTGTCATACCTCGCGTCGAAGTCGGTCATTGCCAGTTATAATTAAACTGTTACAGAAAAAACATCAAGTACAAACACCTGAAATGTGGATATTTTTGCCCACCTTAAAAATAAAAATAGTAAGCATCGTATAATCTAGACTCGTGTCGATCTTCTGCAGCTCGTTAATTTATACTGTACCAGTCACGTTCACACACGACTTCGTTGCACATGAATGCGGTCACACCATTTTGCGTTTACTCACGTGTCACTGTCATTGTAGCCACATGGAATTAGTTTGGGCAAAGGGTGTTAAGACTATGTGGAAGAAAAAGAAACAAAACATTCAAGGTAACATACAGTGAATCACTTGTACATGAGGCAATAAGCAACGAGGCAACAGACAACATCCCACCTGTAGTGTGGGCATAGTCTGTGTGGCATGCTGAGAAGCTTTAGGAAGAAGAAATTGACAGGGAAACGATGATTGATATAAGACTCGAACCTATCATCATAAATTTAATACCAGATTGTTCGGAAACAGACTCAAACACAAGTGAAGATGGTATTACAATGTAGACTTTGGAACAAAGTAATATTTCTTAGTTTTAAAGACTCACGGCTTAAAAATGTGTTTGTCAACAGATCAGTTGCATACATAATAATGAGAACTTCCTAGCCTTTCTGATTAGGACTTGTATCCTTTTAATTATGCAGACTACAAATATATTGCCCAAGGAGAAGTTAAGCTTCTCCCACCGCATTGTAAACCTCTGTCATTTTCAAGGCACTTACTGGACAGGGCTCTAAAATGACAATAATGGTTACCTGTCGACATATCGGTAGTTTTCGATGTTATCGGTCAGATTCCCTGGAGTTATTCGCAGGTGGAGCTTAATTTTTTGCTTGTTCTATTGATTATCGATGCGGTCTCTCACTGCAACATCGATCGTGTTAGTTTACACTCAGAATGTCCGTTAACAAAGAAAAATATGACAACTTACTGACCATTCTTACGGTAGTCTTTCACATTAGTCTTTTCTACCACTAATTCTTTTTTACACACAGTGATTACACTCAACTACCGTCAAACACACACACACAGACACACACACACACACACACACACACACACACACACACACACACACAGAGCAGAAGCAGTTGTCAAGCAGATATAATGATTTCGGTTTGTGCTCGAAGTTAATTTTGTAGTGTATTAAATTTCTACTTATAATGCAGTTCAAATCGCAATAAATGGTAATTATTGCAAGCAGTTTCAATGTCGTTTTGAGAAAAATGGTACTTCACTTCTTCACAAAACTGTGTCAGCTGTTCTCGAATATTTACTATTTCCCTCGTAGATTTGAACCTATAATACGATGTACCTTGGGCAAACGAGCCTGAATGTTGTCCCTAGCAATGCAGTTCGGCCACGTGGACTTTATTTGCCCACTCTCTGCTGCTGGCACGTGCGCAGTTCTCACCCCCCCCCCCCCCCCCCCCGACACCACCCACACTCTTCCTTTCCGCTCCGCGTCTGTATGCGGAAGCGCCGCCCTAGGTGACGAGGGCTTTAGTGTGCGTTATTCATGGAAATCTTCAGAGTACAACACACGCCTTGTTATGTAAAAGTCAGTGTATCAATGACAGATTAAAAACTCTAGTAGTACACCGTATTCAAGTACAGCAACTATGTTTCCCGTAATTGGGTCACGGTTTTCAAAGGTTATGCACACGTACGATTCGCGCCAATTTCTACAGTTTTCTAGTAAGGACTATTTAACACGACGGAGAGTGCACAGCACATTTGGTAGAAGCAGATATTAATGATAAATTTATTCTCTAAAATGTAAACTTTCACGGCCGGAAATATCATGTCCATTATAATTATCCGGGCTGTTATGCCGTGGTCGGTTGATGAATTCTGAGGTGATTCCCAACGTTTCGTCTCCGACTGCGGGAGACATCTTCAAGCGGAATATTACCGTAATTTACAAGCCCACCAGGAAGATACAGGAATACCTTAGGCCTGCCAAGGACGCTCGCAAACCATTGGAAAAATCTGGAGTGTATAGGATCCCATGCAGCTGTGGTGATGTTTATGTGGGTACCACCAAAAAAACAGTTTCTAAACGTTTGGAAGAGCACAAGGGAAATTGCAGAAGAGGAGAAACGGAACGATCAGCTGTTGCGGAGCATGCTTTCCAGCCAGGGAACCACAATATTCGTTTCGAGGAGACGCAAGTACTAGCGGCCACAAGCGGATACTACGAAAGGCTCTACAGGGAGGCAATCGAAATCGCTAAACACCCAAATAATTTCAACCGAAAGGAGGAGGGCGTCAAATTAAACGGTATATGGATGCCGGTGTTAAAGATGATGTGTACCACTCGTCCACTACTGGGTGATGGCCGCTGTCCGTCGCCGTCGATCGCCGTTGCCAACTGCACTGACGTTTTAAAAACACGTGACGTCACGCCGCGGCGCGGACACGGAATTTAGCGGCAGTCAGTAGCGAGCCAGTGTGTGTGTTGGACTTCCCATCAAGCTACGGACCCCCTTCAAGATGTCTCCCGCAGTCGGAGACGAAACGTTGGGAATCACCTCAGAATTCATCAACCGACCACGGCATAACAGCCCGGATAATTATAATGGACAAATTTATTCTCTGTCGTCATCAAGGCATCTTTGATGTGGCCGGAGTGTGTAAGATGTCGCAGAACTACTTTGCAGAGAAAGATGCAACTACAACGTTAAGACTTTGGCAACAGAAGTTGCGCGTTTCGATTGTCGAGACAGAAATGAAACCGCTGGAAATTTGTGCGTTTGGCACGTGTAGCCCACACTGTTCGAAACGAGCTGTTAGTTATACGCCATTTATATGTTAAAACGGAATAGCACAAGCTACGCAGCGAACGATTTCCAAAATCCATGGGTTGGATGAATGTGCGGATCTAGGCTATGTTGGTCGTCAGATCGAAAACTCTACGAATGGCGAAAATTTTTGACACGACAGAACGTTCCTCTCTAACCGACTATTAGGAATTTACTCTACAAGTAACGTTTTCTGATACATCACGCTTCTCATCTCGATATTGTGTCGGCATATGTACTGGATTAATCAGAAGCCATAGCGTTTCATTCCGTATAAAAACAGGACACTACGGATGTTTCTTATTAAAGCATGATGACACGCAGTCCTGAGGAAAGGACCAGAAAAATATGTGCTTCCCGTGAAACTGACATTTACTCTTCTGTGGAAGCGGCCACCTAAATGAGCCACAGTCCAACAAGAACAGGAATTCTCAAATTACTGCAATTCTGTCGTTTGTGTAAATAAAGAATTGTCAGGACAGTGTTTGAAACGTTTGCTGTCGCTCTACCTGGCCAAACGTAACAAGGACAGTTATCGCATTAACATTGCGACTATTGGAGAAAGTAGGTTAATTGACTTACTACATGTGTGACACTAATACAACAAGATCATTTTTGAAATGAGTAATTGATTCCAGGTGTAGATAATGTAACTGTCTAATCCATTTGGTTCAGAACCTCACAGCAAGGATAGATGCACCCGCTGTGTATATGTGTACCTCTGTGGTCGAACGCACGAAACTTGGTGTGAGTCCACAGTTTCACATGCGCCAACGAGCGGCCTATAACGCAATCACGCGCAGTAAAATAAAGCTTTGGTGATCTTCGTTCTCCCGATCGGCGCCACCCAGCGACACGACAAAATAACACCACTGAAAGAAGCTTTTCCCTGTTCATCGCCTTGTCAGAGAAATTAATTTTTGGCTAGAATGTGGCCCTCCTCCTCTCATGTGGAGTGTGTAAAGACCCTCGACGAATCGTTT
Organism: Schistocerca nitens; assembly: GCF_023898315.1. NCBI lineage: Eukaryota > Metazoa > Arthropoda > Insecta > Orthoptera > Acrididae > Schistocerca > Schistocerca nitens. Next base: position 178,140,635 of record NC_064625.1, on the reverse strand, counting down.
TTCATCTGTTACCGTTTAACGAATGCAATTTGTACAAACAGAAGGTGAACAGCTGGATACATTGCCACGAACTAAAACAAGTTCTCACACTTGGGTTTAGATTTCGCATCGATAAAAAACAGATGATGCTGTCAACTTCATTGTTACTTGTTCACAAACAGTGGCTGGTGACATATCCGCTAATACTATGTACGTGATTAGGAGTTCGCCTTGACTTTGCTAGGCAGTTACACGTCTTCAAAACCATGGACTGTAAATACGTTCCACCCCCTACTGCTATTCCTATTCCTCACTACGCAAGTCATCCAGGTGAGTATAACAAACGTATCACATGCGTTAATTGGTTTGGATAAAAACGTTTAGACGGTATTTGTTGACGATTTCTACACGTTTTGCGGAAGATCTTCTCACACAGTCGCCTCCTTCTCGGGACTGTAGAGTAACATCAGCTGGAGGCAGCTGAGGCAGAAGGCCGTCCACGAATGTGTCGCGTGCGAAACAGGAACTGTGCGGATGCGTTAAGATGGTGAAACTGGCCAGCGACTGTCAGTGTGACTCACATGTGGGAGTGGACACGCGTCTCGCAACTGGAGGGATACGCGAGGTTGTGGTGTGGGTACATTTTAAAAATGTAGTCTCTGCGTCAAATATAGATTCGCTCTTATTAAGACGATTAACTCAAGCATGCAAATTTCTCTGTCGCTCTCGTTTACTTCATATAACAGCCATTACTCGCGGGAGAGTTACAAGTGGCAACAATCCGCGATGCTAACAGCAACAATCAGTCGCTGAGGCAGTGACAAAGCTCTGTCAACGAAAAAATAAATTCCACTTATCTGTGTATAATGTTTCGCACTTTCGTTTCAGACAAAAATATTTGCAGTACTGTTATCAACGCAAAACCGGGGGTACAGACTTTTTTAAATCATAATATTGCTTAACGTTTTCTGTTATCAGAGAGGCCACACTGATCAGATTTCGCAACAGTAATTTCAATCGAGACAGCGGCGTTCCTCCAGACCAATTCGTCGAATCATTTACGTCGCAGCCACCGACATGTTCCCTGGCAGCACGACGACAGTGATACGTTGCCGAGGAAAAGGGCGATGGACCTTTTTAAAACAATGTCGAACTGCTACTAAAGTTTTAACTCGGTAAGAACACGGACGGCGTCTGACGCAAGAATGCCGTCGCGAGCAACTCCGTTCCCAGTTGTAACGGAATTTTCTGGCCACAGCAGGTTTCGGGGCAGTTTATTATAGACGCCGTGCCGTTTTAATCGTCCGTTTATATGAACTGAGGAACTACCGAGCGGCGAACTGGAAGGAATTGCGATTACGGTGATGAGGTGAAGGCTTTTCTTAGTTGTAGTTTAATCGGGAGAGCGTAAAATTTCTTATCGCGTTTTCTGTGGGTTGAGGGAGACAACACAATGCTCTTTCAGTCTATTCCCGCAAGCGATGAAACTAAAAAACAGAAAATTTACCCAGAGTTGATAAACTCGCTTCATCGCCTCGTTAGTAAGGGCGACGTCATTTCATGGCGTCTCTGGTTGGCGACCGGAGTTTCAGCTGTGGGCAAAAGTTTGCTACCTTTACTAACTAGAGACGCATCCTTACTTCTCAAATAAAGCATTGCATACACAGAAAGCTGAATAACATACACAGAAATCAATGAGAGGAACTTATTTATAATGATTTCATCGTATTTTTTTCTTTCTGGTCTCAATATATACCTGCGGCACAACACGTTCATAGCGTGTGTGACGTTGTGGTCCACGTAGAGGAACGGTTAAATATAATCTGTCGGAACTAAGAGCTGCTATCAGTTTCTTAAGATCAGAAGACAGCGTAGCTTCATTTGTTAGAAATCTTGATTACACTGAAAGCTGCTAATATTGCCTCTTAAACCGTATGTGGATAAACTCCAAAACAGTAACTGCTAGTTTCGACATTTACTTCGAAGCATCGGGTTGAACGAAACAAAAGTAGTATGCGTCATTCACAGAAATGTGCTGAGCACCTGACACGCTTGCTTATGCAAAGTCATTGTATTAAAAACAAATTAAAGATTCTAGTACTGCACAGTGGTTTTAGCTTAGCAACTGTGTTTGCCCTAATTGGGACATGGTTTTCAAAGATTAGGTACATGTACGATGAGTGCCATTTTTAGTGCAGTTTCCTGCCATGGACTTTTCGGACACGTTGGAGAGCGGACACCAAACATCGTACGAGCACCTAGTAATGATAAATTTCTTCTCTATTCTCATCAGAGCAACTTTCATGCTGATTTGATACGTGTCTGGAATGTGTAAGAAATCACAGCACTACTTGGCGGAGGAGGAAGCAAACTCCAACAAAAACCCTCTGACAACAAAGGTTGTACGATTCTATTGTCGATGCAGAAAAGAAAATGGAAATTTGTGCGTTTGGCACTTGTGATCGTCGTTTTCGTAACGATCGATAAGATGTACGCCATTTGCATGTACTGAGAGTATATTAAAGCTGTAGCAGGACAAAAATTACACGATTCAAATGCTAAAACTTAATAATAGGACAAATCTTTTGCAATGGTTCAAATGGTTCAAATGGCTCTGAGCACTATGGGACTTAACATCTATGGTCATCAGTCCCCTAGAACTTAGAGCTACTTAAACCTAACTAACCTAAGGACATCACACAACACCCAGTCATCACGATCTTTTGCAATATTAAGCGTATCATCGTGAGTAAGAAGACTGTAAGGCCAATCTCTGTCGATGGTAGGGGCTGTATATGTGGTGCTGCAGAGTCGGACACGAATGTGTCCATGTTGTGACGTCACGGCTGTGTATCGTGGAACGTGGCCGGCCGCGATCAGTACAGAATATGTGTACATTTCCTAAAGTAGGCGTTTACATCTGCACATTATGCGTTTCCCGGGCTGGATGGACGGCAGTGAATTATCGGCAGTGCTGAATATGCAAGTGGTTGCAGACTGACACGTGGAACAAAAGTCGAAATAGTTTGCCCAGTCACGGAGCAATGAGGAATGCTTGAACACTCTGTTTGAAAAGAAACAATTTTAACCCAAATGACTGTACAAACCTGTTTTACATCTAACGACCAACATGCATCCATACTTTCAACGCAAGGATTTTTAAAGACATTCTTCACCGCTTGTCGTTTCGACTGTTCAAGCGTGTCACATACGTGGCCGTAACTTTTCCCTGGCTTCACCCACAAGCACAAAACTTTTCGACTGCCATCACGCCATGGACGCTAGAATGTGACATAATTTTCAACCTGATACGCCAGTCTTCCTCTGTTTGCAGTTTATTGGTACTTGAAAATAAAGTTACGCTGCTAGAAATTCTTGAAAAAACTGGCAACAGGTGCTTGTTTTTCTTTGTGTGTTGTGTTTTATCGACACGTCCGCCGTATTCAATGAGGAACACCGAACGACACAGCGTATGCTTGTATAGTCGTGGTGTACTTGAAGAAAGGGAACTCTTCTTTCATCGTTTTAGAGGAAGAACACTTTCTTCTCCTCGTATTAAGGGACGCGAGTTAGTTTCCCACACAGCAGAAAACAGACAATGGAACGCACTAAAGCGTGCTCGCCGAAACCTGTGTTGCAACTGCCGCCTGCTTCTCACTGTTGTCTGTAACAGTCCGAAGACATCGCGTCGGTGGCATCTTGGCTGCTCCCCTCCCCTCCCCCCCCCCCCCCACCGCGTCTGAGTTTCGAGTCCTCCCTCAGGCATGGGTGCGTCTGTTGTCCTTGGCGTAATTTAGTTTCAGTTAGATTAAGTAGTGTGTAAGCCTGGGGAGTGATGACCTCAGCAGTTTGGGACTTAACACCACCACCTCGGTTGCATCTACTACAAATCTGTCATACGACAGTGAATAGCTGGAAGTAACTACGAATGCAATTGAACATCGATAGCCCTGTAACGTTCTTTAATGAATGTTACATGCGTCCTTCATTTCTGGAGTATCAAATGATGGGTACCAAGCGTGAAGCTCGCACGGAAGTGACCGGCACTGAGCACGACGACGAAAAATCTGTTCTCACCTCTCCTGGTGCCGTGACCAAAATACAGCGTCTTAGTTCCATCGTTGCGTTCACCAGAAGTGGTACTGGGAAATCGGTTTACGAAATCCGGTTTTGGGAGCCCCATGTAGGAGGGGGGGGGGGTGGGAGGCTTTGTTACCAGCTGCATAGCACGGAACGAGATGAACGGACTGTGGCGTGGGTGGACGCAGGCGGTCCGGCAGTGCCGACACGGACGTAGACGCCTCGCTCTCTCTGTTGCAGCCGTTCCCTCGCATGCCGCGGGCCGAGCTAGCAACTCAGCCTCATGACCTCAGCGTGTTGTTCGGAGGGAGGGGGAGGGGGGAGAAATGGGGCAGCCGCGCGCCCGGGCTGTCTGTGCGGCCCAGTTGTGGCGGAGCGGCCAGGCGTGTGGCGGCGTGCGGCGCAGTCCCACCTCTCGGCGAGAACACCAGAGGCAGGCGAGGCGGCCGGCCGGCCTCCACTGGGTTACTTGGAAGCTGCGGATGTTATGCTGCTCGCTTTTATGTGGCTTGTCGCGTAACTCACGACGGAACTGCTCGATTGATACGAACATTAGGGATGGCGAATAGTTTGTTAAATTAGCGCGTCGAGTGTTTAATAATTTATTACTCGTTATTTATCGCCTTCTTACAGTGGTTTAACCGCTGATACTTTGAGCGAGAATAGCGTGCAACGAACAGAAAATAGCGCCACATTCAGTCGGGCAGTGTTTCGATGTACCATTGTCGATTCCTGCAGATTTCTCGTACCACAGTTGTTGGAAACGAAAACCACGCGTTCCTGGTTACGTCACTGCAACGAAATAACCAATGTTCGTAGAGGACGCAAGTATGCGAAAACCATCAAACAGTCAGCACTTCGGACTGAGTGAGTTTTAGTGCGACACGGCGTCTTCCGCCACTGATTCCAGCAGCCGTGGTTGTCTGTAATTCTGGACCGCCAGCCGAGAGCGGCTGCAGCTTGCCTCTGTTGCGGCTTGCAGGGCTGACAGAAGTTTATTTCTCAATATTTCGCTTAATTTGGCCGAATTTGAACATCTAAAATGTTGTAAGGTACTCATTCAAAGGTATAACCTGACGTTACGGCTTTCACACAGTAAGAAAAGTATCACAGTTGTAAACTCAAGGCGTGTCGCGAGGTAACGTAACGCACGGCGCTGAAATACGCGAACGTTATTCACCCAGTATTTGAGCACTTCGCGACTTCGAACACACGTTGAGAATAATTTTAAAGAGTTCCAAAACTTTTTCTCGCTTACACGCTTAACGTCAAATATTACAGACGTTAACTCGTCTGCAAAGTAATCAGACGTCCGAAGTTGTTTAGTGCATAGGCATTCCGAATCCTGTACTCCACTCGTGGCGTCATGCCGACGTGCTTCTGGCGATGAAACGCAGCACTTGCGTTTATTTCAGTATTTTTACAATTTTCTGGAATTTAGGTTGTGATGCACGAGGGATCTGTTGTTTTCCCCAACCTACCTTAGACTGAGGCGAAGATTTGCTTTGTTGTTGGCGAATTCTTGAGAATTTATCGTAATGTTTGCGTTTCATGAAATAAAACTTTCTTATTCTCTTTTATCGTTCTGTGACGTCATGTTTCGTTTGTGATTTGCTGATAAAAGAGAAGCGATCACACACCACAATTTTTTTGCTCTATAGAACTCTGCAGCGCTTTGTTTTCGTGTTACTATTTGTTGGGTAAGAGAGACTCGTGTGTCGACGAAGCTACGCAAGGTCTTTGAGACGCGTCGTGTTCCCTGTGGCTTGTTGTGCAGAAAAGTTGTCGCAATCGTGCTTGCGCATTAGTCGTATCTTACGTCACCAAAGAATGAATGATGGTGATTGACTGTCACTTGCCAACTTCTTTATCTGACGTTCAAATGACACGATTAAAATGCAGTGTAAATTTTTATGTGCGGCCTATAACGACGGCAGAATCTAGATTTAATTTGTGCCATTTCAAGTTCAATATTTGCGAGAATCTAGGTAGATTTGTTGTTAGTTTCCGTCAGAGCACTGAATCACGTCGGAATTACATTTGTGCCGGCATTTGCTAATTATATTTGACTGAAACCTATAGCAAATATTATTTCGTTTAGGCAGATACTGTTACACAAGCCTTACCCGTTACTGATGGTAAGTCACTTTTAGGGAATTATCGGTAGCCACTGACGCCAGATTTACCGACACTTTAGCATGATAAAGTACTCAAAATCTTGAAGACTTCTGAAATGTCGTATATCATTTAGACTGCATATCGTCATAAAACGCAAATTTGAGTACCAAAACTATGAAATTGCCAACTTCGCAAACACATAGATCAGCACAGCGACTGTTCAGTTTGCTCGCCGCATCCAATCGCAGCACAGGACGCGTGATGTCACATAAGAGTGACTGTCTTCACACGTGTGGGACGGGATGATTAAATAAAAGTTCCACGAATTATATGAATAATGCGTAACCGGAAATCTGAGCTCCAACTGGTTCTCACTGTCGTGACACTGAAGTGTGTGTGGTGGTTTCCGTTCTTATACTCGGCTGTCACAAAATGTGCAACGCAATTGATGCACCGAATTGAAGACCTGTCCAAAACGTCTCGTGTGTAGCGAGATTAGTAGTGCTGAATTGTCGGGAAATGTGACGTTGACGGATGAAGAGTGGCCGCAGCCAAAACAGTTTCAGATAAAGGCCGCCATTTAATCGCGAATGTGTGGAATTCGCTCTCTGAAGCACACATCGATTGCCCATAATAACGGAGTAAGATTGCTGGTGACTTACGAATGTGTACAATGTTTCTGGGTGCTTTTAATTCTTCACGTGTTCTGTCCTCCAGCAGAATCTTTGACAGTGTGGTGTCTCACACGATACTTGGGCTGGCAGTAACGCTACTGTACCACTGGGTGCTCATAATCTGAAGTTGAGCCACTCACAGGGGTCCAGTGTGGACTGTAACTATTGTATGGCAGCGAAACCTGGTACACTAAAGCCCCCTTGCGGAACCGATTTGCACTGGAAAGGAATTATTTTCAATTTTGGCCACCAAATGGCTCTATCAACGGAAGAAAGACGTATAGAAATGTTTCCATATGTAACGGATTGGCAACGGAACGTGGGCAGGAAGGGTCAAACAAGTGAGAAAGGCAGAATGTAGATCTTGTTATTAACCGCCAGCTGCACAATTTGTTCAGTATGAGCACCGAAGACTTTGATGAGACTTTGCACAACGGCAGATTCGCACTTGGTAACTAAAATCGCAACTGATTTCCTCCGGCGCAAACTGGTTTCGCATTAACGCCTTAGCATACCTGCCAAGTTTCGTTGCCATACGACAATTAAAGACCACAGTGAACCTCGGTGAGTGGCTGCATTTTACTGACGACCACCCAGTACTTCCATGCCTCCGCTGAAGAAAAAAGCGATTCGCCAAAATTTCGCTGTCGCATTTGTGGCCAATTTGGTCATAAATCATTTAGTAGTCAGTCAGTTAAAAAAAATCTGCAGTTCTCTGATTTGCGTCGTGTTTCACTTAAAACGCCAACACTCCTTAGATTCTGCAAATAACAGTCTTCCCAGTACAGGCGGCTGTCTATACTGGAGCAGGTCGCAGCTACCGATAAGGGGCGTCGACATTGCCCCGTGGCGTAATGATATGCTGCGTGACATCATATATACCTACGTATACAACATAACGCAGTGATGTTTTTTTTTATGTGTGAAATTTTATGGGACTTAACTGCTAAGGTCATCAGTCCCTAAGCTTACACACTACTTAACCTATATTATCCTAAGGACAAACACGCACACCCAGGCCCGAAGGAGGACTCGAACCTCCACCGGGATCAGCCGCACAGTCCATGACGCAGTGATGTTCACATAGCTGCTTTATTACGTATTTTTTCTAATATAGGTTGTGGTGGAAAAGTGATGTGTTGCATAGCCCGAGGTCTCGGATGGGTTGACAGGTTCCAGTATGGTTGTTAGTTAGCAGAGCCAAAGAAATGGAGTATTACAGTAACAATAATTCTTGCTGTGTCAGATATTGTATGCACGTTACATTTCGACGAGTGTCTTATGTCCGTTTTGATGTCGTCATGGATCGAAACACAGTTGGAACGGCAGGTTCAGTATTTTTCAGCATTGGGCACAGTTCGTAGCCAGCGTAAACGTACGTTTACACCTGTGTAAATTCGCGTGTGCACGAGAAGGACGCAGCCTTCGCACAAAGAGGCATCGGTGCAGCCAGCCTCGTACGCCTGTTGACACGTGGGTGCGGGCAGTCAACACGTCCCAGGCGAATACAGACCGTGCTGTCCCGTCTACGGTTTTGTTTCGTTTGCTCCGATTTGCTGCGTCGCACTATTAAGTTCTAGTCTTTCGTGCGCTTTCAAATGTTTGTTAACCCATTGGCCGAGTGGCCTAAAAAGGAACAAATGGATCCCAAGAATATTATCGTGCATACTTATGACGCGAGTTATCGGTAACTTCTAGTGTGACTTCTGAATGATACGAGGGCTATTCCGAAAGTAAGGTCCGATCGGTCACGAAATGGAAACGACTATGAAAATCCGATAAAGCTTTGCACAGATGTGTTGGGTAGTGTCTCTAGTATAACCCCCGTTAGCATCACGTCGCTCTTCTCATTTCTGAGCTCGCAGTGAGTGCGTAAAGATGTCTAGAAAATAGTGTCTGCCGCCAAGTACGGGGGCCTGGTGAGAAATGTCCCCTGAAGCTTTGCAGCTAACATTACATAACTGTCGTGCTGTTTCGTCTTCAAGACAATTCTCAGCCGCATTCTGCAGGGGCAATGAAGATGCTCCTGCATCGTTTTCAAATGGAAATGTGAGAGTACCCACAATACAGCCCGTAATTGTCTCCCTCTGAGTTTCAGCTCTGGTCACATGAACCGCTGGTTATGAAGACAACATTTCGGCACAAGACAACGAGCCGTAGGCCAGCGTAGAGAATTGGCGGAGAGCACTGGCGGCTGCCTTCTATAGCGAGGGTATGGGAAAGTTGGTACAACGCTACGATACACGTCTAAGTCGGGTCGGCGACTATGGAGATAAGTAGCTGCAAGGTGTATCTAACTGTTGCAAATAAAACATTTTTGATTTTTACCGTGGTTTCCATTTCGCGACCTATCGGACCTTACTTTCGGAATAGCCCTCGTATAATGGATAATCGAGTTGAACTTCTTACTGCTAATGTTATGAGGAAACGTGCTTTCCAATGCAGTGGTAACGCGTATCAATTACTAATGGCCTTTTGAATAATATTCATGTTGATTTGAGACACACTATATAGTGCCTGCCATCTATCGCTGCATTCTCGAAAACAGCATGAGAAAGTAGGCTGTAGTAAAATTATAAAAATTACAACTTAATTAGAGCAGTCAACCACGAATATGATATGCAAAGTTTATTTACACAAAACCATTGCCGGTTGCCGATTTTCAAAAACAAGGTGTTAGATGGCTTTCAAAAGCTGATCAGTACTTGCGTTAACCGCCATTTAAAAGAATATTCCTTTCTGTGCAAAATATCAAACCTTCACGATCAGTTTTTCTCTGGAGATGTGAAATTATCGACTAAATTCTCCCATGCAAATGACGTCGGAGCTTTGTGTTCGGACACTACATTACTAGATGGAACGCAACAGTGAACCCAGCTACAGATTCAGTATGCCTTAAATGAAATATAAACAGGAAGCAGGATGATTCGTGAGTGGTAACGAAAATGATTGTACATTATCTGTACATGTCATCGATATAGTACAGGCCGATCTGCCCTTTAAAGAAAGTTAGAACAGTTACTGTGGCATGTATCTTGTAATCGGTATTTCAGGTAAGGAAAGGAGCCACTCGATTCTATAAGTAAATTGTCAGTAAGACGTGAATTAAAAGTTAATGAATAGCAGCACTGACAGCTCACCATACCGGTTACAAAACACTATCATACATAAATTTCTCAGCATTGTTTTGCAGGAAGAATAAAGTTATTGGGGTATGAAGTTTTCATTCTTGAGGCTGCACAGAAAGAAGTTCTAGATTTAATTGCGGAATTCAAACACACGCTACCTGTTAACGATACCTGAGTCTTGGTCTATGAGTAAGTCAGTCACGTGCGAAACTGCTTTGGGTTGCATGTTCGTACTTAATGAATAGTGTACTGCAAAGGAGTAATAAAAGTCGGATACAAGCAGGCATATACTCACTATTTACGTACGTCGTCGTTGATTGCTTACGGCAAGATGGCAGATGGTAATGTACGCAGTATAGGTAGTAGCATTGAAGTCACTACATAGTTTTGGCAGTATGTGATTAGTTAGTACAGAAGTGCTACTACATTTTGTGAATGAAATATTAGGCGCTGTGGTGATTAATTGGAGATGCACAGAAGTACTTTTATTCCTAACATTATCAGGAGAATCCTTGGAGACAGGTTTTGTGTGCAAATATTATCTATATAATTAAAATAATTCGTAAATACAACATTGTCAACCTTTCCGACTAATAACTAAGAGAACTTTTGGCGTCACATCAAAACAACAACGGGATCGAAGTCATGAGCTGAGTCGCTCAGTGACCATACCGTCACAGCAACGGAAGACGACACAGGAGGCGAAATACAGGGCTACCAATAAATCATTCACTGGTTTCCAGAATTCTACATTTTCCGAAATATTTTTCACCTCAGCGAGTTTAGACTGTGCGGAACACCTGATCTTACGAATGCAGCGCCTTGTGAAAATGCCGAAAAGGCGAGAGAAGAGTTTTCGTGTGTTGTAATGTGCGGGATATTTGACCAAATGTGGCAGCTTCGGCCGTGGAGGAGGGTGAGCGAGATTTTTGTAGAAAGAAGTCAACAGCAGCGACAAGCCGCGAACTCTGAATACCGCAGCAAAGTGTGTGGAAGACCGTGCGTCGGCTGTTACACTTCGAACCGTACCGTCTGCAGCTCGTACAACAATTAAAAGCAGAAGGTTGCGGCCGGCGCATTCAGATTCGCGCCACAACGGAGGAGGCACTGCAGGATAAACCTCGATGCTGAACCTCGATGCTGATCTTCAGCGACGAAGCAACCTAGAATTCATCTGAAAACTTAATCTCTGCACTGTGAGTGTGGGCTAATGAAAATCCTCATGAAATTGCCGCGCATGAACCACATTCGCAGATGGTTAATGTTTTCTGTCCAGTGTCACAGACAAAGCTTGAATGGGCCGTTTTTATTCTGTGAAGGAACTACGACGATCCGTAGCACGCCACAGTCTCACATTGCGGACATAAACATTTTCAGAGAAATGCAAGGTTGCTTCGATGCTGAATATGAGCATGGAGACGAAATGTCCATCCTCAACCAGTCCGCACATTGTGGCGCAAATCTGAAGGCGCCGGCCGCAGCCTTCTGCTTTTAATAGTTGTGAGAAATGCAGACGTCGCGGTTGGATGTGTGACCGCCGACGCACGGTGTTCCACACACTTTGCTGCGGTGTTTGGAGTTCGCGGATTGCGCCTGCTGTTGACTTCTTTGGACCGCGTACAGAAATCTCGTTCACCCCACTACACGGTTGCAGCTGCCACATTTGGTCAAATACGCCGCATATTACAACACAAGAAAACTCTTCTCTCGCTTTGTCGGCATTTTGGCAAGGCGCTGCATTGTTAATGTGAGGTGGTCGGCACAGTTTAAACTCGCTGAGTTGGCTGTTATATCCATACACCAATCATATTTCTACAAGTAATATTTCGGAAAATTTAGAATTCTGGAAACGAGTGAATGATTCGTGGCAGCTCTGTATTTCGCCTTCTGTCTGTCGTCTTCCGTTTCTGTAACAGTATGCTCACTGAGCGACTCAACTCATGGTTTCGATCCGCTTGCTGGTTTTATGTAATGGCAAAAGTTAGTTCAATTTTTAGTCACATCGGTTGACAATATTGTATTTACGAATTCTTTGAATAACGGAGGCAGATTATCTGTGAAAATATTCCTACAAGAACACCCCCGAAAATGTTTACAAACAAAATACTTCTGTGCCCTTACTATTAATGACCCCCCCATGAACCATGGACCTTGCCGTTGGTGGGGAGGCTTGCGTGCCTCAGCGATACAGATGGCCGTACCGTAGGTGCAACCACAACGGAGGGGTATCTGTTGAGAGGCCAGACAAACATGTGGTTCCTGAAGAGGGGCAGCAGCCTTTTCCGTAGTTGCAGGGGCAACAGTCTGGATCATTGACTGATCTGGCCTTGTAATATTAACCAAAACGGCCTTGCTGTGCTGCTACTGCGAACGGCTGAAAGCAAGGGGAAACTACAGCCGTAATTTTTCCCGAGGACATGCAGCTCTACTGTATGATTAAATGATGATGGCGTCCTCTTGGGTAAAATATTCCGGAGGTAAAATAGTCCCCCATTCGGATCTCCGGGCGGGGACTACTCAAGAGGACGTCGTTATCAGGAGAAAGAAAACTGGCATTCTACCAATCGGAGCGTGGAATGTGAGATCCCTTACTAGGGCAGGTAGGTTAGAAAATTTAAAAAGGGAAATGGAGAGGTTAAAGTTAGATATAGTGGCAATTAGTGAAGTTCGGTGGCGGGAGGATCAAGACTTTTGGTCAGGTGAATACAGGGTTATAAATACAAAATCAAATAGGGGTAATGCGGGAGTAGGTTTAATAATGAATAAAAAAATAGGGGTGCGGGTTAGCTACTACAAACAGCATAGTGAACGCATTATTGTGGCCAAGATAGACACAAAGCCCATGCCTACTACAGTAGTACAAGTTTATATGCCAACTAGCTCTGCAGATGATGAAGAAATTGATGAAATGTATGACGAGATAAAAGAAATTATTCAGGTAGTGAAGGGAGACGAAAATTTAACAGTCATGGGTGGCTGGAATTCGTCAGTAGGAAAAGGGAGAGAAGGAAACATAGTAGGTGAATATGGATTGGGGGGAAGGAATGAAAGAGGAAGCCGCCTTGTAGAATTTTGCACAGAGCATAACTTAATCATAGCTAACACTTGGTTCAAGAATCATGAAAGGAGGCTGTATACATGGAAGAAGCCTGGAGATACTGACAGGTTTCAGATAGATTATATAATGGTAAGACAGAGATTTAGGAACCAGGTTTTAAATTGTAAGACATTTCCTGGGGCAGATGTGGATTCTGACCACAATCTATTGGTTATGAACTGCAGATTGAAACTGAAGAAACTGCAAAAAGGTGGGAATTTAAGGAGATGGGACCTGGATAAACTGAAAGAACCAGAGGTTGTAGAGAGTTTCAGGGAGAGCATAAGGGAACAATTGACAGGAATGGGGGAAAGAAATACAGTAGAAGAAGAATGGGTAGCTCTGAGGGATGAAGTAGTGAAGGCAGCAGAGGATCAAGTAGGTAAAAAGACGAGGGCTAATAGAAATCCTTGGGTAACAGAAGAAATATTGAATTTAATTGATGAAAGGAGAAAATATAAAAATGCAGTAAATGAAGCAGGCAAAAAGGAATACAAACGTCTCAAAAATGAAATCGACAGGAAGTGCAAAATGGCTAAGCAGGGATGGCTAGAGGACAAATGTAAGGATGTAGAGGCTTGTCTCACTAGGGGTAAGATAGATACTGCCTACAGGAAAATTCAAGAGACCTTTGGAGAGAAGAGAACCACATGTATGAATATCAAAAGCTCAGATGGAAACCCAGTTCTAAGCAAAGAAGGGAAGGCAGAAAGGTGGAAGGAGTATATAGAGAGTTTATACAAGGGAGATGTACTTGAGGACAATATTATGGAAATGGAAGAGGATGTAGATGAAGACGAAATGGGAGATAAGATACTGCGTGAAGAGTTTGACAGAGCACTGAAAGACCTGAGTCGAAACAAGGCCCCGGGAGTAGACAACATTCCACTAGAACTACTGATGGCCTCGGGAGAGCCAGTCATGACAAAACTCTACCATCTGGTGAGCACGATGTATGAGACAGGCGAAATACCCTCAGACTTCAAGAAGAATATAATAATTCCGATCCCAAAGAAAGCAGGTGTTGACAGATGTGAAAATTACCGAACTATCAGTTTAATAAGTCACAGCTGCAAAATACTAACGCGAATTCTTTACAGACGAATGGAAAAACTGGTAGAAGCGGACCTCGGGGAAGATCAGTTTGGATTCCGTAGGTATGTTGGAACACGTGAGGCAATACTGACCTTACGACTTATCTTGGAAGAAAGTTTAAGAAAAGGCAAACCTACGTTTCTAGCATTTGTAGACTTAGAGAAAGCTTTTGACAACGTTAACTGGAATACTCTCTTTCAAATTCTGAAGGTGGCAGGGGTAAAATACAGGGAGCGAAAGGCTATTTACAATTTGTACAGAAACCAGATGGCAGTTATAAGAGTCGAGGGGCATGAAAGGGAAGCAGTGGTTGGGAAAGGAGTGAGACAGGGTTGTAGCCTCTCCCCGATGTTATTCAATCTGTATATTGAGCAAGCAGTAAAGGAAACAAAAGAAAAATTCGGAGTAGGTATTAAAATTCATGGAGAAGAAGTAAAAACTTTGAGGTTCGCCGATGACATTGTAATTCTGTCAGAGACAGCAAAGGACTTGGAAGAGCAGTTGAACGGAATGGACAGTGTCTTGAAAGGAGGATATAAGATGAACATCAACAAAAGCAAAACGAGGATAATGGAATGTAGTCAAATTAAGTCGGGTGATGCTGAGGGAATTAGATTAGGAAATGAGACACTTAAAGTAGTAAAGGAGTTTTGCTATTTAGGGAGTAAAATAACCGATGATGGTCGAAGTAGAGAGGATATAAAATGTAGACTGGCAATGGCAAGGAAATCGTTTCTGAAGAAGAGAAATTTGTTAACATCGAGTATAGATTTAAGTGTCAGGCAGTCGTTTCTGAAAGTATTTGCATGGAGTGTAGCCATGTATGGAAGTGAGACATGGACGATAACTAGTTTGGACAAGAAGAGAATAGAAGCTTTCGAAATGTGGTGCTACAGAAGAATGCTGAAGATAAGGTGGGTAGATCACGTAACTAATGAGGAGATATTGAATGGGATTGGGGAGAAGCCTCTGGCTGCTGCTCCTTGCACAGCGCACTGAAGTCGTCGTCAAAGGAGAGGCTCCACGGATGATAGCTCAGCAGGCGTACACTCAACAGCGGCCGCCTGTAGCACACAAGGTGCCAGGTTAAAAGTTAAAAACCTATAACGTATAGTTTATGCAAGAGTGTACAAGTATCCAAAAATGTGTGTGAAATCTTACGGGACTCAACTGCTAAGGTCATCAGTCCCTAAGCTTACACACTACTTCACCTACATTATGCTAAGGACACACACACACACACACACACACACACACACACACACACACACACACACACACCCATACTCGAGGGAGGGCTCGAACCTCCGCCGGGACCATCCGCGCACCCCATGACTGCAGCGCCTGAGACCGCTCGGCTAATCCCGCGCGGCTAAAAGTATCCAGAGCGGATTTCCACTCAGCAGTGGATGAGTAACTTCCTGGCAGACGAGTACTGTGTGCCACACTGGGACACAAACCTGGAACTTTTTCATTCTTTAAAGGATGCGTAGTAACACAGCAAACAATCGCAAATCCATTGGTCTTTTTAGCATTTTAGCGCATCGAGATTTCATCTTTAGATTTCGGAGCACTTGAGTGAGACACCGATTATAACTATTTCGTGCAGGTCATCCACTCCGTTCTGTGCTGCTATATCGTTTTAAGTGGTTTCAGACACATCAAACAGCAGAACTGCAGCGCCTGTCGCAGAATACCTCTTTTCTTTGAAGAAGAATTTCGTATGCATTGCAAGAGAGTGAACATGTGATATTTATGTTAAGGATATGAATGACTTGTTCAAATTAATTATAGATGATTTTAGACGCTGACATGTAGACATGTCTATCATGAGCTGAAGCAAAATCTTCCACATTACCACTTGAAAGTGGCTCAAAACGCCGAAACTGCAATTGTAAAACAATTTTTATAATCAATGGCGAATATGACGTCCTTAAAAAAAAGACATAGAGCTGGGCAGGCAGGAACCGAGAGCCGCCGTCGCAGCCTTCCTTCCGCCAGTAGCTCAGCCGCTGCCTTCCAGCCGTCACAGAAGCTCCCCTGCACGGCTGGCGGGACCAGCGCTCCCGGAAGGATGGGCACTCGGGAGTTGCTTCCTGGACGAATCCTCACTCTGCAGTGGAGAGTGCAGCCACACGGCTCTGACCTGCCAGGGAGTTTCCTATCTGCTTTAGGTGATGTGACATCTGCGATAATTCTCCGTAAAGACTGTATGACAGCTGAAAGAAGAACTCCCACAGGAAGAAGAGCTCTATGGACAAACGTGAATGTACCGTCAGGCAGGTCCACTTATTCAGTCCCTTTCAGCTAATCCGACGGCTATTGACAGCGCGATACGATGACTTAAGCTATTTGAAATCCGTCTTTGCAAATACCAAATATGTGTTTTTATTTCACAATACGTGTTTTACTTTACTCATTATACCCTTACCAGTTGTGGCATTTTTATAATGTTTCCGCTTACATCCGGCAGTGTGCATCCCACCATCTCACACTAGTATGCTTGACGTCCAGAAGTACACGTCTGCTGACGAAAAACTTGACAAAATGACGCTTCACTATTGCATACAAATGTTTAATTGGCTCTGAAGCATTCGCTCGGTCTCGTTTCGTGAGTGGTTGGTGCGGGTTTCTCGTTTGGCAGTGGAAATTATCATACAGAAATTGTTGGCTGTAAAACTTTGTCCTAAGGTCAGTGTTCCGTACATCGATTCGATGCATCTGTGTCAGGTACATGTTGTGATGAGAATGGAGCCCTCAGAATCGGGTATGAGACAATTTTTTTCCTGATTAATCTACGACCGCATTCCCTATAGCTCGTCAACGATGGAAAGTTTCCATACTGCCAGATACAATGCAGAACATTCAGTACTCCCTGTACTCCTTGTAGTATGGTCCTTGGTTATCACTGTTACTTGACAACGACGTTGTCAATTAAAGCATGAAGCTGCATCATAATCAGTTGCGTGTGATGTCTGGGTCTCCAGTTTGACCGGAAAGCTGTCCCTCCCATAAGACATGTGGTGCCATGGTGCTAAGGCTCGCAAATCATTTCCACGCTACGTACACCAGCACGCTGTTCTGCTTGGAGGTACAGTACCACACCTACTGCACTGACAAGCTGGGACTCAGAATACGTCCCGTGATAAAGTTTATCGTTTGCATGCCACAGATCCAGGAAGTAGATGCATACTGACAATGATCTGAATAATTATACTGAGATTTGGTTGGGGAAGAATTTCGGGAAAGGGCTGTTTTTAACATAATGGAGCCGTTCATTCCATAAGGCAACGAAAGAACGGATTTAAATGCAGCAAGGAAGTGAACAAACAATATCCACTGAAACAAGCTCTAAAGAAAATCTCGAAACTTCTGGACAGTTGGGAATGTACTACACAGCTATAATGATACCATATTCAGTTTAGGAGCAAGTGCGTTGCAACACAAAGTGGCAAATCAACAGAGGACGCAATAAATACTCGCCACATGGAGCTGGAGTGTCGACAAGCGGGGCAGACCGCTGCCACGGAAGGCAATCGTCGACAATCTGCGTGCAGAGGCACGGTCAGTGTGCTATAGGCGGCTTTGGCCTGTAGTGCTGGAGCCATTACTGAAGGTATCATGCGAGTCCAGTAATGAAGTGGATTGGCGGAATTTAGAAATGACCGACTGTAAAGGGCGATACGTGAACTACAGAAAGACACGAAATGGTGCGCTGCGTGGACTACGAGGGCGGTAACGAAGTTCCACCACTGCCGCTGGAGCTCTGTGACCCCCTCCCCTCTTACATCTCCGGTTTTCGACTTTGTACTGACATCCAACAGAAGATAAACACGCTGGGTCGTATGAATAAAAAAGACGACGTTCTCTGGAGAAGATTCTCGGAGCAAAAGGACATCCACTGAGAAAGCTCTTACGAGCAAAACATTCGAAGCCATAATCTGTGACGAGAGGGTTCCTTTTTCTCACTAGCTCTGCTCCCTGCTGAGCTCTCGGTGTGTGTGGTCTGCCGTGTCCGGCACAGAAAGCACGCGCAGTGTCACGTGTCATTCAGCTCGCTCAAACGGGCGACATGTCTGGAACCGGCATCAGTGTGTTCAGGCAGAGTTGCACTACGTTTCATTTTGTTTATTTTATGTGCGGCAACAAATTATTAAGACAACTACGTATACAGGTTACGAAAATGCATTTTCTTGAGATGTTACCGAATTTACAACATGCGGAAAACGTTTCAGTTATAGAAGTTAGGCGAACGTTATGCGAACGAAATCTTAAAATTACATGACTTTTTATCTACTCCAAGCCGGAACTGTGTCAGAGTTCTCTAACACGAGATAATTTTGGTTACTATGGTGAACATCGGGAATTGTCAGTGACACCGTTGTTTGGTGTAGGCCTACACCGAAGTTTTCTCGTACGTTAGTCTGAAAACTTAGGTCTAGTAAAAAGCAGCAAGAATGTTTTAATTTTAACTTCTTTTGAAAGGTTGTCCCCTCTTCTTTGGTGATTTTCTGGAGGGAAGTTCACCAGGCAAGTAATGCTCTTATTGTGAAACCCATATCAACT
Source organism: Schistocerca nitens (assembly GCF_023898315.1). Taxonomy (NCBI): domain Eukaryota; kingdom Metazoa; phylum Arthropoda; class Insecta; order Orthoptera; family Acrididae; genus Schistocerca; species Schistocerca nitens. The sequence continues at coordinate 178,121,898 of NC_064625.1, read as the reverse complement.
TCTACAGTATCTCTGTTCAGCATTTTGTTGGGCTACATATATCTTTCATTGCCTTCGAAGCAGCATGAATTCTGTCATTACTGTCAAAAAGTATGTAAAACTTAACCTGAACAGAACTTACTCAGCTCAAAGAATGCTAAAGAGCTCGTTTCAATGTTTTCCGATTGTGAGAAGCTCCTCTAGTTTTATTTATACGTAATCGGAGAACATTCTTTGTCTTAAGCAACATCCCTCACCTTTTTACTCACGTTGAGCACGTTCTCGGATGGAGTATATTCTCTGACTCGTTTTACTCATGTTAACCTCAAAATGTCCTCTCAAAATTTCCAGTACGAAGTATATCCTCCGTTTTACTATACTTCGCCAGCACCTCAGCTCTCACCTGGACTCTCCCAGCGGTTCTTCGCCGATCATCTCCCACCCTTCGTCGTCGTCCTCATTGCTTCACCACTCACAGAGAGCCGTAGTCTGGCAGCCCCTTCGCCACTGCCTCCGTCAAATGCTCCACCACCGTCGCCGCCACCTGCGCCACCGTCGACTCCCTCTCCAGCAGCGTCGCTGGCTCTGTCGCCAACACCGTCGCCAGCCCCAAACCGCGGCCCGCCCCATCGCCCCCACCACTGCCGGTGCAGGAAGTTCCAACCACATCCACCACCACTGTAGCTTCGTCACCGCCGTCATAAACTCCTGTCAATGTCCTTATCTACACACAACTGGGGCCACCTATTACACCACAACCCTCATGCATGCAGTCATAAGACCAAACAAATGAAATAGAATAGATAAAACCTCACGATTCCAAATGAAACCAAGCCAAAAATGATTTCACTAAATTTACGGACATGAAACCAATAATTCCTCTCAACTATCGTCTTTTGTATCTACATCTACATACATAATCCGCAAGCCACCGTGCGGTGCGTGGCGGAGGGTACCCTGTTCCACAACTAGTCGTTTCCTTTCCTGTTCCGCCGGCTGACAGAGCGAGGGGCAGACGCCTGTCTATATGCCTCCTTAGGAGCCGTAATTCCTCGTATCTTGCCTTCGTGGTCCCTACCAGAAATGTATGCTGGCGTCATTAGGATCGTTCTGCAGCCAGCTTCAAGTGCCGATTCTCTAAACTTTCTCAGTTGTTTTCTTCGAAATGAGTGTCTTCTTCCCTCCAACAATTCCCTGCTGAGCTCCCGAAGCATATACGTAACACTTGCATGCTGATCGAAACTCCGGTAAGAAATCTACCTGCTCCGCCTGAATTGTTTCGATGCCTTCTTTCTATCCGACCTGGTGCAGATCCCAAACACTCGAGCAATGCTGTACAAGAAGTCGCTCTAGTGTCCTAAACGGGGTCTCCCTCACACAGGAACCACATTTTCACAAAACTCTCCCAATAAACCGAAGCCGACCGTTGGCCCTCCCTACCAGAATCCTCACATGTTTATTCCATTTCATCTCGCTTCGCAAGATTACGGCCAGATATTTAAACGAAGTGACCGTGGTAAGCACGGTAAGTGGTAAGTGGTTTCGAACTGAGAATATGTTTAAGGATTCTGCAGGAAACAGGTGTTAGGGATATTGGTCTGTAATTTTGTGGGTCCGTTCTTTTACCTTTCTTATACACCAGAGTCACTTGCACTTTCTTCCATTCGCTTGGTTCTTAGCGCTGATCGCAAGATTCGCGGTATTCGCGGTAAATGCAAGCTAAGTAAGGGGCCAGTGCCGCACACTACTGTTTATAAAACCAAACTGGCATTCCATCTAGGCATTGACACTTATTTATTTTCAGCTGTTTCAGCCGTTTCTCTACGCCAGCGGTACTCATTACTATGATTTCCATACGGGACTCTGTGCGATGGTCAAACGACGGCAAGTTTGTGCCATTCTCCTGCGTGAACGATTTCTTAAACGAGGAATTTTTAACTTCGGCCTTCCTTTTGGAATATTCTACCGCCAAAAGCAGACTGGTCAACGTGTGACTGAATAGAAGCGTTAGATCCGCTTAACGATTTTGCAGAGGACCAAAACTTTTTCCGGTTCTCCGATGGTAGCTGTGCTTCGCGCTCAGATCTTTTCACAGACGCACGAATCTCTACAAATCTTTCTGTCCTCATTTGCGCGTTCTCTTTTGAACCGAGAATGTAACAGCCTTTCGTTCCTCAGCATTTTCCGAATTTTGTTATTAAAGCACGATGAGTCTTTTCCGCCCTTTATCCACTTAGTAGGCGCATACTTTTCCGGATCACGATTTACAGTCTCTTTAAACTTTAGCCATAATTTTTCTATGGCCATAATTTTGGAATTAAATGATTGTATTTTATTGTCTAAGTGAGACGCTGACAACTGCATATCAACTCTCCTAGCGTTCTCGACTGATTTACTAACTTTCGTAACCATAGTCGCTATGATAACATCATGATCACTAATCCCCATCTCTATGGTGACGCCATCGATAAGGTCCTGCCTGTTTGTGCTGGCTGACGAACTAGCTGCTCAACACAGTTTTCGGAAAACGTGTTCAAAAGTCCTTCACAAGACTGTCTGTCTGCACGAGCTGCAGTGAATCCATAGATGTCCCAGTCTATACTCGGTAGGTTAAGGTCACCGCCAGCTAGTGTCGCGTGATCTGGATATTTATGCAATGCTGACTATTTACCTTCTTTGAATGGCTACACATCTGTCCCAGCGGAGTCGGGTGGGTGGTAAAAACATCCAACAAGTGATATGGTTTCACCTTGTCCTGTTATGTGCGACGACGTAACTTCACTATAGCACTCAAATTCAACCTCAGTAAAATGTTTTTTGTCAATTGCAATAAACACTTCGCCTCCTACGGCATCGAATATGTCTTTCCGATAAACATTCCAAGACTCGCTAAATATCTCAGTTCTTTTACTTTGGGTCTTACTCAGCTCTCAATTCAAGAATAATTTGAGGCTGAGAACGTTCATGGAGGAGAGTAAATTTGGGAACTATGTTATAAATACTTCCACAGTTGACTGATAAAAGTTTCAGAGCCGAACTGACTTTACTCTGAAAGATATCTGATTTCCCTAAATGTGTACCAACTGGCGAGTGTTCATGAGAGTACCTCAAACTACTGGCTACCCTGAAACCCCCCATGTACTCTCCACAAGTACTCTGCTATCCGATTAGCTGCTTCCTTTGTGTATCGCACCCCTGTCTTGAAATCACTGTTCCCTTCATTCCCACTGCCTGACACAATATCGATAGTTTTATCCCGTCACACTATCTGCATGTGTCTATACACAGTGAACCAGTAACCCACTCACAGTTCTGATGACAGATGTGGAGTAGCAAACCCAAAATCCCCACACAATAAACATTGTGGAGTAACAATACCGTTCCTCAAAAACAGCTCCAGTTGGCTACAAATCATGTTCCATCATCCTGCATAATACTTTATCCTGAGTGTGTATTTTACCACCCTGACCGTGATCTGTGCTACTGCCTGTCTCTGTCCGAGCCATCCTATAGCACATAATTTCGTTCCTCACACTGACCACAGCTTTATATCCACATCAGTTCCCATGATGAACTTAACTGTGGATGTCGGTTGATCACCTTCATTTCAAAACACCTAGCCCATTTCCCAGACACACACATCCCAAAGTGACTCCCCTATCGACCTCTTCAGATATAACTGCAGAAGTCTTTCATCCTATTGATAGTAATCACATCGTAATCCATGTTCTCCACCTCCATAGCTATCCCACGATAAGCCACCTGAAATAACCCAACAACACCGCCACAAGACCTAGGGTGCCTGCTGGGAGCTTGCCCTTTCCCACATAGGAAGCCACCTGCTCACCCTCCGTAGCGCCAACATATTACACTACTCCATTCCACGGCCCCATATGTCAACCACTCGAGAGACTATTCCGCTTTCCTCCCGCTCACAACCTACAGTATTTACGCTCTATGCTACGGACTGACTTAAACATACCAACCACCGGACAAAATATAAGAACGATGGCTATCCGCTTCCTGCCCTCTGCTGACGTCTTCCCATCTTCCCTCATCGCTGCTTGGATTTTTCCTCCATCTATTGAGATGAACATGACTTGTGGCCTCTTTTCCTCACCGACTGGATGCCAGTATCTGGACTAGAGTCGCTACTACAAGGTATTACCGTAATTTCTCCCGAAGTGTTTTTTTTTTTTTTTGTCCCGCATAACACGAGGACACGCTCACTTTTCGTGTCAGGTTCCACATCATTGTTTCCTCAAATTATGAAAACTTCGGAAGTGTCTGTAACGATCAATACTTTCTCTAGTAAATGCAGTAACGTCGTTTATTGTGTCAGTTTTCTCCGCTGGTCTGTTACGTAATACGTGGCACATTTTAAGACACAATACGAATCAAAAATCGAAGGCTAAACGGAGTCAAAAACCCTTGTGAATCACGAGTTTCTTTAACCATGTCCTTCACTACTGCCTATTAGTGCTAGTTCTTTACTCCATTTTGAATTAAATGACCCCTGTGTTTTCTATAGCTTTAATGAATACTTCCATGGATAAAAGTGAGATAAGCTCCAATAAACCATAGTGAGTAAGACAGACATTTGAGTGTACACTGGTTTATACCTGATTATCACATGCCCTGGCCTGTCCTTGTCTTCTTCCACCTCGTAGTGCTCTACCTGTTTGCTGGCGAATTGCAAGTCCTGTAACCATCCGGTTGATTTCGTGCGCAGCATGTCTTTCACACGTTTCATGTCCTTAATCCAACGGTGGAGTTGCTGATCACTTGCGTGGTTACCCTGAGACACACAGAAAATAGTTCAAATTACTTTCATAACATCCACAAGCAGCAGCCTGTCTTATGTAATAGTGCTACATGTAACTGTATATTGACACTGAAATTACTGCCAGCGCATGAGTGTAGTACATTCAGTTTTGTACAGGCATAAAAACATTAATGCACAGCAGATGCCTAGTGGGGTTTTATTAAATAAATACATTTCTCAAACTGTGACATCCGATTAGAGAGGTGCAGATATTTCTTGGTAGTTGACATTACAGACGTCTGAATGTATGAATGTATACTCCCGTGACGATGTATCCAACTGAAATGTTCTGGAGCTGCCAGCAGCGTCGAGTTCCTACGTGTAAAGCCACATGGCGTGGCTGGAACTCTGAGCAGATTCTATTCAAACTTTTGAACGATTTTCGAAAATAGAATGGCCAGACTGTTGACAAATCCGTCAAAATCCTACTCGTTACCAACGCTGTGAGAAACCTGAACACATGTTATGACCTTCTACAAACGCAACGATAGACATCAGCCGCTCCATATCTGAAACATTATCTGAGTTAATTGCGCACACACGAAATGTCAGTTTGACTCAAAATGTTGTAGTGTTTGTCTGTTGCCTGGCTGATCGCTTTTGCCGAAAATTTGCGTTTGTAGCTCGTCATCTAACACGATGTCGTCTGTATCTGAACACGTCTCGAATATTGGAGATTTGAAGGAATGTATTGACTGTCCGAGTGTTAAGATCATTTTTTCTGGACCATTTTCGAGTGCGAAGTTTACATTTGTGTCACGTATTAAGGTCTATGCTCCTTTGACGTTGTACAAATTGTAGGCTTCTAAGTCACTGTAATAAAGATATGGCGATTTAAATTACATAATTTCATACTTGAAAAATCACTCACAAAAATCTATAAGGTGCTCCCTGTTGATTTAGAATCATGACATTTAGGAAGAAGCCAGATTTCAGAGTGCAAATAAAGGAAAAAATCTTAAAATCCATAATTGGTAACTATATAACTCTAGAAAATACTTTTCGTATTATTTTTTATCAGTCTATCTATTTGTCTGTCCATCTGTTAAGAATCTTTTTCTCTGGATCAGTTCTGGGTATCATGTTGAAATTATGTCACATACAAAGGTATACGGACCCTTGGCGGCGTAAAATTTGTAAGCTTATAACTCACCCCAGTCAACAGATACGGCCGTTTATGTCTCGTGTTTTGATAATCGAAAACTCACTCATCGACTTGTAATCATGCGATTTGGCAACAACTAAGTTTTCCGGTACAAGAAAAGCAAAAATCTGAAACTTGTTAACTTTTAATTATATCACATAAAAATGTCGTTTTCGATTTGGACATGCATTGTGTTCATGACCTGTTGAAAGTATAACATACGAACATTATTGCATCCAAACATAAAATGTATGTTGTATTCATGATTTAGTACGTAAACGGAAATATGTTTTTAAATCTTCTCTCCCTACATACATAAACTAAAGTCCTCTGCTTGCTTGTTCTTGTTTGTTTGGGCTGGGCTGAGGAAATAACGTAGAATTTCTGGACCGATCTTAGTATTGCTGGGAGCAGTATCTTGCCAGTAAAGTTACAGAGTTTCGATAACCGGTAAAAATCATTGGGAATCTCGATGTCCAGGATGGGGAGTCTGTACAGAACCCCATTCTGTTTTCCTTTTTTCTATCTACCCTAGCTTCACCCAGTATGTTGTTCTGGAAGGTGAGTGCTCACCACAGACATGGGTGCCGTCGGGGGAGTCTGAGGGAAGTGGGACAGAACTGCTGTTGTGCTCTGTACGTGGGGTCCCCAATCCTTTTGGGTCACACTGAAACAGGTGACAGTGGCTCCACAATAGATTATATTGAGATAGGGAACCAACACTCGAGGGTGCATATTTATTGTGTTAAGGACATACACAGCATACACCACCTAACAACAATGTAGCTCATAGCAATTCTTCAAAGCAACGACTGTCAGTCTGAATGAATGCATGTATTGCAATGATGCCTGCAGTTCTTCACACCCTTGCAAAGATCTCGGGTGTCCGTTGTGCACAGAACAGTAGCATCTGATAAACAGTGTACACACCTGACCACCAAATGGACCTACTGTACATAACTAGGCTCGTAGCACTCAAGCATCGCAGTGGCGCATTAACCTGTGCCGCAAGCACACCACTGACCCTGCTGTCAGCTGTCCATTACATCAGACAGCTTGTGTCGTGTTCATGGTGAGGTGTGTTGCTGTGTACGGCGCACAATGAGTAATCAAAGATGAAATGTGCAAGCACTGCGACGAACGGATTTTGAGCCCTATGTCTGCTTGTGTCAATCCAGTATCGTTCACAGCGCTGTAGTGTCCAACTTCATACAGTTTGTATTGTTTGTGGATGAGGCCTCATTCATAAGTGATGTTGTTTTCAAAAACCAAACAGGCAGATCTAGAATGAGGACAACACCCACGCTAGCCATATCGGAGGCCAACAGCAAAGATTCTCAGTCAAGGTATTTTAGGGCATTATCCAAGATCATTCCACTTTGATGTTAATGTTTGCAAGCACCTGAAGAATACTCACCTCATTGTAGGACTGGAAAGGTGGGGGGGGGGTCCTCTCTGATGGCCATTGCGATCGCTGGATCTTACAACCCTCGACTTAATTCTCTGAGGTTATGCCAAGATGTAGGTGTACGAAACACCGGTAGATACCGCTGAACACCTGCTTGCCAGGGTCCAAGCTGCCCGCCTCCTGGTACAACATTGTTGCTCACGGGCGAGGCCTCCGCGACGAGTGCGGCCGCTTCATGTTTAAAGATGATTGAAGATGTGGCTGTTGTCACACGCATCGACTCAGTCTGTGTCTCGACAAGTTCCTACACAGTTGTCACTTCCGCCCAGCTGCTCAGAACAATGCAGTGTGACATGTCTTGGAAGACAGTAGCGTGACTGACTCGATTCCACTATCGCAGTAGCCGCCACGATACAGGAATGACCTGTGAGGATATGCTGACATCACTCCGAAACTGTGATCACAGAGAGAGCGTCATGCAGTCAAAGGTCATGAGGTGGTGGTATGAATGTGGGAAATTTTGAAGAACACTGACTGACATACAGTTGAATGATTCCAAATTCAGGATGGCAGACACCTTAGGCAAGTGTACGGTGGTGGAGAGAAAAACGGATTTACTTGTGTTGCAGATATGTGCAAATATTATTTTCTTAATACAATTTTTGTACCTATTTCAATACTGCCGAGCTCATTTTTTACAGTTCTTTTGTCAGCTGTGTTTATTTACCAGGCGACATCTACACTCTTTTTGGAGAACTGTCGAGATGATTTCCCAAGTTTCTGCAATGTGTCGCTCAAAACGTAACCGATCAGCAGCTACTTGCAGCCAGCATATTCCATTTCGCGCATTTCTGTCACTACACAATCCCACTCGTTTAATATGTGGAAGTTCTTCTTCTTACGAGAAATAAACCCGTTTGTGCTGCCTTGCGTCCACGCATGGTAAGTAATGAGAGTAGTAGCAAGTTGTGAGGGGCATGTTCAAATGTGTACCAACACGCTGGGCACTGTCGCAATGCGCTATGTGTAAGTAATGTTAGTGGGGAGAGAAGAAGCGTGATGGATTGCGACTTGAATTGCTGATCAGCGCACGCTGCGTGGCTGAACGGCCAGTGGCGACACCTACAACGTGCTGACATGAGGAGAGTTTCCAACCGATTTCTCAAACCCAAACAGCAGTTGACCGGCGTTGCCTGGTGAAACGTTGTTATGATGCCTCGTGTAAGGAGGAGAAATGCGCACCATCACGTTTCCGACTTTGATAAAGGTCCGATTGTAGCCTATCGCGATTGCGGTTTATCGTATCGCGACATTGCTGCTCGCTTTGGTCGAGATCCAATGACTGTTAGCAGAGTATGGAATCGGTGGGTTCAGGAAGGTAATACGGAACGCCGTGCTGTATCCCAACGGCCTCGTATCACTAGCAGTCGAGATGACAGGCATCTTATCCGCATGGCTGTAATGGATCGTGCAGCCATGTCCAGATGGGGACGTTTGCAAGACAAGAATCATCTGCACGAACAGTTCGACGACGCTTGCAGCAGTATGGACTATCAGCTTGGAGACTGTGGCTGCGGTTACCCTTGACACTGCATCACAGACAGGAGCGCCTGCTATGGTGTAGTCAACCACGAACCCGGGTGCACGAATGGCAAAACGTAATTTTTTCGGATGAATCCAGGTTCTGTTTACGGCATCATGATGGTCGCATCCGTGTTTGGCGACGTCGCGGGAACGCACATTGGAAGCGCGTATTCGTCATCGCCATACTGGCGTATCACCCGGCGTGATGGTATGGGGTGCCATCGGTTACACGTCTCTGTCACCTCTTGTTCGCAATGACGGCACTTTGAACAGTGGACGTTACATTGCAGATGTCTTACGACCCGTGGCTCTACCTTCATTCGATCCCTGCGAAATCCTACATTTCAGCAGGACAATTCCTGACCGCATGTTGCAGGTCCTGTACGGGCCTTTCTGGATACAGAAAATGTTCGACTGCTGCCCTGGCCAGCACATTCTCCAGATCTCTCACCAATTGAAAACGTCTGGTCAATGGTGGCCGAGCAACTGGCTCGTCACAATACGTCAGTCACTACTCTTGATGAACTGTGGTATCTTGTTGAGGCTGCATGGGCAGCTGTACCTGTACACGCCATCAAAGCTCTGTTTGACTCAATGCCCAGACGTATCAAGGCCGTTATTACGGCCACAGGTGGTTGTTCTGGGTACTGATTTCTCAGGATCTACGCACCGAAATTCCATGAAAATGTAATCACTGTCATTTCTAGAATAATATATTTGTCCAATGAATACACGTTTATCATGTACATTTCTTCTTGGTGTAGCAATTTTAATGGCTATTAGTGTAAGTGATTCTTATGGGTTCCACTTCTTCTTTTCTAGCTGTGAGCAGGCGTTACTCGCTGTGGGATCTGAACCCAGCAGCTGATAATGATGATGACGATGATGATGATCTCTGGGGAACGACTTGGATCGTTCAGAGGCAGATATCGCTTATTCTACAGTATTAAATGTTGTTTGTTATTTTTGAGATGCTCTAGTTTGTAGATGTTCTCAATTCGAAAATCGGTGTGTAGACACGACCACCAGCTACTAGTTCTTTTGCACCTGTGTTTTCGTTTGGGTTTGTCCATATTCTTTCAGACACATTCCCCTGCCGACGTCATACACCTCCTCTAGTACCCATGCTGGATATGCCCTTAATGACAAACATGCCCACTGATGATGAGTTGCTGGAAGTGTATTCCAGTAATGAACACAACAACAGTTTTACTTGTAAGTACTCAGAATTTATTATTATTGTTATACGAATAAGGATTTTTATTTCTCCTTCCTTAGATACTTAACTCTGCATAGAAGAAGGAGAAAGAGACGCAGTTGATATTAGGAGTTGGACGTGTTGTTGAGGGGAAGAGCATTGTCCAAGTTAGGGGGAGACCTGTCGTGACGTCATGGGGTGAGTCGATACCAGAGCGGTCATACTGAGTCACTTTCCTGAGGTGCAGGAAAGGGGGTCGTGTAAGACACTCAGCTGTATGCTCTGCCTTGATTTATGTTCATAAGATTTTGATCAACTTATTGTGGGGTCCAGCAACATCTCTCTTCAAAAGTATATACTGCTAACAAAAAGCATGTCCTAATGCCCAGAATCATGACGAGATGAGTTTAAATTGATTTCCATGTTTGCTTCTCACTAGTGATAGAAATTAACCAAAAAATACGGGGCATACAGATAGACAACAAACACCAGATGTCCAGTGACGTTCTAATTTCTCGTTTATGGCCGAATGTAGGAAATGCATAAGAAGAAGACAAACATTAACACGCTGTGTGGCACATCGACAAAGAAGTCGAGCGTAAATTAGGTGGTCCCCTCTTCTTGTCCATATTAGCCGAGAAACATCCAAAAAGTGTAGACCTGCTGCTAATCTCTGAAGACGATAGGCAACACAACGTTTGGATAAAATGCATGACCCACCTACGTCCCTCTGAAATGAAAACAAAAAAGGTGCAAGATATTTTTGCTGTAGATGTCTCAAGACGTTTACCAAGAGCGTGTATCTTGAAAGACACCTGATTGACTGCTAGAGCCAGGAAGCAATAGGTGTGGAAATGATTATCAAGGATAAACGGTTCTCGAAGTTTAAGAATGCCTCTCACCAACACTTCTGCCCTTCGTCGTTTACGTCGATTTAGAGCGCCTCCTAGCTCCTGTGGTACAGTGTGAACGTGCTGCCTCTGCCTCCCGTCTCACTGTCACAAAATGATGCATACGACATGTGGCTACCCATCAAGATCTGTGCACTAAAATTAAAATCTTATGCCAAGGGAATAGGGCGAGATGGCTGCTCACTGAGCTTGAAAGTCTTGTACGGGATGTTTATAGTGAAAACGTCCTCATGACCAACGTGAAGGAGAATGATGCACTGTACAAGCAGGCAGCTGATCATTGTACCTGGGGACTGTGACTGGACAGAGGTGAGGAAGCTCCCTGTAGAGACTGTTGCCACGTAACGGGGAAGTCCCAGAGTGCAGGTGATATCCGTGTAGCTTTAAGTACCAACTGCCACAGCACACAGCCATCTTTTCCACAATTTAGATGCCCACTTTCTAGTTCAGCACTTTGACGAGTCTGGGTGGTAGGATGATAAGATGTGTGTCATTGCTGACACCGTTGACAGATACATGCCGCTTCAAAGAGGATCACACCACTTCCTGGATTCACAACGCTTCATGCTCACGTCTCTTTAGAAATTTGCTGAACCAACGCGTCCTGAAGATATTCGTAGCAAAGGGAGCCACTTATCTCGATGGTGTAGGGTTTCAGCTTGTGATAGAGAAGAGGTCTTTCTACACGAACATCTGGACTCTCTAGTAAAGTAAGAGGCATTTCCATAATGAATGCAATAAACAGGCACTTGGTGAATGAATGGCAGGACGGCATCTCTGATTTATCAGAACATGTAAAATGATGAACACCAACATCTTCGAGAAGTTGTGCAGCATATGGCTGAGATTACGTGGGATGCCATGTTAAGAAAGACACAAGCCAGCAGCGAAGTCTTGACCAACGTTGAGATGCATGTCTTCCTGGAACATGCGGTCCACGAGTGACTTTGCCAATGTGTGCGCAGGTATTCCAAGGCAAATAACTTGCAAATAATCGAGGGGGAGTACAGGTTGTCTGACGATTTCAGTTTAATCCTTTACCTGGATGTAAACTGTCTCTAAAGGCAAACCATGCAACAACGTCTACCATTTGGAGGGTTCTGATGGATGTCCAAAGGGGAAATCAGCAGACTGAGGAAAGAGATCAAATATGTGGCTGCTGATGCTGTTGAGGGATATGTCCTAGAGTTAGAGCTGGACTATCCCACAAGTCTGCATGACAGACACGGTGATTTGCACAGCCTGAAAGACTTTCACGTTCAGGGACTTCAACAGGTGCCTCCTCAAGGGCATTGGCGCTGCACCACAAATGCTTATCAGGAGACCTTTCGATTGAGGTTATATACTGAGGTATATACTGCAATTCCAGCTGGAAGCAGGGGTGTCCTACCACGATCACAAGTGGTTCATCGGGGGGCATAGGTGTGGAAATCTGCTGCACCCAGACTATTTACTGATGTGTCTGGGTGGGTTTATTTGTTAGTAAAAAGATAAAAAGGTGTTCCACTTGACTGGGTGTGTGTGGAATAGTTTGATGAACTGTTTGTCACAGTTCTGACTGCATGTTCGAGATTATGAATGTTTCATTGCACACTGCGTGCGTCCATGTCTGCGTGTGTGTGTGTGTGTGTGAGAGAGAGAGAGAGAGAGAGAGAGAGAGAGAGAGAGAGAAAGAGAGAGAGACAGAGTATATATTTCGTGTGGAACATGTACAATATGCATCCGTGTAAAGAAAGTATTTTATATGTTTATGGTGCGTGTGTGTGTGTGTGTGTGTGTGTGTGTGTATTGTTTTTGACTTGCCATTGCTTTTGCTGTTCTAAGTATGTACACACTGAAAACTTCTCTCTCCCTCTCTCTCTCTCTCTCTCTCTCTCTCTCTCTGAGTTACTAATAAGTGTTTAATACATTGGAAATTAAAAAATTACCTTATTCACAAAAGAACGTGTATATTGTAATGAATCAATTACGAAATAACAAAACTGTTACGTATATAACAAATACGAGAAAAAATGGAAATTAAAAAGCTTTCAGTTGTTTTCACAATACAGTTGTTCTTCTTTTTCATATTTTTTTGAATGAAATACCTCCTTTATCAGTTTTATATTGATGGCAGGAACCAGAGAAATAAGAAATCATTTTCGAATACAATATTTTTTAAATTTACATACATACATACATGGCCAACCGGTTCTAGACGGGATCGCGATTTATCGCCTCCAATTCGTATTTGCGTAAGTAGATCTTTGCGGATGTGCGCCAGGAATACTGCACGCGTTTACGTGTGTGTGTGTGTGTGTGGGAAGTGCGTCACGTCCTCGCAGTGTCGGCGTGCGGTTAGCGGTCAGCGGGCAGCTAACATCCCGTTTGCGGTCTGAGCCGCTTCGCGCTTCCGACAGCCCGGCTGTGGGCGTCACAACAACACAGGGCGAGGGAGGCCAGCGAGCGACACGGGCCGAGTCCACACAGTAGGGGGTGCAGCGCACAGACAAACCCAAAATCACTGTAGTGGTGACACGTGGCTGCAGTCGACTCTTACCAGTACGTCGACAAGCAGTATAGAAAACGAAAAATAAAATTCAGAATTTCCCTCGTTGTGCAGGAGCAGTGAATTGGAAGGTGGTGCACACTTTTATATCTGCACCCTCCAATACGTTGAATCCGTCGTCCTTGCCATGGCGCCACTGCGCTTTCTGCCGTCTAGACCTAATCTATGCCGGCCGGTGTGGCCGAGCGGTCCTAAGCGCTTCAGTCTGGAACCGCGCGACTGCTACTGTCGCTGGTTCGAATCCTGCCTCTGGCATGGATGTGTGTGATGTCCTTAGTTTAGTTAGGTTTAAGTGATTCTAAGTTCTAGGGACTGATGACCTGATAAGTTAAGTCCCGTAGTGCTCAGAGCCATTTGAACTATTCTGAACATACATACATACATACATATTTGCACACGGTATGATGTGAGAGCCCAGTTACCAGGGGCACAGGGTCAAAATCGTAAGCTGCGTCGTTACCTGGGCCACAGCACGCTTTGCCGTACTACTCTGTAGGGCTGTAGTGAAGAACGACGAGAGGAATTATCTCGAATACGAATACCTCAAGACTGCTGCAGCTGTCTGAAGACTTAAGTTTACTTCAGAAAGCAAAGTGTGTCTTTAAATCGGAACTATCTGTACAACATTGGTTTCACGGAATAACTTTTCGCAATTACACTTTTCCTAATCAGGTGCAGTGTATGACCAACGAAGCGTATCTGCACCGCAAATGTAATAAAGAAGTCGTCCTTTAAACATTCTCGCAAGCTGTGAGGTACTAACTCTACAAAATATTGGATACGTATCAGGTAAATTGCCTTTGCTGCAGTGAAATGCTTGGATTATGGTAACGAAAACAAGATGCAATGACAGGACATGATACGATGTCGGCAGAAACCGTTCTTAAATACGGAACCCGCAACTATCAATCGTTGAAATTACCATCCCGCAAACATCCGTAATATTTATAGGAATAAGATTTAATCTAGCCAGAACCTTTTCAGTTCACTAAAACAGGTATCGCCTAATTCTCTTCTCAAAGGATCCAAAATGAGGCTCACACGATACTTTAGGGACTGGCACGTTGCTACATACGCCACCAAAAGTTACACAAAGACACAGATCATACTGCGTCCTTTTGCTTTCCATGTATACTACTGTCAGAATCCAAACAGTCATAATGCACAGTGGCCATTCTATGTGTTAAGGTTGGGTTGTTTGGGGAAGGAGACCAGACAGCGAGGTCATCGGTCTCATCGGATTAGGGAAGGATGGGGAAGGAAGTCGGCCGTGCCCTAAATCAGAATGTCCGGACACGGGATTGAACCGTCGTCCTCCCGAATGCGAGTCCAGTGTATGTGTTAAGACCACATAACTGTTATTATCGGTAGTGGGAAAATCACTGGTGGTAGTGTTCATAAATCATAGACAGAGAATTCAGACTCGATAATTGTTCGAGTTAGGCCACGAGACACGTGCAGAAATGCTAACGACTGAGATGAATGCTCTCAGAAAGCAGCATCCGGTTTCACGTTAGTCTGGCACAGATTTTCATTGGCCTTGACGCATTCACCAGATATTCCGCTTGTGACTGTAGTATCACAGTGCCTTTAACAAAGCCACTCGCAGACGCAACACGCGCTAACTGGTGGACCCCAACTGCATGTCTTCGTTATTGACGCGCGTCCTCTGTGGCTGCGGCGGCTGGGGCATTGCCGTGTCACACGGACAGTGCTGGCTGGCAGTGGTGAGCACATGGCGTCGAGCCACAAGTGTCAGCTGCGCTATCGTCTGGGATATGGTCACGTGAATGTTAAGGCGGGAAGAGTTTGAGCAGTTGCAACGAACTGTATAAATTATGTGGTATGTATACAGGTTCATTACGAGATTTGAAGTTGACGAACCTCCATGTTGAGAGAAGTAATTTTATAGGCCTTCCATATGGAGTAGGGATTCTTAGGAAGAGAAGATGCTGATGGAGACTTGAAATGCCACACTCAGACTCTAGACGACTCTCCATTCAATATGAAGCTAACATGCTTCAGCTTCTAAAGCAGGACCGGATGCAAAGTTATCTGCTCTGTTAAAGAAGTAGCTAGCAAACTGGATGTGAACAGCGCGTAGCGTTGCGCAGTTGGAGGTGAGCCGCCAGCAGTGGTGGATGTGGGGAGAGAGATGGCGGAAGTTTTGAAATTGAACTGCTATATATATTATGATTATTAAGGTAAATACAGTGTTTGTTCTCTATTAAAATCTTTCATTTGCTAACTATCCCTATCAGTAGTTAGTGACTTCCGTAGTTTGAATCTTTTATTTAGCTGGCAGTAGTGGCGCTCGCTGTATTGCAGTAGTTCGAGTAACGAAGATTTTTGTGAGGTAAGTGATTTGTGAAAGGTATAGGTTAATGTTAGTCAGGGCCATTCTTTTGTAGGGATTTTTGAAAGTCAGATTGCGTTGCGCTAAATAATATTGTGTGTCAGGTTAAGCACAGTTTTGTATAAATTGTTCTAAGGGGACGTTTCAATAGCTACAGTGTGAAGAAGGTAAACTGGGAAACACTCTCCAAGAACTGACCAGGTGGTGTGTGTCATTTTCTCACCCCCTGTACGTTTAATACAGTTTATAAGAGGAGGAAAAAACTCCACTTACCATACGTTCGAATGCGAGGGGAACCAACAGCTGTGAGGCGTGCGTCGCATCGAGTGAGAGCAGCGGCGCCAAGTCCCGCCAGTAGCTGGAGAGTCCTTTCCGGAAAACAGTCGCCTGGTCCTGGAGTGCTGCACAAGACGGGAGACGACGGACTGGTGAACAAGCCAGTGGATCAGACTTCTGTAGGAAGCACAGCTTTCCCTTTCTGCCCCCACAAAGTGTATGCAGGTAGCATTTACCTTTTGAAACTAGATCAATATACAATGTCAGTAATCGTATGAGTTACAGAATGGACACCTTGACCGGACACAAAGCTCATATTCCAGCGACAAATTTAAAGAGCACATCAAGCAAAGAGAGAGGAGCACCATCACCTAACGTAGATCCAGTAATAAAAATTAACCTAATGGTAGAAGTATCAAAATACCTGAAGAAGTGGAAATATACAACTATTTCAAAAATCACCCACACAGCTTGCCCAACAATAAGACAGATTTAAGAAATAAGAGACCTCGAGATAAATTCCAGTCAGTTTTACGTGCTATTAATAGAAAGTAACATAAATGAGACTGTATAGTTTAGCTATTTGACTTTGACTTACTGACAAGCATAGGACGTAACGATTTGCACAGAATTGTGTCTATGCTGGTTTTATAATATGAGTAGTCTTTGCAACGTTTCCCGTGAGTTGTATGATATGTATGGAAATGAGGAAGAATTATGTCCACTCATAAACTTTTTATATTTAGGATGTATTTATTTTAACATAAGTAATATATTTTAGTAATTCAGTAAAAAATTGAATAAGGTGTTTTGAAAGTGTAGCTGAAAAAGTCATTCTCGGCCTAAACTTTCTAAGGACCATGGAAATGTATGACTACATTTGTACTGGTACAGTACCTTACATATTAACAGTACATTTTACAATTATATGATGATAGACATAATGTTCTGTAATGTGTGACATGTATCCCATCACATGTTTTTATCTCTTTTTTTGTACTCCATTTTCTTTTTATTTGTCCACCGGATCAATTCATGTACGAAAGTTGTTGTGAATGCGATTTATAACTTTGTTTTTAATGTGGTACAAAGAATACACATGTAAAATTATATATATATATATATATATATATATATATATATATATATATATATATATATATATATACTCCTGGAAATTGAAATAAGAACACCGTGAATTGATTGTCCCAGGAAGGGGAAACTTTATTGACACATTCCTGGGGTCAGATACATCACATGATCACACTGACAGAACCACAGGCACATAGACACAGGCAACAGAGCATGCACAATGTCGGCACTAGTACAGTGTATATCCACCTTTCGCAGCAATGCAGGCTGCTATTCTCCCACGGAGACGATCGTAGAGATGCTGGATGTAGTCCTGTGGAACGGCTTGCCATGCCATTTCCACCTGGCGCCTCAGTTGGACCAGCGTTCGTGCTGGACGTGCAGACCGCGTGAGACGACGCTTCATCCAGTCCCAAACATGCTCAATGGGGGACAGATCCGGAGATCTTGCTGGTCAGGGTAGTTGACTTACACCTTCTAGAGCACGTTGGGTGGCACGGGATACATGCGGACGTGCATTGTCCTGTTGGAACAGCAAGTTCCCTTGCCGGTCTAGGAATGGTAGAACGATGGGTTCGATGACGGTTTGGATGTACCGTGCACTATTCAGTGTCCCCTCGACGATCACCAGTGGTGTCCGGCCAGTGTAGGAGATCGCTCCCCACACGATGCCGGGTGTTGGCCCTGTGTGCCTCGGCCGTATGCAGTCCTGATTGTGGCGCTCACCTACACGGCGCCAAACACGCATACGACCATCATTGGCACCAAGGCAGAAGCGACTCTCATCGCTGAAGACGACACGTCTCCATTCGTCCCTCCATTCACGCCTGTCGCGACACCACTGGAGGCGGGCTGCACGATGTTGGGGCGTGAGCGGAAGACGGCCTAACGGTGTGCGGGACCGTAGCCCAGCTTCATGGAGACGGTTGCGAATGGTCCTCGCCGATACCCCAGGAGCAACAGTGTCCCTAATTTGCTGGGAAGTGGCGGTGCGGTCCCCTACGGCACTGCGTAGGATCCTACGGTCTTGGCGTGCATCCGTGCGTCGCTGCGGTCCGGTCCCAGGTCGACGGGCACGTGCACCTTCCGCCGACCACTGGCGACAACATCGATGTACTGTGGAGACCTCACGCCCCACCTGTTGAGCAATTCGGCGGTACGTCCACCCGGCCTCCCGCATGCCCGCTATACACCCTCGCTCAAAGTCCGTCAACTGCACATACGGTTCACGTCCACGCTGTCGCGGCATGCTACCAGTGTTAAAGACTGCGATGAAGCTCCGTATGCCACGGCAAACTGGCTGACACTGACGGCGGCGGTGCACAAATGCTGCGCAGCTAGCGCCATTTGACGGCCAACACCGCGGTTCCTGGTGTGTCCGCTGTGCCGTGCGTGTGACCATTGCTTGTACAGCCCTCTCGCAGTGTCCGGAGCAAGTATGGTGGGTCTGATACACCGGTGTCAATGTGTTCTTTTTTCCATTTCCAGGAGTGTATATATATATACACGTCAGAAGATTTGTAAATTTTGACACCTCCAGTGGCCCGATGCAAGTGATGTGCTGTTTTTAGCATTTTTTGTAATATAACTGCCTCATGTATGGGAGGATAGTGGCGTTCTATACATGCCATCTGCATTTCACTGTTCGGTTATTGCTGTATACCTGTATAAAGGGCATAGGATCGAAAATGTAGTCGTGAAAACAAATAATGTTACAGTTAATGGCAGACAGAACGTCTTTAAGAAAAATACTGCATTATTTTTATGCCTGTGCCAGATTTTTGGCATTTCGTTCTTATGCGAGCCCACTTTCAGTACAAAAAAGACATTGCTACAGATGGAGAATGATGTGTGTACACGATGTTTGTTCTGTTCCTAATGCTACTGGAATTACTCAGCGCAAATCGCAAAAGAGAAAGTCCAAAGAACGCGCATCTTAATGACTTTGTAAAAAAAACGAATCATCGGCATGAGGGACTTGAGAGCATCGTACACATTACACTGGTATCTGGCTGTAGGGCAACGACTGCAGAATGTATAGCAACGGGTTGGGAGAAGTTCACCAGCCATCACAGACAGACCGGTGTAACCTGGGTTGAGATCTGTGGCTACCACTGACACCACACCACAAGCAGCATAGTGTAGGGCGTTCTGTGGTGTTCAGCGGCGGGAGTCGCTTTTGCCTGTGGCGGTCAGGTCGACGCTGCTCTGTCCTCAGGTGGCCTCGTGAGACGTCACGGGAAGCAGCGGTCGTCGAGGTGCCTACCTCTGCAGCCCACAGAAACAAACAGGGGTCAGGAAGACTCGCGATCAAATCATGTGGAAGGCATGTGGAAGAGTTCTTAGGAATTTCGAAAATTTTTCAGAAATTTGGAAGCCAAATTATTATTCAAACTGGTTCTCCAGATAAACAATCAGTATCTCTTGAAAATATCATTCACATAGTTCTGTATGTTCAAGGACACATAAGTGTGAGGACATCCGCACAATTACCTAAAGAGCTCTCACACTCAAGTTGCTGACAAGAATATGTATATAAGAGGAAAAAGTAGATTGAGGAAGTGCTAGATGACGATCAATTTGGTTTTAGGAAAGATAAAGGCATCAGCGAAGGACTTCTCAGTTGGCGATTGATGGTTAAAGCGAGACTTAAGGAAAATCTAGGCATGTCCGTAGGATTTGTAATTAGATAAAAATCGTACGATAATTTAAAATGTTGCAGGATTTCCGAAACTCTAAGGAAAATGGGTGTAACCTCTAGGGAAAGAAGGGTTACGTGCAATTTGTACATCAAACAAGCGGATAAAGTAGGAAGACCAATAACAAACAGATTAGGTTAGGAGAGATAAAAGACATACATCTAATCGCCCCTACGATGCAATCTGTACATCGAAGAAGCAATGACGGAATTAAAAATAGGGTTCAGAAATGGAATTAAAATTCATCTTGAAAGGTTATCAGTGACAGGAATAGCTGATGTCATTGCCGTTCTCAATGGAAGTCAGAGGTAACAGTAGGAGATGTTGAGTAGAATGAACAATCTAATGGGTAGACTCTACGAATTAAGACTAAATGAAAGAAAGATTAAATTAATGAGGTCTAGCAGAAATCAGATCAGTGATCAACTTAATGTCAGAATTATAGACGAGGATCAAGACGAACTGAAAAAATTCTGCTACCTTGAGGACAAAGTAGCCAGCTGAAGTGGCCGTGCGGTTCTAGGCGCTGCAGTCTGGAACCGCGAGACTGCTACGGTCGCAGGTTCGAATCCTGCCTCGGGCATGGATGTGTGTGATGTCCTTAGGTTAGTTAGGTTTAACTAGTTCTAAGTTCTAGGGGACTAATGACTACAGATGTTGAGTCCCATAGTGCTCAGAGCCATTTTAACCAAGGACAAACTAACTCATAATGGAAAAATGAAAGAGAACATAAAAAGTAGAGAAGAACATTCAAAGAGGATGTTGATGGCCAAACGAAGTCAACTAACATCAACTGTCAGTTTTGTAACAACGAAATCAAACAATCATTGATAAAATTATTTAATAGGATAGATAAAAGAATCGACTCACGAAGCAGCGGCAGAGAACACACATAGAAACTGTTGTGATTGGCAAGCTTTTGGAGCCAGTGGCTCCTTCTGCAGGTAAAAGGGTTGAAACAGAAGGAAGAAGGGTTAAGGAAAAGGACTGGACAGGTCTAGGAAAAGGGGGAAAAGGGGTAGATTTTGGGAAAGTCACCCAGAACCGCGGGTAAGAGGAGACTTACCGTACAAGATGAGAAGGAATGTTGGGGACCGCATCCAGGGAGCTTAAAGGTGGAAGATAGGTTAATATACAAGAGAGAGGTTACTGCTAAAACATTGACCCCGAGTTAACAAGAGTGTGTCCTCCTATAATAGCCCTGTAACTGGCAAAACATATTCTACCAAAGGGAGAGCCAGCTGTGAAAAGATACAAGTCATATTCCAGCTACTACGTAAACACTGTTTAGCCTTCTACATAGGCATGACTACCATCACATTATCAATTAGGATGAATGGGCATAGGCTGAGGGTATATACTGGTAACTCACAATATCCTGTTGCAGAGCACGCTCTACAACATGACATTCGTGACACCAGCGCCTGTTTCACCACCTGGATTCCTCCCCCAGACACCAGTATCTCAGGACTCCGTAGGTGAGAACTAACTCTACAACGTGTCCTTGGTTCTCGCCATCCAGCTTTCTATCACTGTAACTACTCTTTGCTTCACTCCGTTTCAGTTTCCTGCATCTTTCATTGTCATTCCCATCTATTTTTCACCGCCCCATCCCACCTCTGTTATGTACAATGTGCTTACCTTCTCACTCTTAATAACTTGTGATCAATGTTTTAGCAGTAATCTCTGTCGTGCAAATCACCTCGTCTTAAGCTCTTAGGTTTTCAAATCTCGTCCGATGCAGTCCTCAACAACTAGTCTTCCCTTCTCATCTCGTACAGTAAGTTTCCCCTGACCCACAGTTCTGGGTGACTTTCCCAAAATCTACCCCTTAAGTTTTGAGCACATTATTCTGTGAAAGTGAAACATGGACAGTGGGAAAACCGGGACGGAAGAGAATCGAAGCGTTTGAGATGTGGTGCTAGAGAAGAATGCCGAAAATTAGATGGACTGATAAAAGAAAAAATGATGAGGTTCTCAGCAGATTCGGTGAAGAATGGAACATACCAAACGCTTTGGTAGGAAGATGGGACAGTATTTTGTCCTTGGTCATGCAACCTTATTGTTTCCTCTTGGTTCTTGTACGTATCACCCGTATTTCTTTGCAACTTACTCCCATTTTTCTCAATATTTCGAACATCTTGCAGAAGTTTACATTTCCGGATGCTTTTTCTAGGTCTATAGGGTCTATGAATGTGGCCATTTTATTTTCCAAGTTTTGTTTCTGTCATCAGTCACAATATCAGACGTACCGCCCTCTCATGCTATTAGCCTTCTGACAGTCAAAATGATCGTCATCTATCATATTTTCTATTATCTTTTCCATTCCTCTGTATATATTAGTCCTGTCGACAAATCCCATACATGAGGTGTTATGCTAGTTGTGCGATAGGCCTGCAAGTTTCTGCTCTTATCTTCATGGTGGTGTCTAATGGTATACCACCGTTCTCGTATATTCTAGACGCCAGCTTCAATAATTCTTGGTTGACACTTTCGCCAATGATTTTCTGATCAATTGCTGTGTTTTTTTCTGTTTCCCAAGGTTCTTTTCCGTTAGCTCCTTATGTCTATCTTTGTTTGTCCTATTTCTACGATGCCCTTTTCATAGGTGTCCATTTCTGTTCAAATGAACTGCCTGTGTGGTATTCATCAACGTAATATCTACAGACCAAGAGAAATTCAAATGAATTTCGTGATTGCTTTGCACTTTAGTGTCCCACTCCTTTCCGCATTTTGTTCTTCCAGACCATTCTCTTAAACTTCAATCCACTCTTCATCGCAATTCAGTTGACATCTGAGCTTATATCTGGCCCTAGGTGTGCCACACAATAGAAGAGCAGGATTTAGAAAACGATAGATTTCGACTTCTAGACATAGATAATCGGACAATTCTTCCCATAAATACAGAAGTATGAGTATTAACAAGAGCCTTACCCGGACGTAACCTCAGATGGAAATTTCCTGTGCCTCGATCATTTTCGAAGCATACCTCCCGTGGGGAAGCGAGATCTTTCTATAGCTACCGACGGTTTCGAGTTAAAACAAAGAGCGACAGAGGGAGAGAGAAAGGGACTCCCCTCTCTTCCACTCCGCTCCAAGGCCAAACGTCGTGTGCAATCATGACTGTTTGTACTGAAGCAATAATGTTATGTAATTGCAGTACGTAAAATTTTGATATTTTTATCATTATGTAATTTGTTAAAAGAAAGGCGAACAAACATGTAAAAATAATGCATCCACAGTTTGAAACAGTTACACTGTTTTACATCTAAGTCAACTTAAAGATGCAGATCTACAATTTTGTAGTATGTGTATTCTGATATAAAGCATAACATGTGGAATTTATGAAACCCCATACATTAATTTCTGTCATCAGTGACAATACCTGCTACACTTGCAAAATTATACATCAGCAGTTGATTTTATCACTGGGATGTGTATCAACAGTTGTACATGTCCCATCAAGAGAAACGTGTGTTCTTATGTGTCTCCATTGTTGTTGTTGTTGTTAGCAGAAGTAGTATATTTATCACTACCGCGTGCTGCCCGTGTACTTCGCATGTCGTAATGTTGACTCATTGAGATGTCAGGTTATATGTAAGAGTGTGCACGAATGTCTTAATTTTATCAGGTGGAATAAACGCATAAAGAAGTAAATAAATGTACACAATGTGCCAAATACCGCTACTTTTTATAACGCACTTTGCACTATTTCTAAGGACACGGGCTCTGTCGTTTCTTGCGACTCTTAGTGTCTGTTCTGCTGGGTTTGGCATCGTGTAGTGGATCCCCGTACACTCTGCAGCGTATGGTATTAAAGGTCTAAAAATTTCGTAAAAGTTACAGTACCTTCCTGCATTGTCACCTTTATCGCAACGACAATGAACGGGAGTGTTAAAACGTCACGTGTCAGAGATCTGTGCTGAAGTTTAGTGAGCGAGCAGTCTAGATCGCATCACATCGCATAGTGATTTTTTAATCCGGACCTGTGCGCTACCTTCATGCTGAGTGCCCTGGGGACGCTCGCAAGACAGCAGCCGTGTTCACAGACCGCGTGGACACGCTCCTGGCTGGACTGCCGAACACTCAGCCGTCCTGCCGCATCCCGACATGCCCGCTAAGCCATCCCGTCTCAGCCTCACAGCAGATGTCTGGCTCCAGCGTGTGGACAGCGGCGGTCTGGCGGCTCTACGGGACCTGTTGAGTGACGTCAGCTGAACACGACACAACTGGAGAGACTCGTGGACTCTCCTTGTCGGCGAACTCAGGCCCTTGTTGAGGCTAGAGGCGGTGTGCTCTACTCCTGTGTCAGCATGATCTCTCTTTATCTGACATCGAATGAAATCTGTCCTCAACCTTCATGTTAATTACTTGTAACCTTCCACATAAACATAACTAACTCGACCTTGTTTTGTAAGGAGAAAAACGTACACTTCCGAGATCTCAACCCTAGATACCAAACACCCGCCCCCTCTTAAAATAAATGGCCGTACTTAAGATAATACTCATTTCAGACATCTGAAATGAGTATTATCTTAAGTTCTGTAGGTGCAGGTTGCCTGCCACTGGCTCCGCCCCACTGCAGCTGCCTGATGCACGAGTGCAGAGTACTGTGCAGCGGGGTGACGTCCAGAGCCCTCAGACCCGCTTCATGTCGCAAGTGTGGGAAGACGTGTGTGGAGCCGGTCACGTGTGCCCCATGTGTTTCGAAACTTTGTTCTTCAAGTAGAACACATGTTATTTAACATGAAAAAAGGGTAAGCAATATGAACAGATAGTATTTCAATGCCATGCGCATATATGGTCAACACTGTTTAGCAATATTTTAGGACATATTCTGCAACAGTTTTTTATAAAACACACGCGCACACACACACATACACACACACACACACACACACACACACACACACACACACAGATCTCTGTTACGGACAGAGGCCAGGTAAAATCTGACAATATTACCTCTTCAAAGCAAGCTTCCTAAACAGTCAGTTCGTGATTTTACGTCTCCGTCGCATTGTGCCAATGAAGTTGTTTGACGAAAATGATCGTGGTGAAAGGGTATCGTCATCATTGTCACCACCATCCACTCATAAAGAATAGTCTAACGTCAATCAACTATTCTTCTCTCCATTTAACGGGTCTTCTGTATGACTGCCGCAACTAAATCGCAAGGTACAAATAGTAGCACAATGAAAAGCTCATAGAGTTTCCTTTGCCTCGTGTAAGAGTTAGTCGAATAGCCACTTATAACGACGCTTACCGGTCACAACTGTCGCAAGCTTTGGCGTTTAAACGTGGCAATCTGACCGTCACTGCATACTGCTCCTGGACGTGCCACACTGTCGCTTGTCGGTTGACCGGCACTATAAACGCGAACCTCTTACTCACCGTACCGTACAGTAGTTCGAGCTCCGGCAATGGGCGAACGCAGCGGAGCGTGCCAGAAACATGTGGAACACGGGCGTTAAAAAGCTGTGTGTTCAGAAGGTCTTAACTGCGTACACTCATAATCACGGTCCAAATCTCCGCGCGACATAGACAGCTGGGGCTCACACCTTGCAAGTTTGCGTCTCATATATGAGACAAGGTTGGTGATCTTCTCTTGTTAGATGCAATCGGGTGTGATTAGATAACTGTTTCTTTTCTCCAGTATGATTATTATTTACTTCTCATGTTTTTATTTCTATGCACTGTTATTAGGACTGAATTTTCAAATGTGGTGCAACTCCATCATCATGTGTTCATAAGCCTCGACGAGAGTTTTTACAGAATACCTAAATGAGCACATTACACTTTATTTAACAATAACGAACTTCCAAATAATATACTCACCAGTTTTATTCCTCCACTCAAACTCAAAAAGACGCCGCCTCTCACATCTCACCCTGCTTAACGTGGCTCTTGTGATGCGTCGAACAGCATGCGCTGACTGGGACAGGATATGATGCCTCAGATCACCCGTTTGCAGCGTTGTCGTGTTCCATTCCATGTTGTTCAACCTTTCAAAATAAAATGGAGTCAGCTTATGTGACAGATGATACTCTGAAACTTGACTGTATTTTGTAGAATAGAATAGTGAAAACTAAACTCAACTTGCCTTTCTCCAGCTTTTACGTTTCCCATTGATAGAGGTCGCCAGCCCCTTAGAGACAAATCGAGGTGTCAGACAGGAATTCTGGCGTAAATTACGGCTGGTATGCGAGTCTGCTAACATATTCTGGCGAACTGATCATTTCTGATGAAATACAAGAATTCACATACAAACATGCAGCCAGAACTATGATTGGACAAGCACGGCAGACAGCCTTCAAAGGCACGGAGTGGGCGCTCCCCCACAACATGGCTCACCGTCTGCTCCTGGGCGCCATAATCACGAGCAGCACTTCCACTATAATACCACGTTTTCAAGACGTTGCCATGTCTCTCCTGTGCCATTTGGATGAGGTTGAATCTTGACCTTTCTTGACAAGAGAGACCATACTACGCTACCTTACTCAGTTGGACTGAATTCTTATAGCACTCTGTCTTAGGAATTAGCACCTTGGCATCCTCGATTGTGAGATTAGCAGGGACAAAATTTGACAGAACATGCAACCCCTAAGTGGGAGCTGTTGTAGCAATGTCATTAATAGTCAACATGGCTCCTTACGTCTTAACTGTATGAGTGCCATTCTCCCAAGCTTTAGCACAATATGCGACAGCTCAATAACCAAGAGAAATTGCAGCGTTGTTTTGTTTGTCTACATTTTCTCCATAGTTTTTTGCAGGAATGTAGTGCAGTTGGTTTAGAATAGAACCAAACGACTTTCACAGGTCCGCGCAGTGCTGCATAAATGACAGTGACAGAAGAGGGAGACACCAAGGTAATTAAGGAAGTAGCTGCAGGAAATTTTGGTCCTATACAGGGCCACATATGACTGCCTGTGTGCCTCTGTATCATGGAGGTAGAACTCTGTGGGCTCAGTTCCGCTTGTGTTTTGCTCGAGTCTCTATTTGTAAAAGTACTCCCTCAGTTTGGTGTCAACTCGGAGGCTCGTCGACACAGTCAGTAAGTAGCCAGTTTCACACGATGAATTTGGTCACTAGGGGACCACTACGAACAACAGTAAACAAGTACCTGGGACCTTGGAGTGCGAAGAAATTGCCTAAGGGGACACGTGAAACGGAACCTGGATCAGTGGAGTGGGCTTGTGTTCACCGGCGAGTACAGGTTTCGAACGTCGACTGGGGATCGTCGTACAAGGCTGTGTAGGCGACCAGGCAGCGGTGCAGCTCTCTATCCATGGGTTCTGCTGTGGGGTGGGACGGTCGTATTTTTGGCTGCTATTTTGGTAATATCAACAGTAGCAGAAAACAGTATAACGGGAGTAGGATTCTTTAGGAAGGTAGAGCAGAGAGTGTGTTACAGTGAACAGTTCAGTGATACAGTTACGCTTATCACAATCGACAGCAAACCAACACCGACAACGATAGTTCAGATACTACATGCCGACGTCGGAAGCTTAAGATGACAGAAAAAGTATATGAAGGTACTGAAAGGGTAATACAGTACGTAAAGGGAGATGAAACTCCAATACTCATGGGAGACTGGAATGCAGTTGTAGCGGAAAACGTGGAAGAAATGGTTACTGGAGAATGTGGGGTTGGGATAGGGAATGAGAGAGAAGAAAGACTAACTCAGTTCTGTAATAAATTTCGGCTAGTAATAGCGAATACTCTTAATCACAAGAGGAGGATGTATAATTAGAAAAAAAATGGTAATGTCGTGTGGCTAGGGCCTCCCGTCGGGTAGACCGTTCGCCTGGTGCAGGTCTTTCGATTTGACGCCACTTCGGCGACCTGCGCGTCGATATAATTAGAAAAGGCTGGGTGATATGGGGAACTACAGTTAGATTACATCATGGTCCGACAGAGATTCCGAGATGATATAGTGGATTGTAAGGCATACGCAGGAGCAGATATAGACTCATATCACAATGTAGTAATGATAAACAGTACGTTGAAGTTTAAGAGATACGTCAGAAAGAATCGATACGCAAATGTGTCAGATACAGAAGTACTAAGGAATGACGAGATACTCTTGAAGATCTGCAAGGCTATGGATACAGCAACAAGGAATATCCACTTGAAGAGGAATGGATATCTCTGAAAAGGACAATAATAAAAGTTGGAAAGAAAAACATAGGTACAAAGAAAGTAACTGCAAAGAAACCATGAGAATTAAAATAAATAACTGAAGTTTTTCTTTTATTACCCATGATGAAAGAAGGAAGTTCAAAGATGTTCAGGGAAATTCAGGAATACAGAAATGCCAGTCACTGAGGGATGAAATAGACAGGATGTGTAGGAAAGCTAAGACGAAATGGCTGCCTGAAAAATGTGAAGAAATCGAAAAAGAAATGATTGTTGGAAGGACTGAGTCAGCGCATAAGAAAGTCAAAGCAACCTTGAGTGAAACTGTTAGCAAAGGGTGGTAATATTAAGAGTGCAGTGGGAATTTCACCGTCAAAAAAGGAGGAGGAAGTGGATATATGGAATGAGTACATTGATGGCCTCTGTGAGGAAGGAAGATTTGTCTGATGTGATAGAAGAAGAAAGAAGAGTCGATTTAGAAGAGAGAGGAGATCCAGTAATAAAATCAGAATTTAAAAGAGCTTTGGAGGACTTAAGATCAAATAAGGCAGAAGCGGTAGATAACCTGCCATCAGGATGTCTAAAATCATTGGGGGGAACTGGCGACAAAGCGACTATTCATGTTGGTGTATAAAATGTATGAGTCCGCCGACATACCATCTAGCTTTCGGAAAAATATCATCCACACAATCCCTAAGACTGCAAGAGCTGACAAGTGCGACAATTATCGAACAGTGTGCTTAACAGCTCATGCATCCAAATTGCTGACAAGAATAATACACTCCTGGAAATTGAAATAAGAACACCGTGAATTCATTGTCCCAGGAAGGGGAAACTTTATTGACACATTCCTGGGGTCAGATACATCACATGATCACACTGACAGAACCACAGGCACATAGACACAGGCAACAGAGCATGCACAATGTCGGCACTAGTACAGTGTATATCCACCTTTCGCAGCAATGCGGGCTGCTATTCTCCCATGGAGACGATCGTAGAGATGCTGGATGTAGTCCTGTGGAACGGCTTGCCATGCCATTTCCACCTGGCGCCTCAGTTGGACCAGCGTTCGTGCTGGACGTGCAGACCGCGTGAGACGACGCTTCATCCAGTCCCAAACATGCTCAATGGGGGACAGATCCGGAGATCTTGCTGGCCAGGGTAGTTGACTTACACCTTCTAGAGCACGTTGGGTGGCACGGGATACATGCGGACGTGCATTGTCCTGTTGGAACAGCAAGTTCCCTTGCCGGTCTAGGAATGGTAGAACGATGGGTTCGATGACGATTTGGATGTACCGTGCACTATTCAGTGTCCCCTCGACGATCACCAGTGGTGTCCGGCCAGTGTAGGAGATCGCTCCCCACAACATGATGCCGGTAGTTGGCCCTGTGTGCCTCGGTCGTATGCAGTCCTGATTGTGGCGCTCACCTGCACGGCGCCAAACACGCATACGACCATCATTGGCACCAAGGCAGAAGCGACTCTCATCGCTGAAGACGACACGTCTCCATTCGTCCCTCCATTCACGCCTGTCGCGACACCACTGGAGGCGGGCTGCACGATGTTGGGGCGTGAGCGGAAGACGGCCTAACGGTGTGCGGGACCGTAGCCCAGCTTCATGGAGACGGTTGCGAATGGTCCTCGCCGATACCCCAGGAGCAACAGTGTCCCTAATTTGCTGGGAAGTGGCGGTGCGGTCCCCTACGGCACTGCGTAGGATCCTACGGTCTTGGCGTGCATCCGTGCGTCGCTGCGGTCCGGTCCCAGGTCGACGGGCACGTGCACCTTCCGCCGACCACTGGCGACAACATCGATGTACTGTGGAGACCTCACGCCCCACGTGTTGAGCAATTCGGCGGTACGTCCACCCGGCCTCCCGCATGCCCACTATAGCCCTCGCTCAAATTCCGTCAACTGCACATACGGTTCACGTCCACGCTGTCGCGGCATGCTACCAGTGTTAAAGACTGCGATGGAGCTCCGTATGCCACGGCAAACTCGCTGACACTGACGGCGGCGGTGCACAAATGCTGCGCAGCTAGCGCCATTCGACGGCCAACACCGCGGTTCCTGGTGTGTCCGCTGTGCCGTGCGTGTGATCATTGCTTGTACAGCCCTCTCGCAGTGTCCGGAGCAAGTATGGTGGGTCTGACACACCGGTGTCAATGTGTTCTTTTTTCCATTTCCAGGAGTGTATATTGGAGAATGGAAAAGAAAATTGAGGATGAGTTAGATGACTATCAATTTGGCCTTAGGAAAGGTAAATGCAACAGAGAGGCAATTCCGACGTTGCTGTCCGTGATAGAAGCAAGACTAAAGAATAATAAAGTTACGTTTATAGGATTTGTCGACCTGAAAAAGATGTTGAGCAATGTAAAATGGCGCAAAGTGTTAGAAATTCTGAGACAAACAGGGGTAAGCTGTAGAGAGAGACAGGTAATACACAATATGTACAAAAGCCAAGAGGGAATAATAAGAGTGGATCACCAAGAATGGAATGCTCAGATTAAAAGATGTAGGCAGGGATGTAGTGTCTCGCCCGTATTTTCAGTATGTACATCGATGAAGCAATGATGGAAATACAAGAAAGGTTCAGGAGTGGGATTAAAATTCAAGTTGAAAGGGCATGAATGATACGATTCGCTGATGACATTGTTATCCTGAAAGTGAAAGTGAAGAAGAATTACATGATGGGCTGAATGGAATGGACAGTCTAATGAGTACAAAATATGGGTTGAGAATAAATCGAAGAAAGACGAAAGGAATTGGAAGTAGCAGAAATGAGAACAGAGATAAACATAACATCGGGATTAATTGTCACGAAGTATATCAAATTAAGGAATTCTACTACCTAGGCAGCAAAATAACCAATGACAGATGGAGCAAGGAGGACATCGAAAGCAGATTAGCACCGGCGAAAAAGGCATTCCTGACCAAGAGAAATCTATTAGTATCAAAGATAGGCCTTAATTTTAGGAAGAATTTTCTGAGAATGTACGTTTGGAGCAGAACTTTGAATGGTAGTGAAACATGGACTGTGGGAAAACCGGAAAAGGAGACAATCAAAGCATTTGAGATGATGTACTACAGACGAATGCTGAAAATTGGGTCAACTTACAAAGTAAGGAATGAGGAGGTTCTGTGCAGAATGGAAGAGGAAAGGAATATGTGGAAGGGACACGATGATAGGACATCTGCTAAGACATCACGGAATGACTTCCATGGTACGAAATTGGAGAATACATCCAGCAAATAATTGAGGACGTAGGTCGCAAGTGCTGCTCTGAGGTGAACAGGTTGGCATAGGAGAGGAATTTGTAGTGGACCACATCAAACGAATGAGAAGACAGATGACTCAAAAAAAAAAATGGAAAGGTCTCTAACGTTTCGTCTCCAAATGCTGGAGACATCTTCAGAGGCTATAAAGGCTCAGGCAGCAGTTTGAAACTTCTATAAACTCTACAAGCTGAACTGTTTGTTCGGATCCCTGCCACAGTCGGGCTGTGATGTCATCAGACGGCTGCTTAAGAGCGCAGAGTCACGAGTGCGTGTGTTGTCGAGCTTCTGCTGGGGAACACTTGGCGCTGGTTTCTGTATTCAGCACTGGGGCCAGCAACTAGTCTAATTTCTCTCATTCTTCTTTCCGTTAAAGTTGCTTTCGTGCTTTGGAATTTGAATGCCCTCTCTGTAAATTCAAGCACGTAATATTGGTTCTGTATTGCAGAGACGAATTTTTAGTTTCCCTGGTCCGAGTGGATGTTCTGCGACTGCCGATTTATTGCTATTTCGCAGATGACAACTGCTCTTCTGTTCCTTAAGCAAGAAATGAGTACTTCTGTTTGTACTACACATGTGTGCTTCACTGTGTGTGCAAGACAATTTATATATTCCTCCTGTGGCAAGTGCTGGCCGTACATCCTTTACAGTGTTCGAAACATTCACGCTCCTTCGTAATTGGTATAAACACTGCATCAATACTATGTACTCCTCGTACTCTGATCATGTGAACCATGACTGCTTTTACGAATGGGAGTAAATCTTTGTTTCTTCTTCATGAGAAGCTCCATACCTTTATAGACTTACTGCCCTATTTATCTCTTTCTCAGATTAATAATTTATTCTGAAAGTAGTGTTTAAATGGTCGGAGCGTTCCTCCAACTACTCTGGTGACACATTATTTAAGCCAAGCCGACCTATGTTCTTATTACTGCTCTTTTCAGTTTGTGACAATGACTGGAATTTTTGTGAATGTATGCACATGTGTGAGTGAGGTTTTTGCAGACCTTCTGTGCCTAACATCTGTGGATTTTCTAAGTAGCTGTACATTTTAAAATATTTCAACTTCTTTCTCTTTCTCTATACTGGATTTTATATTATAACTAATATCATTCGGAAAGTTTAGAAATTCTGAATTCTTTTTGTCCATGAGGCTATATAACGAAGTATGAGTGTCATCAATATAACAAAACCAACGATAGGGATTTTTCTTGCTGGGCTGATGAGCTGTTCCTTCCAGTTTTACATATAGAACTCCGCTGTAACTGTGCTGAGTGTGTTCCCTGTAATGTTGTAATGAATACAGTTTCAGAAAACTGGATGATTTATTCCAGAGCCTCACAAACTGAGCGAAGTTAATAACGCTTTGGTCCGCCTCTGGTCCTTCTGCAAGCAGTTATTTGGCTTCGCATTTATTGGCAGAGCTGTTGAATATCCTCCTGAGGGACATTGTTCGAAATCATGTCCAGCTGGCAGGTTAAGTCATGAAATCCCAGAGATAGTTGGAGGGCCCTACCCAGTATGCCCCAAACGTTGTCAGTTGGGGAGAGGTTTGGCGCCCTTCCTAGTCAAGGTATGTTTGGCGAGCAATAGAAACTCTCGCTCTGAGTGTGGGCGGGCATTACCTTGCTGATACGTAAGGCCAGTATGGCTTGCCATGACGGGCAACAAAACTGGATGTGGAATATCATCGACATACCGCTCTGCTGTGTGGGTGACTACTAAAGTGGTCCTGCTATGAAAGTGAACGGCAGCCCAGACCATCACTCCCGGTTGTTGGGACTTATAGTGGGCGACACTCAGGTTGATACCCCCCAGTCTCCAAGGCACCTCCAGACACATCTTTGCCGGACATTGGGGCTCAATTAGAAGTGAGGCTCATCATTGTTACAGTCAATGAGATTCCTGGCCGAAGTCGCGTCTAGAGATGCCCCAGATGGTCGTGGGATACCAATCTTACTGTCGTCCGCTATATGGTCTGACCACCTGGATTGATGCTCAGGGTTGTCATTTGTTTTCACAGCAGGACCTCTTTGGTTGTCATCTGTGGCACCCTTACAGCACATCTGTTCGCCTATGGCGTTCTGCTGCCCTTCTAGGTTATCCATCATTGGCTAACTTTTTTCCAAGAT
Source organism: Schistocerca nitens (assembly GCF_023898315.1). NCBI lineage: Eukaryota > Metazoa > Arthropoda > Insecta > Orthoptera > Acrididae > Schistocerca > Schistocerca nitens. The sequence continues at coordinate 178,088,325 of NC_064625.1, read as the reverse complement.
AACGCCCACTCACACATAGAGAGAGTTTCTACTATTTGTCTTTGGACTTGCCAAACCCTACCTTGGCCAATAAGTTTGCCAGACCTCTTCCCAATTGAGAATAATTGGAGCAAATAGGCAGGGACCTCCAACCAGGTCGAGATTCTGAGGATCTAACGCACCATATGGACAAAATATGGCATGATGTTCCTCAGGGAGACATCCAACAACTCTGTCAATCAATGCGAAGCTGAGAAATTGCTTACATCAGGATGCATTGCTTACATAAGGACGCGTTATTGACTTGCTTAATCTGTGAAGCTTCTCTCTCGAATAAGTCATCCACTTGTTTCTGGACCTTTCAGATAGTTCCTTTTTTTGCCTATGAGTGTAATTTCTATATGTGACATCGTGCTCCCTCTACTATTTTTACCCTCCTCGCTGCCCTTCAATACTAAACTGGTGATCCCTTGATGCCTCAGAATATGTCCTGCCAACCGATTCCTTCTTCTAGTAAGGAGTGATAGAATGTCTAAATAGGCTAATATGTGATGGGCTCAGCATGAAGGATTCTATGTTTTGCATAAATGAACTAAACCTTTTATATGTCTTTTTTTGCTACAGAGAACTGTAGAAGACTTGCTAAGTGCTTGGCAGCCATGCTTGTCGAACAGTCCATAGCGCTAACAACTGGTCTTAATGGAATGATGGGTGAATTTTTGGCACACCACACAATCTTGGTGGGACCAGATCTGATTTAAAAAGACATTTATAGTCTGTGGGAGAATTCGAGGAGGCTTTCACTAGCTGATGCATTTCTCAAAGCATTGCTGTTGGAGTGCTTTTCAACTCCCTGTACCTTCCTGGTTGTTATACAACGCCAGTTATACTGCAGTAGGTTCGTTATTTCATTAGCATTGTAGCATTGCCCTTATCTGCTGGAAGCTCTAGAATACATAAAAATTGAAATCTCGGACAGGTTTCTTTTCACGTTTCGTTAAGGTACTGATGTCTCAGTGCTTATTGCCTCTGGTAGTGCCTCCAGATTTAGGGACGAAGTCTTTGGCACAGAAATACGCTATGGAACGTGGCCTAGTACCCATTAATCAAAATTGACCAGTAGGTTGTATTTTAATTATTTATCAGTACGAGCACATGTGTTAGTGTTTGTAGGAATCACGAAAGAAATGAGGAGTGTAGAAAAATCTTTAGAGAAGGGGTGGCCAAGACATCAGCTCATGGGCCATGCCCAGGCACAAGTGCATTTGGCTCATTATATACATCTCCCCAATTAACATTTCTTAAATTTTCTCTGAAGTGCTCAATAAACACTGGGTTGAGCAACCGTACAGTTTTATTTCATGGTTTCTGAACTGTACACCTTGCTGTGTTTTCTAATTTAATCAATTGTACATCATGGGCTGATAATCCATTTATCAATGGGAAAGCGTATGTTAGTTTTGCACCCTCTTGCTGTACAAATACATAATCTATTAGAGCGCTACTGTCTTGAGCTATATGTGTAGGGAAATTGATAGCTGATTCTATATGTAATTAATAACACTTATACTTTTCCCATCTGAACTGGTTAGAAAGTTTACATAGAAATCATCACAGATTAACAACTTCCTGTTTTTGGCTGATAGACAGCGTAAACTTTTTTATGAGTAGCTCCCAATCTCCTAATGGGGACCTGTACACTGTTGCTAGCATCAACAATACATTATCTAGCTGTAGTTTATATGCACAAACTTCAAAGTGCTGATCCATGCAGAATTTGCTTACTTCTCCAGTTTTGTATTTATACCCTTGTTTTTGTAAACGGCAACCACTCCTTTATCCATGCTATATCTGGAAGTGTAAGAGGCTAAATTATACTAATTTATACTGACACTATCCATCACCACAGTTACATGGTGTTCAGACAAAGTATATCAATCTCATTGTTATTTGTGAGGTCATCTACACATACTAACAGATCATCTACTTTATTTTTTATTCCCCTGATATTCTGATGAAGTAAGTTGATACTACCCTTAGCTCATCCCTATTTACTGTACATGGAGCATCTTTTATTCTATTTTTTTTTTACTGTTGCCTGTTTGGACTTTGACCTTAACACAAAAAACCTATCTACCTGGTCCCATTAACCACAGGGGCCACCTTCGTGTGACTGAGGCTAATAGAGAAGCTGACTTATCTTTCCCCTTCCTATTTAGGTGCAGGCCATGTGTAGTGTGTCCTCACCTACCAGTAATGTCAACAGGAACATCGCATATGTGTGGTTTTGGGGGTATCTGGAACATCCCGTTCCTCCACTACTTCAGATAGCAAGCCAAAGTGTTACCACGCCTTACAGCAGTGTTTACGCAGGACCGAACATGGCGCTGAAAGACCTCCACAGACACCACATTTGTGTGGCCAGTTCATGTTCCTATTTCATCCAAGTCTCTCGCAATAGTACACCTTGGATTCATACCACAGGCTGTTTCCTGCTGCTCCAACTGTAATTACCTCATCTCCCTAGCATTTGTTTTCACAAAACTTGTGAGCTGGTACGCTGCACCTAATTCCTCCTGACGCTCCTGGCCTTGACTGTTAACTAGAAGCTATATTCTTCTTTTACTATTCTGATTTGATCCCTACATGTCTTTTTTTCTTGAAGCTAATATTCTGCTTCAAAATACAACTACATCTGGATGAGGCCCTTCCTGACTAATTCAGATAGCAAGCCAAACTGATTTACTAACTGAATTTCAAAGTTTTTTCAACAGTTTCTCTTTTTGCTCCTACCTTTCCCGTCCCTGTTTCTTCCCTTAGCCTACATAATTCCAAGTCCTCATTTTCTAATTCAGCCTTAAGGCACAAATTTTTGCCTCATCTTCAGCAACTTTTCTGTCCTTTCTACATAACATACGTTGCCATGAAGGAGCGTCTTTATCTACCCAGTTTCCTCGCCGCTACATTCGCCCCAATAAACCATAACCTACACAGTCTTCACACGCCCGCCTTAAGATTTCTACAGCAAACATCACATTTGCTAGACATGTTTTGACAGAAAAATTTACACAAAGGAAGAGGATAACTTGGCACAAGAGCACTGATGTTACGTAACCTGTATTAATACGCAATGAAGCGCTAATGCAAGCAAACTTTTAAAAATCTCAAAAACTTTATAAAACTACTCTTGTAATTCTTTCTAGGTCACAACGTATTCTTGAAACTCCGTATTTCCTTTAACACCAGTGATCTTAGGGAACTTCACTGTCTTTGTCAGAATGTGTCCGTTCCAGAAACGCGATTTTCTTTTTAAATCCATCCACATCAAATGAGGAAAAAGTTACCTTGCAGTGCATTACTGTGGGCAGTGTGCAGTCAAGTCCAGTTAAAATGTGAAATCTGCACTAGATTGCACATGTTTTAATTTTCGTTCCTGCATTCCTTCATTAAACGCTAGCAAGTTTTAAGTCGTTCCAGGTATGTCTCTCGACATAACCAACGTACTTTGCAGTACGATATGAAGTCTCCATAGGAATTGTTCAGTTTCACTGAAAACCGTTGCAGCTGAAAACGGAAGATGCGTGTGACTTCAGCAATTATACTATGCTTTCTTCCAATTTCGCCATGTGCCAAAGGCCTGCAAATTTAAGACAAAGTGCTTTTTGATGTACAAAACAAGGAATCTCGTCTGTCGACATTCGTGATTTAATCCTGTTTCATTGTCAATCAAATCTTTAAACTCTTTCTGCATATTCCAGAATCAAGAACAGTTCTCTACATGAGTAACCTAGAAGCAGATATCCTCCGATTTGTGAGGCAACTTAAATCACTTGATAACAGCTAGTCTTCCGGTCCGTACTGTATACCAATTACGTTTCCTTCAGAGTATGCTGATGCAACAGCTCCATACATAACAACCTCATACAACCGTCCGCTGGACGAAAGATCCGTATCAAAAGATTGGAAAGCTGCACAGGTGACACCAATATTCAAGAACGGTGGAAGGAGTAATCCAGTAAATTACAGGTCCATATTATTAACGTCGATATCCAGTAGGATTGTGGAACATATATTGCGTGTGAGGACTATGAATTACCTCGAAGAAAACGGTCTATTGACAAACAGCAAAGACGGATTCAGAAAACATCATTCTTGTGAAGCGCGAAGTGTTGAGTGCTATCGACAAGGATTTCGAAAAGGCCTTTGACACTGTACCACACAAGCGGCTTGTACTGAAATTGGTAATTATGGAATATCATCTAAGTTAGCTAACTGGGTTCGTGGTATCCTGTCAGAGAGGTCACAGTTCCTTATAACTGACAGTCATCGAGTGAAACAGAAGTGATTTCTGGCGTTCCCCAACATAGGCCCACTGCTGTTCCTTATCTATATAAATGATTTAGTAACAATCTGAGGAACAATCTGAGATCAAAAAATGCAAAACGATTTGGAAAATATATCTGTATATTTTGGAAAGTGGCAGTTGATCCTAGATAATGAAGTCCTCCATATGAGTGCTAAAAGGAATCTGTTAAACTTCGGTTACACGATAAATCACTACATCTAAAGCCCGCAGATTCAACTAAAACCCTAGGAATTATAATTACAAGCCACTTAGATTGGGGGTTGGGGTTGGGTTGGGTTGTTTGGGGGAAAGAGATCAAACAGCGAGGTCATCAGTATCATTGGATTAGGGAAGGATGGGGCAGGAAGTCGGCCGTGCCCTTTCAAAGGAACCATCCCAGCATTTGCCTGGAGCGATTTAGGGAAATCACGGAAAACCTAAATCAGAATGGGCAGACGCGACTTCAATTGGGATGAACACATAATGTTGAGGGGGAGGCAACCCAAAGACTGCGATTCATTAGCAGAATAATTAGAAAATGTAAGATCTACTAAAGAGACTACCTACGCTATGCTTGTATGCCCTCTTTTGGAGTACCGCTGCACAGTGTGGGATCTTCACCAGATAGGGTTAACGGAGTACATTGAGAAAGTTCAAAGAAGAGCTGCACGTTCTGTATTACCCCGAAATAGGGGAAACAGTGTTACTGACCTGTTACAGAATTTGGGGTGGACATCAAAAAGGCGTTTTTCATTGCGGCAGAATCATCTCACGAAATTTCAGTCACCAACTTTCTCCTTCGAATGCGAAAATATTTTGCTAACGCAGACATACTTAGGGAGAAACGATCGTCGTGATAAAATAAAGGAAACGGGAGCTATCGGGGAAAGGTATAGACATTTGTTTTTTCCTCGCACTGTTCGATATTGGAATAATCGAGAATCGTTGTGAAGGTCATTCGATGAACCCTCCGCCAGGCACTTAAGTGTGATCTGCAGCGCATCCGTGTACATGTACATCTTATGTCGTTTCACAGTGGATATGCACTACCTGTAACGTATATGAATTGGGAAACCTCTTCGCTCTCTTCTGTCACTGCCACTCATTTTAAAGAATCGCGACAGTAGATCGCTCGACTGCCTCCTTCGTGCAAACAGCCACTGGCCCAGTGAACCTCCACCGTACCGAGATCACACAGCGAAGGGTAAACAGCGCTGACGGCGCGAGTCTGCCGAACTCGAGGGACTTGTGCCGGCCGGAAGACGCCCCTACCCAGCTGCGGCGAAGTTATTCAGTCAACTCCTGAGGCGTCACCAGTGGCCACAGGTTGGATGTAAGATGTAATACTTCACGTATGTTCGTTTTATATTTTCCAGGAAAAAGATGTCCATTTTTACAAGTGACAAACAGCAAGCGTGTAAAACACAATGCATCAGAATAACACATATTAAAAGCATAATATTACCAAGTATCAAGAGCCATCAACTAGAGATAATTACAGAGAACACTGCAATATTTTGAGAAATGTCATTCGACCAGCTGATAGTATCAGCTGTGTGAGTAGTATGTACATATCTGAGAATAACATCAAAATAAGCTGATATATAACGAGGACAATGCCAGGCGAGCAGCGGAAATCTTCGGTTATCTGTTTACTGAATGTCGTAGTGTGAAGACGTTACTAACGTTAACAGGATTTGCAAACGTTTAAATACACTCCTGGAAATTGAAATAAGAACACCGTGAATTCATTGTCCCAGGAAGGGGAAACTTTATTGACACATTCCTGGGGTCAGATACATCACATGATCACACTGACAGAACCACAGGCACATAGACACAGGCAACAGAGCATGCACAATGTCGGCACTAGTACAGTGTATATCCACCTTTCGCAGCAATGCAGGCTGCTATTCTCCCATGGAGACGATCGTAGAGATGCTGGATGTAGTCCTGTGGAACGGCTTGCCATGCCATTTCCACCTGGCGCCTCAGTTGGACCAGCGTTCGTGCTGGACGTGCAGACCGCGTGAGACGGCGCTTCATCCAGTCCCAAACATGCTCAATGGGGGACAGATCCGGAGATCTTGCTGGTCAGGGTAGTTGACTTAAACCTTCTAGAGCACGTTGGGTGGCACGGGATACATGCGGACGTGCATTGTCCTGTTGGAACAGCAAGTTCCCTTGCCGGTCTGGGAATGGTAGAACGATGGGTTCGATGACGGTTTGGATGTACCGTGCACTATTCAGTGTCCCCTCGACGATCACCAGTGGTGTACGGCCAGTGTAGGAGATCGCTCCCCACACCATGATGCCGGGTGTTGGCCCTGTGTGCCTCGGTCGTATGCAGTCCTGATTGTGGCGCTCACCTGCACGGCGCCAAACACGCATACGACTATCATTGGCACCAAGGCGAAAGTAAATATTCAGTCATAAGGCTCTAAAATAACATGTTGGTAATATCTAAATCAACTTCCACTTCCATACTCTACAAACCCCTACGAAGTGCGTGGTAGAGGGTTTTTCCTGCAGTAGCACGTACTGGACCGTCTCCCCAGCCACTTCGCTCCTGTGCGCCCTGTAATTAGTGTGACCTCGTCTTTGCCGGCCCTACGAGAGCAACAGCCAGGCGTCCGTCTTGTATTCTCAGATTCTTCGCTTCATACAGCTTCTTGGAATGTTGTGAGTAGGTGAATTCTCGACATGAAATCTCACTTTTTTTTATCTCGTGTTTGAATCTTTTCAAATTTTTGTTCTTAAATCAACGTTGAACAAACACGGTTTCTTCTCTTTTTACCGACACGTATCTCGGCCATATTTTATTATCACCAGCGGGTTTCCTTTATTCTTCTGCAGAGTAAAGAGTAAAATATCGCATTGCGATACGCATATTTTTGGGAATGTGTTATTTTTGCTCAGAACGTTATAACAGACATGTAAACCATAGTAACACATGCCGTTGTTCATGTCGCTGCACGTCATCTGCAATACCGAGATACCAGCCAAACTGGAAATAGCAGACAGGGACATCAGCAACAGCATGTGCCATTAACGCATACATATTTCTTAGAACGTTTCGAATAAAAATGTAAAATTCCAAAATTTTACGTTTCCCCGTGTAACAATATATTCTTTCTAGAATCAAATTTTCACTCTACAGCGGAGTGTGCGCTGATATGAAACTTCCTGGCAGATTAAAACTCAAACTCGCGACCTTTGCCTTTCGCGGACAAGCGCTCTACTAACTGAGCTACCAAAGCACGACTCGCGCCCCGTCCTCACAGCTTTAATTCCGCCAGTACCTCGTCTCCTACCTTCCGAACTTCACAGAAGCTCTCCTGCGAACCTTGCAGAACTAGCACTCCTTGAAGAAAGGATATTGTTGAGACATGGCTTACCCACAGCCTGGGGGATGTTTCTAGAATGAAATTTTCACTCTACAGCCGAGTGTGCGCTGATATGAAACTTCCTGGCAGAGTAAAACTGTGTGCCGGACCGAGACTCGAACTCGGGACTTTTGCCTTTCGCGGGCAAGTGCTCTATCAACTTTTTTTTCTTTATGAAGAGGAAAAGAAAAATTTTTCGCATCCACCCATGCATCTTTCAAGTATGATGTCGCGCGCTGTGGTACATGTGTTGCTTCTGATTTCGTCACTAAGGTAACTTGCTTCGAGGAAAAAGTTCCTCACATCAGACGGGCATTAATCCTTCGCACATCAATCGGTGCTTGCAGGCTATGGTGTATCACAGCCTCAAAGAGCTTTGCGATTATACATTGTGGAAGTTCTATGAGTATATGGAAAGTCCGTTTGAGGAACAGAGCAGACGCTTTATTTCGAATGCCCACCAAACCGAGGCCCCCGCTTCTGACATCCAGTATAACGGTAGTCGCACCAACACTGAATATGTCTCCTCGCCATAAATAATTGGTAACAATGGACATGATCCCTTTCGATACTAGTTTGTGGATTGGAAATACCTGTGCAGTGAAATACGCTTTAGACAAAATGCTGTTCATGAATCTGACATTTTGCACCTGGTCCACAGTTCGATGGATGTTCTCCATTACAGCACCACGAACTTTTCTCCTAGCTTCCGTCCAGTTGAAAGCAGCCATCCTCATCGGACATGCCATTAAGGTTACTCCCAAAGTTTTACGTTTGTTGTCTTGTTTTGCCCATGCCAGTCGGAGGTGATCTAGGCCCCACAGCTACAAAATTTTACTTTTGTTTTCATTGGTTGTCGCTTCCGACGCTAGACAATAGTTTTGGATTTCTTTTTCCAGTGTAACTGTCTCCTCCTTATTCCTTATTACAACACCCACGTCATCAGCATAAGCTCGTATGACGGTTTTCTCACCACTCAATGTTATGCCTGTTAATCTTGCGTGGACAGTGCGGAGAAAGGGCTCTAAAGATACGGAAAATAAAAACATAGATAAGGGACTGCCCTGTGGAACCCCTCGCCTTATCTGTATGGGTTTAGATGTTTGGCCATTGATTGCTAGTTTCGCTTTTATACCTGTTGCAATATTTCTTAGCATGTTGAGAATCTGAGGGTGGAAAGGCATTCTTGACAGCGTCGCAAAGAGGTATCTATGACTAACGCGGTCAAAAGCTTTGTTGAAATCTGTAAAGATTAAAGCACATTTTATACTTGCCACTGACGTAATTGCAATGACGTCTCTGTATGCAGATAGACTTTCGAATATCGTTCTGGTTGGAGAACAAGATTAATGATGACTGAATATTTTGTTGGAAAAGGCACGGAGTCTTTTGTTGATAATACGCGAAATTATTTTGTAATCAGAATTTAGTAGCGAAAGAGGCCGAAAATTGTTTAAGTTGGTTTTGCCATTACTCTTAGGAATCAGTACTATTTTACTTTCCTTAAACTCTGCAGGGACCGCTTCTCCGGTCAGGACCGCATTCGCCATTGAAGTGATCTTGTCCCCAATTATAGACCAGTAGCGGGCATAAAAATCCACAGGGAGGCCATTAAGTCGCGGAGATTTTTTGAGAGGTGAGTTACGCACTGCCTCATGCACTTCATCTTTAGTAATATGTGACAGGATGTCAGCGTTTTCTGTTCCCGACAACTGTGGACCTAAAATAGTGAGAAAGTCCTCGAGAGCTGCATCGTCCACTGTGGTATAAGTTGTCATAGTACCTGTGGACTTGGTCCAGTATTTCTTTCTGGCATGTGAGCCTTGTACCAGTGTGCGTCTTTGAGTGCGTTTTTCTGTGGGACAGTGAGGGCGTATCGAGGTGAAATTTTTATGACGTACTGAGGTCGGTGCTCGCTTGGCGGTGTCAAAGTTTTAAGATTTTAAGTGAAGGCATCGAGGAGTTGCGGACGTTTATGCAGCGTGTTTTGAAACACGAAGAGCGCAGACGCGCCGCGCCGCCTGGCCCAGTAAGCGTAGTTTGTTTTGATATCGGAGCGCGTGGCGACGTAAAAAAATACTATTTTCCACAGTGCAATGAAAGGAGAGTATCGGAAAGTGCTTAATTTGTAATTACATGCGACGGAAAAGTAGCTTTTGCGTGAGTTTGTGTAATCCGTTTTTCGGTTTGTATTTGCGTCTTTGAGTGCGTTTTTCTGTGGGACAGTGAGGGCGTATCGAGGTGAAATTTTTATGACGTACTGAGGTCGGTGCTCGCTTGGCGGTGTCAAAGTTTTAAGATTTTAAGTGAAGGCATCGAGGAGTTGCGGACGTTTATGCAGCGTGTTTTGAAACACGAAGAGCGCAGACGCGCCGCGCCGCCTGGCCCAGTAAGCGTAGTTTGTTTTGATATCGGAGCGCGTGGCGACGTAAAAAAATACTAGTTTCCACAGTGGAATGAAAGGAGAGTATCGGAAAGTGCTTAATTTGTAATTACATGCGACGGAAAAGTAGCTTTTGCGTGAGTTTGTGTAATCCGTTTTTCGGTTTGTATTTGCGTCTTTGAGTGCGTTTTTCTGTGGGACAGTGAGGGCGTATCGAGGTGAAATTTTTATGACGTACTGAGGTCGGTGCTCGCTTGGCGGTGTCAAAGTTTTAAGATTTTAAGTGAAGGCATCGAGGAGTTGCGGACGTTTATGCAGCGTGTTTTGAAACACGAAGAGCGCAGACGCGCCGCGCCGCCTGGCCCAGTAAGCGTAGTTTGTTTTGATATCGGAGCGCGTGGCGACGTAAAAAAATACTAGTTTCCACAGTGGAATGAAAGGAGAGTATCGGAAAGTGCTTAATTTGTAATTACATGCGACGGAAAAGTAGCTTTTGCGTGAGTTTGTGTAATCCGTTTTTCGGTTTGTATTTGCGTCTTTGAGTGCGTTTTTCTGTGGGACAGTGAGGGCGTATCGAGGTGAAATTTTTATGACGTACTGAGGTCGGTGCTCGCTTGGCGGTGTCAAAGTTTTAAGATTTTAAGTGAAGGCATCGAGGAGTTGCGGACGTTTATGCAGCGTGTTTTGAAACACGAAGAGCGCAGACGCGCCGCGCCGCCTGGCCCAGTAAGCGTAGTTTGTTTTGATATCGGAGCGCGTGGCGACGTAAAAAAATACTAGTTTCCACAGTGGAATGAAAGGAGAGTATCGGAAAGTGCTTAATTTGTAATTACATGCGACGGAAAAGTAGCTTTTGCGTGAGTTTGTGTAATCCGTTTTTCGGTTTGTATTTGCGTCTTTGAGTGCGTTTTTCTGTGGGACAGTGAGGGCGTATCGAGGTGAAATTTTTATGACGTACTGAGGTCGGTGCTCGCTTGGCGGTGTCAAAGTTTTAAGATTTTAAGTGAAGGCATCGAGGAGTTGCGGACGTTTATGCAGCGTGTTTTGAAACACGAAGAGCGCAGACGCGCCGCGCCGCCTGGCCCAGTAAGCGTAGTTTGTTTTGATATCGGAGCGCGTGGCGACGTAAAAAAATACTAGTTTCCACAGTGGAATGAAAGGAGAGTATCGGAAAGTGCTTAATTTGTAATTACATGCGACGGAAAAGTAGCTTTTGCGTGAGTTTGTGTAATCCGTTTTTCGGTTTGTATTTGCGTCTTTGAGTGCGTTTTTCTGTGGGACAGTGAGGGCGTATCGAGGTGAAATTTTTATGACGTACTGAGGTCGGTGCTCGCTTGGCGGTGTCAAAGTTTTAAGATTTTAAGTGAAGGCATCGAGGAGTTGCGGACGTTTATGCAGCGTGTTTTGAAACACGAAGAGCGCAGACGCGCCGCGCCGCCTGGCCCAGTAAGCGTAGTTTGTTTTGATATCGGAGCGCGTGGCGACGTAAAAAAATACTAGTTTCCACAGTGGAATGAAAGTAGAGTATCGGAAAGTGCTTAATTTGTAATTACATGCGACGGAAAAGTAGCTTTTGCGTGAGTTTGTGTAATCCGTTTTTCGGTTTGTATTTGCGTCTTTGAGTGCGTTTTTCTGTGGGACAGTGAGGGCGTATCGAGGTGAAATTTTTATGACGTACTGAGGTCGGTGCTCGCTTGGCGGTGTCAAAGTTTTAAGATTTTAAGTGAAGGCATCGAGGAGTTGCGGACGTTTATGCAGCGTGTTTTGAAACACGAAGAGCGCAGACGCGCCGCGCCGCCTGGCCCAGTAAGCGTAGTTTGTTTTGATATCGGAGCGCGTGGCGACGTAAAAAAATACTAGTTTCCACAGTGGAATGAAAGGAGAGTATCGGAAAGTGCTTAATTTGTAATTACATGCGACGGAAAAGTAGCTTTTGCGTGAGTTTGTGTAATCCGTTTTTCGGTTTGTATTTGCGTCTTTGAGTGCGTTTTTCTGTGGGACAGTGAGGGCGTATCGAGGTGAAATTTCTATGACGTACTGAGGTCGGTGCTCGCTTGGCGGTGTCAAAGTTTTAAGATTTTAAGTGAAGGCATCGAGGAGTTGCGGACGTTTATGCAGCGTGTTTTGAAACACGAAGAGCGCAGACGCGCCGCGCCGCCTGGCCCAGTAAGCGTAGTTTGTTTTGATATCGGAGCGCGTGGCGACGTAAAAAAATACTAGTTTCCACAGTGGAATGAAAGGAGAGTATCGTAAAGTGCTTAATTTGTAATTACATGCGACGGAAAAGTAGCTTTTGCGTGAGTTTGTGTAATCCGTTTTTCGGTTTGTATTTGCGTCTTTGAGTGCGTTTTTCTGTGGGACAGTGAGGGCGTATCGAGGTGAAATTTTTATGACGTACTGAGGTCGGTGCTCGCTTGGCGGTGTCAAAGTTTTAAGATTTTAAGTGAAGGCATCGAGGAGTTGCGGACGTTTATGCAGCGTGTTTTGAAACACGAAGAGCGCAGACGCGCCGCGCCGCCTGGCCCAGTAAGCGTAGTTTGTTTTGATATCGGAGCGCGTGGCGACGTAAAAAAATACTATTTTCCACAGTGGAATGAAAGGAGAGTATCGGAAAGTGCTTAATTTGTAATTACATGCGACGGAAAAGTAGCTTTTGCGTGAGTTTGTGTAATCCGTTTTTCGGTTTGTATTTGTGTCTTTGAGTGCGTTTTTCTGTGGGACAGTGAGGGCGTATCGAGGTGAAATTTTTATGACGTACTGAGGTCGGTGCTCGCTTGGCGGTGTCAAAGTTTTAAGATTTTAAGTGAAGGCATCGAGGAGTTGCGGACGTTTATGCAGCGTGTTTTGAAACACGAAGAGCGCAGACGCGCCGCGCCGCCTGGCCCAGTAAGCGTAGTTTGTTTTGATATCGGAGCGCGTGGCGACGTAAAAAAATACTAGTTTCCACAGTGGAATGAAAGGAGAGTATCGGAAAGTGCTTAATTTGTAATTACATGCGACGGAAAAGTAGCTTTTGCGTGAGTTTGTGTAATCCGTTTTTCGGTTTGTATTTGCGTCTTTGAGTGCGTTTTTCTGTGGGACAGTGAGGGCGTATCGAGGTGAAATTTTTATGACGTACTGAGGTCGGTGCTCGCTTGGCGGTGTCAAAGTTTTAAGATTTTAAGTGAAGGCATCGAGGAGTTGCGGACGTTTATGCAGCGTGTTTTGAAACACGAAGAGCGCAGACGCGCCGCGCCGCCTGGCCCAGTAAGCGTAGTTTGTTTTGATATCGGAGCGCGTGGCGACGTAAAAAAATACTAGTTTCCACAGTGGAATGAAAGGAGAGTATCGGAAAGTGCTTAATTTGTAAATACATGCGACGGAAAAGTAGCTTTTGCGTGAGTTTGTGTAATCCGTTTTTCGGTTTGTATTTGCGTCTTTGAGTGCGTTTTTCTGTGGGACAGTGAGGGCGTATCGAGGTGAAATTTTTATGACGTACTGAGGTCGGTGCTCGCTTGGCGGTGTCAAAGTTTTAAGATTTTAAGTGAAGGCATCGAGGAGTTGCGGACGTTTATGCAGCGTGTTTTGAAACACGAAGAGCGCAGACGCGCCGCGCCGCCTGGCCCAGTAAGCGTAGTTTGTTTTGATATCGGAGCGCGTGGCGACGTAAAAAAATACTAGTTTCCACAGTGGAATGAAAGGAGAGTATCGGAAAGTGCTTAATTTGTAATTACATGCGACGGAAAAGTAGCTTTTGCGTGAGTTTGTGTAATCCGTTTTTCGGTTTGTATTTGCGTCTTTGAGTGCGTTTTTCTGTGGGACAGTGAGGGCGTATCGAGGTGAAATTTTTATGACGTACTGAGGTCGGTGCTCGCTTGGCGGTGTCAAAGTTTTAAGATTTTAAGTGAAGGCATCGAGGAGTTGCGGACGTTTATGCAGCGTGTTTTGAAACACGAAGAGCGCAGACGCGCTGCGCCGCCTGGCCCAGTAAGCGTAGTTTGTTTTGATATCGGAGCGCGTGGCGACGTAAAAAAATACTAGTTTCCACAGTGGAATGAAAGGAGAGTATCGGAAAGTGCTTAATTTGTAATTACATGCGACGGAAAAGTAGCTTTTGCGTGAGTTTGTGTAATCCGTTTTTCGGTTTGTATTTGCGTCTTTGAGTGCGTTTTTCTGTGGGACAGTGAGGGCGTATCGAGGTGAAATTTTTATGACGTACTGAGGTCGGTGCTCGCTTGGCGGTGTCAAAGTTTTAAGATTTTAAGTGAAGGCATCGAGGAGTTGCGGACGTTTATGCAGCGTGTTTTGAAACACGAAGAGCGCAGACGCGCCGCGCCGCCTGGCCCAGTAAGCGTAGTTTGTTTTGATATCGGAGCGCGTGGCGACGTAAAAAAATACTAGTTTCCACAGTGGAATGAAAGGAGAGTATCGGAAAGTGCTTAATTTGTAATTACATGCGACGGAAAAGTAGCTTTTGCGTGAGTTTGTGTAATCCGTTTTTCGGTTTGTATTTGCGTCTTTGAGTGCGTTTTTCTGTGGGACAGTGAGGGCGTATCGAGGTGAAATTTTTATGACGTACTGAGGTCGGTGCTCGCTTGGCGGTGTCAAAGTTTTAAGATTTTAAGTGAAGGCATCGAGGAGTTGCGGACGTTTATGCAGCGTGTTTTGAAACACGAAGAGCGCAGACGCGCCGCGCCGCCTGGCCCAGTAAGCGTAGTTTGTTTTGATATCGGAGCGCGTGGCGACGTAAAAAAATACTAGTTTCCACAGTGGAATGAAAGGAGAGTATCGGAAAGTGCTTAATTTGTAATTACATGCGACGGAAAAGTAGCTTTTGCGTGAGTTTGTGTAATCCGTTTTTCGGTTTGTATTTGCGTCTTTGAGTGCGTTTTTCTGTGGGACAGTGAGGGCGTATCGAGGTGAAATTTTTATGACGTACTGAGGTCGGTGCTCGCTTGGCGGTGTCAAAGTTTTAAGATTTTAAGTGAAGGCATCGAGGAGTTGCGGACGTTTATGCAGCGTGTTTTGAAACACGAAGAGCGCAGACGCGCCGCGCCGCCTGGCCCAGTAAGCGTAGTTTGTTTTGATATCGGAGCGCGTGGCGACGTAAAAAAACACTAGTTTCCACAGTGGAATGAAAGGAGAGTATCGGAAAGTGCTTAATTTGTAATTACATGCGACGGAAAAGTAGCTTTTGCGTGAGTTTGTGTAATCCGTTTTTCGGTTTGTATTTGCGTCTTTGAGTGCGTTTTTCTGTGGGACAGTGAGGGCGTATCGAGGTGAAATTTTTATGACGTACTGAGGTCGGTGCTCGCTTGGCGGTGTCAAAGTTTTAAGATTTTAAGTGAAGGCATCGAGGAGTTGCGGACGTTTATGCAGCGTGTTTTGAAACACGAAGAGCGCAGACGCGCCGCGCCGCCTGGCCCAGTAAGCGTAGTTTGTTTTGATATCGGAGCGCGTGGCGACGTAAAAAAATACTAGTTTCCACAGTGGAATGAAAGGAGAGTATCGGAAAGTGCTTAATTTGTAATTACATGCGACGGAAAAGTAGCTTTTGCGTGAGTTTGTGTAATCCGTTTTTCGGTTTGTATTTGCGTCTTTGAGTGCGTTTTTCTGTGGGACAGTGAGGGCGTATCGAGGTGAAATTTTTATGACGTACTGAGGTCGGTGCTCGCTTGGCGGTGTCAAAGTTTTAAGATTTTAAGTGAAGGCATCGAGGAGTTGCGGACGTTTATGCAGCGTGTTTTGAAACACGAAGAGCGCAGACGCGCCGCGCCGCCTGGCCCAGTAAGCGTAGTTTGTTTTGATATCGGAGCGCGTGGCGACGTAAAAAAATACTAGTTTCCACAGTGGAATGAAAGGAGAGTATCGTAAAGTGCTTAATTTGTAATTACATGCGACGGAAAAGTAGCTTTTGCGTGAGTTTGTGTAATCCGTTTTTCGGTTTGTATTTGCGTCTTTGAGTGCGTTTTTCTGTGGGACAGTGAGGGCGTATCGAGGTGAAATTTTTATGACGTACTGAGGTCGGTGCTCGCTTGGCGGTGTCAAAGTTTTAAGATTTTAAGTGAAGGCATCGAGGAGTTGCGGACGTTTATGCAGCGTGTTTTGAAACACGAAGAGCGCAGGCGCGCCGCGCCGCCTGGCCCAGTAAGCGTAGTTTGTTTTGATATCGGAGCGCGTGGCGACGTAAAAAAATACTAGTTTCCACAGTGGAATGAAAGGAGAGTATCGGAAAGTGCTTAATTTGTAATTACATGCGACGGAAAAGTAGCTTTTGCGTGAGTTTGTGTAATCCGTTTTTCGGTTTGTATTTGCGTCTTTGAGTGCGTTTTTCTGTGGGACAGTGAGGGCGTATCGAGGTGAAATTTTTATGACGTACTGAGGTCGGTGCTCGCTTGGCGGTGTCAAAGTTTTAAGATTTTAAGTGAAGGCATCGAGGAGTTGCGGACGTTTATGCAGCGTGTTTTGAAACACGAAGAGCGCAGACGCGCCGCGCCGCCTGGCCCAGTAAGCGTAGTTTGTTTTGATATCGGAGCGCGTGGCGACGTAAAAAAATACTAGTTTCCACAGTGGAATGAAAGGAGAGTATCGGAAAGTGCTTAATTTGTAATTACATGCGACGGAAAAGTAGCTTTTGCGTGAGTTTGTGTAATCCGTTTTTCGGTTTGTATTTGCGTCTTTGAGTGCGTTTTTCTGTGGGACAGTGAGGGCGTATCGAGGTGAAATTTTTATGACGTACTGAGGTCGGTGCTCGCTTGGCGGTGTCAAAGTTTTAAGATTTTAAGTGAAGGCATCGAGGAGTTGCGGACGTTTATGCAGCGTGTTTTGAAACACGAAGAGCGCAGACGCGCCGCGCCCCCTGGCCCAGTAAGCGTAGTTTGTTTTGATATCGGAGCGCGTGGCGACGTAAAAAAATACTAGTTTCCACAGTGGAATGAAAGGAGAGTATCGGAAAGTGCTTAATTTGTAATTACATGCGACGGAAAAGTAGCTTTTGCGTGAGTTTGTGTAATCCGTTTTTCGGTTTGTATTTGCGTCTTTGAGTGCGTTTTTCTGTGGGACAGTGAGGGCGTATCGAGGTGAAATTTTTATGACGTACTGAGGTCGGTGCTCGCTTGGCGGTGTCAAAGTTTTAAGATTTTAAGTGAAGGCATCGAGGAGTTGCGGACGTTTATGCAGCGTGTTTTGAAACACGAAGAGCGCAGACGCGCCGCGCCCCCTGGCCCAGTAAGCGTAGTTTGTTTTGATATCGGAGCGCGTGGCGACGTAAAAAAATACTAGTTTCCACAGTGGAATGAAAGGAGAGTATCGGAAAGTGCTTAATTTGTAATTACATGCGACGGAAAAGTAGCTTTTGCGTGAGTTTGTGTAATCCGTTTTTCGGTTTGTATTTGCGTCTTTGAGTGCGTTTTTCTGTGGGACAGTGAGGGCGTATCGAGGTGAAATTTTTATGACGTACTGAGGTCGGTGCTCGCTTGGCGGTGTCAAAGTTTTAAGATTTTAAGTGAAGGCATCGAGGAGTTGCGGACGTTTATGCAGCGTGTTTTGAAACACGAAGAGCGCAGACGCGCCGCGCCCCCTGGCCCAGTAAGCGTAGTTTGTTTTGATATCGGAGCGCGTGGCGACGTAAAAAAATACTAGTTTCCACAGTGGAATGAAAGGAGAGTATCGGAAAGTGCTTAATTTGTAATTACATGCGACGGAAAAGTAGCTTTTGCGTGAGTTTGTGTAATCCGTTTTTCGGTTTGTATTTGCGTCTTTGAGTGCGTTTTTCTGTGGGACAGTGAGGGCGTATCGAGGTGAAATTTTTATGACGTACTGAGGTCGGTGCTCGCTTGGCGGTGTCAAAGTTTTAAGATTTTAAGTGAAGGCATCGAGGAGTTGCGGACGTTTATGCAGCGTGTTTTGAAACACGAAGAGCGCAGACGCGCCGCGCCGCCTGGCCCAGTAAGCGTAGTTTGTTTTGATATCGGAGCGCGTGGCGACGTAAAAAAATACTAGTTTCCACAGTGGAATGAAAGGAGAGTATCGGAAAGTGCTTAATTTGTAATTACATGCGACGGAAAAGTAGCTTTTGCGTGAGTTTGTGTAATCCGTTTTTCGGTTTGTATTTGCGTCTTTGAGTGCGTTTTTCTGTGGGACAGTGAGGGCGTATCGAGGTGAAATTTTTATGACGTACTGAGGTCGGTGCTCGCTTGGCGGTGTCAAAGTTTTAAGATTTTAAGTGAAGGCATCGAGGAGTTGCGGACGTTTATGCAGCGTGTTTTGAAACACGAAGAGCGCAGACGCGCTGCGCCGCCTGGCCCAGTAAGCGTAGTTTGTTTTGATATCGGAGCGCGTGGCGACGTAAAAAAATACTAGTTTCCACAGTGGAATGAAAGGAGAGTATCGGGAAGTGCTTAATTTGTAATTACATGCGACGGAAAAGTAGCTTTTGCGTGAGTTTGTGTAATCCGTTTTTCGGTTTGTATTTGCGTCTTTGAGTGCGTTTTTCTGTGGGACAGTGAGGGCGTATCGAGGTGAAATTTTTATGACGTACTGAGGTCGGTGCTCGCTTGGCGGTGTCAAAGTTTTAAGATTTTAAGTGAAGGCATCGAGGAGTTGCGGACGTTTATGCAGCGTGTTTTGAAACACGAAGAGCGCAGACGCGCCGCGCCGCCTGGCCCAGTAAGCGTAGTTTGTTTTGATATCGGAGCGCGTGGCGACGTAAAAAAATACTAGTTTCCACAGTGGAATGAAAGGAGAGTATCGGAAAGTGCTTAATTTGTAATTACATGCGACGGAAAAGTAGCTTTTGCGTGAGTTTGTGTAATCCGTTTTTCGGTTTGTATTTGCGTCTTTGAGTGCGTTTTTCTGTGGGACAGTGAGGGCGTATCGAGGTGAAATTTTTATGACGTACTGAGGTCGGTGCTCGCTTGGCGGTGTCAAAGTTTTAAGATTTTAAGTGAAGGCATCGAGGAGTTGCGGACGTTTATGCAGCGTGTTTTGAAACACGAAGAGCGCAGACGCGCCGCGCCGCCTGGCCCAGTAAGCGTAGTTTGTTTTGATATCGGAGCGCGTGGCGACGTAAAAAAATACTAGTTTCCACAGTGGAATGAAAGGAGAGTATCGGAAAGTGCTTAATTTGTAATTACATGCGACGGAAAAGTAGCTTTTGCGTGAGTTTGTGTAATCCGTTTTTCGGTTTGTATTTGCGTCTTTGAGTGCGTTTTTCTGTGGGACAGTGAGGGCGTATCGAGGTGAAATTTTTATGACGTACTGAGGTCGGTGCTCGCTTGGCGGTGTCAAAGTTTTAAGATTTTAAGTGAAGGCATCGAGGAGTTGCGGACGTTTATGCAGCGTGTTTTGAAACACGAAGAGCGCAGACGCGCCGCGCCGCCTGGCCCAGTAAGCGTAGTTTGTTTTGATATCGGAGCGCGTGGCGACGTAAAAAAATACTAGTTTCCACAGTGGAATGAAAGGAGAGTATCGGAAAGTGCTTAATTTGTAATTACATGCGACGGAAAAGTAGCTTTTGCGTGAGTTTGTGTAATCCGTTTTTCGGTTTGTATTTGCGTCTTTGAGTGCGTTTTTCTGTGGGACAGTGAGGGCGTATCGAGGTGAAATTTTTATGACGTACTGAGGTCGGTGCTCGCTTGGCGGTGTCAAAGTTTTAAGATTTTAAGTGAAGGCATCGAGGAGTTGCGGACGTTTATGCAGCGTGTTTTGAAACACGAAGAGCGCAGACGCGCCGCGCCGCCTGGCCCAGTAAGCGTAGTTTGTTTTGATATCGGAGCGCGTGGCGACGTAAAAAAATACTATTTTCCACAGTGGAATGAAAGGAGAGTATCGGAAAGTGCTTAATTTGTAATTACATGCGACGGAAAAGTAGCTTTTGCGTGAGTTTGTGTAATCCGTTTTTCGGTTTGTATTTGCGTCTTTGAGTGCGTTTTTCTGTGGGACAGTGAGGGCGTATCGAGGTGAAATTTTTATGACGTACTGAGGTCGGTGCTCGCTTGGCGGTGTCAAAGTTTTAAGATTTTAAGTGAAGGCATCGAGGAGTTGCGGACGTTTATGCAGCGTGTTTTGAAACACGAAGAGCGCAGACGCGCCGCGCCGCCTGGCCCAGTAAGCGTAGTTTGTTTTGATATCGGAGCGCGTGGCGACGTAAAAAAATACTATTTTCCACAGTGGAATGAAAGGAGAGTATCGGAAAGTGCTTAATTTGTAATTACATGCGACGGAAAAGTAGCTTTTGCGTGAGTTTGTGTAATCCGTTTTTCGGTTTGTATTTGCGTCTTTGAGTGCGTTTTTCTGTGGGACAGTGAGGGCGTATCGAGGTGAAATTTTTATGACGTACTGAGGTCGGTGCTCGCTTGGCGGTGTCAAAGTTTTAAGATTTTAAGTGAAGGCATCGAGGAGTTGCGGACGTTTATGCAGCGTGTTTTGAAACACGAAGAGCGCAGACGCGCCGCGCCGCCTGGCCCAGTAAGCGTAGTTTGTTTTGATATCGGAGCGCGTGGCGACGTAAAAAAATACTAGTTTCCACAGTGGAATGAAAGGAGAGTATCGGAAAGTGCTTAATTTGTAATTACATGCGACGGAAAAGTAGCTTTTGCGTGAGTTTGTGTAATCCGTTTTTCGGTTTGTATTTGCGTCTTTGAGTGCGTTTTTCTGTGGGACAGTGAGGGCGTATCGAGGTGAAATTTTTATGACGTACTGAGGTCGGTGCTCGCTTGGCGGTGTCAAAGTTTTAAGATTTTAAGTGAAGGCATCGAGGAGTTGCGGACGTTTATGCAGCGTGTTTTGAAACACGAAGAGCGCAGACGCGCCGCGCCCCCTGGCCCAGTAAGCGTAGTTTGTTTTGATATCGGAGCGCGTGGCGACGTAAAAAAATACTAGTTTCCACAGTGGAATGAAAGGAGAGTATCGGAAAGTGCTTAATTTGTAATTACATGCGACGGAAAAGTAGCTTTTGCGTGAGTTTGTGTAATCCGTTTTTCGGTTTGTATTTGCGTCTTTGAGTGCGTTTTTCTGTGGGACAGTGAGGGCGTATCGAGGTGAAATTTTTATGACGTACTGAGGTCGGTGCTCGCTTGGCGGTGTCAAAGTTTTAAGATTTTAAGTGAAGGCATCGAGGAGTTGCGGACGTTTATGCAGCGTGTTTTGAAACACGAAGAGCGCAGACGCGCCGCGCCGCCTGGCCCAGTAAGCGTAGTTTGTTTTGATATCGGAGCGCGTGGCGACGTAAAAAAATACTAGTTTCCACAGTGGAATGAAAGGAGAGTATCGGAAAGTGCTTAATTTGTAATTACATGCGACGGAAAAGTAGCTTTTGCGTGAGTTTGTGTAATCCGTTTTTCGGTTTGTATTTGCGTCTTTGAGTGCGTTTTTCTGTGGGACAGTGAGGGCGTATCGAGGTGAAATTTTTATGACGTACTGAGGTCGGTGCTCGCTTGGCGGTGTCAAAGTTTTAAGATTTTAAGTGAAGGCATCGAGGAGTTGCGGACGTTTATGCAGCGTGTTTTGAAACACGAAGAGCGCAGACGCGCCGCGCCGCCTGGCCCAGTAAGCGTAGTTTGTTTTGATATCGGAGCGCGTGGCGACGTAAAAAAATACTAGTTTCCACAGTGGAATGAAAGGAGAGTATCGGAAAGTGCTTAATTTGTAATTACATGCGACGGAAAAGTAGCTTTTGCGTGAGTTTGTGTAATCCGTTTTTCGGTTTGTATTTGCGTCTTTGAGTGCGTTTTTCTGTGGGACAGTGAGGGCGTATCGAGGTGAAATTTTTATGACGTACTGAGGTCGGTGCTCGCTTGGCGGTGTCAAAGTTTTAAGATTTTAAGTGAAGGCATCGAGGAGTTGCGGACGTTTATGCAGCGTGTTTTGAAACACGAAGAGCGCAGACGCGCCGCGCCGCCTGGCCCAGTAAGCGTAGTTTGTTTTGATATCGGAGCGCGTGGCGACGTAAAAAAATACTAGTTTCCACAGTGGAATGAAAGGAGAGTATCGGAAAGTGCTTAATTTGTAATTACATGCGACGGAAAAGTAGCTTTTGCGTGAGTTTGTGTAATCCGTTTTTCGGTTTGTATTTGCGTCTTTGAGTGCGTTTTTCTGTGGGACAGTGAGGGCGTATCGAGGTGAAATTTTTATGACGTACTGAGGTCGGTGCTCGCTTGGCGGTGTCAAAGTTTTAAGATTTTAAGTGAAGGCATCGAGGAGTTGCGGACGTTTATGCAGCGTGTTTTGAAACACGAAGAGCGCAGACGCGCCGCGCCGCCTGGCCCAGTAAGCGTAGTTTGTTTTGATATCGGAGCGCGTGGCGACGTAAAAAAATACTAGTTTCCACAGTGGAATGAAAGGAGAGTATCGGAAAGTGCTTAATTTGTAATTACATGCGACGGAAAAGTAGCTTTTGCGTGAGTTTGTGTAATCCGTTTTTCGGTTTGTATTTGCGTCTTCGAGTGCGTTTTTCTGTGGGACAGTGAGGGCGTATCGAGGTGAAATTTTTATGACGTACTGAGGTCGGTGCTCGCTTGGCGGTGTCAAAGTTTTAAGATTTTAAGTGAAGGCATCGAGGAGTTGCGGACGTTTATGCAGCGTGTTTTGAAACACGAAGAGCGCAGACGCGCCGCGCCGCCTGGCCCAGTAAGCGTAGTTTGTTTTGATATCGGAGCGCGTGGCGACGTAAAAAAATACTAGTTTCCACAGTGGAATGAAAGGAGAGTATCGGAAAGTGCTTAATTTGTAATTACATGCGACGGAAAAGTAGCTTTTGCGTGAGTTTGTGTAATCCGTTTTTCGGTTTGTATTTGCGTCTTTGAGTGCGTTTTTCTGTGGGACAGTGAGGGCGTATCGAGGTGAAATTTTTATGACGTACTGAGGTCGGTGCTCGCTTGGCGGTGTCAAAGTTTTAAGATTTTAAGTGAAGGCATCGAGGAGTTGCGGACGTTTATGCAGCGTGTTTTGAAACACGAAGAGCGCAGACGCGCCGCGCCGCCTGGCCCAGTAAGCGTAGTTTGTTTTGATATCGGAGCGCGTGGCGACGTAAAAAAATACTATTTTCCACAGTGGAATGAAAGGAGAGTATCGGAAAGTGCTTAATTTGTAATTACATGCGACGGAAAAGTAGCTTTTGCGTGAGTTTGTGTAATCCGTTTTTCGGTTTGTATTTGCGTCTTTGAGTGCGTTTTTCTGTGGGACAGTGAGGGCGTATCGAGGTGAAATTTTTATGACGTACTGAGGTCGGTGCTCGCTTGGCGGTGTCAAAGTTTTAAGATTTTAAGTGAAGGCATCGAGGAGTTGCGGACGTTTATGCAGCGTGTTTTGAAACACGAAGAGCGCAGACGCGCCGCGCCGCCTGGCCCAGTAAGCGTAGTTTGTTTTGATATCGGAGCGCGTGGCGACGTAAAAAAATACTAGTTTCCACAGTGGAATGAAAGGAGAGTATCGGAAAGTGCTTAATTTGTAATTACATGCGACGGAAAAGTAGCTTTTGCGTGAGTTTGTGTAATCCGTTTTTCGGTTTGTATTTGCGTCTTTGAGTGCGTTTTTCTGTGGGACAGTGAGGGCGTATCGAGGTGAAATTTTTATGACGTACTGAGGTCGGTGGTCGCTTGGCGGTGTCAAAGTTTTAAGATTTTAAATAGGAGTTTTGAAACACGAAGCGCAGGATATATTCCGGTCGCTGATATTCGCCCCGTTCAGTGTACGCGGGCCTCTCGCTGTCACTTGGTCGGAGTGGCCGCCTTATAACGTAACTGTGAGCAAGCGGAGCGCAGCGGAGTCGCATTGCACCCCCCACACCAATCACACAGTCGATACAAATGCGCCTGTTGAAATAAGCTGTTTGCGAATTTGTTTGCTATGTTGGGAAGCATGGCGCCTGTTGAAATAAGTTGTTTGCGAATTTGTTTGCTATGTTGGGAAGCATGGATGCCATCAGACTCCCCAGCCCCCAAGCAGATATTGAAATAGTCACCATTAATTATATTAGTGGACCTGACACCCCCGCCTCTCACGCCGTGTATTACGGCGAATTTTTTTTACCCTGGATTTCCCTGGAGGGGGACAAAATGCATGCTGCCAAGCCAACAGGCTGCGCACTCCACTCACCCCCCCCCCCCCCCCCACAAATCACACAGGCGATACAAATGCGCCTGTTGAAATAACTTGTTTGCGAATTCGCTTGCTAAGTTGGGGTGCATGGAAGCCACCATGCCATCACACACCCCAGCCTCCCAGCAGTAATTAAAATAGTCAACCATATTAGTGGGCCTGACACCCCCGCCTCTCCCGCCTTGTATTACAGCGAATTTTTTTCCCCTGGATTTCCTTCTAGACACCCTCTCACTGCTGCCACACAGCACTGCTTGTGGTTTAATTATTATGTAATGCTCCAATTATTTTAATGCAGCCCAATTGCGACGATTTGTGTGTGTGTGTGATTTGTAAATTTCTGTTTTGCTTTCTCTGTCGGGAAGCTAGGGTTGCAAAAGTATTACATTGAAGCCTGCTAACTGAGGAAGTGCAGCCAGGAAGCAAATAGCTGAACATGGATGTTCGCCATGTCGAGATGAAAGTGCTGTCTGAACATTCAAAATTTTTTGGCGCCTCCAGGCGACTGTGAGAGGCTGTGCTCATCCCTGGAATCGCACCACGGGATATCGGCCGCAAGCTGCGAATTCCGACGAACGACGGGCGGCGTTTTGCGCCCTAAACCCCCCCCCCACCCCTCACCAGTCCCCCTAGCGGAATACTGGACCGCGCTTTCCGACGCAATCCGTCCTTGGCGTACAATGTGTCAGCTGCCCTGTGTCCCACGCCCTTCATACTTTCCTTTTTTTTATTGTTACGGTCTATAGAAATCCCTCCACGTTTTCGGCAGGCACTTCATCTGTAACACTACGTTATGTGAATGGGCGGCACAAGTGGCAGCGTGGATTTATGCGGCATTAGGCATGTGTAGCAGTACTGATACGTCTGTCTCTCATCTACAGTATTATGGTGGATATCTTGCCTTCGATTCTCATCTGACAACTTGTTCATTGGCGCCACACAGCACAGCTTATGGTACTGATTATTGTAATGCTCCAATAGTCGGGAATTTCGATGCACGTGTTTGATCTGTACATTCGTGTTTTCTTTACAGACAGCGTGACTGATATTAGACACCACACCGACGATTGTCTTTTATTCTAGCCACCATGTGGCTCGACTACCATTCTACAATTTGGTTTCCCAACTTTATTATTCAGTAGCGCCTACTGTTGTGGGAGTTCTTCCTTCTTGCCTCACCTCAGACTTAGTGCTTGTTTTCTCCTTTTCACTCTCCACTTCACTGCCTGTACAGCGTTTTTGTGTGTTCTCAATTGTAGTAAACATACCATCTACACACTATGTATATAACTTTTCTCTATCCTCCTCCATTCACTTTACACTTATATTACCTGTTACTTTCGTTCCTTCCTTACTTCTCTCCGTCGTTTCCTCTTTGCCCCATACATCCTCCCTCTTCTCACCATGGCTTCCTTCTCCTCCTCTCATCCTTTCCCATTTTACTATCCTCTTCAACTCTCTCAAACATACTTTCCTCATACACTCCCTCCCTCCCTCCCCCCTCCCTCCATTCTTTCTACATACTGCTTTTTCTCCTCCCCATCTCTTTTTTTCCGCATTACAGCAAGCAAAGCAGTCTATTCAAGTTCTGTGGTTACTACACACAACTCAGCTGCAAAAGCATCTGTTACTGAACTTGCAAGAGATCCCTTGCATGGAGGAGTGACTGCTTACGCAAAACTTACTCTGCACATTTGAGATATTGTACATGCAAGAGTTGCATCACACACTATTCATGTTCTATTAGCGAAAACTGCTGAAAGTGAAATTCTTCCTATTCATTTCATTATATCAGTACATCCAAGTGTTACTGTATACAGAAAGGTTGCTGCAAATGAAACAGTTACTGAATGTACAGTAGTTATGGCACTACAAGGTTAATCACAAGGTCTACTATCCTTGCAAGTTGGCTGTCCTCTCTAGTTGAGCTGTCGTCTCTAGTTGAGCTGTCCACTCTAGTTGAGCTGTCCACTCTAGTTGAGCTATCCTCTCAAGTTGAACTGTCCTCGCAAGCTGTGCTGTCCTCACAAGCTATGCTGTCCTTCCAACCTGCACTGTCCTCGCAAGCTGTGCTGTCCTCGCAAGCTGTGCTGTCCTCCGAAGCTGTGCTGTCCTCCGAAGCTGTGCTGTCCTCCGAAGCTGTGCTGTCCTCACAAGCCGTGCTGTCCTCACAAGCCGTGCTGTCCTCACAAGCCGTGCTGTCCTCGCAAGCCGTGCTGTCCTCGCAAGCCGTGCTGTCCTCGCAAGCCGTGCTGTCCTCGAAAGCCGTGCTGTCCTCGCAAGCCGTGCTGTCCTCGCAAGCCGTGCTGTCCTCGCAAGCCGTGCTGTCCTCGCAAGCCGTGCTGTCCTCGCAAGCCGTGCTGTCCTCGCAAGCCATGCTGTCCTCGCAAGCCGTGCTGTCCTCGCAAGCCGTGCTGTCCTCGCAAGCCGTGCTGTCCTCGCAAGGGGTGCTGTCCTCGCAAGCCGTGCTGTCCTCGCAAGCCGTGCTGTCCTCGCAAGCCGTGCTGTCCTCGCAAGCCGTGCTGTCCTCGCAAGCCGTGCTGTCCTCGCAAGCCGTGCTGTCCTCGCAAGCCGTGCTGTCCTCGCAAGGGGTGCTGTCCTCGCAAGGGGTGCTGTCCTCGCAAGGGGTGCTGTCCTCGCAAGGGGTGCTGTCCTCGCAAGGGGTGCTGTCCTCGCAAGGGGTGCTGTCCTCGCAAGGGGTGCTGTCCTCACAAGGGGTGCTGTCCTCGCAAGGGGTGCTGTCCTCGCAAGGGGTGCTGTCCTCGCAAGGGGTGCTGTCCTTGCAAGGTGTGCAGTCCTCGCAATGTGTGCAGTCCTCGCAATGTGTGCATTCCTCGTAAGGTGTGCTTCCCTCGCAAGGTATTGCTGTCCTTGCAATGTGTGCTGTGCTGTCCTCAAAAAGTATGCTGTGTTCACAAGGTCACATGCACTAACTATGTGTTTTGTCATTGTGAGGATTGCCAGTGTCAATATCAGTGCTGTCAGTGTAAGCTGTAGTGTCCTCACAGGTGTTGTAGTCATCACATGTTTTGCAGGAATGGCAGTATATGCACTTATCAGAAAATGTGTTTTTCCTCCCAACATGTTGTACCTTAATATGATGTTCTGTCCTCTCTTGTTTAACAGTCCTGAAAATGTTTACTGTATCATAAGATGTGCTGTCCTCGTAAAGTATGCTGCCCACAAGGTGTGTTGTCCTCGAAAGATGGGCTTTCCTTGCATGCTATTTTATCCTTGCAATGGGTGTGCGTTCTGTGCAAGGTGAACTGTCCTCACTGCTTCCTCTGTCCTTGCAATTTATTCCGTCCCCACAAAGTGAGCTGTACTGCCAACATGTGCTGACCTCATAATAAGTGAGGCAATCAGAAGGCATGCAGTCATTGGAACATATATTTTCTTCAGAATGTATGCCATCTCCAGATGTTCTCCTATCCCCATACAGTGTACTAACATTACAAGGCATGCTGTCCTCTTAAGGTGTTCTTATAGAATGAGCTCTCATTCTAAGGTGTGCTCTCCCTTTCAGGAGTGCTGACAACGTAAGGTGAGCTGTCCTCTGCATATCTGCCATCCTCTTAAGCCTTGATGTCCTCGGCATGAGTGCAATTTTATTAATGTCTTGTGTTCTGAAGGTGTCTTCACAGGGCAAGCAGTCTTCACAGGGTGTGCTGCCTTCACAGGTGTGCTGTCCTCCTAACGTGTGCAGTGCTTCTGAGGTTTGCTGTCCTTGCAGGGTGTGCGTGCCGTCATTGCAAAGTGTGCCATTCTCGCATGGTGTGCCATCCTCGCAAGGTGTGCCGTCCTCGCAAGGTGTGCCGTCCTCGCAAGGTGTGCCGTCCTTGCAAGGTGTGCCGTCCTCGCAAGGTGTGCCGTCCTCGCAAGGTGTGCCGTCCTCGCAAGGTGTGCCATCCTGGCAAGGTGTGCCGTCCTGGCAAGGTGTGCCATCCTCGCAAGGTGTGCCGTCCTCACAAGGTGTGCCGTCCTCGCAAGGTCTGCCGTCCTCGGAAGGTGTGCCGTCCTCGGAAGGTGTGCCGTCCTCGCAAGGTGTGCCGTCCTCGCAAGGTGTGCCGTCCTCGCAAGGTGTGCCGTCCTCGCAAGGTGTGTCGTCCTCGCAAGGTGTGCCGTCCTCGCAAGGTGTGCCGTCCTCGCAAGGTGTGCCGTCCTCGCAAGGTGTGCCGTCCTCGCAAGGTGTGCCATCCTCGCATGTTGTGCCATCCTCGCAAGGTCTCCCATCCTCGCAAGGTGTGCCCTCTTCACAAGGTGTGCTATCCTCGCAAGAGGTGCTGTACTCACAATATGCACGGCGAGGTTACCTTGTAGGGCAAGCCGCCCTCACAGTGTAGCGTTCTACAATCCCGAGATGTTCTGTACTCACATAATGTGCTGTCCTCAGTAGGGATGCTGTCCTCAAATGATGTGGTGCCACACTTGATGTTATGTCATTGGATAGTGTGGCATACTGATAATATGTCCCATCCTCAATCAGTGTAGTCTCTCACAATCTGTACTATCTTTACAATATGTGCTGCCACTGGTAGGTTGAAGCACGACTTTGCAAGATGTGCTTTACCATAGGTGTGCTTTCCATTCATGGTGAGTTGTCTGCTATGCTCACATGAAATACTGATCTCAGAACGTATGCTCCTCTAGCAAAGGGTCTTTTTCATAAATGTATGAACTACCAATCTGTAATTCTTTTATAATGAATGCTATCCCCACAAGGTGTACTGACTAAAAATATCTTGCGCAATTGACATGGTTTACAGTCCTTACAGTTCATGACGTCCACACAGATCTTGTCACTTCTCAGAAGAAATAAATGGACTACCAGATCATGACATACAGCTCATTGTTTCCTATGGAACAATGTCAGCCTTCGAATAGTGTGCAGTCTTCACATGGAGTGCAGCGTTTGCATGGTGTGCACCCTTTGCATGGTGTGCACCCTTTGCATGGTGTGCACACTTTGCATGGTGTGCACCCTTCACATGGAGTGCAGCCTTCACATGGAGTGCAGCGTTTGCATGGTGTGCACCCTTTGCATGGTGTGCACCCTTTGCATGGTGTGCACCCTTCACATGGAGAGCAGCCTTCACATGGAGTGCAGCCTTCAGATGGAGTGCAGCCTTCACATGGAGTGCAGCCTTCACTCGGAGTGCAGCCTTCACTCGGAGTGCAGCCTTCACTCGGAGTGCAGCCTCCACTCGGAGTGCAGCATCCACTCGGAGTGCAGCCTCCACTCGGAGTGCAGCCTCCACTCGGAGTGCAGCCTCCACTCGGAGTGCAGCCTTCACTCGGAGTGCAGCCTTCACTCGGAGTGCAGCCTTCACTCGGAGTGCAGCCTTCACTCGGGGTGCAGCCTTCACACGGGGTGCAGCCTTCACTCGGGGTGCAGCCTTCACTCGGAGTGCAGCCTTCACTCGGGGTGCAGCCTTCACTCGGGGTGAAGCCTTCACTCGGGGTGCAGCCTTCACTCGGGGTGCAGCCTTCACTCGGGGTGCAGCCTTCACTCGGGGTGCAGCCTTCACTCGGGGTGCAGCCTTTTCCTGGAGTGCAACCTTTTCCTGGAGTGCAGCCTTTTCCTGGAGTGCAGCCTTTTCCTGGAGTGCAGCCTTTTCCTGGAGTGCAGCCTTTTCCTGGGGTGCAGCCTTTTCCTGGTGCGCAGTTTTTCCTGGGGCGCAGCCTTTTCCTGGGGCGCAGCCTTTTCCTGGGGTGCAGCCTTTTCCTGGAGTGCAGCCTTTTCCTGGAGTGCAGCCTTTTCCTGGAGTGCAGCCTTTTCCTGGAGTGCAGCCTTTTCCTGGAGTGCAGCCTTTTCCTGGAGTGCAGCCTTTTCCTGGAGTGCAGCCTTTTCCTGGAGTGCAGCCTTTTCCTGGGGCGCAGCCTTTTCCTGGGGCGCAGCCTTTTCCTGGGGCGCAGCCTTTTCCTGGAGCGCAGCCTTTTCGTGGAGCGCAGCCTTTTCCTGGAGCGCAGCCTTTTCCTGGAGCGCAGCCTTTTCCTGGAGCGCAGCCTTTTCCTGGAGCGCAGCCTTTTCCTGGAGTGCAGCCTTTTCCTGGAGTGCAGCCTTTTCCTGGAGTGCAGCCTTTTCCTGGAGTGCAGCCTTTTCCTGGAGTGCAGCCTTTTCCTGGAGTGCAGCCTTTTCCTGGAGTGCAGCCTTTTCCTGGAGTGCAGCCTTTTCCTGGAGTGCAGCCTTTTCCTGGAGTGCAGCCTTTTCCTGGAGTGCAGCCTTATCCTGGAGTGCAGCCTTATCCTGGAGTGCAGCCTTATCCTGGAGTGCAGCCTTATCCTGGAGTGCAGCCTTATCCTGGAGTACAGCCTTATACTGGAGTTCAGCCTTCGCACAGAGTGCAGCCTTCGCACAGAGTGCAGCCTTCGCACAGAGTGCTGCCTTTGCACAGAGTGCTGCCTTTGCACAGAGTGCAGCCTTTGCACAGAGTGCAGCCTTTGCACAGTGTGCAGCCTTTGCACAGGGAGTGGCCACCGCATGAAATGCAGTTTTCGCATTGAGTGCAGTCTTCGTACGGAGTGCAACCTTCACTCGGAGTGCAACCTTCACTCACAGTGCAACCTTCGCTCGGAGTGCAGCCTTCGCATGGAGAGCTGCGTTTGCATGGAGTGCAGCCTTTGCATGGAGTGCAGCCATCGCATGGAGTGAAGCCTTCGCACGGAGTGCTGCTGTTGCACGGAGTGCAGCCTTCGAATGGAGTGCAGCTATCGCATGGTGTGCAGCCTTCGCATGGAGTCAAGCCTTCGCACGGAGTGCTGCCTTCGCACGAAGTGCTGCTGTTGCACGGAGTGCAGACTTCGCAAGGAGTGCAGCCTTCGCACAGAGTGCAGCCTTCGCACGGAGTGCAGCCTTCGCAAGGACTGCAGCCTTCGCTCAGAGTGCAGCATTGGCAAGGACTGCAGCCTTCGCTCAGAGTGCAGCATTCGCAAGGAGTGCTGCCTTCGCAAGGAGTGCTGCCTTCGCACGGAGTGCTGCCTTCGCACGGAGTGCAGCCTTTGTAAGGAGATCAGCCTTCGTAAGGAGATCAGCCTTCGCACACAGTGCAGTTCTTGCACAGAAAGCAGCCTTTGCACGGGGTGCAGCCTTCTCATGAAATGCGGTTTTCGCATGGATTGCAGTCTTCATATGGAGTGCAACCTTCGCTCGGAGTGGAACCTTCACTTGGAGATCTACCTTCGCTCGGAATGCAACCTTCGCTGGGAGTGCAACCTTCGCTCGGAGTGCAACCTTCGCTCGGAGTGCAGCCTTCGCATGGAGTGCAGCGTTTGCATTGAGTGCAGCCTTTGCATCGAGTGCAGACTTCACATGGAGTGCAGCATTTGCATGGAGTGCTGCCTTCGCACGAAGTGCAGCTGTTGCACGGAGTGCAGCCTTCGCATGGAGTGCAGCAATTGCATGGAGTGCAGCCTTCGCATGGAGTGAAGCCTTCACATGGACTGCTGCCTTTGCATGGAGTGCAGCCTTTGCATGGAGAGCAGCCTTCAAATGGAGTGCAGCATTTGCACAGAGTGCAGCCTTCGCATGAAGTGCAGCCTTCGCATGGAGTGCAGCCTTCGCGTAGAGTGCTGCCTTCGCATGGAGTGAAGCCTTCGCATGGAGTGCTGCCTTCGCACGAAGTGCTGCTGTTGCACAGAGTACAGCGTTCGCATGGAGTGCAGCCTTCGCATGGAGTGCAGCCGTCGCACGGAGTGCAGCTGTCGCACGGAGTGCAGCCTTCGCACGGAGTGCAGCCTTCGCACGGAGTGCAGCCTTCGCACGGAGTGCAGCCTTCGCACGGAGTGCAGCGTTCGCACGGAGTGCAGCCTTCGCACGGAGTAGAGCCTTCGCACGGAGTGCAGCCTTCGCACGGAGTGCAGCCTTCGCACGGAGTGCAGCCTTCGCAAGGAGTGCAGCCTTCCCACGGAGTGCAGCCTTCGCACGGAGTGCAGCCTTCGCACGGAGTGCAGCCTTCGCACGGAGTGCAGCCTTCGCACGGAGTGCAGCCTTCGCACGGAGTGCAGGCTTCGCTCGGAGTGCAGACTTCGCATGAAGTGCAGCGTTTGCATGGAGTGCAGCCATCGAACAGAGTGCAGCCTTTGCACGGATTGCAACCTTCGCAAGGAGTGCAGCCTTCGCAAGGAGTGCTGCCTTCGCACAGAGTGCAGCCTTCGTGAGGAGTGCAGCCTTCATGAGGAGTGCAGCCTTTGTGAGGAGTGCTGCCTTCGCGAGGAGTGCTGCCTTCGTGAGGAGTGCTGCCTTCGCGAGGAGTGCTGCCTTCGCAAGGAGTGCTGCCTTCGCAAGGAGTGTAGCGTTTGCATGGAGTGCATCCTTCGCAGGGAGTGCAGCCTTCGCATGGAGTGCAGCCTTCGCACGGAGTACAGCCTTCGTAAGGAGAGCAGCCTTTGCACAGAGTGCAGTCTTTGCACAGATTACAGCCTTTGCACAGGGTGCAGCCTTCACATAAAATGCGGTTTTCGGATGGATTGGAGTCTTTGTATGGAGTGCTACCTTCGCTTGGAGTGGAACCTTGGCTTGGAGTGCTACCTTCACTCGGAGTGCAACCTTCGTTGGGAGTGAAACCTTCGCTGGGAGTGCAACCTTCGCTCGGAGTGCAGCCTTCGCATGGCGTGCAGCGTTTGCATGGAGTGCAGCCTTTGCATCGAGTGCAGACTTCACATGGAGTGCAGCATTTGCATGGAGTGCAGCCTTCGCATCGAGTGATGCCTTCGCATGGAGTGCTGCTGTTGCACGGAGTGCAGCCTTCGCATGTAGTGCAGCCTTCGCATGGAGTGCAGCCTTCGCATGGAGTGCAGCCATCGCATGGAGTGCAGCATTCGCATGGAGTGAAGCGTTCACATGGAGTGGTGCCTTCGCACGAAGTCCTGCTCTTGCACGGAGTGCAGCCTTGGCATGGAGTGCAGCCATCGCACAGACTGCAGCCCTTGCGCGGATTGCAACCTTCGCAAGGACTGCAGCCTTCGCACAGAGTGCAGCCTTCGCAAGGACTGCAGCCTTCGCACAGAGTGCAGCATTCGCAAGGACTGCAGCCTTCGCTCAGAGTGCAGCATTGGCAAGGACTGCAGCCTTCACTCAGAGTGCAGCATTCGCAAGGAGTGCCGCCTTCGCACAGAGTGCAGCCTTCGCAAGGAGTGCTGACTTCGCAAGGAGTGCTGCCTTCGCAAGGAGTGCTGCCTTTGCAAGGAGTGCTGCCATCACAAGGAGTGCCGCCTCCGTAAGGAGAGCAGCCTTTGCACAGAGTGCAGTCTTTGCACAGAATGCAGCCTTTGCACGAGGTGCAGCCTTCACATGAAATGCGGTTTTCGCATTGATTGCAGTCTTCGTATGGAGTGCAACCTTTGCTCGTAGTGGAACCTTCGCTTTGAGTGCTACCTTCGGTCTGAGTGCAACCTTCGCTGGGAGTGCAACCTTCGCTGGGAGTGCAACCTTCGCTCGGAGTGCAGCCTTCGCTCGGAGTGCAGCCTTCGCATGGAGTGCTGCGTTTGCATGGGGTGCAGCCTTTGCATCAAGTGCGGCCATCGCATGGAGTGCTGCCTTCGCAGGGAGTGCAACCTTCGCACGGAGTGCAGCCTTCGCACGGAGTGCATCCTTCACAGGGAGTGCAGCCTTCACATGGAATGCAGCAATTGCATGGAGTGCAGCCTTCGCATGGAGTGATACCTTCGCACGGAGTGCTGCTGTTGCACGGAGAGCAGCCTTCGCATGGAGTGCAGCCTTCGCATGGAGTGCAGCCTTCTCATGGAGTGCAGCCTTCGAAAGGAGTGCTGGCTTCGACGGAGTGCATCCTTCGCAGGGAGTGCAGCCTTCGCACGGAGTGCATCGTTCGCAGGGAGTGCAGACTTCTCACGGAGTGCATCCTTCCCTGGGAGTGCTGCCTTCGCAAGGAATGCTGCCTTCGCAAGGAGTGCTGCTTTCGCAGAGTGCTGCCTTCGAAGGAAAGCTGCCATCGCAAGGCGTGCTGCCCTCGCAAGGAGTGCTGCCTTCTCAAGGAGTGCTGCCTTCGCACAGAGTGCTGCCTTCGCACGGAGTGTGCCATCGCACGGAGTGGAGCCTTCGCACGGATTGCAGCCTTCGCATGGAATGCGGCATTCGTGCGGAGTGCAGCCTTCGCTCGGAGTGCAGCCTTCGCACGGAGTGCAGCATTTGCACGGTGTGCAGCCTTCGCACAAGGTGCAGTCTTGGCTCGGAGTGCAGCCTTTGCTCAGAGTGCAACCTTCGCTCAGAGTGCAACCTTTGCTCGGAGTGCAGCCCTCGCATCGAGTGCAGCGTTTGCGTGGAGTGCAGCCTTCGCACGGAGTGCAGCCATCGCACGGAGTGCCGCCTTCGCACGGAGTGCAGCCTTCGCACGGAGTGCAGCCTTTGCACGGAGTGCAGACCCCACACGGAGTGCAGCCTTCCCACGGAGTGCAGCCTTCCCACGGAGTGCAGCCTTCGCACGGAGTGCAGCCTTCGCACGGAGTGCAGCCTATGCAGGGAGTGCAGCTTTTGCACGGAGTGCAGTCTTCGCAAGGAGTGCAGCCTTCGCAAGAAGTGCAGCCATCACACGGAGTGCAGCCTTCGCACGGAGTGCAGCCTTCGCACGGAGTGAAGCCTTCCCACGGAGTGCAGCCTTTGCATGGAGTGCCGCCCTGGCATTGGAGTGCAGCCTTCACATGGAGTGAAGCATTCGCATGGAGTGCTGCCTTCGCACGAAGTGCTGCTGTTGCACGGCGTGAACCCTTCGCATGGAGTGCAGCCATCGCACGGAGTGCTGTCATCGCACGGAGTGAAGGCTTCACACGGAGTGCAGCCTTCGTAAGGAGTGCTGCCTTCGCAAGCTGTGCTGCCTTCGCAAGGTGTGCTGCCTTCGCAAGGAGTGCTGGCTTCGAAGGTGTGCTGCTTTCACAAGGAGTGCTGCCTTCGCAAGGAGTGCTGCCTTCGCAAGGCACGCTGGCTTCGCAAGGAGTGCTGCCTTCGCAAGGAGTGCTGCACACTGTGCGAAGGCTGCAGTCCTTGTGAAGGCTGCACTTCTTGCGAAGGCTGCACTCCGGGCAAAGGCTACACTCCGGGCGATGGCTGCACTTCTTGCGAAGGCTTCACTCTAAGCAACAGCAGCACTCCACGCAAAAGCAGCAAACCGTGTGAAGGCTTCAGTCTGCAATGAGTGCTGCCTTCGCAGGGAGTGCTGCCTTCGCATGGAGTGCTGCCTTCGCACGGAGTGCTGCTTTCACACAGAGTGCTGCCTTCGCACGGAGTGCAGCCTTCGCACGGAGTGCAGCCATTGCACGGAGTGCAGCCTTCACAAGGACTGCAGCC
This sequence comes from Schistocerca nitens, assembly GCF_023898315.1. NCBI lineage: Eukaryota > Metazoa > Arthropoda > Insecta > Orthoptera > Acrididae > Schistocerca > Schistocerca nitens. Next base: position 178,052,860 of record NC_064625.1, on the reverse strand, counting down.
TTCGCACAGAGTTCAGCCTTCACAAGGACTGCAGCCTTCACACAGAATGCACCCCTCTCATGCGGTGCTGCCTTCGCAAGGAGTGCTGCCTTTGCTAGGAGTGATGGATTCGCATGGAGTGCTGCCTTCACAAGCAGTGCTGCCTTCACAAGGCGTGCTGCCTTCGCAAGGAGTGCTGCCTTTGCAAGGAGTGCTGCCTTCGCAAGGAGTGCTGCCTTCGCAAGGAGTGCTGCCTGCACATGGAGTGCTGCCTTCACACGAAGTGCTGCTGTTGCACACAGTGCAGCCTTCGCATGGACTGCAGCCTTCACAAGGAGTGGAGCCATCGCACGGAGTGCAGCCTTTGCACGAAGTGCAGCCTTCGCAAGGAGTGCAGCCTTCACAAGGAGTGCTGCCTTCGCAAGGAGTGCTGCTTTCGCAAGGAGTGCTGATTCGCAAGGAGTGCTGCCTTCGCAAGGAGAGCTGCCTTCTTAAAGAGTGCTGCCTTCGCAAGGACTGCTGCCTTCACAAGGCATGCTCCCTTCGCAAGGAGTGCTGCCTTCGCACGGAGTGCAGTCCGTCACATGGAGTGCAGCCTTCGCACGGAGTGCAGCCTTAGCACATAGTGCAGCCTTCGCACGGAGTGCAGCCTTCACACAGAGTGCAGCCTTCGCACAGAGTGCAGCCTTCGCACGGAGTGCAGCCTTCGCACGGAGTGCAGCCTTCGCACGGAGTGCAGCCTTTGCTCAGAATGCAGCCATCGCACGGAGTGCAGCCTTCCCAAGGAGAGCAGCCTTCGCAAGGAGTGAAGGCATCGCAGGGAGTGCAGCCTTCGCAAGGAGTGCTGCCTTCGCACAGAGTGCAGCCTTCGCACGGAGTGCAGCCATCGCACGGAGTGCAGGCTTCACAAGGACTGCAGCCTTTGCACAGAGTTCAGCCATCGCAGGGACTGCAGCCTTCACACAGAATGCACCCCTCTCATGCGGTGCTGCCTTCGCAAGGAGTGCTGCCTTTGCAAGGAGTGCTGACGTCGCAAGGAGTGCTGCCTTCACAAGCAGTGCTGCCTTCACAAGCAGTGCTGCCTTCGCAAGGAGTGCTGCCTTCGCAAGGAGTGCTGCCTTCGCAAGGAGTGCTGCCTTCGCAAGGAGTGCTGCCTGCACATGGAGTGCTGCCTTCACACGAAGTGCTGCTGTTGCACACAGTGCAGCCTTCGCATGGACTGCAGCCTTCACAAGGAGTGGAGCCATCGCACGGAGTGCAGCCTTTGCACGATGTGCAGCCTTCGCAAGGGGGGCAGCCTTCACAAGGAGTGCTGCCTTCGCAAGGAGTGCTGCTTTCGCAAGGAGTGCTGATTCGCAAGGAGTGCTGATTCGCAAGGAGTGCTGCCTTCGCAAGGAGAGCTGCCTTCTTAAGCAGTGCTGCCTTCGCAAGGACTGCTGCCTTCACAAGGCGTGCTCCCTTCGCAAGGAGTGCTGCCTTCACATGGAGTGCAGGCCGTCACATGGAGTGCAGCCTTCGCACAGAGTGCAGCCTTTAGCACAGAGTGCAGCTTTCGCACGGAGTGCAGCCTTCGCACGGAGTGCAGCCTTCGCACGGAGTGCAGCCTTCGCACGGAGTGCAGCCTTCGCACTGAGTGCAGCCATTGCTCAGAATGCAGCCATCGCACGGAGTGCAGCCTTCCCAAGGAGAGCAGCCTTCGCAAGGGGTGCAGGCATCGCAGGGAGTGCAGCCTTCGCAAGGAGTGCTGCCTTCGCACGGAGTGCAGCCTTCGCACGGAGTGCAGCCATCGCACGGAGTGCAGCCTTCACAAGGACTGCAGCCTTCGCACAGAGTTCTGCCTTCACAAGGACTGCAGCCTTCACACAGAATGCACCCCTCTCATGCGGTGCTGCCTTTGGAAGGAGTGCTGCCTTTGCTAGGAGTGCTGGATTCGCAAGGAGTGCTGCCTTCACAAGCAGTGCTGCCTTCACAAGGAGTGCTGCCTTCGCAAGGAGTGCTGCCTTCGCAAGGAGTGCTGCCTTCGCAAGGAGTGCTCCCTGCACATGGAGTGCTGCCTTCACACGAAGTGCTGCTGTTGCACACAGTGCAGCCTTCGCATGGACTGCAGCCTTCACAAGGAGTGGAGCCATCGCACGGAGTGCAGCCTTTGCACGAATTGCAGCCTTCGCAAGGAGTGCAGCCTTCACAAGGAGTGCTGCCTTCGCAAGGAGTGCTGCTTTCGCAAGGAGTGCTGATTCGCAAGGAGTGCTGCCTTCGCAAGGGGAGCTGCCTTCTTAAGGAGTGCTGCCTTCGCAAGGACTACTGCCTTCACAAGGCGTGCTCCCTTCGCAAGGAGTGCTGCCTTCGCATGGAGTGCAGGCCTTCACATGGAGTGCAGCCTTCGCACGGAGAGCAGCCTTTAGCACAGAGTGCAGCCTTCACACGGAGTGCAGCCTTCCCACGGAGTGCAGCCTCCCCACAGAGTGCAGCCTTTGTACGGAGTGCAGCCTTCGCACGGAGTGCAGCCTTCGCAGGGAGTGCAGCCTTCGCAGGGAGTGCAGCCTTCGCATGGAGTGCAGCCTTCGCAAGGAGTGCAGCCTTCGCAAGGAGTGCAGCCTTCGCAAGGAGTGCAGCCTTTGCAATGAGTGCAGCCTTCCCACGGAGCGCAGCCTTCGCATGGAGTGCTGCCTTGGCATGGAGTGCAGCCTTCACATGGAGTGAAGCCTTCGCATGGAGTGCTGCCTTCGCACGGAGTGCTGCTGTTGCACGGCGTGCACCCTTCGCATGGAGTGCAGCCATCACACGGAGTGCTGCCATCGCACGGTGTGCTGCCTTCGCACGGAGTGCAGCCTTCGCACGGAGTGCAGCCTTTGCACGGAGTGCAGCCTTCGCAAGGACTGCAGCCTTCGCACAGAGTTCAGCCTTCGCAAGGACTGCAGCCTTCACACAGAATGCAGCCTTCTCATGGAGTGCTGCCTTCACAAGGAGTGCTGCCTTCGCAAGGAGTGCTGCCTTCGCACGAATTGCAGCCTTCGCAGGGAGTGCAGACTTCGCACGGAGTGCTGCCTTCCCAGGGAGTGCTGCCTTTGCAAGGAGTTCTACCATTACAAGGAGTGCTGCCTTCGCAAGGAGTTCAGCCTTCAGACGGAGTGCGGCGTTCGCACGGAGTGCAACCTTTGCAAGGACTGCAGCCTTCGCACAGAGTGCAGCATTCGCAAGGACTGCAGCCTTCGCACACTGAACAGCCTTCGCAAGGTGTGCTGCCTTCGGAAGGAGTGCTGCCTTCGCAAGGAGTGCTGCCTTTGCAAGGAGTGCTGCCATTACAAGGAGTGCTGCCTTCGCAAGGAGTGCAGCCTTCGGACGGAGTGCAGCCTTCGCACAGAGTGCAGCATTCGCAAGGACTGCAGCGTTCGCTCTGCAGCATTGGCAAGTACTGCAGCCTTCGCTCAGAGTGCAGCATTCGCAAGGAGTGCTGCCTTCGCAAGGAGTGCTGCCTATGCACGGAGTGCTGCCTTTGCACGGAGTGCAGCCTTCGTAAGGAGATCAGCCTTTCCACAGAGTGCAGTCTTTGCACAGAATGCAGCCTTTGCACAGGGTGCAGCCTTCACATAAAATGCGGTTTTCGAATGGATTGGAGTCTTCGTATGGAGTGCAGCCTTCGCATGGAGTGCAGCCATCACACAGAGTGCAGCCTTTGCACTGAGTGAAGCCTTCACATGGAGTGGTGCCTTCGCACGAAGTCCTGCTGTCGCACGGAGTGCAGCCTTCGCATGGAGTGCCGCCTTCGCATGGAGTGAAGCCATCGCACAGAGTGCAGCCTTTGCAAGGATTGTAACCTACGCAAGGAGTGCAGCCTTCGCAAGGAGTGCTGCCTTCGCACAGAGTGCAGCCTTCGCGAGGAGTGCTGCCTTCGCGAGGAGTGCTGCCTTTGCAAGGAGTGCTGCCTTTGCAAGGAGTGCTGCCATCACAAGGAGTGCTGCCATCGCAAGGAGTGCTGCCTTCGCAAGGGGTGCAGCCTTCGCATGGAGTGTAGCCTTCGCACGGAGTGCATCCTTCGCAGGGAGTGCAGCCTTTGCACGGAGTGCAGCCTTCGCACGGAGTACAGCCTTCGTAAGGAGAGCAGCCTTTGCACAGAGTGCAGTCTTTGCACAGAATGCAGCCTTTGCACAGGGTGCAGCCTTCACATAAAATGCGGTTTTCGGATGGATTGGACTCTTCGTATGGAGTGTAGCCTTCGCATGGAGTGCAGCCATCGCACAGAGTGCAGCCTTTGCACGGATTGTAACCTTCGCAAGGAGTGCAGCCTTCGCAAGGAGTGCTGCCTTCGCACAGTGTGCAGCCTTCGCGAGGAGTGCTGCCTTCGCGAGGAGTGCTGCCTTCGCAAGGAGTGCTGCCTTTGCAAGGAGTGCTGCCATCACAAGGAGTGCTGCCATCGCAAGGAGTGCTGCCTTCGCAAGGGGTGCAGCCTTCCCATGGAGTGTAGCCTTCGCACGGAGTGCATCCTTTGCAGGGAGTGCAGCCTTCGCCCGGAGTGCAGCCTTCGCACGGAGTACAGCCTTATTAAGGAGAGCAGCCTTTGCACAGAGTGCAGTCTTTGCACAGAATGCAGCCTTTGCACAGGGTGCAGCCTTCACATAAAATGCGGTTTTCGGATGGATTGGAGTCTTCGTATGGAGTGCAACCTTCGCTTCGAGTGATGACTTCGCACGGAGTGCTGCTGTTGCATGGAGTGCAGCCATCGCACCGAGTGCAGCCTTCGCAAGGACTGCAGCGTTCGCACAGAGTGCAGCATTCGCAAGGACTGCAGCCTTCGCAAGGAATGCAGCCTTCGCACAGAGTGCAGCATTCGCAAGGACAGCAGCCTTCGCTCAGAATGCAGCATTGGCAAGGACTGCAGTCTTCGCTCAGAGTGCAGCATTCGCAAGGAGTGCTGCCTTCGCAAGGAGTGCTGCCTTCACACGGAGTGCATCGTTCGCAGGGAGTGCAGACTTCTCACGGAGTGCATCCTTCCCTGGGAGTGCTGCCTTCGCAAGGAATGGTGCCTTCGCAAGGAGTGCTGCTTTCGCAAAGAGTGCTGCTTTCTCAAGGAGTGCCGATTCAAAGGAGTGCTTCCTTCGCAATGAGTGCTGCCTTCGAAGGAAAGCTGCCTTCGCAAGGAGTGCTGCCCTCACAAGGAGTGCTGCCTTCTCAAGGAGTGCTGCCTTCGCACGGAGTGGAGCCCTCGCATGGATTGCAGCCTTCGCATGGAATGCTGCATTCGAGCGGAGTGCAGCCTTCGCGCGGAGTGCATCCTTCGCACGGAGTGCAGCATTTGCACGGTGTGCAGCCTTCGCACGAGGTGCAGCCTTGGCTCAGAGTGCAGCCTTCGCTCGGTGTGCAGCCCTCGCATGGAGTGCAGCGTTTGCGTGGAGTGCAGCCTTCGCACGGATTGCAGCCATCGCACGGAGTGCGTCCTTCGCACGGAGTGCAGCCTTCGCATGGAGTGCAGCCTTTGCACGGACTGCAGACCTCACACAGAGTGCAGCCGTCCCACGGAGTGCAGCCTTCACACGGAGTGCAGCCTTCGCACGGAATGCAGCCTTCGCACGGAGTGCAGCCTTCGCACGGAGTGCAGCCTTCGCATGGAGTGCAGCCTTCGCAAGGAGTGCAGCCTTCGCAAGGAGTGCAGCCATCGCACGGAGTGCAGTTTTCGCACGGAGTGCAGCCTTCGCACGGAGTGAAACCTTCCCACGAAGTGCAGCCTTCGCATGTATTTCCGCCTTGGTATGGAGTGCAGCCTTCACATGGAGTGAAGCCTTCGCATGGAGTGCTGCCTTCGCACGAATCGCTGCTGTTGCACGGCGTGCACCCTTCGCATGGAGTGCAGCCATCGCATGGAGTGCTGCCATCGCACGGAGGGAAGCCTTCACACGGAGTGCAGCCCTCGCAAGGAGGGCAGCCTTCGCAAGGAGTGCAGCCTTCGCACGGATTGCAGTCTTCCCACGGAGTGCAGCCTTCGCACGGAGTGCAGCCTTCGCACAGAGTGCAGCCTTCGCAAGGACTGCAGCTTTCGCTCAGAGTTCAGCCTTCGCAAGGACTGCAGCCTTCACACAGAATGTAGCCTTCTCATGGAGTGCTGCCTTCGCAAGTAGTGCTGCCTTTGCAAGGAGTGCTGGCTTCGCAAGGATTGCTGCCTTCACAAGCAGTGCTGCCTTCGCAAGGAGTGCTGCCATCGCAAGGAGTGCTGCCTTCGAAAGGAGTGCTGCCTTCGCAAGAAGTGCTGCCTGCACATGGAGTGCTGCCTTCACACGAAGTGCTGCTGTTGCACGGAGTGCAGCCTTCGCATGGACTGCAGCCTTCACAAGGAGTGGAGCCATGGCACGGAGTGCAGCATTTGCACGGAGTGCAGCCTTCGCAAGGAGTGCAGCCTTCGCAAGGAGTGCTGCCTTCGCAAGGAGTGCTGATTCGCAAGGAGTGCTGCCTTCGCAAGGAGAGCTGCCTTCGCAAGGAGAGCTGCCTTCTTAAGGAGTGCTGCCTTCGCAAGGACTGCAGCCTTCGGACGGAGTGCCGGCCGTCACATGGAGTGCAGCCTTCGCACGGAGTGCAGCCTTAGCACAGAGGGCAGCCTTCGCACGGAGTGCAGCCTTCCCACGGAGTGCAGCCTTCACACAGAGTGCAGCCTTCGCACGGAGTGCAGCCATCGCACAGAGTGCTGCCTTCGCACAGAGTGCAGCCTTCCCAAGGAGTGCAGCCTTCGCAAGGAGTGCAGGCTTCGTAGGGAGTGCAGCCTTCGCAAGGAGTGCTGCCTTCGCAAGGAGTGCTTCTTTCGCAAGGAGTGCTGATTCGCAAGGAGTGCTGCCTTTGCAAGGAGTGCTGCCTTCGCAAGGAGTGCTGATTCGCAAGGAGTGCTGCCATTGCAAGGAGTGCTGCCTTTGGAAGGAGTGCTGCCCTTCGCAAGGAGTGCTGCCTTCGCACAAATTGCAGCCTTCGCAGGGAGTGCAGCCTTCGCACGGACAGCAGCCTTCGCACGGAGTGCAGCCTTCCCAAGGAGTGCAGCCTTCGCAAGGAGTGCAGGCTTCACAGGGAGTGCAGCCTTCGCAAGGAGTGCTGCCTTCGCAAGGAGTGCTGCCTTCGCAAGGAGTGCTGATTCGCAAGGAGTGCTGCCTTTGCAAGGAGTGTTGCCTTCGCAAGGAGTGCTGCTTCGCAAGGAGTGCTGCTTCGCAAGGAGTGCTGCCTTCGCACGAATTGCAGCCTTCGCAGGGAGAGCAGCCTTCGCACGGAGTGCAGCCTACCCATGGAGTGCAGCCTTCGCACGGAGTGCAGCCCTCGCAATGAGTGCGGTCTTCGCACGGAGAGCAGCCTTCGCACGGAGTGCAGCCTTCGCACGGAATGCAGGCCTTCACACAGAGTGCAGCGTTCCCACGGAGTGCAGCCTTCGCACGGAGTGCAGCCTTCGCACGGAGTGCAGCCGTCGCGCAGAGTGAACCTAAGCATGGAGTGCAGCCTTCGCAAGAAGTGCAGCCTTCATAAGGAGCTCAGGCTTTCCAAGGAGTGCAGCCTTTGCACAGAATGTAGCCTTTGCACGTTGTGCAGCCTTTGCACGGGGTGCAGCCTTCACATGGAATGCAGTTTACGCATGGATTGCAGTCTTTGTACCGAGTGCAAACCTCGCTCGGAGTGAAACCTTCGCTCGGAGTGCAACCTTCACTCGGAGTGCAGCCTTCGCATGGAGTGCATTGTTTGCATGGAGTGCAGCCTTCGCGTGGAGGGCAGCCTTCGCATGGCGTGCAGCCATCGCACGGAGTGCAGCCTTTGCACGGCGTGCAGCCTTCACAAGGAGTGCAGCCTTCGCAAGGAGTGCAGCCTTCACAAGGAGTGCAGCCTTCGCTAGCAGAGCTGCCCTCGCAAGGAGTGCTGCCTTCGTAGGGAGTGCTGCCTTTGCAAGGACTGCAGCCTTCGCACAGAGTGCAGCATTCGCAAGGACTGCAGCCTTCACACAGAGTGCAGCATTCGCATGGACTGCAGCCTTCGCACAGAGTACAGCATTCGCAAGGACTGCAGCGTTCGCTCTGCAGCATTGGCAAGTACTGCAGCCTTCGCTCAGAGTGCAGCATTTGCAAGGAGTGCTGCCTTCACAAGGAGTGCTGCCTTTGCACGGAGTGCTGCCTTTGCACGGAGTGCAGCCTTCGTAAGGAGAGCAGCCTTTCCACAGAGTGCAGTCTTTGCACAGAATGCAGCCTTTGCACAGGGTGCAGCCTTCACATAAAATGCGGTTTTCGAATGGATTGGAGTCTTCGTATGGAGTGCAGCCTTCGCATGGAGTGCAGCCATCACACAGAGTGCAGCCTTTGCATTGAGTGAAGCCTTCACATGGAGTGGTGCCTTCGCACGAAGTCCTGCTGTCGCACGGAGTGCAGCCTTCGCATGGAGTGCCGCCTTCGCACGGAGTGCAGCCATCGCACAGAGTGCAGCCTTTGCAAGGATTGTAACCTACGCAAGGAGTGAAGCCTTCGCAAGGAGTGCTGCCTTCGCACAGAGTGCAGCCTTCGCAAGGAGTGCTGCCTTCGCGAGGAGTGCTGCCTTTGCAAGGAGTGCTGCCTTTGCAAGGAGTGCTGCCATCACAAGGAGTGCTGCCATTGCAAGGAGTGCTGCCTTCGCAAGGGGTGCAACCTTCGCATGGAGTGTAGCCTTCGCACGGAGTGCATCCTTCGCAGGGAGTGCAGCCTTCGCACGGAGTGCAGCCTTCGCACGGAGTACAGCCTTCGTAAGGAGAGCAGCCTTTGCACAGAGTGCAGTCTTTGCACAGAATGCAGTCTTTGCACAGGCTGCAGCCTTCACATAAAATGCGGTTTTCGGATGGATTGGACTCTTCGTATGGAGTGTAGCCTTCGCATGGAGTGCAGCCATCGCACAGAGTGCAGCCTTTGCACGGATTGTAACCTTCGCAAAAAGTGCAGCCTTCGCAAGGAGTGCTGCCTTCGCACAGAGTGCAGCCTTCGCGAGGAGTGCTGCCTTCGCGAGGAGTACAGCCTTCGTAAGGAGAGGAGCCTTTGCACAGAGTGCAGTCTTTGCACAGAATGCAGCCTTTGCACAGGGTGCAGCCTTCACATAAAATGCGGTTTTCGGATGGATTGGAGTCTTCGTATGGAGTGCAACCTTTGCTTCGAGTGATGACTTCGCACGGAGTGCTGCTGTTGCATGGAGTGCAGCCATCGCACCGAGTGCAGCCTTCGCAAGGACTGCAGCGTTCGCACAGAGTGCAGCATTCGCAAGGACTGCAGCCTTTGCACAGAGTGCAGCATTCGCAAGGTCTGCAGGCTTCGCACAGAGTGCAGCATTCGCAACTCCTGCAGCCTTCGCACAGAGTGCAGCCTTCGCAAGGAGTGCTTACATCACAAGGAGTGCTGCCTTCGCAAGGAGTGCTGCCTTTGCAAGGAGTGCTGCCATCACAAGGAGTGCTGCCTTCGCAAGGAGTGCAGCCTTCGGACAGAGTGCAGCCTCCACACGGAGTGCAGCCTTCGCAAGGACTGCAGCCTTTGCACAGAGTGCAGCATTCGCAAGGACTGCAGCCTTCGCTCAGAGTGCAGCATTGGCAAGGACTGCAGCCTTCACTCAGAGTGCAGCATTCGCAAGGAGTGCTGCCTTCGCAAGGAGTGCTGCCATCACACGGAGTGCTGTCTTCGCACGGAGTGCAGCCTTCGTAAAGAGAGCAGCCTTTGCACAGAGTGCAGTCTTTGCACAGAATGCAGCCTTTGCACGGGGTGCTGCCTTCACATGAAATGCGGTTTTCGCATAGATTGCTGTCTTCGTATGGAGTGCAACCTTCACTCGGAGTGGAACCTTCGCTTGGAGTGCTACCTTCGCTCGGAGTGCAACCTTCACTGGGAGTGCAACCTTCGCTCGGAGTGCAGCCTTTGCATGGAGTGCAGCGTTTCCATGGAGTGCAGCCTTTGCATCGAGTGCAGACTTCACAAGGAGTGCAGCATTTGCATGGAGTGCAGCCTTCACATGGAGTGATGCCTTCACACGGATTGCTGCTGGTGCACGGAGTGCAGCCTTTGCATGGAGTGCAGCCTTCGCATGGAGTGCAGCCATCGCACAGAGTGCAGCCTTTGCAGAGAGTGCAACCTTCGCAAGGAGTGCAGCCTTCGCAAGGAGTGCAGCCTTCGCAAGGAGTGCAGCCTTCGCTAGGAGTGCTGCCTTCGCAAGGAGTGCTGCTTTCGCAAGGAGTGCTGCTTTCGCAAGGAGTGCTGCTTTCGCAAGGAGTGCTGATTCGCAAGGAGTGCTGCCTTCGCAATGAGTGCTGCCTTCTCAAGGAGAGCTGTCTTCGCAAGGAGTGCTGCCTTTGCAAGAAGTGCTGCCATCACAAGGAGTGCTGCCTTCGCAAGGAGTGCAGCCTTCGGACGGAGTGCAGCCCTCGCACGGAATACAGCCTTTGCACGGAGTACAACCTTCGCAAGGAGTGCAGCCTTCACACGGAGTGCAGCCTTCGCACGGAGTGCAGCCTTAGCAAAGGACTGCAGCCTTCGCACAGAGTGCACCATTCGCAAGGACTGCAGCCTTCCCTCAGAATGCAGCCTTCGCAAGGAGTGCTGCCTTCACAAGGAGTGCTGCCTTCGCAAGGAGTGCTGCCTTTGCAAGGAGTGCTGCCATCACATGGAGTGCTGCCTTCGCAAGGAGTGTAGCTTTCGGACGGAGTGCACCCTACGCACGGAGTGCAGCCTTCGCAAGGACTGCAGCCTTCGCACAGAGTGCAGCATTCGCAGGGACTGCAGCCTTCGCACAGAGTGCAGCATACGCAAGGACTGCAGCTTTCGCACAGATTGCTGCCTTCGCAAGGAGTGCTGACTTCGCAAGGAGTGGCGCCTATGCAGGGAGTGCTGCCATCACAAGGAGTGCTGCCTTCGCAAGGAGTGCAGCCTTCACACGGAGAGCAGCATTCGCACGGAGTGCTGCCTTCGCACGGAATGCTGGCCTTCGCACAGAATGCAGCCTTCGCACGGAGTGCAGCCGTCGCACGGAGTGCAGCCTTCGCACGGAGTGCGGCCTTCGCACGGAGTGCAGCCTTCACACGGAGTGCAGCCTTCGCACGGAGTGCAGCCTTCGCACGGAGTGCAGCCTTTGCACAGGGTGCAGCCCTTGCACGGGGTGCATCCTTCACATGAAATGTAGTTTTCGCATGGATTGCAGTCTTCGTATGGAGTGCAACCTTCGCTCGGAGTGGAACCTTTCCTCGGAGTGCAACCGTCGCTCGGAGTGGAGCCTTCGCATGGAGTGCAGCGTTTGCATGGAGTGCAGCCTTCGCATGGAGGGCAGCCTTCGCATCGCATGCAGCCATCGCATGGATTGCAGCCTTCACATGGAGTGAAGCCTTCACACGGTGTGCTGCCTTCGCACGGAGTGCTGCTGTTGCACAGAGTGAAGCCTTCGCAAGGAGTGCAGCCATCGCCCGGAGTGTAGCCTTTGCACGGAGTGCAGCCTTCGCAAGGAGTGCAGCCTTCGCAAGGAATGCAGCCTTCGCACAGAGTGCAGCATTCGCAAGGACAGCAGCCTTCGCTCAGAGTGCAGCATTGGCAAGGACTGCAGTCTTCGCTCAGAGTGCAGCATTCGCAAGGACTGCTGCCTTCGCAAGGAGTGCTGCCTTCACACGGAGTGCTGCCTTCGCACGGAGTGCAGCCTTCGTAAGGAGAGCAGCCTTTGCACAGAGTGCAGTCTTTGCACAGAATGCAGCCTTTGCACGAGGTGCAGCCTTCACATGAAATGCGGTTTTTGCATTGATTGCAGTCTTCGTATTTACTGCAACCTTTGCTCGGAGTGGAACCTTCGCTTGGAGTGCTACCTTCGCTCTGAGTGCAACCTTCGCTGGGAGTGCAACCTTCGCTGGGAGTGCAAACTTCGCTCGGAGTGCAGCCTTTGCATGGAGTGCAGCGTTTGCATGGGGTGCGCCCTTTGCATCGAGTGCAGACATCGCATGGAGTACTGCCTTCGCGGGGAGTGCAGCCTTCGCACGGAGTGCATCCTTCGCAGGGAGTGCAGCCTTCACATGGAGTGCAGGATTTGCATGGAGTGCAGCCTTCGCATGGAGTGATACCTTCGCACGGAGTGCTGCTGTTGCAAGGAGTGCAGCCTTCGCATGGAGTGCAGCCTTCGCATGGAGTGCAGCCTTCGCATGGAGTGCAGCCTTCGCATGGAGTGCAGCCTTCCCACGGAGTCCTGCCTTCGACAGAGTGCATCCTTCGCAGGGAGTGCAGCCTTCGCACGGAGTGCATCCTTCGCAGGGAGTGCAGACTTCTCATGGAGTGCATCCTTCCCTGGGAGTGCTGCCTTCGCAAGGAATGGTGCCTTCGCAAGGAGTGCTGCTTTCGCAAAGAGTGCTGCTTTCTCAAAGAGTGCCGATTCAAAGGAGTGCTTCCTTCGCAATGAGTGCTGCCTTCGAAGGAAAGCTGCCTTCGCAAGGAGTGCTGCCCTCACAAGGAGTGCTGCCTTCTCAAGGAGTGCTGCCTTCGCACGGAGTGGAGCCCTCGCATGGAGTGCAGGCATCGCACGGAGTGCTGCCTTCCCAAGGAGTGCAGCCTTCGCAAGGAGTGCAGGCTTCGCAGGGAGTGCAGCCTTCGCATGGAATGCTGCATTCGAGCGGAGTGCAGCCTTCTTGCGGAGTGCAGCCTTCGCACGGAATGCAGCCTTCGCACGGAGTGCAGCCTTCGCACGGAGTGCAGCCTTCGCAAGGAGTGCAGCCTTCACAAGGAGTGCAGCCTTCGCAAGGAGTGCAGCCATCGCACGGAGTGCAGTTTTCGCACGGAGTGCAGCCTTCGCACGGAGTGAAACCTTCCCACGAAGTGCAGCCTTCGCATGTATTTCCGCCTTGGTATGGAGTGCAGCCTTCACATGGAGTGAAGCCTTCGCATGGAGTGCTGCCTTCGCACGAATCGCTGCTGTTGCACGGCGTGCACCCTTCGCATGGAGTGCAGCCATCGCACGGAGTGCTGCCATCGCACGGAGGGAAGCCTTCACACGGAGTGCAGCCTTCGCAAGGAGGGCAGCCTTCGCAAGGAGTGCAGCCTTCGCACGGATTGCAGCCTTCCCACGGAGTGCAGCCTTCGCACGGAGTGCAGCCTTCCCACGGAGTGCAGCCTTCGCACAGAGTGCAGCCTTCGCATGGAGTGCAGGCATCGCACGGAGTGCTGCCTTCGCACGGAGTGCAGCCTTCCCAAGGAGTGCAGCCTTCGCAAGGAGTGCAGGCTTCGCAGGGAGTGCAGCCTTCGCAAGGAGTGCTGCCTTCGCAAGGAGTGCTTCTTTCGCAAGGAGTTCTGATTCGCAAGGAGTGCTGCCTTTGCGAGGAGTGCTGCTTTCGCAAGGAGTGCTGATTCGCAAGGAGTGCTGCCTTTGCAAGGAGTGCTGCCTTTGCAAGGAGTGCTGCCTTCGCAAGGAGTGCTGCCTTCGCACGAATTGCAGCCTTCGCAGGGAGTGCAGCCTTCGCACGGACAGCAGCCTTCGCACGGAGTGCAGCCTTCCCAAGGAGTGCAGCCTTCGCAAGGAGTGCAGGCTTCACCGGGAGTGCAGCCTTCGCAAGGAGTGCTGCCTTCGCAAGGAGTGCTGCCTTCGCAAGGAGTGCTGATTCGCAAGGAGTGCTGCCTTTGCAAGGAGTGTTGCCTTCGCAAGGAGTGCTGCTTCGCAAGGTGTGCTGCTTCGCAAGGAGTGCTGCCTTCGCACGAATTGCAGCCATCGCAGGGAGAGCAGCCTTCGCACGGAGTGCAGCCTTCCCATGGAGAGCAGCCTTCGCACGGAGTGCAGCCCTCGCACTGAGTGCGGTCTTCGCACGGAGAGCAGTCTTCGCACGGAGTGCAGCCTTCGCACGGAATGCAGGCCTTCGCACAGAGTGCAGCGTTCCCACGGAATACAGCCTTTGCACGGAGTACAACCTTCGCAAGGAGTGCAGCCTTCACACGGAGTGCAGCCTTCGCACGGAGTGCAGCCTTAGCAAAGGACTGCAGCCTTCGCACAGAGTGCACCATTCGCAAGGACTGCAGCCTTCCCTCAGAATGCAGCCTTCGCAAGGAGTGCTGCCTTCACAAGGAGTGCTGCCTTCGCAAGGAGTGCTGCCTTTGCAAGGAGTGCTGCCATCACATGGAGTGCTGCCTTCGCAAGGAGTGTAGCTTTCGGACGGAGTGCACCCTACGCACGGAGTGCAGCCTTCGCAAGGACTGCAGCCTTCGCACAGAGTGCAGCATTCGCAGGGACTGCAGCCTTCGCACAGAGTGCAGCATACGCAAGGACTGCAGCTTTCGCACAGATTGCTGCCTTCGCAAGGAGTGCTGACTTCGCAAGGAGTGGCGCCTATGCAGGGAGTGCTGCCATCACAAGGAGTGCTGCCTTCGCAAGGAGTGCAGCCTTCACACGGAGAGCAGCATTCGCACGGAGTGCTGCCTTCGCACGGAATGCTGGCCTTCGCACAGAATGCAGCCTTCGCACGGAGTGCAGCCGTCGCACGGAGTGCAGCCTTCGCACGGAGTGCGGCCTTCGCACGGAGTGCAGCCTTCACACGGAGTGCAGCCTTCGCACGGAGTGCAGCCTTCGCACGGAGTGCAGCCTTTGCACAGGGTGCAGCCCTTGCACGGGGTGCATCCTTCACATGAAATGTAGTTTTCGCATGGATTGCAGTCTTCGTATGGAGTGCAACCTTCGCTCGGAGTGGAACCTTTCCTCGGAGTGCAACCGTCGCTCGGAGTGGAGCCTTCGCATGGAGTGCAGCGTTTGCATGGAGTGCAGCCTTCGCATGGAGGGCAGCCTTCGCATCGCATGCAGCCATCGCATGGATTGCAGCCTTCACATGGAGTGAAGCCTTCACACGGTGTGCTGCCTTCGCACGGAGTGCTGCTGTTGCACAGAGTGAAGCCTTCGCAAGGAGTGCAGCCATCGCCCGGAGTGTAGCCTTTGCACGGAGTGCAGCCTTCGCAAGGAGTGCAGCCTTCGCAAGGAATGCAGCCTTCGCACAGAGTGCAGCATTCGCAAGGACAGCAGCCTTCGCTCAGAGTGCAGCATTGGCAAGGACTGCAGTCTTCGCTCAGAGTGCAGCATTCGCAAGGACTGCTGCCTTCGCAAGGAGTGCTGCCTTCACACGGAGTGCTGCCTTCGCACGGAGTGCAGCCTTCGTAAGGAGAGCAGCCTTTGCACAGAGTGCAGTCTTTGCACAGAATGCAGCCTTTGCACGAGGTGCAGCCTTCACGTGAAATGCGGTTTTTGCATTGATTGCAGTCTTCGTATTTACTGCAACCTTTGCTCGGAGTGGAACCTTCGCTTGGAGTGCTACCTTCGCTCTGAGTGCAACCTTCGCTGGGAGTGCAACCTTCGCTGGGAGTGCAAACTTCGCTCGGAGTGCAGCCTTTGCATGGAGTGCAGCGTTTGCATGGGGTGCGCCCTTTGCATCGAGTGCAGACATCGCATGGAGTGCTGCCTTCGCGGGGAGTGCAGCCTTCGCACGGAGTGCATCCTTCGCAGGGAGTGCAGCCTTCACATGGAGTGCAGGATTTGCATGGAGTGCAGCCTTCGCATGGAGTGATACCTTCGCACGGAGTGCTGCTGTTGCAAGGAGTGCAGCCTTCGCATGGAGTGCAGCCTTCGCATGGAGTGCAGCCTTCGCATGGAGTGCAGCCTTCGCATGGAGTGCAGCCTTCGCACGGAGTCCTGCCTTCGCAAGGAGTGCAGGCTTCGCAGGGAGTGCAGCCTTCGCATGGAATGCTGCATTCGAGCGGAGTGCAGCCTTCTTGCGGAGTGCAGCCTTCGCACGGAATGCAGCCTTCGCAAGGAGTGCAGCCTTCACAAGGAGTGCAGCCTTCGCAAGGAGTGCAGCCATCGCACGGAGTGCAGTTTTCGCACGGAGTGCAGCCTTCGCACGGAGTGAAACCTTCCCACGAAGTGCAGCCTTCGCAAGGAGTGCTGCTTTCGCAAAGAGTGCTGCTTTCTCAAAGAGTGCCGATTCAAAGGAGTGCTTCCTTCGCAATGAGTGCTGCCTTCGAAGGAAAGCTGCCTTCGCAAGGAGTGCTGCCCTCACAAGGAGTGCTGCCTTCTCAAGGAGTGCTGCCTTCGCACGGAGTGGAGCCCTCGCATGGAGTGCAGGCATCGCACGGAGTGCTGCCTTCCCAAGGAGTGCAGCCTTCGCAAGGAGTGCAGGCTTCGCAGGGAGTGCAGCCTTCGCATGGAATGCTGCATTCGAGCGGAGTGCAGCCTTCTTGCGGAGTGCAGCCTTCGCACGGAATGCAGCCTTCGCACGGAGTGCAGCCTTCGCACGGAGTGCAGCCTTCGCAAGGAGTGCAGCCTTCACAAGGAGTGCAGCCTTCGCAAGGAGTGCAGCCATCGCACGGAGTGCAGTTTTCGCACGGAGTGCAGCCTTCGCACGGAGTGAAACCTTCCCACGAAGTGCAGCCTTCGCATGTATTTCCGCCTTGGTATGGAGTGCAGCCTTCACATGGAGTGAAGCCTTCGCATGGAGTGCTGCCTTCGCACGAATCGCTGCTGTTGCACGGCGTGCACCCTTCGCATGGAGTGCAGCCATCGCACGGAGTGCTGCCATCGCACGGAGGGAAGCCTTCACACGGAGTGCAGCCTTCGCAAGGAGGGCAGCCTTCGCAAGGAGTGCAGCCTTCGCACGGATTGCAGCCTTCCCACGGAGTGCAGCCTTCGCACGGAGTGCAGCCTTCCCACGGAGTGCAGCCTTCGCACAGAGTGCAGCCTTCGCATGGAGTGCAGGCATCGCACGGAGTGCTGCCTTCGCACGGAGTGCAGCCTTCCCAAGGAGTGCAGCCTTCGCAAGGAGTGCAGGCTTCGCAGGGAGTGCAGCCTTCGCAAGGAGTGCTGCCTTCGCAAGGAGTGCTTCTTTCGCAAGGAGTTCTGATTCGCAAGGAGTGCTGCCTTTGCGAGGAGTGCTGCTTTCGCAAGGAGTGCTGATTCGCAAGGAGTGCTGCCTTTGCAAGGAGTGCTGCCTTTGCAAGGAGTGCTGCCTTCGCAAGGAGTGCTGCCTTCGCACGAATTGCAGCCTTCGCAGGGAGTGCAGCCTTCGCACGGACAGCAGCCTTCGCACGGAGTGCAGCCTTCCCAAGGAGTGCAGCCTTCGCAAGGAGTGCAGGCTTCACCGGGAGTGCAGCCTTCGCAAGGAGTGCTGCCTTCGCAAGGAGTGCTGCCTTCGCAAGGAGTGCTGATTCGCAAGGAGTGCTGCCTTTGCAAGGAGTGTTGCCTTCGCAAGGAGTGCTGCTTCGCAAGGTGTGCTGCTTCGCAAGGAGTGCTGCCTTCGCACGAATTGCAGCCATCGCAGGGAGAGCAGCCTTCGCACGGAGTGCAGCCTTCCCATGGAGAGCAGCCTTCGCACGGAGTGCAGCCCTCGCACTGAGTGCGGTCTTCGCACGGAGAGCAGTCTTCGCACGGAGTGCAGCCTTCGCACGGAATGCAGGCCTTCGCACAGAGTGCAGCGTTCCCACGGAGTGCAGCCTTCGCACGGAGTGCAGCCTTCGCACGGAGTGCAGCCTTCGCGCAGAGTGAACCTAAGCATGGAGTGCAGCCTTCGCAAGGAGTGCAGCCTTCATAAGGAGCTCAGGCTTTCCAAGGAGTGCAGCCTTTGCACAGAATGTAGCCTTTGCACGTTGTGCATACTTTGCACGGGGTGCAGCCTTCACATGGAATGCAGTTTACGCATGGATTGCAGTCTTTGTACCGAGTGCAAACCTCGCTCGGAGTGAAACCTTCGCTCGGAGTGCAACCCTCACTCGGAGTGCAGCCTTCGCATGGAGGGCATTGTTTGCATGGAGTGCAGCCTTCGCGTGGAGGGCAGCCTTCGCATGGCGTGCAGCCATCGCACGGAGTGCCACCTTTGCACGGCGCGCAACCTTCACAAGGAGTGCAGCCTTCGCAAGGAGTGCAGCCTTCACAAGGAGTAAAGCCTTCGCAAGGAGTGCAGCATTCGCTAGCAGTGCTGCCCTCGCAAGGAGTGCTGCCTTCGTAAGGAGTGCTGCCTTTGCACGGAGTGCTGCCTTCGCAAGGATTGCTGCCTTTGCAAGGAGTTCTACCATCACAAGGAGTGCTGCCTTCGCAAGGAGTGCAGTCTTCGGACGGAGGGCAGCCTTCGCACGGACTGCAGCCTTTGCAAGGACTGCAGCCTTCGCACAGAGTGCAGCATTCGCAAGGACTGCAGCCCTCACACAGAGTGCAGCATTCGCAAGGACTGCAGCCTTCGCACAGAGTGCAGCTTTCGCAAGGAGTGCTGACTTCGCAAGGATTCTGCCTTCGCAAGGAGTGCTGTCTTCGCAAGGAGTGCTGCCATCACAAGGAGTGCTGCCTTCGCAAGGAGTGCAGCCATCAGACGGAGTGCGGCCTTCGCACGGAGTGCAACCTTTGCAAGGACTGCAGCCTTCGCACAGTGTGCAGCATTCGCAAGGACTGCAGCCTTCGTACAGTGTACAGCCTTCGCAAGGAGTGCTGCCTTCGGAAGGAGTGCTGCCTTCGCAAGGAGTGCTGCCTTCCAAGGAGTGCTGCCTTTGCAAGGAGTGGTGCCATCACAAGGAGTGCTGCCTTCGCAAGGAGTGCAGCCTTCGGACGGAGTGCAGCCTTCGCACAGAGTGCAGCATTCGCAAGGACTGCAGCGTTCGCTCTGCAGCATTGGCAAGTACTGCAGCCTTCGCTCAGAGTGCAGCATTCGCAAGGAGTGCTGCCTTCGCAAGGAGTGCTGCCTTTGCACGGAGTGCTGCCTTTGCACGGAATGCAGCCTTCGTAAGGAGAGCAGCCTTTGCACAGAGTGCAGTCTTTGCACAGAATCCAGCCTATGCACGGGGTGCAGCCTTCACATGAAATGTGGTTTTCGCATGGATTGCAGTCTTCGTATGTAGTGCAACCTTCGCTCGGAGTGGAACCTTCGCTTGGAGTGCTACCTTCGCTCGGAGTGCAACCTTCGCTGGGAGTGCAACCTTCGCTTGGAGTGCAACCTTCGCTCGGAATGCAGCCTTCGCATGGAGTGCAGCATTTGCATGGACTGCAGCCTCTGCATCGAGTGCAGACCACACGTGGAGTGCAGCATTTGCATGGAGTGCAGCCTTCGCATGGAGTGAAGCCTTCACACGGAGTGCTGCTGGTGCACGGAGTGCAGCCTTCACATGGAGTGCTGCCTTCGCATGGAGTGCAGCCATCGCATGGAGTGCAGCCTTTGCATTGAGTGAAGCCTTCACATGGAGTGGTGCCTTCGCACGAAGTCCTACTGTTGCACGGAGTGCAGCCTTCGCATGGGGTGCCGCCTTTGCATGGAGTGCAGCCATCGCACAGAGTGCAGCCTTTGCAAGGATTGTAACCTTCGCAAGGAGTGCAGCCTTCGCAAGGATTGCTGCCTTCGCACAGAGTGCAGCCTTCGCGAGGAGTGCTGCCTTCGCGAGGAGTGCTGCCTTCGCAAGGAGTGCTGCCTTCGCAAGGAGTGCTGCCTTTGCAAGGAGTGCTGCCATCACAAGGAGTGCTGCCATCGCAAGGAGTGCTGCCTTCGCAAGGGGTGCAGCCTTCGCATGGAGTGTAGCCTTCGCACGGAGTGCATCCTTCTGAGGGAGTGCAGCCTTCGCACGGAGTGCAGCCTTCGCACGGAGTACAGCCTTCGTAAGGAGAGCAGCCTTTGCACAGAGTGCAGTCTTTGCACAGAATGCAGCCTTTGCACAGAATGCAGCCTTCACATAAAATGCGGTTTTCGGATGGATTGGAGTCTTCGTATGGAGTGCAGCCTTCGCATGGAGTGCAGCCATCGCACAGAGTGCGGCCTTTGCACGGATTGCAACCTTCGCAAGGAGTGCTGCCTTCGCGAGGACTGCTGCCTTCGCAAGGAGTGCTGCCTTTGAAGGAGTGCTGCCATCACAAGGAGTGCTGACATCGCAAGGAGTGCTGCCTTCGCAAGGGGTGCAGCCTTCGCACAGAGTGTAGCCTTCGCACGGAGTGCAGCCTTCGCACGGTGTACAGCCTTCGTAAGGAGAGCAGCCTTTGCACAGAGTGCAGTCTTTGCACAGAATGCAGCCTTTGCACAGGGTGCAGCCTTCACATAAAATGCGGTTTTCGGATGGATTGGAGTCTTCGTATGGAGTGCAACCTTCGCTTGGAGTGGAACCTTTGCTTGGAGTGCTACCTTCACTCGGAGTGCAACCTTCGTTGGGAGTGAAACCTTCGCTGGGAGTGCAACCTTTGCTCGGAGTGCAGCCTTCGCATGGAGTGCAGCGTTTGCATGGGGTGCAGCCTTTGCATCGAGTGCAGACTTCACATGGAGTGCAGCATTTGCATGGAGTGCAGCCTTCGCATGGAGTGATGCCTTCGCACGGAGTGCTGCAGTTGCATGGAGTGCAGCCATCGCACGGAGTGCAGCCTTCGCAAGGACTGCAGCGTTCGCACAGAGTGCAGCATTCGCAAGGACTGCAGCCTTCGCACAGAGTGCAGCATTCGCAAGGACTGCAGGCTTCGCACAGAGTGCAGCATTCGCATGGACTGCAGCCTTCGCACAGAGTGCAGCCTTCGCAAGGAGTGCTTACTTCACAAGGAGTGCTGCCTTATCAAGGAGTGCTGCCTTTGCAAGGAGTGCTGCCATCACAAGGAGTGCTGCCTTCGCAAGGAGTGCAGCCTTCGGACAGAGTGCAGCCTCCACACGGAGTGCAGCCTTCGCAAGGACTGCAGCCTTCGCACAGAGTGCAGCATTCACAAGGACTGCAGCCTTCGCTCAGGGTGCAGCATTGGCAAGGACTGCAGCCTTCACTCAGAGTGCAGCATTCGCAAGGAGTGCTGCCTTCGCACGGAGTGCTGTCTTCGCACGGAGTGCAGCGTTCGTAAAGAGAGCAGCCTTTGCACAGAGTGCAGTCTTTGCACAGAATGCAGCCTTTGCACGGGGTGCAGCCTTCACATGAAATACGGTTTTCGCATAGATTGCTGTCTTCGTATGGAGTGCAACCTTCACACGGAGTGGAACCTTCGCTTGGAGTGCTACCTTCGCTCGCAGTGCAACCTTCACTGGGAGTGCAACCTTCACTCGGAGTGCAGCCTTTGCATGGAGTGCAGCGTTTCCATGGAGTGCAGCCTTTGCATCGAGTGCAGACTTCACAAGGAGTGCAGCATTTGCATGGAATACAGCCATCGCACAGAGTGCAGCCTTTGCACAGAGTGCAACCTTCGCAAGGAGTGCAGCCTTCGCAAGGAGTGCAGCTTTCGCTAGGAGTGCTGCCTTCGCAAGGAGTGCTGCCTTCGCAAGGAGTGCTGCCTTCGCAAGGAGTGCTGATTCGCAAGGAGTGCTGCCTTCGCAATGAGTGCTGCCTTCGCAAGGAGTGCTGCGTTTGCAAGAAGTGCTGCCATCACAAGGAGTGCTGCCTTCGCAAGGAGTGCAGCCTTCCGCCGGAGTGCAGCCCTCGCACGGAATACAGCCTTTGCACGGAGTGCAACCTTCGCAAGGAGTGGAGCATTCACACGGAGTGCAGCCTTCGCACGGAGTGCAGCCTTCGCAAGGACTGCAGCCTTCGCACAGAGTGCACCATTCGCAAGGACTGCAGCCTTCCCTCAGAATGCAGCCTTCGCAAGGAGTGCTGCCTTCACAAGGAGTGCTGCCTTCGCAAGGAGTGCTGCCTTTGCAAGGAGTGCTGCCATCACATGGAGTGCTGCCTTCGCAAGGAGTGTAGCTTTCGGACGGAGTGCACCCTACGCACGGAGTGCAGCCTTCGCAAGGACTGCAGCCTTCGCACAGAGTGCAGCATTCGCAGGGACTGCAGCCTTCGCACAGAGTGCAGCATACGCAAGGACTGCAGCTTTCGCACAGATTGCTGCCTTCGCAAGGAGTGCTGACTTCGCAAGGAGTGGCGCCTATGCAGGGAGTGCTGCCATCACAAGGAGTGCTGCCTTCGCAAGGAGTGCAGCCTTCACACGGAGAGCAGCATTCGCACGGAGTGCTGCCTTCGCACGGAATGCTGGCCTTCGCACAGAATGCAGCCCTCGAACGGAGTGCAGCCGTCGCACGGAGTGCAGCCTTCGCACGGAGTGCGGCCTTCGCACGGAGTGCAGGCTTCGCACGGAGTGCAGCCTTCGCACGGAGTGCAGCCTTCGCATGGAGTGCAGCCTTTGCACAGGGTGCAGCCTTTGCACGGGGTGCATCCTTCACATGAAATGTAGTTTTCGCATGGATTGCAGTCTTCATATGGAGTGCAACCTTCGGTCGGAGTGGAACCTTTCCTCGGAGTGCAACCGTCGCTCGGAGTGGAGCCTTCGCATGGAGTGCAGCATTTGCATGGAGTGCAGCCTTCGCATGGAGGGCAGCCTTCCTATGGCATGCAGCCATCTCATGGATTGCAGCCTTCACATGGAGTGAAGCCTTCACACGGTGTGCTGCCTTCGCACGGAGTGTAGCCTTTGCACGGAGTTCAGCCTTCGCAAGGAGTGCAGTCTTCGCAAGGAATGCAGCCTTCGCAAGGACTGCAGCCTTCGCACAGAGTGCAGCATTCGCAAGGACAGCAGCCTTCGCTCAGAGTGCAGCATTGGCCAGGACTGCAGTCTTCGCTCAGAGTGCAGCATTCGCAAGGATTGCTGCCTTCGCAAGGAGTGCTGCCTTCGCACGGAGTGCTGCCTTCGCACGGAGTGCACCCTTCGTAAGGAGAGCAGCCTTTGCACAGAGTGCAGTCTTTGCACAGAATGCAGCCTTTGCACGAGGTGCAGCCTTCACATGAAATGCGGTTTTCGCATTGATTGCAGTCTTCGTATTTACTGCAACCTTTGCTCGGAGTGGAACCTTCGCTTGGAGTGCTACCTTCGCTCTGAGTGCAACCTTCGCTGGGAGTGCAACCTTCGCTGGGAGTGCAACCTTCGCTGGGAGTGCAACCTTCGCTGGGAGTGCAACCTTCGCTCGGAGTGCAGCCTTCGCATGGAGTGCAGCGTTTGCATCGAGTGCAGCCATCGCATGGAGTGCTGCCTTCGCAGGGAGTGCAGCCTTCGCACGGAGTGCATCCTTCGCAGGGAGTGCAGCCTTCACATGGAGTGCAGGATTTGCATGGAGTGCAGCCTTCGCATGGAGTGATACCTTCGCACGGAGTGCTGCTGTTGCACGGAGTGCAGCCTTCGCATGGAGTGCAGCCTTCGCATGGAGTGCAGCCTTCGCATGGAGTGCAGCCTTCGCACGGAGTGCTGCCTTCGACGGAGTGCATCCTTCGCAGGGAGTGCAGCCTTCACACGGAGTGCATCCTTCGCAGGGAGTGCAGCCTTCGCACGGAGTGCATCCTTCGCAGGGGGTGCAGACATCTCACGGAGTGCATCCTTCCCTGGGAGTGCTGCCTTCGCAAGGAATGCTGCCTTCGCAAGGAGTGCTGCTTTCGCAAAGAGTGCTGCTTTCTCAAGGAGTGCCGATTCGAATGAGTGCTTCCTTCGCAATGAGTGCTGCTTTCGAAGGAAAGCTGCCTTCACAAGGAGTGCTGCCCAAGCAAGGAGTGCTGCCTTCTCAAGGAGTGCTGCCTTTGCACGGAGTGCAGCATTCGCACGGTGTGCAGCCTTCGCACGAGGTGCAACCTTGGCTCAGAGTGCAGCCTTCGCTCGGAGTGCAACCTTCGCTCAGAGTGCAACCTTCGCTCGGAGTGTAGCCCTCACATGGAGTGCAGCGTTTGCGTGGAGTGCAGCCTTCGCACGGAGTGCAGCCATCGCACAGAGTGCGGCCTTCGCACGGAGTGCAGCCTTCGCACGGTATGCAGTCTTTGCACGGACTGCAGACCTCACGCGGAGCGCAGCCTTCCCACGGAGTGCAGCCTTCACATGGAGTGCAGCCTTCGCACGGAGTGCAGCCTTCACAGGGAGTGCAGCCCTCGCATGGAGTGCAGCCTTCGCAAGGAGTGCAGCCTTCGCAAGGAGTGCAGCCTTCGCAAGGAGTGCAGCCATCGCACGGAGTGCAGTTTTCGCACGTAGTGCAGCCTTCGCACGGAGTGAAGCCTTCCCATGAAGTGCAGCCTTCGCATGGAGTGCCGCCTTCGCAAGGAGTGCAGCCATCGCACGGAGTGCAGTTTTCGCATGGAGTGCAGCCATCGCACGGAGTGCTGCCATCGCACGGAGGGAAGCCTTCACACGGAGTGCAGCCTTCGCAAGCAGGGCAGCCTTCGCACGGAGTGCAGCCTTCGCAAGGAGTGCAGCCATCGCACGGAGTGCAGCCTTCGCATGGAGTGCAGCCATCGCATGGAGTGCAGCATACGCATGGATTGAAGCCTACACATGGAGTGCTGCCTTCGCACAAAGTGCTGCTGTTGCACGGAGTGCAGCCTTCGTATGAAGTGCAGCCTTTGTATGGAGTGCAGCCATCGTACAGAGTGCAGCCTTTGCACGGAGTGCAACCTTCGCAAGGAGTGCAGCCATCGCAAGGAGTGCAGCCTTCGCTAGCAGTGCTGCCTTCGCAAGGAGTGCTGCCTTCACAAGGAGTGTTGCTTTCGCAAGGAGTGCTGATTCGCAAGGAGTGCTACCTTCGCAATGAGTGCTGCCTTCGCAAGGAGAGCTGCCTGCGAAAGGAGTGCTGCCCCCGCAAGGAGTGCTGCCTTCGTAAGGAGTGCTGCCTTTGCTCGGAGTGCTGCCTTCGCAAGGAGTGCTGCCTATGCAAGGAGTGCTACCATCACAAGGGGTGCTGCCTTCGCAAGGAGTGCGGCCTTCGGACGGAGTGCAGCCTTCGGACGGAGGGCAGCCTTCGCACGGAGTGCAACCTTTGCAAGGACTGCAGCCTTCACACAGAGTGCAGCATTCGCAAGGACTCCAGCCTCCACACAGAGTGAAGCATTCGCAAGAACTGCAGCCTTCGCACAGAGTGCAGCATTCGCAAGGACTGTAGCCTTCGCACAGAGTGCAGCCTTCGCAAAGAGTGTTGACTTCGCAAGGAGTGCTGCCTTTGCAAGAAGTGCTGCTTTCGCACGGAGTGCAGCCTTCGCACGGAGTGGAGCCTTCGCATGGATTGCAGCCTTTGCGCGGAATGCGGCATTCGTGCGGAGTGCAGCCTTCGCGCAGAGTGCAGCCTTCGCACGGAATGAAGCATTTGCATGAGGTGCAGCCTTGGCTCGGAGTGCAGACTTCGCTCGGAGTGCAACCTTCGCTCGGCGTGCAACCTTCGCTCGGAGTGCAACATTCGCATGGAGTGCTGCGTTTGCGTGGAGTGCAGCCTTCGCACGGAGTGCAGCCATCGCACGCAGTGCCGCCTTCGCACGGAGTGCAGCCTTCGCACGGAGTGCAGCCTTTGCACAGAGTGCAGACCTCACACGGTGTGCAGCCTTCCCACGGAGTGCAGCCTCCCCACGGAGTGCAGCCTTTGCACGGAGTGCAGCCTTCGCACGGAGTGCAGCCTTCGCAGGGAGTGCAGCCTTCGCAGGGAGTGCAGCCTTCGCACGGAGTGCAGCCTTCACAAGGAGTGCAGCCTTCGCAAGGACTGCAGCCTTCGCAAGGAGTGCAGCCTTCGCAAGGAGTGCTGCCTTCGCACGAAGTGCTGCTGTTGCACGGCATGCACCCTTCGCATGGAGTGCAGCCATCGCACGGAGTGCTGCCATCGCATGGAGGGAAGCCTTCACACGGAGTGCAGCCTTGACAAGGAGTGCTGCCTTCGCAAGGAGTGCTGCCTTCGCAAGGAGTGCTGGCTTCGAAGGAGTGATGCCTTCACAAGGAGTGCTGCCTTCGCAAGGAGTGCTGCCTTCGCAAGGAGTGCAGCCTTCGCAAGGACTGCAGCCTTCGCACAGAGTTCAGCCTTCGCAAGGACTGCAGCCTTCACACAGAATGCAGCCTTCTCATGGAGTGCTGCCTTCACAAGGAGTGCTGCCTTCGCAAGGAGTGCTGCCTTCGCACGAATTGCAGCCTTCGCAGGGAGTGCAGCCTTCGCACGGAGTGCTGCCTTCCCAGGGAGTGCTGCCTTTGCAAGGAGTTCTACCATCACAAGGAGTGCTGCCTTCGCAAGGAGTGCAGCCTTCGGACGGAGGGCAGCCTTCGCACGGAGTGCAGCCTGTGCAAGGACTGCAGCCTTCGCACAGAGTGCAGCATTCGCAAGGACTGCAGCCTTCACACAGAGTGCAGCATTCGCATGGACTGCAGCCTTCGCACAGAGTACAGCATTCGCAAGGACTGCAGCCTTCGCACAGAGTGCAGCTTTCGCAAGGAGTGCTGATTTCGCAAGGATTCTGCCATCGCAAGGTGTGCTGTCTTCGCAAGGAGTGCTGCCATCACAAGGAGTGCTGCCTTCGCAAGGAGTGCAGCCTTCAGATGGAGTGCGGCGTTCGCACGGAGTGCAACCTTTGCAAGGACTGCAGCCTTCGCACAGAGTGCAGCATTCGCAAGGACTGCAGCCTTCGCACAGTGTACAGCCTTCGCAAGGAGTGCTGCCTTCGGAAGGAGTGCTGCCTTCGCAAGGAGTGCTGCCTTTGCAAGGAGTGCTGCCATTACAAGGAGTGCTGCCTTCGCAAGGAGTGCAGCCTTCGGACGGAGTGCAGCCTTCGCACAGAGTGCAGCATTCGCAAGGACTGCAGCGTTCGCTCTGCAGCATTGGCAAGTACTGTAGCCTTCGCTCAGAGTGCAGCATTCGCAAGGAGTGCTGCCTTCGCAAGGAGTGCTGCCTTCGCACGGAGTGCTGCCTTTGCACGGAGTGCAGCCTTCGTAAGGAGTGCAGCCTTTCCACAGAGTGCAGTCTTTGCACAGAATGCAGCCTTTGCACAGGGTGCAGCCTTCACATAAAATGCGGTTTTCGAATGGATTGGAGTCTTCGTATGGAGTGCAGCCTTCGCATGGAGTGCAGCCATCACACAGAGTGCAGCCTTTGCATTCAGTGAAGCCTTCACATGGAGTGCCGCCTTCGCATGGAGTGCAGCCATCGCACAGAGTGCAGCCTTAGCAAGGATTGTAACCTACGCAAGGTGTGCAGCCTTCGCAAGGAGTGCTGCCTTCGCACAGAGTGCAGCCTTCGCGAGGAGTGCTGCCTTCACGAGGAGTGCTGCCTTTGCAAGGAGTGCTGCCTTTGCAAGGATTGCTGCCATCACAAGGAGTGCTGCCATCGCAAGGAGTGCTGCCTTCGCAAGGGGTGCAGCCTTCGCATGGAGTGTAGCCTTCGCACGGAGTGCATCCTTCGCAGGGAGTGCAGCCTTCGCACGGAGTGCAGCCTTCGCACGGAGTACAGCCTTCGTAAGGAGAGCAGCCTTTGCACAGAGTGCAGTCTTTGCACAGAATGCAGCCTTTGCACAGGGTGCAGCCTTCACATATTATGCGGTTTTCGGATGGATTGGAGTCTTCGTATGGAGTGTAGCCTTCGCATGTAGTGAAGCCTTCACATGGAGTGCTGCCTTCGCACGAAGTGCTGCTGTTGCACGGAGTGCAGCCTTTGCATGGAGTGCAGCCTTCGCATGGAGTGCAGCCATCGCACAGAGTGCAGCCTTTGCAGAGAGTGCAAACTTCGCAAGGACTGCAGCCTTCGCACAGAGTGCAGCATTCGCAGGGACTGCAGCCTTCGCACAGAGTGCAGCATACGCAAGGACTGCAGCTTTCGCACAGATTGCTGCCTTCGCAAGGAGTGCTGACTTCGCAAGGAGTGCAGCCTTTGCACAGGGTGCAGCCCTTGCACGGGGTGCATCCTTCACATGAAATGTAGTTTTTGCATGGATTGCAGTATTCGTATGGAGTGCAACCTTCGCTCGGAGTGGAACCTTTCCTCGGAGTGCAACCGTCGCTCGGAGTGGAGCCTTCGCATGGAGTGCAGCGTTTGCATGGAGTGCAGCCTTCGCATGGAGGGCAGCCTTCGCATCGCATGCAGCCATCGCATGGATTGCAGCCTTCACATGGAGTGAAGCCTTCACACGGTGTGCTTCCTTCGCACGGAGTGCTGCTGTTGCACAGAGTGAAGCCTTCGCAAGGAGTGCAGCCATCGCCCGGAGTGTAGCCTTTGCACGGAGTGCAGCCTTCGCAAGGAGTGCAGCCTTCGCAAGGAATGCAGCCTTCGCACAGAGTGCAGCATTCGCAAGGACAGCAGCCTTCGCTCAGAGTGCAGCATTGGCAAGGACTGGAGTCTTCGCTCAGAGTGCAGCATTCGCAAGGAGTGCTGTCTTCGCAAGGAGTGCTGCCTTCACACGGAGTGCTGCCTTCGCACGGAGTGCAGCCTTCGTAAGGAGGGCAGCCTTTGCACAGAGTGCAGTCTTTGCACAGAATGCAGCCTTTGCACAAGGTGCAGCCTTCACATGAAATGCGGTTTTCGCATTGATTGCAGTCTTCGTATTTACTGCAACCTTTGCTCGGAGTGGAACCTTCGCTTGGAGTGCTACCTTCGCTCTGAGTGCAACCTTCGCTGGGAGTGCAACCTTCGCTGGGAGTGCAAACTTCGCTCGGAGTGCAGCCTTTGCATGGAGTGCAGCGTTTGCATGGGGTGCGCCCTTTGCATCGAGTGCAGCCATCGCATGGATTGCTGCCTTCGGGGGGAGTGCAGCCTTCGCACGGAGTGCATCCTTCGCTGGGAGTGCAGCCTTCACATGGAGTGCAGGATTTGCATGGAGTGCACCCTTCGCATGGAGTGATACCTTCGCACGGAGTGCTGCTGTTGCACGGAGTGCAGCCTTCGCATGGAGTGCAGCCTTCGCATGGAGTGCAGCCTTCGCATGGAGTGCAGCCTTCGCACGGAGTCCTGCCTTCGACGGAGTGCATCCTTCGCAGGGAGTGCAGCCTTCGCATGGAGTGCATCCTTCGCAGGGAGTGCAGACTTCTCACGGAGAGCATCCTTCCCTGGGAGTGCTGCCTTCGCAAGGAATGGTGCCTTCGCAACGAGTGCTGCTTTCGCAAAGAGTGCTGCTTTCTCAAGGAGTGCCGATTAAAAGGAGTGCTTCCTTCGCAATGAGTGCTGCCTTCGAAGGAAAGCTGCCTTCGCCACGAGTGCTGCCCTCACAAGGAGTGCTGCCTTCTCAAGGAGTGCTGCCTTCGCACGGAGTGCTGCTTTCGCATGGAGTGCAGCCTTCGCACGGAGTGGAGCCCTCGCACGGATTGCAGCCTTCGCATGGAATGCTGCATTCGAGCGGAGTGCAGCCTTCGTGCGGAGTGCAGCCTTCGCACGGAGTGCAGCATTCGCACGGTGTGCAGCCTTCGCACGAGGTGCAACCTTGGCTCAGAGTACAGCCTTCGCTCGGAGTGCAACCTTCGCTCGGAGTGCAAACTTCGTTCGGCGTGCAGCCCTCGCATGGAGTGCAGCGTTTGCGTGGAGTGCAGCCTTCGCACAGATTGCAGCCATCGCACAGAGTGCGTCCTTCGCACGGAGTGCAGCCTTCGCACGGAGTGCAGCCTTTGCACGGACTGCAGACCTCACACGGAGTGCAGCCTTCCCACGGAGTGCAGCCTTCACACGGAGTGCAGCCTTCGCACGGAATGCAGCCTTCGCACGGAGTGCAGCCTTCGCATGGAGTGCAGCCTTCTCAAGGAGTGCAGCCTTCACAAGGAGTGCAACCTTCGCAAGGAGTGCAGCCATCGCACGGAGTGCAGTTTTCGCACGGAGTGCAGCCTTCGCACAGAGTGAAGCCTTCCCACGAAGTGCAGCCTTCGCATGTATTTCCGCCTTGGTATGGAGTGCAGCCTTCACATGGAGTGAAGCCTTCGCATGGAGTGCTGCCTTCGCACGAATCGCTGCTGTTGCACGGCGTGCACCCTTCGCATGGAGTGCAGCCATCGCACGGAGGGAAGCCTTCACACGCAGTGCAGCCTTCGCAAGGAGGGCAGCCTTCGCAAGGAGTGCAGCCTTCGCACGGATTGCAGCCTTCCCACGGAGTGCAGCCTTCGCAAGGACTGCAGCCTTCGCTCAGAGTTCAGCCTTCGCAAGGACTGCAGCCTTCACACAGAATGTAGCCTTCTCATGGAGTGCTGCCTTCGCAAGGAGTGCTGCCTTTGCAAGGAGTGTTGGCTTCGCAAGGATTGCTGCCTTCACAAGCAGTGCTGCCTTCGCAAGGAGTGCTGCCATCGCAAGGAGTGCTGCCTTCGAAAGGAGTGCTGCCTTCGCAAGAAGTGCTGCCTGCACATGGAGTGCTGCCTTCACACGAAGTGCTGCTGTTGCACGGAGTGCAGCCTTCGCATGGACTGCAGCCTTCACAAGGGGTGGAGCCATGGCACGGAGTGCAGCCTTTGCACGGAGTGCAGCCTTTGCACGGAGTGCAGCCTTCGCAAGGAGTGCAGCCTTCGCAAGGAGTGCTGCCTTCGCAAGGAGTGCTGATTCGCAAGGAGTGCTGCCTTCGCAAGGAGAGCTGCCTTTGCAAGGAGAGCTGCCTTCTTAAGGAGTGCTGCCTTCATCAAGGACTGCTGCCTTCACAACGCGTGCTCCATTCGCAAGGAGTGCTGCCTTCGCATGGGGTGCAGGCCGTCACATGGAGTGCAGCCTTCGCACAGAGTGCAGCCTTAGCACAGAGGGCAGCCTTCGCACGGAGTGCAGCCTTCGCACGGAGTGCAGCCTTCCCACGGAGTGCAGCCTTCGCACGGAGTGCAGCCTTCGCACGGAGTGCAGCCATCGCACGGAGTGCTGCCTTCGTACGGATTGCAGCCTTCCCAAGGAGTGCAGCCTTCGCAAGGAGTGCAGGCTTCGCAGGGAGTGCAGCCTTCGCAAGGAGTGCTGCCTTCGCAAGGAGTGCTTCTTTCGCAAGGAGTGCTGATTCGCAAGGAGTGCTGCCTTTGCAAAGAGTGCTGCCTTCGCAAGGAGTGCTGATTCGCAAGGAGTGCTGCCTTTGCAAGGAGTGCTGCCTTTGCAAGGAGTGCTGCCTTCGCAAGGAGTGCTGCCTTCGCACAAATTGCAGCCTTCGCAGGGAGTGCAGCCTTCGCACGGACAGCGGCCTTTGCACGGAGTGCAGCCTTCCCAAGGAGTGCAGCCTTCGCAAGGAGTGCAGCCTTCGCACGGACAGCAGCCTTCGCACGGAGTGCAGCCTTCCCAAGGAGTGCAGCCTTCGCAAGGAGTGCTGATTCGCAAGGAGTGCTGCCTTTGCAAGGAGTGTTGCCTTCGCAAGGAGTGCTGCTTCGCAAGGAGTGCTGCTTCGCAAGGAGTGCTGCCTTCGCACGAATTGCAGCCTTCGCACGGAGTGCAGCCTTCCCATGGAGTGCAGCCTTCGCACGGAGTGCAGCCCTCGCACTGAGTGCGGTCTTCGCACGGAGAGCAGCCTTCGCACGGAGTGCAGCCTTCGCACGGAATGCAGGCCTTCGCACAGAGTGCAGCGTTCCCACGGAGTGCAGCCTTCACATGGAGTGCAGCCTTCGCATGGAGTGCAGCGTTTGCATCGAGTGCAGACCTCACACGGAGTGCAGCCTTCCCACGGAGTGCAGCCTCCCCACGGAGTGCAGCCTTTGCACGGAGTGCAGCCTTCGCACGGAGTGCAGCCTTCGCAGGGAGTGCAGCCTTCGCAGGGAGTGCAGCCTTCGCACGGAGTGCAGCCTTCACAAGGAGTGCAGCCTTCGCAAGGACTGCAGCCTTCGCAAGGAGTGCAGCCTTCGCAAGGAGTGCAGCCTTCGCACGGAGTGCAGCCTTCGCACGGAGTGAAGCCTTCCCACGGAGCGCAGCCTTCGCATGGAGTGCTGCCTTGGCATGGAGTGCAGCCTTCACATGGAGTGAAGCCTTCGCATGGAGTGCTGCCTTCACAAGGAGTGCTGCCTTCGCAAGGAGTGCTGCCTTCGCATGAATTGCAGCCTTCGCAGGGAGTGCAGCCTTCGCACGGAGTGCTGCCTTCCCAGGGAGTGCTGCCTTTGCAAGGAGTTCTACCATCACAAGGAGTGCTGCCTTCGCAAGGAGTGCAGCCTTCGGACGGAGGGCAGCCTTCGCACGGAGTGCAGCCTTTGCATTCAGTGAAGCCTTCACATGGAGTGGTGCCTTCGCACGAAGTCCTGCTGTTGCACGGAGTGCAGCCTTCGCATGGAGTGCCGCCTTCGCATGGAGTGCAGCCATCGTACAGAGTGCAGCCTTTGCACGGAGTGCAACCTTCGCAAGGAGTGCAGCCATCGCAAGGAGTGCAGCCTTCGCTAGCAGTGCTGCCTTCGCAAGGAGTGCTGCCTTCACAAGGAGTGTTGCTTTCGCAAGGAGTGCTGATTCGCAAGGAGTGCTACCTTCGCAATGAGTGCTGCCTTCGCAAGGAGAGCTGCCTGCGAAAGGAGTGCTGCCCCCGCAAGGAGTGCTGCCTTCGTAAGGAGTGCTGCCTTTGCTCGGAGTGCTGCCTTCGCAAGGAGTGCTGCCTATGCAAGGAGTGCTACCATCACAAGGGGTGCTGCCTTCGCAAGGAGTGCAGCCTTCGGACGGAGTGCAGCCTTCGGACGGAGGGCAGCCTTCGCACGGAGTGCAACCTTTGCAACGACTGCAGCCTTCGCACAGAGTGCAGCATTCGCAAGGACTGCAGCCTCCACACAGAGTGCAGCATTCGCAAGAACTGCAGCCTTCGCACAGAGTGCAGCATTCGCAAGGACTGCAGCCTTCGCACAGAGTGCAGCCTTCGCAAAGAGTGCTGACTTCGCAAGGAGTGCTGCCTTTGCAAGAAGTGCTGCTTTCGCACGGAGTGCAGCCTTCGCACGGAGTGGAGCCTTCGCATGGATTGCAGCCTTCGCGCGGAATGCGGCATTCGTGCGGAGTGCAGCCTTCGCGCAGAGTGCAGCCTTCGCACGGAATGCAGCATTTGCATGAGGTGCAGCCTTGGCTCGGAGTGCAGCCTTCGCTCGGAGTGCAACCTTCGCTCGCCGTGCAACCTTCGCTCGGAGTGCAACCTTCGCATGGAGTGCTGCGTTTGCATGGAGTGCAGCCTTCGCACGGAGTGCAGCCATCGCACGGAGTGCCGCCTTCGCACGGAGTGCAGCCTTCGCACGGAGTGCAGCCTTTGCACAGAGTGCAGACCTCACACAGAGTGCAGCCTTCCCACGGAGTGCAGCCTCCCCACGGAGTGCAGCCTTTGCACGGAGTGCAGCCTTCGCACGGAGTGCAGCCTTCGCAGGGAGTGCAGCCTTCGCAGGGAGTGCAGCCTTCGCACGGAGTGCAGCCTTCACAAGGAGTGCAGCCTTCGCAAGGACTGCAGCCTTCGCAAGGAGTGCAGCCTTCGCAAGGAGTGCAGCCTTCGCACGGAGTGCAGCCTTCGCACGGAGTGAAGCCTTCCCACGGAGCGCAGCCTTCGCATGGAGTGCTGCCTTGGCATGGAGTGCAGCCTTCACATGGAGTGAAGCCTTCGCATGGAGTGCTGCCTTCACGAGGAGTGCTGCCTTCGCAAGGAGTGCTGCCTTCGCATGAATTGCAGCCTTCGCAGGGAGTGCAGCCTTCGCACGGAGTGCTGCCTTCCCAGGGAGTGCTGCCTTTGCAAGGAGTTCTACCATCACAAGGAGTGCTGCCTTCGCAAGGAGTGCAGCCTTCGGACGGAGGGCAGCCTTCGCACGGAGTGCAGCCTTTGCATTCAGTGAAGCCTTCACATGGGGTGGTGCCTTCGCACGAAGTCCTGCTGTTGCACGGAGTGCAGCCTTCGCATGGAGTGCCGCCTTCGCATGGAGTGCAGCCATCGCACAGAGTGCAGCCTTTGCAAGGATTGTAACCTACACAAGGTGTGCAGCCTTCGCAAGGAGTGCTGCCTTCGCACAGAGTGCAGCCTTCGCGAGGAGTGCTGCCTTCACGAGGAGTGCTGCCTTTGCAAGGAGTGCTGCCTTTGCAAGGAGTGCTGCCATCACAAGGAGTGCTGCCATCGCAAGGAGTGCTGCCTTCGCAATGGGTGCAGCCTTCGCATGGAGTGTAGCCTTCGCACGGAGTACAGCCTTCGTAAGGAGAGCAGCCTTTGCACAGAGTGCAGTCTTTGCACAGAATGCAGCCTTTGCACAGGGTGCAGCCTTCACATATTATGCGGTTTTCGGATGGATTGGAGTCTTCGTATGGAGTGTAGCCGTCGCATGGAGTGCAGCCATCGCACAGAGTGCAGCCTTTGCACGGATTGTAACCTTCGCAAGGAGTGCAGCCTTCGCAAGGAGTGCTGCCTTCGCACAGAGTGCAGCCTTCGCGAGGAGTGCTGCCTTCGCGAGGAGTGCTGCCTTCGGAAGGAGTGCTGCCTTTGCAAGGAGTGCTGCCATCACAAGGAGTGCTGCCATCGCAAGGAGTGCTGCCATCGAAAGGGGTGCAGCCTTCCCATGGAGTGTAGCCTTCGCACGGAGTGCATCCTTCGCAGGGAGTGCAGCCTTCGCACGGAGTGCAGCCTTCACACGGAGTGCAGCCTTCGCACGGAGTACAGCCTTCGTAAGGAGAGCAGCCTTAGCACAGAGTGCAGTCTTTGCACAGAATGCAGCCTTTGCACAGGGTGCAGCCTTCACATAAAATGCGGTTTTCGGATGGATTGGAGTCTTCGTATGGAGTGCAACCTTCGCTTCGAGTGATGACTTCGCACGGAGTGCTGCTGTTGCATGGAGTGCAGCCATCGCACCGAGTGCAGCCTTCGCAAGGACTGCAGTGTTCGCACAGAGTGCAGCATTTGCAAGGACTGCAGCCTTCGCACAGAGTGCAGCATTCGCAAGGACTGCAGGCTTCGCACAGAGTGCAGCATTCGCAACGCCTGCAGCCTTCGCACAGAGTGCAGCCTTCGCAAGGAGTGCTGCCATCACAAGGACTGCTGCCTTCGCAAGGAGTGCAGCCTTCGGACAGAGTGCAGCCTCCACATGGAGTGCAGCCTTCGCAAGGACTGCAGCCTTTGCACAGAGTGCAGCATTCGCAAGGACTGCAGCCTTCGCTCAGAGTGCAGCATTGGCAAGGACTGCAGCCTTCACTCAGAGTGCAGCATTCGCAAGGAGTGCTGCCTTCGCACGGAGTGCTGTCTTCGCATGGAGTGCAGCCTTCGTAAAGAGAGCAGCCTTTGCACAGAGTGCAGTCTTTGCACAGAATGCAGCCTTTGCACGGGGTGCAGCCTTCACATGAAATGCGGTTTTCGCATAGATTGCTGTCTTCGTATGGAGTGCAACCTTCACTCGGAGTGGAACCTTCGCTTGGAGTGCTACCTTCGCTCGGAGTGCAACCTCCACTGGGAGTGCAACCTTCGCTCGGAGTGCAGCCTTTGCATGGAGTGCAGCGTTTCCATGCAGACTTCACAAGGAGTGCAGCATTTGCATGGAGTGCAGCCTTCACATGGAGTGATGCCTTCACACGGATTGCTGCTGGTGCACGGAGTGCAACCTTCGCATGGAGTGCAGCCTTCGCATGGAGCGCAGCCATCGCATGGAGTGCAGCCTTCGCATGGAGTGAAGCCTTCACATGGAGTGCTGCCTTCGCACGAAGTGCTGCTGTTGCACGGAGTGCAGCCTTTGCATGGAGTGCAGCCTTCGCATGGAGTGCAGCGATCGCACAGAGTGCAGCCTTTGCAGAGAGTGCAACCTTCGCAAGGAGTGCAGCCTTCGCAAGGAGTGCAGCCTTCGCAAGGAGTGCAGCCTTCGCTAGGAGTGCTGCCTTCGCAAGGAGTGCTGCTTTCGCAAGGAGTGCTGCTTTCGCAAGGAGTGCTGATTCGCAAGGAGTGCTGCCTTCGCAATGAGTGCTGCCTTCTCAAGGAGAGCTGCCTTCGCAAGGAGTGCTGCCTTTGCAAGAAGTGCTGCCATCACAAGGAGTGCTGCCTTCGCAAGGAGTGCAGCCTTCGGACGGAGTGCAGCCCTCGCACGGAATACAGCCTTTGCACGGAGTACAACCTTCGCAGGGAGTGCAGACTTCTCACGGAGTGCATCCTTCCCTGGGAGTGCTGCCTTCGCAAGGAATGCTGCCTTCGCAAGGAGTGCTGCTTTAGCACAGAGGGCAGCCTTCGCACGGAGTGAAGCCTTCCCATGGAGTGCAGCCTTCGCACGGAGTGCAGCCTTCGCACGGAGTGCAGCCATCGCACGGAGTGCTGCCTTCGCACGGAGTGCAGCCTTCCCAAGGAGTGCAGCCTTCGCAAGGAGTGCAGGCTTCGCAGGGAGTGCAGCCTTCGCAAGGAGTGCTGCCTTCGCAAGGAGTGCTTCTTTCGCAAGGAGTGCTGATTCGCAAGGAGTGCTGCCTTTGCAAGGAGTGCTGCCTTCGCAAGGAGTGCTGATTCGCAAGGAGTGCTGCCTTTGCAAGGAGTGCTGCCTTTGCAAGGAGTGCTGCCTTCACAAGGAGTGCTGCCTTCGCACAAATTGCAGCCTTCGCAGGGAGTGCAGCCTTCGCACGGAGAGCAGCCTTCGCACGGAGTGCAGCCTTCCCAAGGAGTGCAGCCTTCGCAAGGAGTGCAGGCTTCGCAAGGACTGCAGCCTTCGCTCAGGGTGCAGCATTGGCAAGGACTGCAGCCTTCACTCAGAGTGCAGCATTCGCAAGGAGTGCTGCCTTCGCAAGGAGTGCTGCCTTCGCACGGAGTGCTGTCTTCGCACAGAGTGCAGCGTTCGTAAAGAGAGCAGCCTTTGCACAGAGTGCAGTCTTTGCACAGAATGCAGCCTTTGCACGGGGTGCAGCCTTCACATGAAATGCGGTTTTCGCATAGATTGCTGTCTTCGTATGGAGTGCAACCTTCACTCGGAGTGGAACCTTCGCTTGGAGTGCTACCTTCGCTCGCAGTGCAACCTTCACTGGGAGTGCAACCTTCACTCGGAGTGCAGCCTTTGCATGGAGTGCAGCGTTTCCATGGAGTGCAGCCTTTGCATCGAGTGCAGACTTCACAAGGAGTGCAGCATTTGCATGGAGTGCAGCCTTCACATGGAGTGATGCCTTCACACGGAGTGCTGCTGGTGCACGGAGTGCAACCTTCGCATGGAGTGCAGCCTTCGCATGGAGTGCAGCCATCGCATGGAGTGCAGCCTTCGCATGGAGTGAAGCCTTCACATGGAGTGCTGCCTTCGCACGAAGTGCTGCTGTTGCACGGAGTGCAGCCTTCGCATGGAGTGCAGCCTTCGCATGGAGTACAGCCATCGCACAGAGTGCAGCCTTTGCACAGAGTGCAACCTTCGCAAGGAGTGCAGCCTTCGCAAGGAGTGCAGCTTTCGCTAGGAGTGCTGCCTTCGCAAGGAGTGCTGCCTTCGCAAGGAGTGCTGCCTTCGCAAGGAGTGCTGATTCGCAAGGAGTGCTGCCTTCGCAATGAGTGCTGCCTTCTCAAGGAGAGCTGCCTTCGCAAGGAGTGCTGCC
Source organism: Schistocerca nitens (assembly GCF_023898315.1). Taxonomy (NCBI): domain Eukaryota; kingdom Metazoa; phylum Arthropoda; class Insecta; order Orthoptera; family Acrididae; genus Schistocerca; species Schistocerca nitens. The sequence continues at coordinate 178,015,842 of NC_064625.1, read as the reverse complement.
TTTGCAAGAAGTGCTGCCATCACAAGGAGTGCTGCCTTCGCAAGGAGTGCAGCCTTCCGCCGGAGTGCAGCCCCCGCACGGAATACAGCCTTTGCACGGAGTGCAACCTTCGCAAGGAGTGGAGCCTTCGCACGGAGTGCAGCCTTCGCACGGAGTGCAGCCTTCGCAAGGACTGCAGCCTTCGCACAGAGTGCACCATTCGCAAGGACTGCAGCCTTCCCTCAGAATGCAGCCTTCGCAAGGAGTGCTGCCTTCACAAGGAGTGCTGCCTTCGCAAGGAGTGCTGCTTTTGCAAGGAGTGCTGCCATCACATGGAGTGCTGCCTTCGCAAGGAGTGTAGCCTTCGTACGGAGTGCAGCCTTCGCACGGAGTGCAGCCTTCGCAAGGACTGCAACCTTCACACAGAGTGCAGCATTCGCAGGGACTGCAGCCTTCGCACAGAGTACATCATTCACAAGGACTGCAGCTTTCGCACAGATTGCTGCCTTCGCAAGGAGTGCTGACTTCGCAAGGAGTGCTGCCTTTGCAAGGAGTGTAGCCTTCGTACGGAGTGCAGCCTTCGCACGGAGTGCAGCCTTCGCAAGGACTGCAGCCTTCACACAGAGTGCAGCATTCGCTGGGACTGCAGCCTTCGCACAGAGTACATCATTCGCAAGGACTGCAGCTTTCGCACAGATTGCTGCCTTCGCAAGGAGTGCTGACTTCGCAAGGAGTGCTGCCTTTGCAAGGAGTGCTGCCATCACAAGGAGTGCTGCCTTCGCAAGGAGTGCAGCCTTCACACGGAGAGCAGCATTCGCAAGGAATGCTGGCCTTCGCACAGAATGCAGCCGTCGCACGGAGTGCAGCCGTCGCAAGGAATGCAGCCTTCGCAAGGACTGCAGCCTTCGCAAGGAATGCAGCCTTCGCAAGGACTGCAGCCTTCGCACAGAGTGCAGCATTCGCAAGGACAGCAGCCTTCGCTCAGAGTGCAGCATTGGCCAGGACTGCAGTCTTCGCTCAGAGTGCAGCATTCGCAAGGATTGCTGCCTTCGCAAGGAGTGCTGCTTTCGCACGGAGTGCTGCCTTCGCACGGAGTGCACCCTTCGTAAGGAGAGCAGCCTTTGCACAGAGTGCAGCCTTTGCACAGAATGCAGCCTTTGCACGAGGTGCAGCCTTCACATGAAATGCGGTTTTCGCATTGATTGCAGTCTTCGTATTTACTGCAACCTTTGCTCGCAGTGGAACCTTCGCTTGGAGTGCTACCTTCGCTCTGAGTGCAACCTTCGCTGGGAGTGCAACCTTCACTCGGAGTGCAGCCCTTGCATGGAGTGCAGCGTTTCCATGGAGTGCAGCCTTTGCATCGAGTGCAGACTTCACAAGGAGTGCAGCATTTGCATGGAGTGCAGCCTTCACATGGAGTGATGCCTTCACACGGAGTGCTGCTGGTGCACGGAGTGCAACCTTCGCATGGAGTGCAGCCTTCGCATGGAGCGCAGCCATCGCATGGAGTGCAGCCTTCGCATGGAGTGAAGCCTTCACATGGAGTGCTGCCTTTGCACGAAGTGCTGCTGTTGCACGGAGTGCAGCCTTCGCATGGAGTGCAGCCTTCGCATGGAGTACAGCCATCGCAGAGAGTGCAGCCTTTGCACAGAGTGCAACCTTCGCAAGGAGTGCAGCCTTCGCAAGGAGTGCAGCCTTCGCTAGGAGTGCTGCCTTCGCAAGGAGTGCTGCCTTCGCAAGGAGTGCTGCCTTCGCAAGGAGTGCTGATTCGCAAGGAGTGCTGCCTTCGCAATGAGTGCTGCCTTCTCAAGGAGAGCTGCCTTCGCAAGGAGTGCTGCCTTTGCAAGAAGTGCTGCCATCACAAGGAGTGCTGCCTTCGCAAGGAGTGCAGCCTTCCGCCGGAGTGCAGCCCTCGCACGGAATACAGCCTTTGCACGGAGTGCAACCTTCACAAGGAGTGGAGCCTTCGCACGGAGTGCAGCCTTCGCACGGAGTGCAGCCTTCGCAAGGACTGCAGCCTTCGCACAGAGTGCACCATTCGCAAGGACTGCAGCCTCCCTCAGAATGCAGCCTTCGCAAGGAGTGCTGCCTTCACAAGGAGTGCTGCCTTCGCAAGGAGTGCTGCCTTTGCAAGGAGTGCTGCCATCACATGGAGTGCTGCCTTCGCAAGGAGTGTAGCCTTCGTACGGAGTGCAGCCTTCGCACGGAGTGCAGCCTTCGCAAGGACTGCAGCCTTCACACAGAGTGCAGCATTCGCAGGGACTGCAGCCTTCGCACAGAGTACATCATTCGCAAGGACTGCAGCTTTCGCACAGATTGCTGCCTTCGCAAGGAGTGCTGACTTCGCAAGGAGTGCTGCCTTTGCAAGGAGTGCTGCCATCACAAGGAGTGCTGCCTTCGCAAGGAGTGCAGCCTTCACACGGAGAGCAGCATTTGCATGGAGTGCTGCCTTCGCATGGAATGCTGGCCTTCGCACAGAATGCAGCCGTCGCACGGAGTGCAGCCGTCGCACGGAGTGCAGCCTTCGCAAGGAATGCACCCTTCGCAAGGACTGCAGCCTTCGCAAGGAATGCAGCCTTCGCAAGGACTGCAGCCTTCGCACAGAGTGCAGCATTCGCAAGGACAGCAGCCTTCGCTCAGAGTGCAGCATTGGCCAGGACTTCAGTCTTCGCTCAGAGTGCAGCATTCGCAAGGATTGCTGCCTTCGCAAGGAGTGCTGCCTTCACACGGAGTGATGCCTTCGCACGGAGTGCACCCTTCGTAAGGACAGCAGCCTTTGCACAAAGTGCAGTCTTTGCACAGAATGCAGCCTTTGCACGAGGTGCAGCCTTCACATGAAATGCGGTTTTCGCATTGATTGCAGTCTTCGTATTTACTGCAACCTTTGCTCGGAGTGGAACCTTCGCTTGGAGTGCTACCTTCGCTCTGAGTGCAACCTTCGCTGGGAGTACAACCTTCGCTGGGAGTGCAACCTTCGCTGGGAGTGCAACCTTAGCTGGGAGTGCAACCTTCGCTCGGAGTGCAGCCTTCGCATGGAGTGCAGCGTTTGCATCGAGTGCAGCCATCGCATGGAGTGCTGCCTTCGCAGGGAGTGCAGCCTTCGCACGGAGTGCATCCTTCACAGGGAGTGCAGCCTTCACATGGAGTGTAGGATTAGCATGGAGTGCAGCCTTCGCATGGAGTGATACCTTCGCACGGAGTGCTGCTGTTGCACGGAGTGCAGCCTTCGCATGGAGTGCAGCCTTCGCATGGAGTGCAGCCTTCGCATGGAGTGCAGCCTTCGCACGGAGTGCTGCCTTCGACGGAGTGCATCCTTCGCAGGGAGTGCAGCCTTCGCACGGAGTGCATCCTTCGCAGGGAGTGCAGCCTTCGCACGGAGTGCATCCTTCGCAGGGAGTGCAGACTTCTCACGGAGTGCATCCTTCCCTGGGAGTGCTGCCTTCGCAAGGAATGCTGCCTTCGCAAGGAGTGCTGCTTTCGCAAAGAGTGCTGCTTTCTCAAGGAGTGCTGCCTTCGCACGGAGTGCAGCATTCGCACGGTGTGCAGCCTTCGCACGAGGTGCAGCCTTGGCTCAGAGTGCAGCCTTCGCTCGGAGTGCAACCTTCGCTCAGAGTGCAACCTTCGCTCGGAGTGTAGCCCTCGCATGGAGTGCAGCGTTTGCGTGGAGTGCAGCCTTCGCACGGAGTGCAGCCATCGCACGGAGTGCGGCCTTCGCACGGAGTGCAGCCTTCGCACGGGTTGCAGCCTTTGCACGGACTGCAGACCTCACGCGGAGTGCAGCCTTCCCACGGAGTGCAGCCATCACATGGAGTGCAGCCTTCGCACGGAGTGCAGCCTTCGCAGGGAGTGCAGCCTTCGCATGGAGTGCAGCCTTCGCAAGGAGAAATGAGAAATTTAGATCACTACACGAGTTACAGTATTGACAGAAAATTAGCTTGTCTGTAGCCGCTATGTTGCAGAGACCATTCGCCATTTTTAAAAAGTCTTAGACTAGGTCTGAAAAGAAAACTACATGTGCAGAATTTTAGAGTGTTTATAGAAGATAAAAAGGAACACTTTTTTATATGAGGCACGTGTCGCACACGTATGAAGGTCTTATCTGCACTGGCGTTCAGAGACGTTGTTCAAAGTGCTGTGGGATGGGCACTGTTTTAGAGGTGCTGCGTGCCTCCTACGGGAGGGAGACGAGTTGTTCAGTGTACCAGACACTGGCGGACACCCCAGGTGAGGTGGTCGCCTGTTAGGCTGAGGCTGCAAACATTATTTGTGAGACACCCACTTGCTTCGAGTGTGTTAGCGCCCAGCTGGCAATTCAGTAACGTCTCTAAAACATCACACAGCCTCTGTGCATCGCTGGCGTCGAGACCTTCATGGGCCACGAGCAGGTGGAGGGTACACCTGTGACATTTGTGTCACATAAAATTTGTTCTTTTCAATCTTCTGTAACCAATCCAAAATTTTGTGTACGTAGTCTTTTTTTAGTCCCTGCATAATGAAGAAGTCAATAATACATCGAAATGAAGTAGTTAGCTTGTCATAGATCCAGACGGAGAGTTGCCGAGGAATCAAAAAACTGCCTTTGGAAAGAGCACCAGAGATTATCTTGCGTGGCGTACAAAATCACGCAAGATCTAAAACTACAAATTCAGAAAGATATTTGAATCTCATTCCTCGAACAACTGAACAGTTGTCAGCGCATAACCGTGAAGTGGCCGGGTCCCAGTATTAAACTTACCTACAATCTTGAAATCGTAATCGTGGAATGAAAAGATGAACTCAGCTGCCCGGAACCAGTAGGTACGATGGAAGGCGTACAGATCGTCAGCGAGGCTGAACATCTGCGACGCCTCTGGCTGCTGCTCCTTGCACAGCGCACTGAAGTCGTCGTCAAAGGAGAGGCTCCACGGATGATAGCTCAGCAGGCGTACACTCAACAGCGGCCGCCTGTAGCACACAAGGTGCCAGGTTAAAAGTTAAAAACCTATAACGTATAGTTTATGCAAGAGTGTACAAGTATCCAAAAATGTGTGTGAAATCTTACGGGACTTAACTGCTAAGGTCATCAGTCCCTAAGCTTACACACTACTTCACCTACATTATGCTAAGGACACACACACACACACACACACACACCCATACTCGAGGGAGGGCTCGAACCTCCGCCGGGACCATCCGCGCACCCCATGACTGCAGCGCCTGAGACCGCTCGGCTAATCCCGCGCGGCTAAAAGTATCCAGAGCGGATTTCCACTCAGCAGTGGATCAGAAACTTCCTGGCAGACGAGTACTGTGTGCCAGACTGGGACACAAACCTGGAACTTTTTCATTCTTTAAAGGATGCGTAGTAACACAGCAAACAATCGCAAATCCATTGGTCTTTTTAGCATTTTAGCGCATCGAGATTTCATCTTTAGATTTCGGAGCACTTGAGTGAGACACCGATTATAACTATTTCTTGCAGGTCATCCACTCCGTTCTGTGCTGCTATATCGTTTTAACTGGTTTCAGACACATCAAACAGCAGAACTGCAGCGCCTGTCGCAGAATACCTCTTTTCTTTGAAGAAGAATTTCGTATGCATTGCAAGAGAGTGAACATGTGATATTTATGTTAAGGATATGAGTGACTTGTTCAAATTAATTATAGATGATTTTAGACGCTGACATGTAGACATGTCTATCATGAGCTGAAGCAAAATCTTCCACATTACCACTTGAAAATGGCTCAAAACGCCGAAACTGCAATTGTAAAACAATTTTTATAATCAATGGCGAATATGACGTCCTTAAAAAAAAGACATAGAGCTGGGCAGGCAGGAACCGAGAGCCGCCGTCGCAGCCTTCTCGTACTTCCGCCAGTAGCTCAGCCGCTGCCTTCCAGCCGTCACAGAAGCTCCCCTGCACGGCTGGCGGGGCCAGCGCTCCCGGAAGGATGGGCACTGCAGTGACCAGAGGCCTCGGGAGTTGCTTCCTGGACGAATCCTCACTCTGCAGTGGAGAGTGCAGCCACTTGAAACGTCGGGGATCCGACACACGGCTCTGACCTGCCAGGGAGTTTCCTATCTGCTTTAGGTGATGTGACATCTGCGATAATTCTCCGTAAAGACTGTATGACAGCTGAAAGAACAACTCCCACAGGAAGAAGAGCTCTATGGACAAACGTGAATGTACCGTCAGGCAGGTCCACTTATTCAGTCCCTTTCAGCTAATCCGACGGCTATTGACAGCGCGATACGATGACTTAAGCTATTTGAAATCCGTCTTTGCAAATACCAAATATGTGTTTTTATTTCACAATACGTGTTTTACTTTACTCATTATACCCTTACCAGTTGTGGCATTTTTATAATGTTTCCGCTTACATCCGGCAGTGTGCATCCCACCATCTCACACTAGTATGCTTGACGTCCAGAAGTACACGTCTGCTGACGAAAAACTTGACAAAATGACGCTTCACTATTGCATACAAATGTTTAATTGGCTCTGAAGCATTCGCTCGGTCTCGTTTCGTGAGTGGTTGGTGCGGGTTTCTCGTTTGGCAGTGGAAATTATCATACAGAAATTGTTGGCTGTAAAACTTCGTCCTAAGGTCAGTGTTCCGTACATCGATTAGATGCATCTGTGTCAGGTACATGTTGTGATGACAATGGAGCCCTCAGAATCGGGTATGAGACAATTTTTTCCTGATTAATCTACGACCGCATTCCCTATAGCTCGTCAACGATGGAAAGTTTCCATACTGCCAGATACAATGCAGAACATTCAGTACTCCCTGTACTCCTTGTAGTATGGTCCTTGGTTATCACTGTTACTTGACAACGACGTTGTCAATTAAAGCATGAAGCTGCATCATAATCAGTTGCGTGTGATGTCTGGGTCTCCAGTTTGACCGGAAAGCTGTCCCTCCCATAAGACATGTGGTACCATGGTGCTAAGGCTCGCAAATCATTTCCACGCTACGTACACCAGCACGCTGTTCTGCTTGGAGGTACAGTACCACACCTACTGCACTGACAAGCTGGGACTCAGAATACGTGCCGTGATAAAGTTTATCGTTTGCATGCCACAGATCCAGGAAGTAGATGCATACTGACAATGATCTGAATAAGTATACTGAGATTTGGTTGGGGAAGAATTTCGGGAAAGGGCTGTTTTTAACATAATGGAGCCGTTCATTCCATAAGGCAACGAAAGAACGGATTTAAATGCAGCAAGGAAGTGAACAAACAATATCCACTGAAACAAGCTCTAAAGAAAATCTCGAAACTTCTGGACAGTTGGGAATGTACTACACAGCTATAATGATACCATATTCAGTTTAGGAGCAAGTGCGTTGCAACACAAAGTGGCAAATCAACAGAGGACGCAATAAATACTCGCCACATGGAGCTGGAGTGTCGACAAGCGGGGCAGACCGCTGCCACGGAAGGCAATCGTCGACAATCTGCGTGCAGAGGCACGGTCAGTGTGCTATAGGCGGCTTTGGCCTGTAGTGCTGGAGCCATTACTGAAGGTATCATGCGAGTCCAGTAATGAAGTGGATTGGCGGAATTTAGAAATGACCGACTGTAAAGGGCGATACGTGAACTACAGAAAGACACGAAATGGTGCGCTGCGTGGACTACGAGGGCGGTACCGAAGTTCCACCACTGCCGCTGGAGCTCTGTGACCCCCTCCCCTCTTACATCTCCGGTTTTCGACTTTGTACTGACATCCAACAGAAGATAAACACGCTGGGTCGTATGAATAAAAAAGACGACGTTCTCTGGAGAAGATTCTCGGAGCAAAAGGACATCCACTGAGAAAGCTCTTACGAGCAAAACATTCGAAGCCATAATCTGTGACGAGAGGGTTCCTTTTTCTCACTACCTCTGCTCCCTGCTGAGTTCTCGGTGTGTGTGGTCTGCCGTGTCCGGCACAGAAAGCACGCGCAGTGTCACGTGTCATTCAGCTCGCTCAAACGGGCGACATGTCTGGAACCGGCACCAGTGTGTTCAGGCAGAGTTTCATTTTGTTTATTTTATGTGCGGCAACAAATTATTAAGACAATTACGTATACAGGTTACGAAAATGCATTTTCTTGAGATGTTACCGAATTTACAACATGCGGAAAACGTTTCAGTTATAGAAGTTAGGCGAACGTTATGCGAACGAAATCTTAAAATTACATGACTTTTTATCTACTCCAAGCCGGAACTGTGTCAGAGTTCTCTAACACGAGATAATTTTGGTTACCATGGTGAACATCGGGAATTGTCAGTGACACCGTTGTTTGGTGTAGGCCTACACCGAAGTTTTCTCGTACGTTAGTCTGAAAACTTAGGTCTAGTAAAAAGCAGCAAGAATGTTTTAATTTTAACTTCTTTTGAAAGGTCGTCCCCTCTTCTTTGGTGATTTTCTGGAGGGAAGTTCACCAGGCAAGTAATGCTCTTATTGTGAAACCCATATAAACTTCTACAGTATCTCTGTTCAGCATTTTGTTGGGCTACATATATCTTTCATTGCCTTCGAAGCAGCATGAATTCTGTCATTACTGTCAAAAAGTATGTAAAACTTAACCTGAACAGAACTTACTCAGCTCAAAGAATGCTAAAGAGCTCGTTTCAATGTTTTCCGATTGTGAGAAGCTCCTCTAGTTTTATTCATACGTAATCGGACAACATTCTTTGTCTTAAGCAACATCCCTCACCTTTTTACTCACGTTGAGCACGTTCTCGGATGGAGTATATTCTCTGACTCGTTTTACTCATGTTAACCTCAAAATGTCCTCCCAAAATTTCCAGAACGAAGTATATCCTCCGTTTTACTGCCACGCCCCACTATACTTCGCCAGCACCTCAGCTCTCACCTGGACTCTCCCAGTGGTTCTTCGCCGATCATCTCCCACCCTTCGTCGTCGTCTTCATTGCTTCACCACTCTCAGAGAGCCGTAGTCTGGCAGCTCCTTCGCCACTGCCTCCGTCACATGCTCCACCACCGTCGCCGCCACCTGCGCCACCGTCGACTCCCTGTCCAGCAGCGTCGCTGCCTCTGTCGCCAACACCGTCGCCAGCGCCAAACCGCGGCCCGCCCCATCGCCCCCACCACTGCCGGTGCAGGAAGTTCCAACCGCATCCACCACCACTGTAGCTTCGTCACCGCCGTCATAAACCCCTGTCAATGTCCTTATCTACACACAACTGGGGCCACCTATTACACCACAACCCTCATGCATGCAGTCATAAGACCAAACAAATGAAATAGAATAGATGAAACCTTACGATTCCAAATGAAACCAAGCCAAAAGTGATTTCACTAAATTTACGGACATGAAACCAATAATTCCTCTCAACTATCGTCTTTTGTATCTACATCTACATACATAATCCGCAAGCCACCGTGCGGTGCGTGGCGGAGGGTACCCTGTTCCACAACTAGTCGTTTCCTTTCCTGTTCCGCCGGCTGACAGAGCGAGGGACAGACGCCTGTCTATATGCCTCCTTAGGAGCCGTAATTCCTCGTATCTTGTCTTCCGTGGCCCCTACCAGAAATGTATGCTGGCGTCATTAGGATCGTTCTGCAGCCAGCTTCAAGTGCCGGTTCTCTGCACTTCCTCAGTTGTTTTCTTCGAAATGAGAGTCTTCTTCCCTCCAACAATTCCCTGCTGAGCTCCCGAAGCATATACGTAACGCATGCTGATCGAAACTCCGGTAAGAAATCTACCTGCTCCGCCTGAATTGTTTCGATGCCTTCTTTCTATCCGACCTGGTGCAGATCCCAAACACTCGAGCAATGCTGTACAAGAAGTCGCTCTAGTGTCCTAAACGGGGTCTCCCTCACACAGGAACCACACTTTCACAAAACTCTCCCAATAAACCGAAGCCGACCGTTGGCCCTCCCTACCAGAATCCTCACATGTTTATTCCATTTCATCTCGCTTCGCAAGATTACGGCCAGATATTTAAACGAAGTGACCGTGGTAAGCACGGTAAGTGGTAAGTGGTTTCGAACTGAGAATATGTTTAAGGATTCTGCAGGAAACAGGTGTTAGGGATATTGGTCTGTAATTTTGTGGGTCCGTTCTTTTACCTTTCTTACACACCAGAGTCACTTGCACTTTCTTCCATTCGCTTGGTTCTTAGCGCTGATCGCAAGATTCGCGGTATTCGCGGTAAATGCAAGCTAAGTAAGGGGCCAGTGCCGCACACTACTGTTTATAAAACCAAACTGGCATTCCATCTAGGCATTGCCACTTATTTATTTTCAGCTGTTTCAGCCGTTTCTCTACGCCAGCGGTACTCATTACTATGATTTCCATACGGGACTCTGTGCGATGGTCAAACGACGGCACGTTTGTGCCATTCTCCTGCGTGAACGATTTCTTAAACGAGGAATTTTTAACTTCGGCCTTCCTTTTGGAACATTCTACCGCCAAAAGCAGACTGGTCAACGTGTGACTGAATAGAAGCGTTAGATCCGCTTAACGATTTTGCAGAGGACCAAAACTTTTTCGGTTCTCCGATGGTAGCTGTGCTTCGCGCACAGATCTTTTCACAGACGCACGAATCTCTACAAATATTTCTGTCCTCATTTGCGCGTTCTCTTTTGAACCGAGAATGTAACAGCCTTTCGTTCCTCAGCATTTTCCGAATTTTGTTATTAAAGCACGATGAGTCTTTTCCGCCCTTTATCCACTTAGTAGGCGCATACTTTTCCGGATCACGATTTACAGTCTCTTTAAACTTTAGCCATAATTTTTCTATGGCCATAATTTTGGAACTAAATGATTGTATTTTATTGTCTAAGTGAGACGCTGACAACTGCATATCAACTCTCCTAGCGTTCTCGACTGATTTACTGACTTTCGTAACCATAGTCGCTATGATAACATCACGATCACTAATCCCCATCTCTATGGTGACGCCATCGATAATGTCGTGCCTGTTTGTGCTGGCTGACGAACTAGCTGCTCAACACAGTTGTCGGAAAACGTGTTCAAAAGTACTTCACAAGACTGTCTGTCTGCACGAGCTGCAGTGAATCCATAGATGTCCCAGTCTATACTCGGTAGGTTAAGGTCACCGCCAGCTAGTGTCGCGTGATCTGGATATTTATGCAATGCTGACTATTTACCTTCTTTGAATGGCTACACATCTGTCCCAGCGGAGTCGGGTGGGTGGTAAAAACATCCAACAACTGATATGGTTTCACCTTGTCCTGTTATGTGCGACGACGTAACTTCACTATAGCACTCAAATTCAACCTCAGTAAAGAGAATGTTTTTTGTCAATTGCAATAAACACTTCGCCTCCTACGGCATCGAATATGTCTTTCCGATAAACATTCCAAGACTCGCTAAATATCTCAGAGTTTTTTTACTTTGGGTCTTACCCAGCTCTCAATTCAAGAATAATTTGAGGCTGAGAACGTTCATGGAGGAGAGTAAATTTGGGAACTATGTTATAAATACTTCCACAGTTGACTGATAAAAGTTTCAGAGCCGAACTGACTTTACTCTGAAAGATGTCTGATTTCCCTAAATGTGTACCAACTGGCGAGTGTTCATGAGAGTACCTCAAACTACTGGCTACCCTGAAACCCCCCATGTACTCTCCACAAGTACTCTGCTATCCGATTAGCTGCTTCCTTTGTGTATCGCACCCCTGTCTTGAAATCACTGTTCCCTTCATTCCCACTGCCTGACACAATATCGATAGTTTTATCCCGTCACACTATCTGCATGTGTCTATACACAGTGAACCAGTAACCCACTCACAGTTCTGATGACAGATGTGGAGTAGCAAACCCAAAATCCCCACACAATAAACATTGTGGAGTAACAATACCGTTCCTCAAAAACAGCTCCAGTTGGCTACAAATCATGTTCCATCATCCTGCATAATACTTTATCCTGAGTGTGTATTTTACCACCCTGACCGTGATCTGTGCTACTGCCTGTCTCTGTCCGAGCCATCCTATAGCACATAATTTCGTTCCTCACACTGACCACAGCTTTATATCCACATCAGTTCCCATGATGAACTTAACTGTGGATGTCGGTTGATCACCTTCATTTCAAAACACCTAGCCCATTTCCCAGACACACTCATCCCAAAGTGACTCCCCTATCGACCTCTTCAGATATAACTATCCTATTGATAGTAATCACATCGTAATCCATGTTCTCCACCTCCATAGCTATCCCACGATAAGCCACCTGAAATAATCCAACAACACCGCCACAAGACCTGGGGTGCCAACATATTACACTACTCCATTCCACGGCCCCATATGTCAACCACTCGAGAGACTATTCCGCTTTCCTCCCGCTCACAACCTACAGTATTTACGCTCTATGCTACGGACTGATTTAAACATACCAACCACCGGACAAAATATAAGAACGATGGCTATCCGCTTCCTGCCCTCTGCTGACGTCTTCCCATCTTCCCTCATCGCTGCTTGGATTTTTCCTCCATCTATTGAGATGAATATGACTTGTGGCCTCTTTTCCTCACCGACTGGATGCCAGTATCTGGACTAGAGTCGCTACTACATGGTATTACCGTAATTTCTCCCGAAGTGTTTTTTTTTGTCCCGCATAACACGAGGACACGCTCACTTTTCGTGTCAGGTTCCACATCATTGTTTCCTCAAATTATGAAAACTTCGGAAGTGTCTGTAACGATCAATACTTTCTCTAGTAAATGCAGTAACGTCGTTTATTGTGTCAGTTTTCTCCGCTGGTCTGTTACGTAATACGTGGCACATTTTAAGACACAATACGAATCAAAAAATCGAAGGCTAAACGGAGTCAAAAACCCTTGTGAATCACGAGTTTCTTTAACCATGTCCTTCACTACTGCCTATTAGTGCTAGTTCTTTACTCCATTTTGAATTAAATGACCCCTGTGTTTTCTATAGCTTTAATGAATACTTCCATGGATAAAAGTGAGATAAGCTCCAATAAACCATAGTGAGTAAGACAGACATTTGAGTGTACACTGGCTTATACCTGATTATCACATGCCCTGGCCTGTCCTTGTCTTCTTCCACCTCGTAGTGCTCCACCTGTTTGTTGGCGAATTGCAAGTCCTGTAACCATCCGGTTGATTTCGTGCGCAGCATGTCTTTCACACGTTTCATGTCCTTAATCCAACGGTGGAGTTGCTGATCACTTGCGTGGTTACCCTGAGACACACAGAAAATAGTTCAAATTACTTTCGTAACATCCACAAGCAGCAGCCTGTCTTAGTATACAGTTACATGTAGCACTATTACATGACACTGAAATTACTGCCAGCGCATGAGTGTAGTACATTCAGTTTTGCACAGGCATAAAAACATTAATGCACAGCAGATGCCTAGTGGGGTTTTATTAAATAAATACATTTCTCAAACTGTGACATCCGATTAGAGAGGTGCAGATATTTCTTGGTAGTTGACATTACAGACGTCTGAATGTATGAATGTATACTCCCGTGACGATGTATCCAACTGAAATGTTCTGGAGCTGCCAGCAGCGTCGAGTTCCTACGTGTAAAGCCACATGGCGTGGCTGGAACTCTGAGCAGATTCTATTCAAACTTTTGAACGATTTTCGAAAATAGAATGGCCAGACTGTTGACAAATCCGTCAAAATCCTACTCGTTACCAACGCTGTGAGAAACCTGAACACATGTTATGACCTTCTACAAACGCAACGATAGACATCAGCCGCTCCATATCTGAAACATCATCTGAGTTAATTGCGCACACACGAAATGTCAGTTTGACTCAAAATGTTGTAGTGTTTGTCTGTTGCCTGGCTGATCGCTTTTGCCGAAAATTTGCGTTTGTAGCTCGTCATCTAACACGATGTCGTCTGTATCTGAACACGTCTCGAATATTGGAGATTTGTAGGAATGTATTGACTGTCCGAGTGTTAAGATCATTTTTTCTGGACCATTTTCGAGTGCGAAGTTCACATTTGTGTCACGTATTAAGGTCTATGCTCCTTTGACGTTGTACAAATTGTAGGCTTCTAAGTCACTGTAATAAAGATATGGCCATTTAAATTACATAATTTCATACTTGAAAAATCACTCACAAAAATCTATAAGGTGCTCCCTGTTGATTTAGAATCATGACATTTAGGAAGAAGCCAGATTTCAGAGTGCAAATAAAGGAAAAAAATCTTAAAATCCATAATTGGTAACTATATAACTCTAGAAAATACTTTTCGTATTATTTTTTATCGGTGTATCTATTTGTCTGTCCATCTGTTAAGAATCTTTTTCTCTGGATACGTTCTGGGTATCATGTTCAAATTATGTCACATACAAAGGTATATCGACCCTTGGCGGCGTAACAATTGTAAGCTTATAACTCACTCCAGTCAACAGATACGGCCGTTTATGTCTCGTGTTTTGATAATCGAAAACTCACTCATCGACTTGTAATCATGCGATTTGGCAACAACTAAGTTTTCCGGTACAAGAAAAGCAAAAATCTGAAACTTGTTAACTTTTAATTATATTGAAAGGGTACAGTACCGCCCAACATTGAAAATAGGTACGAAATTCTTGTCAGAACAACACATTTTGTGTGTAAAAGTAACTCAATTTCAATTAATACAGCGAAGCCGGATACCAGTGTGGGAAAGAATGACAATTTATTTATTTAATTGATCACATGTGCACTTCCTCAAAATAAATCCCTACATCCAGTTTGGTGAGATCTGTGAACAGAATGAATGTATGGTCGTCTGCTAACCACAGATAGTGAATGGGAATATATGATCATCTTTGAGTCGATCCTTTGGCTACCTTTGGTGAGATCAAAGAGATGGAAGTTACCAGAGCTTTGGAGCGTCTGAAATGTGGCTGACCAATAAGGTAGCAAGGTGCTTCTCCCACTTCGACAGAGGTGCGAGAGAACCGGAATACGGCCATGTTTCGGCACTCTGGCGCTGAACCTTCTGCTGTAAAGACCTGTTTTTTTGTTGTGCTCCGTAATGAAAGTGTGGAGGCATGGTATGGATGTGGAATATTTAAGAGTAGTTAGAACTAATCATTTCTCTTTCCTAGGAACTTTTGTGGGGAAAATTACAAAGTGAGGCAGGTAATTTTAAGGGAATTGTAGTAAACCAATGGTCACAATGAGACCACGTGTAGTTATAAGTTGAGATACTAGCGTGTGTACAATAAGCTGAAATATTTAAGAATTAATAGCGTGTGTACAATAAGCTGAAATATTTAAGAAATAGCGTGTGTATCATAAGTTGAAGTATTTAAGAAATATCATTCCGTGTGACACTAAATTTAAACTCAGAGAGAATCAAGGTGAGTCGGCCGTTTTTCCAGCAACGCCACTAGGCTTGCATTGCACAGGAAGACGTGCGTTTATCTCCAGAGTTCACAGTAGGAAAGTAAAATTACAAAGTGGGGCAGTGTCGTGTGAAACTGGGATAGATATTGATTGAAGTGGGAAAGCGGAAAGTGATGAAGTTGTAACCGTTCGTTGTGTAATATTTCATATTGTTGTGATGTGTATGTCTTGTAATTTGGGTATGTGTGTTTTGCATGGGAGTAGCAAGGTAGTTTCGAAAGATTTGTGGGTTATGCTTGTTCCTTCTGTATCGCTCGATCTGGAGGAAAGTTTCGTGAGGATGAATGTGAGAGACGAAATGTGAGGTATAATAAAAGATCCACCATCCGATCCAGGGAGTGCACTGTTGGGGCAAATAGATTATGAGACCATAGTATAGAGATTCACTAACGTAAAGCCATGCCCACTGGGCGGAATTTCTCTTGTGATTTTGTTCTAGGTTGTAGAATTTGTGTGTTTAGGAATAAATCAAATAGTGAATAGAAAGAGATTGGTGGCCTTTTTCATTAAATTGTATGTTATCATAATGTCCCGAATTTATATAAAAGCCGTTAAATCAAAGACAAAAAGTAAGTGTGGTATTGCCAATGCGTAGTGTGCAGTCAGAGTTCTATAAATCACTGATAGTCAGATGCGTGTTTCCGTTGCGTATTATTCATGCAGGAGGATAATTTGTAATTAAATAGTAAGATACGAGAATTCATGTTGCTCAATAAATTAAGGAAGAATCCACTCGCTTGGCATGAAACTTCCCCTTTGAACAATTTTACACGACTGTGCTTAACCTGACACACAATATTTTTTTAGCGCAACGCGATCTGACTTTCAACACACAATATTTTGTTAGCGCAACGCAATCTGACTTTCAATAATCTCTACAAGAGAATGGCCCTGACTAACATTAAACTATACCTTTCGCAAATCACTCACCTCACAAAAATCTTCGCTGCTCAAGCTACTGCAATACAGCGAGCGCCACTACTGCCAGCTAAATAAAAGATTCAAACTATGGAAGGCACTAACTACTGATAGGGATAGTTAGCAAATGAAAGATATTAATAGAGAACAAAGAATGTATTTACCTTTATATCATCATATATATATATATATATATATATATATATATATATATATATATATATATATATATATATAGAGCAGTTCATGACAACTTCCAAAACTCCGCCATCTCTCTCCCCACATCCACCACTGCTGGCGGCTCACCTCCAACTGCGCAACGTTACGCGCTGTTCACAGCCAGCTGCCTAACACTACAATGGTTGAGTATTACAACAATGCAAAGCAGCCACAGACTGCACACGGCACAGCCGGTGATTTTCATACTGAGGTGGCGTTACCAATAAAAAAACCTAAACAGCCTACTTACATAGCCCCCATGCTCCCCACAAAAAATTTTACAAATTTTGTTGGGCACTGGCCAATACATATTTGTTAAAATTTTTCATAATCGTAATTACAATAACAAAGAAATCAAATGCACACACTTATTGATACAATGTTGGTCAAAAGCTAAAATTTTCTCACAGTCCATAAAGACAGTCCTGATCATTCATCACATTGCAGTGTTTTTCTCAAAGTCTGAGCAGTAAAAGAAAATGCACACGGAAGTAGTGGATTTCCATGCAGTCTTGAAGAAGTATCGTTGTCCTTCCAACGGAAAGACAGTGCTGACTCTTGACATGCAGGCAGGTAATGGGCCACAACAGAGCAAACCCACAGCGGAGTCAATCGAAGTTTTGAAGAGTATTGGTGGGTAGGTCATCACAGAGCAGATCCACTGTAGTCCTGGTAGAAATGACGGTACTAGTGGGCCACCAGAGGTGCAGACCCACTGTAGTCCTTGTAGAGATGGCCAGCAGCCATCTGTTGTGACTGTGCAGGTGCACAATCACCATTGAAGAGTCTTGCGGATAATTTAGCAAGTCCATAACCACCACTTGTGCACTCACAAAGTTTTTGGAATAGTCCTCAGAACCAGCAATGCTCTTATCCAGTCCCTTGCTGAATCATTAAAACATGTGCAAACACTATCACTCCCTACTTCTCACATATTGTGCATATGCTATGACCAACAGAAACGAGTGCAGTCAAAATATACTTAATTTGACGACCTGGTGTCAATTACAATATTATAACATGAGAATACAATTACAAAGGTACAAAATACATTAGTAAAGAACATAACAATACAGATAACATTTGTAGTAAAACAGGCTTTACAAAAGAATAGAAATAAACATATACATTAGTGTTACAAAAATAATGACATAAGTACATACATAAAAGATCAGAATAGCTTTTGAAACATCAACTTTACACATGAGCATTAAAATAGAACAGAATTACTAATGTCTAACATCTTTACAAAGTAAATAACATATTATCAATGCAAATTATATTTGAGGATAACAGTATTCCTCATCATAGTGAATGTAGCTTAGTATTAGAAAAATTCTACAACATAAGTCTTATCAGATATACATATAAATACAGGAAAAACATAAATACACAAGGGAACACAAACACATAGGGGGATAACACAATGGAAAGGACAGGGTTCGTTTTCAGTGTAACTTTTGGTACTGCAGTATTTTGCGAACAAAACCTTTTGTTTGTTCTTGGAGATCTCCCTTCGTTCGTCATTATTCCCAAAAAGTCCTATCTGTACCTCTTTTCTGTATTTTTTTCGTATAACTTCTAAATGCATTTCTTCCAATTCATCACAACGCAGTCTCTTATATAGTCTACCCCCTCTTAAGCTAACTTAAATCTACTGAGCTCAGACATTAAACTAAGGGACGAGGCAATGCAGCAACACATAAAACAATAAACGCAAACAGCAATGACAAAAATTGCAGATTTGCAAAGGAAGCAGCATTTTAGAAATTAGCAAAGCAATTGTAATATTACAACTAATCTAAGGTAATGTGCAACAAATAATAACAAGAAATCATTAGTAAAACTGGCTTAACAGAATAATACAAAGTCAAATTCAATAACACTATGCCTGGCAAAACAGCAGCAACTTATACCTAAACATGACATAGCTCAAGCAGAAAAAATATTACAGTAAAGACAACAATACAGATAAGGGAAATGTATATTCACATCTTAATGTCTAAGTAATTAAAGTGGTGCACCACAACAACGTATTGTAAAAAAAATATTACCATATACTTGAAAAGAAAATTATGTGTGCAGTTACTGTTACTAGTCCCTTCTTATTGTTCTTTCCTTTCCAAGTGCTCCTTTTTTTTTTTTTAATGTGGATTACAAAATTATTATTTAATAGATCTGTAGACAGAAAATATTTAAATTAGTACATCTATAAAATTTTATTTTAACCAGTGCTGCAGTGCAGCTAGAAACTAGATATTAAACAAAATGGGCAAAGCAAGGCGTGAAACGTCATTCACTAGCCATATGGCATTTCTCTCAATTAACACGACAATAGCCGTGAAATGTTTCTCATCGTTTTCAAGTTCGACCGTGTCGTTTTTGCGATGCTTTCTACAAAGGAACGTCAATAGCAATTATAATGGCCTCCCCTAATGGCTTTTTCTTCTACCTGTGCCGCTGGAAGGCTAATGGCCCCTTTTTTTTTTTTGTTCGGGCGGCTGTCGCCCAGGTGGGTGCCCGCGACGCATTACGTGCAGGTGGTCACTTAACTTTCGTACGGAAATATTTACGACAGCAGTTTCCACTACAATGGCAGTCTTAAATATTTCACAGGTCAAGAATTAGCGTTGCAAATCTGTAAAAACAAAATCCTATGAATATAACAGTGTCCAAAAAATTTTCGTCGGCATTGTGATACATTCACGCATTTACACACATTTCATAATTCTAAAATACGGTTCTTGGTTTCCAACATCCTCTTCCACAAAGCAGAGTCCCTAATTCATTACTCCTTACCTTATTACACATATACATATTCGTCGACACTTCTTCAATATTTCCTCATAACAGACATGTAGCATAATCAAATTCCTCATATAGCATCAGCTTCTTGACCATAAACATACCTCAGCAGCACAAAACACATCGTCGTCGTCAAAATAACATCATAACACCTCAGTCAAATCTCAAAAACGTCGTAGCTTTCTGCAATAATTACAAAACCTAAAAAAATTCTCTGCTCATGTCAGTAGTGTCATTTACCTCAAACGTACTTTAAAAATCATGCTCCCTTACCAAATACATCATTCAAAGCTCTCATAGTATCACAATGGTTCTGAAAAAAATATGAAGAGTTCACAAGGTACATACAAAATACAATTTCGTAAGAGTGAAGTTATCCAACTGTGTAATTACGTAAACATCTGTCACGGATGTAGTAAAAAAAATGTTTATCTCTCAGTTACATGATCAGATAGCTGTGTAATTTATGTGTTGGAGAAATATGGTACCGATGTGTAAAGTTGTATAAGCAAATACCATATTAGCTAGGGTTCCTTGTGGTTGCCACACACATGGTACACAAAGTAAGCGTGTACCCCCCTGAGGATAAATGTAATTATACCCTCAGGTGTTACAAATTACATCAATGGAATGACATGTATCACGGAAAACTTTCTTTGTAATTCAAAAATCTTGAAAAATAAATGATTTAAGTACAAAATTGATCACTCAAATGCGTGTCCTGTAGCGCTAAATGTGCGTCTTGCTGTAAGATAATTCTGTGGAAGTGTCGTAGTTATCGTCCTCCGAAAGCTAAGTTCTGCAGAAGTCAATGTACTTACCTCATGATACACAAAAGTGAAATGCTTTGCGTATAAATATCTTAGTTATTACGCTAATTGCCGTGATGAGGAAAGTACTGTGTTGTAACGTATTGTTGTGCTACGGAAAAGGCTGTCTCCTTGTAGCTATACCACAAAAGTTACTACTAAAACATGTTTTACTTTCCAGAAGAATTCAGAAAAACTGTGCAGATATAAAACAGATACACCGCAAAAGCAACAAGGTGAATTGTCACTCATTAGTAGCGTCGTGATATAGTCGAGTAGCTGTCACACAAACTCCAGAATGTATTTTCAAGTAAACCAAAATGTTGCATTAAAACCTCAAGTTAAAAAAAGCACATTATCTCTCAATAAACGGTTTAACGTGAGAAAGGTGGTGTAAACCTTTGCCCTTCCTAGCACGCAGAGTTTGAACAATGCAATTATCATGCGGTATACATCGTTAAAGAATACTGGAATTTTTCTCAAGGTTAGCGTCTATGTTATTTTTCTTGGAGCCAGCCGGCGCAGGTGTCTGCCTGCGGTGCGGGTCAGTGTCTGTTTCTTTGTTGGAGCGCGTCGTTATTGGGATTCGGAGACCTAACTTCTACAAATTCACCGTGATGAGACGGCCCTGCCCTGTTTAAATCCCGCCAGTTCTGATGCAATTCAGGTCTGTCGTTACGATCACATCGTCTCTCGTCATGTTGGTAGTTTCTGTGGTTTCTTTCTTGTCGGTTAAGTGGTGGAGAATTTCTCCCTGAATCGTAACTGCGCGCTGGACCGTTGCGTCTAAAGTTATTCTGTCCCTCGTAATAATAATTGTTTTGGTTCCCATATTGTCTGTTTCTCTGATTGTCTCTGTGATAGTCATTACCGCGGAGAGGTGATCTTTCCCTGTAATTATTACTACTCTGCCAACGGTTGTTATACGGGTGGTGTCTGTTTCGGTCACGATTTGTGTTGTGAGAATAGCCTTGTCGCGTCCAGTTATTATTTCTTTCATCGCGGAATTGCGACGGATGTGATCTGTAATTGTTGTGCTCGTGCGTTCCGCGATTGTCAGTGTCAATTTCCAGTTCTTGTAAGAGTCCTTGAAATGCTTCAATGTCGTCTTTGCAACGTCCTGCCAAAATAATATGTCGCAAATGTTCAGGCAGTTTGATTAAGCAAATGCGGATGAGTTCTGAGGGGCTGTATGGGTTTGACAGGTACTGATTCTTGTGCAACATGTCTTCAAAATATTTCACAAGACTGGAGAATTCAGATTGTTCGAAATGTTTCATCATTATGATGCCATGTTTTACTCGGTCTTGTGTGGCTTGAGACCAATATGCTGAGAGGAAGGCATGGTAAAATTCTCCTTCACTATGACAATCGTGAATGACCGAACGCATTCTTACAGCTGGTTCATTCTCTAAATAGCCACACATAAATTCTAATCTGTGTTCTAATGACCAGTTGGGAGGAAAACAATGAGAGAATTGATGGAGCCACGCTTGTGGATGAATGTCGTTGGCAGAATTTTTAAACGTTTTGAATTTACGTGTAGTAATGAACAGCTTATAGTCAAAGTCATCATGTCGGCGAGTCGCATATCGGTCATTGTTACGTCGTTTCGGCGGTTCCATTTCAAAATTCGGTGCACCTTGCCAATTTCTTTCATAATTTCCGAAATGCGCTGTGTTATTATTTTGTGGCTGTTCCGTATTTCTATGTCTCTCTTCCTGTATTGGGGCGCGAGTGTCCTCTGAAATACGTAATTCTTGTATTACCTGTGTCAGCTGATCTTGTACTTCGCGGATTTCTCTTTTGTACTGTGTATTGATTTGATTTTGATTTTGTTTGAATTTTCTAATTTCTTCATACTCTTCTGTGTCATTAAAGACTACCGGTTTTGTGTCGTTCAGATTATCATCTACCTTCGTAGATAAGTTAGTGAACTGATCCGAAAGTTCGGCTACTTTCTCCGATAGTGAACACATTTCCTCAGTGTGTTTTTCTGAACCAAGTTTCAGAGTGTCCATTTGTGTTGAAATCGAATCTACTGTGTCCTTTAAGTTATCTTGAGTTTTTGCAAGTTGCGTAACCGAATCGGTAGATGCAACTGAGTCAATTTTAGCCGACAAGGTCTCATGATTTTCATGAACAATGGTTTGCAGTTCTTTTATGGCTGCTTCGTGATTCTGTAATGCATTTTCATGCCGCGAAAAAATAGGTTGAAAATGCTCACAAATTTGTGTTTTTACATCATTACAGACTTTTTGACATTTCGATTCAATATTATGTAACTCGGTAGTTAAATCTTCACGTGTTTGTTCAAGCTTATTTTCCACTGAGTCTAACTTTTGAAGCTTTTGTTCCATTGCGTCTAACTGTTGCTGTGTTTGACTCTGATTTTGTTCAAGCGTTGTGTCTAACTTTTGAAGATTTTGTTCCATTGTGTCTAATTTTTCAAACTTTTGTCCCATTTGTTGCATTAATTGTAATAACAATGCACTGGTGTCTGAAACACGTTCCTCAGTGCTTTTCGGCAGTGAAGTTTTACCGGCAACATTCACATTTTGACAAGCAGAAAATGTGTCTTGACTTATTTGAGAAAACGGTGAGGACCCAAAACCTGAATCTACAGTATTTGTGAGATCGTCTCGTGTCATTTCGGATTCCTGAGCCGAGCTATTGCCGACCGATCGATCGATAATGCTTCCCTGTTCTCTAATTGTTTCGCTGTCTACACCATTGTTTGCCGCCCGCTCCATTTCCGTATGCACAATTACCAAATTATTACTTTGAACATCAGTTAATTCATTACTCGGTGGCGCTAACACACTGCTTTCGTCTTCGCTGTCATTTCTCAATTTACTTTGGAGCCTAGTATTACGTTTTTCACACGCCATTATTGTCACAGTATTTCACACGACAACACAGAAAAGCACAATTTGAAGATCAAAAATAAGAGAACACATTAACATAACACTGAAAATAATATCTAGTTAATTGCAGCTGCGAAATACTTGGTGCAAATCTACATGCATGCCACAACTATTTTACTATACAACAATGAAAAACTACAACTACAATGGAAATTCTCTCTACAATTACGCGCTAGCAATAAACAAAATCTACACTAATTACACAAACTACAAGAAAAAATCAGAAGATTCCAGTGAGGTATCCTCGGCTAAGGGTCGACATATGAAACTTCCCCTTTGAACAATTTTACATACGACTGTCCTTAACCTGACACACAATATTTTTTTAGCGCAACGCGATCTGACTTTCAACACACAATATTTTGTTAGCGCAACGCAATCTGACTTTCAATAATCTCTACAAGAGAATGGCCCTGACTAACATTAAACTATACCTTTCGCAAATCACTCACCTCACAAAAATCTTCGCTGCTCAAGCTACTGCAATACAGCGAGCGCCACTACTGCCAGCTAAATAAAAGATTCAAACTATGGAAGGCACTAACTACTGATAGGGATAGTTAGCAAATGAAAGATATTAATAGAGAACAAAGAATGTATTTACCTTTATATCATCATATATATATATATATATATATATATATATATATATATATATATAGAGCAGTTCATGACAACTTCCAAAACTCCGCCATCTCTCTCCCCACATCCACCACTGCTGGCGGCTCACCTCCAACTGCGCAACGTTACGCGCTGTTCACAGCCAGCTGCCTAACACTACAATGGTTGAGTATTACAACAATGCAAAGCAGCCACAGACTGCACACGGCACAGCCGGTGATTTTCATACTGAGGTGGCGTTACCAATAAAAAAACCTAAACAGCCTACTTACAGGCAAACCACCCATCTTGCAGGCCTGACTGCTTGATGCCACAGTATGAGAAAGGCAAGTGGGTGCCTCTCATAATTTCGACCCTGCCAGGATTATTTTATTGGTTAGGATATTTTGTTGTTAGGGTTTGCTGTTAAATTTTTTTTATGGAATGTATTGTGATAGCGCTAAGAAGTAAATTTTTTTTTTCTGTTTGCAATTTCTTTCTGGATAGGTGAGGATCTTTTATTTGTTTTATGTAATTAATTGCGGTATCGCACAAGGCTAGAAGATCGTTTTATAATTTTTTTTGCGTAATGTCCGTAGTAACTAGGTCGCAGGCTAAAAGTATAGTCACCATGGAGAATAACGATTCTGGCGTGAACGTAGCAGTGCAGCGGGAAGCAGCTGTAGATGGGTTAATGAGCGGGGACGGCAGGCACTCAAAAGAGGCTGTATTGTTCAGTGGACCGCTGCAAGGGGATCCTTTGTGCGGCGGGCTTTGTCCACAAACACGGGCCTTCCCAGACGACGCGGGCGAGCCGAGACTAGGCCAGGTGTACGGTGAAAGTGCAGCTACCCTTAGCGAAGCTACGGTTTCGCAGGCGAACGAGGTGAGCGCGTCGACGGTAGCAAATGACAGTGGGCTACTGCAGTTTTTACAGAGGATGGATGAAAGATTACAAGCGATGAATGGGAAGAATGAGGAGAGAGATAGGAAGAATGAGGAGAGAGATAGGGAGAATAAGGAAAGATTGGAAGCAATGAGTAGGGAGACTAAAGCGATAAATGAAAAATTGGAAGCAAATAACGAAAGATTAGAAGCAATCAATAGAGATAATAAGGAGAGAGATAGGGAAAATAAGGAAAGATTGGAGGTAATGGATAAGGGAAATAAAGAGGCAATGAGGAAGCTCCACACAGTTATCGATGAGCGTCTGTCCGCAGTTAATAATCGGTTAGATGAGCGGGAGAAGAATCTGGGTGCGGTAAAGCAAGTATGTGATGCTGTGAAAGAAAAAACCAATAATTTGGAGGTACGAGTAAGTGCAATAGAGAGCGATATTACCGAACGTGGGGACGTGTTGCCGGATGAGCGAATCAAAGAGATAGTAGAGGACTTACTTGCAGATAAACAAGGGGCATTAGACAGCGTAGAAGCTCAAGTCACACGGCAGGAAATGGCGCTAAATAAACACAGGGATGAAGTTGCGGTGGTAGTGGCCAGAATGAATACGATTAGCGCAGATGTAGAAAAGATCAGTATGAGAGGCGAAACAGGCTCTGACAGTACGCAGCGAGAGGTTTATGCCGATCAGGATGAGATACAATCACCATTACAGTTTAAAGAGGCACAATTAGAAATAAGTAGGAAACATAGTGAAGAACTGACACAGTTGCAATTAGCGTGCAGAAGCGAAGGTGAAACACCACCAGGTAGATTGCAGGAGGAGAGTGAGATAAACTCAAAAGGCGAAAATAGGCAGAAAGAGGAAGACGAATTCGGAGAGTCAGAAGAACGGTTGTGTCAGATAAAACAGGTGGCAGACCCAACTGGGTATAGTCCAAGGCTGTCTCAGTTTCAAGATTCGTTACCTTCATCGAGGGGACTGCTCCGCAACATGAAGTTTGTGTATAACTATTTGAGGGACGAGGCTAGAGCGAAAATGCAGGAAGACCTTAAAGACTGTAGTAGCTATTTAAACGAATTCAGGCCGAAAAGTAAGCAGGACCAGGTTACGCTAAGCATATTGATGATGCAAAATCGTAACGAAGGTGGCATAAGGGATTCAGTGTCGTGCTATCAGGAAATGTTCAGACGAAACAGGTACTTGGATGTGACATACGAACCAGCGGAGTTCATTAGGATCCGTATAACGAAGTTGCCAGTGAAATTGCGCAGAGGTATAGTGATGGCAGGCAGAGGCTTAGACGATTCCGCGTCATTTCAGCACTTGTTACAGGAACTGGGTAATGAGAGCAATATCGTGAACGGAGACACGACTCATAGGTCAGTTAGTGTCGAGGGTAGGAACGGCAGAAACTGTCAGAATGACAGGAGAGCATGGAATCCAGGCATTTCATTCTTGTCATAATGGATTCAAGAATAGGAGAAACTAATCCAACATATCAGCCCTTAATATCTTGCTCTAAAACACATGCAGCTGGCACTGAAAATTGTCTATGTAGCAGACATACTCTACTGATATGTAGGAATGCAAATACCATACTTCTGATCAGAGAATAAAACGGCAGTAATGGAATCCGTTAGGCTGGTATCTCAGTAAAATTTGCAAATTTTTATTTCGAACAGTAAAGTAAAAGAAATGTTATGTAGTAATGCCAATGAATCCAGTTGAATTAGTGTGATTCGACTATTGTAGATACTAAACAAGTAATGTAAGAGGTAAACATTGTGATCGAAGTTTTTAAATTAGATGCCATCTGATCTATAGTATGTCATTGTCGTGGTGACAGCTATAATGAAGTGCTGTGTATGGTTGTTCGGAATCTGGTGTTAGTGAAAGAGGCCACTAGCACCAAAGTTACTAACACTTGGGCTGCCCAATTCTCCCAGCTTGTATATTCTCTGCACACATTTAATTTTCGTGTAAGCACATATTCCTAACTAGCGAATTCTTTATTGTGTATAGTGGACCATTCAGAGTGAGGCGGATTGTCCATGAAAATGCTGTACTGATTGAGACGATCAAGGGAAAACAATCTCGTGGGCTTCATCACATTTCTAACATCAAATTATGGAAAAGTTAAGGATAGATCTAAGGTAGGCAATTTATGGTAAATAGTCAGTGTATTTATTTGTGGTGTGTAACGTTGTGCAGGGTCAGATCGAACATAAGAATTTTCAGGCGGGATGTCAGGAAGTGTGACGGAATAGACTGGTCGAATGAGTCATGAACAGGAATCGACAGAGTGGTGTATGTACGTATTTTTGTCGTATGAATAAGGATCAAGCAGAAACGACGTGATGATTAATGAGTGAATAAAGATAGTAGATAGAGAAGCGACGTGATAAATAGTAGTGGATAAAGGTGGTATATGAGGAGAAGCGACGTGAAGCAAGGGGATTAATAAAGAGAGATTCGACGTGATGAAACAGTGGTAAATAAAGGTGAGTAGAATTGAATAATGTGGAGATGTCTTAGATGTATGTTACAGAGAGGCCTGTGTATGCTGCGATAGAGATTGATGCCAATGGCAAAGGAAGACCAGGAAATGATGGAGTAATGGACGGACGGAGAGCCGAAATACGAATGAAGAGATGAGGACAACTGCACAATGTGAAAGGACGTAAAGGGAGTATGAGACCCAGATGGTGAACGTTGTGAAATACTGACGTAAGATGTAATATAAGTGTAGATCTAATTCTTACCATCAAATATGCTATTTGGCAAAAATAATATTTTTTGTTGTTGTTGAAGCCTCGTACCAGTATAACTGATCAAAACGGTACCAAGAATGTGTGCAGTTATTTTGCAGGTTGATTAATTTGTGTATTTTTTGTTCTTAGATGAAATGTCGCGATTCTAAGTTGAGATTTAGCATAAAGTGAATGCAGAGGTAAGCCGATGTAAAGAGGTGCCAGAGTGAAAGGACGAATTCGGAGACTGGAACGCTATCTCCGAAACAGCTTCATGTGTTATGTGGTTGAGTATAAGGGAGCAAAGGTATGGTATGTTGTCGTGAGTGTGGTGGTGTTAAGGTTAGCTGACTTCTAGACCTATTCTGTTAGTGTATTAATGGGTTGAATGAGAAGGAAAGTGTGATGTCTGGTGACTGAGAGTCGTAGAGTAGTGTGATCAATGCGCACACTCCTGTAAAGGGGATGCTACCGATCTGTAACTAAAATATTATTATGTATTGTTTGATTGGGATGAACCTCGATGGCAGGTCAGGATCTGACATCATGTGGATGGTTCATACATGTCCTAGAAACGTTGCTATATATAATGAAATGTAAAATATGTGAAGAGATACTGATTTCAGTCTGTCACAAGCACAAGGGTGCATTATATGTTGTAGATTTAGAGTCACCAGTTTCTAAAATGTTTGTTGTGTTAGGATGTTGAAGTAGTTTACTATTTAATAACATGTGGTAGGTAATTGTGAGCTATGTAGATTATTCTTATTTTTTGTTAGAACACTTTCAAGGGGTATTAATTTCAGTGTGTCACGAGCACAAAAGTTCATTGTATATTGTAGCTTGAGAATCAACAGTTTCTAATATTATCACTGTGATAGGATGTTAGAGTGGTTTACTATTTTGTATTGTAATTATGAGTTGTATAGATTGTTTCTTATTCATTTTGTTCTTTATTTTTTACACTTTCATGTTTTGTATGAGGGACGACAGGTACAATGAATAGCACGAGTGTGGGCTGTCTATAGAAAAGAGATAAATGTTGATGTTGTATGTGTAGAAAACTAGGGTGTATAATTTTAATGTAAGAATTTCCTTTTGTCTGTAATGTTGCGAGATGCACGGAAGATCTGGCTAATTGGGTGTCGTAACGCCCATACCGCTAACGGGCCGAGCTGACGTCGCCATGGCGACAGGCGACACAGCCGCGGCACTCCCCACTCCATTGTCGGACGAGGTACACTCCACGCGCCCGCTACAGCAGGTCAACGGCCTGGGGCGACACGCACGTATCACTGGCCATTCATGAGTTCCGCCACCCTTACGACTGGGGAAGGTATCCCGCGGAGGCAACAGCGGGTGGTTTCTTCTGCTCAACGGCGCGCGCAGCGGCGCTACTGCTGAATGGACGAGGCGCGGCAGAGCCCGGCGAGCATATTTTTTACCTGCAGCTATTAACTTGTACTGGACTGTGGAGCCGTGAAACAAGATGACTGCGACTTTCCATAATGTGGAAAGTGAAGGACTGGTGTTTCCACGTTGTGAGTGGTGGAAAAGATTTTGTCTTTAGCAAACAGGACGATCGTTTTGTTTTGTCTTGACCACTGAACGGTGGGATCCATAAACTTTTGGCAGTGACTTGTTAAGTGTGCTTTGTGAATTGCATGTGGGACACTTGGTATACTTAGAGGACAGTTGTCGTATGCTGAACAATTATTATATGAAGGCAAGAAACTAGAGTGGGACATTGACATTTGCGTCTGTAGTAGGAGACATTTCTTGAACTGGCGCGGGAATAAGTGCTGTTTGTTGAAACTTACGACTTTTAATTACACCATGAACTGAAAGGACAGAACCGTGGGTAATAGTAGTTGTAGGGCCATTTTTTGGACGAACAGATTCGTGTGGATGGTACTCTGAGAGTGACTATGATATTTGTGTTTAATGGGAGATACAGTTTACTGTTCAGTGCATGTTCAAAATGCCGAATTGAGTGACTCAAAGACTTTCGTCCGGGTAACCATGGGAGAGCTTTGACACCGAGACAGTGGTTCTAGGAAAACTATCAGCAACTTTTTGACCCCAAGAAAATCACAGAATGAAATGTTTCCGTGTGACTCGCAAGATAGGGAATAATGTATTTGTAATTGTGTAAATGTTTTTTTTATATGTTTCATTCCTGAAGGGACAGCAAGCGTAATTGTATTTTATTAATATTTGTGTTTAGAATAGTTAGTGTTTGTTTTTTGTCTGTTCTGGGTTATCAAGTTCACGTAGCATGTTTATTAGAATATTTGGTACAATGATGCTCTAATTATAAGCCAGTGGCGTAATACTAACGTAGCGGTTCATGTAGCATTGATCAGTAAGATTGTCACAGGGGACAAGAGTTTGCATTGCACAACAAATATCGGAATTAACTGATGTATTTTGATGTCGTGCATAGTAATAATCTTGTTGGTGTTTCGACTGAAGCCACTTATTTTTTATTATCACAGTGGTGACATTTCACATTAAAGTGTAACGAAGGCTAGTCGAAATGCAAGTTCTTGTCGTCTATATGTGTGACAACAGAGAAATGAACAGTAGAGTAAGATAAGAGAGCTACTGGTGGATTCAAGCACTTATTGCTTAACTATTTACTGCGTGTATTGATCAAAGTTGATGAACTGACTAGCTCAGCAGCAGGTATTTGTACTGATGGACAAAGATAAGGCTAAACTCACTGTCGAGTAGTTGTGGCAATTGCTTAAGTGATGATAGTTAATGAGGTATGACATGATGTCTTAGACGAACTATATTACGTAACCAGTATGTAACTTGTGGTATATTTCATTGTTTTTCTTCTCAGTTTTTATTTCTCTGTAGGTTTGAGGTATATTTTAGAGTAATGGTATGGAGCCTGACATTCTATGTGTAACTAGTGTACGAATTTTTTTTCTTTTGTTGATTTTGTTTTGTATTTAGACTTTGCCGTGTAAGGGTTTTTACAGCGCAATTTATGAATGTCAGATTACTTGCTCTGTGTTTGGACGGTGAGCTGTTTAAAATTTCATGCGTACAATTAGTATTTTTTTTATTTGTTGTAGAATTATTGAAATTTGCATTACTCATAAAAATAACGAAGATCCCAGTAACTAAAGCAAATTTTTATCTCAATATTATTTTTTCATTTCTATGGTGTGATGTTTTATTTGTCATGTGGTTTGTTATATATTTGTATGTGTACGTTACTCCAGATTGTGGAGAGTACAATAATGCAACAACTGCCAATAATTTGTTCGTCTATTTGAGGTCACCAGGGGCTAAGGTCTCCTCCTGGTTATTTTGATGAATTGCTACGTTTGTTTTAATACAGTTTTCTTAAAAAAATGTTCGGAACTACCCTCGCATTGCAAGGATAGTACCGTGCCATTTTTTTCTGCATGGGTAGCCGGTGGTGAAAGGGTACAGTACCGCCCAACATTGAAAATAGGTACGAAATTCTTGTCAGAACAACACATTTTGTGTGTAAAAGTAACTCAATTTCAATTAATACAGCGAAGCCGGATACCAGTGTGGGAAAGAATGACAATTTATTTATTTAATTGATCACATGTGCACTTCCTCAAAATAAATCCCTACATCCAGTTTGGTGAGATCTGTGAACAGAATGAATGTATGGTCGTCTGCTAACCACAGATAGTGAATGGGAATATATGATCATCTTTGAGTCGATCCTTTGGCTACCTTTGGTGAGATCAAAGAGATGGAAGTTACCAGAGCTTTGGAGCGTCTGAAATGTGGCTGACCAATAAGGTAGCAAGGTGCTTCTCCCACTTCGACAGAGGTGCGAGAGAACCGGAATACGGCCATGTTTCGGCACTCTGGCGCTGAACCTTCTGCTGTAAAGACCTGTTTTTTTGTTGTGCTCCGTAATGAAAGTGTGGAGGCATGGTATGGATGTGGAATATTTAAGAGTAGTTAGAACTAATCATTTCTCTTTCCTAGGAACTTTTGTGGGGAAAATTACAAAGTGAGGCAGGTAATTTTAAGGGAATTGTAGTAAACCAACGGTCACAATGAGACCACGTGTAGTTATAAGTTGAGATACTAGCGTGTGTACAATAAGCTGAAATATTTAAGAATTAATAGCGTGTGTACAATAAGCTGAAATATTTAAGAAATAGCGTGTGTATCATAAGTTGAAGTATTTAAGAAATATCATTCCGTGTGACACTAAATTTAAACTCAGAGAGAATCAAGGTGAGTCGGCCGTTTTTCCAGCAACGCCACTAGGCTTGCATTGCACAGGAAGACGTGCGTTTATCTCCAGAGTTCACAGTAGGAAAGTAAAATTACAAAGTGGGGCAGTGTCGTGTGAAACTGGGATAGATATTGATTGAAGTGGGAAAGCGGAAAGTGATGAAGTTGTAACCGTTCGTTGTGTAATATTTCATATTGTTGTGATGTGTATGTCTTGTAATTTGGGTATGTGTGTTTTGCATGGGAGTAGCAAGGTAGTTTCGAAAGATTTGTGGGTTATGCTTGTTCCTTCTGTATCGCTCGATCTGGAGGAAAGTTTCGTGAGGATGAATGTGAGAGACGAAGTGTGAGGTATAATAAAAGATCCACCATCCGATCCAGGGAGTGCACTGTTGGGGCAAATAGATTACGAGACCATAGTATAGAGATTCACTAACGTAAAGCCATGCCCACTGGGCGGAATTTCTCTTGTGATTTTGTTCTAGGTTGTAGAATTTGTGTGTTTAGGAATAAATCAAATAGTGAATAGAAAGAGATTGGTGGCCTTTTTCATTAAATTGTATGTTATCATAATGTCCCGAATTTATATAAAAGCCGTTAAATCAAAGACAAAAAGTAAGTGTGGTATTGCCAATGCGTAGTGTGCAGTCAGAGTTCTATAAATCACTGATAGTCAGATGCGTGTTTCCGTTGCGTATTATTCATGCAGGAGGATAATTTGTAATTAAATAGTAAGATACGAGAATTCATGTTGCTCAATAAATTAAGGAAGAATCCACTCGCTTGGCAAACCACCCATCTTGCAGGCCTGACTGCTTGATGCCACAGTATGAGAAAGGCAAGTGGGTGCCTCTCAATATCACATAAAAATGTCGTTTTCGATTTGGACATGCATTGTGTTCATGACCTGTTGAAAGTATAACGTACGAACATTATTGCATCCAAACATAAAATGTATGTTGCATTCATGATTTAGTACGTAAACGGAAATATGTTTTTAAATCTTCTCTCCCTACATACATAAACTAAAGTCCTCTGCTTGCTTGTTCTTGTTTGTTTGGGCTGGGCTGAGGAAATAACGTAGAATTTCTGGACCGATCTTAGTATTGCTGGGAGCAGTATCTTGCCAGTAAAGTTACAGAGTTTCGATAACCGGTAAAAATCATTGGGAATCTCGATTCCCAGGATGGGGAGTCTGTACAGAACCCTTAGTGCGTGAGTCCTTCTCGCACTTGCCCATTCTGTTTTCCTTTCTTCTATCTACCCTAGCTTCACCCAGTATGTTGTTCTGGAAGGTGAGTGCTCACCACAGACATGGGTGCCGTCAGGGGAGTCTGAGGGAAGTGGGACAGAACTGCTCTTGTTCTGTGTACGTGGGGTCCCCAATCCTTTTGGGTCACACTGAAACAGGTGACAGTGGCTCCACAATAGATTATATTGAGATAGGGAACCAACACTCGAGGGTGCATATTTATTGTGTTAAGGACATACACAGCATACACCACCTAACAACAATGTAGCTCATAGCAATTCTTCAAAGCAACGACTGTCAGTCTGAATGAATGCATGTATTGCAATGATGCCTGCAGTTCTTCACACCCTTGCAAAGATCTCGGGTGTCCGTTGTGCACAGAACAGTAGCATCTGATAAACAGTGTACACACCTGACCACCAAATGGACCTACTGTACATAACTAGGCTCGTAGCACTCAAGCATCGCAGTGGCGCATTAACCTGTGCCGCAAGCACACCACTGACCCTGCTGTCAGCTGTCCATTGCATCAGATAGCTTGTGTCGTGTTCATGGTGAGGTGTGTTGCTGTGTACGGCGCACAATGAGTAATCAAAGATGAAATGAGCAAGCACTGCGACGAACGGATTTTGAGCCCTATGTCTGCTTGTGTCAATCCAGTATCGTTCACAGCGCTGTAGTGTCCAAGTTCATACAGTTTGTATTGTTTGTGGATGAGGCCTCATTCATACGTGATGTTGTTTTCAAAAACCAAACAGGCAGATCTAGAATGAGGACAACACCCACGCTAGCCATATCGGAGGCCAACAGCAAAGATTCTCAGTCAAGGTATTTTAGGGCATTATCCAAGATCATTCCACTTTGATGTTAATGTTTGCAAGCACCTGAAGAATACTCACCTCATTGTAGGACTGGAAAGGGGGGGGGGGGGGTCCTCTCTGATGGCCATTGCGATCGCTGGATCTTACAACCCTCGACTTCATTCTCTGAGGTTATGCCAAGATGTAGGTGTACGAAACACCTGTAGATACCGCTGAACACCTGCTTGCCAGGGTCCAAGCTGCCCGCCTCCTGGTACAACATTGTTGCTCACGGGCGAGGCCTCCACGACGAGTGCGGCCGCTTCATGTTTAAAGATGATTGAAGGTGTGGCTGTTGTCACACGCATCGACTCAGTCTGTGTTTCGACAAGTTTCTACACAGTTGTCACTTCCGCCCAGCTGCTCAGAACAGTGCAGTGTGACATGTCTTGGAAGACAGTAGCGTGACTGACTCGATTCCACTATCGCAGTAGCCGCCACGATACACGAATGACCTGTGAGGATATGCTGACATCACTCCGAAACTGTGATCACAGAGAGAGCGTCATGCAGTCAAAGGTCATGAGGTGGTGGTATGAATGTGGGAAATTTTGAAGAACACTGACTGACATACAGTTGAATGATTCCAAATTCAGGATGGCAGACACCTTAGGCAAGTGTACGGTGGTGGAGAGAAAAACGGATTTACTTGTGTTGCAGATATGTGCAAATATTATTTTCTTAATACAATTTTTCTACCTATTTAAATACTGCCGAGCTCATTTTTTACAGTTCTTTTGTCAGCTGTGTTTATTTACCAGGCGACATCTACACTCTTTTTGGAGAACTGTCGAGATGATTTCCCAAGTTTCTGCAATGTATCGCTCAAAACGTAACCGATCAGCAGCTACTTGCAGCCAGCATATTCCATTTCGCGCATTTCTGTCACTGCACAATCCCACTCGTTTAATATGTGGAAGTTCTTCTTCTTACGAGAAATAAACCCGTTTGTGCTGCCTTGCGTCCACGCATGGTAAGTAATGAGAGTAGTAGCAAGTTGTGAGGGGCATGTTCAAATGTGTACCAACACGCTGGGCACTGTCGCAATGCGCTATGTGTAAGTAATGTTAGTGGGGAGAGAAGAAGCGTGATGGATTGCGACTTGAATTGCTGATCAGCGCACGCTGCGTGGCTGAACGGTTTTGTAAACAGGCGCCAGTGGCGACACCTACAACGTGCTGACATGAGGAAAGTTTCCAACCGATTTCTCAAACCCAAACAGCAGTTGACCGGCGTTGCCTGGTGAAACGTTGTTATGATGCCTCGTGTAAGGACGAGAAATGCGCACCATCACGTTTCCGACTTTGATAAAGGTCCGATTGTAGCCTATCGCGATTGCGGTTTATCGTATCGCGACATTGCTGCTCGCTTTGGTCGAGATCCAATGACTGTTAGCAGAGTATGGAATCGGTGGGTTCAGGAAGGTAATACGGAACGCCGTGCTGTATCCCAACGGCCTCGTATCACTAGCAGTCGAGATGACCGGCATCTTATCCGCATGGCTGTAACGGATCGTGCAGCCATGTCCAGATGGGGACGTTTGCAAGACAACAATCATCTGCACGAACAGTTCGACGACGCTTGCAGCAGTATGGACTATCAGCTTGGAGACTGTGGCTGCGGTTACCCTTGACGCTGCATCACAGACAGGAGCGCCTGCTATGGTGTAGTCAACGACGAACCCGGGTGCACGAATGGCAAAACGTAATTTTTTCGGATGAATCCAGGTTCTGTTTACGGCATCATGATGGTCGCATCCATGTTTGGCGACGTCGCGGTGAACGCACATTGGAAGCGTGTATTCGTCATCGCCATACTGGCGTATCACCCGGCGTGATGGTATGGGGTGCCATCGGTTACACGTCTCTGTCACCTCTTGTTCGCAATGACGGCACTTTGAACAGTGGACGTTACATTGCAGATGTCTTACGACCCGTGGCTCTACCTTCATTCGATCCCTGCGAAATCCTACATTTCAGCAGGACAATTCCTGACCGCATGTTGCAGGTCCTGTACGGGCCTTTCTGGATACAGAAAATGTTCGACTGCTGCCCTGGCCAGCACATTCTCCAGATCTCTCACCAATTGAAAACGTCTGGTCAATGGTGGCCGAGCAACTGGCTCGTCACAATACGTCAGTCACTACTCTTGATGAACTGTGGTATCGTGTTGAGGCTGCATTGGCAGCTGTACCTGTACACGCCATCAAAGCTCTGTTTGACTCAATGCCCAGACGTATCAAGGCCGTTATTACGGCCACAGGTGGTTGTTCTGGGTACTGATTTCTCAGGATCTACGCACCGAAATTCCATGAAAATGTAATCACTGTCATTTCTAGAATAATATATTTGTCCAATGAATACACGTTTATCATGTACATTTCTTCTTGGTGTAGCAATTTTAATGGCTATTAGTGTAAGTGATTCTTATGGGTTCCACTTCTTCTTTTCTAGCTGTGAGCAGGCGTTACTCGCTGTGGGATCTGAACCCAGCAGCTGATAATGATGATGACGATGATGATGATCTCTGGGGAACGACTTCGATCGTTCAGAGGCGGATATCGCTTATTCTACAGTATTAAATGTTGTTTGTTATTTTTGAGATGCTCTAGTTTGTAGATGTTCTCAATGCGAAAATCGGTGTGTAGGCACGACCACCAGCTACTAGTTCTTTTGCACCTGTGTTTTCGTTTGGGTTTGTCCATATTCTTTCAGACACATTCCCCTGCCGACGTCATACACCTCCTCTAGTACCCATGCTGGATATGCCCTTAATGACAAACATGCCCACTGGTGATGAGCTGCTGGAAGTGTATTCCAGTAATGAACACAACAACAGTTTTACTTGTAAGTACTCAGAATTTATTATTATTGTTATACGAATAAGGATTTTTGTTTCTCCTTCCTTAGATACTTATCAACTGCGTCTCTTTCTCCTTCTTCTATGCAGAGTTATTAGGAGTTGGACGTGTCGTTGAGGGGAAGGGCATTGTCCAGGTTAGGGGGAGAGCTGTCGTGACGTCATGGGGTGAGTCGGTACCAGAGCGGTCATACTGAGTCACTTTCCTGAGGTGCAGGAAAGGGGGTCGTGTAAGACACTCAGCTGTATGCTCTGCCTTGATTTATGTTCATAAGATTTTGATCAACTTATTGTGGGGTCCAGCAACATCTCTCTTCAAAAGTATATACTGCTAACAAAAAGCATGTCCTAATGCCCAGAATCATGACGAGAGGAGTTTAAATTGATTTCCATGTTTGCTTCTCACTAGTGATAGAAATTAACCAAAAAATACGGGGCATACAGATAGACAACAAACACCAGATGTCCAGTGACGTTCTAATTTCTCGTTTATGGCCGAATGTAGGAAATCCATAAGAAGAAGACAAACATTAACACGCTGTGTGGCACATCGACAAAGAAGTCGAGCGTAAATTAGGTGGTCCCCTCTTCTTGTCCATATTAGCCGAGAAACATCCAAAAAGTGTAGACCTGCTGCTAATCTCTGAAGACGATAGGCAACACAACGTTTGGATAAAATGCATGTCCCACCTACGTCCCTCCGAAATGAAAACAAAAAAGGTGCAAGATATTTTTGCTGTAGATGTCTCAAGACGTTTACCAAGAGCGTGTATCTTGAAAGACACCTGATTGACTGCTAGAGCCAGGAAACAATAGGTGTGGAAATGATTATCAAGGATAAACGGTTCTCGAAGTTTAAGAATGCGTCTCACCAACACTTCTGTCCCTTCGTCGTTTACGTCGATTTAGAGCGCCTCCTAGCTCCTGTGGTACAGTGTGAACGTGGTGCCTCTGCCTCCCGTCTCACTGTCACAAAATGATGCATACGACATGTGGCTACCCATCAAGATCTGTGCACTAAAATTAAAATCTTATGCCAAGGGAATAGGGCGAGATGGCTGCTCACTGAGCTTGAAAGTCTTGTACGGGATGTTTATAGTGAAAACGTCCTCATGACCAACGTGAAGGAGAATGATGCACTGTACAAGCAGGCAGCTGATCATTGTACCTGGGGACTGTGACTGGACAGAGGTGAGGAAGCTCCCTGTAGAGACTGTTGCCACGTAACGGGGAAGTCCCAGAGTGCAGGTGACAACCCGTGTAACTTTAAGTACCAACTGCCACAGCACACAGCCATCTTTTCCACAATTTCAGCGAGCATGATGCCCACTTTCTAGTTCAGCACTTTGACGAGTCTGGGTAGTAGGATGAAAAGATCAGTGTCATTGCTGACACCGTTGACAAATACATGCCGCTTCAAAGAGGATCACACCACTTCCTGGATTCACAACGCTTCATGCTCACGTCTCTTTAGAAATTTTTCTTAACCAACGCGTCCTGAAGATATTCGTAGCAAAGGGAGCCACTTATCTGGATGGTGTAGGGTTTCAGCTTGTGATGGAGAAGAGGTCTTTCTACACGAATATCTGGACTCTCTAGTAAACTAAGAGGCATTTCCATAATGAATGCAATAAACAGGCACTTGGTGAATGAATGGCAGGACGGCATATCTGATTTATCAGAACATGTAAAATGATGAACACCAATGGACATCTGACCGCCAACATCTTCGAGAAGTTCTGCAGCATATGGCTGAGATTACGTGGGATGCCATGTTAAGAAAGACACAAGCCAGCAGCGAAGTCTTGACCAACGTTGAGATGCATGTCTTCCTGGAACATGCGGTCCACGAGTGACTTTGCCAATGTGTGCGCAGGTATTCCAAGGCAAATAACTTGCAAATAATCGAGGGGGAGTACAGGTTGTCTGACGATTTCAGTTTAATCCTTTACCTGGATATAAACTGTCTCTAAAGGCAAACCATGCAACAATGTCTACCATTTGGAGGGTTCTGATGGATGTCCAAAGGGGAAATCAGCAGACTGAGGAAAGAGATCAAATATGTGGCTGCTGATGCTGTTGAGGGATATGTCCTAGAGTTAGAGCTGGACTATCCCACAAGTCTGCATGACAGACACGGTGATTTGCACAGCCTGAAAGACTTTCACGTTCAGGGACTTCAACAGGTGCCTCCTCAAGGGCATTGGCGCTGCACCACAAATGCTTATCAGGAGACCTTTCGATTG
Source organism: Schistocerca nitens (assembly GCF_023898315.1). NCBI lineage: Eukaryota > Metazoa > Arthropoda > Insecta > Orthoptera > Acrididae > Schistocerca > Schistocerca nitens. The sequence continues at coordinate 177,977,122 of NC_064625.1, read as the reverse complement.
AGGTTATATACTGAGGCATATACTGCAATTCCAGCTGGAAGCGGGGGTGTCCTACCACGATCACAAGTGGTTCATCGGGGGGCATAGGTGTGGAAATCTGCTGCACCCAGACTATTTACTGATGTGTCTGGGTGGGTTTATTTGTTAGTAAAAAGATAAAAAGGTGTTCCACTTGACTGGGTGTGTGTGTGGAATAGTTTGATGAACTGTTTGTCACAGTTCTGACTGCATGTTCGAGATTATGAATGTTTCATTGCACACTGCGTGCGTCCATGTGTGCGTGTGTGTGTGTGTGAGAGAGAGAGAGAGAGAGAGAGAGAGAGTATATATTTCGTGTGGAACATGTACAATATGCATCCGTGTAAAGAAAGTATTTTATATGTTTATGGTGCGTGCGTGTGTGTGTGTGTGTGTGTGTGTGTGTGTGTGTGTGTGTGTGTGTGTATTGTTTTTGACTTGCCATTGCTTTTGCTGTTCTAAGTATGTACACACTGAAAACTTCTCTCTCTCTCTCTCTCTCTCTCTCTCTCTCTCTCTCTCTCTCTGAGTTACTAATAAGTGTTTAATACATTGGAAATTAAAAAATTACCTTATTCACAAAAGAATGTGTATATTGTAATGAATCAATTACGAAATAACAAAACTGTTACGTATATAACAAATACGAGAAAAAAATGGAAATTAAAAAGCTTTCAGTTGTTTTCACAATACAGTTGTTCTTCTTTTTCATATTTTTTTGAATGAAATACCTCCTTTATCAGTTTTATATTGATGGCAGGAGCCAGAGAAATAAGAAATCATTTTCGAATACAATATTTTTTAAATTTACATACATACATACATGGCCGACCGGTTCTAGACGGGATCGCGATTTATCGCCTCCAATTCGTATTTGCGTAAGTAGAGCTTTGCGGATGTGCGCCAGGAATACTGCACGCGTTTACGTGTGTGTGTGTCTGTGTGTGTGTGTGTGTGTGTGTGTGTGTGGGACGTGCGTCACGTCCTCGCAGTGACAGCGTGCGGTTAGCGGTCAGCGGGCAGCTAACATCCCGTTTGTGGTCTGAGCCGCTTTGCGCTTCCGACAGCCCGGCTGTGGGCGTCACGACAACACAGGGCGAGGGAGGCCAGCGAGCGACACGGGCCGAGTCCACACAGTAGGGGGTGCAGCGCACAGACAAACCCAAAATCACTGTAGTGGTGACACGTGGCTGCAGTCGACTCTTACCAGTACGTCGACAAGCAGTATAGAAAACGAAAAATAAAATTCAGAATTTCCCTCGTTGTGCAGGAGCAGTGAATTGGAAGGTGGTGCACACTTTTATATCTGCACCCTCCAATACGTTGAATCCGTCGTCCTTGCCATGGCGCCACTGCGCTTTCTGCCGTCTAGACCTAATCTATGCCGGCCGGTGTGGCCGAGCGGTCCTAAGCGCTTCAGTCTGGAACCGCGCGACTGCTACTGTCGCTGGTTCGAATCCTGCCTCTGGCATGAATGTGTGTGATGTCCTTAGTTTAGTTAGGTTTAAGTAATTCTAAGTTCTAGGGACTGATGACCTGATAAGTTAAGTCCCGTAGTGCTCAGAGCCATTTGAACTATTCTGTACATACATACATATTTGCACACAGTATGATGTGAGAGCCCAGTTACCAGGGGCACAGGGTCAAAATCGTAAGCTGCGTCGTTACCTGGGCCACAGCACGCTTTGCCGTACTACTCTGTAGGGCTGTAGTGAAGAACCACGAGAGGAATTATCTCGAATACGAATACCTCAAGACTGCTGCAGCTGTCTGAAGACTTAAGTTTATTTCAGAAAGCAAAGTGTGTCTTTAAATCGGAACTATCTGTACAACATTGGTTTCACGGAATAACTTTTCGCAATTACACTTTTCCTAAGCAGGTGCAGTGTATGACCAACGAAGCGTATCTGCACCGCAAATGTAATAAAGAAGTCGTCCTTTAAACATTCTCGCAAGCTGTGAGGTACTAACTCTACAAAATATTGGATACGTATCAGGTAAATTGCCTTTGCTGCAGTGAAATGCTTGGAGTATGGTAACGAAAACAAGATGCAATGACAGGACATGATACGATGTCGGCAGAAACCATTCTTAAATACGGAACCCGCAACTATCAATCGTTGAAATTACCATCCCGCAAACATCCGTAATATTTATAGGAAAAAGATTTAATCTACCCAGAACCTTTTCAGTTCACTAAAACAGGTATCGCCTAATTCTCTTCTCAAAGGATCCAAAATGAGGCTCACACGATACTTTAGGGACTGGCACGTTGCTACATACGCCACCAAAAGTTACACAAAGACACAGATCATACTGCGTCCTGTTGCTTTCCATGTATACTACTGTCAGAATCCAAACAGTCATAATGCACAGTGGCCATTCTATGTGTTAAGGTTGGGTTGTTTGGGGAAGGAGACCATACAGCGAGGTCATCGGTCTCATCGGATTAGGGAAGAATGGGGAAGGAAGTCGGCCGTGCCCTAAATCAGAATGTCCGGACACGGGATTGAACCGTCGTCCTCCCGAATGCGAGTCCAGTGTATGTGTTAAGACCACATAACTGTTATTATCGGTAGTGGGAAAATCACTGGTGGTAGTGTTCATAAATCATAGACAGAGAATTCAGACTCGATAATGGTTCGAGTTAGGCCACGAGACACGTGCAGAAATGCTAACGACTGAGATGAATGCTCTCAGAAAGCAGCATCCGGTTTCACGTTAGTCTGGCACAGATTTTCATTGGCCTTGACGCATTCACCAGATATTCCGCTTGTGACTGTAGTAGCACAGTGCCTTTAACAAAGCCACTCGCAGACGCAACACGCGCTAACTGGTGGACCCCAACTGCAGGTTTTCGTTATTGACGCGCGTCCTCTGTGGCTGCGGCGGCTGGGGCATTGCCGTGTCACACGGACAGTGCTGGCTGGCAGTGGTGAGCACAGGGGGCCGCCAATGGCGTCGAGCCACAAGTGTCAGCTGCGCTATCGTCTGGGAAATGGTCACGTGAATGTTAAGGTGGGAAGAGTTTGAGCAGTTGCAACGAACTGTATAAATTATGTGGTATGTATACAAGAGGTTCATTACGAGATTTGAAGTTGACGAACCTCCATGTTGAGAGAAGTAATAGGCCTTCCATATGGAGTAGGGATTCTTAGGAAGAGAAGATGCTGATGGAGACTTGAAATGCCACACTGAGACTCTAGACCACTCTCCATTCAATATGAAGCTAACATGCTTCAGCTTCTAAAGCAGGACCGGATGCAAAGTTATCTGATCTGTTAAAGAAGTAGCTAGCAAACTGGATGTGAACAGCGCGTAGCGTTGCGCAGTTGGAGGTGAGTCGCCAGCAGTGGTGGATGTGGGGAGAGAGATGGCGGAAGTTTTGAAATTGAACTGCTATATATATTATGATTATTAAGGTAAATACAGTGTTTGTTCTCTATTAAAATCTTTCATTTGCTAACTATCCCTATCAGTAGTTAGTGACTTCCGTAGTTTGAATCTCTTATTTAGCTGGCAGTAGTGGCGCTCGCTGTATTGCAGTAGTTCGAGTAACGAAGATTTTTGTGAGGTAAGTGATTTGTGAAAGGTATAGGTTAATGTTAGTCAGGGCCATTCTTTTGTAGGGATTTTTGAAAGTCAGATTGCGTTGCGCTAAATAATATTGTGTGTCAGGTTAAGCACAGTTTTGTATAAATTGTTCTAAGGGGACGTTTCAATAGCTACAGTGTGAAGAAGGTAAACTGGGAAACACTCTCCAAGAACTGACCAGGTGGTGTGTGTCATTTTCTCACCCCCTGTACGTTTAATACAGTTTATAAGAGGAGGAAAAAACTCCACTTACCATACGTTCGAATGCGAGGGGAACCAACAGCTGTGAGGCGTGCGTCGCATCGAGTGAGAGCAGCGGCGCCAAGTCCCGCCAGTAGCTGGAGAGTCCTTTCCGGAAAACAGTCGCCTGGTCCTGGAGTGCTGCACAAGACGGGAGACGACGGACTGGTGAACAAGCCAGTGGATCAGACTTCTGTAGGAAGCACAGCTTTCCCTTTCTGCCCCCACAAAGTGTATGCAGGTAGCATTTACCTTTTGAAACTAGATCAATATACAATGTCAGTAATCGTATGAGTTACAGAATGGACACCTTGACCGGACACAAAGCTCATATTCCAGCGACAAATTTAAAGAGCACATCAAGCAAAGAGAGAGGAGCACCATCACCTAACGTAGATCCAGTAATAAAAATTAACCTAATGGTAGAAGTATCAAAATACCTGAAGAAGTGGAAATATACAACTATTTCAAAAATCACCCACACAGCTTGCCCAACAATAAGACAGATTTAAGAAATAAGAGACCTCGAGATAAATTCCAGTCAGTTTTACGTGCTATTAATAGAAAGTAACATAAATGAGACTGTATAGTTTAGCTATTTGACTTTGACTTACTGACAAGCATAGGACGTAACGATTTGCACAGAATTGTGTCTATGCTGGTTTTATAATATGAGTAGTCTTTGCAACGTTTCCCGTGAGTTGTATGATATGTATGGAAATGAGGAAGAATTATGTCCACTCATAAACTTTTTATATTTAGGATGTATTTATTTTAACATAAGTAATATATTTTAGTAATTCAGTAAAAAATTGAATAAGGTGTTTTGCAAGTGTAGCTGAAAAAGTCATTCTCGGCCTAAACTTTCTAAGGACCATGGAAATGTATGACTACATTTGTACTGGTATAGTACCTTACATATTAACAGTACATTTTACAATTATATGATGATAGACATAATGTTCTGTAATGTGTGACATGTATCCCATCACATGTTTTTATCTCTTTTTTTGTACTCCATTTTCTTTTTATTTGTCCACCGGATCAATTCATGTACGAAAGTTGTTGTGAATGCAATTTATAACTTTGTTTTTAATGTGGTACAAAGAATACACATGTAAAATTATATATATATATATATATATATATATATATATATTCCTGGAAATTGAAATAAGAACACCGTGAATTCATTGTCCCAGGAAGGGGAAAATTTATTGACACATTCCTGGGGTCAGATTCATCACATGATCACACTGACAGAACCACAGGCACATAGACACAGGCAACAGAGCATGCACAATGTCGGCACTAGTACAGTGTATATCCACCTTTCGCAGCAATGCAGGCTGCTATTCTCCCATGGAGACGATCGTAGAGATGCTGGATGTAGTCCTGTGGAACGGCTTGCCATGCCATTTCCACCTGGCGCCTCAGTTGGACCAGCGTTCGTGCTGGACGTGCAGACCGCGTGAGACGACGCCTCATCCAGTCCCAAACATGCTCAATGGGGGACAGATCCGGAGATCTTGCTGGCCAGGGTAGTTGACTTACACCTTCTAGAGCACGTTGGGTGGCACGGGATACATGCGGACGTGCATTGTCCTGTTGGAACAGCAAGTTCCCTTGCCGGTCTGGGAATGGTAGAACGATGGGTTCGATGACGGTTTGGATGTACCGTGCACTATTCAGTGTCCCCTCGACGATCACCAGTGGTGTACGGCCAGTGTAGGAGATCGCTCCCCACACCATGATGCCGGGTGTTGGCCCTGTGTGCCTCGGTCGTATGCAGTCCTGATTGTGGCGCTCACCTACACGGCGCCAAACACGCATACGACCATCATTGGCACCAAGGCAGAAGCGACTCTCATCGCTGAAGACGACACGTCTCCATTCGTCCCTCCATTCACGCCTGTCGCGACACCACTGGAGGCGGGCTGCACGATGTTGGGGCGTGAACGGAAGACGGCCTAACGGTGTGCGGGACCGTAGCCCAGCTTCATGGAGACGGTTGCGAATGGTCCTCGCCGATACCCCAGGAGCAACAGTGTCCCCAATTTGCTGGGAAGTGGTGGTGCGGTCCCCTACGGCACTGCGTAGGATCCTACGGTCTTGGCGTGCATCCGTGCGTCGCTGCGGTCCGGTCCCAGGTCGACGGGCACGTGCACCTTCCGCCGACCACTGGCGACAACATCGATGTACTGTGGAGACCTCACGCCCCACGTGTTGAGCAATTCGGCGGTACGTCCAGCCGGCCTCCCGCATGCCCACTATACGCCCTCGCTCAAAGTCCGTCAACTGCACATACGGTTCACGTCCACGCTGTCGCGGCATGCTACCAGTGTTAAAGACTGCGATGAAGCTCCGTATGCCACGGCAAACTGGCCGACACTGACGGCGGCGGTGCACAAATGCTGCGCAGCTAGCGCCATTCGACGGCCAACACCGCGGTTCCTGGTGTGTCCGCTGTGCCGTGCGTGTGATCATTGCTTGTACAGCCCTCTCGCAGTGTCCGGAGCAAGTATGGTGGGTCTGATACACCGGTGTCAATGTGTTCTTTTTTCCATTTCCAGGAGTGTATATATATATACACGTCAGAAGATTTGTAAATTTTGACACCTCCAGTGGCCCGATGCAAGTGATGTGCTGTTTTTAGCATTTTTTGTAATATAACTGCCTCATGTATGGGAGGATAGTGGCGTTCTATACATGCCATCTGCATTTCACTTTTCGGTTATTGCTGTATACCTGTATAAAGGGCATAGGATCGAAAATGTAGTCGTGAAAACAAATAATGTTACAGTTAATGGCAGACAGAACGTCTTTAAGAAAAATACTGCATTATTTTTATGCCTGTGCCAGATTTTTGGCATTTCGTTCTTATGCGAGCCCACTTTCAGTAAAAAAAAGACATTGCTACAGATGGAGAATGATGTGTGTACACGATGTTTGTTCTGTTCCTAATGCTATTGGAATTACTCAGCGCAAATCGCAAAAGAGAAAGTCCAAAGAACGCGCATCTTAATGACTTTGTAAAAAAAACGAATCATCGGCATGAGGGACTTGAGAGCATCGTACACATTACACTGGTATCTGGCTGTAGGGCAACGACTGCAGAATGTATAGCAACGGGTTGGGAGAAGTTCACCAGCCATCACAGACAGACCGGTGTAACCTGGGTTGAGATCTGTGGCTACCACTGACACCACAAGCAGCATAGTGTAGGGCGTTCTGTGGTGTTCAGCGGCGGGAGTCGCTTTTGCCTGTGGCGGTCAGGTGGACGCTGCTCTGTCCTCAGGTGGCCTCGTGAGACGTCACGGGAAGCAGCGGTCGTCGAGGTGCCTACCTCTGCAGCCCACAGAAACAAACAGGGGTCAGGAAGACTCGCGATCAAATCATGTGGAAGGCATGTGGAAGAGTTCTTAGGAATTTCGAAAATTTTTCAGAAATTTGGAAGCCAAATTATTATTCAAACTGGTTCTCCAGATAAACAATCAGTATCTCTTGAAAATATCATTCACATAGTTCTGTATGTTCAAGGACACATAAGTGCGAGGACATCCGCACAATTACCTAAAGAGCTCTCACACTCAAGTTGCTGACAAGAATATGTATATAAGAGGAAAAAGTAGATTGAGGAAGTGCTAGATGACGATCAATTTGGTTTTAGGAAAGATAAAGGCATCAGCGAAGGACTTCTCAGTTGGCGATTGATGGTTAAAGCGAGACTTAAGGAAAATCTAGGCATGTCCGTAGGATTTGTAATTAGATAAAAATCTTACGATAATTTAAAATGTTGCAGGATTTCCGAAACTCTAAGGAAAATGGGTGTAACCTCTAGGGAAAGAAGGGTTACGTGCAATTTGTACATCAAACAAGAGGATAAAGTAGGAAGACCAATAACAAACAGATTAGGTTAGGAGAGATAAAAGACATACATCTAATCGCCCTTACGATTCAATCTGTACATCGAAGAAGCAATGACGGAATTAAAAATGGGGTTCAGAAATGGAATTAAAATTCATCTTGAAAGGTTATCAGTGACAGGAATAGCTGATGTCATTGCCGTTCTCAATGGAAGTCAGAGGTAACAGTAGGAGATGTTGAGTAGAATGAACAATCTAATGGGTAGACTCTACGAATTAAGACTAAATGAAAGAAAGATTAAATTAATGAGGTCTAGCAGAAATCAGATCAGTGATCAACTTAATGTCAGAATTATAGACGAGGATCAAGACGAACTGAAAAAATTCTGCTACCTTGAGGACAAAGTAGCCAGCTGAAGTGGCCGTGCGGTTCTAGGCGCTGCAGTCTGGAACCGCGAGGCTGCTACGGTCGCAGGTTCGAATCCTGCCTCGGGCATGGATGTGTGTGATGTCCTTAGGTTAGTTAGGTTTAACTAGTTCTAAGTTCTAGGGGACTAATGACTACAGATGTTGAGTCCCATAGTGCTCAGAGCCATTTTAACCAAGGACAAACTAACTCATAATGGAAAAATGAAAGAGAACATAGAGTAGAGAAGAACATTCAAAGAGGATGTTCATGGCCAAACGAAGTCAACTAACATCAACTGTCAGTTTTGTAACAACGAAATCAAACAATCATTGATAAAATTATTTAATAGGATAGATAAAAGAATCGACTCACGAAGCAGCGGCAGAGAACACACATAGAAACTGTTGTGATTGGCAAGCTTTTGGAGCCAGTGGCTCCTTCTGCAGGTAAAAGGGTTGAAACAGAAGGAAGAAGGGTTAAGGAAAAGGACTGGACAGGTCTAGGAAAAGGGGGAAAAGGGGTAGATTTTGGGAAAGTCACCCAGAACTGCGGGTCAGAGGAGACTTACCGTACAAGGTGAGAAGGAATGTTGGGGACCGCATTCAGGGAGCTTAAAGGTGGAAGATAGGGTAATATACAAGACAGAGATTACTGCTAAAACATTGACCCCGAGTTAACAAGAGTGTGTCCTCCTATAATAGCCCTGTAACTGGTAAAACATATTCTATCAAAGGGAGAGCCAGCTGTGAAAAGATACAAGTCATATTCCAGCTACTACGTAAACACTGTTTAGCCTTCTACATAGGCATGACTACCATCACATTATCAATTAGGATGAATGGGCATAGGCTGAGGGTATATACTGGTAACTCACAATATCCTGTTGCAGAGCACGCTCTACAACGTGACATTCGTGACACCAGCGCCTGTTTCACCACCTGGATTCCTCCCCCAGACACCAGTATCTCAGGACTCCGTAGGTGAGAACTAACTTTACAACGTGTCCTTGGTTCTCGCCATCCAGCTTTCTATCACTGTAACTACTCTTTGCTTCACTCCGTTTCAGTTTCCTGCATCTTTCATTGTCATTCCCATCTATTTTTCACCGCCCCATCCCACCTCTGTTATGTACAATGTGCTTACCTTCTCACTCTTAATAACTTGTGATCAATGTTTTAGCAGTAATCTCTGTCGTGCAAATCACCTCGTCTTAAGCTCTTAGGTTTTCAAATCTCGTCCGATGCAGTCCTCAACAACTAGTCTTCCCTTCTCATCTCGTACAGTAAGTTTCCCCTGACCCACAGTTCTGGGTGACTTTCCCAAAATCTACCCCTTAAGTTTTGAGCACATTATTCTGTGAAAGTGAAACATGGACAGTGGGAAAACCGGGACGGAAGAGAATCGATGCGTTTGAGATGTGGTGCTAGAGAAGAATGCCGAAAATTAGATGGACTGATAAAAGAAAAAATGATGAGGTTCTCAGCAGATTCGGTGAAGAATGGAACATACCAAACGCTTTGGTAGGAAGATGGGACAGTATTTTGTCCTTGGTCATGCAACCTTATTGTTTCCTCTTGGTTCTTGTACGTATCACCCGTATTTCTTTGCAACTTACTCCCATTTTTCTCAATATTTCGAACATCTTGCAGAAGTTTACATTTCCGGATGCTTTTTCTAGGTCTATAGGGTCTATGAATGTGGCCATTTTATTTTCCAAGTTTTGTTTCTGTCATCAGTCACAATATCAGACGTACCGCCCTCTCATGCTATTAGCCTTCTGACAGTCAAAATGATCGTCATCTATCATATTTTCTATTATCTTTTCCATTCCTCTGTATATATTAGTCCTGTCGACAAATCCCATACATGAGGTGTTATGCTAGTTGTGCGATAGGCCTGCAAGTTTCTGCTCTTATCTTCATGGTGGTGTCTAATGGTATACCACCGTTCTCGTATATTCTAGACGCCAACTTCAATAATTCTTGGTTGACACTTTCGCCAATGATTTTCTGATCAATTGCTGTGTTTTTTTCTGTTTCCCAAGGTTCTTTTCCGTTAGCTCCTTATGTCTATCTTTGTTTGTCCTATTTCTACGATACCCTTTTCATAGGTGTCCATTTCTGTTCAAATGAACTGCCTGTGTGGTATTCATCAACGTAATATCTACAGACCAAGAGAAATTCAAATGACTTTCGTGATTGCTTTGCACTTTAGTGTCCCACTCCTTTCCGCATTTTGTTCTTCCAGACCATTCTCTTAAACTTCAATCCACTCTTCATCGCAATTCAGTTGACATCTGAGCTTATATCTGGCCCTAGGTGTTCCACACAATAGAAGAGCAGGATTTAGAAAACGATAGATTTCGACTTCTAGACATAGATAATCGGACAATTCTTCCCATAAATACAGAAGTATGAGTATTAACAAGAGCCTTACCAGGACGTAACCTCAGATGGAAATTTCCTGTGCCTCGATCATTTTCGAAGCATACCTCCCGTGGGGAAGCGAGATCTTTCTATAGCTACCGACGGTTTCGAGTTAAAACAAAGAGCGACAGAGGGAGAGAGAAAGGGACTCCCCTCTCTTCCACTCCGCTCCAAGGCCAAACGTCGTGTGCAGACTGTTTGTACTGAAGCAATAATGTTATGTAATTGCAGTACGTAAAGTTTTGATATTTTTATCATTATGTAATTTGTTAAAAGAAAGGCGAACAAACATGTAAAAGTAATGCATCCACAGTTTGAAACAGTTACACTGTTTTACATCTAAGTCAACTTAAAGATGCAGATCTACAATTTTGTAGTATGTGTATTCTGATATAAAGCATAACATGTGGAATTTATGAAACCCCATACATTAATTTCTGTCATCAGTGACAATACCTGCTACACTTGCAAAATTATACATCAGCAGTTGATTTTATCACTGGGATGTGTATCAACAGTTGTACATGTCCCATCAAGAGAAACGTGTGTTCTTATGTGTCTCCATTGTTGTTGTTGTTGTTGTTAGCAGAAGTAGTATATTTATCACTACCGCGTGCTGCCCGTGTACTTCGCATGTCGTAATGTTGACTCATTGAGATGTCAGGTTATATGTAAGAGTGTGCACGAATGTCTTAATTTTATCAGGTGGAATAAACGCATAAAGAAGTAAATAAATGTACACAATGTGCCAAATACCGCTACTTTTTATAACGCACTTTGCACTATTTCTAAGGACACGGGCTCTGTCGTTTCTTGCGACTCTTAGTGTCTGTTCTGCTGGGTTTGGCATCGTGTAGTGGATCCCCGTACACTCTGCAGCGTATGGTATTAAAGGTCTAAAAATTTCGTAAAAGTTACAGTACCTTCCAGCATTGTCACCTTTATCGCAACGACAATGAACGGGAGTGTTAAAACGTCACGTGTCAGAGATCTGTGCTGAAGTTTAGTGAGCGAGCAGTCTAGATCGCATCACATCGCATAGTGATTTTTTAATCCGGACCTGTGCGCTACCTTCATGCTGAGTGCCCTGGGGACGCTCCCAAGACAGCAGCCGTGTTCACAGACGGCGTGGACACGCTCCTGGCTGGACTGCCGAACACTCAGCCGTCCTGCCGCATCCCGACATGCCCGCTAAGCCATCCCGTCTCAGCCTCACAGCAGATGTCTGGCTCCAGCGTGTGGACAGCGGCGGTCTGGCGGCTCTACGGGACCTGTTGAGTGACGTCAGCTGAACACGACACAACTGGAGAGACTCGTGGACTCTCCTTGTCGGCCAACTCAGGCCCTTGTTGAGGCTAGAGGCGGTGTGCTCTACTCCTGTGTCAGCATGATCTCTCTTTATCTGACATCGAATGAAATCTGTCCTCAACCTTCATGTTAATTACTTGTAACCTTCCACATAAACATAACTAACTCGACCTTGTTTTGTAAGGAGAAAAACGTACACTTGCGAGATCTCAACCCTAGATACCAAACACCCGCCCCCTCTTAAAATAAATGGCCGTACTTAAGATAATACTCATTTCAGACATCTGAAATGAGTATTATCTTAAGTTCTGTAGGTACAGGTTGCCTGCCACTGGCTCCGCCCCACTGCAGCTGCCTGATGCACGAGTGCAGAGTACTGTGCAGCGGGGTGACGTCCAGAGCCCTCAGACCCGCTTCATGTCGCAAGTGTGGGAAGACGTGTGTGGAGCCGGTCACGTCTGCCCCATGTGTTTCGAAACTTTGTTCTTCAAGTAGAACACATGTTATTTAACATGAAAAAAGGGTAAGCAATATGAACAGATAGTATTTCAATGCCATGCACATATATGGTCAACACTGTTTAGCAATATTTTAGGACATATTCTGCAACAGTTTTTTATAAAACACACGCACACACACACACACACACACACACACACACACACACACACACACACACACACACACACACACACACAGATCTCTGTTACGGACAGAGGCCAGGTAAAATCTGACAATATTACCTCTTCAAAGCAAGCTTCCTAAACAGTCAGTTCGTGATTTTACGTCTCCGTCGCATTGTGCCAATGAAGTTGTTTGACGAAAATGATCGTGGTGAAAGGGTATCGTCATCATTGTCACCACCATCCACTCATAAAGAATAGTCTAACGTCAATCAACTATTCTTCTCTCCATTTAACGGGTCTTCTGTATGACTGCCGCAACTAAATCGCAAGGTACAAATAGTAGCACAAAGAAAAGCTCATAGAGTTTCTTTTGCCTCGTGTAAGAGTTAGTCGAATAGCCACTTATAACGACGCTTACCGGTCACAACTGTCGCGAGCTTTGACGTTTAAACGTGGCAATCTGACCGTCACTGCATACTGCTCCTGGACGTGCCACACTGTCGCTTGTCGGTTGACCGGCACTATAAACGCGAACCTCTTACTCACCGTACCGTACAGTAGTTCGAGCTCCGGCAATGGGCGAACGCAGCGGAGCGTGCCAGAAACATGTGGAACACGGGCGTTAAAAAGCTGTGTGTTCAGAAGGTCTTAACTGCGTACACTCATAATCACGGTCCAAATATCCGCGCGACATAGACAGCTGGGGCTCACACCTTGCAAGTTTGCGTCTCATATATGAGACAAGGTTGGTGATCTTCTCTTGTTAGATGCAATCGGGTGTGATTAGATAACTGTTTCTTTTCTCCAGTGTGATTATTATTTACTTCTCATGTTTTTATTTCTATGCACTGTTATTAGGACTGAATTTTCAAATGTGGTGCAACTCCATCATCTTGTGTTCATAAGCCTCGACGAGAGTTTTTACAGAATACCTAAATGAGCACATTACACTTTATTTAACAATAACGAGCTTCCAAATAATATACTCACCAGTTTTATTCCTCCACTCAAACTCAAAAAGACGCCGCCTCTCACATCTCACCCTGCTTAACGTGGCTCTTGTGATGCGTCGAACAGCATGCGCTGACTGGGACAGGATATGATGCCTCAGATCAGCCGTTTGCAGCGTTGTCACGTTCCATTCCATGTTGTTCAACCTTTCAAAATAAAATGGAGTCAGCTTATGTGACAGATGATACTCTGAAACTTGACTGTATTTTGTAGAATAGAATAGTGAAAACTAAACTCAACTTGCCTTTCTCCAGCTTTTACGTTTCCCATTGATAGAGGTCGCCAGCCCCTTAGAGACAAATCGAGGTGTCAGACAGGAATTCTGGCGTAAATTACGGCTGGTATGAGAGTCTGCTAACATATTCTGGCGAACTGATCATTTCTGATGAAATACAAGAATTCACATACAAACATGCAGCCAGAACTATGATTGGACAAGCACGGCAGACAGCCTTCAAAGGCACGGAGTGGGCGCTCCCCCACAACATGGCTCACCGTCTGCTCCTGGGCGCCATAATCACGAGCAGCACTTCCACTATAATACCACGTTTTCAAGACGTTGCCATGTCTCTCCTGTGCCATTTGGATGAGGTTGAATCTTGACCTTTCTTGACAAGAGAGACCATACTACGCTACCTTACTCAGTTGGACTGAATTCTTATAGCACTCTGTCTTAGGAATTAGCACCTTGGCATCCTCGATTGTGAGATTAGCAGGGACAAAATTTGACAGAACATGCAACCCCTAAGTGGGAGCTGTTGTAGCAATGTCATTAATAGTCAACATGGCTCCTTACGTCTTAACTGTATGAGTGCCACTCTCCCAAGCTTTAGCACAATATGCGACAGCTCAATAACCAAGAGAAATTGCAGCGTTGTTTTGTTTGTCTACATTTTCTCCATAGTTTTTTGCAGGAATGTAGTGCAGTTGGTTTAGAATAGAACCAAACGACTTTCACAGGTCCGCGCAGTGCTGCATAAATGACAGTGACAGAAGAGGGAGACACCAAGGTAATTAAGGAAGTAGCTGCAGGAAATTTTGGTCCAATCCAGGGGCACATATGACTGCCTGTGTGCCTCTGTATCAAGGAGGTAGAACTCTGTGGGCTCAGTTCCGCTTGTGTTTTGCTCGAGTCTCTATCTGTAAAAGTACTCCCTCAGTTTAGTGTCAACTCGGAGGCTCGTCGACACAGTTAGTAAGTAGCCAGTTCCACTAGATGAATGTGGTCACTAGGGGACCACTACGAACAACAGTAAACAAGTACCTGGGACCTTGGAGTGCGAAGAAATTGCCTAAGGGGATACGTGAAACGGAACCTGGATCAGTGGAGTGGGCTTGTGTTCACCGGCGAGTACAGGTTTCGAACGTCGACTGGGGATCGTCGTACAAGGCTGTGTAGGCGACCAGGCACCGGTGCAGGTCTCTGTCCATGGGTTCTGCTTTGGGGTGGGACGGTCGTATTTTTGGCTGCTATTTTGGTAATATCAACAGTAGCAGAAAACAGTATAACGGGAGTAGGATTCTTTAGGAAGGTAGAGCAGAGAGTGTGTTACAGTGAACAGTTCAGTGATACAGTTACGCTTATCACAATCGACAGCAAACCAACACCGACAACGATAGTTCAGATACTACATGCCGACGTCGGAAGCTTAAGATGACAGAAAAAGTATATGAAGGTACTGAAAGGGTAATACAGTACGTAAAGGGAGATGAAACTCCAATACTCATGGGAGACTGGAATGCAGTTGTAGGGGAAAACGTGGAAGAAATGGTTACTGGAGAATGTGGGGTTGGGATAGGGAATGAGAGAGAAGAAAGACTAACTCAGTTCTGTAATAAATTTCGGCTAGTAATAGCGAATACTCTTAATCACAAGAGGAGGATGTATAATTAGAAAAAAAATGGTAATGTCGTGTGGCTAGGGCCTCCCGTCGGGTAGACCGTTCGCCTGGTGCAGGTCTTTCGATTTGACGCCACTTCGGCGACCTGCGCGTCGATATAATTAGAAAAGGCTGGGTGATATGGGGAACTACAGTTAGATTACATCATGGTCCGACAGAGATTCCGAGATGATATAGTGGATTGTAAGGCATACGCAGGAGCAGATATAGACTCATATCACAATGTAGTAATGGTAAACAGTACGTTGAAGTTTAAGAGATACGTCAGAAAGAATCGATACGCAAATGTGTCAGATACAGAAGTACTAAGGAATGACGAGATACTCTTGAAGATCTGCAAGGCTATGGATACAGCAACAAGGAATATCCCAGTAGGCAGTCCACTTGAAGAGGAATGGATATCTCTGAAAAGGACAATAATAAAAGTTGGAAAGAAAAACATAGGTACAAAGAAAGTAACTGCAAAGAAACCATGAGAATTAAAATAAATAACTGAAGTATTTCTTTTATTACCCATGATGAAAGAAGGAAGTTCAAAGATGTTCAGGGAAATTCAGGAATACAGAAATGCCAGTCACTGAGGGATGAAATAGACAGGATGTGTAGGAAAGCTAAGACGAAATGGCTGCCTGAAAAATGTGAAGAAATCGAAAAAGAAATGATTGTTGGAAGGACTGAGTCAGCGCATAAGAAAGTCAAAGCAACCTTGAGTGAAATTGTTAGCAAAGGGTGGTAATATTAAGAGTGCAGTGGGAATTTCACCGTCAAAAAAGGAGGAGGAAGTGGATATATGGAATGAGTACATTGATGGCCTCCGTGAGGAAGGAAGATTTGTCTGATGTGATAGAAGAAGAAAGAAGAGTCGATTTAGAAGAGAGAGGAGATCCAGTAATAAAATCGGAATTTAAAAGAGCTTTGGAGGACTTAAGATCAAATAAGGCAGAAGCGGTAGATAACCTGCCATCAGGATGTCTAAAATCATTGGGGGGAACTGGCGACAAAGCGACTATTCATGTTGGTGTATAAAATGTATGAGTCCGCCGACATACCATCTAGCTTTCGGAAAAATATCATCCACACAATCCCTAAGACTGCAAGAGCTGACAAGTGCGACAATTATCGAACAGTGTGCTTAACAGCTCATGCATCGAAATTGCTGACAAGAATAATATATTGGAGAATGGAAAAGAAAATTGAGGATGAGTTAGATGACTATCAATTTGGCCTTAGGAAAGGTAAATGCAACAGAGAGGCAATTCCGACGTTGCTGTCCGTGATAGAAGCAAGACTAAAGAATAATAAAGTTACGTTTATAGGATTTGTCGACCTGAAAAAGATGTTGAGCAATGTAAAATGGCGCAAAGTGTTAGAAATTCTGAGACAAACAGGGGTAAGCTGTAGAGAGAGACAGGTAATACACAATATGTACAAAAGCCAAGAGGGAATAATAAGAGTGGATCACCAAGAATGGAATGCTCGGATTAAAAGATCTAGGCAGGGATGTAGTGTCTCGCCCGTATTTTCAGTATGTACATCGATGAAGCAATGATGGAAATAAAAGAAAGGTTCAGGAGTGGGATTAAAATTCAAGTTGAAAGGGCATGAATGATACGATTCGCTGATGACATTGTTATCCTGAAAGTGAAAGTGAAGAAGAATTACATGATGGGCTGAATGGAATGGACAGTCTAATGAGTACAAAATATGGGTTGAGAATAAATCGAAGAAAGACGAAAGGAATTGGAAGTAGCAGAAATGAGAACAGAGATAAACATAACATCAGGATTAATTGTCACGAAGTATATCAAATTAAGGAATTCTACTACCTAGGCAGCAAAATAACCAATGACAGATGGAGCAAGGAGGACATCGAAAGCAGATTAGCACCGGCGAAAAAGGCATTCCTGACCAAGAGAAATCTATTAGTATCAAAGATAGGCCTTAATTTTAGGAAGAATTTTCTGAGAATGTACGTTTGGAGCAGAACTTTGAATGGTAGTGAAACATGGACTGTGGGAAAACCGGAAAAGGAGACAATCAAAGCATTTGAGATGATGTACTACAGACGAATGCTGAAAATTGGGTCAACTTACAAAGTAAGGAATGAGGAGGTTCTGTGCAGAATGGAAGAGGAAAGGAATATGTGGAAGGGACACGATGATAGGACATCTGCTAAGACATCACGGAATGACTTCCATGGTACGAAATTGGAGAATACATCCAGCAAATAATTGAGGACGTAGGTCGCAAGTGCTGCTCTGAGGTGAACAGGTTGGCATAGGAGAGGAATTTGTAGTGGACCACATCAAACGAATGAGAAGACAGATGACTAAAAAAAAAAAAATGGAAAGGTCTGTAACGTTTCGTCTCCAAATGCTGGAGACATCTTCAGAGGCTATAAAGGCTCAGGCAGCAGTTTGAAACTTCTATAAACTCTTCAAGCTGAACTGTTTGTTCGGATCCCTGCCACAGTCGGACTGTGACGTCATCAGACGGCTGCTTAAGAGCGCAGAGTCACGAGTGCGTGTGTTGTCGAGCTTCTGCTGGGGAACACTTGGCGCTGGTTTCTGTATTCAGCACTGAGGCCAGCAACTAGTCTAATTTCACTCATTCTTCTTTCCGTTAAAGTTGATTTCGTGCTTTGGAATTTGAATGCCCTCTCTGTAAATTCAAGCACGTAATATTGGTTCTGTATTGCAGAGACGAATTTTTAGTTTCCCTGGTCCGAGTGGATGTTCTGCGACTGCTGATTTATTGCTATTTCGCAGATGACAACTGCTCTTCTGTTCCTTAAGCAAGAAATGAGTACTTCTGTTTGTACTACACATGTGTGCTTCACTGTGTGTGCAAGACAATTTATATATCCCTCCTGCGGCAAGTGCTGGCCGTACATTCTTTACAGTGTTCGAAACATTCACGCTCCTTCGTAATTGGTATAAACACTGCATCAATACTATGTACTCCTCGTACTCTGATCATGTGAACCATGACTGCTTTTACGAATGGGAGTAAATCTTTGTTTCTTCTTCATGAGAAGCTCCATACCTTTATAGACTTACTGCCCTATTTATCTCTTTCTCAGATTAATAATTTATTCTGAAAGTAGTGTTTAAATGGTCGGAGCGTTCCTCCAACTACTCTGGTGACACATTATTTAAGCCAAGCCGACCTATGTTCTTATTACTGCTCTTTTCAGTTTGTGACAATGACTGGAATTTTTGTGAATGTATGCACATGTGTGAGTGAGGTTTTTGCAGACCTTCTGTGCCTAACATCTGTGGATTTTCTAAGTAGCTGTACATTTTAAAATATTTCAACTTCTTTCTCTTTCTCTATACTGGATTTTATATTATAACTAATATCATTCGGAAAGTTTAGAAATTCTGAATTCTTTTTGTCCATGAGGCTATATAACGAAGTATGAGTGTCATCAATATAACAAAACCAACGATAGGGATTTTTCTTGCTGGGCTGATGAGCTGTTCCTTCCAGTTTTACATATAGAACTCCGCTGTAACTGTGCTGAGTGTGTTCCCTGTAATGTTGTAATGAATACAGTTTCAGAAAACTGGATGATTTATTCCAGAGCCTCACAAACTGAGCGAAGTTAATAACGCTTTGGTCCGCCTCTGGTCCTTCTGCAAGCAGTTATTTGGCTTCGCATTTATTGGCAGAGCTGTTGAATATCCTCCTGAGGGACATTGTACTAAATCATGTCCAGCTGGCAGGTTAAGTCATGAAATCCCAGAGATGGTTGGAGGGCCCTACCCAGTATGCCCCAAACGTTGTCAGTTGGGGAGAGGTTTGGCGCCCTTCCTAGTCAAGGTATGTTTGGCGAGCAATAGAAACTCTCGCTCTGAGTGTGGGCGGGCATTACCTTGCTGATATGTAAGGCCAGTATGGCTTGCCATGACGGGCAACAAAACTGGATGTGGAATATCATCGACATACCGCTCTGCTGTGTGGGTGACTACTAAAGTGGTCCTGCTATGAAAGTGAACGGCAGCCCAGACCATCACTCCCGGTTGTTGGGACTTATAGTGGGCGACACTCAGGTTGATACCCCCCAGTCTCCAAGGCACCTCCAGACACATCTTTGCCGGACATTGGGGCTCAATTAGAAGTGAGGCTCATCATTGTTACAGTCAATGAGATTCCTGGCCGAAGTCGCGTCTAGAGATGCCCCAGATGGTCGTGGGATACCAATCTTACTGTCGTCCGCTATATGGTCTGACCACCTGGATTGATGCTCAGGGTTGTCATTTGTTTTCACAGCAGGACCTCTTTGGTTGTCATCTGTGGCACCCTTACAGCACATCCGTTCGCCTATGGCGTTCTGCTGCCCTTCTAGGTTATCCATCATTGGCTAACTTTTTTCCAAGATAACGCCCACTCACACATAGAGAGAGTTTCTACTATTTGTCTTTGGACTTGCCAAACCCTACCTTGGCCAATAAGTTTGCCAGACCTCTTCCCAATTGAGAATAATTGGAGCAAATAGGCAGGGACCTCCAACCAGGTCGAGATTCTGAGGATCTAACGCACCATATGGACAAAATATGGCATGATGTTCCTCAGGGAGACATCCAACAACTCTGTCAATCAATGCGAAGCTGAGAAATTGCTTACATCAGGATGCATTGCTTACATAAGGACGCATTATTGACTTGCTTAATCTGTGAAGCTTCTCTCTCGAATAAGTCATCCACTTGTTTCTGGACCTTTCAGATAGTTCCTTTTTTTGCCTATGAGTGTAATTTCTATATGTGACATCGTGCTCCCTCTACTATTTTTACCCTCCTCGCTGCCCTTCAATACTAAACTGGTGATCCCTTGATGCCTCAGAATATGTCCTGCCAACCGATTCCTTCTTCTAGTAAGCAGTGATAGAATGTCTAAATAGGCTAATATGTGATGGGCTCAGCATGAAGGATTCTATTTTTTGCATAAATGAACTAAACCTTTTATATGTCTTTTTTTGCTACAGAGAACTGTAGAAGACTTGCTAAGTGCTTGGCAGCCATGCTTGTCGAACAGTCCATAGCGCTAACAAGTGGTCTTAATGGAATGATGGGTGAATTTTTGGCACACCACACAATCTTGGTGGGACCAGATCTGATTTAAAAAGACATTTATTGTCTGTGGGAGAATTCGAGGAGGCTTTCACTAGCTGATGCATTTCTCAAAGCATTGCTGTTGGAGGATTGCTTTTGAACTCCCTGTACCTTCCTGGTTGTTATACAACGCCAGTTATACTGCAGTAGGTTCGTTATTTCATTAGCATTGTAGCATTGCCCTTATCTGCTGGAAGCTCTAGAATACATAAAAATTGAAATCTCGGACAGGTTTCTTTTCACGTTTCGTTAAGGTACTGATGTCTCAGTGCTTATTGCCTCTGGTAGTGCCTCTGGTAGTGCCTCCAGATTTAGGGACGAAGTCTTTCGCACAGAAATACGCTATGGAACGTGGCCTAGTACCCATTAATCAAAATTGACCAGTAGGTTGTATTTTAATTATTTATCAGTACGAGCACATGTGTTAGTGTTTGTAGGAATCACGAAAGAAATGAGGAGTGTAGAAAGGGGAGAAATCTTTAGAGAAGGGGTGGCCAAGACATCAGCTCATGGGCCATGCCCAGGCACAAGTGCATTTGGCTCATTATATACATCTCCCCAATTAACATTTCTTAAATTTTCTCTGAAGTGCTCAATAAACACTGGGTTGAGCAACCGTACAGTTTTATTTCATGGTTTCTGAACTGTACACCTTGCTGTGTTTTCTAATTTAATCAATTGTACATCATGGGCTGATAATCCATTTATCAATGGGAAAGCGTATGTTAGTTTTGCACCCTCTTGCTGTACAAATACATAATCTATTAGAGCGCTACTGTCTTGAGCTATATGTGTAGGGAAATTGATAGCTGATTCTATATGTAATTAATAACACTTATACTTTTCCCATCTGAACTGGTTAGAAAGTTTACATAGAAATCATCACAGATTAACAACTTCCTGTTTTTGGCTGATAGACAGCGTAAACTTTTTTATGAGTAGCTCCCAATCTCCTAATGGGGACCTGTACACTGTTGCTAGCATCAACAATACATTATCTAGCTGTAGTTTATATGCACAAACTTCAAAGTGCTGATCCATGCAGAATTTGCTTACTTCTCCAGTTTTGTATTTATATCCTTGTTTTTGTAAATGGCAACCACTCCTTTACCTATGCTATATCTGGAAGTGTAAGAGGCTAAATTATACTAATTTATACTGACACTATCCATCACCACAGTTACATGGTGTTCAGACAAAGTATATCAATCTCATTGTTATTTGTGAGGTCATCTACACATACTAACAGATCATCTACTTTATTTTTTATTCCCCTGATATTCTGATGAAGTAAGTTGATACTACCCTTAGCTCATCCCTATTTACTGTACATGGAGCATCTTTTATTCTATTTTTTTTTTTTACTGTTGCCTGTTTGGACTTTGACCTTAACACAAAAAACCTATCTACCTGGTCCCATTAACCACAGGGGCCACCTTCGTGTGACTGAGGCTAATAGAGAAGCTGACTTATCTTTCCCCTTCCTATTTAGGTGCAGGCCATGTGTAGTGTGTCCTCACCTACCAGTAATGTCAACAGGAACATCGCATATGTGTGGTTTTGGGGGTATCTGGAACATTCCGTTCCTCCACTACTTCAGATAGCAAGCCAAAGTGTTATCACACCTTACAGCAGTGTTTACGCAGGACCGAACATGGCGCTGAAAGACCTCCACAGACACCACATTTGTGTGGCCAGTTCATGTTCCTATTTCATCCAAGTCTCTCGCAATAGTACACCTTGGATTCATACCACAGGCTGTTTCCTGCTGCTCCAACTGTAATTACCTCATCTCCCTAGCATTTGTTTTCACAAAACTTGTGAGCTGGTACGCTGCACCTAATTCCTCCTGACGCTCCTGGCCTTGACTGTTAACTAGAAGCTATATTCTTCTTTTACTATTCTGATTTGATCCCTACATGTCTTTTTTTCTTGAAGCTAATATTCTGCTTCAAAATACATTCAACTACATCTGGATGAGGCCCTTCCTGACTAATTCAGATAGCAAGCCAAACTGATCTACTAACTGAATTTCAAAGTTTTTTCAACAGTTTCTCTTTTTGCTCCTACCTTTCCCGTCCCTGTTTCTTCCCTTAGCCTACATAATTCCAAGTCCTCATTTTCTAATTCAGCCTTAAGGCACAAATTTTTGCCTCATCTTCAGCAACTTTTCTGTCCTTTCTACATAACATACGTTGCCATGAAGGAGCGTCTTTATCTACCCAGTTTCCTCGCCGCTACATTCGCCCCAATAAACCATAACCTACACAGTCTTCACACCCCCGCCTTAAGATTTCTACAGCAAACATCACATTTGCTAGACATGTTTTGACAGAAAAATTTACACAAAGGAAGAGGATAACTTGGCACAAGAGCACTGATGTTACGTAACCTGTATTAATACGCAATGAAGCGCTAATGCAAGCAAACTTTTAAAAATCTCAAAAACTTTATAAAACTACCCTTGTAATTCTTTCTAGGCCACAACGTATTCTTGAAACTCCGTATTTCCTTTAACACCAGTGATCTTAGGGAACTTCACTGTCTTTGTCAGAATGTGTCCGTTCCAGAAACGCGATTTTCTTTTTAAATCCATCCACATCAAATGAGGAAAAAGTTACCTTGCAGTGCATTACTGTGGGCAGTGTGCAGTCAAGTCCAGTTAAAATGTGAAATCTGCACTAGATTGCACATGTTTTTCGTTCCTGCATTCCTTCATTAAACGCTAGCAAGTTTTAAGTCGTTCCAGGTATGTCTCTCGACATAACCAACGTACTTTGCAGTACGATATGAAGTCTCCATAGGAATTGTTCAGTTTCACTGAAAACCGTTGCAGCTGAAAACGGAAGATGCGTGTGACTTCAGCAATTATACTATGCTTTCTTCCAATTTCGCCATGTGCCAAAGGCCTGCAAATTTAAGACAAAGTGCTTTTTGATGTACAAAACAAGGAATCTCGTCTGTCGACATTCGTGATTTAATCCTGTTTCATTGTCAATCAAGTCTTTAAACTCTTTCTGCATATTCCAGAATCAAGAACAGTTCTCTACATGAGTAACCTAGAAGCAGATATCCTCCGATTTGTGAGGCAACTTAAATCACTTGATAACAGCTAGTCTTCCGGTCCGTACTGTATACCAATTACGTTTCCTTCAGAGTATGCTGATGCAACAGCTCCATACATAACAACCTCATACAACCGTCCGCTGGACGAAAGATCCGTATGAAAAGATTGGAAAGCTGCACAGGTGACACCAATATTCAAGAACGGTGGAAGGAGTAATCCAGTAAATTACAGGTCCATATTATTAACGTCGATATCCAGTAGGATTGTGGAACATATATTGCGTGTGAGGACTATGAATTACCTCGAAGAAAACGGTCTATTGACAAACAGCAAAGACGGATTCACAAAACATCATTCTTGTGAAGCGCGAAGTGTTGAGTGCTATCGACAAGGATTTCGAAAAGGCCTTTGACACTGTACCACACAAGCGGCTTGTACTGAAATTGGTAATTATGGAATATCATCTAAGTTAGCTAACTGGGTTCGTGGTATCCTGTCAGAGAGGTCACAGTTCCTTATAACTGACAGTCATCGAGTGAAACAGAAGTGATTTCTGGCGTTCCCCAACATAGTGTTATAGGCCCACTGCTGTTCCTTATCTATATAAATGATTTAGTAACAATCTGAGGAACAATCTGAGATCAAAAAATGCAAAACGATTTGGAAAATATATCTGTATATTTTGGAAAGTGGCAGTTGATCCTAGATAATGAAGTCCTCCATATGAGTGCTAAAAGGAATCTGTTAAACTTCGGTTACACGATAAATCACTAAATCTAAAGCCCGCAGATTCAACTAAAACCCTAGGAATTATAATTACAAGCCACTTAGATTGGGGGTTGGGGTTGGGTTGGGTTGTTTGGGGGAAAGAGATCAAACAGCGAGGTCATCAGTATCATTGGATTAGGGAAGGATGGGGCAGGAAGTCGGCCGTGCCCTTTCAAAGGAACCATCCCAGCATTTGCCTGGAGCGATTTAGGGAAATCACGGAAAACCTAAATCAGAATGGGCAGACGCGGCTTCAATTGGGATGAACACATAATGTTGAGGGGGAGGCAACCCAAAGACTGTGATTCATTAGCAGAATATTTAGAAAATGTAAGATCTACTAACGAGACTACCTACGCTATGCTTGTATGCCCTCTTTTGGAGTACCGCTGCACAGTGTGGGATCTTCACCAGATAGGGTTAACGGAGTACATTGAGAAAGTTCAAAGAAGAGCTGCACGTTCTGTATTACCCCGAAATAGGGGAAACAGTGTTACTGACCTGTTACAGAATTTGGGGTGGACATCAAAAAGGCGTTTTTCATTGCGGCAGAATCATCTCACGAAATTTCAGTCACCAACTTTCTCCTTCGAATGCGAAAATATTTTGCTAACGCAGACATACTTAGGGAGAAACGATCGTCGTGATAAAATAAAGGAAACGGGAGCTATCGGGGAAAGGTATAGACATTTGTTTTTTCCTCGCACTGTTCGATATTGGAATAATCGAGAATCGTTGTGAAGGTCATTCGATGAACCCTCCGCCAGGCACTTAAGTGTGATCTGCAGCGCATCCGTGTACATGTACATCTTATGTCGTTTCACAGTGGATATGCACTACCTGTAACGTATATGAATTGGGAAACCTCTTCGCTCTCTTCTGTCACTGCCACTCATTTTAAAGAATCGCGACAGTAGATCGCTCGACTGCCTCCTTCGTGCAAACAGCCACTGGCCCAGTGAACCTCCACCGTACCGAGATCACACAGCGAAGGGTAAACAGCGCTGACGGCGCGAGTCTGCCGAACTCGAGCGACTTGTGCCGGCCGGAAGACGCCCCTACCCAGCTGCGGCGAAGTTATTCAGTCAACTCCTGAGGCGTCACCAGTGGCCACAGGTTGGATGTAAGATGTAATACTTCACGTATGTTCGTTTTATATTTTCCAGGAAAAAGATGTCCATTTTTACAAGTGACAAACAGCAAGCGTGTAAAACACAATGCATCAGAATAACACATATTAAAAGCATAATATTACCAAGTATCAAGAGCCATCAACTAGAGATAATTACAGAGAACACTGCAATATTTTGAGAAATGTCATTAGACCAGCTGATAGTATCAGCTGTGTGAGTAGTATGTACATATCTGAGAATAACATCAAAATAAGCTGTTATATAACGAGGACAATGCCAGGCGAGCAGCGGAAATCTTCGGTTATCTGTTTACTGAATGTCGTAGTGTGAAGACGTTACTAACGTTAACAGGATTTGCAAACGTTTAAATACACTCCTGGAAATTGAAATAAGAACACCGTGAATTCATTGTCCCAGGAAGGGGAAACTTTATTGACACATTCCTGGGGTCAGATACATCACATGATCACACTGACAGAACCACAGGCACATAGACACAGGCAACAGAGCATGCACAATGTCGGCACTAGTACAGTGTATATCCACCTTTCGCAGCAATGCAGGCTGCTATTCTCCCATGGAGACGATCGTAGAGATGCTGGATGTAGTCCTGTGGAACGGCTTGCCATGCCATTTCCACCTGGCGCCTCAGTTGGACCAGCGTTCGTGCTGGACGTGCAGACCGCGTGAGACGACGCTTCATCCAGTCCCAAACATGCTCAATGGGGGACAGATCCGGAGATCTTGCTGGTCAGGGTAGTTGACTTACACCTTCTAGAGCACGTTGGGTGGCACGGGATACATGCGGACGTGCATTGTCCTGTTGGAACAGCAAGTTCCCTTGCCGGTCTAGGAATGGTAGAACGATGGGTTCGATGACGGTTTGGATGTACCGTGCACTATTCAGTGTCCCCTCGACGATCACCAGTGGTGTACGGCCAGTGTAGGAGATCGCTCCCCACACCATGATGCCGGGTGTTGGCCCTGTGTGCCTCGGTCGTATGCAGTCCTGATTGTGGCGCTCACCTGCACGGCGCCAAACACGCATACGACCATCATTGGCACCAAGGCAGAAGCGACTCTCATCGCTGAAGACGACACGTCTCCATTCGTCCCTCCATTCACGCCTGTCGCGACACCACTGGAGGCGGGCTGCACGATGTTGGGGCGTTAGCGGAAGACGGCCTAACGGTGTGCGGGACCGTAGCCCAGCTTCATGGAGACGGTTGCGAATGGTCCTCGCCGATACCCCAGGAGCAACAGTGTCCCTAATTTGCTGGGAAGTGGCGGTGCGGTCCCCTACGGCACTGCGTAGGATCCTACGGTCTTGGCGTGCATCCGTGCGTCGCTGCGGTCCGGTCCCAGGTCGACGGGCACGTGCACCTTCCGCCGACCACTGGCGACAACATCGATGTACTGTGGAGACCTCACGCCCCACGTGTTGAGCAATTCGGCGGTACGTCCACCCGGCCTCCCGCATGCCCACTATACGCCCTCGCTCAAAGTCCGTCAACTGCACATACGGTTCACGTCCACGCTGTCGCGGCATGCTACCAGTGTTAAAGACTGCGATGGAGCTCCGTATGCCACGGCAAACTGGCTGACACTGACGGCGGCGGTGCACAAATGCTGCGCAGCTAGCGCCATTCGACGGCCAACACCGCGGTTCCTGGTGTGTCCGCTGTGCCGTGCGTGTGATCATTGCTTGTACAGCCCTCTCGCAGTGTCCGGAGCAAGTATGGTGGGTCTGACACACCGGTGTCAATGTGTTCTTTTTTCCATTTCCAGGAGTGTAATAAAGTCTTGTACATCGAAAAAAGTTCAAACTCCTGCGTCTCACTCACTCAAATTGCTTGTAACACCATTTTTAATGTGGGCAATTAAAGGTAAAGCTGAAGGATGCAAACTGTAAGGAAATGGAAGCAGTAATTACACAATAAATGAGGGTGCATGTGCTTGAGATCATATATTATTTGGGACAGTATATTTTTCTATATCATGCGCTACTTCTTTTGCGTCAGTCACCTAGCTCGTGAAATTTATTTTTTCCTGTGCGAAAGTAAATGTTCAGTCATAAGGCTCTAAAAATAACATGTTGGTAATATCTAAATCAACTTCCACTTCCATACTCTACAAACCCCTACGAAGTGCGTGGTAGAGGGTTTTTCCTGCAGTAGCACATACTGGACCGTCTCCCCAGCCACTTCGCTCCTGTGCGCCCTGTAATTAGTGTGACCTCGTCTTTGCCGGCCCTACGAGAGCAACAGCCAGGCGTCCGTCTTGTATTCTCAGATTCTTCGCTTCATACAGCTTCTTGGAATGTTGTGAGTAGGTATTCATCTTGAGGTGAATTCTCGACTTGAAATCTCACTTTTTTTTATCTCGTCTTTGATTTAAGAACAAAAATTTGAAAAGATTCAACCTTGAACAAACACGGTTTCTTCTCTTTTTACCGACACGTATCTCGGCCATATTTCATTATCACCAGCGGGTTTCCGTTATTCTTCTGCAGATTAAAGAGTAAAATATCGCATTGCGATACGCATATTTTTGGGAATGTGTTATTTTCGCTCAGAACGTTATAACAGACATGTAAACCATAGTAACACATGCCGTTGTTCATGTCGCTGCACGTCATCTGCAATACCGAGATACCAGCCAAACTGGAAATAGCAGACAGGGACATCAGCAACAGCATGTGCCATTAACGCATACATATTTCTTAGAACGTTTCGAATAAAAATGAAAAATTCCAAAATTTTACGTTTCCCCGTGTAACAATATATTCTTTCTAGAATCAAATTTTCACTCTACAGCGGAGTGTGCGCTGATATGAAACTTCCTGGCAGATTAAAACTCAAACTCGCGACCTTTGCCTTTCGCGGACAAGCGCTCTACTAACTGAGCTACCAAAGCACGACTCGCGCCCCGTCCTCACAGCTTTAATTCCGCCAGTACCTCGTCTCCTACCTTCCGAACTTCACAGAAGCTCTCCTGCGAACCTTGCAGAACTAGCACTCCTGAAAGAAAGGATATTGCTGAGACATGGCTTACCCACAGCCTGGGGGATGTTTCCAGAATGAAATTTTCACTCTACAGCCGAGTGTGCGCTGATATGAAACTTCCTGGCAGAGTAAAACTGTGTGCCGGACCGAGACTCGAACTCGGGACTTTTGCCTTTCGCGGGCAAGTGCTCTATCAACTTTTTTTTCTTTATGAAGAGGAAAAGAAAAATTTTTCGCATCCACCCATGCATCTTTGAAGTATGATGTCGCGCGCTGTGGTACATGTGTTGCTTCTGATTTCGTCACTAAGGTAACTTGCTTCGAGGAAAAAGTTCCTCACATACTGCAGACGGGCATTAATCCTTCGCACATCAATCGGTGCTTGCAGGCTATGGTGTATCACAGCCTCAAAGAGCTTTGCGATTATACATTGTGGAAGTTCTATGAGTATATGGAAAGTCCGTTTGAGGAACAGAGCAGACGCTTTATTTCGAATGCCCACCAAACCGAGGCCCCCGCTTCTGACATCCAGTATAACGGTAGTCGCACCAACACTGAATATGTCTCCTCTCCATAAATAATTGGTAACAGTGGACATGATCCCTTTCGATACTAGTTTGAGGATTGGAAATACCTGTGCAGTGAAATACGCTTTAGACAAAATGCAGTTCATGAATCTGACATTTTGCACCTGGTCCACAGTTCGATGGATGTTCTCCATTACAGCACCACGAACTTTTCTCCTAGCTTCCGTCCAGTTGAAAGCAGCCATCCTCATCGGACATGCCATTAAGGTTACTCCCAAAGTTTTATGTTTGTTGTCTTGTTTTGCCCATGCCAGTCGGAGGTGATCTAGGCCCCACAGATACAAAATTTTACTTCTGTTTTCATTGGTTGTCGCTTCCGACGCTAGACAATAGTTTTGGATTTCTTTTTCCAGTGTAACTGTCTCCTCCTTATTCCTTATTACAACACCCACGTCATCAGCATAAGCTCGTATGACGGTTTTCTCACCACTCAATGTTATGCCTGTTAATCTTGCGTGGACAGTGCGGAGAAAGGGCTCTAAAGATACGGAAAATAAAAACATAGATAAGGGACTGCCCTGTGGAACCCCTCGCCTTATCTGTATGGGTTTAGATGTTTGGCCATTGATTGCTAGTTTCGCTTTTATACCTGTTGCAATATTTCTTAGCATGTTGAGAATCTGAGGGTGGAAAGGCATTCTTGACAGCGTCGCAAAGAGGTATCTATGACTAACGCGGTCAAAAGCTTTGTTGAAATCTGTAAAGATTAAAGCACATTTTATACTTGCCACTGACGTAATTGCAATGACGTCTCTGTATGCAGATAGACTTTCGAATATCGTTCTGGTTGGAGAACAAGATTAATGATGACTGAATATTTTGTTGGAAAAGGCACGGAGTCTTTTGTTGATAATACGCGAAATTATTTTGTAATCAGAATTTAGTAGCGAAAGAGGCCGAAAATTGTTTAAGTTGGTTTTGCCATTACTCTTAGGAATCAGTACTATTTTACTTTCCTTAAACTCTGCAGGGACCGCTTCTCCGGTCAGGACCACATTCGCCATTGAAGTGATCTTGTCCCCAATTATAGACCAGTAGCGGGCATAAAAATCCACAGGGAGGCCATTAAGTCGCGGAGATTTTTTGAGAGGTGAGTTACGCACTGCCTCATGCACTTCATCTTTAGTAATAGGTGACAGGATGTCAGCGTTTTCTGTTCCCGACAACTGTGGACCTAAAATAGTGAGAAAGTCCTCGAGAGCTGCATCGTCCACTGTGGTAGGGGCGTATAAGTTGTCACAGTACCTGTGGACTTGGTCCAGTATTTCTTTCCGGCATGTGAGCCTTGTACCAGTATGCGTCTGGACTTCAGCAATAAAAGCTTGTCTGTTTTTAGCATGCCGCACCAAGTGATACAGAGAAGCAGTTTCATCAGCTACTACTAATGTGGCTTTCGATTTAATTTTTAGTCCCTCCATCTGTTGCTGTTTAATGCTTAATAACTTGGCTGTTAATTTTTTATATCATTCAGACGAATTACGTCATGTGCCTCTTGATATCTCTCAAAACTTTATAATAAAACTCCATTGTATTCCTCAACTCCCTGCGCCTCGCTACACTATACTGCATGACAACTTTCAGCAGCCTTGGTTTAGCCCTCCTAGTCCACCAGTCAATGACTGTTGGGTGCTTGTCTGCTGTGCGGAGGCACATAGTCCAGTTCTTCGTCAGTTAAAACAGATATATTCAAATTCCATTGCCCTCTGAACCGACAGGTTGGCTGTACACTTAAATTAAAGGAAGTTAAAAGTGTACTGTGATCACTAAAATACACGGGAACTGTTTCAACGTTTAATAAAAAATTTTCCAAATTCGGTGGCACGTAAATTCTATCTAGGCTGCTGCAGGAGTGGCTGGTTATATACGTCAACTCGACTGATGTCGGGTACTGAAGTTCCTATACATCTTTGAGTTGTAGATCACTTACTAACTTTTTTAACTATGGCGAGTAGTTGAAATTTGGTTGTTCATCTTTCTGGTTTAAAACACAGTTAATATGTCCACCTAATATAAGAGAACACGGATTTTCCTCAATAAATAAATTAGTTCATCTTGAAAAAACTGGCGATCGGTTTGAAACGAGACGCAAATTGCCAATGCCTGGCAAAGCAGCTCCATCTGAACCAGCTGCCTAGCAATCGTCCGGAAGGCGGCTGCACAGACTCGACATTTGGAGTCAGCGCCCGTCGCTCACACAGACACTCACACCTGCGCGTCTCGAGTGGGCCAAACCACACAGAGACGGACAGTGGCTGGGTGGAGGTGCGTCACACGAGTCGCGCGATTTCGCCTCTTCTGAAATTATGGAGGTGGCGATGGGACCGACGGCCTATAGAGGATGCAGTTCAAGCCACTGGTGGTTCTATGCTGTCATAGGGGTGTTTCTGTCGCCGTGACTTGGATTCAGTCACTACGGTCGGTGTGATCCTGAACCAGCTCGTTTATTTCAACATTCTCGGTGACGAAGTGTTGCCCTATTCTCTGGACACTTGCGTTGTAGAAGATGACACACACAGTCGTGTTCCCAGGGCTGCGTGCATACACTCCCGGTTTCGCGAACACTCAGGCGCCCTGCAGCACCTCGAGGCGACCACTAGACAACCCGGTCTCAGAGCCGCAGACGTTGTACGGTACTGTCTGGAACAGCAGCTGAGACGTGGCAGCCGACATCCCCACACACTGGTAGCTCTGCGGGATCTGATGCAGCAGTGGGAGGCCTCGGGCAGATGCTGCGGATCTGAAGAAACTTTCCGAACTCTCTTCCCCGCCGAGTTGACGAAGTCTTCGAGGCTAGAGGCGGTAATACCGTGATGCCACTTCATGATCCTTGAAGCAAAAGTTGGCTTGAATGTGACTGTCTTACTATAAGTTAATGATTTACGGAAAGAATGGGAATCATGCACCAGCTAGTTGTACTTCACAAGTTTATTCGAATCCTTACCTAGGTTTAAACAGATATAAACCTTTCTTCCTTGGAAGAAGTAGTTATGTGTGTAAACTTATTGTGTGGAAAGAGAAAACAGGTCATAAAGCTCAGTCAACACTAAAATGACCCATATAAATGCTAAGGTATAGCCACATGGCTTAATGAACAGTAAAGCAAGGTAAAAGTGTGAATAAACATCTGACGTGCCACTGGTTGGCTGTTCGATTCCTATGGCTTCCATAATTTTACTGTTGCTGACTGCTGCCTTGTTAGAAATTTTAATTACGTATATACAGCAAATGTTGTGGAGTATTACTGTAATCTGGTGGTGCAGGGTGTTGGCTCTATAATTGCTTCTTTCGAAAAGTAATTAATTTAGCCACTTGCAGTGTTTATTGTTCACTTTTGAACTAATTTACAACTAACAACGATATCGAGCTACAGCTGTTGTCATCTCAAACGACGCTATACTTTTATTGGTTTTTGGTAATACGGTTGGGAAATAGGAATATAAATTCAATTTTAGTAAGGCAAGCAGTCTCGATGAAAAGCTTTTATTGTTAGTTACCGCTTTCAGTCTTTGACTGTCATCATCAGATTATTTACTGTCTGCTGTAGCGATATGCGGAGACAGCGAGCGGAGAGAGACGTATGCCACGAGGCACATTCCATTGACTGCTCGGTGGAAAGTGTCAACAGAAGAGGCGGCGGCAGAAGGTATTAGCGCGCTTCCTCTTTGGGTCTCACAAATGTGCCCTTATTGACAGATAGTTAGTATCGCAAAACAGGAAAAGTAGGTGACAGCATTGAGAATAAATTTAAGGAGAGGAGAAAGAATTAGTTGTACGGTTAGTAGTAATGGCATCGAGTGGTCTACATACCTCGGTACACGGCGGGAGTCGATACAGTCGTCAGCGATCTGGCAGTCGAGCTTCTGGACGAGTTCCCAGGCTTCGTTATACGTGAGGCGGCGCAGCTGCGCCAGGGCGGCGGCGCACCCCCCTCCCTCCTCCGCTCCACCTGCTGGCGGCGGCGACAGTCCGGAGTCCCAGATGCGGTCTGTCAGGCGCTGCGCAGCTGACCACGCGAGGAGCGGCTGCTCCGAGCTGTCGCACGTTCTCATCTTCGCTGGCCAAACTGCAAAACGTTCTTCAGTCACCTCGAGGTCTGCACTCTGACTCACGAGCTTCCACGGGCTCCTCATATGCACATCAGTACCAGCAGCTACTGAAAGTGAAACACTAAGAGAGCTGCAGCCAACGATAATGGACATGGCGTGAGGTGTGCTGCACACTTCTAAAAACAAAAGGACAAGTCAGCTGACAGCACGGCGGCCACTGCTGCGGCTCCCCTTGACGAGGGAGCGGGAAGAGCTGCGCCGACAGTACAACACTGGACACTGTGCCGTCACTCCGTATGAGCCGAAGTTCTGACTGCAGCATAGGTGTGGACGATCCGTGCATCGAGGCCCTGAGCAGAGCGGAGAATGCCACGTTGCACTCTCGCCCATCTCACGGGGAGCCACTCGGTATACAATACGTAACTGGTTACACTGGTCGCAGCTGTTACATTTCTGAGTCCTTGAGACAGCTCGCTTGCGATATTTTCGACATCCTTTCAACAAAGTAATTTAATGTCGCATGTCAGCCATGCTGTTCTGCCCCAGCTTGACAGAGTAAGCACCGCTACCACAGGAACGTGCGATGTACCTGGCTAGGCGCAGACAGTAATATTTAAGTGAAAATCACACTTATCGTTAACTCGTTTGATTGGCGAGATTGGGGACCCGTGCTCATAAACCTTTGCAGAACGCCAGAGCAGATAGAGTCTCACGTTGGTGTCAGAGCTGGCAGTGCGGGGCTGGAGAGGAGACTCCAGGCTGGCCGAGAGGCAGCTGGGCTGCAGGCGGCAGGGCGCTCCAGACTGGAGCGGCAGCCGGTGGGAGCCTTTCCTGGTGACTTCAGATCTCCAGTCCAGGCTGGGCCGTGAATCACGACCCCGGGCATTCTGTACTCTCCTCTCCTGGAGCGCCGCATACTTAGCCTGTCTCATCACAGTCTACCTGCCAAGTACTGCGTCACAGTCAAATAACTGCAGCCAGAAAAGCTGGAATTCCCAATGATGTAATCGGCATACCACTCTCCTCTCGCTTTAATCTCTGGGATCCGCCTCTGAGCTGTATTTTCCTCTTAGCTGTAGCCGTGTTTACCCAGGGTATCTCGTTAGGTAAGCAGCAGAGGCGCTGCCATTCGTTGTCCTGTACACTTCCGAGGCAGTAGTTGCACTTCTGTCCCTTTGTACTTGTGTGGGAACGTTCAGCGCTTACGCAGCAGGGAGAAAACAAATGTAATAGCTAAGTACTCATCAAATGTTGAGATCATTTTAGAAATAATCGAACTGAAATTGTCGACCGATATGCAAGTGCGGTTGACGTACGGTTCCTCGCCGTAAATAAAGCAGCAATGAAGGCACTGAGTGGCAGAGCGTGGCTTTGCACTAAAAAGCGCTGATCTGTTCTCACCTGCCAGAAAGTTTGCGGCATGGTCTCTGGACACACAAAAAGTATCTCTCTAGATGAAACACCTTAAAGCTTCGAAGGGAACTATGAAATTCAGAGGCCGCCGCCTCAGCTCGAGTCAAGGCAAGCGTAAACAAGTCGAGGTAAGGCATCCTCCAGGTGTGTTAATGTAAATGGACGTAAAAGCAACATTTGCATTTCCTGCTTCACTTCTAAAAATAGCCCATTTTGTTTTCCGTGTTTGCTGTTAGCTAAGGGTAAAGGCACAAGCTGTACATGCGTTGGCATGTCAGATCTAACGCCATTCGACGACCCACATTTTGCCTACCGTGCTAACACAACACTGGCTGCAGATGCCAACAGGGGGTGGGACTGAAGGTATCAAATGCTGTCGACAGCACGAGGCTACGGAGCGTAGCTGAACTGCTTAGTTGACGAGTAAGTCACGATAGTGCTACAGTGCTAATGGTGTTGATACAAAGCAGAGCAATGGCAACGATAAACAAAGTAAACATTGCGTTATATCTTCAGTAACAGTAGCCGAAGTTGAGATTCCGTCAGAAAGAATCCCAAGAAATTTCGCCGAGTGAGAAAGAAGTGGCGGATGAAGGATTTGCCTTTCTGCAAATGAGTCAGTGGAATGTGTGGTGTCGTGCGAACAACGTACAAAAGGCGTATAGTGGTGGTGACACGTGCACGGCAATAGAAAGAAAGTGTTACTGAAACAGGTGTGGTGTAGTTCATCGACGCTGTCGGACAGGGAGCCCCAGTTCCCGTTTCCAGTGAAACGTACTGAAGGACAGTCGCTGTCCTAGGAGTTGGTACCAAACGTAATTTTGTATTTGGAAAATCATCCGTGGCATAGGAAAACAACAATTACGAATATACACTACTGGCCATTAAAATTGCTACACCAAGAAGAAATGCAGATGATAAACGGGTATTCATTGGACAAATAGATTAAAATGGTTCAAATGGCTCTGAGCACTATGGGACTCAACTGCTGAGGTCATTAGTCCCCTAGAACTTAGAACTAGTTAAACCTAACTAACCTAAGGACATCACAAACATCCATGCCCGAGGCAGGATTCGAACCTGCGACCGTAGCGGACTTGCGGTTCCAGCCTGCAGCGCCTTTAACCGCACGGCCACTTCGGCCGGCCAAATAGATTATACTAGAAATGACAGTGATTACATTTTCAC
Organism: Schistocerca nitens; assembly: GCF_023898315.1. Taxonomy (NCBI): domain Eukaryota; kingdom Metazoa; phylum Arthropoda; class Insecta; order Orthoptera; family Acrididae; genus Schistocerca; species Schistocerca nitens. The sequence continues at coordinate 177,941,402 of NC_064625.1, read as the reverse complement.
GGAATTTCTGTGCATAGATCCTGAGAAATCAGTACCCAGAACAACCACCTCTGGCCGTAATAACGGCCTTGATACGCCTGGGCATTGAGTCAAACAGAGCGTGGATGGCGTGTACAGGTACAGCTGCCCATACAGTTCAACACGATACCACAGTTCATCAAGAGTAGTGACTGGCGGATTGTGACGAGCCAGTTGCTCGGCTACCATTGACCAGACGTTTCGAATTGGTGAGAGATCTGGAGAATGTGCTGGCCAGTGCAGCAGTCGAACATTTTCTGCATCCAGAAAGGCCCATATGGGACCAGCAACATACGGACGTGCATTATCCTGCTGAAATGTAGGGTTTCGCAGGGATCGAATGTAGAGCCACGGGTCGTAAGACACCTGAAATGTAACGTCCACTATTCGAAGTGCCTGTAACCAATGGCACCCCATACCATCACGCCGGGTGATACGCCAGTAAGGCGATGACGAATACACGCTTCCAGTGTGCGTTCACCGCAATGTCGCCAAACACGGATGCGACAATCATGATGCTGTAACCGAACCTGGATTCATCTGAAAAAATGACGTTTTGCCATTCGTGCACGCAAGTTCGTCGTCGAGTACACCATCGCAGGCGCTCCTATCTGTGATGCAGCGTCAAGGGTAACCGCAGCCATGGTCTCCTAGCTGATAGTCCATGCTGCTGCAAACGTCGTCGAACTGTTCGTCCAGATGGTTGTTGTATTGGAAACGTCCCCACCTGTTGACTCAGGGATCGAGACGTGGCTGCACGATCCGTTACAGCCATGCCTGTCATCTCGACTGCTAGTGATACGAGGCCGTTGGGATCCAGCACGACGTTCCGTATAACCCTCCGGAACCCACCGATTCCATATTCTGCTAACAGTCATTGGACTTCTACCAACGCGAGCAGCAATGTCGCGATACGATAAACCGCAATCGCGATAGGCTACAATCCGACCTTTATCCAAGTTGGAAGCGTTATGGTAGGCATTTCTCCTTCTTACACGAGGCATCACAACAACATTTCACCAGGCAACGCCGGTCAACTGCTGTTTGTGTATGAGAAATCCGTTGGAATCTTTCCTAATGTCAGCACGTTGTAGGTGTCGGCACCGGCGTCAACCTTGTGTGTATGCTGTGAAAAGTTAATCATTTGCATATCACAGCATCCTCTTCCTGTCGGTTAAATTTCGCGTCTGTAGCACGCCATCTTCGCGGCGTAGCAATTTTAATGGCCAGTAGTGTATTTTGAAGAAGTTCGCAGAAATATGACCGTTAGTGCATAAGAAAAACTACGGTTATTGAACAGACAAGACGCACTTGTCACAAAAACTGATGTTTTCGCGTTTCAAGGATGCTCGATACAATTTACGGGATGTAGATGCTGGTGACCTACTACGTTATCCACATCAAACTGCGCGCGACATACATATAGTGATTTGAAGAGAAGCAGTGGATGCTTGCTTAACGTCAAACTGTGCTACAGAACTGTAGGACAATGAAATTTCAAACGAAGCTTGACGATGCACAGCATACTACGGAATCGGCCCAGAAATTTGTAGGGGCGGTATTCAAACTTATCCTATCGTTGAGTAAGGAATTTGTTTTCAACTGCAACCAATCTGCATTTGAAGAGGAAACACATATGAAAGGGACCCTGGAAATTAAAGGTATCAAGAGAATTCTATCAAGATCATGGAATATCAATTCGTATACAATTAACTGACTCTTTAACCGGATGGTAAATATGCTGGAACGCTATTCATTGCTCTGCAGGAACTAAGAGGTGCTTTGCGCCCCTTGATTCTTTCTCATGTGAGTGACTTTGGCAAGGGCAGTAGGGGATATTTACATCATAGCAAGCAAGAGTCTGAGGACGGGCGTTAGATAACTGCAACTATGGTATGAACACTGCATTTGGCTAATAGCTCGTCAAAATAAGTTGCTTTTGTTTCATTCGTCGCCTACGTATAAAAGTCATACTGCTAAAGAACAAACTATCGCTCCTGGAAAGTGTGTGACATTGCAGTTCATACCTCCTGGAACCACCAGATGAATTCAACCTCCACATGTTTGTCTTTTCTGTGCGTATAAAACATATTATTGTACTATCTGCAGCAACGCCTTAAAGGATAGCCAGTTTCACGATAAGCTCCACGACAGGCTGTTTCGCATTCGGTTGCACGCCATCACTTTCCTTCAGTTCTCGTCACCCTGTTACTCCAATGTGATTTCTGTATGCATTCTTCAAGAGTGGATGCCTTGCACGCTTCGTAGCTGCCAAGGAGCTCGTCTTTTATCTCGATGGTGCGAACCTTTGTGATCATTGAGACGCGCCATTTTTATTCGGTTTTCATGGTTTGTTTCTAACATTTCTTGGATGTCGACGATGTCCATTTTGTGAGGTGTAATACATGCATCCCACAGAAGGTTGATCTCTGCGCATCCCAGACTCTCGTTTTCTGTGGACATGGTGCGTCATCACCAGTTAATATTTTTCTGGTCATGATTTTCACTTTCGAGTAAGCCTTACTAAAGACAGTTCCTGCGACGTCGCACTTAACAGTTTCCTTGTAAGTCATCTAACAGAGAAGTTTAAGAAGCGTGGGGAATCTATTGGACATAAGAATGCTATTTTTAGCATTATCAGTCGTTGGAAAAACACAAATTATGCAACATCTTAGCTTTCAGGCAAAATACAGAAAGACAGAACGGCGATATAAGACAAACTCGCTATGTTCTTTCCAAGATAAAGTTCTGCAGTGGGTCTGAACTTGCGCTACGTGTACATCATGAAACAGTACAATCTAACAGTCCTAGAATACTTAGGGAACGGGTAAACCTCACTTCCGCGTCAGCTGCGGATGCGAAAGAGCACGTGAACAAGTCTGCTGTCTTTTAGGTGCACCCAGTGGTATGCAGAAGAATTTATTGGACTGTACGCTACATGTGTGTCAGGACGAAGGTAATGCAGAACTAGCGAAGACATTTTTGTGTCTCTGTTAGCGGATGAAACATCTGATGTAGCTTCTAAATTTCAGTTACTGGTAGTATTTCGTTTTCTGTTATCTGCTGAAGAGCCGGTTGAAAGATTTTGGATGTTTTCAAATCAATCGCTTATCAGTGCTACCTCCTTGGCTGATTCAATTAAAGATGTACTCGCCCATATTGTCCAAGAAACGAAAGAAAACGTAATATCTCAAATTTGTGATGGCGCCAGCGTCATGCGTGACCGTCATACAGAAATCCAATCAACTGTAATATAGGGGCATAATTTCGTGTATTACGTACATTGTTATGAACACTCACTGAACTTAATTTTTGCCCAAGCGACAAGTCGAAACAAAAAAATGAAACCGTTTTTCAGAACTACTGCGGAGGTAGCAATACTTTTCTGTCATTCACCTCGAAAAGTGGCTGTTCCAGATGCAGTTGTGAAACAAAAAATCCCACATGGATCAGCCATTACATGGAACTTTAAATCGTGAAAAGTGCTCACAGTTAATGTGAATAGAGAGGACACTCCAGAATGTCTTAAACACATTGAAGATACCAGCAGCCAGACAACAAATGTAAATCAAACATGTCGTCTAAGGATAAAACTCTATAACACAAAAATTTCCTTTCGGTTAGGGATATCTTATAAAAATAACTAGCTGACAAACCCAGCAATGTACAGCTATTCATTTGGCAATTTTCCATGAGAAATGAAAACAAAAATTGAACTGCGTTTTTCTGTAATATCGAAAAAAATTCATTTATATGTATTCATGAAAACACTTAAAATTACGAAACGAAATATGCATAATTTCCAGAAGTGTAAGCACAGCTTATTTTCATGTCTGGACCGCGATTCTGTAAACGTCTGCACAGACTCTTCACAGCCCTACAGGTGGCTGTTTTCGCCTACAGCCGTTTGCGCTTCGCAGCTGAAAGATGATGAAAGCTCTGCCAGGTATCGGGGATTTCTCTTAAGTGGACTCGACTCTATGTGTGTCTCAGCTCTAACGAATAAATGTATTAAAAATTCATACATGACGCCACATCTCCTGATCCTTGCGTCATACAATGACACGACTTTGCAGGTACATTCGCTGGTGTATGACGGTACTGTGTGCAGAATGTGCTGCGAACAGAGGTGGTAGGGAAGAAGCACTCATTTAGACGTCATCCATTATGAGGCAATCTGTCGTGCATCTCACTGTTTACGACGTTATGTGCCCTGAACTATGACAGATGAGTAGTTATTACCCCCACAGCAATTCATTTTTGGTGGTAAGAGATGTGTGTAGGAAGTTTGATTGAAGTCGGTTCAGGAGGGGATGTGGTACATCTGCAAACCACACACACACACACACACATCCATTTTTATAATATGTATGTATGCCCTACGTGAACATCTAGTACAGCCAATTTCAAAAATATACCACTGGTCGCGTCTCAATAAAGCAAGCAGCAGCATCATTCCGAAACGAAATTTTTAAAATTAGAGACAATGTTAATGATATCACAGAAGAAACAGAGGTTTGAATTCTGCAGCCACTTGTTGCCCTCTAATTTACTCAAACGGCGCTTCTTTCTTTCATTGAAAAATTAGTGTCCTGAAAATGTGCCATCTGCTGTTACGCAGTCCTATCAATTTCTTAAGTAAAGCTGAGTTAAAAACAGAGCTACAGACCATTTATTCTCGAAATAGGTTTCAAGAAAAAAAAAAAAACGCAGGAGCCCTTATAAAGTTTGTCATTGAAAATATTCTGCAAGAACCTTTTGGCGACGTCAGGAATCTGCTGAAATCAGCGGCTGCTGTCCCATGAGAAGCTGTGAAGCAGAGACGTGTTTCCGCACGTTGTCGCGGGTCAAACAGTTTCTTAGAAGTACCAGAGATGAAGATAGGCTGTCTCATCTTGCCATGCTATCTATTGCAAAGAAAACGATTCACAGGTTTCCAAATTTCAACGACAGAGTCATAGATCCATCACGAAAAAGGAAAGGAGGATGGTTTTTTTCTATACGTCTACAGGCGATTCAACCCTACGAACGTTGTCAGGCTCATTGTAAGGTAATTTTAGAATTACAAAAATATTTTACTTAATTTAGGAAATTAAACAGTACAGTGAAGGAAGTGAACTCCGTCGCAGCCACTTCAGGCATCAGCCACCGATGTCTGTGCTGTACCGCTAAGGATACGTCCTCTGCACCGCGATGACACAACGGCGAATGTTAATTTCTGAAGCGCAGAATGCAGCCCACCGTTTTCTCTTATCACTCGGAACTTTCCACTCCTCACTGTGCTTAGCAACGATCGAAATTTTGTTCTTAGTTTGTATTTCATTTTCTTTCTTATCGATGTATCGCTGTACGTTAAGTAGTTAAGATCCGTTTGACATCACTATATTCATTGTGAATTGTTTTTTATTGTAATATCAATGTCCACGATTATGTAGAATACAGAACTATGGAAAATACGTAAAGGGTGCTATTATGACGAGGTACAGCAGAAATTATGCAAGAAGGTGCTTTGGTTTTAAAGAATCTACTCGTTGTATTTCGCAACATCTTACTTCTATCTATTCTCACACATATGAAAAACGTTTTGGGCTCAATTCGCAAATATAGATGCTTAATTTACCGTCTTTCCAAATCGTACTTTACGATATTTTTCACATGCAAAAGGTTATTGCAAAGTACATTGACCGAAAAGGGTGAAAATGAAGTGCAATTTGTCCCCAAGGCGGTCCTTCACTGTCAGGGAGAAAACGTATAACCTTTGATAAGAGCATATGAAAGCCAAGGCGCCTGTGCGTGAGTGAAAACTGCACTGTGCATAACGTCTTGTCAGTCTGTACTGCACGAAAAAGCACTTACCTTCATCAATACAGTAGTTCCATCGCACCAAATCTTCAACGCGCCTGAATTTAGAGATTCTCCCAGACTCAGTAACGTTGTTGAGGTGCCAGCAGACGCTATCCAGCACCGAGTAGGTCCCGTTTGCTACAAGCAGAGCTGCCATTGTGGCAATTACGCCCGCCGGCTGCATTGTCCGCTGTCGACGCTGGGGAGCAAACAGAAGCAGTGCGCGGCGCAGGGAGCGCGCGCTCCATATGACGGCGGGCGCAGCGGAAGTCTGCCGCAGGACGGCCAGACCACGGGAAGCGTGGCGTGACGCCTCTCACCCGGATGACCGCCGTATTCCTGTTTGCCTGGTGAGAGTTCGCAAAAGTCGTCGAGTAAAACAAAAGTGGTAGCTGCCCTTCCCAAAGGAAGTGTTCCTAATCTATGAAAACGATTTAGGAGGCAATCTGAGCAGCCATTGTTTGCAGATGATGCTCTCTTTCACCATCTAGTAAAGTCATCAGAAGGTCAAAGCAATAGCAAAATGATTTAGAGAATTTATCGGTGCGGTACGCAAAGAGGCAGTTGAACATTAATTTTTTTTAATTACATTTGTGGTAAGAGCTTATGCGATCAAACTGCTGATGTCATCGGTCCCTAAGTTTACAAACTACTTAACCCAACTTAAACTAACTTATGATAAGGACAACACACACACCCATGCCCGAGGGAGGACTCGAACCTCCGACAGGGGGAGCCGCGCGAACCGTGACAAGATGCCACAGACCGTGCAGCAACCTCGCGCGGCAGTGGCAGCTGATTCTAAACAATGAAAAGTCTTGTGTCACCCACATACGAACTAGAAGGACTCCGTTATTTTCTTTTGCTCGATGAGTCACACAAATTCAGAGGGAGCCATTTCAGCTAATGCCAAGGAATTAGAATTAGGGCCAACTTAAATAGGAACGATCAAACAGAAAATCTTGTGGAAGACGAGCCAAAGTCTGTGTTTTGTTTGCAGGACACCTAGAAGATGCAACAAGTCCACTAAAGAGACTGTCAGCTAGGGGTGCTAGAAGCACGCTCCGTCACACACCGCTTGCTGGCATGCTGAGCATTGTTGTAGATGTACATGAACATCTCCCTATACTCGCAATAAGTCACAATAGGGTGCATGGCGGAAGCTGCCTTCCACCACTACTAGTCATTCCCTCTCCTGTTACGCTCTTAAATACGGCAAGGGAAAAACGACTGTATATTTGCCCCCACGGACACCATAATTTCTCTGTACAGTGCTTCTTGCGCCAAATGGACGTTGATGCCCGTGAAATCATTGTGCAGTCAGCTACGAATATCGGTTCTCTAAATTTTTTCTGCAGTGTTCCTCGAAAATAACATTGTCTTCCTTACAGGGGTCCCTATTTGGGTTCACAAACCATCTCTACAACACGTGAGTGTTCTTCGAATCTACAGGTAACAAATCTAGCTGCACACCTCTCAATTGCTTCGATGTCTTTCTTTAATAGGACCTGGTGCGGATCCAAAACACTCAAACAGCACTCAAGAATGGGTTGTACTATTGTCCTATATTCTGTCTTCTACAGATTAACCCTATGTTTCCTAAAATTCTCCCACTCGAAGTCGTGCATTCACCTTCTCTGCTCCATTCTTAAATGCTCATTCCATTTCATATCGCTTTGCACCCTTACACAGAGATATTTCATCGATGTGACTGCTAATGCTGTATTCCAGTATTTCTACGTTTAGATCCAACTACCATTCATCTCACCATCTAGAAATTTTGTGTGAGTCAACTTGTACCGTCCCACAGTCACTCAAGAATTACATCTCCCCGTACACCACAGCACCATCAGTTCATCCTGTCTGTCAGATTATGTTCTGCAGCACGCCAAGCTGTCTCGAGTGCAATGTAAGAGGTTCTGTTATCAAGAAATTTTTCTACCACTCGCAATTCTTGAAACCTACTGTATACGCTCGTCCATTCGTTAACAGACTGTACTGAGCCACCTTAGCACTTAATCACTGCCTCAGGATCTGTCAGTAGTTTTCTTCCGGTGTCGTATTACAGCAGACGTGCGCTCACCCTTCCCTCCCCACCCCAATCCCCCTCCATTCCCCTCCGCCACACTGCTCTCGCCCCATTAAGGATCGTTTCAGGTCTGTATACAGTAGTGAAAAGAACGTTGCGAAGTGCTATCATCAGGGATGGGCCAAAAACCAAATATATTCGATTATACCTATCTCTTTCTTCAGCAGGGTAACAAACTCCAGCTGAAATGTATCAGCAGGCCACAGACTACCTTCCAGATTTATGAGACCTGCAGTCTTTCTATTCAAAATGGTTCAAATGGCTCTGGGTACTATGGGACTTAACATCTGAGTCATCAATCCCCTAGAACTTAAGATTAGTGAAACCTAACTAACCTAAGGAGATCACACACATCCATGCCCGAGGCAGGATTCGAACCTGCGACCGTAGCGGTCGCGCGATTCCAGACCGAAGCAATTATTCAGAAACAGTCTTATTCGCATTTATTATTATTATTATATCGCCAACCGGTTTCAAGCCGACGTGGGGGGGTCATCTTCTGGGTGCCTACACCGTGAAATTATAGATATCCGTCAGAAAGACTCCATTATACAACAGCTGAAATTACGTAAATTTTAAACATGTTACCCATTGGTCGACTGCTGGTGGTGTCACTCCTGTCTGCATAACTGAGGAAACTATGCGAGTCGTGCGGTAGCGTTCTCGCTTCCCACGCCCGGGTTCCCGGGTTCGATTCCCGGCGGGGTCAGGGATTTTCTCTGCCTCGTGATGGCTGGGTGTTGTGTGCTGTCCTTAGGTTAGTTAGGTTTAAGTAGTTCTAAGTTCTAGGGGACTTATGACCACAGCAGTTGAGTCCCATAGTGCTCAGAGCCAAACTATGCGAGACTAACCCTTCGTATGGGCTTAAATAGCGTGCTGAGGTCACGTGAATAGATGGTAACACCCCCAGCGGCGATCAACGGCAATAAATACAGTTTATTATATGTAAATACTAGTCACCTTGGTTTAACATAAATGTGACAGTAAATAACGGAAAACGGAACCATTCCATTTAAAAAGAGTTACAGTTATACTGTTAATCATAAAATAATAACATATGTTCAGTAGTCAACTCGTAAAATTCGTAAAAGTATATTACATTATGTGCCATAATATAAAGTAAAACAATTTGTGACACACAAAAACTGGTGTCGTCTTTTATTATAATATATCTATTCGTAGATGTGCGTAGAAAACATTTGAGTCAATTACTAAAAAGGCCAATACGGATGGACTACAGAGGCCTCTACTCCTTGTGGTGAGGACGCCGTTGCCATGGATTACAAAGCGGATATCAGGCGCCCTCTAGTCTGTGCAGCGAGGACGCTGTCGCCATGGTATCAGCGGGTGTGCATATATGGTGTTATCTTTGCCCTAGTCACGGCGTCCGTTGCCGTGGTAGAGGTATGTCATGGCTCTTCATTCACAGAGAAGTTGTCACCTATTCGAGATTATGGAAATATCGACAATCAAGGATAACCTAAAAAATCTAAATATAGGATAAAAGTTTATGGCACGTTTGTAGTACCCATCAAAGGAATTAAATTATTGAAATAATAAAAGGAAAAGTAGCATCATTGTGTACAAATACTATTATCGAATAGCTCGAAATTTTTTTTATCGTGACTCTATTTATCCTTTCAGCATCGCTGCCGGATTCCGTTTATTATGTATAAAAATTTCCAGGCTCTCTAGAATATCCTTCATAGGACCTTTTTGAGTTACATGCGGTATCTTCAGATTATCCCTTATATTGATTTCTGCATGTTTTTCCATATCTAAATGCTGTCCAAAGAGTGATTTATTACGTGCTGTTCCAGTAGTATGTTCTTTAAATCTGGTATTAAAACTTCTCCCTGTTTGCCCGATGTAAATTTTGCTACAGTCTTTACAAGTCAATTTATAAATTCCTGATATAGGAAGCATCTTGTTTTTAACATCTCCTATACTATGAGTATAATAATAGAAAGGTTGCCGGCCGCTGTGGCCGAGCGGTTCTAGCTAATAGTCTTAGGCAGACATCAGAGCTTCCTCAACTCACCAAGTCTCGGTTAAGTTGTAGAAGTGTATCGCTTTTCACCAACACATATAATCTGACTGTTAGTCTATCTAAACCCGTGAATGTAGATACAGAACCCGGTGGTGACTTTGGGATGGCTGTAGAAGTAGAAAACTTTCGAAGTGTTTTTGGCACGAAAGGACTATCTGTGTAGCATGAGGGAGTATTCAAAGAAGTAGATGACAACAGAGTATGGTGCATTTAAATCACCAACCGACATTGAAATGTATGGGAGGAGAGTTTCAATAGTGGAAATATAATAGGAACCTATGATTGAATTAACTTCAGGGGGTATGCGAATTTAAATAAAACATTTGGGTGTGGGGAATTTGGGTGCTTTATAATACGTGTTAGCGACTGCTACAGACGGGCTAACATGCTGGTATCTGAATCTAGGAGGAGCAGGTTATAACTTCATGTACTCTCCCTGTGCCAGGAGAGGCCATTAGTATCAAGTCCATTGAAGTAGAATTGAGGGATGGTGTATCTACTCATATATGTGCTACTTTCTGGACTGAACACTGTACAAGCTGAATTTAACTCTAATATAAAGGAATTTCCCGGAAAACAATGCTCAACACAACGAGTATAGAATGTATAAATGTAAATAAAGAAAATACAAAATAAATTGTTCTCTCTGTCCCACCGCATCCCAGTCCGCACCATTGTACTGCACATAAACGTGCCATGAGCCAGCGCTTACTCGGGAGTCTCCAGCACTGTGCGCGAGACGCCTCTGTGGCGCACGTGTCGGCCGGGCAGTGCTGTGGCGAGCTGCCGCCGCGGGCCCCACGTGGCCACTGGCTGGAGGAGACCTGCAGAGGCGGGCCGCAGCCAGCAGCCAGCAGCCAGCAGCCAGCTCCCCACCCAGCCAGCCAGCCGCGGCCTCCACAGCAGTGCTGGCGCCGCAGCTGGTGAGGGCAGCCAGAGGGGTGGCACGCCACAGCGTGTGGCCCGCAGCAGTCAGCACTTTGATGTTAATGCTGAATTATATACAGTTACTCTAACTCAGCGGTAATGTTTTGCGAAGCTGCTGTGACTCCACATAATTTTTTTAGTTCCTATTGTTTTACCTTGAAGTTTACTTTTTGCTGATATGTAAGGTGTCTATTTTTGAAGAAAAGACATGTGTAATGCAGCACACTGTAAATAACTAGCCACATCTTACAATATTGATTTATGGAAATCCTCCTTTTTCATCATTTACATCTGTCTAGTCATTTGTAGTGATTAGGTTCTTTTCTATGAAATAACACTGATATAGTTAAGAATTTTTTTTGTAAATAAAAAAAAATGATCGATTTTTTAATATATTCATTTTCTATACCATTTAAGGCAGCTGGTGTGGCCGAGCGGTTCTGGCGCTTCAGTCTGAAACCGCGCGACCGGTATGGTCGCTGGTTCGAGTCCTGTCTCGGGCATGGATGTGTGTGATATCCTTAGGTTAGTTAGGTTTAGGTAGTTCTAAGTTCTAGGGGACTGACGTCCTCAGATATAAGTCCCATAGTGCTCAGAGCGATTTGAACCATTTATACCATTTAATCACATATATAATTTCACATTTAATTCCATATACATTTTTAAATTAATAAACTATCTGCTTTTTCCGTTTAATTATGTGCCATATTTGCATTTAATTCCATGTACAAATTGAAAACTAATAATAAGCACTCTGTGTTCCCAGTCAACCACTTTTTCGTTTCTAATTTGTTTTTGCCTGTACATAAAATGCGTAGGTGAAAAAAGAACCACACATGTAGGCACTGAAGAGTAAAAGAAATTGGTTCATGTGGCACAGACTTGATTAATGTCTGAAGTAGTGCTGGAGGGAGCTGACACCTTCAATCCTGCAGGACTGTCCGTAAATCCGTAAGAGAACGAGAGGGTGGACATCTCTACTTAACAGCACGTTGCAAGGCGTCCAAGATATGCTCAATAATGCTCTCGTCTGGGGAGTTTGGTGGCTAGCGGAAGTTTTTAAATTTAGAAGAAAGTTCCTGGAGTCACTCTGCAATAATTCTGGACATGTGCGTTGCCGCATTGCCCCGCTGGAATTGCCCAAATCAGTCGGACTTTACAATGGACATGAATGGATGCAGATGCTGAAATAGGATGCTTATGTACGTGTCACCTATCAGAATTGTATATAGACATACCAGGAGTCCCATGTCACTGCAACTGAAAACGCTCCACACCATTCCTGAGCCTCCAGCCCCTCGAACGGTCGGTCCCCTGCTGACATGTATTCATGAGTTGTCTCCATAGTCTTAAATAGTCTTGTTTGAGGCACAGCTCAATGTCCTAACGGATTATCAGATGAAATTACATAGCTTCTGGTGCCAAAGGTAGCTCCATGTTTATGTCTCGTTTATAATCGATATCTAGAAATTGGGCATGGAAAATCGCGGAGGTAGTTATAATCAAGGAAGTCCGATAGATCTAGTTGGTTGCTGGCGGTTCTGTAAAAAGAATCTGAAAAGCTGGGTGGCGCCAGAAGTCGACTCACCGGCTTCTGAGCGGTACAAACTACTGGCAGCTCGCTTTCCGTGCAGGGAACGCCACTAAGAATGCCGCAAATGCAGTACAGCAACTCGTCTGTGCAGCCGCGTGAAAACACGTGGTGGGCGGCCGAGTGGGTGCCTCGGAGGCTGACGGCAGCTGGCGGTGGCGGCCGGCGCTGTCCTCTCAGGCAGTGGGGGCTGAGCGCTCACTGCCGAGGTAGCATCGTGCTAAGCGTCCTGGAAGACCGGCGCCAGTTAACCGAGCTATCAGTGACTCCAGCAAAGGCTGCACTTTCTCTCTTTTCCGAGCCTGCATTTGCACAGCCAGGCTCCGCCGTCTGATGATTTTCTGCGCACCTCAGTACTCCACTCAGTGCACTCGGCCCCCGCCCCACCGCGGTGTCTGGCTGCGCTGCTGACGTCACGGGCAGCGCTGCCCGTGCACTGCCGCGGGGAGGTCTTTTGTCATTTCTTGTGTAAGATACAGCTGTAATCACGTCTCGAAATTATAATACATCAAATTTCCAAATCGAAAATTATAAAATTTTTAACTTTTGACAAGAGAAAAAATGCAAAGTAGGAATGATTGGTTGTTGTGGCCTCAACAACGCTGCTGAGGAACGCGGTCTCAGATCGTGTCCTCGAGCCCGACCCCTGGGCAGCGCCTCCCATTATTAGTTTACCACATGAGATATTTCACACCTCGAATGTCACGAGGCCAGTCATCCCTCGCATAACTGTTCCAATGTCTAAATGTAGTCCAGTAATTAACATCCACCAATTTACCCATTGCTCACAGGCCACACTGGAGAACGTAGTTCATGTTTTCCATTTGAATTGATCACACAGCACTAAACAAACTTTCCACAGCCAACAACTCCCACTTGTTCCACAGGGTGTAAACAAACCAAAGAGTGTGGTTAAGGCTGTTCAAAGATTTACCGTTTGGACGAAGCTTATCTTTGGTCAACAGTAGCATTCTAGAAAATTGCTAAAAAGAAAGAGTGTGTCAAAAAAGACTTTGTAGCTTTGGAATGATACAGAAATATATTGAAATGTCTTACAGAGTCGGTTGATGTGTTATTTTGTAGCAAAGAAGCTCAAGTTTCACATAAAAGTGTCATTTCGTTTCGATGTTACTACCATCTATGATGCGGGACACATCCCACTGGTAGTCTACTTTCCCTTCCCACATTGTGGCAAATCTGGTGAAACTTGAGCAACGCCAGCGTAGATTAAATTTTTCACGTCGGCCGAATTGTTTGCTACGGGAGGAACATACGCGCGGTCTTTAATGAAACCACCGAACAGTTATCGCAGAGTTCGTTTCATGGAACCAGAACACACAGCGGGCACGCTCCACACCAGTGAAAGCAGCCATCCTAACTGTGCACAACGCTGGCGTTCCTCGTGGTGGAATGGGGTACTGATGGACTGATGTGCATGGAGGTTGTTTGCTGCATAATCATACACCTACCGATTCTATAAGTTATCTCAATACATTCCTATATCATTCTAAAGTTGCAAATTCCTTTTTGATTCGTCCTGTACATCTCTATTTGGATTACATTCATTATAATTAAAGTCACATCTATTGGATTACCTAGCACAGAGAGAGTCTTGTAGAAGACTCTCTATAGCTTTAAATGGTGAAGTGTTCTGATTCGAAGACTTTATTTGCCGAAATCTCAATTGATCCTACAATGATGACTAGTTTCGGCAAACTTGAACTGCCATTTTCTAAATATTCTTCCTTAATACATATTAATTATAACCTAGACGTCTGAGCTTGTAACCCCACACCCTGTATGAGTTGCAAACCATTGTCGCCACATCAGTAGTAGAGCTATAACAAGCCTACAGGGCTTCCACGGACATTTCTGTGTGAAGTTATCTATTTTAACTACAAGTTACTCGTGATTTAATGTGTATGGCGAGCGTGGACTAGAGGTGGAAGATGGACGCTGATGATCTCATAGTATAGGATTATTGTCTGCAAATGTTGCGACTCATGGTTGCTAATACACTGCCAGAAAAAAAATTGGAGCTTTTGGAGGTTAATAGGTCACTCAAGATTTATTGTTGCAACATTGCATATGGAGTACATGAAGTGGTAGCACATACAGACGATTAGCATACGCGGTTGGACGAACCAGGCATCGACCCAAGCTGAGACATCCATATTAGCACGTGGCGTAGCCACCACGGGCAGCAACACAGGCGCTGACTCTGTGATCCAGTGGGTCGTACAGGTGGAGAATACAGCCCTGGGATACGTGATGTCACGTCGTTGTGTAAGAGTCCTCGCTTGACACGTCGCACCTGTCACTTGTCGTCCCATCATACCCCACACCTGCTGGACTGCAGAGGAGTCCAAAGATCGTGCCAGCCAGGGAAGTTGCTACACGTCTGACGGGGCACATTGAGCTCGATGAGCAGTATGTGGGCGAGCATTATCCTCTTGGAACAACACACCGTCTTCCTGTTACAAGAAAAGCAGAAGATCAGGTTTAACAACATTCTGCATTCCTCTCCAGGAACGGCACAGTAAGGCCAGTGTGTACACTCTTTGAGGTAGCACTCACCAGCTCTTCGTCGCATGCACAAACGACCGTCACTTGGATGCAGGCAGTATCTGCTGCTGTCGCTCAAGACCAGGGCGCGCCATTCCTTCTTCCAGGTGAAGGAAGCCCTGGCGGTACCAGTCGAGCTCTCCACGTCGATGCCGTGGTGTGGGTGTGTGTGTGGGGGGGGGGGGGGGGGAGGGGGCGAGGGGAGAGGAGCTAGAAGTGTGGGTGCCCACAGTCTCACTGCTAATAGGTGGTTCGCAACTGTTTGTGTTGAGGTGTCTGGTCTCACGAGCTCTGTTACCTGCGCTGCGGTAGCTGTACGACCTGTCGCCGCTGCCCCTGGAATAAGACGATTCTGGCGGGCGTCAGGGCTCCGTGGACGTGCAGGAGCTCGTCTGCGAGAGCGAGAGTGATCACGTGACCACTGACAGCATCACAAAGTGGCGCAGCACGTGCAGCTTATGCGGCAGTTCTGTAAAAGGACGACAATTTGACCCCTTGCAGGTGTACGAATATATGAAATAGTTATGAATATGATCAGGGATAAATTGAGTTTTGTGATGGTTCAAATGGTTCAAATGGCTCTGAGCACTATGGGACTTAACATCTATGGTCATCAGTCCCTAGAACTTAGAACTACTTAAACCTAACTAACCTAAGGACAGCACACAACACCGAGCCATCGCGAGGCAGAGAAAATCCCTGACCCCGCCGGGAATCGAACCCGGTCACCCGGGCGTGGGAAGCGAGAACGCTACCGCACGACCACGAGATGCTGAGTTTTGCGAAAGGAATATAAGATTTTTCGTTGGTTGATATTACGAAACATCCTGGCCTGGTAAAAAAGCAAGAGATTGTCAACAAAGAGTCAGGCAGAAATTATCTAGCTGACTAGTTAGATTCATGGGTGACTCTAGAGGAAACATTTGGACTCCATAACGAAAATATCTGACCCTGATTTGCCGTATGAACATTGTAATGAAAATATTGGTTTTGAAGAGCATTTGTTTGACTTTTCTGTCTTTCATAGGTACTGAATTCGGTGTTCAGTAACTTTCATCAAGTGAACAGCGTCGATAATTGCGAAGTTTAAAAGACGCGGCGGAATGGCATTTAAGTATGACTGATACTGTCTTCCAGAAGGAAAGAAGTGATAGCTGTTCAGATATTTAGTCTCGATAGGCGGTTTACAGGTGAATGCAGTGTTACTTTCACCTCGTATCCCTACTGTATTAGTGAAGGAGCTGAGCTGTCCCACTGCCAGCTGCTGCGGTCTGCCAGTGGCAGAGCGGTCGGCGCCGGGCCGTCGCTCCGCCCCCGCACGGCGGCAGCAGAGGCCGGCGCTGCAGCTGGTGAGGCGCTGCGGCCGCCCCCGCCTGCCTCAGTCAGCACAGCACTGCAGCCGGAGCAGTCCCACGTCGAACGGCGGCCTCCAGAGCTCTGTACACTGGCGTCAGTGTTGGGTTATTCGCGTGTGCAAACCGGACTGACGTGAATACCACAGGCGGTGTACGCCGAAATGCTACATCCGCGTTGACGATTGGTTCACCTGATTGTTCCGTAAACTTGTGTCTCTGATCCTACTGGTGAACGTAATACAGTACTACGCTCGCTATAAGTGTTCTTTGATGGAAACTGATACCTACCGTAGCGCGTTACACACAATATGCTGGAGTATAGTGAACACGGCTGCTTGTTAAATCACTGACCCTGTATCAGTTGAAACAAAGAATAGCAGGTGCCCACTGATTTCTTGACAAGCCCAGTTGTTGTAGGCTGTTCAGTTACAGACACGTTTGCTGGGTGTACGAGTACGGTGTGGATGACTGATTTGATCATTTCCGACACAATACAACTTTCACTGCTCCAAGTTATTCGTTCTTTTGAGATTAAAGGTTGTTCTACAATGTGTTGAGCATTTTTTGCTTATAACACAGCTTCAATATATTTAATGTTAAATGGTGGACGTCTATTAGTTTGTTTTTGACCTTGCCGGTTGCAACCCTCGTCAATGCGATCGCGCGACATGTGTGGGCGACATGATTACACTGGCGGGTTTTCTGCCAGATGTGAAGACAAACTTCCGTTGTGGAAACTATTAAAAGCATACCGCATTGAAGTCAGGCAAAATTTTGACTTTCAGTAAAACATCGCCATTCTTGGTGATACTGTCCTTTTTTTAAGTGATTTCTCTCGTTTCTTCTTCAACAGTGGCTGTTTTGTGTGCCAAGGGAGAATAGAGCCGTGACTTACTAACATGTTTAGTGTAAATCTCTCCATTAGTGGGAAGCCACTATCGCAGGATCGCGATTTCTCGCCTCCAAGTCGTATTTGTGTAAGTGGAGCTTTGCGGATGTGCGCCAGGAATACTCCACGCTTTTACGTGTGTGTGTGTGTGTGTGTGGGAAGTGCGTCATGTCCTCGCTGTGACAGCATGCGGTTCGCGGTCAGCGGGCAGCTAACATCCCGTTTGTGGTCTGAGCCGCTTCGCGCTTCCGACAGCCCGGCTGTGGGCGTCACAGCAACACAGGGCGAGGGAGGCCAGCGAGCGACACGGGCCGAGTCCACACAGTAGGGGGTGCAGCGCACGGTCAAACCCAAACTCACTGTAGTGGTGACACGTGGCTGCTGACCACACTTACCGGTACGTCGATAGGCAGTAAAAAAATGTAAAATAAAATTCAGAATTTCTATCGTTGTGCAAGAGCAGTGAGTTTGAAGGTGCTGCACACTTTTGAATCGGCACCTTCCAAAACGTTGACTCCGTCGTCCTTGCCATGCCGCGACTCCGCTCTTTGCCATTTAGACCTAAACTATGGCCGGCCGGTGTGGCCGACCGGTTCTAGGCGCTTCAGTCTGGAAGCGCCCGACTGCTACGGTTGCAGGTTCGAATCCTGCCTCGGGCTTGGATGTGTGTGATGTTCTTAGGTTAGTTAGCTTTAAGTAGTTCTAAGTTCTAAGGGACTGATAACCTCAGATGTTAAGTCCCATAGTGCTCAGAGACATTTTGAACCTAAATGTATGGCCTGACACCCTTTGTCTCTTACATGATGCGAGTCTCACCATGGCTTCAAAGGCTACAAAGGCTACAAAGAATTTAAAATAAATTTCGTCCGTTCCGAATAGCTACACCCATTGGTAACCGCTTCATTAAGTTTTAAAGATATAAATAACTAATTTATAAATTTTATATAAGAATATAAGGAGAAGATTAAATCGATTAAGTAGACATATAGGTATCAGAGTAGCAAATTTTAGCTGTTGATTATCAGTGCAACAGAGAATACAGAGAATCTGTGGTACCCTCATGTCGTTTATGTACGAAGTAAAATATCCGACAATGTACACTAAAGTACTCCCCAATCCCTCCTCCACCTAGACTGTTTGGCGGGAAGACCGTCGCCGCCGTGGGGTGGCGTGCGTGCCTCAGTGATGCACACAGCCATACTGCAGATACAACAACGTGGAAGGGGCGTCTATGCAGGAGCCAGACCAACATATGGTTCCCGTACAGGGGCAGCAGCCTATACAGAATAATGCTGAAGGTATGATGGGTAAATTCAGTTCTTAGCGAAACGTTACATAATCGAATGGATGAAACATATAGAAGGAATCGACTGACAGCAAGCGTCTTCAAGTATCAAGGAATCGTTAATCAAGCAATGGAACAAAGTGTGCGGTAGTACAGAAAAAGCAAAGAACCTAACAGTGAATGGTTGGAGGTATCAGGAATTCTTTACGTCATTAGTTACAATTGAAAACATTACTTACAGATATTAGCATCTATAGGTTTAATACTGATTCGCAGGGCAATTTCAGACACATTGCTTATGATATCCACTCCTGTACATTACGAACGACTGTGCAAAGAGTATTACTAAAATAATGGTCAAAGTTTTGCTTCGGGACAGAGATTTTCTTCGGTCAGTCCCCTACTATTCTACCTGTGTTCTTCAGAAGTACAGTGCAATGTTCTTTCGGACATGCATACATATATGCACGCTTGCATGTCCGAAGAAACATTGCATCGTATTTCTGAACAACACAGGCACTGCAGCATCGCATTTATCCGCCGATACCGGGCAAGCGACTGTCAGTTAACATGTCTCCGAATCAAATGGCTCTGAGCAGTATGGGACTTAAGTTCTAAGGTCATTAGTCCCCTAGAACGTAGAACTACTTAAACCTAACTAACCTAAGGACATCACACACATCCATGCCCGAGGCAGGATTCGAACCTGCGACCGTAGCGATCGCGCGGTTCCAGGCTGTAGCGCCTAGAACCGCACGGCCACCACGGCCGGCAACATGTCTCCCCTGTACGGGAATATACACAACGTATGTACGAGTGCAGGGGTAGCAGACACGTGGTTGACGACATATGGAAATCAGGGTCTGGTCTTGAAGAAATGCAAGTGAATTTACGCTAACGCGTATAAATTTATGCACCATCTCGCCACATAAGTAGTCTAATGTCAATTAAGTAGGTGGTAGAACACTGGCATTTTTTCCTGGGTTTGTTGGTGAGTTAATGTTTTCATTTTTTTCCATTTCTTTCCCTGAGCGACCAGCTCGTACTTCCTGTTCCAATTTCTGCTGAACGTGAATGTGGCGTTCCACGTTCGTTCGAAAAACTAAAGGCAGGTACACACTCTCAGATGAGAACAGCAGACAGTAGAGCGTTGTATCATCTGCAGTTCGATAGAAACAAAACACAGAAAGAAATAAAGAATTATTTACCCATTGCGTGATAATGTAATGACTACTGGAGCGATTAAAATTAATACATTGCCCTGGGTGAGAGCAGTAACAGGCGGTAGTGTTCTGTCTATACTAGTGGTACAGGCACCAGTCCCTGCCCCTGTACATACACACACTCACACACACACATAGTCAGAAGGTTAAGAGCTGCAAAGATGACAAATTTGTTGTTATTGATGTAGTGGATAAGTTGCAGAACATTGTCGATGAAGGAGAAGTTCCAAGTGAACCCCACTCTTATTGACAACAAGATGTACTGGTTATGGAAACATTAGGAGCAGCTGGGTTCAGACTTCCTGTCCATTCCCTCCAATGTGTTGACCATCCCGCCTCAATCATGTGCAAACTGACACACTTTGGCTCTAGCCATTCCAAGACTCACGCAACTGTATAAAACAAACAACTGCTTTTCAAACTCGTAACTACAGCCTTAAGAAACCATCCTATCCAATTTACTAACTTATTAAAATACACAAGACTAACCCTAGACTGTACACTAACGTGAAAGCTGGACATACAGACCATACAATGAAAGTGTACAACAGAAGAATACTTCTGTATCTACTTACTGATCAAACATGAGAATTACAACCTTTTACTGTACTCCACAACTCCAAACCTGGGAACTGACTTGTCTCATTTTCCAGAGCATGGAGTGTCGCTGGTATGTTCTATGACGCCCCCTGTGGACATCAAATGAATGACTACTGTCGATTGCCTAGCGCCGTAAGACGAGGCTCCAACCCACTGCAACAACATTTTCGTGATATTGACAGAGAACAGGCGAGTAGCGAATTACTATAGAACGCATCAGACGTAAATTAACGGTTAAGACGGAGGTGAACGTTGTTGGACACGAATGCATTTTAACGAAAATGAGATCGTCGTTAGCATCACCCAACATGTGTCTGCATATTCAAACACATTACCTAGGGTTTCGTGAATGTAGTCTCTGCACATGCCCTAACTGTTATATAGATCACTGTCTGTTGCTTTTTCAGCAAAACCGTACTGAACATGCAAGTTTTCGCAGCAAGCGGTGAGCTCTGCTCTCGAAGAAAAGGAGGAATGTTTAAAGTTTCAACTCGTCTCGACGTCGAGACCATTCGAGGAGCGACATGGCCTCTCACTACAGAAGAACGAGGGCAGAAATCGACAGTACCCGTATTTAAGGGAAGGCCGCACTGTTTTCTGCAGTGGTTTGGCAAAACCACAAAAAACCTAAATCTGGGAAGACGGACCGAGATTTGATCGTTACCCCTGTACCACAGCTTTTCCTGTACATTTTTGGTTTCTGCTGGCGTTCCGTGTATGGTCACAGCGTGGGGATGTCAGGCACTCCAGCTGTACATATCACGTGGAACACGCACACAAATGCGCACAAAGTGAGTATCTGTCGAATAATGTTCAGAGAAATTTGTTGCCAAAGCATTCGTCTGCCGCATTCTATCGACAAGTTGCGTAATTAGTCACACAGGAATTCGCGTTCCAATGCAACATAGTGTCCAGCGAGATCTGAGTTGGAAATGTGATGTCATAAGATATAGATTCTTCTACGATATTTCTGCAGCCGTGGTCCAGGGGTAGTTCCGCATCGAGCGCCGGGTGGAAGGGTCGCCAGTTTACAGCCTCACCACAGTACGCCCATACCTGGACAGCTTTGCCTCGGTGTTTTCGTGTCCTCGAGTGTAGCACATCGTCTAGGCCAGAAGATAACAAGAGTTTACTTTGGTCTCTTAGAGTGATGTGACGGGTATACTATGTGAATGCTAGTCTACTCAATACCCTTCACACAGTTATAGTAGCCTCCGTTCAGTGGAGATGGTAGTAAAATGCAACATTCCTTCCCATCTACAGTTTTGTGTGTACCACATTCATACAACATGTAATGAGGAAGTACCGACGTTCTTTCTCATCACCTAAAGTGGCCACCTCTGATCTAATTGCTAGTGGAGGATATTTGTGTTGAAGTCCTCCTGAGAACAGCTTCGAAATTGGTGTTAGCTGATCTCGTTTCTATTCCCTACGAGATTGTTGCCACGTCTTGGCCACGTGCAATGGAGCAACAGATGAATGCACATCCACCTGCTCCTGACTTTTCAGTTTGAACCTCGTTGCAGGGTCGTGAAACTGTTGTTAGCAGACTGGCTGTGTCCGCAGTGCAACACAAGAGATGTCGTATCAGGACAGAGAGCAGTTGGGTACATCTACTCCTCACACAGCGCTCTCTGAAGTGAGTCTGTTGGTTGTTATATACCGTAGTGCTGACTCCTGCTCTACTGGTGGGATCGATGGTGTGAAAAAGGAAGTTGAGATAGCTGGTGTGTGTCCTAGCATCTTCCAGAAACATACAGGCGTGGGGAAGTCGTTGGGATTTCTGGTGTTGCAATGATTAAACAACAGAAAAACTGTGAGGCCTCTAAATTTGTCTGTTCCGTTAGAGTCACCCTTTCCTACGACCTCTTAGCGGCTTTCTCCTGTTAGTACCATTAAGCCGATTGGTGGCCAGAATGTCCTCCCTCTTTATCCAGATGTGATGCCTGACTCCTCTCGTGTGTGCCGATCAGAACTGCAAGACAGAGCCTCTGGTTCAAATTGTTTTTCAGGTAATCTGGCTAATGTTCAAGAACAACCTACGTACTTGACAGCAGTCGCTCTATTGCCTCGTAATCGCTATAAGCAACGCATCTTCCTTGAGCGGGTGGCAACTTGTAAAAGGAAGAAAATGGGTCCTGGCCTGAAACTAGCTATCAAGTGAATAAAAAAGTGAAATATCTCACAGTGGCTGGTTTTTCGTTGTACAGATATTTTGTTTCAGCCAGTATGTTGCTAAAAACTTCCGTGATTTCGAGACAACGTTGATTTAGCAGTACTCGCTCCTAATGTCTTATCTAGTGTCATAAACTTAATATTATCAACCAAAGAAAATGAAAAGTAAGAGTTGTATCGAGTGGATGGACAGACACAACCTCATGAATCCATGGACTCTGCATATCAGCAGGGGACTGCTCAAGATGATGGATGCTCTGTAATGGTGTGCGGCATGTGCAGTTGGAGTGATATGGGACCTCTGATACGTCGAGATACGACTCTGAGAGGTGACATGTATGTAAGCATCCTGTCTGGTCTCCTGCATCCACGCATGTCCAATGTGCATTCTGATGAACTTGGGAAATTCCAGCAGGACAATGCGACACTCCACACGTCCACAATTGCTACAGAGTGGCCCTAGGAACACTCTTCTGAGTTTAAACACTTCCACTCGCCCCAAACTCCCAGACATGAACATTATTGAGCATATCTGGTATGCCTTTCAACGCGTTGTTAGGAAGAGATCGCCAGCCCCTCGCACTATTACGGATTTATGGACAGCACTGGACGATTCATGGTGTTATTTCCCCCCAGAACTCTTCAGACATTAGTCGTGTTGCGGCACTTCTGCGAGCTCACGGGGACACTACACGATATTAGGCCTGTGTACCAGTTTCTTTGGTTCTTCAGTGTACAACGTAACAATTCCGAAATTTAATGCGGATGATACAGAAATACACGACGTTTCAATGTATAGCTATGCTGATATTGAACGACAGGAAGAACCTGAACCTGAATGTGGATGTTCAAGGAGTGTACGCCGAACTACATATGAAGAAACGATCACCATAATAAAATAAGGGAAATCAGAGGTCGCACGGAAATATATGGGCGATGCTTTTTCCACGTGCTATACTTGGTTGAAATAACAGAGAGTTGTGAAGGTGGTTCCATGAACCCTCTGACAGGTACTTAAATGGGATTTGCAGAGTATCCATGTAGATGTAGATGTCGATGTAGACTTCTGCTGCAGCACCTGGAGACCTGGTCAAGTCAGCATGACAATGGGTATGGAGCAAAATCAGAAGGAGTGCTAGGACTGAGCATACGCAGAAGCAACAGAAGTGGTTGTGGAATTCAAACCGGAGTGTTTGGCAGAAGGACGAAGTTGTTCTCGTGAAATTCTCAAAAAAATGTTTCAAGTGGCTCTCAGCACTATGGGACAACATCTGAGGTCATCAGTCCCCTAGACTGAGAACTATTTAAACCTAACTACCGTAAAGACATCACACACATCCATGCCCGAGATAGGATTCGAACCTGCGACCGTAGCAGGACCGCGGTTCAGGGATGAAGCGGCTAGAACAGCTCGGCCACAGCGGCTGGCGTGAAATTCTATTAGGTAAATTTACAGAAAAGGAATTCGAGGCAAAATGTGCTACATTTACGTTGAAACTACTGCACATCTCAAGTAGGAACCTCGAGAACGAAGTAAGAGAAATTAATGTGCGTACAATGGTATCTATTCAGTTACACACACTAGCTAAATATGGCAAAGAAACAGTAGATACATTCGTTAAGGTTGTTACCAAGTACCATTGACCATGCTGTATTATTCATTGATCAATGGTTCCTCTAAAACATGATACTCAAAAGTGAGGTTGCATGTCACTGCCAGGGGAGCTGATGGACATCAGAACAACTTGTGCCACTTTTCGCATATAGCGACAGAAAGGCCGGTGTTCTTGTGGAACCGTCTCCTACTCACCCAGCAGAGGCAGGACAACACTCTGGACACCTGCAGAGTTCAGCAATTCCTCAGACACAGGAGGATCGTTTCATGTTAAAGTTCCCCAAGCCACGTGACTGAGAATGTATCTGATTTGTCACTTCCGAGGGAATTGGTTACGTTTTGAAGAGTGACCCTGTCCTAAAAGGGTACAAATGTCTTGTCCTGGTGAAAGATCACCCCAAAAAGTAGCACAGTAGCACACCTTGGAGGAATCCAGCACAGTTTAGTGTTCCCTCACAGAACAAAATGGGTTATTTTAAGTTACAGTTGGTCACAAAGGATATTTATAAAGTGATCCTTTAACCTGTAACACAGGATATGAGGAACATCTGCGCTAGAGCAGCTGTGTGATTCAGGAAGTTAGTCAATTAGAGCTGTCCAGCTGAAACAACACATCCCAGTAAAGTTGTCCAAAAGGCAGCAGACCAGGCTTGTTGTATCTAGCAAATTCTCGACCAAACACCACTGGTTATTTTGGCTTATTATTCTGTCCAGCATGAAACGCCAATATATCAGCCTGTCTGCGTCAGTTGAACTGAGGAACACCCTGCAGAGGTGATCCCTGTAACACAATAACTGAGTAGATGGGTGTCGTTCTGAGCAAAGGTTAAATCAGCTGGTTTTGTAGGAACAGGTCTGGTGTATACTGCTCTCATCAGGGTGCCGTGAACAGCCTTCAGGGGCAACTTTCGGCCACAACTGAACACGATTAGCTCTTAGATGACACAACCAGGTTGGTTGAGCTACTTCAGCACGACTGGAGCTATGAGTGAGGCGCATTGTCGTGCTGGTAGATACCAGTGTTGCAGGGTCAGTGCGGGCTAACACTTCTTATGTTCTCCACAGTTCAGCGTCTCCTTAACAAACACCAGGCTTCAAAAATTCAAATGGTTCAAATGGCTCTGAGCACTATGGGACTTAACATCTATGGTCATGAGTCCCCTAGAACTTAGAACTACTTAAACCTAACTAACCTAAGGACATCACACAACACCCAGTCATCACGAGGCAGAGAAAATCCCTGACCCCGCCGGGAATCGAACCCGGGAACCCGGGCGTGGGAAGCGAGAACGCTACCGCACAACCACGAGCTGCGGACAAACACCAGGCTACGTTTCACCCTACGTTTCCGCACAGCCTGATATATTAATCTGGTCTTGCATGTCTTCATGGTGGGACATAATGTGTATCACTTCAACTGTATCACTGTAACACAGCATGGAAGGTGAGGTAATGCTGATAATGTACCAACGGCAGCAGAGCAGGCTGGATGCTCCTGCTAACTTCCGTTTTACCTCAACAACCACCACATGTGATCTGCTGTAAACTCATAATATTCACTCTCACCTTTAAAGTTATCTTTCACATCAGACTCTATAACGTTTCCACGTAAAACATACTTTGTAACTATGCAACTACAATTTTATTTATGTATATACAGGTACTGATTACGTCTGTGGGCTCTGAATAATAATAGAATAGAGACAATTATGATATATTTTGTATTTGTAAAGGATTAAGTAATGGATTTCCGAAATAATATCTGTGTCGGCGAGTTCTGAAACCGCCACAGAAAAGAATTAATAAAGAAAAAGATTTCATGACAATCAGCCATTTTATAAGTAGTAGTGTAAGAATAATATTGTCGTTGTCGTCTTCTTGGAGTCACATAGAGAGGAGGAATCTGTGACGCTATGTTTAACACGTAGGTAGCTTTCATTTGTCAAGATTGTAAGCAGGACGCTATTGGGCGCTGAGTATAAAGAATGGTGTGTGAACTTGTTATTCGAGTTTTAAATATAGTTGTGTAATAAAAATTGGTATGGTAGTATTAGAAAGCTTGCCTGGTATTTTACACATCTATTTGCGACACTTTCAGCTTTTTAAGTCGTGTCCGCGGTGCAGAGCTGAGACGTTGTTCACAGGCGGACGCGGGCTGCTAATATTGTGAACTTTAACAGTGTCAAAGTGAAAATACTTTCATGTTTCAAAAGGAAACCTTGCTAAGCAAAAATTATGGGCTCGTAAAAGTTATAAAGAAATCATTTTCCGGTTAATAATGATAGTCTTATGCTCTAGTGTTAGCCACGGCACTGATTAATAATTAATGTTGACGAAAAATCCACTGCAAGGTTTGAGGTTCCTTAAGCATTCCGTACGGTAACTTCATTATTTTTGATAACAGAAATAATTTCAGAACATTTTTACGATAACTGTAGCAGAGGTGGATATGTTGTGCATTCTACTAAGTTACAGTAACAAATCTGTTCATTTAATAAGAAGCCAGTTCCAGTATAATAATAATTAATCTCATTTGTTCGCAACATACAATTAACCAAAAAAACCTCTGTACAGAAAAAATAACTGGAGCGCGAAAACTCACGCAACGAATTTTGGCAATAATATCCCACGTACTAGCAAAAGTATGGCAACTAACAAATCTGGACCTGTGGTGGGGGGAGACAGAGTCATACGGGGTGACCTTCGGAACTGGGACCTGGGGGAGGAAATCGACATAAAACTGCAGTCTCCGTATGTCCATCTCTCAGTCACTCGACATGAATTTCCAACTGTTGCATCTCACATCATCCTCAAGCCGCGAGTTAACGTCATTCCATTCCAGTCCGGGCATCATACGTGAAATGCGAGCAACAGGCAGGGGCAAATAAAAATGGCGCGGACGAATGGATACGATTGGACGTGAATGTGACGCAGACACCACGTATGTGCCGGCCACGTGATCCAGACCGGTGCAGAGCGCAGGGCCAGCTGTGTCAGTGCGAGTGGAGCAGTGCAAGGGAGGCGACGGTGCTCACAGAGGAGCAGCGGGTGTCCGTTGTGGAAAGTAACGTCACAAAAAGGCATTGCAATGGTGTGGTTAGTTGTTTGTCGAGAAGTTTAATGGTCTCAAAGTGCCAGCAAGAAACGCCACGCAACGTTCAGTCCAAAAATGGCCTCAGACAGTATTTGTTTTGAACAAGTCATAAAACATTCCTAAACATGCCCGGACACCAGAAAATGTCAATGGAGCTCACCAGAAAATCCTTTAATGTCCTATCAAAGCAATCCGACGCCTGTTGCAAAAAACTCGAATGACACGTCGATCATGCTGGCGAATATAGCTGGGCCTGCACATGCATTCCTAATGAGTGTCTGTTGTTCGTGGATTAAAACCAGCAGAGGTCCCTTAGTGCCTCCAGTTTTGTGATTGGCTTCTTTATGTCTGACGAAGTCTGGTTTCACCTGAGTGGTTATGTTAACTCACAGAATCACAGATTCTGTGCAGTGGAGAATCCATATAATTTCCACAAAACACAGCTGCATTATCGCAACGATGGGGTTTGGTGTGCAGTGTCTGCACACCAC
Source organism: Schistocerca nitens (assembly GCF_023898315.1). Lineage (NCBI taxonomy): Eukaryota > Metazoa > Arthropoda > Insecta > Orthoptera > Acrididae > Schistocerca > Schistocerca nitens. The sequence goes on along the minus strand of NC_064625.1, from coordinate 177,913,591 downwards.
GTTATTGGCCCCATCTGCTTTCATCAGAGTCTGACTTCGGGGAGTTACATTGTCAACATTCTGAAATCATTTCTGGCAGCACTAACGGAGGAGAGATGAAGAGGGAAAACAGGGCAGGAGGGAGTGCAGAGACACTGAAAGAGGGCACAACAGAGGGAGGGAAGTAGGAGGGGGAAGCCGCTCAGGAGGAGGAAGGGGGAGGAGAGGGAGCCCTGAGGAGGAGGCAGGAAGATGGGGTTAGATTTTGTAGGAAGGGTAGAAGTCAGGGCGAAGCTCATCATCTGGGAGGGGTAGACGGTGGAAGTTGAGTTGAGATGGAGGGTGTGGAGATGGAGAGAGGGTGGGACACAATGGTAAAGGCGCGGCAACTGGTTGGGAGTGGAGAGGAAGGGAGGCACCTGGGGTTGAGGGGGATCAAGGCAGCGGACAATACATAGAGTGCGGATGTGTTCAAGGAAAAGGAGAAGATGGGGGAGGGGGATGAGGTCGTAGAGGATGCTCGTGGGGGACGGAAGGCGGATGTGGAAGGCGAGGTGGTGCGCAAGGCGTTCGAGGATTTGGAGGGCTTTATAGAACCGGGGAGGGGCGGAAATTCAAGCTACGCTGGCATAACATAGGATGGGGCGGATCAAGGATTTGTAGGTGTGAAGGATGGTGGAAGGATGCAGACCCCACGTCCGGCCGGACAGGAGTTTCTGGTGGCGGTTGTGATGTTTGTTTTGGATGTAAGGAGATGGGGAGTCCAGGTAAGGTGGCGGTCGATTGTGAGGCCAAGGTATTTGAGGGTAGGAGTGAGGTGGATAGGACGGCCATAAATGATGAGGTAGAAATCATGGAGGCGGAAGGAGTGGGTGGTGCCGCCTATGATCATCGCCTGGGTCATGGAGGTATTGATACGTAGAATCACTGGTTGCACCAAGTGGTGAATTGGTCAAGGTGGGTTTGGAGGTTATGTTGGGACTATTGAAGGGTAGGTAGGATAAAGGGCTAGGAAGGCGGTGTCATCAGCAAACTGGAGAAGATGAACAGGTGGGGGAGGTTTGGGCATATCAGCAGTGTACAGGAGATAGAGGAGAGGGGAAAGGACAGAGCCTTGGGGCACACTGGCAGAGGGATAGAAAGTACTGGAGTTGGAACTGTGGATAGTCACATAGGAGGGACGATGGGAGAGGAAGGAAGCAACGAGGTGGATGAAGTTGATAGGGAGAGCATACGTCTGGAGTTTGAAGAGGAGCCCGGGATGCCAGACACGGTCATAGGCGTTCTGGAGATCAAGGGAAACAAAGATAGGAGAGCAACTGGAGTTAATTTGGAGGGAAAGAAGATTGGTAAGGTTAAGGACCTGGTCATTGGCGGAGATGGAAGGCCGGAAGTCATATTGGGTAAGGGGAAGGAGGTGGTGCTGGTTAAGGTGGCGGTGAATACAGTGAGAGAGGATGGCCTCGAAGACCTTACTGAACATGGAGGTGAGGCAGATGGGACAATAGGAGGAGGTATCAGAGGGGGGTTTGTTAGGTTTAGGGAACAGCAGGACATGGGAAGTCTTCCACAGGTTCGGGGTAAAATCCAGTGGAGAGGAGGACATTGTAGAAGGTAGCAAGGACAGACAGGAAGCATGCAGGGGATTCCTTGAGGTGGCAGTAGATGATGCCATCATGACCAAGGACGGTGTTGCGTTTGGAGCGAAGGACGATTGTGGTGATGATGCACTGATGGGAGTGTTGATGTCTGAGGGGGGTAACCGATCCAAGTACTGGAAGCTAGGGGCGAGCGGGGGGACAGAGGTGTCCATGCGGTCAAGGACGGTGGGGAAGACGGAGTAATCAAAATGGGATCGTCAGGAATGGAGAAGACATCGGATAGGTGAGAAGCAAAATGGTTAGCCTTACTGAGGTTGTCAGGAAAGGGTCGATCGTCATGCAGTATGGGGTAATGAAGGGTGGGATGGCTACCAGTAAGGCGGTGGAAGGCTGACCAGTACTTGGAGGAGTTGACAGGGAGGGTGGAGTCGAGGCGTGTGCATGTCTGGCGCCAGTCCCGCCGTTTTTTTGTTGTAAGGGGTTTCCAGATGTGTCACTGTAATTGCCGGTGGCGGGTGAGAGTATCCTGGTCACGGGTGTGGAGGAAGGAGCGGTAGAGCCTGTGGGATTCAAGCAGAAGAAGGATTGCCTGTGGAGGAAGAGTTGGGTGGTGAGAGTGGATGAGTTTGGAAGGGACATGAGCCTCCACAGCGTCAGTTATGGTCTTCTGGAGGAAGGAAGAGGGATGGGTGATGTCATCAGGGTGGTGAAAGGTGAGGGGGTGGCTTTCGACCTGTAAGGCAATGGATTCCTGTTAGGCATCCCAATTGGCACGGTGGTAGTCATGGACAGGCTTTGGAGGGGCAGCTGTGTGGGTGGCTGCAGGGTGGGACGGGTAAAGGAGATGGTGAGAAAGACAGTGAGATGGTCACTACCAACGGGATAGACATAAACGGTGATGCGACCAAGCAGGTTGGGGGAAGCGAGGATAACTTCGGGGGTGGAGTTACTTTCAGGATGAGTGTGTTGTGGTAGAGGAACAAGGTCACCATGGAGGGTGGGAAGGAACTGATGCCACCGCCGAAGGGTGGCAGGGTCACAGCTGTGGATGTTGAGATCATCGGTGATCACATAGGTGGAGAAGGTACGGTCAGCATGGGAAATGAAGGCAAAGGGGAGAGGAGCTGCATGGCAGATATAGATAGTGGCACAGGTGATGGTGAGGGAGGAAAAACTAGGCTGAGGAGTTCGGTCACTGAGGACGGATTGTGGCTGGACAGGGAGATTATTGAGGTGGCCTATAGCAACCCCGCCTTGGGCTAGGGGTAGGGGATTGTCAGTGCAGTGAAGGAAATAGGGGGAAGTGTGGACAACAGGGTGGGGTTGGAGGACGGTTTCATTAAGGATGAAGGAGTCAACCTGGTGCTGGGAGAGGGTATGCATGAAGAGGTATTTGTTTGCAGGGAGGGAGCGAATGTTGAGGTAAAGGAGACGATACTGCTGATGCGCTAGGAGGCTGGAGGTGGGAAGGATGCGGGAAGGGGAGAGAGGGGCGTAAACAAGGGTGTCGAGGCAGGTGAAGGTAAAGTGGGCCTGGTTGTGGGAGAGGTGGCGTAGGTGTTTAAGTGGAAAATAGAGCGGGCGGCAAGGGAAGTCTGCTGGAATGTGCCAGGGCACTGGAAGTGGTGGATGTTCTGCAGGACAATGGTTAGGAGCCGGATGATGTCTTCTGTTGTAGGGGCAGGATGGAGGTAACTGTGAGGGTGGATGGTTGAGTACACGGGGCGAACGGGGACAGTGAGTTCAGGGTTGGTGGGAGGGGGTTTGGCTTTGCATTTGGGGGAATAGGTGGGGTGAGGTTCATTGCAGGTGTTGCAGGAAGGGGGGAGGCGAGGTTGGTACACTGTTTAAGGAAGTTGGAGGCTTCACAATGGGGGCAGGTGGGTGGGTTCTTGCAGTTTTGGGTGAGGTGGTCGTTGTACAGGAGGCAGCGCTGGCAGCGGTAGGATTGAGGAGGGGAATGGGACAGTCAACAGGGTGGCAGCAGTTGAAAATCAGGGCTCCCTGCGTGAGGAGGTGGTCGATGGAGGAGGTGGACTTAGTAAATATACGCATGATGAAAGTAGGGCCAGAGGAGTTGTAAATACGGTGGGCCAAGTGGACTTCCAGGGCAGGGTGGGCGTTCAGTTCTGCCAACACCTCAGCCTCCGGGACCACAGCGCTGAGCTTTGTGATGACGGCAGTGAGGGATGCATGGGCCCAAAGGTGATGCAGGGAAGACGCCATAGGAGATCAGTATGGAAAGAGTGAGAGGAGACTTGATGAGAACAGAGTCTCTGCGAGGGATAAGTTGGGTGATGGGTGCAGTGGGGATGTAATTTTGGATTTCAAGGGTGAGGGTGCGAGCATCCAGGAATTTCGGATCAGGGTTGGCTAGGACGAAGGTATACAGAGAGGGGGCTGGAGAGGAGGGAGGTGGGGTGGTATCCATGGTGGGGTCAGAGGGAGATGGGGTGGGCAGTGGATTTTTGGAAGATTTTTATGCGGGTGTTGCCTGGGAGGAGGGATGAGGGACTGGATGGATGGGGAGGTGGTGGAAGGCAGGGCCCTCCTGTGAGGCAGTAGCACCGGGTGAGAGGGTAGGGCACTCTGTGGCGGCGACTGTGGCGCAGTGGGGGGTGGGGGGTGTCTCAGGCAGGTGAAGCAGTGGTAGTTGCTGGGGGGAGAGGGGGAAAGTCGTCTCGGTGGGCGACAGGAGCGGAAGGGGGGGGGGTGGAGCAGGGGCAGGAGCAGGAGCAGGAATGACATACAGGTGGGGATACAGTGATGAGGTGGAGATAGATGGGGAGGAGGCTGTGAGTAGGGGAGGTGGATGAGACAGGTTAATCCCAGAGGAAGCACTCCATGATGTTACAGTGGGAGCAGGTGAAGGGGAGATGATTTTGGTTGTTGGGGTGTCCATGATTGCAGGCATTCCCCAAGGGCAACAGGAGAAGCCGAAGTACAAAAGGAACTAAAATGGGGAGTGGCGACGAGCTCTGGGCGGCGGCGAGCACCGAGAGACGGCGACCCGGCGGCGGCGGCGGCGACCGGACGGCGGGAAGCAGTGACAGCGTGCTGACGGGCAACAACACGACAGGCACGGTTGGGGCTCTTCCACTTCGAAAATACACCCTGAGTGTAGCCCAGGCAGCGTGAGTCCTCGATCAGGAGGTGAGGGAACCAACTCTCGAATCCGTCCGGGCACCTGTGCTCCAGGCTTATAGCACATCAGCGGGTGCTGATAGGCTGCCGTGTGGGGTGTGGCCAGCACACAGCGCTGGCGGCAGCGGCGCTCACGTATATCAGGAGCGCCGCCAGGCCGCTGTCATATAGGCACGTGCGTTCTGGCAGGCTTCTGAACTCGACGTGTCGCGATGCCAGAGTTTGGAACTTTACTTGCTAATTAATACACATGAGGGAACAGTCACACTTGATATGTCGAAGTATGCTATGATTGTGTTTACCATTCGCAATAAACGTAATTTAAATTCTACGTGGCTAATTTCGGTTGCTAATACACTCCCTGTACTTACCTAAAAAGATCATCTGACATGTAGCTATTTGCTGGTTTCACATTAGAAACTACGAGGAGGAAGGACACTCCTTGACCTCGCTACCTACCCGCTTTCACAGGTAGCGTTTTGTGCACATGTGAGTAAGTGTAGCGTATGATTTTCTCAGAAGCGCTCATTTATCAGAAATGTTGCTCCAAGGCTTTTATAAAAACAGGAACCACAATTCAATTTTTTGCAGCTATGGCTTTTAATTTCTGGTAAGTGTTATGAAACATGTTGTTAGTGACTGTGAAACATACAAATGTTCAAATGTGTGTGAAATCTTATGGGACTTAACTGCTAAGGTCATCAGTCCCTGACACACTACTTAACCTAAATTATCCTAAGGACAAACACACACACACATGCCCGAGGGAGGACTCGAACCTCCGCCGGTACCAGCGATACAGTCCAGCCTTAGACCGCTCGGCTAATCCCACGTGGCTGTGAAACATCCCCTTAGAAAATTATGTATTACTGTGGTGATAAACCTCTTACGTTATTTGATTTTCAAACAGCTGAGCAAAACTGAACGTAGACATTTATCTCTTTACTTATTCTTATCATCACTATACTGACACACAATTTTTTTAAGCGCAACTTAATCTGACTTTCAATAAGCCCTACAAAAGTCTGCCCCCAGTAGCTGAGTGGTCAGCGCGACAGACTGTCAATTCTAATGTCTCAGGTTCGATTCCCTGCTGGGTCGGAGATTTTCTCCGCTCACGGACTGGGTCTTGTGTTGTCCTAACCATCGTCATTTCATCCCCGTCGACGCGCAAGTCGCCGAAGTGGCGTCAAATCGAAAGACTTGCACCAGTCGAGCGGTCTAACCGACGGGAGGCACTCGTCACACGAGTTTTTTTTATCCCTACAAAAGAATGGCCCTGACTAACAGTAACCTATACCTTTCATGAATCACTCAAAATTCTGCCATCTCTCTCCCCACATCCACCACTGCTGGCGGCTCACCTCCAACTGCGCAACGCTACGTGCGGTTCAGATCCAACTGCCCAACACTACAATAGCAAATATACCAACAATGCAAACCAGCCACAAACTGCACACAGCACAGTCAGTGATTTTCATACAGAGCGCTACCTGGCGTTACCAACTTAGAAACCTAAACAGCCTACATACAACTGTAACTCGTGACATAAGAACAGTCATAAAAATATCCAGAGACGAGTAGCACGGATTGTCAATGACAATAATTTTCACATCTGACATGAAATTCCCCTGTCAGAGAACTGAGGTCCATCTCAACCAGTTCCCAAGTGTACATTTCGTAGGGAGCTGTGTGCAGTGCAGGTGCGGGGTTGAATACCTCTAAGAGTGTCACAGCTGACATCGGCACATAATGCTGCACGCCTCCAGTGGGCCAAACAGCACAGGAACCTGACAGTAGGTGACTGGGTGTGCGTGTGGTTTTGGCTGGGTCCTCTGGTCCAACTCAACCGATGATTTACTGCAAATGGTTATGTTTGGCTACCTCGACACCACTTGCAGCCAGTCGCGGACTTCATGTTCGCAAACAACGACATAATTTGTATGGACGAGAATGCACCATGTCACCAGGTCACAACTGTTCCCATTGGTTTGAAGAACGTTCTGTACAATTCGAGAGAATGATCTCGCCACCCGTGGTACACATATGGAACATAATAGGGATGTCGGTTAATACACAAAATCCTGCACTGGCAACACTTTTGCAAGTATGGAAGGCTGTTAGAGGCAGCGTGGCTCAGTATTTCTGGAGGGGACCTCCAATGACTTGTTGAGGCCATGCCACATTAAGTTGCTGTACTACACTGGGCAAAAGGAGGTCCCACACGGTATAATGAGGTATCCCACCTCATTGTGTATCTCGCGTTGGAAGAATGAGGATAAGATGAGAGAGGTTAGTCTGCGTATGGTGGCTTACGGACAGTCATTTTTACGTGAATGGGGTATGGAAGGAAATAAATAGTACAGACACGATTTTCCCTACGCCATGCACTGCCTTACTCAGTAATTATTACGTGTAGATGTAGGGAATGTCGCCCAGCGGAAAGTAAATCAGCTAAACAGTTGGTTTCCACCTACCATTAGTAACAGTAATACACTGACGTGGCAGGAGTCATGGGGCACCTCCTAATGTCGTGCCGGACCTCCTCTTGCCTGGCGTAGTCCGACGAGTCGACGTGGCGGGACTCAACAGGACGTAGGAAGGCCCTGCAGAACTACTGAGCCATGGGGTCTCTGTAACCGCCCGTAACTGTGAAAGTGTTCCCAGCACAGGATTTGGTGCACGAAGTGATTTCGTCCCATAAATGTTGGGCGGGACGCCTGTCGGGCTGTGCGGGTGGCCAAATCATGCGCTCTAACTGTCCAGATTGTTCTTCAAATCCGTAGCGAACAATTGCGTCCTGGTGACATGACGCATTGTTGTTTGGGAAAATAAAGTCCATGAATGGCTGCAAATGTTCACCAAATACCCGAGCCTAACCATCTCTAGCCAACCATTGATTCAGCTGGGCCAGAGGACCCAGTCTGTTCCATGGAAGACAGCCCACACCAAGATGGAGCCACCATTTCTATTGGTGGACGGCCGAAATGCCACTCAGCTGCTCTGTTTCCGTGTTCTTCTGCATACGCTACTACTTTCAGTTTATAGCCCACATCATATGAATACCTTTTATTTTTTCCTTTAAGAAACTATCTGTACACCTGGCTGAAAATGATTCAGAAGTTCGTGGCACCCTCTATCGGTAATGCTGGAATTCAATATGGTATCAGCCCTTCCTTAGCCTTGATGACACCTCTCGCAGGCATACGTTCAATCAGGTTCTGGAAAGTTTCTTCGGGAATGGCAGCCCATTCTTCACGGAGTGCTGCACTGAGGAGAGGTATCGATGTTGGTCGGTGAGGCCTGGCACGATGTCGGGCTCCAAAACATCCCAAAGGTGTTCTATATGAGTTAGGTCAGGAATCTGTGCAGGCCTGTTCGTTACAGGGATGATTTTTTAGTCCAACCACCGCCAAAGGCCGTGCATTATGAACAGGTGCTCGATCGTGTTGAAAGATGCGATCACCATCCGCGAATTGCTCTTCAACATTGGGAACCAAGCAGGTGCTTAAAAGATTAATGTAGGCCTGTGCTATGATAGTACCAGGCAAAAGAAGAAGACGTGCAAGCCCCATTCATGAAAAACATGACCGCACCATAACACTAATGCCTCCGAATTTTACTGTTGGCACTACACACGCCGGCCTATGACGTTCACCGGGCATACGCCATGCCCACACCCTGCCATCGGATCGCCACATTCTGTACCGTGATACGTCACTCCATACAGCGTGTTTCCACTGTTCAATCATCCAGTGTTTACTTGACGGCATTCGTGACAGAACAGTCTTCTTTTGATTGTAGTAAATCAGCTGGAGGAAGTAGTCGAGAGTTGTTTCCCTGATTCTAAAATTTCAGATGCTACTCAACTGCGTTGAACTGAATGTTTCCAGACTGTAAACAATGTGATAGGAGAGAGCCATAACAACACAGAACGAAGTACCAAGAAAACTGAGACACACTAAATTCAGTGTTCTCACTGATGAGTCAACAGATGTAGAATATGTTAAAACCTCGTGTGTTCTGGTTTGATATTTTGATAAGGACAAAAAAAAACAGTAATTTTCGGAACCTTTGTGAAATTTTAAAACATGGTGAATATGATAAGGTGCAACAAGTAAAAATATTTATAGTAATATAATGCTTCCATTTTCTGAGGACAATGTTTCTCAAAACAATCTTATAAGATTTACTTCTGCTGATTGCAATTATATGATGCGATCAAGAAACACTGTTGCTACTCGCTTGACTGAACAATGTCCTGGATTAATTATACTCAAATGCATATTTCATATTTTCACATATGTGACAGTGAAGCTGATAAATGACTTTCCAAACCTAGCTCGGAATATTCATCACCATTTTATAGTGTTAAGTGTCAGGACGTGCTACACACAGGTCTCCGTACAGTGTAGACGCACTTGCCTTTTAAGGACATGTTTATCCTTTAGTGGCAAGCCACTGACGCAGGAATGCATATTTGCGTAACGAGATCATTGCGGATGTGCGCCAGGAATACTCCAGCTTCTTACGTGCGTGTGTGTGGGAAGAGCAGGCAAGAGTGCTGGCGTCATATCCCAGCTGTGACCGCAGGCGGCTAGCGGTTTGCGGTCAGCTGAAATCCTGTTTGTGCTCCAAACTGAGTCCCGGTTGCGACAGCGCGGCTGTGGGCGTTATAATGCAGGGCGTGGGAGGCCAGCGACGCGGACCGAGACCGTACAGTTTGGGGCCCACCGTACGGGCCAACCCAAAATCACTACAGCGGTGACACATGACTGCAGCTAACACTTACCAGTACATTGATAAGCATTACAGACAATGTAAAATTAATTTCGGATTTTCCATCGTTATGCAAGAGCTGCGAATCGGAAGCCGCTGCACACTGTAGAATCAGCACCTCCCAAAACGTTGAATCCGTCGTCCTTGCCACGACGGCACTGCGTTCCCTGCCCGCTAGAGTTCTTTTCCAGGGGTTATGTGAAATACCTGTGTCTAAAACCATTCCACAACACAAATCGCTCATTTCTGAAGCGACAGTTCATCCACAGACGCATTTAAATGTATGATACGAAATGTTCTCGCTTAAATACTGTCTGTGTCGACAAGGGCTTCATACAAAATATCTATAAAGAATCTAAAATAAATTTGCTCCGTACGGAATATCTACAGCCACTGGTAATCGCTTCATTCTGTTTTATCTGTATACCTAGAGATACAAATACGTAATTTATAAATTTTACATAAGAATATGAAGAAAGACTCAGAAGACTAAAAGGATTCAGTAGACGTATAGACAATCTTACCCGGCTATTATCAGTGCAAGGGACAATATAGAAAGCCTGTGATACCCTCATGTCATTTATGAACCAAGGAAAATATTGGACAGCGTAGGCTACAATAGTCCTATCTCCACCTCCACTGTTTAGCAGCAAGGCTATGCAGGAGTGGGGTGGCCTGCGTGCCTCATTGACGCAGCCAGCCATACCACAGATGCAACAACGTGGAAGGGGCGTCTATACAGCAGTCAGACCAACATATGGTTCCCGAAGGGGGAGGCAGCCTATTCTTTAGTTAGAGGGGACCAGTCCAGATGAGTTTCAGAAGGTCTGGCTATGCCCACACCCCCCCCCCCCCCCCATACGTTGTTATTATGGGAGGATGATGGCAAGCATACAACTGTCATGCATTCATCGTTGTAGAATCTGAAATGTGATACAGAATAATTCTGAAGATGGCTAAATCGAATACATAATCAAGAGGTATAGGATCGAACTAATAGAAACAATAGTGGCCCTGTCTGACCAATTGAAGGAATCGATTGATAGGATACATCCTCAGGTATCAAGGAATCGTTAACTAGGTAACCGAAGGAAGTGTGTGGTGGTACAGAAAAATCGGAAAAGTAAGCACTGAATGGTTGGATATACCAGCAATTCCTTACGTCACTAGGTACACCTGACAGCATTACCTACAGATATTAGCATCCATAGGTTACATCCTGGTGCGCAAGTCAATTTGCAACACATTGCTCATAATTTCCAGTCCTGTTGATGTTTTCCTCAGATCACAACTGAGCTGGCCGTGGTGGGCGAGTGGTTCTAGGCTCTTCAGTCTGGAACCGCGCGACTGCAACGGTCGCAGGTTCGAATCCTGCCTCAGGCATGGATGTGTGTATTGTCCTTAGGCTAGTTAGGTTTAAGTAGTTGTAAGTTCTAGGGGACTGATGACCTCAGATGTTAAGTCCCATAGTGCTTAGAGCCATTTGAACGATTTGGACCACAACTGAAACGTGTCCTATGCACGTAAACAAACGAAAGCAATGTGACTAAAATAATGGTCAAAATTTTTTCGTTGGACGAGAGCTTTTCTTCGACCAGTACTATACTGCTCTACCTCTGTTCTTCAGAAATATAGTGCAATGTTCTTTCGGACACGCATGCATTTATGCATGCATGCATGTTCGAAGAAACATTCCATCGTATTTCTGAACAACAGAGGAACTGCAGCATCGTATTTATGCGCCGGCATGGGGCAAGCGACTGTCAGTTAACATGAGTAGTGGGGCAAACTATGTGCTAGGACACTCTGTATTGTTGCCAAATTTATTCAAGATGGCGGCGATGACATCATCCAAGTTGGCGGCATGTAGACTTGGCAACAGTGCATGACGTCATCCAAGATGGCCGATTTTGGCGGGAAAATAGGCCAACTGTGCTATGTCCACTAACCTAACCTCCAGAAAAAATGGCGGTAATTTTGAATTTTGGCGGGAAAATAGACCAATTGGGCTACGTCCACTAACCTAAGCCTCCAGAAAAAATAGGCGCGAAATTCAAATTCCAACAGAATAATGAATGCAAAACCGTACTGGCCTTTATTATTACTTATCATTTATTATTATTATTATTATTATTTGCCTGCCTCCACTAACATAGAATCAAGATGTCCAATATCTGCAGTCAGAAAATCATTTCCTTTACACTCACAACAAAAATCTGTCCCAACTTCAAATTCCAACACCATAATCTATCACATGTACGAAATAGCCCACATTCCCACTCACTTATATTTTTATCACTGCTTACCTATCCTAACCATGTCAAATAATAATAAAAATAATAATAAATGGCACTTGTACTAACATAAGTCACCTCCTGTGAATTGGCAGGAAAGGATGATGCAAGTCTTTATTTCAATAAGTACGGTCGTCACTTGTTCTCAATCTCACTTAGTACACACATCTTGGAGATGGCAGCTGCACCGAGTGCGCTCACCACGATATTCACACGAGAACTGGTTTAGTTGAAATCGTCGCCAGCAGAGGGACCTACTCCTACCCGCCACGGTCGCCACAGGTAAGGCAGCGACCGCATACCCCCACGTTACAGCCGGTCCAGCGTCCTCGTCAACAACAACAACGTATTATCCCAGACAGGAGAGTCTACCCCCTGCCCAAAGCAGCATGTTGAAACCTACACATCTCTAGGAAAGAAAGAAAGCCATGCCACACGTTTCCCGCCAATTTTCTTTCTGCAGGACACGTTGCACCCTGTCCATACCTACCTCACGACTGCTCTTGTAAAAACTTGTTTTACTCACACTTGCTGACGTTCCAACTGTCCGTTGCCTACACGTTTCCCGCCAAAATTGTTTTTCCCGAACAAGTTAGTACCTGCCAAGACCAACCGTTCACCATCTACCACGTGTATTTCTCGGACAAAGAATGCCCTGCCACGCTTTTTGCGCCAAAAGCTATTTCCTTAAGACTGGAAACTTCCACAACAGGATGTGTGTTCGACCCTAACCTAACTAATCACCCTATTCTCATTATCCAAACAATATCCTTTCATTAGCAACACACTCCTGTATACAAGAGTGATTGCATGTCCCTAGTCGTGTGCACGATCAATTTAATATAACATAAAGAGCCCATCACTATTTAATTGAATCGACCACTTAATTAACGTCTCTCGTCCGAAAATGCAAAGTCCACCACGACCACAAATCAATTTTCGTCCACCTGGACGAATGAAATAGTTAAACTCTCTACTGACCACTACGTCCCTTTACCGATCCATGTTTATTCGCTAACATGTACTAATGTGCACTCCACTTCTAGCAAACAAAGCCGCTAACCGAAGTCACCTTTGCTTCTCTCTCTCGTGCCACAAGCGTGTGGCCGCCCGCGTCACAGTCGCCACCTTTGTACTCTTGTCTGACATACTCCTCCGTAAATATTCTAACTATGAACTGAATCCTGTTGTTCAACCCACGCGACCTAGAACATGGCCAGAGCACGCCTTCCAGTACCTAACCCGAGAATATCGCTCGCTAGTTTACCGCGAAATACTGCAGTCCATCGCGCACTCGTAGCTAATCCCCTCCGCAAGTCGATCTAACGCGAAGTTCGCAACTCAAATCCACATCTACACAAAATAAGAACTCAACAAAATTTTATATAAATACTTAACCTTCCCTTTACCAAGAAAAAAAAATAGCTAACGATAATCATCTCCATACTTTTAATCATGTCCTTCAGCCTTACTAACGCCATTCTTAATACCGTGAACATCCAGTTACACCTATATACCATACTTTTAATAATAAATCACCCATCCCAACACACTTTATGAGCTCAAGTCCTCAATTCACTCTCCATTCTAAATACGATCAATTACTTTTCTATAATTTCATAAAATACTCAGCCCTCCCTCATGTGCTGGAAGCATCTGCGTAGTTCTTTCAGCCACCAGAGTTGTTAGTGAACTCATTCATGTAAGGAGCCACCCCCTGCCCATCTTTCAATAGTTTCATCTATTGGGTGAACTGCGATCCATATGAAGTAATTAGGTACCACGCCCATGAATTCGACACATCTTCTTATGCGACCGATAATCCTTATGGTAATGTTCCACAAAACAAGAATGTTATCGGTCTCATGGATTTTAGAGTTTGTAGGTCTTTGGTCCAAGATGTATGCATATTGCACATTGGAAGGTCTCACTCAGAGACGAGCTAAGGGGGTACGACGAATGGTATCACGAGCTCAGTCTATCGATGACTATTTGCACTGCCTACGTGGTGGTGTTCACGGTGCTGAACTGCAGCCACCGCATATGGTCAGGCAAACTAGCATTCGATCGATAGCGCACGAGGTATACACTGTGCTGCAGTTTAAAATCGGTCTGTCGCCTCATGACGATAAAAGGGTCATCTGTGATGACGGCATTGAAACTCGCCTGTACTCACACTGCTCACTTGTAGAGAGAGAAGGGACGGGGGACTCCGATTGAGAGGAAGAGAGAGATACTGAGAGAGAGAGAGAGAGAGAGAGAGAGAGGGAGAGAAAGATGACGAGAGTGTCTGCAGAGTAGTAGTATGACCCTTTTATCATAGTGTAAATACTGAATGAGAGTGTTTTGTAGTGTGTATCAGATTGCATACTTCTGTGTATGTCTGAGTGTGTGAGCCTGTGTTAAGTTTGTCTGTGTGTAAATATAAATATTATTTATTATACAAAAGAAAAAATCATAAAAAACACAAAAAAACAAACTAAAAATAAAATTATTAAAAATTATTTATATATATTTGTATATATTTCTTGACGACTATTACTAGTTAATGTACACTCCTGGAAATGGAAAAAAGAACACATTGACACCGGTGTGTCAGACCCACCATACTTGCTCCGAACACTGCGAGAGGGCTGTACAAGCAATGATCACACGCACGGCACAGCGGACACACCAGGAACCGCGGTGTTGGCCGTCGAATGGCGCTAGCTGCGCAGCATTTGTGCACCGCCGCCGTCAGTGTCAGCCAGTTTGCCGTGTCATACGGAGCTCCATCGCAGTCTTTAACACTGGTAGCATGCCGCGACAGCGTGGACGTGAACCGTATGTGCAGTTGACGGACTTTGTGCGAGGGCGTATAGTGGGCATGCGGGAGGCCAGGTGGACGTACCGCCGAATTGCTCAACACGTGGGGCGTGAGGTCTCCACAGTACATCGATGTTGTCGCCAGTGGTCGGCGGAAGGTGCACGTGCCCGTCGACCTGGGACCGGACCGCAGCGACGCACGGATGCACGCCAAGACCGTAGGATCCTACGCAGTGCCGTAGGGGACCGCACCGCCACTTCCCAGCAAATTAGGGACACTGTTGCTCCTGGGGTATCGGCGAGGACCATTCGCAACCGTCTCCATGAAGCTGGGCTACGGTCCCGCACACCGTTAGGCCGTCTTCCGCTCACGCCCCAACATCGTGCAGCCCGCCTCCAGTGGTGTCGCGACAGGCGTGAATGGAGGGACGCATGGAGACGTGTCGTCTTCAGCGATGAGAGTCGCTTCTGCCTTGGTGCCAATGATGGTCGTATGCGTGTTTGGCGCCGTGCAGGTGAGCGCCACAATCAGGACTGCATACGACCGAGGCACACAGGGCCAACACCCGGCATCATGGTGTGGGGAGCGATCTCCTACACTGGCCGTACACCACTGGTGATCGTCGAGGGGACACTGAATAGTGCACGGTACATCCAAACCGTCATCGAACCCATCGTTCTACCATTCCTAGACCGGCAAGGGAACTTGCTGTTCCAACAGGACAATGCACGTCCGCATGTATCCCGTGCCACCCAACGTGCTCTAGAAGGTGTAAGTCAACTACCCTGGCCAGCAAGATCTCCGGATCTGTCCCCCATTGAGCATGTTTGGGACTGGATGAAGCATCGTCTCACGCGGTCTGCACGTCCAGCACGAATGCTGGTCCAGCTGAGGCGCCAGGTGGAAATGGCATGGCAAGCCGTTCCACAGGACTACATCCAGCATCTCTACGATCGTCTCCATGGGAGAATAGCAGCCTGCATTGCTGCGAAAGGTGGATATACACTGTACTAGTGCCGACATTGTGCATGCTCTGTTGCCTGTGTCTATGTGCCTGTGGTTCTGTCAGTGTGATCATGTGATGTATCTGACCCCAGGAATGTGTCAATAAAGTTTCCCCTTCCTGGGACAATGAATTCACAGTGTTCTTATTTCAATTTCCAGGAGTGTATATATGAACAAAAAGATAAAATTTTAGACCTTCATTTCCTCCTTTTATAATGAAGAAGAAGAAAAAAACAATTTTATGCAGTTCATATCTGCTTCGATCTGAGTAGTTGTTATAGATTTTAGTTTATAAGTTTCACCTGCCACTAGCCATCCAGTCGTAACTAGTTTTAGGTATGTGAGTTCCACAAATTAAATTCATTTTATATATATATATATATATATATATATATATATATATATATATATATATATATATATATGTGTGTGTGTGTGTGTGTGTGTGTGTGTGTGTGTGTGTGTGTGTGTGTGTGTGTGTGTGTCTGTGTGTGTTCATTTTATTGGATCAAATGTTTATAACGACCCATGTATGTTCATCTGGTTATTGTAGGGAAAAAAAAAAATGTTTAGACCAACTTACTTGAATGAAATGTATTTTCAATTGGTCTTTGTACTTGAAAATGTTTTAGAGCCGCTAACGTGAAGTAAAAAGTAAAAATACGTTTGACATTAGTTAATAAAAAGTCTTTCCTGTGGAACTTTACTACCTATACTATTATTTACCTTGTAAGATACTGTAATTAGCTTGTGATACCTCTGCTTTAGTTGTAATACATATATATAGTCATCTCAGCACACTACTTACGAATAATGCAAAACACGTATCTGCAAAGGAGCAGAAATTTCATTTTTTACATGATCAGAAATAATGTATTATTGTCTCCTTGTGATCAAATACTCTCAACACTTGCAGCAAATGTTTATAAGAGATGCCAGGGTCATCCCACTGAATCCCATGATAGAATTTTGTTAGCCACATTGCGCTTCTGACTGTCTTATTGCACTTGACGTCTTTCAGTGGTTTCGGCGATTCAACTCTTGATGCAAATGTTCCTATTATTCCATCACAATGTGTGAATGCTATTAATGTAGAGTCTTTAATTATGAATTGCCTGCACTCATCATAATAAAATCCTGGAACGTCAGCTACGATCCTCACACCTTCAGGTAACATCGTGATCTGCCCTAGACCTAGCAGAGTGTGTATTAATTTATACAACTCGTTGCACTACACCAGTGAGCGGACAGTAGTTAATGAGACGATCATTCAGAACGAGAGTATATGCCGAAGTCTCATCAGGTAAGTTTGCTGAAGATTCAAATTCAATCCATACATATACAGGCCCTCATTTAATTATCTCATTCTGTTTTGAACAGTCAGTAACGATTATTGGCGCTAGCTTCTTGAAACTCTGTGGGCTGAGTAGGCATGCTTCATTTTCAACACCTTCATAGTAAGATGCTCGAAATCTCGCAAACATGTCAAATGCCTGACTGGATACATTGCTGTCCCACTGTAAATGTAAATTCTCGTATGGGTAGTATTCCGAATTCAAGTAGACTCTGGCGTTAGTTAACTTGCAGTGGTCAAATTCAGTCGAGTCCTTTGATACATTAGCACGCCTTTGAGTTTGAAATGCGAGTATGATGAATCGAGGTGCTTCCAACTGCACTGATGTTTTAATAGCCCAAGTATGTGTGGACACTGTAGGTAGGACTGGGTATTCAAAATCTCCCATGATTGGAAAGTTAGTGGTAGGTAGGTCCGAGCATTCTGAACTTTTAAGAGCTTCAAGTGCTCCTCGTCGGCAATGGTGATGTGAGGCATTTTCCATGATATGCTATTAATCTTGATTTGAACATTCTTTGCAGCTGTTTGAGAGATTGAATTCGCATCACTTGCACTCATCACCAAAATAAGTTCCTCTTTAGCGTTGATAATTATTCGCTGCATATCTTCAAAATAACCCATAAGCATTTTTAGTGGGATGCACTTCGTAAATCGGCTTTGTCCACCCTCCCAATCTGCTGCAGCTATGAACCACCCAGCATTTTCCAAACTGTTTGAATCAGAGGGTGAGGCTGAAACGTACATCTTAAGGGTTGTAATACCGACATTGCGTGTGCGGTCGATTTCAACTCCATTGAGTTCATAACGTATCTCTTGAAACAGGAATGCTACAGCATTTCGGGTGAGCTTCGAGAGCACTACGCCAGCCCCGTCAGCTTTCTTAAATGTGTAGTCCAGGTAGAGGAAGCTCTTGCTAAGCAGTGTTACCGCGTCCTGATGTTGGATAACAATCCTAATTTCATCATTTTTGTTAAATGTGCTTGAAGCGTAGGGATTGTGTGAGTGGTATTCATGACGAATAATTCGGTCATCATGCTCTACTGACTGAGTTACGTTGAGCGACGTCATTCTGCGGTTTTAAACCCGCTGAAATGAGGAATTCGTAATTAATGCGTGTTATCACCTTGCCCTTCCGCGTTGCACTGACGGGTCGTGAGCCTGGTGTGCTAGCTTCATACCTTATTCACATCTCGCCTTAGATGCAGGCGTAAAATTATCTCTTCTCCTCTAAAGTTAACAAGCTGATCATTCTGGTCCACAATACGCAGTTCAAGGTAGTCCAGTGTCTGAAC
The DNA here is from genome assembly GCF_023898315.1 of Schistocerca nitens. Lineage (NCBI taxonomy): Eukaryota > Metazoa > Arthropoda > Insecta > Orthoptera > Acrididae > Schistocerca > Schistocerca nitens. The sequence continues at coordinate 177,895,337 of NC_064625.1, read as the reverse complement.
AGTCAGCGGGAGATATATAGCGTTTGTGAGGGCTTGAACTAGTTTATACCCTGTGCCAACTGTAGGAAAGAATCCGTAAATTGAATGAATCAATTTATCATTCAGGTATGAGTTTGTGGCAATATTACACTCAACGTGAATTGTACTCACCGGGAGTATATCTACAGCATGATCTGATGTGTAAAATTTACTGGCGTCCTTCACCAAAACACGATCCTTCGCAAAACCTAGCAGTGGACCAATTGAATATCTCTGTGTAAAGTCGATCGTAGCACTCTCTGTCAGTATTTCAGATGTAAGGGTATTAATGTTTGCCCATAGTTCAGTACCTTTTCCTGACTGTTTTAAGAATTCGTTTAAATCATTAACATCGTAGGCACCAGGTTGTATTTGTAGAATCTCCTTCCGGCTGTCAATTTCAAGATGTGGTTTACTGTTGCTCTGTGTGATATTTGGAATGCTCTTATACGTCTCCAGAACAATCAGAGCAATACTCCTCACCCCTGCACTTAAATCAATCGGCGGAAAGTAATTTGCACGTAATACTGATCCTCGCTCTTTTAAAGTCAGAGTGCATCTAAACATCAAATGACGGTCATCTGTTCAATGACAGCTCTTTTATACATCGCACACATGATCTGACGATGACACATTCTAGTGGGGGTTCGCCGTACCTGTCATGAGGAACATAACGAAGAGATGACCACACAGGTATGTGTTAAAGTCCTGATATCGCCGGACATTGTAGAAGACGCGCCTTTTGCTGGTGAAATAGCGTTGTAATTCTTCAGGTGGCTGTAAATCCCTGAATGAATCGAAATACTGAACTGTATTTGGCCTTTTTTTAACATACGTGACCCAATGGGTCCCTGGACCCCCAGCAGCATCTAAGTTTACAATTCCGCACTCATTAGTCCTCCACATGATCTTCGGTAATGTATCGCGCATAAAGACCTCTCGGAATGCGCGAATGTGAAGTTTTTCTTTAACAATTTTAACTAGATCTCTATTCGTGAGCGCTCGGTCAGGTAGGATAACTAACGGACTTTTTATTTATGAAAAGACCTAGTCCTTTCTTGTATGGTTTCCGATAGCCGTTGCCTCCATAGCGCGATTATGTCTTTTGGCTTCCTCTAGTTGGGCATGAGCATTCTGGGCGTTTTTAGCCGTTTTGGCGACAGCTGCAGCCCCGCCTGTAAGCGACACCACAGCAGACAGGGCTGCAAGGGCTGGAACGAGGAACGGAATAATTCCACCTGAAGTCTTTGGTTGGACCCTAGGTGGTTTAATTGCAGCCTTGTTCTTCTTCTTGGTCCTACCGTCCTACACACCTTTTGCCGCACACATCGAAGTGAGAATACAGTTTTTCAAACAACTGGGGTTGTTCTTCGCACGCAAAGCTGTACGAACTGCATTCATAATTCGTTTGAAATTCATCACCCCCAAGCCCAGCTTCATATTTCCACGCATGGTCTTATCAACCACGAATGCAGCAACGCGTTGGCCTATTCCTAGATCTTTTCTTCGCCTTATTTGCTTGGCTTTATCTGCTAATATTCGGTCAGCGACGTGGCGTGCTGGGAGATCCTTATCTGCAGCGTATGCGAGGTCGTGTTCAAGGCAGGCTTCGTCTAGTAGGTTAATGCCTTTGTCACCGCCTGCCAGACGTTTCTGAAGCTTTGTTCCAGACCCACAGAAGTTATATCCGGGAATGTGCAATTCAACAGGTAATTTGTCGAGAACACCACCTTCACCTCTTGTTATGATATGTCTCCTAAAGTGCATGGTAAGCTACTAACGTGATAGATGTCTAGGCTCTCTGTTATATACCAAATTGTCAGCATCAATCCAACTGTTTTCTGATGATGGACATCCTAACCATTATCTAGCGCTCTATTCCCGCCATATCTTATGACGCGTTTGATGAGAACTCTTCTGCAATTCTTCAGTGTAAAAGCATCCTGCAATTCCCTCACCCTTGCCATCCTTCAAGATATATTTCCTAGGGTTCATTCTCTGCACTTTGGATACTGTGAATATCTCGGCGGACCAGTTTGGTAAGTACGATTTCTCGAACGCTGTGTTCTGTTTTGAAATACGTACTAAGTCACCTACATTGAACCTCTGCTTGCGAGGGTCCAGCATTTTAATCCGGAAATATACTGTGTCCATGAGTAAATTATCGCGAACATCGATCGGTCTCATTTTTATTGTACTATGCTTGGTTCGATTATACTTTGCAATTATCTGTGGCAGGATATCTATCCACTTGTACGAACCGCGAAGATTAAAATGCATCCACATTTGAGCTTTGATTGTTCTGTTCAACCGCTCGACGATACTAGCTTTAAGGTGGGTAAACGTGGAGTAGTGGTGTATGCCATACCGCTCCATCACAGTTTTGAAATGTTCATTGTAAAACTATCCACCGTGATCGGTTTGAAGATTGGCCGGGCATCGATTCATTCCTGTCTGCAGCAGACGCTCAAACACCACAGCAACATCTCTACCGGTTTTCGTTTTCACAGGTAATGCCCATGCGAATTTAGAGTATGTATCAATAACCATTAAAATGTATTTGAATACATTATTATGAGGTGAATATCGATTCATATCTACAAGATCAGCTTGCCACAAGTCATCCAGTCCCTTAATCATGGCCGGCCGAAGTGGCCGTGCGGTTAAAGGCGCTGCAGTCTGGAACCGCAAGACCGCTACGGTCGCAGGTTCGAATCCTGCCTCGGGCATGGATGTTTGTGATGTCCTTAGGTTAGTTAGGTTTAACTAGTTCTAAGTTCTAGGGGACTAATGACCTCAGCAGTTGAGTCCCATAGTGCTCAGAGCCATTTTGAACCTTAATCATGACATGCCTACGAGGGTATGTTTTGTGTGCTGGCTTGTGTAGTTCTCGAACCACGGTCTCCATACTTATTCGATGATACCTCTCTCTCGAAGCTCGGAGATTATGGATACAACCTCATTCGAATGAGCTGTATTTCCCACAGCAGCCGAAGCCATCAACAGTCGAAGTCTGTCTATTAGTTCGTCCAGCTCATCTTAATTTATATACTGAGGGGATGATTGCTCACTCCTTTATGCTGGAAGTCTACAGTCTCACCAATGCTTTTAGGTTGTTCATTAAGTAAGGGTTGTATAATGGTCGTGTATTTAGAGTTTTCCAGCTTTCTCAGGATTTTTGTACAGATCAGTCAAGTATAGTATTTCACGATAGACTTTGTGATCATCAGCAGAGTATTTTCAGTTTTTTGGTGGTCTTAGGAAGATTAGGTTCATTAAGCCAGGCGTTCTTTTAACCTCTGCATCCCCAATGCGTATTGTGCTATCGGATAAATTTATAGTTTGAGAGCCTAGCTTGTACGGTCTCTCCTTGCCGACACAAAATGTTCTATCTATCTTAACGGGCGGATACTGGATTGTGAATTCTGCTATTGGATCATTATCACGCGAAGCCATCTTGGTGATAGATTCGGTAATGTGTTTAAAAGCTTCTTTTAGAGTTTGCTGAAGTTGGGACATTCCGATCGCGAGCAAACGTAATTTATGTCGAACTGCTTTGTGCGCCTGAATGACTTTATGCTTTGTCGACATCTCGAAGGATACTAATGAGAGTTCTGAATATCACGTGGTTTTATATATGCTTTGTTGTACTTCTTCTTCTCCTATTTTCCTACACTATCTTCTTCAATAACAACAGCCTCGGCTTCTATATGCTGCTCAGTTGCGCTAATTCTGTTCTCTATCCGGTTTTGGTTAATGGCAAGAAGTTTCTGAGTGTCGTTTAGTTCCCTTGCAACTTAAATTTAAAAATCTTGAGTCCAGACTAGTTAGATATCGGTGTAGATGCGGACATTCTCTCTCTGCACACCTAACCTCTCAGACTGAGCATGTGCCATGCGTGCGAATTTGTCCATGCTGTAGTGTCAAGCACTAAACTATTTTGCACGTTTATATATGGAGCAAGAATTGGAAGTTCCGGCTATACCTACCGTCATTCAGGTTACGAGTTTTATCAATAACGAGAAAGCCGTATTGTGAGTGGTTCCAGTAATCAGCACATACCTTTACAAATTCATTGTATGACATGTCGGTCCCTACGTGAGCACGGTAAATGTGCTTTAAATTGAGATTGTCTTGTTTGAAAGCTATAATGAGGTTGGCGTTATCCCGTACCAGCTGTTTTGGGATCCTGGAATACGTCTGACGCAGATAAAATACATCAACACCCATATGACGGCCAAAGCAGAAATATTTACGGATTTGATCTTGCGACATCGTCAAATATGAAGGCAATGTTAGGCTTTACCTCTTCAGGTGGGGGGACGTCGTCGCTTTCACTGAAGGCTCTGTACGTTACACCGTCTACTCCATCTTATATTTTCTTCAGAAACTGGTACTTGGGCTGAAAGAGTGTTTTGAAGGAGACGAAAAGGTGCTCGAAGAGGACTCCATCTACGTGCGTTAACAGAGCCATGAGGACATTTGTATAACCGCAGTTGGATTGACGTACAATTATAACTCGTATGCTGTCAGGAAGGAGTGGTCAATTCTTGTTGGTCTTCTGGTCTTGGTCATCATGACAGGACCAGTCACCTACAACAAAGTCCTTGCGGCGAGGGTGTTTCACCCAGCCCGCCATGATACCTACTGTGGTAGGTCAAGGAGTGGAATACGCTTTTATATGATGAAAAATATGTATATATGTGTAGCCACTATATTGCAGTCACCTTACCAACTGAGCTACAACGGCTACACAATAGAATGAACTCTAGGTGGTATATTTAAAGGGAACACTGTCATATAGATTAATGTAGGTGACATTTTGTCTTGACAAATAAAAAACACAATCACAAATTTAATATTATAAAATAATATTTTTACTTATTAAAATATTTACAAATTGATTACCATGAGAAAAAATCTGTACATTCTTTTTTTAAGCGGTGCAGCGGAAGTACAGTATTTGGAAAACCGCTGCTTCTTGTATGCTTGAAATTCAGCACGTATATCTCATAATGTTATGCATGAATTACAATAGTCCGGTATTCTGTCAGTAAATTTGAGTTCGACATTTTCAACACTTATTCGAGGAATAGCACAAGACTTGGGCACTGGTGTTATACACATACTAAAACAATGTTCTATATCATCTATGTGGATGCTACATGTGTGAAGCCAGTTAATGATGTCGGTGTATACTGCCTGAACATATGGGCACCACCTATTTAGTCTCTCTATCGTACTAGTTAGAGCCATGTCTAAATTGAACAAGTCATCAACAGTGGGGTGATGCATGAAAATACTATAACCGTCATCACTTTTAATTTTAGTGTAGCATCATCATACATTGATAGAATACTCACAGTTAGAGTGCCACAGTACATGTCCTGGTAGGAGTAGGATGGATAATATTCGGTAGTCATATGTTTCTTGATCTGTGATTTTAGATGGCATAGTTCATGCCACTCATAGCCAGAAAATTTCACTCTAATATTTTTGAGCAATTTTCCAGCACTAACACAGTTCACAGGCTACCGTATTGTGAAACTTCAAGTCCTACATGAAGACGTTTTGAAGCACTAATGGTTAACACGTAGCTTGAGGCGAATAGTAAAGGGTGAGGTGGACTGGCGGTCGGTATCTTCTCATCGACGACATCCACACCAGTGTGGTTAGACTGCTGTTCCTGCACTGATGGCGGGACGTCCCTTGTGAGATTATGATCAGTGGACGGTGCATACAAAGGAGCCCAGTACTGTGAAGCCCCGTCAAGCGCAGTCTCTGGTACCGACATTAACACCTGGCTATCCTGCTCCAGCATGCTGAGAAGCTGAGCTACAGGATCCTGCATGGATGAGTCCGAGGCCTTCACGTGCGCGACTGGGACATGCTGGGACCTGCTGATGCTGGAGTCACAGGTGGAGCTGCTGGAGGACAAAGACGAATATTCATAAGAAATGATGTGATGTTGGTAGAGAAATAATAATAATAATAATAATAACAATAATAATAAGAATAGGCCTCCGGTATGTTCTGCCAGTCGTAAAAGGCGACGAAAAGAACAAACCACTAATAGGGCTAACCCCCCTTTTAGTGTGATTAGTTGGTTCAGGACAGAACTAAAGAAGCCTCGGACAAGCGCCGTCATGGTCGGGGACGACGCTTGAACCCTATGCCCGCCCACAATGGTAACGACACTGCTAGCCAACTGGAAAATGATTTAAATCCAAATAGAGGTGTTTTGCAGGATATGCGTCCTGCAACCACCCTAGAAGGAAAACAAAGACAGAGGATGAGATGGTCAGATGAAGTTAATCGACACCTCATGTTCTGTTATTACCAAGCAACAAACCTAGGAACCAACACAACTGGATACAGATCACAAGTATACACAACATTTATTACCAGATACCCAGAATTAAAATTTTTAACAGAACAACGACTAGCTGATCAGATCCGTGTAATAATCAAAAATAACAGGATACCCCAGTCAGAATTAGAAAACATCAAACAACAAGTACAACAAATACTGGAACAAAATAATGTGCAATCAGAAGAAGAAGAAAATACAGTAATGGACTCAAACATCCCAGAGCAAACAAACAAAGAACAACACGCACCAATTAAACAATCAGAGGAAAACGAAATCTTAAGACTGCCACCAGAACAAGCACAAATAGAACACGAAGTGACACAGCTGAAATTTTTCTTCTATATCTAGCATCTAACATATATAGAATACAAAGACACAAATACAGACATAAGACCATTCTTGCATAGACCACCAAATAACCCACAAGTCGAAACAACAATAAAAACTATCAACACAATCATACACAACAAAATAAATGAAAACACAACTATGGAAGAGTTACAACTACTGGTTTATATAGGAGCACTCACTACACTAAATATACACACTAGACAGAGATCAGAACCAACCAACACACAGAAGAAACCCACAAAACCAGCATGGCAACACAGGCTACAGATCAGAATAGAAAAACTGAGAAAAGACATCGGACAGCTAACACAATTTATAAGAAATGAAATCTCGGAAAAAAAACGAAAAAGGTTAGGTAAAATCTCACAACAAGAAGCGACAGAGCAATTAGACGAAAAGAAGCAGAAATTACAAGCATTAGCCAAACGACTCAGAAGATACAAAAAAAGTGAAAATAGAAGGAAACAAAACCAAACATTCAACACAAACCAAAAGAAAATTTACCAGACAATAGATAACACACACATTAAAATAAACAATCCACCAAACATAACAGACATGGAACACTTCTGGAGCAACATATGGTCAAACACGGTACAACATAACAGGCATGCTCGGTGGATACAAGCAGAAACAGACACATACAAGATGATACCACAAATGCCTGAAGTGATAATTTTGCAACATGAAGTCACCCAAGCAATTAATTCTACTCACAATTGGAAAGCCCCTGGAAATGATAAAATAGCAAATTTCTGGTTAAAGAAGTTCACCTCAACACATTCACATCTAACTAAATTATTTAACAGTTACATTGCAGACCCATACACATTCCCTGATACACTTATACATGGAATAACCTATCTGAAACCTAAAGATCATGCAGACACAGCGAACCCAGCTAAATATCGCCCCATAACATGCCTACCAACAATATACAAAATATTAACTTCAATCATTAAACAGAAATTAATTACACATACAACACAGAACAAAATTATAAATGAAGAGCAAAAAGGCTGTTGCAAAGGAGCACGAGGATGTAAAGAGCAACTGATAATAGATGCAGAGGTGACATATCAAGCTAAAACTAAACAAAGGTCGCTACACTACGCATACATTGATTACCAAAAAGCTTTTGATGGTGTACCCCACTCATGGTTACTACAAATATTGGAAATATACAAAATAGATCCTAAATTGATACAGTTCCTAAACATAGTAATGAAAAATTGGAAAACCACACTTAATATCCAAACAAATTCAAATAATATCACATCACAGCCAATACAGATTAAGCGTGGAATATACCAAGGAGACTCATTAAGTCCTTTCTGGTTCTGCGTTGCTCTGAACCCACTATCCAACATGCTAAATAATACAAATTATGGATACAATATTACTGGAACATACCCACACAAAATCACACATTTGCTATACATGGATGATCTAAAACTACTGGCAGCAACAAATCAACAACTCAACCAATTACTAAAGATAACAGAAGTATTCAGCAATGATATAAGTATGGCTTTTGGAACAGACAAATGTAACAAAAATAGCATAGTCAAGGGAAAACACACTAAACAAGAAGATTACATATTGGATAACCACAGCGACTGCATAGAAGCGATGGAAAAAACGGATGCCTATAAATATCTAGGATACAGACAAAAAATAGGAATAGATAATACAAATATTAAAGAAGAACTAAAAGAAAAATATAGACAAAGACTAACAAAAATACTGAAAACAGAATTGACAGCAAGAAACAAGACAAAAGCTATAAATACTTATGCCATACCAATATTGACCTACTCATTTGGAGTAGTGAAATGGAGTAACACAGACCTAGAAGCACTCAATACACTTACACGATCACAATGCCACAAATATAGAATACATCACATACATTCAGCAACAGAAAGATTCACATTAAGCAGAATGGAAGGAGGAAGGGGATTTATCGATATAAAAAACCTACATTATGGACAGGTAGACAATTTAAGAAAATTCTTTATAGAACGAGCAGAAACTAGCAAAATACACAAAGCAATCACTCATATAAATACATCGGCTACACCACTACAATTTCATAACCACCTCTACAACCCTTTAGACCACATAACATCAACAGATACGAAGAAAGTAAATTGGAAAAAGAAAACACTTCATGGCAAGCACCCGTATCATCTAACACAGCCACACATCGATCAAGACGCATCCAACACATGGCTAAGAAAAGGCAATATATACAGTGAGACAGAAGGATTCATGATTGCAATACAGGATCAAACAATAAACACCAGGTATTTCAGCAAGCATATTATTAAAGATCCCAATACCACAACAGATAAATGCAGACTTTGTAAACAACAAATAGAAACAGTAGATCACATCACAAGCGGATGTACAATACTAGCAAATACAGAATACCCCAGAAGACATGACAATGTCGCAAAAATAATACATCAACAGCTTGCCTTACAACATAAACTTTTAAAACAACAAGTTCCTACATACAAGTATGCACTACAAAATGTACTGGAGAATGATGAATACAAATTATACTGCAACAGAACCGTTATAACAGATAAAACAACGCCACATAACAAACCTGACATCATACTCACCAATAAAAAGAAGAAATTAACACAACTGATCGAAATATCCATACCCAATACAACAAATATACAGAAGAAAACAGGAGAAAACAAATTGAAAAATACATCCAGCTGGCTGAGGAAGTCAAGGACATGTGGCATCAGGATAAAGTTGACATTGTACCAATTATACTATCAACTACAGGAGTCATACCACAAAATATCCACCAGTACATCAACGCAATACAGCTACATCCAAACATACAACTACTGAAATCTGTAATTATTGACACATCTTCAATTACCCAAAAGTTCCTAAATGCAGTGTAACATATACCACACAGTGAAAAGGAAGTCACGCTTGATCAAGGTCCGCGTCACTTTCCATTTTTAACCAGACGTAATGTCTGAGAAAGGAATATAATAATAATAACAATAATTTAGAGACTTACTTTTCTGATGCTGCTTGCTCCTGCTCCTATTGTGCTGTGGTGGCGACTGATGCTCCATCTTGACTGACTGGAACAGAGATCGAGGAGCTGCTGAGTGGTCCTGATATAGAAGCCACCTACATCATCATGATGCTGGGTGCTTATTGGTTGAATGACGTGAACACGTGACCTATCGAAGTGCCCTCTAGGGGAACACGTGAACTAGATCAGTTAGTCGCTCTGCTGGATAGGAGGCAGTCATCTTTTATGGGCTGGGAACTTATATGTTGGCTTTAGAAAAGGTAGACAGTTCCAACAGTAGCAGATGGGTAATGCATTTTTAAAGCATTTCGTGGGAGGGAATTTATTTGGAGGACTGTGTTCTTGTTCTTATTCATATGTTCCAGGATTAATGCACATTTCCATTCAGCATGTAGGAGGCTATGGGGGCAGTTGTCGGCTGTATTTTTGCAAACTACACTGCTGTTAAACTCAGCACGGTCAAACACCAATAACTCATCGATTGAACACATTCTGCAGGATGGTCTTCAATGGTATATGCGTAGTATACGAATATGCTTATGCTGAAGTGAATTGGTGTCAGCTGAACGTCTATTGCGTTTTGGAAGAGTGAATGCTTGATGGTAAATACGTCTACAGTTTGCACATGTGGATGAGCATATGCTGGTTACGGAATGCATCCTGGCTCCATCCCTCTCCATTGTCGAAATCTGCTGAACAGAATACTTGTACTTAATCCTCCAACACTCCTCCGTTATCATACGCTTCCACACCTCATGCAGTGAACTGTGGCTACAGTTCTTCCTCGAATGTCTACATGAAATGCAGTTATTGATAGCTGCTCTATCACCCACACTCATCTCTATGATTGAACATATGGTGACGGTTTGACAACGACAGCTCAGCAAAGACTGAATGTGCAGGAAAATGGTAATGGTAGTTCAGTGGAGGTAGCACAATTGGCTTTCTTCCCACCAAAATCAACCGTCTTAAATGACGTCACGGCGGCACTCTCTGGTGGCAGGTGTATGAACTAACACAGTTGGACTGCATACACACATGAATGATATAAATAATAATAAATGATAATGAATGTTAATAAATGATAATCCATAATAATGAATAATAATAAAGATAAGTACGGTTTTGCATGCATTATCCTGTTGGATTTTGAATTTCGATATATTTTCCCGCCAAAATTCAAAATTCCTGCAAATTTTTTCTGGAGGTTAGGTTAGTGCACATAGCGCATTTGTTCTATTTTCCCGCCAAAATCGGCCATCTTGGATGACGTCATCCGCTGTTGCCAAGTCTACATGCCGCAATCTTGGATGACGTCATCGCCGCCATCTTGAATAAATTTGGCAACAATGCAGAGTGTCGTAGCACATAGGTTGCCCCACTACTAACATGTCTCCTCTGTACGGGAATATACATAACATATGTACGAGTACAGGCGTAGCAGACACATGGTTGGCGACATATGAAGTCAGGGTCCGGTGATGAAGAAAAGCAAGTGAATTTACGCCAATGGGCATGGTTTTATGCGCCATTTCGTCACGTAAGTCTTTGAATGTCAATTAAATGTGTTGTATGACGCTGGAATTTTTTCCTGTGTTTGTTGGTCAGTGAATCTTCACATCTTTTTCCCTGTGCGACTAGCTCGTACTTCCTGTTCCACTTTCACCTGAACGTGAATGTGGCGTTCGATGTTCGCTAGAAAAACTAAACGCAGGTACACACTCTCAGATGAGAACAGCAGACAGTAAAGCGCTGTATCATCTGCAGTTCGATAGAAACACAACACAGTGACAAAGAAAGAAGTAAACAACTATTTACCCATTGTGTGATAATGGAATGACTACTGTAGCGATGAAAATTAATACATTGCGCTGGGTGAGAGCAGTAACAAGCGGTAGTGTTCTGTCTATACCAGTGGTACAGGCACCAGTCCCTCACCCTGTAAATACACACACTCACACACACAGACGTAGTCAGAAGGTTAAGAGCTGCAAAGACGACAAATTTGCTCTTATTGAATTAGTGGATAAGTTGCAGAGCACAGTGGGTGGAGGAGAAGTTCCAAGTGAAGCCACTCTTATTGACAAGAAGAGGTATTGTTTATGGAAACGTTAGGATCGGCCGGGTTCAGACATCCATTCCCTCCAATGTGTTGACCAGCCCCCTTCAACCATGTGCAACCAGACACACCCTGAATCTAGCCATTCCAAGACCCAGGCAATAGTATAAGACAAACAACCACTTTTCATTTTCATAACTACTGGCTGATAGAACCATCAAATTACTAACGCACTAAAATACACAGGGGTACGTCTCGGCTGTAAAGAAACGTGAAAACTTCACGCAAAAATCATACAAGAAAAGCGTACAACAGAAGAATACTTTTGTAGCTACTTACTGACCAAACATGAGAATTGCATCCTTCTACTGTACCCCACACCTTCCAACCTGGGAATTGACTTGTCTCATTTTCCAGAGCTGGTATCTTCTATGAACGCCCCCTGTGAACATCAAATGAATGACTACTGTCGAATAATGTTCACAGAAATTTGTTGCCAAAGCATTCGTCTGCCGCATTCTATAAACAAGTTGTGTAATTAGTCACTCAGGAAATCGTGAACAGTTCCAATGCAACACAGTGACCAGAGAATTCTGATTTGCAAATACGACGTCATAAGGTACAGATTCTTCTATGATATTTCTGCAGCCGTGGTCCAGGGGTAGTTCCGCATCGAGCGCCGGGTGGAAGGGTCGCCAATTTACTGCCTCACCACAGTACGCACATACCTGGACAGCTTTGCCTCGGTGTTTTCGTGTCCTCGAGTGTAGCACATCGTCTAGGCCAGAAGATAACAACAGTTTACTTTGGTCTCTTAGAGTGATGTGACGGGTATACTATGTGAATGCTAGTCTACTCAATACCCTTCACAGAGTTATAGTAGCCTCCGTTCAGTGGAGATGGTAGTAAAATACAACACTCCTTCCCATCTACAGTTTTGTGTGTACCACATTCATACAACATATAATGAGGAAGTAGCGACGTGCTTTCTCATCACCTATAGTGACCACCTCTGATCTAATTGCTAGTGGAGGATATTTGTGTTGAAGTCCTCCTGAGAACAGCTTCGAAATTGGTGTTAGCTGATCTCGTTTCTATTCCCTACGAGATTGTTGCCACGTCTTGGCCACGTGCAATGGAGCAACAGATGAATGCACATCCACCTGCTCCTGACTTTTCAGTTTGAACCTCGTTGCAGGGTCGTGAAACTGTTGTTAGCAGACTGGCTGTGTCCGCAGTGCAACACAAGAGATGTCGTATCAGGACAGAGAGCAGTTGGGTACATCTACTCCTCACACAGCGCTCCCTGAAGTGAGTCTGTTGGTTGTTATATACCGTAGTGCTGACTCCTGCTCTACTGGTGGGATCGATGGTGCGAAAAAGGAAGTTGAGATAGCTGGTGTGTGTCCTAGCATCTTCCAGAAACATACAGGCGTGGGGAAGTCGTTGGGATTTTTGGTGTTGCAATGATTAAACATCAGAAAAACTGAGACGCCTCTAAATTTGTCCCGTTTAAGTCACCCTTTCCTACGACCTCTTACCGGCTTTCTCCTGTTACTCCCATTAAGCCGATTGGTAGCCAGGATTTGCTCCCTCTTTATCCAGATGTGATGCCTGACTCCTCTCGTGTGTGCCGATCAGAACTGCAAGACAGAGCCTCTGGTTCAAATTGTTTTTCAGGTAATCTGGCTAATGTTCAAGAACAACCTACGTACCTGACAGCAGTCGCTCTATTGCCTCGTAATCGCTATAAGCAACGCATCTTCCTTGAGCGGGTGGCAACTTGTAAAAGGAAGAAAATGGATCCTGGCCCGAAACTAGCTATCAAGTGAATAAAAAAGTGAAATATCCCACAGTGGCTGGTTTTTCGTTGTACAGATATTTTGTTTCAGCCAGTATGTTGCTAAAAACTTCCGTGACTTCGAGACAACGTTGATTTAACAGTACTCGCTCCTAATGACTTATCTAGTGTCATAAACTTAATATTATCAACCAAAGAAAATGAAAAGTAAGAGTTGCATCGAGTGGATGGATGGACACAACCTCATGAATCCATGGACTGCATATCAGCAGGGGACTGTTCAACATGATGGATGCTCCGTAATGGTGTGCGGCATGTGCAGTTGGAGTGATACGGGACCTCTGATACGTCGAGATACGACTCTGAGAGGTGACATGTATGTAAGCATCCTGTCTGGTCACCTGCAGCCACTCATGTCCATTGTGCATTCTGACGAACTTGGGAAATTCCAGCAGGACAATGCGACACTCCACACGTCCACAATTGCTACAGAGTGGCCCTAGGAACACTCTTCTGAGTTTAAACACTTCCACTCGCCCCAAACTCCCAGACATGAACATTATTGAGCATATCTGGTATGCCTTTCAACGTGTTGTTAGGAAGAGATCGCCAGCCCCTCGCACTATTACGGATTTATGGACAGCACTGGACGATTCATGGTGTTATTTCCCCCCAGAACTCATTCAGACATTAGTCGTGTTGCGGCACTTCTGCGTGCTCACGGGGACACTACACGATATTAGGCCTGTGTACCAGTTTCTTTGGTTCTTCAGTGTACAACGTAACAATTCAGAAATTTAATGCGGATGATACAGAAATACACGACGTTTCAATGTATAGCTATGCTGATATTGAACGACAGGAAGAACCTGAACCTGAATGTGGATGTTCAAGGAGTGTACGCCGAACTACATATGAAGAAACGATCACCATAATAAAGTCCCCTAGACTGAGAACTATTTAAACCTAACCAACTTAAGGACATCACACACATCCATGCCCGAGACAGGATTAGAACCTGCGACCATAGCAGCACCGCGGTTCGGGACTGAAGCGGTAGAATAGCTCGGCCACAGCGGCTGGCGTGAAATTCAATTAAGTAAATTTACAGAAAAGGAATTCGAGCAAAATGTGCTACATTTACGTTGAAACTATTGCACGTCTCAAGTAGGAACCTCGAGAACGAAGTAAGAGATTAATGTGCGTACAATGGTATCTATTCTGTCACATACACTCGGTAAATATGGCAAAGAAACAGTAAATACTTTCGTTATAGTACCATGCTTAATGGTTACCAGCAATGTGTCGTCTGGCAAGAAAAACAGTTGTGGCTGCAGCGATACAGGGCAGCCAGAAAGGTATTCCAGAAAGAACTGAGGGGGTTAGGGTTAAAAGCTGGGAAAGATATGTGCTGCACCAACTGGCCGCCGCCCATAGGGGAGTCCCCTATAAGTTGGTCAGAGAGAAAAAATAAGATCTCTGAAGGTTCTCTCGACAATCAGAGATGGCGACCAAATGACAGAGTCCTGGCAGGAGTCTGCCGAGGTCCTTCTACAGATTCTGTTACCAGATGATGAGGAGAATGAGGACAATGAGATTCAATGCCATATCTGTAGGGAAGATAATGTAGAGTAGAGCAACAACACCATGGTGTACCCCTTTTAGAAGGAAGAAGTGGCAGGTACATATTAAATCTTTCAGAAGGGGGAGGCTCCAAAGCCAGATGGCATAGTAGCAGAGGTTGTGCAATTACTCGCCCCTCAGCTAATAGGACCTCATAAAGGGCTCTTCAATGAATACCTAAGGCTTGGTAAATTTCCGAAAATTGGGAAAAGGGCAAATTTGGTAATTATAAGGAAAGGAAAAGATAAGGACCATAAGGAAGCCAATTCCTACAGGCCGATATGTCTCCTAGATATCCTGGGGAAATTAATAGAGAAGTTTTTGGCAGACAGTCTGGCGATAAACAGGATGCTGCGCGGGATGAGCGACAGGCAGGGTTGAGGTCTGCAGCTCAGCCCCACACAAGTATGTGGTAGGCATCATGGTGGACATCAGTGGCCCCTTCGACAACCTGTGGTGACCTTCGCTCTTCTCCCCCTTGTGTGAGAAGGAGTGCTCAGGGCCCCTCCGTGGCTGTCTGAGGAGCTGTTAAGAGGACAGGGAGGTTTGGTTATCATCACCCAGCGGAAAAATAAGTAAAACCATCACAAAGGGTTGCCCCATGGATCTGTTCTGGGGACACTCTCTTGGAATGTAAATATAGAACCGCTGCTAGAGAAATTATACCTCAGCTAGGACGTACTAGACGTGACAGCCTACCCAGATGACCTCCTGCTGGTTGGTGGCCATAGCCGTGAAGACCTAGAACCGAAAGTGGAAAAAACAATAACATCACTTTTAGAATGGTGCCACGAAGCGAAAATAAGGATTGTACCACACAGATCCACGTATCTATTGCTGAAAGGTAGCCTGATTAGAAATCCAACCGTTAGAATCAAAGGAACACCAGTTCTATGGCGCCGCGAGGCCAGATATTTAGGGGTTGTAATTGATGAAAAGTGGAATTATACATCAGATATAGACACCATATCTCAATGAGCCCTACAAGTTTTAAGCAATCTCATCAACAGAGGACATAAAAGATTCCATCTGAAACCCAATCTCATTCAACTCTATCACAATAATATATCAACATCAATAGTAGGATACAGGTGTGGGGTCCGGGCACAAAGGCTCACGAGGCCTGCCATGACCGTGAGAAGGGTGCAGAGGAATATGCTGTTACGCTCTGTTGGGCATATCGAACTCCTCCTGGGGAGGGGGACGGCGTTGTTGGTGTTAATGGGGCTGTATCCATTACACATCAATATACGGGAGCAGGCAGCATGGTACTGGATATCCAAAGGAAAGACCAGGGAAATCATGGGGGTACAGTTAGGTGACAAGTTTGCTATCAGAGGAAGGGGGCAGGAGCTATGGCAGTAATCATGGGAAAATGAAGAAACGGGGAGAAGGGTATTTCAACTGCTCACTGATAACAAGGAAAGATTAGAGATGGGTTTCTTTGAGCCAAGTAGAGGACTGCTCCATTATCTTACAGGGCATGGGCAATATCCCATATACTTACGTCGATTTGGTGAACGGACTACACCAGCGTGTGACTGTGGTGTTCGGGACGGCACACCTGAACATATCATCTATAACTGTCCTACATATGACGACGTAGCGTATGATTTAAGACAACAACCACCGAACAGAGACATCTTCTCCATAATACGACGAGCTGACACCTATCATATCCTAAATAGTTTGGCAAACGAGGTATCACTTAAGATTATGAGGGAATTTATTAGGGACCAAACTAGTCAATAAACAAACCAACAAAGGCTGAGGAGCACCTACCCAATGCCGCCGGACGCGGAATGGCCGGCCGCCGTTACGACCGAGATCCGCCGCGCTCCAGGATCAGGCAGGCAGGTGTATCAAATCTCATCAACAGTAACAGCACTTCCAATTTGACACTGGGTATTAGAAATATAAGTTACAATGTAGATGAACTAACAATACTAACAAGATTTGGGACTCCAGCGAAACGCAGTCCTTGGTTCCCTTTCCGACAACGTTTTCTGTAACATCGTTCAAATTCGAATAGTTCGTAACTGTAATTCCTAGGTATTTAGTTGAACTGACAGTTTTTATATTTGTGTGATCTATTACGTATCCGGTACGTGAAGGTCTCTCTCTCTCTCTCTCTCTCTCTTTTTTTTTTTTTTTTTTTTTTTTTTGCGTGACCTGTGCATTGTTTAGAGTCAGTTGTCACTTTTGACTAAAGAATTTGGCATTTGGCAATTGGTTTCGATCTTATGCCAACTTTACTAGAGGGTTAACGGCAGAATAATGTGCGAACACTCTGACAGAGCTGTTCAAATTGTCTCTTAAATCGTTTATACAGATTAGGGACAGCAGACGGTTTATAACCCTTCCCTTTCGTACGCCTAACGCCATTTCTCTTTTAGTCGATGACTTTCCGTCAGTTGGTACCCGCTGTGACCCTTCGGCCATGAAATGACGGATCCAGTGGCACAACTGGGACAAAATTCAATGGATTTGCAATATGATTACAAGCCGTTTCTGAGGAATGGTATCAAAATCCTTCTGAAAATCAAGAAAAGAACCAGTTTAAAGTCCGTTGTCGATACCACTCGTTACTATGAAAGCTAGGTGTGCCTCACAAGAACGATATTTACTGAATCGGTGGTGAGTATGTCTCAATAGACCGTTTTCTTCGAGGCAATTCAGAATGTTCGAACCGAGTGTATGTTCCAATTCTTATTGCAGATCGACGTTACTGGTATGGGCCAGTATTTCAGGGAATTACTCGTGTTCCCTTTCGTGACTGTTGGTGTGACGTGTCGAAGTTTCCATTCATTTTGCCGAGTTAGTGATTGTAAAAAAATGGTTCTGAGCACTATGGGACTTAACTGCTGTGGTCATCAGTCCCCTAGAACTTAGAACTAATTAAACCTAACTAACCTAAGGACACCACACACATCCATGCCCGAGGCAGGATTCGAACCTGCGACAGTAGCGGTCGCGCGGTTCCAGTCTGTAGCGCCTAGAACCGCTCGGCCAATCCGGCCGGCTTAGTGGTTGTAAATGATTTCTAAATATATACCACCATACTCGTAAGGGGACCTGACTGGTATCCAATTCGGCCGGAAAAGTTGCCTTTATTAAGTGGTTTAAGTTGCTCCTCTACATCGAGGATATCTACTTCTAACTTACTGAAGTCGGCTGCTGTTATTGACCGAATTTTGTAATATTTAACGCACTTCGTGACTCCGCTTTAGCGGCACTTTGATCAGTAACATAACCACTGTCATCATACTGAGATGGCACCGGTTGTGTCTTGCCACTGATGTACTTTACATACGACCAGAATCTCTTTGGGTTTTTCTACCAGATGTGTAGGCAAAGCTCCGTTGTGGAAACTATTAAAAGCATCTCACATTAAAGTCCGCGCAAAATTTTGAGTTTTTATAAAACATTGCCAATCTTGGTGATATTCCGTTGTTTTAAGTTTCCCATGCTTTTTTTCCTTTCTTGAATAGTGACCTGTTCTGTGCTCAATAGGAGATTAGTACCGTCGCTTATTAATATATTTGGTATAAATCTCTCGATCTGCGTGAAGCTTCTAACGCAGGATCGCGATTGCTCGGCTCCAAGTCGTATTTGCGTAATGGTACCATTACGGATGTGCGCCAGGAATACTCGACGCGTTTACGTGTGTGTGTGTGTGTGTGTGTGTGTGTGTGTGGGAAGTGCGTCATGTCTTCACTGCGATTGCATGTGGTTAGCGGTCAGCGGGCAGCTAACATCCCGTTTGTGGTCTGAGCCGCTTCGCGCTTCCGACAGCCCGGCTGTGGGCGTCACAGCAACACAGGGCGAGGGAGGCCAGCGAGCGACACGGGCCGAGTCCACACAGTAGGGGGTGCAGCGCACGGTCAAACCCAAACTCACTGTAGTGGTGACACGTGGCTGCAGTCGACTCTTACCCGTACGTCGATAAGCAGTACAGAAAACGAAAAATAAAATAATTCAGAATTTCCATCGTTGTGCAAGAGCACCGGATCGGAAGCCGGTGCACGCTTTTGAATCAGCAGCCCCCAATACGTTGAATCCGTCGTCCTTGCCATGGAGGCACTGTGTTCTCTGCCACCTAGACCTCAGGGCCTGACACCCAAGGATTTCTTTTCGTGGGATTATGCGAAATACCTTGTGTATATGCCACATTTGCCGAAGACTATTCGCCCATTTCTGAAGCGTCGGTTACTCCACATACGCTTCTAAATGTATGGCGTGACATCGTTTGTCTCTTACATGTTGCACGTTTCATCATGGTCTTCATGCAAACAATCTAAAATAAATTTGCTGTGTTTCGAATAGCAACAGCTATTGGTACCCGCTTCATTAAGTTTTAACTGTACATCTACAAATACATATGCATAATTCAACAAATTTATGTAACAACAAAATGCCAAAGAATAAGGGGAATATTAATGGGATTAAGTAGACATATAGATATCAGAGTAGCAAATCTTACCTGGAGATTATCGGTGCAAGGGAGAGCCAGAGAAACTGTCGTACCACCATGTCATTTGTGCACTAAGTAAAATATTCGACGTTGTAAACTAAATTAGTCCAGTCCCGCCTCCACCTGCATTGTTTAGCGAAAAGACCGCCGTGGGGTACCGTGCGTAATTCAGTGATGCAGACAGTCATAGTGTAGATGCAACAACATGGAAGAGGCGTCTATGAAGGAGCCAGACCAACATCGGGTTCCCAAGAGGGGCAGCAGCCTATGGTGAATAACGCTGAAGATGGGTACATCGAGTATTTAATGAAGAGGTGCTAAATCGAAGTAGTGAAATACATAGAAGGAATCGATTGACAGTACATGAACTGAAGTATCAAGGAATAGTGAATCAAGTAATGGAACGAAGTGCGTGGTACATAAAAAGGGAAGACGCTAAACACTGAATGGTTGGAGTTATCAGGAATTCTTTACGTCATTAGCTACAATTTAAACCATTACTTCTAGATATTAGCATACATATATTTAATCCTGATACGTAATGCAATTTGGAATACATCGTTCATGATTTCCAGTCCTGTTGATTACAAACAACTATGAGATACTGGCAGAAGTAGAGCTGTGAGGACCGGGCGTGAGTCGTGCTTCGGTAGCTCAGTTGATAGAGCACTTGCCCGCGAAAGGCAAAGGTCCCGAGTTCGAGTCTCGGTCGGGCACACAGTTTTAATCTGCCAGGAAGTTTCAACTATACAAACTTTACCTCAGACCTCAACCCAAAGGTGTCCTACGGACGTAAACAAACCAAAGAGTGAGCCAAAAATATTGGGTTTCCTCATCAGAATCGACAGCAAACCAACACCTACAACGATAGTTCATGTATACTTGCCGATGTTTCAAGCAGAATATGAAGATATGGAGAACATATATGAGGGTACTGAACGAGTAATTCAGTATGAAAGGGGAGGGGAAACAAAATAGTCATGAGGAACTGGAATTCGGTTGTAGGGGAGGGAGTAGAAGAAAATGTTAAAGGACAGTATGGGCTTGGCACTAACAATGAGAGAGAACAAAGACTAATGGAGTTCTTCAGTAGATTTCAGGTACTAATAGCGAAGGCTCTGTTCAGTATTTACGAGTGGTAGGGGTAGCGTCTTTGATTCATAATCAAAACGTCTTCGGTCCCGGGTTAGATCCCTGCCACTGCCTAAATTTTGCTAAATAATCACCATTGACCGCCGAAGACTTCCGGCATAAGAAGTCAGCCTCTTTCTGCCAACGGCCTTGTCAAAGAGGGCGGAGGAGCGGATAGAGGTTCAGGGCACTCTCTTGTCCTAGGGGTGGGAAATTGCCCCTAAAGGCGGAAGAATCAGCAATGATCAACGGCATGAGGATGCAGAAGGCAATGGAAACCGCTGCATTAAAGACACGTAACGTGTATCCACAGGACATGTGGCCTGTAATTGAAGACGTGTCATGATGATCTCTCCATTGGCAAAAGATTCCGGAATAGTCCCCCATTCGGATCTCCGGGAGGGGACTGCCAAGGGGGAGGTTACCATGAGAAAAAGATTGAATAATCAACGAAAGGATAACGTTCTACGAGTCGGGGCGTGGAATGTCAGAAGCTTGAACGTGGTAGGGAAACTAGAAAATCTGAAAAGGGAAATGCAAAGGCTCAATCTAGATATAGTAGGGGTCAGTGAAGTGAAGTGGAAAGAAGACAAGGATTTCTGGTCAGATGAGTATCGGGTAATATCAACAGCAGCAGAAAATGGTATAACAGGTGTAGGATTCGTTATGAATAGGAAGGTAGGGCAGAGGGTGTGTTACTGTGAACAGTTCAGTGACTGGTTTGTTCTAATCAGAATCGACAGCAGACCAACACCGACAACGATAGTTCAGGTATACATGCCGACGTCGCAAGCTGAAGATGAACAGATAAAGAAAGTGTATGAGGATATTGAAAGGGTAATGCAGTATGTAAAGGGGGACGAAAATCTAATAGTCATGGGCGACTGGAATGCAGTTGTAGGGGAAGGAGTAGAAGAAAAGGTTACAGGAGAATATGGGCTTGGGACAAGGAATGAAAGAGGAGAAAGACTAATTGAGTTCTGTAACAAGTTTCAGCTAGTAATAGCGAATGTTCAAGAATCACAAGAGGAGGAGGTATACTTGGAAAAGGCCGGGAGATACGGGAAGATTTCAATTAGATTACATCATGGTCAGACAGAGATTCCGAAAGCAGATACTGGATTGTAAGGCGTACCACAATATAGTAGTGATGAAGAGTAGGCTGAAGTTCAAGACATTGGTCAGGAAGAATCAATACGCAAAGAAGTGGGATACGGAAGTACTAAGGAATGACGAGATACGTTTGAAGTTCTCTAACGCTATAGATACAGCAATAAGGAATAGCGCAGTAGGCAGTACAGTTGAAGAGGAATGGACATCTCTAAAAAGGGCCATCACAGAAGTTGGGAAGGAAAACATAGGAACAAAGAAGGTAGCTGCGAAGAAACCATGGGTAACAGAAGAAATACTTCAGTTGATTGATGAAAGGAAGAAGTACAAACACGTTCCGGGAAAATCAGGAATACAGGAATACACGGCATCGAGGTTCGATGCCGTGAACACCAGAGGCACACTCGACTGATGTATCCGAGCAAGTCGGCGGTCGCTGAACATTGTTTGTCGGAAAATCACGCCATGGGTTATGAACGCACGAGGTTTCTGGTACAGACGTCGAGATACTGGGACAGCGTCGTTAGAGAGGCCATCTAAATTCGCACCAATGACGACCTCATAAACCGTGACTGTGGCTATAATCTTAGCAAGGCTTGGGAACCAGTGATTGGGTTAATCAAGAGGAAATCGAGCAAACGTATAGTTGTGACGACCACGGCGGACAGAGCCATCACACCGACGTCACCTCAGACGCCGTCGCAATCTGTTCCACCGCGCGACCGTGGCGCGGGGCGCGGACGGCGGAGTGAGCGCGCCGCGGGCGGAGGGTATTTAAATCGGCCGCCGCCGCGACCGAACCCAGTTCCCCATGAGCAGCCATAGCGTACGGATCTCCGTGCCGGCACGTTCACGGGAGCTCAGTCCGTCAGTTCACCTGATGATGGCAACATGTCTGATCGCCGAAATATTGTGCCCGTTGGACACTGTAGACCGGCAGTACACCCGTGGATATTTTGATTAGCTTAACAGCTCATGCATCGAAGCTGCTTACAAGAATAATATACAGAATAATGGAAAAGAAAATTGAGAATGCGCTAGGTGACGATCAGTTTGGCTTTAGGAAAAGTAAAGGGACGTGAGAGGCAATTCTTACGTTACGGCTAATAATGGAAGCAAGGCTAAAGAAAAATCAAGACACTTTCGTAGGATTTGTCGACCTGGAAAAAGCGTTCGACAATATAAAAAGGTGCAAGCTGTTCAAGATTCTGAAAAAAGTAGGGGGTAAGCTATAGGGAGAGACGGGTCATGTACAATATGTACAACAACCAAGAGGGAATAATAAGAGTGGACGATCAAGAACGAAGTGCTCGTATTAAGAAGGGTGTAAGACAAGGCTGCAGCCTTTCGCCCCTACTCTTCAATCTGTACATCGAGGAAGCAATGACGGAAATAAAAGAAAGGTTCAGGAGTGGGATTAAAATACAAGGTGAAAGGATATCAATGATACGATTCGCTGATGACATTGCTATCGTGAGTGAAAGTGAAGAAGAATTAAATGATCTGCTGAACGGAATGAACAGTCTAATGAGTACACAGTATGGTTTGAGAGTAAATCGGAGAAAGACGGAGGTAATGAGAAGTAGTAGAAATGAGAACAGAGAGAAACTTAACATCAGAATTGATGGTCACGAAGTCAATGAAGTTAAGGAATTCTGCTACCTAGGCAGTAAAATAACCAATGACGGACGGAGCAAGGAGGACTTCAAAAGCAGACTGGCTATGGCAAAAAAGGCATTTCTGGCCAAGAGAAGTCTACTAATATCAAATACCGGCCTTAATTTGAGGAAGAAAATTTCTGAGGATGTACGTCTGGAGTACAGCATTGTATGGTAGTGAAACATGGACTGTGGGAAAACCGGAACAGAAGAGAATCGAAGCATTTGAGATGTGGTGCTATAGAAGAATATTGAAAATTAGGTGGACTGATAAGGTAAGGAATGATGAGGTTCCACGCAGAATCGGAGAGGAAAGGAATATGTGGAAAACACTGATAAGGAGAAGGGACAGGATGATAGGACATCTGCTAAGACATGAGGGAATGACTTCCATGGTACTAGAGGGAGCTGTAGAGGGCAAAAACTGTAGAGGAAGACAGAGATTGGAATACGTCAAGCAAAGAATTGAGGACGTAGGTTGCAAGTGCTACTCTGAGATGAAGAGGTTAGCACAGGAAAGGAATTCGTGGCGGGCCGCATCAAACCAAGCTGATGACCAAAAAAAAAAAAAAAAAAGGGGGTAGGCCTGTACTAGGAAAAGACTGGGAAATATGGGAAAAGTCCAGTTAGATGACATCATGGTCAGGCAGAAATTCCGAAATCAAAAGAGATATCGAATCCAGTACTAGAATCAGGTACACGCAGAAGCTGATGTAGACTCAGATCGCAATTTAGTAATGACGAAGAGCAGACTGAAGATTAACAATTTGGGCAGGAAGAAATAATGCGCTAAGAACTGGGATACAGAAATACTCATGAATAAAGATATATGGTTGAAGATCTCTGAGACTATAATTACAGCGCCGATGAATATCTCAGAAGGAAATTCAATTGAGGAGGAATGGACATTTACAAAA
This sequence comes from Schistocerca nitens, assembly GCF_023898315.1. Classification (NCBI taxonomy): domain Eukaryota; kingdom Metazoa; phylum Arthropoda; class Insecta; order Orthoptera; family Acrididae; genus Schistocerca; species Schistocerca nitens. The sequence continues at coordinate 177,870,746 of NC_064625.1, read as the reverse complement.
AGAGGGACTACACACTTTGGAAAGAGAAACATAGCTAAAATGAAGGTAATTGAGAGAAAACAGAAAGAAGGTAACAGAAGTAATACTTCAGCTGGCTGACGAAAGGAGGAAGTACAGAAACGTGCAGGTAAAATCAGGAATAAGGTGATACAAGTCATTTAGGAACGAAATAAACAGGAAACGCATGAAAGCTAAGGTGGAATGGCTGCATGAAATGTGATGAAATCGAAAAAGAGATAAATAATTGGCGGAAGGAGTGACCCAGGAAATAGAAAAGTCAAAACAGCCTTCGGTAAAATTAAAAGGAAGGGCGGTAAAATTACGAGTCCAATGGGAATTCCATTGTTAATTGCAGAGGAGCAGCTGAACTGATCTTTTTCAGAATTTCGCTACCAGAATGAAGATGGTGGTCTCAGATTGGTGTTTGGGGGAGCAAAACAGAGGATGTAGACATACTGAATTTCAGGAAATGTAATTTTCAGGTCTCTGGTCGGTAGTCGCTCTATGGTGAACGATTGGTTTGACAAAACTCAGATCTCATTTTTGAACAACTGCAGGAGCCGTTCATGTAATCCGTAAGAAAGAACGTTTTTAATTAGGAATGAAATCACGCCAGTGTCGGATGAGTAATGAAATTAAACATGTGGATGGAGTACTTAGGTAACTCAAGATAAGCTAGTATATTAAAATATTACTACAATTACAGGCCGTAATGCTTACCTTATGGAAGTAGACTGCAGAAAGACAAGAGTGAACACCGAGGTTTTACCATCTGCTCTGAAAAATTTTACGAGGACACAAATAAAGTTGAACGTAAATTTTGGAACCATTGTGAAATCTCTAGGCACGGTGAATATGATAAGGTGCAACAAGTGAAACGTTTTATTCTAATCTAATTCTTTCATTTTTTAGTACAACTTTTCTGAAAACAATATTATAAGATTTGCTTCTGCTGACTGTAATTATATGAAGCGTCCAAGAATCGCTGCTGCTACTCGGTTAACTGAAAAACTTCCTGAACTAATTATTCCCTAATTCATATTTTACTCTCTTCACAAATGTGCTGGTGAAGCTTGTAAATGTTTTCCCAGAGATTGGGCGACCTAGCTAGGAACATTCATAAACATTTTAAAACCAGTGTTAGGTGACAGGAGCAACTGCATGAATTTAAAAAGTTTTTAGATATCAAAATTCATAAAGTGTTGCATCCATCATAGACAAGATGGCTATCTTTGCAGGGCATGGTAGTGAGTGGAATACGTTGTGTAACGTTCCCTGGCAAACTCACACACTAACAAACTGAAATTTATTTGTACCATATACGCCGCTCTCAGCAATCTGTATATAATGTAATTATTTAACGAAAAACATTATTGAATTTTGTGTAAAAGACATTTGTTATTATTTTAATATTTTTTGTAGTAATATTCTCTCTGTATTTAGGATGGTAATATTTCTATATTCATTAGGTAATTGCAAAATGTGTCAATATCTGCGATAACAGAGATGTGAAATTCAGCCAGAGGGAAATAATGTAGTGAAATTACAAAGAAATGTTAATAGTCAGCAATACTATAAAAGGACAATGCACTATGTATTCTTTGGTCTTCCTTGCTTAGAGCTGTAAGCGGTAGGAAGCTGTGTAGATGTATTTCGTGAATGTGTAGAATTCTTTTGTCTCTGTCTGGACGTAGCCGCCATTAGACGACGCGCTACGAATTAATGTGAGTTGAATTGTTGTTTGAGCTAAATATATCAGTATTTATCAAAAGTGTGAATTATTTATGTAAATTAGCTTGCCCACGTCATCTATAAAATTTCTTTAAGAATTCTTCAGCATTTTTTAGCGGTGTTGCTGGGCTGTGCCGCGACCAACAATCGCAGATCTGAAGAGGCGGCACATTTAAAAAATTATCAAACCCGTAAATCGGGAACAGATGCATAAAAATCAATCGTGAATTAAGAAATTGTTCTTTCTTTACAGTGATCCTGTGGCTGATAACATTTGAATTAATTATACGTTTGTGCATTCGTAGGCGGATAGTTAATGTTAGTTAACACTGAAATTTAAACAGTTTGGTTCTTTAAAATAACTCAAATGCATAGTGAAGTAGGTTTGATCAGTGATAAATGTCGGCTTGGCAATAATTATAACATTTTCTGCTGATAGAGATAATCTTGTGTTCTATGGCTATTGCCGGGATAAAATTCAGTAAAAATATTTAACAAAAAAAACCCACTGCATCAGGAAAGTGTATGCCAAGGCCGAATGATCTAAAGGACTCAATTCTCAACTAAATATTATTATCCAGTTAATATGAGTGCACGTAATATTTTTCTTTAAATGTACGTAATTCTTAAGAAAGTAAAATTTTTATTACCACACGAAATTAAGAGAGTGGTTCTACAACAAAGTTCGCACGAAAGAAAATTAACCTACAAAGCAAAAAGATAAAATCTATTATTCTTCTTTAACGAAATTTAAAATCAACGTCAAAATATTTCGACGATTTCGTTAAAATTGGCGCCCAACGTGGGGCCCGAATAGGCAGTGGCCACTAAATACCCGTGAGATAACTAGGGAATTAATATAGTCGAACTTTGTTGGAGAACATTTAATAATTTTTCTATGTATTGTATGTATTTCATAACCAATATTGTGTGGTAATACCTGTGTATGATTTTTTGCATGAGAACACTATGTATCCAGAGGCAAGCTGAAGAAGAGAGCTCATTATTTCGAAAAATTAATTACCTACCACAATATCAGGGGGCAGCTGCACCCAAGATAGATCACCAAAAGGTAAAGCTACAGTGTAGTTGTCCTGTGGGTAGTAAAGTAGCCTCAGTGCAGTGTTCTCGGATCATTAGTGGTGTGCTTGTTGTTAGTGCTTTGTTTTAAAATAACAGGACATTTAAGTAGTTAGTCATTGTAGTATATAGTAAGTGTGTATTAGTTAATGTCCATTTCTTGTGTGATTATGTCAGTGAAACCTGAGTGTTAGGATATTTAGTTCAGATTTTATTTCCTTTGTTTACTATGGTTAGATTGCGTAGTCAGAAAGATATCAACATGGATAATGAGCAACAGTCAGTAAGTAGTGATACCGAGTTGGAAAGTGGGATACAAGGTAATGTCAGTGACGTAGTTCAGGAAGTACAATGTGAGAATCTGGGGGCAGAAGGGCAAGAAATGTTGCCACTGCCACCCAGTGATTCAGTGGATAGCGGAAATTCTGTGCAATCTGCAAGCACTGGACACGGACCAGAGAGTGGTGTGATGTCAGAAGTGCAATCATTAAGAGTTATGTTCGAGCGCATGCTCAATTTCCAAGCTGAATTTGTACATATGCAAGCAGAGCGTGACCAGAGATTGGTAGCTGAATTTGCATGCAAACAAGCAGAGCGCGATAAAGAACGTGATGCCAAACAAGCAGAGCGCGATCAAGAACGTGATGCCAAAGAAGCAGAGCGCGATAGAGAACGTGAAGCTAAACAAGCAGAGCGTGACCGACGCCTGCATGAGAGGGACTTACAGTTGATGCAAACTTTAGAAGTTATGCAAAGTGAGATTGTTAGTTTGAAACAAAAATATGAAACCATACCCAAAGCGGTGCAAGAATTAAGCGAAAGAGTAGACAGTATTCAAGTGGCTAACGCCAATATCGTAGAGGAGATCAGTGTCTTGACTAATAGGGTCGAACAACTAGAACTCGACACAACTCAAGTAATTGAGGACAAAGTGACCGAACAAGTGCACAAAGCAGAAAGTAAATTCACAAAGGAAATAGATGAGAAAGTGCACGCCGCAATTGAGGCCAGAGAAGTGGACTCAAAAGCGGATGTGCAAAATCTTAAAAAGATTGTGCAAAAAGACATTCCGCTGTGGCAGCGGAGTGTGGACCGGCGTCTTGCCGAAATGGAACTTAGCTTGCGGCAGGACGAGGCACAGGCGTATGTCACGCCAGCCAGGTCCAACAATGATAGGCATATAAATACTGCAGTAAAAAATTGCGACTGCGAGACAGAACAGGCAACCAATGTAAGCGGAACAAATAAATGTCATTCCAAAGTAGTGATTGAAGAAAGTCTGATTAGGAACCGACAGTTTCAGATCTTTACAACGGAGAAGAAATCTGTTCACCCTGTAGTGTTTATCAAGGGATTTAGAAACATTTTGCCTAGCGTTTGGAGTCATACCCAGAAAATACAGTTTGTTATGTCATACATACAAGGAGATGCTGCATTATGGGCAACCGAAGCAGCTGACAGTTGTGATACATATGAGCAATTCGAAAAGGCATTCTTGGCCAAATATTGGTCAACATGTATTCAGGAGAGATTACGGAAGGAAGTATATAATCCAGAGCCGTATTCTCCACGACTAGGCAATTTGCGAAAATATTTTGAGAAGTACATTAACAAGACCCGTTACTGGGACGAACAGATTTCATCTCGGGATTTGATCAGGCTTTTGAAATCACACTTGCCGATACATGTAAAGGAAAAGCTTATACACGTGCCTGAAAATGATATGGAACATTTCTTGTCTGTTCTGGACTCAATTGACCTAATTCAGGAGGACGTTAAGGCAGCCTCTGAACAGGCTAGAAATAACGGAAACGGTTATAGAAATGGTAGAAATAACACGCCTCCACCAAGTAATGGAAACGGCGGAGGTAATAATAGGAGACAAGAGTATGCACAAAACGGAAATAGAGGTAGAGACCGGAACGGCAATAGTCCGCCGGTGAATAATGACCGAAAGAGGAGGTTCGATGACCGGTATGAAACAAGCCCACCAAGCAATCATAGATGGAAAAATGCCAGGGGGCCGTACAACACTAATACTTATAATGATGCAAACCGAACTTGGCCACAGAATCAGAGGCCCAGTCCGGACCGGCAAAACAATGATAGATATGACAATAACCGACCGCCACCACAAAATGCGCCAATTGCGCAACCGTGGCGGCCGACGCAACACAACGTGCACATAGTGGAGGTCAGTGACACAGAGCAGCCACGCCCATCCACTAGCAATAATTCAACAAACTAGATGCAGCCGAGATACGCTCTCCATCGTCGGCTGAGGTTTGGAGTGAGAGCAGCCCGACACAGAATAAAACACCGAACAAAATCTGTATCCTTAGATATAATGACGGGGTACAGATGGGAGACGAACTAATAACTGAACCATCCACGTGCATAAAGGAACACAAAGACAAAGTACAAGCGATAATAGAGATCAAAATTAACAATATTGATGTGCAAGCAGTCATAGATACAGGTGCTACTGTCAGTGTTATGAGTATGGACTTATTCAAAGTACTGGGGAAGGAAAGGCGTATGCTGACTTTTCCCGTGAATAATTGTAAAGTCACTGGAGCCATAAGTGCACAGCGACAAATAATTAAACTCCAAGTGCAGGTAGAGATGTATATAGGGGAAGAAGCCATAGCGAGCTCATTCCTGGTAGTAAAGGGTTTAAAAGTAGCCTGCATTTTGGGGGTAGATTTTATGAGAGAAAGGGACGCAATAATCGACCTTTCTCGGGGAAAATTAAGTTTGATGAATGCTGGTAGGAGAATAGAATTGTCCATGCTCAGATCCGGAGAGGTACCTGTACCTGTACCTAAATGTAATGCTATTAATATAAAATGTAGGAATCAGTCGATACTACATTTAGACAATCATTGTCTAGGACAGAATCTCTATTATCCTGACGTACAAGGTGATCAATCAAAAGCGAATATGGACGCATTAGTGAACAAAGTGTCACAGTCCGAAAATTTGAATTCTACGCAACAGCAGGATTTGGTACAGTTATTATTTAATTATGCAGAGGTATTTTCAGAACGACCAGGAATTGTTAAGGGATATCAGTACAAGATCGAGGTATATCCTCACAAAACTTACTGTCGAGCCTCATACTCCATTCCTTAGTCCAAGAAGGAAATAGTAGCTATCTCTCAGCAGATCCCCACTCACGGAGAGTACGGGGACTGTATTCGCGTAAGGATGTAAAAGCATTCCTACAATAAAAGACTAATAGTCCTATGTGGACACCGTTCTTTTGTAAATAATGAACATTAATAATGTGTGTACTAGTGTAGAAGTGTTTACTTATAAGAATATAATTGACTTTCTCATGTGTATGGATATTTATGTTATGTACTCTTTTAATTTGTGTTATCTAAACCATGCTCTAAATGTTTGCACAGATAATCTGATTAGTGCAATTATTTGTAGTGTTAAGCTGTGACAAAGTTCAATCAAGAAGAACATTTTAGTAAGGATTAGTTAGTGTACTACATAATTTCTAATATGTGTGTCAAATTTGAAATATTTCGTGGCACAATCTTTTCTATTATGTGTATGTATGTATATATGTGTAGCTGTCAGATTGACAGACTCGAACCCAGAATAATATCAGTAATATGATGCCCTGAGAACTTTATTATCTCACCAATGTTATCAGAGAAAATAATGCACCCAGTAGTGACCCGAGGGCACCACTGGAGGCAAACTTGTTGCAAATTTATGTAGCGCAAAATTACGCACAAAGAAGCTTCAATTGAAGCATGTGCATATTCAATCAATTAAAAGGAGCTAGCCAGATACAGTCCAAGTAAATTTTCGCCTACAGAGACTACACTGTAGTTACGTAGGACGTTAATAGTAAAGTGTGACATGAGTACAAAGGAGTTATTGAACAATATGCCTGAATCCGGCTGGAATGCACAAATAAAATCTAATCGAACACGAATATAGATGACTATGGGCAAACTAATACGAATTTTGAGTAATTGTTACCATGTACGCAAATCTCACACCTTGGTAAAGAGTTACGAATGTGCTGTTACAAACAAAATTGAGCAGCGGACATTGTAAATAGAAATAAAGGAACTTTAACAAAAGTGCAGTATTGTGCGGCAGAGACAGACAGTGACTGTTAAACCTGCAGCAATACGTCACGGAGTAGTTGTGTATAAGTAATAAAAAACTGTATCATCACCGTGTGTGCAAGTGGACAAGGAACTAACACGACACGAACAGTGAACCGATAACGGACGGTGGATCAACTTAGTGTCAAACTTTAACTCTTTGTGTGTCAAGGGACGCTAGGAAAGCGCATTGACTACAGAAATACATTTTGATTTTGTCCTAAGGTGAAAACTTGCGTGTGACTAATGACAAGTCATGACATGGTGAAGAATATTGTGTGCCCATAAAAGTGTTACTGTGACAACGAAACATTGTGCAAACCAGACTAGTGAAGGCCTACTGAGTAATAACTACCACTAACTGTGTGCGTTCTTTCCCACAGCAGGAAAAATGCCTATAAGGATAGTACACTGTTTGTGAATTTGTTGCATGTTTCCTGGAGCACTGCAAGAAGACGTCGCACGGGCGAGCTGATATCCAACGCGCATCCGGCTACATCAGCTATGCAGCGGCCACAGCAGCCCGTAGCAGACCAGACAGCCACGCCCCTCCGCGCCGTAGCTGTCAACGCCGGGGGCGGTGACCTACACGGAGTCAGCGCGCCGCGCCGAGCGCCGCCCAACAATCACTCCGCACCGCTCACCAAATACAACATTATTGACCTTTTGAAATGTTCACATAAACTGAATAACATGTTAATGACTTCATTTCGATAAACATTGAACATTTATTATGTACGTCCGTGAGTGATATATCCTAGGACAAGTGACCTTGTAGTGCATCACAAGAATAATAGTACCACACACAAAAAACCTTCCATTGAACTGTATGTGACTGTGATATTGTGTAATTGTGTAACCCCGTTTGTGACAAACTGCTAATTTAATTCAAATGAATAACTGTTAAAAAGACAATATTGACTATAAACCAACTGGGATGGCTGGGCTCCGGCACAGTTTTGCCCAGGTTTCCTGTTTGCCTACGCCCAAATGGGGGAGCCATGAACTTATATAACCCTGGGACTAAATAAAAGAGCCATTCCGTAAAACATACAGAAGTGTAAAGAACGTTACTGGCACCATTGTGTCAAAGTGTAAAAACTCTTTGCCAAATGCTGACAGGGGGCAATGTAACGTTCCCTGGCAAACTCACACACTAACAAACTGAAATTTATTTGTACCATATACGCCGCTCTCAGCAATCTGTATATAATGTAATTATTTAACGAAAAACATTATTGAATTTTGTGTAAAAGACATTTGTTATTATTTTAATATTTTTTGTAGTAATATTCTCTCTGTATTTAGGATGGTAATATTTCTATATTCATTAGGTAATTGCAAAATGTGTCAATATCTGCGATAACAGAGATGTGAAATTCAGCCAGAGGGAAATAATGTAGTGAAATTACAAAGAAATGTTAATAGTCAGCAATACTATAAAAGGACAATGCACTATGTATTCTTTGGTCTTCCTTGCTTAGAGCTGTAAGCGGTAGGAAGCTGTGTAGATGTATTTCGTGAATGTGTAGAATTCTTTTGTCTCTGTCTGGACGTAGCCGCCATTAGACGACGCGCTACGAATTAATGTGAGTTGAATTGTTGTTTGAGCTAAATATATCAGTATTTATCAAAAGTGTGAATTATTTATGTAAATTAGCTTGCCCACGTCATCTATAAAATTTCTTTAAGAATTCTTCAGCATTTTTTAGCGGTGTTGCTGGGCTGTGCCGCGACCAACAATCGCAGATCTGAAGAGGCGGCACATTTAAAAAATTATCAAACCCGTAAATCGGGAACAGATGCATAAAAATCAATCGTGAATTAAGAAATTGTTCTTTCTTTACAGTGATCCTGTGGCTGATAACATTTGAATTAATTATACGTTTGTGCATTCGTAGGCGGATAGTTAATGTTAGTTAACACTGAAATTTAAACAGTTTGGTTCTTTAAAATAACTCAAATGCATAGTGAAGTAGGTTTGATCAGTGATAAATGTCGGCTTGGCAATAATTATAACATTTTCTGCTGATAGAGATAATCTTGTGTTCTATGGCTATTGCCGGGATAAAATTCAGTAAAAATATTTAACAAAAAAAACCCACTGCATCAGGAAAGTGTATGCCAAGGCCGAATGATCTAAAGGACTCAATTCTCAACTAAATATTATTATCCAGTTAATATGAGTGCACGTAATATTTTTCTTTAAATGTACGTAATTCTTAAGAAAGTAAAATTTTTATTACCACACGAAATTAAGAGAGTGGTTCTACAACAAAGTTCGCACGAAAGAAAATTAACTTAAAAGGCAAAAGATAAAATTTATTATTCATCTTCTTTAACGAATTCGACATTATGACCGATTTCGTTAAAGTTGGAGGTGTCTCCTTTGATTCTAAGTACAACAGTTCTCTGCCAGTCAATCGAGGTCCAAGTCAACCAGTTTCCAAGCGAACATTTCCTGTAATAGATGCACACAGAGGAGATGTGGAGCTCGATACCTGTAAGAAGGCCATGCCCCACAGTGGCACACAACGCTGCACGTCTCCAGTGGGCCAAACAGCACAGGAACTGTCCAGAGGCTGACTGGAGTGTGTGCGTGGGGGGGAGGTGAGTGCAGTGTGCTCTGAGCGGTCGCGTCCTTCACATGATGTGAGGTGTCAAGGCCACTGACAGTCCAGTGAGTTGTTTAACTCGCCCTGTGTTGAGGGCACTGTTCAGGTTGCAGACGCTTCTGTGATGCTATGATAATGTACCATGAATATCACGTACATAAATCAGGTCGTTTATTTCAACATTCTTGGTGACCAATTGTTGTACTTCATCCTACCCATTCATGACGAGTGTGCTATCGACAGCTACATCTTCCAGGTCGGTACACAAACGTTCCTGCTTTTAGGAACCTTCAAGCACTCTATCGCGCCTTGAATGGTTCACTAAGCAAACAGATCCTAATCCTGCAGACCATGCAGGGGTTCTTTGGAATACCACATCAAACCAGAAACAGTACTGAAATGGAGAGCTGCAGCCTACCTCCACGTTGAAATATCTGTTTACTAAGCAACAAGTAAAGGAACAGGAAGAGAACTTTTGTGAGGAAATGAAAGTTCTGGGGCGAGAAGCAAAACCCTTAAGCATTCTGCATGACACAGTTGCGCCAGCGACGCCGAAACTCATGGGACAGAAATAGAACTGAATGGATAATATCTCGAAAACCGGTTGTAAATGATTTTCCACCAAAGTAAAACAGAGATAATGGAATGTAATGAAATTAGATGCGCTGCTGAACGAATTATGTGGGGATGAGCTTTGCTCTAACTGAAGATGGACGAAACAAAGGGCGACAAAATAAAAAAAGTAATAGCAGTAAACGAGATTTTGAAGAGCAGAAAAGCGTATCTGAAAACGAGGAATATACTACCATTGAATATAAATAGAAATCTTACGAACTTCTCCTGAAGCTATTTGTCTTACGTTGAACAGCAGTTTAGGCAAGAAGGGAACAGAAGCTTTTAAAAAGTGGCGCTACAAAATACTGTTGAATATTTGATGCGTAGATCGAGTAACTAATGTGGAAGTACTACACTGACATGGGAAAAACGGAAACTTAAGCGGTAACTTGCTTAAGAGATTGGTTTGGTTGAGAGCTCACACTGAGACTTCAAGGAATTGTAGTGTTTCTAATGAGGGAATTACTGGAGGTTGAAACTGCAGAGGGGGACCAACGCTCGACTACCGCAAGAAGGCTGACATGGGTATCACGGCAGTGGCTGTACAGAAGTGCAAAGGACATACCAGCCGGTAAAGTACCACCAGACCAGCGCCTGCACCACAAACAAGTGTTGACCAGATAACGTGTGTAGGCGGACAACACGTGTACATGGCCGCTCCGTAATTGACTCTAAAGTGCCTGGCAGAGGGTCTGTCGAACCACCTCCGGCCTATTTCTGTACACTTCCGCTCTCGAACATCGTGCATGAGAAATGAAATGCTACCTCCGATTTCTTGTACTTTATTACGATTATCGTTCCTCGCTATGTAGATGGACATCCACAAATTATTTTTATATTCGCAGGAGAAAGTTTTTAACTGAATTTGTCTCGACGCAACGAAATACATCTTTGTCTGAATTATTGCCACCACAAATCCGCAGATCATATGCGTGACACTGCTTCCTCTACATCGCGCTGGTACAAAACGAACTGGTTTTGAGCTTATGTTGACTTTGCGTCAGTTATTACGAACTGTGTCGTTTCCGACAGGGATACAGAATTACAGACGAACAACTGGGACGATACTCCATAGGCACGCAATGTGAGCAACGGTATCAAAAGCCGTCCAGAAATGTGGAAAGGAATCCGTTTAAGGTACCTTGTCGATAGCACTCATTACTTTGAGTGAGTGAAGAGCCTGTAGTGTTTCAGAGGAGCGGTATTAACTGACTGAATCGGTGCTGAGTAAAGTGTCGGTAAGCCCTCCCGGCTAGCCGCTCGCTCTAACTCGGAAATGGACCCTGACACAATCTGGTCACGTAATTAAGCCACACATGAGATAGAATTTAGCTTCTTGTTTGTTAAAGTGTGCTGGCTCATATGCTTATTCCTTTGAATATTGATAGGGTTGTGTCAGATTTGCGGCTAGCTTCTTCATCTAAATTGTTCTGTGTTTCCTTTGCAGGTACCGTATTCCTGCAAGAAGTCGAGTCAACATCTTTTTCTGTCTCGGTTTTTCGCATGTGTTTAATGTGGCTCCCGTGTGTTCTATATGTTTTTTTGTGGAGGACATTTCCAATGAATGAGTTTAAATCCTTGATAATGGTAAAGGGATAAGATGAACTTTTCTTCACGTGACCATTCTCCTTTATGCGTCATCCAGTACGTGACGCACTTTAGATCTATCCGAATTTTTTAAGGAACAGGTGATTCATTTGTTACACAAATGTTTGGATACTATTTTGACAGGTGGCTGTTCTAACTGTGTGTTGCGTCCTGTAGACCAGTTTCCTGATTTTAATTCTGTCGGTAGTAGTTAAATTCCAGAATGATATTTTCACTGTGCAGCGGTGTGTACGCAATATGAAACTTCCTGGCAGATTAAAACTGTGTGCCGGACCGAGAATCGAACTCGGGACCAAGTTCGAGTCTCGGTCCGGCAGAGTTTTAATCCGCCAGGAAGTTTCAGTAGTTAAATTGTCCGTTCTTTGCGTCTGTAAATATCCGACTTTTGTCAGATTAACTTATTTTACTGCTTCTTCTAGCAACAGGTGTCACATATTTAGTCTGACCGGACGTGTGAAAGGACTTTGGCTATCGATGCCATCCCCGCCGACTTCACGGACCACAGTGTACTGACTGTTACATTACGTCACACACGACTGTCGGTGTAAATTTTTTGATTCCGTTGGGTGTTGAATACGGCGCAAATGGAGATCCTCACCATATTAAGGTGAACCCAGAAGTGTTGTACCATACTCTGGTCAGCTGCGTGATAAGCCTCATTTTGGAATGCTGAGTTCGGAGGGCAAACCCGAGGTTCTGACAAACGTTGATACGACTGTGCGCCGATAGAGCGCGGAAATTTCGGAGCACGCAAGAATTTTACAACTCTCTCTTATTTGGCCTTTAAGAAAGTGCGCATCAGGCTCTGCTACGTATTGCAGACGTCAGGCGTGTAAATGCGCGATTACTAGGAGTGAAGCGGCGCCAAGTGGGATGCTTGAGGTGGCGTTCCAAACCACGTCCGCTGGGTTGTGGACCAACTGACTTCTCTATATCATCTGATTCGGCATCAGACTCGTCTTCCTCATGCGTGTAACACGTCTCTCGAGATCGACGAGGGCAATGTTGTGACGGCACAAAAGGACATACGGCATGCTCTACACCATTTCTACGTTACGCTAAATGAGGTACCCATTAATTTTTTTATTCTTTAAAGTCAGTACCGCCATTAGACTGTTGTTTATTTATAGTGTTACATTTACACTTACACAATCATGATATCGGCTTCAAACTGACATTATCAAGTGTCTTCTGAAAGTAGGTTAGACAATAACAGTGAAATACGTAACAAATGACATGACCATATAAGAATCTATATTTGTAATGCTTACTTACAAGTGTTGTAAATTTCCTAAGATGGCCTACTGTTGTATTAAAATGCACTATTAGACACAGAGTCGATGGTTCTGGCAGAGTCTACTGCTTTGCTTCATTACTGAGTACACCATCTTGACTGAATGACAGTTGCCTAAGTGTCAAATTGTCTTGGTCAAAGAAATTCCTCTTACAAGCAGGTGACTTTTTTTAAATCTTTGGACTCAGTGTCCGGTAGGATATGAAAGGTTAGGAGCAATTTATTTTCTTTGGTAGCTGTTACATCTTTGCAGTACCTGTTTATCTCAGTATACCATGAAGTTGCCTGCTCATAAACATATACTGTAACAAACCTGTCGATAACATCCGCTGCATCCTTAAATATAGCGGTCCAGCTAGTCATTGATGTTGTTTGAAGTGCCCTTTCCTCCCTCTGAGATATACTACTTTAATGACGAATCAATATACCGCACCCCGACCTTCTGTCAATAACCAAAGGACGAACTGACTAAGTCTCAATAAAACCTTTTATTTTATTAAATTTATGGAATAAATTTTAGTATCACAACTCTTTAACACATAAAATACTATGATACACGAATCCACACAGAATATACCGATACACACTCAAGGCATACCTTCACTTTGGACACATCATTCCCACACAATGACCTAACATATGGTATATTTGATCCTAGCTTTAACATTTAAAAGTGCCCATTTACCATAGGTGTATCTTAATTTTAAAAAAGTCAGTCACTTCACATTTTTATTCTTATTCCTTTATTACTTACCCTTTTGTCCCCCTTCCCCCCCCCCCCCACTATAATAGCTTCTTCATTTTATTAGTCATTTTATAACCCGGCCCCAATCCATCCTTCTATACCCTCCTCCCTTACATTTACACTCCATATGCCTACAGAAGTCAATGAATGATTCACAGTATTTTTGACCTTGTGTTTCTTCTCAATTGTTTATTACATCTGTAAGAAGTAATTATGATCAATAATGTTACATTTGTCTTTGTTGTTAAGAAATAGGAATTAACCCATTTGTTCGGTATTCTGTGTTTACTCAATCAACAATTCATGTCTCTGTTATTGTGCTGCCTGCGGCTGGGGAGTGCTGATCCGTCTGTCGATGTCGGTGTATTGACGATACTCCATAGGCACGTAATCTGAGTGCAAGCAGTTTGTGAAGAACGGTATCAAAAGACTTCCAGAAATCTGGAAATTAATCGGTTTAAGATTGCTTGTAGATAGCTCTCGTTACTTAGACTGAGTGACGAGCTGGTTGTGTTTCATAGGAACAATGTGCGCTGAATCGGTGCAGAGTAAGTGTCGATATATCGTTTTCGTCGACATAATTCATAATGTTCGAACACAGTGGATGTTGAAGGTCATAGTGAAAATCGGTGTTACTCGTATTGGTTTCCTTTCTTCACTGTAGGTGTGGTGTGTGGAACATTTCAATCTTTAGGTGCGGACATTTGACCAGCGTCCTCCGCAGTTAATCCAACAGGTATACTTATTAGGTAGTTTCAGTTGCTTCTCTACATCGACGGTATCTACTGCTAATTTACTCATGTTGGCAGCTGTTGCTGATTCGAATTCTGCAATATTTACCCCGTCTTATTTGGTGAAGGACTTTTGGAAAACCATGTTTAGTGACTCCGCCGTAGCGGCACTTTGATTAGTAACATTACCACTGCCATCGAGCAGAAATGGTACTGACTGTGTCTTGACACTGGCGTACTTTACATACGACCAGAACCTCTCTTGGTTTGCTGCCAGATGTAGAGACAAATATTCATTGTGGGAAATATTAAAAGCTTCTCACACTGGAGCCTACTCTAAATTTTCAGTTTCTATAAAACATCGCCAGTCTTGGAGATACTGTATTGTTTTAAATTTCACAACGTTTCCTGTTGTTTCTTCTTCGAAAGTGACCTGTTTTGTGCGCCATGGGAGAGCAGTTTTGTGTCATACTCATCTGTTGTTATAAATCTCTCGAATGGTGTCGATACTACTTTTCTTTTAAATTGAAATGAAAACCGGTCTAAGCCTGCATAGCTTTGAAAGCTTATGAAGTCATGAAGCTAACGTTTGTCTCCTTTTTTTTAATAGATATATTTTTCTTTGATTCTCAGTGAATTTGGGTGTTAAGTTGTTCAGTCTAGCTGCAACAATCCGTGTAAGTGTCATGATGCTCCCAATGTGCTCAGAATTATTTGTTACTGAATGGTCACTGAATGTTTTCGCAGACGTTGGCTCCGGAACCAATTCCTTGAAATAAATTTCGGAAAAAGCATTTAGTGGGTTTTCGGGCAGTATTTTATGCCTATCACCGACTTTAATATGCACTGTCGCAAACATATCGAGGGTAGACTGGAGTCACCACCATTTACAACGGCTATTCGGAGAGTAGGGTGCGATCGGCCGCGAAATGGAAACCACAGTGATATTATAAAGTGTTTTGTTTGTAACAGTTAGCTACGCGATCGCGATACTTCTCTACACAATCGGCACCCTGACTTAGATATTTGTCGTTGCGTTGTACCAACTTTCCGACATCCTTGTCGCAGAAAGCAGCAACCTGTGCTGTCCGCCAATTCTCTGAGCTGGTCTGCAACTCTCTGTCTGTTCCAAGAGGGTGTCCTGAAAGCGAGCAGGGCATATGAGCAGAGATAAAAACTCAGAGGGAATCAAGTCCCGGATGTATGGTGGCCAATCAAAACTGCCCATCCAAAATGCTGCTGGAGCGTCTTCGTTGCCACAGCAGAAGGAAACACACGACACGTACGTTAGGCAGGGTTGCATGAAATCAGGCGAAATACAGGGCACGCACCCGTACTTGACGGCAGACACTATATTCGAGTCATCTTTACGTGCTCACTGTGCGGTCAGAACTGGAAAGATTGACATGACGCGATCGATTACCATACTAGACTCACTGCCAATCACATCTGTGCAAAGCATCATCAGATTTTATCTGTGCTTCCCATGTTACACCTGATCGGATCTTACTTCCCAAATAGGGCTTTACGTGATTGTGTTAGTGGGGTACCTGTCTGACATGAGGATCAAAATTTCCTTGAACCTTTTAAAAACTATAGATTCTCTATTGGGAGGTCGATGTGAAAATGTATTTTACGCATAAACTATTAAATAGTATTAGGAGCTTGTGACATATGGCCTTGGTGGCTATCGACGGTTGTGAGTAACCATCACACATCACAATTCAGTTTGCGTAAATCACGTGGGCGAGAACAGCACACTAGTCCACCACAGACAGGTCTCCACACAGTATCGATGCACTTGCCATTTAAGGACATGTTATGTCTTATTTGCGTAACGAGATCACTGCGAATGTGCGCCAAGAATACTCCACATGCTCACGTGTGTGTGTGGGAAGTGCGGCCACAAGTGCTGGCGTCGTATCCTAGCTGTGACCGCAGGCGGTTAGCGATTTGCGTGAGCTGAAATCCTGTTTGTGCTCAAACTGTTCCTAATTTTGACAGCGGGGATGTGAGCGTCATAAGCATTATATGCAATGTAAAATAAACTTTAGAATTTCCATCGCTGTGCAAGAGCAGAGAATCCAAAGCCGCTCCACATTTTTGAAGCTGCACCTCCCAAAACGACGAATCCGTCGACCTTGCCATGGCGGCGTTGCGTTCTCTGCCTCCTATATCTTTGGGCCTGACACGCAAGGTTTTCTTTTCGTGGGGTTATTGCGAAATACCTTGCGTGTACGCCAGCTTTGCCGGAAACCATTGCAGAACACAAAGCACACATCTATGCTACGCCACAAACTCCACATACGCTTCTAAATGTGTGGCGTGAAATGGTTGGAGGCTTAAATGTTGTACGTGTCACCAAGGACTTCATACAAAACACCTATAAAGAATCAAAAATTAATTTCCTGTTTTATATCTAAAGTCACTGGTAATCGCTTCATTCAGTTTTAACTGTATATCCTCAGATACAAACACCAAATTAAAAAATTTTATATAATAATCTGAAAAATATAAGATTCAGTAGACATAGAGACGTCAGAGCAGCCAGTCTTACCTGGCCGTTATCAGTGCAAGGGAGAATACAGAGAACCTGTGACACCCTCATGTCTTTTGTGAACCAAGAAAAATATTGCACACTGTAGACTACAATACTTCAATCCCACCTCCACCTCCACTGTTTAGCAACAAGGCCATACAGAGGTGGGGTGGTGTATGTGCCCATACTGTAGATGCTACAACGTGCAAGGGGCGTCTATGCAGGAGCCAGACCAACATATGGTTCCCGATGAGGGGCAGCAGCCTATTCTTTAGATAGAGGGGACCAGTCCAGATGACTGGCAGAAGGTCTGGCCCTGCAACATTAGCCCACATGCCCTCCATACGTTGGCAAGCGGAGAAAAAGCTGTCATGCTCTCATCGATTCAGCATCGAAGTGATATACAGAACAAAGCTGAAGATAAGATGGCTACATCGAGTACATAATGAAGAAGTATTGGGTCGAACTAATAGAAATCAGTACTGGTACAATCTGACTAATAGCAGGAATCGATTTGTAGGATATATCCTCAAGTATCAAGGAATCGTAACGGAAGGAATTGTGTGGTATTACATAAACATCGGAAAAGCTAAGCACTGAATGATTGGAGGTATCAAAAATTCTTTATGTCATCAAGTACACCTAAAAGCATTACTTACAGTTATTAGCATCTATAGGTTACATTCTGATGCACAAGTTAATTTGTTAATGATTTCTAGGCCTGTTGATTACAAAGGACTATACAAACTTTCCCTCAGACAACCCGGACGTGTCACACAGGATCTACACAAAGTAAAGAGTGTGACTAAAATTTTGGTCAAAGTTTTTTCCTTGGACGAGAGTATAAAATTGCACTTGCTGTGTTCTTCAGAAGTACAATGCAATGTTGTTCTGGACATACATGCATATATGCATGCATGCATGTTCGAAGAAACACAGCATCGTATTTCTGAACAACATACACACTGCAGCAACGTATTTGTCGGCAGACACCGGACAAGCGACTTTCAGCTAAAATGTCTCCCCGTATTAGAATATACACTGTGGATGTGCGAGTCCAGGGGTTGCAAACACATGCTTGACGACATATCGAAGGTTGGGTCTGATCATGAAGAAAAGCAATTGAATGTACGCTAATGGGCATGATTTTATGCGCCAACTCGTCACATGAAGGCTTGTACGTCATTTAAACATATTGTAACACACTGGCAACTTTTCCTATGTTTGTCAGCGAGTGAAAGTTTATACTTTTTTCATATCTTGCCCTGTGCGACCAGCTCGTACTTCTTGTTCGGCTTTCTCGTGAGCGTGAATGTGGCGCTCC
This sequence comes from Schistocerca nitens, assembly GCF_023898315.1. Classification (NCBI taxonomy): domain Eukaryota; kingdom Metazoa; phylum Arthropoda; class Insecta; order Orthoptera; family Acrididae; genus Schistocerca; species Schistocerca nitens. Next base: position 177,852,328 of record NC_064625.1, on the reverse strand, counting down.
ACCTTCACTCCAAACAGTAAAGGGAAATACACGCATTCAGATGGGCAACAGAGGGGAGAAAAGCGGTCTACCGTATAAAGGTCGATAGAGGCACAACACAGCGACAAAGAAAGAAAGATTTCGTCATGCGAATTCAATTATGTTTTTAATATATCACCAAGAAGTGCACACAGTACAGGAGTGAAATAAAATATGACGACTGGTACTTCCGAACAGTACTTGAGTAAATCTTAAATTGTGCAACGAGTGAAAGTTGAGGGTGTAAACTTGAGTAGGAGTCCCAACGTAGTTTACACTGTGTGTTATAATTTCTGATATTAAACTGATTTTCTACGAAAAAATGCTTTGAAATTCGATGTCAACTTGTGATTATATATTTTGTTCACTCACTATATACATTTTTAAGAGGGATTTTGGGATTTAAATTTTAATGTTAAGCAGTTAGCTAGTTTTAGCAGTAACTTTCACTAATGTAATTGTCATAATCTTAAATTTGACGTCATTCTATCACGACTAGTTGCCATCAATACTGGATCAGGATTAATATTTAATGAAGAGTATTGTGATGATTACATTTTTTAAAGAAAAGAATAGGTTGGGCGACATGAATTTTTTGTAAATACTGAGTAGGAATTTCTTGTTAATAATCAGTGATGAACTCATCTCGGGTCATAAGCCGAGTGGTGGCGTTGTCTTGTTGTCAGCACGGAAACAGTGGGCCGGCTGAGTAACGCCTGTCGGTGCTGCAATATCCTCCTGGAAAGGGTGTTTAGTATTTCTAGCCGCGTGCTACTCTTGCGAATACAAGTGTATATGGAAGAATTTCTCAGTTGGTTGGACAGGTCGTGGCTCATCAGCAACAGTGGCTCCCTTGAAATGGCCACCAAGAAGTCCTCACCACACCTGACAACACGTGATGGGGAGTCATTGAGGCACATGCATCTGCACGTCGCTATGCTGCAGAAGACGAACTGTGCAATGCTGTTCTATGGGCACAGACACTAGTCCCTCACCCTCTACGCACACACACACAGAATGGTAAGAGCTGCAGAGATGACGAATTTGCTAATATTGAGTTAGTGGATAAGCTGACAAAAAAATGTACTCTTTATGGAAATGGTAGGAGTGGGTGGGTTCAATCACCCTGCCCCTTTCCTCCAATCTGTTGACGACCCCACCTCAACCAGGTGCAACCAAAGACACCTTGAAACCGGCCATACCAAGATCCCTACAATTGAATATGACAAATCACCGCTTTTTACCCCCGCAACTACTGCCTCATGAAACCATCCTATCCAGTTTAGTAACTCACTAAAATGCACAGGACTAACCATTGACTGGAAACTAACATAAAATCTGCACCTACAAATCTTACAGGAAAATTATACAACACAAGAATTCTTCTGTAGCCATTTGCCGATCAAACATGAGAATTGGATCTTTGTAGTATACTCCACACCTGGAAAGCTGGAAATTGCCTTGTCTCATTTTCCAGGGCCTGGAGTGTCGCCGATATTCCTATGACACCCCCTCCAAACATCAGATGAATGACCCTCAGCTGATATACGGATTACTAAGTGTAGCTACTTCAGCGAAACCATATTACCTCTGACAGGTATCGAACGAAACAGCAAGATCTGTTCCTGAAGAAAAGGAGGAAAGTTTGAACTTAAAAGTTCTCTTGTCATCGAGACCATTCGAACAGTGACATGGCCTCTCACTAGACAAGGATGTGGAAAGAAGGGGCGAATCGAGTTGAAATATTTATGACGTACTAAGGACGGTGGTCGCTTCGCGGTGTCCATGTTTTAAGATTGTAAGTGAAGGCATTGAGGAGTTACGGACGTTTATGCAGCGTGCTTTGAAACACGATCAGAAGAGACGCACCGCACCGTCTGGCCCAATGGTGTAGTTTGCTTTGATATAGGACCGTGTGGCGACGTAAAAAAATACTAGTTTCCACAGTAGAATGAATGGAAAGTAACAGAAAGTGTTTAATTTGTGATTACATGTGAAGAAAAAATACCTTTTGCGTGAGTTTGTGTCATCCGTATTTCTTTTCGGTTTGTTATTTGCATCTCTGAGTACGCTTTTGACTCAGAAAGTAGGGGCGTATCGAGCTGACATATTTATGACGTACTAAGATCGGTGGTCGCTTGGCGTTGTTCATGTTTTAAGATTGTAAGTGAAGGCATTGAGGAGTTACGGACGTTTATGCAGCGTGCTTTGAAACACGATCAGAAGAGACGCACCGCACCGTCTGGCACAATGGTGTAGTTTGCTTTGATATAGGACCGTGTGACAACGTAAAAAAATACTAGTTTCCACAGTAGAATGAATGGAAAGTAACAGAAAGTGTGATTACATGTGATGAAAAAATACCTTTTGCGTGAGTTTGTGTCATCCGTATTTCTTTTCGGTTTGTTATTTGCATCTCTGAGTGCGCTTTTGCCTCAGAAAGTAGGGGCGTATCGAGCTGACATATTTATGACGTACTAAGATCGGTGGTCGCTTGGCGTTGTTCATGTTTTAAGATTGGAAGTGAAGGCACTGAGGAGTTACGGACGTTTATGCAGCGTGCTTTGAAACACGATCAGAAGAGACGCACCGCACCGTCTGGCACAATGGTGTGGTTTGCTTTGATATAGGACCGTGTGGCAACGTAAAAAAATACTAGTTTCCACAGTAGAATGAATGGAAAGTAACAGAAAGTGTGATTACATGTGATGAAAAAATACCTTTTGCGTGAGTTTGTGTCATCCGTATTTCTTTTCGGTTTGTTATTTGCATCTCTGAGTGCGCTTTTGCCTCAGAAAGTAGGGGCGTATCGAGCTGACATATTTATGACGTACTAAGATCGGTGGTCGCTTGGCGTTGTTCATGTTTTAAGATTGGAAGTGAAGGCACTGAGGAGTTACGGACGTTTATGCAGCGTGCTTTGAAACACGATCAGAAGAGACGCACCGCACCGTCTGGCACAATGGTGTAGTTTGCTTTGATATAGGACCGTGTGGCAACGTAAAAAAATACTAGTTTCCACAGTAGAATGAATGGAAAGTAACAGAAAGTGTGATTACATGTGATGAAAAAATACCTTTTGCGTGAGTTTGTGTCATCCGTATTTCTTTTCGGTTTGTTATTTGCATCTCTGAGTGCGCTTTTGACTCAGAAAGTAGGGGCGTATCGAGCTGACATATTTATGACGTACTAAGATCGGTGGTCGCTTGGCGTTGTTCATGTTTTAAGATTGGAAGTGAAGGCACTGAGGAGTTACGGACGTTTATGCAGCGTGCTTTGAAACACGATCAGAAGAGACGCACCGCACCGTCTGGCACAATGGTGTAGTTTGCTTTGATATAGGACCGTGTGGCAACGTAAAAAAATACTAGTTTCCACAGTAGAATGAATGGAAAGTAACAGAAAGTGTGATTACATGTGATGAAAAAATACCTTTTGCGTGAGTTTGTGTCATCCGTATTTCTTTTCGGTTTGTTATTTGCATCTCTGAGTGCGCTTTTGACTCAGAAAGTAGGGGCGTATCGAGCTGACATATTTATGACGTACTAAGATCGGTGGTCGCTTGGCGTTGTTCATGTTTTAAGATTGGAAGTGAAGGCACTGAGGAGTTACGGACGTTTATGCAGCGTGCTTTGAAACACGATCAGAAGAGACGCACCGCACCGTCTGGCACAATGGTGTAGTTTGCTTTGATATAGGACCGTGTGGCGACGTAAAAAAATACTAGTTTCCACAGTAGAATGAATGGAAAGTAACAGAAAGTGTTTAATTTGTGATTACATGTGAAGAAAAAATACCTTTTGCGTGAGTTTGTGTCATCCGTATTTCTTTTCGGTTTGTTATTTGCATCTCTGAGTACGCTTTTGACTCAGAAAGTAGGGGCGTATCGAGCTGACATATTTATGACGTACTAAGATCGGTGGTCGCTTGGCGTTGTTCATGTTTTAAGATTGTAAGTGAAGGCATTGAGGAGTTACGGACGTTTATGCAGCGTGCTTTGAAACACGATCAGAAGAGACGCACCGCACCGTCTGGCACAATGGTGTAGTTTGCTTTGATATAGGACCGTGTGGCAACGTAAAAAAATACTAGTTTCCACAGTAGAATGAATGGAAAGTAACAGAAAGTGTGATTACATGTGATGAAAAAATACCTTTTGCGTGAGTTTGTGTCATCCGTATTTCTTTTCGGTTTGTTATTTGCATCTCTGAGTGCGCTTTTGCCTCAGAAAGTAGGGGCGTATCGAGCTGACATATTTATGACGTACTAAGATCGGTGGTCGCTTGGCGTTGTTCATGTTTTAAGATTGGAAGTGAAGGCACTGAGGAGTTACGGACGTTTATGCAGCGTGCTTTGAAACACGATCAGAAGAGACGCACCGCACCGTCTGGCACAATGGTGTGGTTTGCTTTGATATAGGACCGTGTGACAACGTAAAAAAATACTAGTTTCCACAGTAGAATGAATGGAAAGTAACAGAAAGTGTGATTACATGTGATGAAAAAATACCTTTTGCGTGAGTTTGTGTCATCCGTATTTCTTTTCGGTTTGTTATTTGCATCTCTGAGTGCGCTTTTGACTCAGAAAGTAGGGGCGTATCGAGCTGACATATTTATGACGTACTAAGATCGGTGGTCGCTTGGCGTTGTTCATGTTTTAAGATTGGAAGTGAAGGCACTGAGGAGTTACGGACGTTTATGCAGCGTGCTTTGAAACACGATCAGAAGAGACGCACCGCACCGTCTGGCACAATGGTGTAGTTTGCTTTGATATAGGACCGTGTGGCAACGTAAAAAAATACTAGTTTCCACAGTAGAATGAATGGAAAGTAACAGAAAGTGTGATTACATGTGATGAAAAAATACCTTTTGCGTGAGTTTGTGTCATCCGTATTTCTTTTCGGTTTGTTATTTGCATCTCTGAGTGCGCTTTTGACTCAGAAAGTAGGGGCGTATCGAGCTGACATATTTATGACGTACTAAGATCGGTGGTCGCTTGGCGTTGTTCACGTTTTAAGATTGGAAGTGAAGGCATTGAGGAGTTACGGACGTTTATGCAGCGTGCTTTGAAACACGATCAGAAGAGACGCACCGCACCGTCTGGCACAATGGTGTAGTTTGCTTTGATATAGGACCGTGTGGCAACGTAAAAAAATACTAGTTTCCACAGTAGAATGAATGGAAAGTAACAGAAAGTGTGATTACATGTGATGAAAAAATACCTTTTGCGTGAGTTTGTGTCATCCGTATTTCTTTTCGGTTTGTTATTTGCATCTCTGAGTGCGCTTTTGACTCAGAAAGTAGGGGCGTATCGAGCTGACATATTTATGACGTACTAAGATCGGTGGTCGCTTGGCGTTGTTCATGTTTTAAGATTGTAAGTGAAGGCACTGAGGAGTTACGGACGTTTATGCAGCGTGCTTTGAAACACGATCAGAAGAGACGCACCGCACCGTCTGGCACAATGGTGTGGTTTGCTTTGATATAGGACCGTGTGACAACGTAAAAAAATACTAGTTTCCACAGTAGAATGAATGGAAAGTAACAGAAAGTGTGATTACATGTGATGAAAAAATACCTTTTGCGTGAGTTTGTGTCATCCGTATTTCTTTTCGGTTTGTTATTTGCATCTCTGAGTGCGCTTTTGCCTCAGAAAGTAGGGGCGTATCGAGCTGACATATTTATGACGTACTAAGATCGGTGGTCGCTTGGCGTTGTTCATGTTTTAAGATTGGAAGTGAAGGCACTGAGGAGTTACGGACGTTTATGCAGCGTGCTTTGAAACACGATCAGAAGAGACGCACCGCACCGTCTGGCACAATGGTGTGGTTTGCTTTGATATAGGACCGTGTGGCAACGTAAAAAAATACTAGTTTCCACAGTAGAATGAATGGAAAGTAACAGAAAGTGTGATTACATGTGATGAAAAAATACCTTTTGCGTGAGTTTGTGTCATCCGTATTTCTTTTCGGTTTGTTATTTGCATCTCTGAGTGCGCTTTTGACTCAGAAAGTAGGGGCGTATCGAGCTGACATATTTATGACGTACTAAGATCGGTGGTCGCTTGGCGTTGTTCATGTTTTAAGATTGGAAGTGAAGGCACTGAGGAGTTACGGACGTTTATGCAGCGTGCTTTGAAACACGATCAGAAGAGACGCACCGCACCGTCTGGCACAATGGTGTAGTTTGCTTTGATATAGGACCGTGTGGCAACGTAAAAAAATACTAGTTTCCACAGTAGAATGAATGGAAAGTAACAGAAAGTGTGATTACATGTGATGAAAAAATACATTTTGCGTGAGTTTGTGTCATCCGTATTTCTTTTCGGTTTGTTATTTGCATCCCTGAGTGCGCTTTTGACTCAGAAAGTAGGGGCGTATCGAGCTGACATATTTATGACGTACTAAGATCGGTGGTCGCTTGGCGTTGTTCATGTTTTAAGATTGGAAGTGAAGGCACTGAGGAGTTACGGACGTTTATGCAGCGTGCTTTGAAACACGATCAGAAGAGACGCACCGCACCGTCTGGCACAATGGTGTAGTTTGCTTTGATATAGGACCGTGTGGCAACGTAAAAAAATACTAGTTTCCACAGTAGAATGAATGGAAAGTAACAGAAAGTGTGATTACATGTGATGAAAAAATACCTTTTGCGTGAGTTTGTGTCATCCGTATTTCTTTTCGGTTTGTTATTTGCATCTCTGAGTGCGCTTTTGCCTCAGAAAGTAGGGACGTATCGAGCTGACATATTTATGACGTACTAAGATCGGTGGTCGCTTGGCGTTGTTCATGTTTTAAGATTGGAAGTGAAGGCACTGAGGAGTTACGGACGTTTATGCAGCGTGCTTTGAAACACGATCAGAAGAGACGCACCGCACCGTCTGGCACAATGGTGTAGTTTGCTTTGATATAGGACCGTGTGGCAACGTAAAAAAATACTAGTTTCCACAGTAGAATGAATGGAAAGTAACAGAAAGTGTGATTACATGTGATGAAAAAATACCTTTTGCGTGAGTTTGTGTCATCCGTATTTCTTTTCGGTTTGTTATTTGATCTCTGAGTGCGCTTTTGACTCAGAAAGTAGGGGCGTATCGAGCTGACATATTTATGACGTACTAAGATCGGTGGTCGCTTGGCGTTGTTCATGTTTTAAGATTGGAATTGAAGGCACTGAGGAGTTACGGACGTTTATGCAGCGTGCTTTGAAACACGATCAGAAGAGACGCACCGCACCGTCTGGCACAATGGTGTAGTTTGCTTTGATATAGGACCGTGTGGCGACGTAAAAAAATACTAGTTTCCACAGTAGAATGAATGGAAAGTAACAGAAAGTGTTTAATTTGTGATTACATGTGATGAAAAAATACCTTTTGCGTGGGTTTGTGTAATCCGTATTTCTTTTCGGTTTGTTATTTGCATCTCTGAGTGCGCTTTTGACTCAGAAAGTAGGGGCGTATCGAGCTGACATATTTATGACGTACTAAGATCGGTGGTCGCTTGGCGTTGTTCATGTTTTAAGATTGGAAGTGAAGGCACTGAGGAGTTACGGACGTTTATGCAGCGTGCTTTGAAACACGATCAGAAGAGACGCACCGCACCGTCTGGCACAATGGTGTAGTTTGCTTTGATATAGGACCGTGTGGCAACGTAAAAAAATACTAGTTTCCACAGTAGAATGAATGGAAAGTAACAGAAAGTGTGATTACATGTGATGAAAAAATACCTTTTGCGTGGGTTTGTGTAATCCGTATTTCTTTTCGGTTTGTTATTTGCATCTCTGAGTGCGCTTTTGACTCAGAAAGTAGGGGCGTATCGAGCTGACATATTTATGACGTACTAAGATCGGTGGTCGCTTGGCGTTGTTCATGTTTTAAGATTGGAATTGAAGGCACTGAGGAGTTACGGACGTTTATGCAGCGTGCTTTGAAACACGATCAGAAGAGACGCACCGCACCGTCTGGCACAATGGTGTAGTTTGCTTTGATATAGGACCGTGTGGCAACGTAAAAAAATACTAGTTTCCACAGTAGAATGAATGGAAAGTAACAGAAAGTGTGATTACATGTGATGAAAAAATACCTTTTGCGTGAGTTTGTGTCATCCGTATTTCTTTTCGGTTTGTTATTTGCATCTCTGAGTGCGCTTTTGACTCAGAAAGTAGGGGCGTATCGAGCTGACATATTTATGACGTACTAAGATCGGTGGTCGCTTGGCGTTGTTCATGTTTTAAGATTGGAAGTGAAGGCACTGAGGAGTTACGGACGTTTATGCAGCGTGCTTTGAAACACGATCAGAAGAGACGCACCGCACCGTCTGGCACAATGGTGTAGTTTGCTTTGATATAGGACCGTGTGGCAACGTAAAAAAATACTAGTTTCCACAGTAGAATGAATGGAAAGTAACAGAAAGTGTGATTACATGTGATGAAAAAATACCTTTTGCGTGAGTTTGTGTCATCCGTATTTCTTTTCGGTTTGTTATTTGCATCTCTGGGTGCGCTTTTGACTCAGAAAGTAGGGGCGTATCGAGCTGACATATTTATGACGTACTAAGATCGGTGGTCGCTTGGCGTTGTTCATGTTTTAAGATTGGAAGTGAAGGCACTGAGGAGTTACGGACGTTTATGCAGCGTGCTTTGAAACACGATCAGAAGAGACGCACCGCACCGTCTGGCACAATGGTGTAGTTTGCTTTGATATAGGACCGTGTGGCAACGTAAAAAAATACTAGTTTCCACAGTAGAATGAATGGAAAGTAACAGAAAGTGTGATTACATGTGATGAAAAAATACCTTTTGCGTGAGTTTGTGTCATCCGTATTTCTTTTCGGTTTGTTATTTGCATCTCTGAGTGCGCTTTTGACTCAGAAAGTAGGGGCGTATCGAGCTGACATATTTATGACGTACTAAGATCGGTGGTCGCTTGGCGTTGTTCATGTTTTAAGATTGTAAGTGAAGGCATTGAGGAGTTACGGACGTTTATGCAGCGTGCTTTGAAACACGATCAGAAGAGACGCACCGCACCGTCTGGCACAATGGTGTAGTTTGCTTTGATATAGGACCGTGTGGCAACGTAAAAAAATACTAGTTTCCACAGTAGAATGAATGGAAAGTAACAGAAAGTGTGATTACATGTGATGAAAAAATACCTTTTGCGTGAGTTTGTGTCATCCGTATTTCTTTTCGGTTTGTTATTTGCATCTCTGAGTGCGCTTTTGACTCAGAAAGTAGGGGCGTATCGAGCTGACATATTTATGACGTACTAAGATCGGTGGTCGCTTGGCGTTGTTCATGTTTTAAGATTGGAAGTGAAGGCACTGAGGAGTTACGGACGTTTATGCAGCGTGCTTTGAAACACGATCAGAAGAGACGCACCGCACCGTCTGGCACAATGGTGTAGTTTGCTTTGATATAGGACCGTGTGGCAACGTAAAAAAATACTAGTTTCCACAGTAGAATGAATGGAAAGTAACAGAAAGTGTGATTACATGTGATGAAAAAATACCTTTTGCGTGAGTTTGTGTCATCCGTATTTCTTTTCGGTTTGTTATTTGCATCTCTGAGTGCGCTTTTGCCTCAGAAAGTAGGGGCGTATCGAGCTGACATATTTATGACGTACTAAGATCGGTGGTCGCTTGGCGTTGTTCATGTTTTAAGATTGGAAGTGAAGGCACTGAGGAGTTACGGACGTTTATGCAGCGTGCTTTGAAACACGATCAGAAGAGACGCACCGCACCGTCTGGCACAATGGTGTGGTTTGCTTTGATATAGGACCGTGTGGCAACGTAAAAAAATACTAGTTTCCACAGTAGAATGAATGGAAAGTAACAGAAAGTGTGATTACATGTGATGAAAAAATACCTTTTGCGTGAGTTTGTGTCATCCGTATTTCTTTTCGGTTTGTTATTTGCATCTCTGAGTGCGCTTTTGACTCAGAAAGTAGGGGCGTATCGAGCTGACATATTTATGACGTACTAAGATCGGTGGTCGCTTGGCGTTGTTCATGTTTTAAGATTGGAAGTGAAGGCACTGAGGAGTTACGGACGTTTATGCAGCGTGCTTTGAAACACGATCAGAAGAGACGCACCGCACCGTCTGGCACAATGGTGTAGTTTGCTTTGATATAGGACCGTGTGGCAACGTAAAAAAATACTAGTTTCCACAGTAGAATGAATGGAAAGTAACAGAAAGTGTGATTACATGTGATGAAAAAATACCTTTTGCGTGAGTTTGTGTCATCCGTATTTCTTTTCGGTTTGTTATTTGCATCTCTGAGTGCGCTTTTGACTCAGAAAGTAGGGGCGTATCGAGCTGACATATTTATGACGTACTAAGATCGGTGGTCGCTTGGCGTTGTTCATGTTTTAAGATTGGAAGTGAAGGCACTGAGGAGTTACGGACGTTTATGCAGCGTGCTTTGAAACACGATCAGAAGAGACGCACCGCACCGTCTGGCACAATGGTGTAGTTTGCTTTGATATAGGACCGTGTGGCAACGTAAAAAAATACTAGTTTCCACAGTAGAATGAATGGAAAGTAACAGAAAGTGTGATTACATGTGATGAAAAAATACCTTTTGCGTGAGTTTGTGTCATCCGTATTTCTTTTCGGTTTGTTATTTGCATCTCTGAGTGCGCTTTTGCCTCAGAAAGTAGGGACGTATCGAGCTGACATATTTATGACGTACTAAGATCGGTGGTCGCTTGGCGTTGTTCATGTTTTAAGATTGGAAGTGAAGGCACTGAGGAGTTACGGACGTTTATGCAGCGTGCTTTGAAACACGATCAGAAGAGACGCACCGCACCGTCTGGCACAATGGTGTAGTTTGCTTTGATATAGGACCGTGTGGCAACGTAAAAAAATACTAGTTTCCACAGTAGAATGAATGGAAAGTAACAGAAAGTGTGATTACATGTGATGAAAAAATACCTTTTGCGTGAGTTTGTGTCATCCGTATTTCTTTTCGGTTTGTTATTTGATCTCTGAGTGCGCTTTTGACTCAGAAAGTAGGGGCGTATCGAGCTGACATATTTATGACGTACTAAGATCGGTGGTCGCTTGGCGTTGTTCATGTTTTAAGATTGGAATTGAAGGCACTGAGGAGTTACGGACGTTTATGCAGCGTGCTTTGAAACACGATCAGAAGAGACGCACCGCACCGTCTGGCACAATGGTGTAGTTTGCTTTGATATAGGACCGTGTGGCGACGTAAAAAAATACTAGTTTCCACAGTAGAATGAATGGAAAGTAACAGAAAGTGTTTAATTTGTGATTACATGTGATGAAAAAATACCTTTTGCGTGGGTTTGTGTAATCCGTATTTCTTTTCGGTTTGTTATTTGCATCTCTGAGTGCGCTTTTGACTCAGAAAGTAGGGGCGTATCGAGCTGACATATTTATGACGTACTAAGATCGGTGGTCGCTTGGCGTTGTTCATGTTTTAAGATTGGAATTGAAGGCACTGAGGAGTTACGGACGTTTATGCAGCGTGCTTTGAAACACGATCAGAAGAGACGCACCGCACCGTCTGGCACAATGGTGTAGTTTGCTTTGATATAGGACCGTGTGGCAACGTAAAAAAATACTAGTTTCCACAGTAGAATGAATGGAAAGTAACAGAAAGTGTGATTACATGTGATGAAAAAATACCTTTTGCGTGGGTTTGTGTAATCCGTATTTCTTTTCGGTTTGTTATTTGCATCTCTGAGTGCGCTTTTGACTCAGAAAGTAGGGGCGTATCGAGCTGACATATTTATGACGTACTAAGATCGGTGGTCGCTTGGCGTTGTTCATGTTTTTAGATTGGAAGTGAAGGCACTGAGGAGTTACGGACGTTTATGCAGCGTGCTTTGAAACACGATCAGAAGAGACGCACCGCACCGTCTGGCACAATGGTGTAGTTTGCTTTGATATAGGACCGTGTGGCAACGTAAAAAAATACTAGTTTCCACGGTAGAATGAATGGAAAGTAACAGAAAGTGTGATTACATGTGATGAAAAAATACCTTTTGCGTGGGTTTGTGTAATCCGTATTTCTTTTCGGTTTGTTATTTGCATCTCTGAGTGCGCTTTTGACTCAGAAAGTAGGGGCGTATCGAGCTGACATATTTATGACGTACTAAGATCGGTGGTCGCTTGGCGTTGTTCATGTTTTAAGATTGGAATTGAAGGCACTGAGGAGTTACGGACGTTTATGCAGCGTGCTTTGAAACACGATCAGAAGAGACGCACCGCACCGTCTGGCACAATGGTGTAGTTTGCTTTGATATAGGACCGTGTGACAACGTAAAAAAATACTAGTTTCCACAGTAGAATGAATGGAAAGTAACAGAAAGTGTGATTACATGTGATGAAAAAATACCTTTTGCGTGGGTTTGTGTAATCCGTATTTCTTTTCGGTTTGTTATTTGCATCTCTGAGTGCGCTTTTGACTCAGAAAGTAGGGGCGTATCGAGCTGACATATTTATGACGTACTAAGATCGGTGGTCGCTTGGCGTTGTTCATGTTTTAAGATTGGAATTGAAGGCACTGAGGAGTTACGGACGTTTATGCAGCGTGCTTTGAAACACGATCAGAAGAGACGCACCGCACCGTCTGGCACAATGGTGTAGTTTGCTTTGATATAGGACCGTGTGGCAACGTAAAAAAATACTAGTTTCCACAGTAGAATGAATGGAAAGTAACAGAAAGTGTGATTACATGTGATGAAAAAATACCTTTTGCGTGAGTTTGTGTCATCCGTATTTCTTTTCGGTTTGTTATTTGCATCTCTGAGTGCGCTTTTGACTCAGAAAGTAGGGGCGTATCGAGCTGACATATTTATGACGTACTAAGATCGGTGGTCGCTTGGCGTTGTTCATGTTTTAAGATTGGAAGTGAAGGCACTGAGGAGTTACGGACGTTTATGCAGCGTGCTTTGAAACACGATCAGAAGAGACGCACCGCACCGTCTGGCACAATGGTGTAGTTTGCTTTGATATAGGACCGTGTGGCAACGTAAAAAAATACTAGTTTCCACAGTAGAATGAATGGAAAGTAACAGAAAGTGTGATTACATGTGATGAAAAAATACCTTTTGCGTGAGTTTGTGTCATCCGTATTTCTTTTCGGTTTGTTATTTGCATCTCTGAGTGCGCTTTTGACTCAGAAAGTAGGGGCGTATCGAGCTGACATATTTATGACGTACTAAGATCGGTGGTCGCTTGGCGTTGTTCATGTTTTAAGATTGGAAGTGAAGGCACTGAGGAGTTACGGACGTTTATGCAGCGTGCTTTGAAACACGATCAGAAGAGACGCACCGCACCGTCTGGCACAATGGTGTAGTTTGCTTTGATATAGGACCGTGTGACAACGTAAAAAAATACTAGTTTCCACAGTAGAATGAATGGAAAGTAACAGAAAGTGTTTAATTTGTGATTACATGTGATGAAAAAATACCTTTTGCGTGGGTTTGTGTAATCCGTATTTCTTTTCTGTTTGTTATTTGCATCTCTGAGTACGCTTTTGACTCAGAAAGTAGGGGCGTATCGAGCTGACATATTTATGACGTACTAAGATCGGTGGTCGCTTGGCGTTGTTCATGTTTTAAGATTGGAAGTGAAGGCACTGAGGAGTTACGGACGTTTATGCAGCGTGCTTTGAAACACGATCAGAAGTGACGCACCGCACCGTCTGGCACAATGGTGTAGTTTGCTTTGATATAGGACCGTGTGGCAACGTAAAAAAATACTAGTTTCCACAGTAGAATGAATGGAAAGTAACAGAAAGTGTTTAATTTGTGATTACATGTGAAGAAAAAATACCTTTTGCGTGGGTTTGTGTAATCCGTATTTCTTTTCGGTTTGTTATTTGCATCTCTGAGTGCGCTTTTGACTCAGAAAGTAGGGGCGTATCGAGCTGACATATTTATGACGTACTAAGATCGGTGGTCGCTTGGCGTTGTTCATGTTTTAAGATTGGAAGTGAAGGCACTGAGGAGTTACGGACGTTTATGCAGCGTGCTTTGAAACACGATCAGAAGAGACGCACCGCACCGTCTGGCACAATGGTGTAGTTTGCTTTGATATAGGACCGTGTGACAACGTAAAAAAATACTAGTTTCCACAGTAGAATGAATGGAAAGTAACAGAAAGTGTTTAATTTGTGATTACATGTGATGAAAAAATACCTTTTGCGTGGGTTTGTGTAATCCGTATTTCTTTTCTGTTTGTTATTTGCATCTCTGAGTACGCTTTTGACTCAGAAAGTAGGGGCGTATCGAGCTGACATATTTATGACGTACTAAGATCGGTGGTCGCTTGGCGTTGTTCATGTTTTAAGATTGGAAGTGAAGGCACTGAGGAGTTACGGACGTTTATGCAGCGTGCTTTGAAACACGATCAGAAGTGACGCACCGCACCGTCTGGCACAATGGTGTAGTTTGCTTTGATATAGGACCGTGTGGCAACGTAAAAAAATACTAGTTTCCACAGTAGAATGAATGGAAAGTAACAGAAAGTGTTTAATTTGTGATTACATGTGAAGAAAAAATACCTTTTGCGTGGGTTTGTGTAATCCGTATTTCTTTTCGGTTTGTTATTTGCATCTCTGAGTGCGCTTTTGACTCAGAAAGTAGGGGCGTATCGAGCTGACATATTTATGACGTACTAAGATCGGTGGTCGCTTGGCGTTGTTCATGTTTTAAGATTGGAAGTGAAGGCACTGAGGAGTTACGGACGTTTATGCAGCGTGCTTTGAAACACGATCAGAAGAGACGCACCGCACCGTCTGGCACAATGGTGTAGTTTGCTTTGATATAGGACCGTGTGACAACGTAAAAAAATACTAGTTTCCACAGTAGAATGAATGGAAAGTAACAGAAAGTGTTTAATTTGTGATTACATGTGATGAAAAAATACCTTTTGCGTGGGTTTGTGTAATCCGTATTTCTTTTCTGTTTGTTATTTGCATCTCTGAGTACGCTTTTGACTCAGAAAGTAGGGGCGTATCGAGCTGACATATTTATGACGTACTAAGATCGGTGGTCGCTTGGCGTTGTTCATGTTTTAAGATTGGAAGTGAAGGCACTGAGGAGTTACGGACGTTTATGCAGCGTGCTTTGAAACACGATCAGAAGAGACGCACCGCACCGTCTGGCACAATGGTGTAGTTTGCTTTGATATAGGACCGTGTGGCAACGTAAAAAAATACTAGTTTCCACAGTAGAATGAATGGAAAGTAACAGAAAGTGTGATTACATGTGATGAAAAAATACCTTTTGCGTGAGTTTGTGTCATCCGTATTTCTTTTCGGTTTGTTATTTGCATCTCTGAGTGCGCTTTTGACTCAGAAAGTAGGGGCGTATCGAGCTGACATATTTATGACGTACTAAGATCGGTGGTCGCTTGGCGTTGTTCATGTTTTAAGATTGGAAGTGAAGGCACTGAGGAGTTACGGACGTTTATGCAGCGTGCTTTGAAACACGATCAGAAGAGACGCACCGCACCGTCTGGCACAATGGTGTAGTTTGCTTTGATATAGGACCGTGTGACAACGTAAAAAAATACTAGTTTCCACAGTAGAATGAATGGAAAGTAACAGAAAGTGTTTAATTTGTGATTACATGTGATGAAAAAATACCTTTTGCGTGGGTTTGTGTAATCCGTATTTCTTTTCTGTTTGTTATTTGCATCTCTGAGTACGCTTTTGACTCAGAAAGTAGGGGCGTATCGAGCTGACATATTTATGACGTACTAAGATCGGTGGTCGCTTGGCGTTGTTCATGTTTTAAGATTGGAAGTGAAGGCACTGAGGAGTTACGGACGTTTATGCAGCGTGCTTTGAAACACGATCAGAAGTGACGCACCGCACCGTCTGGCACAATGGTGTAGTTTGCTTTGATATAGGACCGTGTGGCAACGTAAAAAAATACTAGTTTCCACAGTAGAATGAATGGAAAGTAACAGAAAGTGTTTAATTTGTGATTACATGTGAAGAAAAAATACCTTTTGCGTGGGTTTGTGTAATCCGTATTTCTTTTCGGTTTGTTATTTGCATCTCTGAGTGCGCTTTTGACTCAGAAAGTAGGGGCGTATCGAGCTGACATATTTATGACGTACTAAGATCGGTGGTCGCTTGGCGTTGTTCATGTTTTAAGATTGGAAGTGAAGGCACTGAGGAGTTACGGACGTTTATGCAGCGTGCTTTGAAACACGATCAGAAGAGACGCACCGCACCGTCTGGCACAATGGTGTAGTTTGCTTTGATATAGGACCGTGTGGCAACGTAAAAAAATACTAGTTTCCACAGTAGAATGAATGGAAAGTAACAGAAAGTGTGATTACATGTGATGAAAAAATACCTTTTGCGTGAGTTTGTGTCATCCGTATTTCTTTTCGGTTTGTTATTTGCATCTCTGAGTGCGCTTTTGCCTCAGAAAGTAGGGGCGTATCGAGCTGACATATTTATGACGTACTAAGATCGGTGGTCGCTTGGCGTTGTTCATGTTTTAAGATTGGAATTGAAGGCACTGAGGAGTTACGGACGTTTATGCAGCGTGCTTTGAAACACGATCAGAAGAGACGCACCGCACCGTCTGGCACAATGGTGTAGTTTGCTTTGATATAGGACCGTGTGACAACGTAAAAAAATACTAGTTTCCACAGTAGAATGAATGGAAAGTAACAGAAAGTGTGATTACATGTGATGAAAAAATACCTTTTGCGTGGGTTTGTGTAATCCGTATTTCTTTTCGGTTTCTTATTTGCATCTCTGAGTGCGCTTTTGACTCAGAAAGTAGGGGCGTATCGAGCTGACATATTTATGACGTACTAAGATCGGTGGTCGCTTGGCGTTGTTCATGTTTTAAGATTGGAATTGAAGGCACTGAGGAGTTACGGACGTTTATGCAGCGTGCTTTGAAACACGATCAGAAGAGACGCACCGCACCGTCTGGCACAATGGTGTAGTTTGCTTTGATATAGGACCGTGTGGCAACGTAAAAAAATACTAGTTTCCACAGTAGAATGAATGGAAAGTAACAGAAAGTGTGATTACATGTGATGAAAAAATACCTTTTGCGTGAGTTTGTGTCATCCGTATTTCTTTTCGGTTTGTTATTTGCATCTCTGAGTGCGCTTTTGCCTCAGAAAGTAGGGGCGTATCGAGCTGACATATTTATGACGTACTAAGATCGGTGGTCGCTTGGCGTTGTTCATGTTTTAAGATTGGAAGTGAAGGCACTGAGGAGTTACGGACGTTTATGCAGCGTGCTTTGAAACACGATCAGAAGAGACGCACCGCACCGTCTGGCACAATGGTGTAGTTTGCTTTGATATAGGACCGTGTGGCAACGTAAAAAAATACTAGTTTCCACAGTAGAATGAATGGAAAGTAACAGAAAGTGTGATTACATGTGATGAAAAAATACCTTTTGCGTGGGTTTGTGTAATCCGTATTTCTTTTCGGTTTGTTATTTGCATCTCTGAGTGCGCTTTTGACTCAGAAAGTAGGGGCGTATCGAGCTGACATATTTATGACGTACTAAGATCGGTGGTCGCTTGGCGTTGTTCATGTTTTAAGATTGTAAGTGAAGGCACTGAGGAGTTACGGACGTTTATGCAGCGTGCTTTGAAACACGATCAGAAGAGACGCACCGCACCGTCTGGCACAATGGTGTAGTTTGCTTTGATATAGGACCGTGTGGCAACGTAAAAAAATACTAGTTTCCACAGTAGAATGAATGGAAAGTAACAGAAAGTGTGATTACATGTGATGAAAAAATACCTTTTGCGTGAGTTTGTGTCATCCGTATTTCTTTTCGGTTTGTTATTTGCATCTCTGAGTGCGCTTTTGACTCAGAAAGTAGGGGCGTATCGAGCTGACATATTTATGACGTACTAAGATCGGTGGTCGCTTGGCGTTGTTCATGTTTTAAGATTGGAAGTGAAGGCACTGAGGAGTTACGGACGTTTATGCAGCGTGCTTTGAAACACGATCAGAAGAGACGCACCGCACCGTCTGGCACAATGGTGTAGTTTGCTTTGATATAGGACCGTGTGGCAACGTAAAAAAATACTAGTTTCCACAGTAGAATGAATGGAAAGTAACAGAAAGTGTGATTACATGTGATGAAAAAATACCTTTTGCGTGGGTTTGTGTAATCCGTATTTCTTTTCGGTTTGTTATTTGCATCTCTGAGTGCGCTTTTGCCTCAGAATGTAGGGGCGTATCGAGCTGACATATTTATGACGTACTAAGATCGGTGGTCGCTTGGCGTTGTTCATGTTTTAAGATTGGAAGTGAAGGCACTGAGGAGTTACGGACGTTTATGCAGCGTGCTTTGAAACACGATCAGAAGTGACGCACCGCACCGTCTGGCACAATGGTGTAGTTTGCTTTGATATAGGACCGTGTGGCAACGTAAAAAAATACTAGTTTCCACAGTAGAATGAATGGAAAGTAACAGAAAGTGTGATTACATGTGATGAAAAAATACCTTTTGCGTGAGTTTGTGTCATCCGTATTTCTTTTCGGTTTGTTATTTGCATCTCTGAGTGCGCTTTTGACTCAGAAAGTAGGGGCGTATCGAGCTGACATATTTATGACGTACTAAGATCGGTGGTCGCTTGGCGTTGTTCATGTTTTAAGATTGGAAGTGAAGGCACTGAGGAGTTACGGACGTTTATGCAGCGTGCTTTGAAACACGATCAGAAGAGACGCACCGCACCGTCTGGCACAATGGTGTAGTTTGCTTTGATATAGGACCGTGTGGCAACGTAAAAAAATACTAGTTTCCACAGTAGAATGAATGGAAAGTAACAGAAAGTGTGATTACATGTGATGAAAAAATACCTTTTGCGTGAGTTTGTGTCATCCGTATTTCTTTTCGGTTTGTTATTTGCATCTCTGAGTGCGCTTTTGCCTCAGAAAGTAGGGGCGTATCGAGCTGACATATTTATGACGTACTAAGATCGGTGGTCGCTTGGCGTTGTTCATGTTTTAAGATTGGAAGTGAAGGCACTGAGGAGTTACGGACGTTTATGCAGCGTGCTTTGAAACACGATCAGAAGAGACGCACCGCACCGTCTGGCACAATGGTGTAGTTTGCTTTGATATAGGACCGTGTGGCAACGTAAAAAAATACTAGTTTCCACAGTAGAATGAATGGAAAGTAACAGAAAGTGTGATTACATGTGATGAAAAAATACCTTTTGCGTGAGTTTGTGTCATCCGTATTTCTTTTCGGTTTGTTATTTGCATCTCTGAGTGCGCTTTTGCCTCAGAAAGTAGGGGCGTATCGAGCTGACATATTTATGACGTACTAAGATCGGTGGTCGCTTGGCGTTGTTCATGTTTTAAGATTGGAAGTGAAGGCACTGAGGAGTTACGGACGTTTATGCAGCGTGCTTTGAAACACGATCAGAAGAGACGCACCGCACCGTCTGGCACAATGGTGTAGTTTGCTTTGATATAGGACCGTGTGGCAACGTAAAAAAATACTAGTTTCCACAGTAGAATGAATGGAAAGTAACAGAAAGTGTGATTACATGTGATGAAAAAATACCTTTTGCGTGGGTTTGTGTAATCCGTATTTCTTTTCGGTTTGTTATTTGCATCTCTGAGTGCGCTTTTGACTCAGAAAGTAGGGGCGTATCGAGCTGACATATTTATGACGTACTAAGATCGGTGGTCGCTTGGCGTTGTTCATGTTTTAAGATTGGAAGTGAAGGCACTGAGGAGTTACGGACGTTTATGCAGCGTGCTTTGAAACACGATCAGAAGAGACGCACCGCACCGTCTGGCACAATGGGGTAGTTTGCTTTGATATAGGACCGTGTGGCAACGTAAAAAAATACTAGTATCCACAGTAGAATGAATGGAAAGTAACAGAAAGTGTGATTACATGTGATGAAAAAATACCTTTTGCGTGAGTTTGTGTCATCCGTATTTCTTTTCGGTTTGTTATTTGCATCTCTGAGTGCGCTTTTGACTCAGAAAGTAGGGGCGTATCGAGCTGACATATTTATGACGTACTAAGATCGGTGGTCGCTTGGCGTTGTTCATGTTTTAAGATTGGAAGTGAAGGCACTGAGGAGTTACGGACGTTTATGCAGCGTGCTTTGAAACACGATCAGAAGAGACGCACCGCACCGTCTGGCACAATGGTGTAGTTTGCTTTGATATAGGACCGTGTGACAACGTAAAAAAATACTAGTTTCCACAGTAGAATGAATGGAAAGTAACAGAAAGTGTGATTACATGTGATGAAAAAATACCTTTTGCGTGGGTTTGTGTAATCCGTATTTCTTTTCGGTTTGTTATTTGCATCTCTGAGTGCGCTTTTGACTCAGAAAGTAGGGGCGTATCGAGCTGACATATTTATGACGTACTAAGATCGGTGGTCGCTTGGCGTTGTTCATGTTTTAAGATTGGAAGTGAAGGCACTGAGGAGTTACGGACGTTTATGCAGCGTGCTTTGAAACACGATCAGAAGAGACGCACCGCACCGTCTGGCACAATGGTGTAGTTTGCTTTGATATAGGACCGTGTGGCAACGTAAAAAAATACTAGTTTCCACAGTAGAATGAATGGAAAGTAACAGAAAGTGTGATTACATGTGATGAAAAAATACCTTTTGCGTGAGTTTGTGTCATCCGTATTTCTTTTCGGTTTGTTATTTGCATCTCTGAGTGCGCTTTTGCCTCAGAAAGTAGGGGCGTATCGAGCTGACATATTTATGACGTACTAAGATCGGTGGTCGCTTGGCGTTGTTCATGTTTTAAGATTGTAAGTGAAGGCACTGAGGAGTTACGGACGTTTATGCAGCGTGCTTTGAAACACGATCAGAAGAGACGCACCGCACCGTCTGGCACAATGGTGTAGTTTGCTTTGATATAGGACCGTGTGGCAACGTAAAAAAATACTAGTTTCCACAGTAGAATGAATGGAAAGTAACAGAAAGTGTGATTACATGTGATGAAAAAATACCTTTTGCGTGAGTTTGTGTCATCCGTATTTCTTTTCGGTTTGTTATTTGCATCTCTGAGTGCGCTTTTGACTCAGAAAGTAGGGGCGTATCGAGCTGACATATTTATGACGTACTAAGATCGGTGGTCGCTTGGCGTTGTTCATGTTTTAAGATTGTAAGTGAAGGCATTGAGGAGTTACGGACGTTTATGCAGCGTGCTTTGAAACACGATCAGAAGAGACGCACCGCACCGTCTGGCACAATGGTGTAGTTTGCTTTGATATAGGACCGTGTGGCAACGTAAAAAAATACTAGTTTCCACAGTAGAATGAATGGAAAGTAACAGAAAGTGTGATTACATGTGATGAAAAAATACCTTTTGCGTGAGTTTGTGTCATCCGTATTTCTTTTCGGTTTGTTATTTGCATCTCTGAGTGCGCTTTTGACTCAGAAAGTAGGGGCGTATCGAGCTGACATATTTATGACGTACTAAGATCGGTGGTCGCTTGGCGTTGTTCATGTTTTAAGATTGGAATTGAAGGCACTGAGGAGTTACGGACGTTTATGCAGCGTGCTTTGAAACACGATCAGAAGAGACGCACCGCACCGTCTGGCACAATGGTGTAGTTTGCTTTGATATAGGACCGTGTGGCAACGTAAAAAAATACTAGTTTCCACAGTAGAATGAATGGAAAGTAACAGAAAGTGTGATTACATGTGATGAAAAAATACCTTTTGCGTGAGTTTGTGTCATCCGTATTTCTTTTCGGTTTGTTATTTGCATCTCTGAGTGCGCTTTTGCCTCAGAAAGTAGGGGCGTATCGAGCTGACATATTTATGACGTACTAAGATCGGTGGTCGCTTGGCGTTGTTCATGTTTTAAGATTGGAAGTGAAGGCATTGAGGAGTTACGGACGTTTATGCAGCGTGCTTTGAAACACGATCAGAAGAGACGCACCGCACCGTCTGGCACAATGGTGTAGTTTGCTTTGATATAGGACCGTGTGGCAACGTAAAAAAATACTAGTTTCCACAGTAGAATGAATGGAAAGTAACAGAAAGTGTGATTACATGTGATGAAAAAATACCTTTTGCGTGAGTTTGTGTCATCCGTATTTCTTTTCGGTTTGTTATTTGCATCTCTGAGTGCGCTTTTGACTCAGAAAGTAGGGGCGTATCGAGCTGACATATTTATGACGTACTAAGATCGGTGGTCGCTTGGCGTTGTTCATGTTTTAAGATTGGAATTGAAGGCACTGAGGAGTTACGGACGTTTATGCAGCGTGCTTTGAAACACGATCAGAAGAGACGCACCGCACCGTCTGGCACAATGGTGTAGTTTGCTTTGATATAGGACCGTGTGGCAACGTAAAAAAATACTAGTTTCCACAGTAGAATGAATGGAAAGTAACAGAAAGTGTGATTACATGTGATGAAAAAATACCTTTTGCGTGAGTTTGTGTCATCCGTATTTCTTTTCGGTTTGTTATTTGCATCTCTGAGTGCGCTTTTGCCTCAGAAAGTAGGGGCGTATCGAGCTGACATATTTATGACGTACTAAGATCGGTGGTCGCTTGGCGTTGTTCATGTTTTAAGATTGGAAGTGAAGGCATTGAGGAGTTACGGACGTTTATGCAGCGTGCTTTGAAACACGATCAGAAGAGACGCACCGCACCGTCTGGCACAATGGTGTAGTTTGCTTTGATATAGGACCGTGTGGCAACGTAAAAAAATACTAGTTTCCACAGTAGAATGAATGGAAAGTAACAGAAAGTGTGATTACATGTGATGAAAAAATACCTTTTGCGTGAGTTTGTGTCATCCGTATTTCTTTTCGGTTTGTTATTTGCATCTCTGAGTGCGCTTTTGCCTCAGAAAGTAGGGGCGTATCGAGCTGACATATTTATGACGTACTAAGATCGGTGGTCGCTTGGCGTTGTTCATGTTTTAAGATTGGAAGTGAAGGCATTGAGGAGTTACGGACGTTTATGCAGCGTGCTTTGAAACACGATCAGAAGAGACGCACCGCACCGTCTGGCACAATGGTGTAGTTTGCTTTGATATAGGACCGTGTGGCAACGTAAAAAAATACTAGTTTCCACAGTAGAATGAATGGAAAGTAACAGAAAGTGTGATTACATGTGATGAAAAAATACCTTTTGCGTGAGTTTGTGTCATCCGTATTTCTTTTCGGTTTGTTATTTGCATCTCTGAGTGCGCTTTTGCCTCAGAAAGTAGGGGCGTATCGAGCTGACATATTTATGACGTACTAAGATCGGTGGTCGCTTGGCGTTGTTCATGTTTTAAGATTGTAAGTGAAGGCATTGAGGAGTTACGGACGTTTATGCAGCGTGCTTTGAAACACGATCAGAAGAGACGCACCGCGTCGTCTGGCCCAATGGTGTAGTTTGCTTTGATATAGGACCGTGTGGCAACGTAAAAAAATACTAGTTTCCACAGTAGAATGAATGGAAAGTAACAGAAAGTGTGATTACATGTGATGAAAAAATACCTTTTGCGTGAGTTTGTGTCATCCGTATTTCTTTTCGGTTTGTTATTTGCATCTCTGAGTGCGCTTTTGACTCAGAAAGTAGGGGCGTATCGAGCTGACATTTGTATGACGTACTAAGATCGGTGGTCGCTTGGCGTTGTTCATGTTTTAAGATTGGAAGTGAAGGCACTGAGGAGTTACGGACGTTTATGCAGCGTGCTTTGAAACACGATCAGAAGAGACGCACCGCACCGTCTGGCACAATGGTGTAGTTTGCTTTGATATAGGACCGTGTGGCAACGTAAAAAAATACTAGTTTCCACAGTAGAATGAATGGAAAGTAACAGAAAGTGTGATTACATGTGATGAAAAAATACCTTTTGCGTGAGTTTGTGTCATCCGTATTTCTTTTCGGTTTGTTATTTGCATCTCTGAGTGCGCTTTTGACTCAGAAAGTAGGGGCGTATCGAGCTGACATATTTATGACGTACTAAGATCGGTGGTCGCTTGGCGTTGTTCATGTTTTAAGATTGGAAGTGAAGGCACTGAGGAGTTACGGACGTTTATGCAGCGTGCTTTGAAACACGATCAGAAGAGACGCACCGCACCGTCTGGCACAATGGTGTAGTTTGCTTTGATATAGGACCGTGTGGCAACGTAAAAAAATACTAGTTTCCACAGTAGAATGAATGGAAAGTAACAGAAAGTGTGATTACATGTGATGAAAAAATACCTTTTGCGTGAGTTTGTGTCATCCGTATTTCTTTTCGGTTTGTTATTTGCATCTCTGAGTGCGCTTTTGACTCAGAAAGTAGGGGCGTATCGAGCTGACATATTTATGACGTACTAAGATCGGTGGTCGCTTGGCGTTGTTCATGTTTTAAGATTGTAAGTGAAGGCATTGAGGAGTTACGGACGTTTATGCAGCGTGCTTTGAAACACGATCAGAAGAGACGCACCGCACCGTCTGGCACAATGGTGTAGTTTGCTTTGATATAGGACCGTGTGGCAACGTAAAAAAATACTAGTTTCCACAGTAGAATGAATGGAAAGTAACAGAATGTGTGATTACATGTGATGAAAAAATACCTTTTGCGTGAGTTTGTGTCATCCGTATTTCTTTTCGGTTTGTTATTTGCATCTCTGAGTGCGCTTTTGACTCAGAAAGTAGGGGCGTATCGAGCTGACATATTTATGACGTACTAAGATCGGTGGTCGCTTGGCGTTGTTCATGTTTTAAGATTGGAAGTGAAGGCACTGAGGAGTTACGGACGTTTATGCAGCGTGCTTTGAAACACGATCAGAAGAGACGCACCGCACCGTCTGGCACAATGGTGTAGTTTGCTTTGATATAGGACCGTGTGGCAACGTAAAAAAATACTAGTTTCCACAGTAGAATGAATGGAAAGTAACAGAAAGTGTGATTACATGTGATGAAAAAATACCTTTTGCGTGAGTTTGTGTCATCCGTATTTCTTTTCGGTTTGTTATTTGCATCTCTGAGTGCGCTTTTGACTCAGAAAGTAGGGGCGTATCGAGCTGACATATTTATGACGTACTAAGATCGGTGGTCGCTTGGCGTTGTTCATGTTTTAAGATTGTAAGTGAAGGCATTGAGGAGTTACGGACGTTTATGCAGCGTGCTTTGAAACACGATCAGAAGAGACGCACCGCACCGTCTGGCACAATGG
This sequence comes from Schistocerca nitens, assembly GCF_023898315.1. NCBI lineage: Eukaryota > Metazoa > Arthropoda > Insecta > Orthoptera > Acrididae > Schistocerca > Schistocerca nitens. Next base: position 177,827,184 of record NC_064625.1, on the reverse strand, counting down.
TGTAGTTTGCTTTGATATAGGACCGTGTGGCAACGTAAAAAAATACTAGTTTCCACAGTAGAATGAATGGAAAGTAACAGAAAGTGTGATTACATGTGATGAAAAAATACCTTTTGCGTGAGTTTGTGTCATCCGTATTTCTTTTCGGTTTGTTATTTGCATCTCTGAGTGCGCTTTTGACTCAGAAAGTAGGGGCGTATCGAGCTGACATATTTATGACGTACTAAGATCGGTGGTCGCTTGGCGTTGTTCATGTTTTAAGATTGTAAGTGAAGGCATTGAGGAGTTACGGACGTTTATGCAGCGTGCTTTGAAACACGATCAGAAGAGACGCACCGCACCGTCTGGCACAATGGTGTAGTTTGCTTTGATATAGGACCGTGTGGCAACGTAAAAAAATACTAGTTTCCACAGTAGAATGAATGGAAAGTAACAGAAAGTGTGATTACATGTGATGAAAAAATACCTTTTGCGTGAGTTTGTGTCATCCGTATTTCTTTTCGGTTTGTTATTTGCATCTCTGAGTGCGCTTTTGACTCAGAAAGTAGGGGCGTATCGAGCTGACATATTTATGACGTACTAACATCGGTGGTCGCTTGGCGTTGTTCATGTTTTAAGATTGGAAGTGAAGGCACTGAGGAGTTACGGACGTTTATGCAGCGTGCTTTGAAACACGATCAGAAGAGACGCACCGCACCGTCTGGCACAATGGTGTGGTTTGCTTTGATATAGGACCGTGTGGCAACGTAAAAAAATACTAGTTTCCACAGTAGAATGAATGGAAAGTAACAGAAAGTGTGATTACATGTGATGAAAAAATACCTTTTGCGTGAGTTTGTGTCATCCGTATTTCTTTTCGGTTTGTTATTTGCATCTCTGAGTACGCTTTTGACTCAGAAAGTAGGGGCGTATCGAGCTGACATTTGTATGACGTACTAAGATCGGTGGTCGCTTGGCGTTGTTCATGTTTTAAGATTGGAAGTGAAGGCACTGAGGAGTTACGGACGTTTATGCAGCGTGCTTTGAAACACGATCAGAAGAGACGCACCGCACCGTCTGGCACAATGGTGTGGTTTGCTTTGATATAGGACCGTGTGGCAACGTAAAAAAATACTAGTTTCCACAGTAGAATGAATGGAAAGTAACAGAAAGTGTGATTACATGTGATGAAAAAATACCTTTTGCGTGAGTTTGTGTCATCCGTATTTCTTTTCGGTTTGTTATTTGCATCTCTGAGTGCGCTTTTGCCTCAGAAAGTAGGGGCGTATCGAGCTGACATATTTATGACGTACTAAGATCGGTGGTCGCTTGGCGTTGTTCATGTTTTAAGATTGGAAGTGAAGGCACTGAGGAGTTACGGACGTTTATGCAGCGTGCTTTGAAACACGATCAGAAGAGACGCACCGCACCGTCTGGCACAATGGTGTGGTTTGCTTTGATATAGGACCGTGTGGCAACGTAAAAAAATACTAGTTTCCACAGTAGAATGAATGGAAAGTAACAGAAAGTGTGATTACATGTGATGAAAAAATACCTTTTGCGTGAGTTTTAGTCATCCGTATTTCTTTTCGGTTTGTTATTTGCATCTCTGAGTACGCTTTTGACTCAGAAAGTAGGGGCGTATCGAGCTGACATTTGTATGACGTACTAAGATCGGTGGTCGCTTGGCGTTGTTCATGTTTTAAGATTGGAAGTGAAGGCACTGAGGAGTTACGGACGTTTATGCAGCGTGCTTTGAAACACGATCAGAAGAGACGCACCGCACCGTCTGGCACAATGGTGTAGTTTGCTTTGATATAGGACCGTGTGGCAACGTAAAAAAATACTAGTTTCCACAGTAGAATGAATGGAAAGTAACAGAAAGTGTGATTACATGTGATGAAAAAATACCTTTTGCGTGAGTTTGTGTCATCCGTATTTCTTTTCGGTTTGTTATTTGCATCTCTGAGTGCGCTTTTGACTCAGAAAGTAGGGGCGTATCGAGCTGACATATTTATGACGTACTAAGATCGGTGGTCGCTTGGCGTTGTTCATGTTTTAAGATTGGAAGTGAAGGCACTGAGGAGTTACGGACGTTTATGCAGCGTGCTTTGAAACACGATCAGAAGAGACGCACCGCACCGTCTGGCACAATGGTGTAGTTTGCTTTGATATAGGACCGTGTGGCAACGTAAAAAAATACTAGTTTCCACAGTAGAATGAATGGAAAGTAACAGAAAGTGTGATTACATGTGATGAAAAAATACCTTTTGCGTGAGTTTGTGTCATCCGTATTTCTTTTCGGTTTGTTATTTGCATCTCTGAGTGCGCTTTTGCCTCAGAAAGTAGGGGCGTATCGAGCTGACATATTTATGACGTACTAAGATCGGTGGTCGCTTGGCGTTGTTCATGTTTTAAGATTGGAAGTGAAGGCACTGAGGAGTTACGGACGTTTATGCAGCGTGCTTTGAAACACGATCAGAAGAGACGCACCGCACCGTCTGGCACAATGGTGTAGTTTGCTTTGATATAGGACCGTGTGGCAACGTAAAAAAATACTAGTTTCCACAGTAGAATGAATGGAAAGTAACAGAAAGTGTGATTACATGTGATGAAAAAATACCTTTTGCGTGAGTTTGTGTCATCCGTATTTCTTTTCGGTTTGTTATTTGCATCTCTGAGTGCGCTTTTGACTCAGAAAGTAGGGGCGTATCGAGCTGACATATTTATGACGTACTAAGATCGGTGGTCGCTTGGCGTTGTTCATGTTTTAAGATTGGAAGTGAAGGCACTGAGGAGTTACGGACGTTTATGCAGCGTGCTTTGAAACACGATCAGAAGAGACGCACCGCACCGTCTGGCACAATGGTGTAGTTTGCTTTGATATAGGACCGTGTGGCAACGTAAAAAAATACTAGTTTCCACAGTAGAATGAATGGAAAGTAACAGAAAGTGTGATTACATGTGATGAAAAAATACCTTTTGCGTGAGTTTGTGTCATCCGTATTTCTTTTCGGTTTGTTATTTGCATCTCTGAGTGCGCTTTTGACTCAGAAAGTAGGGGCGTATCGAGCTGACATATTTATGACGTACTAAGATCGGTGGTCGCTTGGCGTTGTTCATGTTTTAAGATTGGAAGTGAAGGCACTGAGGAGTTACGGACGTTTATGCAGCGTGCTTTGAAACACGATCAGAAGAGACGCACCGCACCGTCTGGCACAATGGTGTAGTTTGCTTTGATATAGGACCGTGTGACAACGTAAAAAAATACTAGTTTCCACAGTAGAATGAATGGAAAGTAACAGAAAGTGTGATTACATGTGATGAAAAAATACCTTTTGCGTGAGTTTGTGTCATCCGTATTTCTTTTCGGTTTGTTATTTGCATCTCTGAGTGCGCTTTTGACTCAGAAAGTAGGGGCGTATCGAGCTGACATATTTATGACGTACTAAGATCGGTGGTCGCTTGGCGTTGTTCATGTTTTAAGATTGGAAGTGAAGGCACTGAGGAGTTACGGACGTTTATGCAGCGTGCTTTGAAACACGATCAGAAGAGACGCACCGCACCGTCTGGCACAATGGTGTAGTTTGCTTTGATATAGGACCGTGTGACAACGTAAAAAAATACTAGTTTCCACAGTAGAATGAATGGAAAGTAACAGAAAGTGTGATTACATGTGATGAAAAAATACCTTTTGCGTGAGTTTGTGTCATCCGTATTTCTTTTCGGTTTGTTATTTGCATCTCTGAGTGCGCTTTTGACTCAGAAAGTAGGGGCGTATCGAGCTGACATATTTATGACGTACTAAGATCGGTGGTCGCTTGGCGTTGTTCATGTTTTAAGATTGGAAGTGAAGGCACTGAGGAGTTACGGACGTTTATGCAGCGTGCTTTGAAACACGATCAGAAGAGACGCACCGCACCGTCTGGCACAATGGTGTAGTTTGCTTTGATATAGGACCGTGTGACAACGTAAAAAAATACTAGTTTCCACAGTAGAATGAATGGAAAGTAACAGAAAGTGTGATTACATGTGATGAAAAAATACCTTTTGCGTGAGTTTGTGTCATCCGTATTTCTTTTCGGTTTGTTATTTGCATCTCTGAGTGCGCTTTTGCCTCAGAAAGTAGGGGCGTATCGAGCTGACATATTTATGACGTACTAAGATCGGTGGTCGCTTGGCGTTGTTCATGTTTTAAGATTGTAAGTGAAGGCATTGAGGAGTTACGGACGTTTATGCAGCGTGCTTTGAAACACGATCAGAAGAGACGCACCGCGTCGTCTGGCCCAATGGTGTAGTTTGCTTTGATATAGGACCGTGTGGCAACGTAAAAAAATACTAGTTTCCACAGTAGAATGAATGGAAAGTAACAGAAAGTGTGATTACATGTGATGAAAAAATACCTTTTGCGTGAGTTTGTGTCATCCGTATTTCTTTTCGGTTTGTTATTTGCATCTCTGAGTGCGCTTTTGACTCAGAAAGTAGGGGCGTATCGAGCTGACATATTTATGACGTACTAAGATCGGTGGTCGCTTGGCGTTGTTCATGTTTTAAGATTGGAAGTGAAGGCACTGAGGAGTTACGGACGTTTATGCAGCGTGCTTTGAAACACGATCAGAAGAGACGCACCGCACCGTCTGGCACAATGGTGTGGTTTGCTTTGATATAGGACCGTGTGGCAACGTAAAAAAATACTAGTTTCCACAGTAGAATGAATGGAAAGTAACAGAAAGTGTGATTACATGTGATGAAAAAATACCTTTTGCGTGAGTTTGTGTCATCCGTATTTCTTTTCGGTTTGTTATTTGCATCTCTGAGTGCGCTTTTGCCTCAGAAAGTAGGGGCGTATCGAGCTGACATATTTATGACGTACTAAGATCGGTGGTCGCTTGGCGTTGTTCATGTTTTAAGATTGGAAGTGAAGGCACTGAGGAGTTACGGACGTTTATGCAGCGTGCTTTGAAACACGATCAGAAGAGACGCACCGCACCGTCTGGCACAATGGTGTGGTTTGCTTTGATATAGGACCGTGTGGCAACGTAAAAAAATACTAGTTTCCACAGTAGAATGAATGGAAAGTAACAGAAAGTGTGATTACATGTGATGAAAAAATACCTTTTGCGTGAGTTTGTGTCATCCGTATTTCTTTTCGGTTTGTTATTTGCATCTCTGAGTGCGCTTTTGCCTCAGAAAGTAGGGGCGTATCGAGCTGACATATTTATGACGTACTAAGATCGGTGGTCGCTTGGCGTTGTTCATGTTTTAAGATTGTAAGTGAAGGCATTGAGGAGTTACGGACGTTTATGCAGCGTGCTTTGAAACACGATCAGAAGAGACGCACCGCACCGTCTGGCACAATGGTGTAGTTTGCTTTGATATAGGACCGTGTGGCAACGTAAAAAAATACTAGTTTCCACAGTAGAATGAATGGAAAGTAACAGAAAGTGTGATTACATGTGATGAAAAAATACCTTTTGCGTGAGTTTGTGTCATCCGTATTTCTTTTCGGTTTGTTATTTGCATCTCTGAGTGCGCTTTTGACTCAGAAAGTAGGGGCGTATCGAGCTGACATATTTATGACGTACTAAGATCGGTGGTCGCTTGGCGTTGTTCATGTTTTAAGATTGGAAGTGAAGGCACTGAGGAGTTACGGACGTTTATGCAGCGTGCTTTGAAACACGATCAGAAGAGACGCACCGCACCGTCTGGCACAATGGTGTGGTTTGCTTTGATATAGGACCGTGTGGCAACGTAAAAAAATACTAGTTTCCACAGTAGAATGAATGGAAAGTAACAGAAAGTGTGATTACATGTGATGAAAAAATACCTTTTGCGTGAGTTTGTGTCATCCGTATTTCTTTTCGGTTTGTTATTTGCATCTCTGAGTGCGCTTTTGCCTCAGAAAGTAGGGGCGTATCGAGCTGACATATTTATGACGTACTAAGATCGGTGGTCGCTTGGCGTTGTTCATGTTTTAAGATTGGAAGTGAAGGCACTGAGGAGTTACGGACGTTTATGCAGCGTGCTTTGAAACACGATCAGAAGAGACGCACCGCACCGTCTGGCACAATGGTGTGGTTTGCTTTGATATAGGACCGTGTGGCAACGTAAAAAAATACTAGTTTCCACAGTAGAATGAATGGAAAGTAACAGAAAGTGTGATTACATGTGATGAAAAAATACCTTTTGCGTGAGTTTGTGTCATCCGTATTTCTTTTCGGTTTGTTATTTGCATCTCTGAGTACGCTTTTGACTCAGAAAGTAGGGGCGTATCGAGCTGACATTTGTATGACGTACTAAGATCGGTGGTCGCTTGGCGTTGTTCATGTTTTAAGATTGGAAGTGAAGGCACTGAGGAGTTACGGACGTTTATGCAGCGTGCTTTGAAACACGATCAGAAGAGACGCACCGCACCGTCTGGCACAATGGTGTAGTTTGCTTTGATATAGGACCGTGTGGCAACGTAAAAAAATACTAGTTTCCACAGTAGAATGAATGGAAAGTAACAGAAAGTGTGATTACATGTGATGAAAAAATACCTTTTGCGTGAGTTTGTGTCATCCGTATTTCTTTTCGGTTTGTTATTTGCATCTCTGAGTGCGCTTTTGCCTCAGAAAGTAGGGGCGTATCGAGCTGACATATTTATGACGTACTAAGATCGGTGGTCGCTTGGCGTTGTTCATGTTTTAAGATTGGAAGTGAAGGCACTGAGGAGTTACGGACGTTTATGCAGCGTGCTTTGAAACACGATCAGAAGAGACGCACCGCACCGTCTGGCACAATGGTGTAGTTTGCTTTGATATAGGACCGTGTGGCAACGTAAAAAAATACTAGTTTCCACAGTAGAATGAATGGAAAGTAACAGAAAGTGTGATTACATGTGATGAAAAAATACCTTTTGCGTGAGTTTGTGTCATCCGTATTTCTTTTCGGTTTGTTATTTGCATCTCTGAGTGCGCTTTTGCCTCAGAAAGTAGGGGCGTATCGAGCTGACATATTTATGACGTACTAAGATCGGTGGTCGCTTGGCGTTGTTCATGTTTTAAGATTGGAATTGAAGGCACTGAGGAGTTACGGACGTTTATGCAGCGTGCTTTGAAACACGATCAGAAGAGACGCACCGCACCGTCTGGCACAATGGTGTAGTTTGCTTTGATATAGGACCGTGTGGCAACGTAAAAAAATACTAGTTTCCACAGTAGAATGAATGGAAAGTAACAGAAAGTGTGATTACATGTGATGAAAAAATACCTTTTGCGTGAGTTTGTGTCATCCGTATTTCTTTTCGGTTTGTTATTTGCATCTCTGAGTGCGCTTTTGCCTCAGAAAGTAGGGGCGTATCGAGCTGACATATTTATGACGTACTAAGATCGGTGGTCGCTTGGCGTTGTTCATGTTTTAAGATTGGAAGTGAAGGCACTGAGGAGTTACGGACGTTTATGCAGCGTGCTTTGAAACACGATCAGAAGAGACGCACCGCACCGTCTGGCACAATGGTGTAGTTTGCTTTGATATAGGACCGTGTGGCAACGTAAAAAAATACTAGTTTCCACAGTAGAATGAATGGAAAGTAACAGAAAGTGTGATTACATGTGATGAAAAAATACCTTTTGCGTGAGTTTGTGTCATCCGTATTTCTTTTCGGTTTGTTATTTGCATCTCTGAGTGCGCTTTTGCCTCAGAAAGTAGGGGCGTATCGAGCTGACATATTTATGACGTACTAAGATCGGTGGTCGCTTGGCGTTGTTCATGTTTTAAGATTGGAATTGAAGGCACTGAGGAGTTACGGACGTTTATGCAGCGTGCTTTGAAACACGATCAGAAGAGACGCACCGCACCGTCTGGCACAATGGTGTAGTTTGCTTTGATATAGGACCGTGTGGCAACGTAAAAAAATACTAGTTTCCACAGTAGAATGAATGGAAAGTAACAGAAAGTGTGATTACATGTGATGAAAAAATACCTTTTGCGTGAGTTTGTGTCATCCGTATTTCTTTTCGGTTTGTTATTTGCATCTCTGAGTGCGCTTTTGCCTCAGAAAGTAGGGGCGTATCGAGCTGACATATTTATGACGTACTAAGATCGGTGGTCGCTTGGCGTTGTTCATGTTTTAAGATTGGAAGTGAAGGCACTGAGGAGTTACGGACGTTTATGCAGCGTGCTTTGAAACACGATCAGAAGAGACGCACCGCACCGTCTGGCACAATGGTGTAGTTTGCTTTGATATAGGACCGTGTGGCAACGTAAAAAAATACTAGTTTCCACAGTAGAATGAATGGAAAGTAACAGAAAGTGTGATTACATGTGATGAAAAAATACCTTTTGCGTGAGTTTGTGTCATCCGTATTTCTTTTCGGTTTGTTATTTGCATCTCTGAGTGCGCTTTTGCCTCAGAAAGTAGGGGCGTATCGAGCTGACATATTTATGACGTACTAAGATCGGTGGTCGCTTGGCGTTGTTCATGTTTTAAGATTGGAATTGAAGGCACTGAGGAGTTACGGACGTTTATGCAGCGTGCTTTGAAACACGATCAGAAGAGACGCACCGCACCGTCTGGCACAATGGTGTAGTTTGCTTTGATATAGGACCGTGTGGCAACGTAAAAAAATACTAGTTTCCACAGTAGAATGAATGGAAAGTAACAGAAAGTGTGATTACATGTGATGAAAAAATACCTTTTGCGTGAGTTTGTGTCATCCGTATTTCTTTTCGGTTTGTTATTTGCATCTCTGAGTACGCTTTTGACTCAGAAAGTAGGGGCGTATCGAGCTGACATATTTATGACGTACTAAGATCGGTGGTCGCTTGGCGTTGTTCATGTTTTAAGATTGGAAGTGAAGGCACTGAGGAGTTACGGACGTTTATGCAGCGTGCTTTGAAACACGATCAGAAGAGACGCACCGCACCGTCTGGCACAATGGTGTAGTTTGCTTTGATATAGGACCGTGTGGCAACGTAAAAAAATACTAGTTTCCACAGTAGAATGAATGGAAAGTAACAGAAAGTGTGATTACATGTGATGAAAAAATACCTTTTGCGTGAGTTTGTGTCATCCGTATTTCTTTTCGGTTTGTTATTTGCATCTCTGAGTGCGCTTTTGCCTCAGAAAGTAGGGGCGTATCGAGCTGACATATTTATGACGTACTAAGATCGGTGGTCGCTTGGCGTTGTTCATGTTTTAAGATTGGAATTGAAGGCACTGAGGAGTTACGGACGTTTATGCAGCGTGCTTTGAAACACGATCAGAAGAGACGCACCGCACCGTCTGGCACAATGGTGTAGTTTGCTTTGATATAGGACCGTGTGGCAACGTAAAAAAATACTAGTTTCCACAGTAGAATGAATGGAAAGTAACAGAAAGTGTGATTACATGTGATGAAAAAATACCTTTTGCGTGAGTTTGTGTCATCCGTATTTCTTTTCGGTTTGTTATTTGCATCTCTGAGTGCGCTTTTGCCTCAGAAAGTAGGGGCGTATCGAGCTGACATATTTATGACGTACTAAGATCGGTGGTCGCTTGGCGTTGTTCATGTTTTAAGATTAGAATTGAAGGCACTGAGGAGTTACGGACGTTTATGCAGCGTGCTTTGAAACACGATCAGAAGAGACGCACCGCACCGTCTGGCACAATGGTGTAGTTTGCTTTGATATAGGACCGTGTGGCAACGTAAAAAAATACTAGTTTCCACAGTAGAATGAATGGAAAGTAACAGAAAGTGTGATTACATGTGATGAAAAAATACCTTTTGCGTGAGTTTGTGTCATCCGTATTTCTTTTCGGTTTGTTATTTGCATCTCTGAGTGCGCTTTTGCCTCAGAAAGTAGGGGCGTATCGAGCTGACATATTTATGACGTGCTAAGATCGGTGGTCGCTTGGCGTTGTTCATGTTTTAAGATTGGAAGTGAAGGCACTGAGGAGTTACGGACGTTTATGCAGCGTGCTTTGAAACACGATCAGAAGAGACGCACCGCACCGTCTGGCACAATGGTGTAGTTTGCTTTGATATAGGACCGTGTGGCAACGTAAAAAAATACTAGTTTCCACAGTAGAATGAATGGAAAGTAACAGAAAGTGTGATTACATGTGATGAAAAAATACCTTTTGCGTGAGTTTGTGTCATCCGTATTTCTTTTCGGTTTGTTATTTGCATCTCTGAGTACGCTTTTGACTCAGAAAGTAGGGGCGTATCGAGCTGACATTTGTATGACGTACTAAGTCCGGTGGTCGCTTGGCGTTGTTCATGTTTTAAGATTGGAATTGAAGGCACTGAGGAGTTACGGACGTTTATGCAGCGTGCTTTGAAACACGATCAGAAGAGACGCACCGCACCGTCTGGCACAATGGTGTAGTTTGCTTTGATATAGGACCGTGTGGCAACGTAAAAAAATACTAGTTTCCACAGTAGAATGAATGGAAAGTAACAGAAAGTGTGATTACATGTGATGAAAAAATACCTTTTGCGTGAGTTTGTGTCATCCGTATTTCTTTTCGGTTTGTTATTTGCATCTCTGAGTGCGCTTTTGACTCAGAAAGTAGGGGCGTATCGAGCTGACATATTTATGACGTACTAAGATCGGTGGTCGCTTGGCGTTGTTCATGTTTTAAGATTGGAAGTGAAGGCACTGAGGAGTTACGGACGTTTATGCAGCGTGCTTTGAAACACGATCAGAAGAGACGCACCGCACCGTCTGGCACAATGGTGTAGTTTGCTTTGATATAGGACCGTGTGGCAACGTAAAAAAATACTAGTTTCCACAGTAGAATGAATGGAAAGTAACAGAAAGTGTGATTACATGTGATGAAAAAATACCTTTTGCGTGAGTTTGTGTCATCCGTATTTCTTTTCGGTTTGTTATTTGCATCTCTGAGTACGCTTTTGACTCAGAAAGTAGGGGCGTATCGAGCTGACATATTTATGACGTACTAAGATCGGTGGTCGCTTGGCGTTGTTCATGTTTTAAGATTGGAGGTGAAGGCACTGAGGAGTTACGGACGTTTATGCAGCGTGCTTTGAAACACGATCAGAAGAGACGCACCGCACCGTCTGGCACAATGGTGTAGTTTGCTTTGATATAGGACCGTGTGGCAACGTAAAAAAATACGTTTCCACAGTAGAATGAATGGAAAGTAACAGAAAGTGTGATTACATGTGATGAAAAAATACCTTTTGCGTGAGTTTGTGTCATCCGTATTTCTTTTCGGTTTGTTATTTGCATCTCTGAGTACGCTTTTGACTCAGAAAGTAGGGGCGTATCGAGCTGACATATTTATGACGTACTAAGATCGGTGGTCGCTTGGCGTTGTTCATGTTTTAAGATTGTAAGTGAAGGCATTGAGGAGTTACGGACGTTTATGCAGCGTGCTTTGAAACACGATCAGAAGAGACGCACCGCACCGTCTGGCACAATGGTGTAGTTTGCTTTGATATAGGACCGTGTGGCAACGTAAAAAAATACTAGTTTCCACAGTAGAATGAATGGAATGTAACAGAAAGTGTGATTACATGTGATGAAAAAATACCTTTTGCGTGAGTTTGTGTCATCCGTATTTCTTTTCGGTTTGTTATTTGCATCTCTGAGTGCGCTTTTGCCTCAGAAAGTAGGGGCGTATCGAGCTGACATATTTATGACGTACTAAGATCGGTGGTCGCTTGGCGTTGTTCATGTTTTAAGATTGGAAGTGAAGGCACTGAGGAGTTACGGACGTTTATGCAGCGTGCTTTGAAACACGATCAGAAGAGACGCACCGCACCGTCTGGCACAATGGTGTAGTTTGCTTTGATATAGGACCGTGTGGCAACGTAAAAAAATACTAGTTTCCACAGTAGAATGAATGGAAAGTAACAGAAAGTGTGATTACATGTGATGAAAAAATACCTTTTGCGTGAGTTTGTGTCATCCGTATTTCTTTTCGGTTTGTTATTTGCATCTCTGAGTACGCTTTTGACTCAGAAAGTAGGGGCGTATCGAGCTGACATTTGTATGACGTACTAAGATCGGTGGTCGCTTGGCGTTGTTCATGTTTTAAGATTGGAATTGAAGGCACTGAGGAGTTACGGACGTTTATGCAGCGTGCTTTGAAACACGATCAGAAGAGACGCACCGCACCGTCTGGCACAATGGTGTAGTTTGCTTTGATATAGGACCGTGTGGCAACGTAAAAAAATACTAGTTTCCACAGTAGAATGAATGGAAAGTAACAGAAAGTGTGATTACATGTGATGAAAAAATACCTTTTGCGTGAGTTTGTGTCATCCGTATTTCTTTTCGGTTTGTTATTTGCATCTCTGAGTGCGCTTTTGACTCAGAAAGTAGGGGCGTATCGAGCTGACATATTTATGACGTACTAAGATCGGTGGTCGCTTGGCGTTGTTCATGTTTTAAGATTGGAAGTGAAGGCACTGAGGAGTTACGGACGTTTATGCAGCGTGCTTTGAAACACGATCAGAAGAGACGCACCGCACCGTCTGGCACAATGGTGTAGTTTGCTTTGATATAGGACCGTGTGGCAACGTAAAAAAATACTAGTTTCCACAGTAGAATGAATGGAAAGTAACAGAAAGTGTGATTACATGTGATGAAAAAATACCTTTTGCGTGGGTTTGTGTAATCCGTATTTCTTTTCGGTTTGTTATTTGCATCTCTGAGTGCGCTTTTGCCTCAGAATGTAGGGGCGTATCGAGCTGACATATTTATGACGTACTAAGATCGGTGGTCGCTTGGCGTTGTTCATGTTTTAAGATTGGAAGTGAAGGCACTGAGGAGTTACGGACGTTTATGCAGCGTGCTTTGAAACACGATCAGAAGAGACGCACCGCACCGTCTGGCACAATGGTGTAGTTTGCTTTGATATAGGACCGTGTGGCAACGTAAAAAAATACTAGTTTCCACAGTAGAATGAATGGAAAGTAACAGAAAGTGTGATTACATGTGATGAAAAAATACCTTTTGCGTGAGTTTGTGTCATCCGTATTTCTTTTCGGTTTGTTATTTGCATCTCTGAGTGCGCTTTTGCCTCAGAAAGTAGGGGCGTATCGAGCTGACATATTTATGACGTACTAAGATCGGTGGTCGCTTGGCGTTGTTCATGTTTTAAGATTGGAAGTGAAGGCACTGAGGAGTTACGGACGTTTATGCAGCGTGCTTTGAAACACGATCAGAAGAGACGCACCGCACCGTCTGGCACAATGGTGTAGTTTGCTTTGATATAGGACCGTGTGACAACGTAAAAAAATACTAGTTTCCACAGTAGAATGAATGGAAAGTAACAGAAAGTGTGATTACATGTGATGAAAAAATACCTTTTGCGTGAGTTTGTGTCATCCGTATTTCTTTTCGGTTTGTTATTTGCATCTCTGAGTGCGCTTTTGCCTCAGAAAGTAGGGGCGTATCGAGCTGACATATTTATGACGTACTAAGATCGGTGGTCGCTTGGCGTTGTTCATGTTTTAAGATTGGAAGTGAAGGCACTGAGGAGTTACGGACGTTTATGCAGCGTGCTTTGAAACACGATCAGAAGAGACGCACCGCACCGTCTGGCACAATGGTGTAGTTTGCTTTGATATAGGACCGTGTGACAACGTAAAAAAATACTAGTTTCCACAGTAGAATGAATGGAAAGTAACAGAAAGTGTGATTACATGTGATGAAAAAATACCTTTTGCGTGAGTTTGTGTCATCCGTATTTCTTTTCGGTTTGTTATTTGCATCTCTGAGTGCGCTTTTGCCTCAGAAAGTAGGGGCGTATCGAGCTGACATATTTATGACGTACTAAGATCGGTGGTCGCTTGGCGTTGTTCATGTTTTAAGATTGGAAGTGAAGGCACTGAGGAGTTACGGACGTTTATGCAGCGTGCTTTGAAACACGATCAGAAGAGACGCACCGCACCGTCTGGCACAATGGTGTAGTTTGCTTTGATATAGGACCGTGTGGCAACGTAAAAAAATACTAGTTTCCACAGTAGAATGAATGGAAAGTAACAGAAAGTGTGATTACATGTGATGAAAAAATACCTTTTGCGTGAGTTTGTGTCATCCGTATTTCTTTTCGGTTTGTTATTTGCATCTCTGAGTGCGCTTTTGACTCAGAAAGTAGGGGCGTATCGAGCTGACATATTTATGACGTACTAAGATCGGTGGTCGCTTGGCGTTGTTCATGTTTTAAGATTGGAAGTGAAGGCACTGAGGAGTTACGGACGTTTATGCAGCGTGCTTTGAAACACGATCAGAAGAGACGCACCGCACCGTCTGGCACAATGGTGTAGTTTGCTTTGATATAGGACCGTGTGGCAACGTAAAAAAATACTAGTTTCCACAGTAGAATGAATGGAAAGTAACAGAAAGTGTGATTACATGTGATGAAAAAATACCTTTTGCGTGAGTTTGTGTCATCCGTATTTCTTTTCGGTTTGTTATTTGCATCTCTGAGTGCGCTTTTGCCTCAGAAAGTAGGGGCGTATCGAGCTGACATATTTATGACGTACTAAGATCGGTGGTCGCTTGGCGTTGTTCATGTTTTAAGATTGGAAGTGAAGGCACTGAGGAGTTACGGACGTTTATGCAGCGTGCTTTGAAACACGATCAGAAGAGACGCACCGCACCGTCTGGCACAATGGTGTAGTTTGCTTTGATATAGGACCGTGTGGCAACGTAAAAAAATACTAGTTTCCACAGTAGAATGAATGGAAAGTAACAGAAAGTGTGATTACATGTGATGAAAAAATACCTTTTGCGTGAGTTTGTGTCATCCGTATTTCTTTTCGGTTTGTTATTTGCATCTCTGAGTGCGCTTTTGCCTCAGAAAGTAGGGGCGTATCGAGCTGACATATTTATGACGTACTAACATCGGTGGTCGCTTGGCGTTGTTCATGTTTTAAGATTGGAAGTGAAGGCACTGAGGAGTTACGGACGTTTATGCAGCGTGCTTTGAAACACGATCAGAAGAGACGCACCGCACCGTCTGGCACAATGGTGTAGTTTGCTTTGATATAGGACCGTGTGACAACGTAAAAAAATACTAGTTTCCACAGTAGAATGAATGGAAAGTAACAGAAAGTGTGATTACATGTGATGAAAAAATACCTTTTGCGTGGGTTTGTGTAATCCGTATTTCTTTTCGGTTTGTTATTTGCATCTCTGAGTGCGCTTTTGACTCAGAAAGTAGGGGCGTATCGAGCTGACATATTTATGACGTACTAAGATCGGTGGTCGCTTGGCGTTGTTCATGTTTTAAGATTGGAATTGAAGGCACTGAGGAGTTACGGACGTTTATGCAGCGTGCTTTGAAACACGATCAGAAGAGACGCACCGCACCGTCTGGCACAATGGTGTAGTTTGCTTTGATATAGGACCGTGTGGCAACGTAAAAAAATACTAGTTTCCACAGTAGAATGAATGGAAAGTAACAGAAAGTGTGATTACATGTGATGAAAAAATACCTTTTGCGTGAGTTTGTGTCATCCGTATTTCTTTTCGGTTTGTTATTTGCATCTCTGAGTGCGCTTTTGCCTCAGAAAGTAGGGGCGTATCGAGCTGACATATTTATGACGTACTAAGATCGGTGGTCGCTTGGCGTTGTTCATGTTTTAAGATTGGAAGTGAAGGCACTGAGGAGTTACGGACGTTTATGCAGCGTGCTTTGAAACACGATCAGAAGAGACGCACCGCACCGTCTGGCACAATGGTGTAGTTTGCTTTGATATAGGACCGTGTGGCAACGTAAAAAAATACTAGTTTCCACAGTAGAATGAATGGAAAGTAACAGAAAGTGTGATTACATGTGATGAAAAAATACCTTTTGCGTGAGTTTGTGTCATCCGTATTTCTTTTCGGTTTGTTATTTGCATCTCTGAGTGCGCTTTTGCCTCAGAAAGTAGGGGCGTATCGAGCTGACATATTTATGACGTACTAAGATCGGTGGTCGCTTGGCGTTGTTCATGTTTTAAGATTGGAATTGAAGGCACTGAGGAGTTACGGACGTTTATGCAGCGTGCTTTGAAACACGATCAGAAGAGACGCACCGCACCGTCTGGCACAATGGTGTAGTTTGCTTTGATATAGGACCGTGTGGCGACGTAAAAAAATACTAGTTTCCACAGTAGAATGAATGGAAAGTAACAGAAAGTGTTTAATTTGTGATTACATGTGATGAAAAAATACCTTTTGCGTGGGTTTGTGTAATCCGTATTTCTTTTCGGTTTGTTATTTGCATCTCTGAGTGCGCTTTTGACTCAGAAAGTAGGGGCGTATCGAGCTGACATATTTATGACGTACTAAGATCGGTGGTCGCTTGGCGTTGTTCATGTTTTAAGATTGGAATTGAAGGCACTGAGGAGTTACGGACGTTTATGCAGCGTGCTTTGAAACACGATCAGAAGAGACGCACCGCACCGTCTGGCACAATGGTGTAGTTTGCTTTGATATAGGACCGTGTGGCAACGTAAAAAAATACTAGTTTCCACAGTAGAATGAATGGTAAGTAACAGAAAGTGTGATTACATGTGATGAAAAAATACCTTTTGCGTGGGTTTGTGTAATCCGTATTTCTTTTCGGTTTGTTATTTGCATCTCTGAGTGCGCTTTTGACTCAGAAAGTAGGGGCGTATCGAGCTGACATATTTATGACGTACTAAGATCGGTGGTCGCTTGGCGTTGTTCATGTTTTAAGATTGGAATTGAAGGCACTGAGGAGTTACGGACGTTTATGCAGCGTGCTTTGAAACACGATCAGAAGAGACGCACCGCACCGTCTGGCACAATGGTGTAGTTTGCTTTGATATAGGACCGTGTGGCAACGTAAAAAAATACTAGTTTCCACAGTAGAATGAATGGAAAGTAACAGAAAGTGTGATTACATGTGATGAAAAAATACCTTTTGCGTGGGTTTGTGTAATCCGTATTTCTTTTCGGTTTGTTATTTGCATCTCTGAGTGCGCTTTTGACTCAGAAAGTAGGGGCGTATCGAGCTGACATATTTATGACGTACTAAGATCGGTGGTCGCTTGGCGTTGTTCATGTTTTAAGATTGGAATTGAAGGCACTGAGGAGTTACGGACGTTTATGCAGCGTGCTTTGAAACACGATCAGAAGAGACGCACCGCACCGTCTGGCACAATGGTGTAGTTTGCTTTGATATAGGACCGTGTGGCAACGTAAAAAAATACTAGTTTCCACAGTAGAATGAATGGAAAGTAACAGAAAGTGTGATTACATGTGATGAAAAAATACCTTTTGCGTGGGTTTGTGTAATCCGTATTTCTTTTCGGTTTGTTATTTGCATCTCTGAGTGCGCTTTTGACTCAGAAAGTAGGGGCGTATCGAGCAGACATATTTATGACGTACTAAGATCGGTGGTCGCTTGGCGTTGTTCATGTTTTAAGATTGGAATTGAAGGCACTGAGGAGTTACGGACGTTTATGCAGCGTGCTTTGAAACACGATCAGAAGAGACGCACCGCACCGTCTGGCACAATGGTGTAGTTTGCTTTGATATAGGACCGTGTGGCAACGTAAAAAAATACTAGTTTCCACAGTAGAATGAATGGAAAGTAACAGAAAGTGTGATTACATGTGATGAAAAAATACCTTTTGCGTGGGTTTGTGTAATCCGTATTTCTTTTCGGTTTGTTATTTGCATCTCTGAGTGCGCTTTTGACTCAGAAAGTAGGGGCGTATCGAGCTGACATATTTATGACGTACTAAGATCGGTGGTCGCTTGGCGTTGTTCATGTTTTAAGATTGGAATTGAAGGCACTGAGGAGTTACGGACGTTTATGCAGCGTGCTTTGAAACACGATCAGAAGAGACGCACCGCACCGTCTGGCACAATGGTGTAGTTTGCTTTGATATAGGACCGTGTGGCAACGTAAAAAAATACTAGTTTCCACAGTAGAATGAATGGAAAGTAACAGAAAGTGTGATTACATGTGATGAAAAAATACCTTTTGCGTGAGTTTGTGTCATCCGTATTTCTTTTCGGTTTGTTATTTGCATCTCTGAGTGCGCTTTTGACTCAGAAAGTAGGGGCGTATCGAGCTGACATATTTATGACGTACTAAGATCGGTGGTCGCTTGGCGTTGTTCATGTTTTATGATTGGAATTGAAGGCACTGAGGAGTTACGGACGTTTATGCAGCGTGCTTTGAAACACGATCAGAAGAGACGCACCGCACCGTCTGGCACAATGGTGTAGTTTGCTTTGATATAGGACCGTGTGGCAAAGTAAAAAAATACTAGTTTCCACAGTAGAATGAATGGAAAGTAACAGAAAGTGTGATTACATGTGATGAAAAAATACCTTTTGCGTGGGTTTGTGTAATCCGTATTTCTTTTCGGTTTGTTATTTGCATCTCTGAGTGCGCTTTTGACTCAGAAAGTAGGGGCGTATCGAGCTGACATATTTATGACGTACTAAGATCGGTGGTCGCTTGGCGTTGTTCATGTTTTAAGATTGGAATTGAAGGCACTGAGGAGTTACGGACGTTTATGCAGCGTGCTTTGAAACACGATCAGAAGAGACGCACCGCACCGTCTGGCACAATGGTGTAGTTTGCTTTGATATAGGACCGTGTGGCAACGTAAAAAAATACTAGTTTCCACAGTAGAATGAATGGAAAGTAACAGAAAGTGTGATTACATGTGATGAAAAAATACCTTTTGCGTGAGTTTGTGTCATCCGTATTTCTTTTCGGTTTGTTATTTGCATCTCTGAGTGCGCTTTTGCCTCAGAAAGTAGGGGCGTATCGAGCTGACATATTTATGACGTACTAAGATCGGTGGTCGCTTGGCGTTGTTCATGTTTTAAGATTGGAATTGAAGGCACTGAGGAGTTACGGACGTTTATGCAGCGTGCTTTGAAACACGATCAGAAGAGACGCACCGCACCGTCTGGCACAATGGTGTAGTTTGCTTTGATATAGGACCGTGTGGCGACGTAAAAAAATACTAGTTTCCACAGTAGAATGAATGGAAAGTAACAGAAAGTGTTTAATTTGTGATTACATGTGATGAAAAAATACCTTTTGCGTGGGTTTGTGTAATCCGTATTTCTTTTCGGTTTGTTATTTGCATCTCTGAGTGCGCTTTTGACTCAGAAAGTAGGGGCGTATCGAGCTGACATATTTATGACGTACTAAGATCGGTGGTCGCTTGGCGTTGTTCATGTTTTAAGATTGGAATTGAAGGCACTGAGGAGTTACGGACGTTTATGCAGCGTGCTTTGAAACACGATCAGAAGAGACGCACCGCACCGTCTGGCACAATGGTGTAGTTTGCTTTGATATAGGACCGTGTGGCAACGTAAAAAAATACTAGTTTCCACAGTAGAATGAATGGAAAGTAACAGAAAGTGTGATTACATGTGATGAAAAAATACCTTTTGCGTGGGTTTGTGTAATCCGTATTTCTTTTCGGTTTGTTATTTGCATCTCTGAGTGCGCTTTTGACTCAGAAAGTAGGGGCGTATCGAGCTGACATATTTATGACGTACTAAGATCGGTGGTCGCTTGGCGTTGTTCATGTTTTAAGATTGGAATTGAAGGCACTGAGGAGTTACGGACGTTTATGCAGCGTGCTTTGAAACACGATCAGAAGAGACGCACCGCACCGTCTGGCACAATGGTGTAGTTTGCTTTGATATAGGACCGTGTGGCAACGTAAAAAAATACTGGTTTCCACAGTAGAATGAATGGAAAGTAACAGAAAGTGTGATTACATGTGATGAAAAAATACCTTTTGCGTGGGTTTGTGTCATCCGTATTTCTTTTCGGTTTGTTATTTGCATCTCTGAGTGCGCTTTTGACTCAGAAAGTAGGGGCGTATCGAGCTGACATATTTATGACGTACTAAGATCGGTGGTCGCTTGGCGTTGTTCATGTTTTAAGATTGGAAGTGAAGGCACTGAGGAGTTACGGACGTTTATGCAGCGTGCTTTGAAACACGATCAGAAGAGACGCACCGCACCGTCTGGCACAATGGTGTAGTTTGCTTTGATATAGGACCGTGTGGCAACGTAAAAAAATACTAGTTTCCACAGTAGAATGAATGGAAAGTAACAGAAAGTGTGATTACATGTGATGAAAAAATACCTTTTGCGTGGGTTTGTGTAATCCGTATTTCTTTTCGGTTTGTTATTTGCATCTCTGAGTGCGCTTTTGACTCAGAAAGTAGGGGCGTATCGAGCTGACATATTTATGACGTACTAAGATCGGTGGTCGCTTGGCGTTGTTCATGTTTTAAGATTGGAATTGAAGGCACTGAGGAGTTACGGACGTTTATGCAGCGTGCTTTGAAACACGATCAGAAGAGACGCACCGCACCGTCTGGCACAATGGTGTAGTTTGCTTTGATATAGGACCGTGTGACAACGTAAAAAAATACTAGTTTCCACAGTAGAATGAATGGAAAGTAACAGAAAGTGTGATTACATGTGATGAAAAAATACCTTTTGCGTGGGTTTGTGTAATCCGTATTTCTTTTCGGTTTGTTATTTGCATCTCTGAGTGCGCTTTTGACTCAGAAAGTAGGGGCGTATCGAGCTGACATATTTATGACGTACTAAGATCGGTGGTCGCTTGGCGTTGTTCATGTTTTAAGATTGGAATTGAAGGCACTGAGGAGTTACGGACGTTTATGCAGCGTGCTTTGAAACACGATCAGAAGAGACGCACCGCACCGTCTGGCACAATGGTGTAGTTTGCTTTGATATAGGACCGTGTGGCAACGTAAAAAAATACTAGTTTCCACAGTAGAATGAATGGAAAGTAACAGAAAGTGTGATTACATGTGATGAAAAAATACCTTTTGCGTGAGTTTGTGTCATCCGTATTTCTTTTCGGTTTGTTATTTGCATCTCTGAGTGCGCTTTTGCCTCAGAAAGTAGGGGCGTATCGAGCTGACATATTTATGACGTACTAAGATCGGTGGTCGCTTGGCGTTGTTCATGTTTTAAGATTGGAAGTGAAGGCACTGAGGAGTTACGGACGTTTATGCAGCGTGCTTTGAAACACGATCAGAAGAGACGCACCGCACCGTCTGGCACAATGGTGTAGTTTGCTTTGATATAGGACCGTGTGACAACGTAAAAAAATACTAGTTTCCACAGTAGAATGAATGGAAAGTAACAGAAAGTGTGATTACATGTGATGAAAAAATACCTTTTGCGTGAGTTTGTGTCATCCGTATTTCTTTTCGGTTTGTTATTTGCATCTCTGAGTGCGCTTTTGACTCAGAAAGTAGGGGCGTATCGAGCTGACATATTTATGACGTACTAAGATCGGTGGTCGCTTGGCGTTGTTCATGTTTTAAGATTGGAAGTGAAGGCACTGAGGAGTTACGGACGTTTATGCAGCGTGCTTTGAAACACGATCAGAAGAGACGCACCGCACCGTCTGGCACAATGGTGTAGTTTGCTTTGATATAGGACCGTGTGACAACGTAAAAAAATACTAGTTTCCACAGTAGAATGAATGGAAAGTAACAGAAAGTGTTTAATTTGTGATTACATGTGATGAAAAAATACCTTTTGCGTGGGTTTGTGTAATCCGTATTTCTTTTCTGTTTGTTATTTGCATCTCTGAGTACGCTTTTGACTCAGAAAGTAGGGGCGTATCGAGCTGACATATTTATGACGTACTAAGATCGGTGGTCGCTTGGCGTTGTTCATGTTTTAAGATTGGAAGTGAAGGCACTGAGGAGTTACGGACGTTTATGCAGCGTGCTTTGAAACACGATCAGAAGTGACGCACCGCACCGTCTGGCACAATGGTGTAGTTTGCTTTGATATAGGACCGTGTGGCAACGTAAAAAAATACTAGTTTCCACAGTAGAATGAATGGAAAGTAACAGAAAGTGTGATTACATGTGATGAAAAAATACCTTTTGCGTGAGTTTGTGTCATCCGTATTTCTTTTCGGTTTGTTATTTGCATCTCTGAGTGCGCTTTTGACTCAGAAAGTAGGGGCGTATCGAGCTGACATATTTATGACGTACTAAGATCGGTGGTCGCTTGGCGTTGTTCATGTTTTAAGATTGGAAGTGAAGGCACTGAGGAGTTACGGACGTTTATGCAGCGTGCTTTGAAACACGATCAGAAGAGACGCACCGCACCGTCTGGCACAATGGTGTAGTTTGCTTTGATATAGGACCGTGTGGCAACGTAAAAAAATACTAGTTTCCACAGTAGAATGAATGGAAAGTAACAGAAAGTGTGATTACATGTGATGAAATAATACCTTTTGCGTGAGTTTGTGTCATCCGTATTTCTTTTCGGTTTGTTATTTGCATCTCTGAGTGCGCTTTTGCCTCAGAAAGTAGGGGCGTATCGAGCTGACATATTTATGACGTACTAAGATCGGTGGTCGCTTGGCGTTGTTCATGTTTTAAGATTGGAAGTGAAGGCACTGAGGAGTTACGGACGTTTATGCAGCGTGCTTTGAAACACGATCAGAAGAGACGCACCGCACCGTCTGGCACAATGGTGTAGTTTGCTTTGATATAGGACCGTGTGACAACGTAAAAAAATACTAGTTTCCACAGTAGAATGAATGGAAAGTAACAGAAAGTGTGATTACATGTGATGAAAAAATACCTTTTGCGTGGGTTTGTGTAATCCGTATTTCTTTTCGGTTTGTTATTTGCATCTCTGAGTGCGCTTTTGACTCAGAAAGTAGGGGCGTATCGAGCTGACATATTTATGACGTACTAAGATCGGTGGTCGCTTGGCGTTGTTCATGTTTTAAGATTGGAAGTGAAGGCACTGAGGAGTTACGGACGTTTATGCAGCGTGCTTTGAAACACGATCAGAAGAGACGCACCGCACCGTCTGGCACAATGGTGTAGTTTGCTTTGATATAGGACCGTGTGGCAACGTAAAAAAATACTAGTTTCCACAGTAGAATGAATGGAAAGTAACAGAAAGTGTGATTACATGTGATGAAAAAATACCTTTTGCGTGAGTTTGTGTCATCCGTATTTCTTTTCGGTTTGTTATTTGCATCTCTGAGTGCGCTTTTGACTCAGAAAGTAGGGGCGTATCGAGCTGACATATTTATGACGTACTAAGATCGGTGGTCGCTTGGCGTTGTTCATGTTTTAAGATTGGAAGTGAAGGCACTGAGGAGTTACGGACGTTTATGCAGCGTGCTTTGAAACACGATCAGAAGTGACGCACCGCACCGTCTGGCACAATGGTGTAGTTTGCTTTGATATAGGACCGTGTGACAACGTAAAAAAATACTAGTTTCCACAGTAGAATGAATGGAAAGTAACAGAAAGTGTTTAATTTGTGATTACATGTGATGAAAAAATACCTTTTGCGTGGGTTTGTGTAATCCGTATTTCTTTTCTGTTTGTTATTTGCATCTCCGAGTACGCTTTTGACTCAGAAAGTAGGGGCGTATCGAGCTGACATATTTATGACGTACTAAGATCGGTGGTCGCTTGGCGTTGTTCATGTTTTAAGATTGGAAGTGAAGGCACTGAGGAGTTACGGACGTTTATGCAGCGTGCTTTGAAACACGATCAGAAGAGACGCACCGCACCGTCTGGCACAATGGTGTAGTTTGCTTTGATATAGGACCGTGTGACAACGTAAAAAAATACTAGTTTCCACAGTAGAATGAATGGAAAGTAACAGAAAGTGTGATTACATGTGATGAAAAAATACCTTTTGCGTGGGTTTGTGTAATCCGTATTTCTTTTCGGTTTGTTATTTGCATCTCTGAGTGCGCTTTTGACTCAGAAAGTAGGGGCGTATCGAGCTGACATATTTATGACGTACTAAGATCGGTGGTCGCTTGGCGTTGTTCATGTTTTAAGATTGGAAGTGAAGGCACTGAGGAGTTACGGACGTTTATGCAGCGTGCTTTGAAACACGATCAGAAGAGACGCACCGCACCGTCTGGCACAATGGTGTAGTTTGCTTTGATATAGGACCGTGTGGCAACGTAAAAAAATACTAGTTTCCACAGTAGAATGAATGGAAAGTAACAGAAAGTGTGATTACATGTGATGAAAAAATACCTTTTGCGTGAGTTTGTGTCATCCGTATTTCTTTTCGGTTTGTTATTTGCATCTCTGAGTGCGCTTTTGACTCAGAAAGTAGGGGCGTATCGAGCTGACATATTTATGACGTACTAAGATCGGTGGTCGCTTGGCGTTGTTCATGTTTTAAGATTGGAAGTGAAGGCACTGAGGAGTTACGGACGTTTATGCAGCGTGCTTTGAAACACGATCAGAAGTGACGCACCGCACCGTCTGGCACAATGGTGTAGTTTGCTTTGATATAGGACCGTGTGACAACGTAAAAAAATACTAGTTTCCACAGTAGAATGAATGGAAAGTAACAGAAAGTGTTTAATTTGTGATTACATGTGATGAAAAAATACCTTTTGCGTGGGTTTGTGTAATCCGTATTTCTTTTCTGTTTGTTATTTGCATCTCCGAGTACGCTTTTGACTCAGAAAGTAGGGGCGTATCGAGCTGACATATTTATGACGTACTAAGATCGGTGGTCGCTTGGCGTTGTTCATGTTTTAAGATTGGAAGTGAAGGCACTGAGGAGTTACGGACGTTTATGCAGCGTGCTTTGAAACACGATCAGAAGAGACGCACCGCACCGTCTGGCACAATGGTGTAGTTTGCTTTGATATAGGACCGTGTGGCAACGTAAAAAAATACTAGTTTCCACAGTAGAATGAATGGAAAGTAACAGAAAGTGTGATTACATGTGATGAAAAAATACCTTTTGCGTGAGTTTGTGTCATCCGTATTTCTTTTCGGTTTGTTATTTGCATCTCTGAGTGCGCTTTTGCCTCAGAAAGTAGGGGCGTATCGAGCTGACATATTTATGACGTACTAAGATCGGTGGTCGCTTGGCGTTGTTCATGTTTTAAGATTGGAAGTGAAGGCACTGAGGAGTTACGGACGTTTATGCAGCGTGCTTTGAAACACGATCAGAAGAGACGCACCGCACCGTCTGGCACAATGGTGTAGTTTGCTTTGATATAGGACCGTGTGACAACGTAAAAAAATACTAGTTTCCACAGTAGAATGAATGGAAAGTAACAGAAAGTGTGATTACATGTGATGAAAAAATACCTTTTGCGTGGGTTTGTGTAATCCGTATTTCTTTTCGGTTTGTTATTTGCATCTCTGAGTGCGCTTTTGACTCAGAAAGTAGGGGCGTATCGAGCTGACATATTTATGACGTACTAAGATCGGTGGTCGCTTGGCGTTGTTCATGTTTTAAGATTGGAAGTGAAGGCACTGAGGAGTTACGGACGTTTATGCAGCGTGCTTTGAAACACGATCAGAAGAGACGCACCGCACCGTCTGGCACAATGGTGTAGTTTGCTTTGATATAGGACCGTGTGGCAACGTAAAAAAATACTAGTTTCCACAGTAGAATGAATGGAAAGTAACAGAAAGTGTGATTACATGTGATGAAAAAATACCTTTTGCGTGAGTTTGTGTCATCCGTATTTCTTTTCGGTTTGTTATTTGCATCTCTGAGTGCGCTTTTGCCTCAGAAAGTAGGGGCGTATCGAGCTGACATATTTATGACGTACTAAGATCGGTGGTCGCTTGGCGTTGTTCATGTTTTAAGATTGGAAGTGAAGGCACTGAGGAGTTACGGACGTTTATGCAGCGTGCTTTGAAACACGATCAGAAGAGACGCACCGCACCGTCTGGCACAATGGTGTAGTTTGCTTTGATATAGGACCGTGTGACAACGTAAAAAAATACTAGTTTCCACAGTAGAATGAATGGAAAGTAACAGAAAGTGTGATTACATGTGATGAAAAAATACCTTTTGCGTGAGTTTGTGTAATCCGTATTTCTTTTCGGTTTGTTATTTGCATCTCTGAGTGCGCTTTTGACTCAGAAAGTAGGGGCGTATCGAGCTGACATATTTATGACGTACTAAGATCGGTGGTCGCTTGGCGTTGTTCATGTTTTAAGATTGGAAGTGAAGGCACTGAGGAGTTACGGACGTTTATGCAGCGTGCTTTGAAACACGATCAGAAGAGACGCACCGCACCGTCTGGCACAATGGTGTAGTTTGCTTTGATATAGGACCGTGTGGCAACGTAAAAAAATACTAGTTTCCACAGTAGAATGAATGGAAAGTAACAGAAAGTGTGATTACATGTGATGAAAAAATACCTTTTGCGTGAGTTTGTGTAATCCGTATTTCTTTTCGGTTTGTTATTTGCATCTCTGAGTGCGCTTTTGCCTCAGAAAGTAGGGGCGTATCGAGCTGACATATTTATGACGTACTAAGATCGGTGGTCGCTTGGCGTTGTTCATGTTTTAAGATTGGAAGTGAAGGCACTGAGGAGTTACGGACGTTTATGCAGCGTGCTTTGAAACACGATCAGAAGAGACGCACCGCACCGTCTGGCACAATGGTGTAGTTTGCTTTGATATAGGACCGTGTGGCAACGTAAAAAAATACTAGTTTCCACAGTAGAATGAATGGAAAGTAACAGAAAGTGTGATTACATGTGATGAAAAAATACCTTTTGCGTGAGTTTGTGTCATCCGTATTTCTTTTCGGTTTGTTATTTGCATCTCTGAGTGCGCTTTTGACTCAGAAAGTAGGGGCGTATCGAGCTGACATATTTATGACGTACTAAGATCGGTGGTCGCTTGGCGTTGTTCATGTTTTAAGATTGTAAGTGAAGGCATTGAGGAGTTACGGACGTTTATGCAGCGTGCTTTGAAACACGATCAGAAGAGACGCACCGCACCGTCTGGCACAATGGTGTAGTTTGCTTTGATATAGGACCGTGTGGCAACGTAAAAAAATACTAGTTTCCACAGTAGAATGAATGGAAAGTAACAGAAAGTGTGATTACATGTGATGAAAAAATACCTTTTGCGTGAGTTTGTGTCATCCGTATTTCTTTTCGGTTTGTTATTTGCATCTCTGAGTGCGCTTTTGACTCAGAAAGTAGGGGCGTATCGAGCTGACATATTTATGACGTACTAAGATCGGTGGTCGCTTGGCGTTGTTCATGTTTTAAGATTGGAATTGAAGGCACTGAGGAGTTACGGACGTTTATGCAGCGTGCTTTGAAACACGATCAGAAGAGACGCACCGCACCGTCTGGCACAATGGTGTAGTTTGCTTTGATATAGGACCGTGTGGCAACGTAAAAAAATACTAGTTTCCACAGTAGAATGAATGGAAAGTAACAGAAAGTGTGATTACATGTGATGAAAAAATACCTTTTGCGTGAGTTTGTGTCATCCGTATTTCTTTTCGGTTTGTTATTTGCATCTCTGAGTGCGCTTTTGCCTCAGAAAGTAGGGGCGTATCGAGCTGACATATTTATGACGTACTAAGATCGGTGGTCGCTTGGCGTTGTTCATGTTTTAAGATTGTAAGTGAAGGCATTGAGGAATTACGGACGTTTATGCAGCGTGCTTTGAAACACGATCAGAAGAGACGCACCGCACCGTCTGGCACAATGGTGTAGTTTGCTTTGATATAGGACCGTGTGGCAACGTAAAAAAATACTAGTTTCCACAGTAGAATGAATGGAAAGTAACAGAAAGTGTGATTACATGTGATGAAAAAATACCTTTTGCGTGAGTTTGTGTCATCCGTATTTCTTTTCGGTTTGTTATTTGCATCTCTGAGTGCGCTTTTGCCTCAGAAAGTAGGGGCGTATCGAGCTGACATATTTATGACGTACTAAGATCGGTGGTCGCTTGGCGTTGTTCATGTTTTAAGATTGTAAGTGAAGGCATTGAGGAGTTACGGACGTTTATGCAGCGTGCTTTGAAACACGATCAGAAGAGACGCACCGCGTCGTCTGGCCCAATGGTGTAGTTTGCTTTGATATAGGACCGTGTGGCAACGTAAAAAAATACTAGTTTCCACAGTAGAATGAATGGAAAGTAACAGAAAGTGTGATTACATGTGATGAAAAAATACCTTTTGCGTGAGTTTGTGTCATCCGTATTTCTTTTCGGTTTGTTATTTGCATCTCTGAGTGCGCTTTTGACTCAGAAAGTAGGGGCGTATCGAGCTGACATTTGTATGACGTACTAAGATCGGTGGTCGCTTGGCGTTGTTCATGTTTTAAGATTGGAATTGAAGGCACTGAGGAGTTACGGACGTTTATGCAGCGTGCTTTGAAACACGATCAGAAGAGACGCACCGCACCGTCTGGCACAATGGTGTAGTTTGCTTTGATATAGGACCGTGTGGCAACGTAAAAAAATACTAGTTTCCACAGTAGAATGAATGGAAAGTAACAGAAAGTGTGATTACATGTGATGAAAAAATACCTTTTGCGTGAGTTTGTGTCATCCGTATTTCTTTTCGGTTTGTTATTTGCATCTCTGAGTGCGCTTTTGCCTCAGAAAGTAGGGGCGTATCGAGCTGACATATTTATGACGTACTAAGATCGGTGGTCGCTTGGCGTTGTTCATGTTTTAAGATTGTAAGTGAAGGCATTGAGGAGTTACGGACGTTTATGCAGCGTGCTTTGAAACACGATCAGAAGAGACGCACCGCACCGTCTGGCACAATGGTGTAGTTTGCTTTGATATAGGACCGTGTGGCAACGTAAAAAAATACTAGTTTCCACAGTAGAATGAATGGAAAGTAACAGAAAGTGTGATTACATGTGATGAAAAAATACCTTTTGCGTGAGTTTGTGTCATCCGTATTTCTTTTCGGTTTGTTATTTGCATCTCTGAGTGCGCTTTTGACTCAGAAAGTAGGGGCGTATCGAGCTGACATATTTATGACGTACTAAGATCGGTGGTCGCTTGGCGTTGTTCATGTTTTAAGATTGGAAGTGAAGGCACTGAGGAGTTACGGACGTTTATGCAGCGTGCTTTGAAACACGATCAGAAGAGACGCACCGCACCGTCTGGCACAATGGTGTAGTTTGCTTTGATATAGAACCGTGTGGCAACGTAAAAAAATACTAGTTTCCACAGTAGAATGAATGGAAAGTAACAGAAAGTGTGATTACATGTGATGAAAAAATACCTTTTGCGTGAGTTTGTGTCATCCGTATTTCTTTTCGGTTTGTTATTTGCATCTCTGAGTGCGCTTTTGACTCAGAAAGTAGGGGCGTATCGAGCTGACATATTTATGACGTACTAAGATCGGTGGTCGCTTGGCGTTGTTCATGTTTTAAGATTGGAAGTGAAGGCACTGAGGAGTTACGGACGTTTATGCAGCGTGCTTTGAAACACGATCAGAAGAGACGCACCGCACCGTCTGGCACAATGGTGTGGTTTGCTTTGATATAGGACCGTGTGGCAACGTAAAAAAATACTAGTTTCCACAGTAGAATGAATGGAAAGTAACAGAAAGTGTGATTACATGTGATGAAAAAATACCTTTTGCGTGAGTTTGTGTCATCCGTATTTCTTTTCGGTTTGTTATTTGCATCTCTGAGTACGCTTTTGACTCAGAAAGTAGGGGCGTATCGAGCTGACATTTGTATGACGTACTAAGATCGGTGGTCGCTTGGCGTTGTTCATGTTTTAAGATTGGAAGTGAAGGCACTGAGGAGTTACGGACGTTTATGCAGCGTGCTTTGAAACACGATCAGAAGAGACGCACCGCACCGTCTGGCACAATGGTGTGGTTTGCTTTGATATAGGACCGTGTGGCAACGTAAAAAAATACTAGTTTCCACAGTAGAATGAATGGAAAGTAACAGAAAGTGTGATTACATGTGATGAAAAAATACCTTTTGCGTGAGTTTGTGTCATCCGTATTTCTTTTCGGTTTGTTATTTGCATCTCTGAGTGCGCTTTTGCCTCAGAAAGTAGGGGCGTATCGAGCTGACATATTTATGACGTACTAAGATCGGTGGTCGCTTGGCGTTGTTCATGTTTTAAGATTGGAAGTGAAGGCACTGAGGAGTTACGGACGTTTATGCAGCGTGCTTTGAAACACGATCAGAAGAGACGCACCGCACCGTCTGGCACAATGGTGTGGTTTGCTTTGATATAGGACCGTGTGGCAACGTAAAAAAATACTAGTTTCCACAGTAGAATGAATGGAAAGTAACAGAAAGTGTGATTACATGTGATGAAAAAATACCTTTTGCGTGAGTTTGTGTCATCCGTATTTCTTTTCGGTTTGTTATTTGCATCTCTGAGTACGCTTTTGACTCAGAAAGTAGGGGCGTATCGAGCTGACATTTGTATGACGTACTAAGATCGGTGGTCGCTTGGCGATGTTCATGTTTTAAGATTGGAATTGAAGGCACTGAGGAGTTACGGACGTTTATGCAGCGTGCTTTGAAACACGATCAGAAGAGACGCACCGCGTCGTCTGGCCCAATGGTGTAGTTTGCTTTGATATAGGACCGTGTGGCAACGTAAAAAAATACTAGTTTCCACAGTAGAATGAATGGAAAGTAACAGAAAGTGTGATTACATGTGATGAAAAAATACCTTTTGCGTGAGTTTGTGTCATCCGTATTTCTTTTCGGTTTGTTATTTGCATCTCTGAGTGCGCTTTTGACTCAGAAAGTAGGGGCGTATCGAGCTGACATATTTATGACGTACTAAGATCGGTGGTCGCTTGGCGTTGTTCATGTTTTAAGATTGGAAGTGAAGGCACTGAGGAGTTACGGACGTTTATGCAGCGTGCTTTGAAACACGATCAGAAGAGACGCACCGCACCGTCTGGCACAATGGTGTAGTTTGCTTTGATATAGGACCGTGTGGCAACGTAAAAAAATACTAGTTTCCACAGTAGAATGAATGGAAAGTAACAGAAAGTGTGATTACATGTGATGAAAAAATACCTTTTGCGTGAGTTTGTGTCATCCGTATTTCTTTTCGGTTTGTTATTTGCATCTCTGAGTGCGCTTTTGACTCAGAAAGTAGGGGCGTATCGAGCTGACATATTTATGACGTACTAAGATCGGTGGTCGCTTGGCGTTGTTCATGTTTTAAGATTGGAAGTGAAGGCACTGAGGAGTTACGGACGTTTATGCAGCGTGCTTTGAAACACGATCAGAAGAGACGCACCGCACCGTCTGGCACAATGGTGTAGTTTGCTTTGATATAGGACCGTGTGGCAACGTAAAAAAATACTAGTTTCCACAGTAGAATGAATGGAAAGTAACAGAAAGTGTGATTACATGTGATGAAAAAATACCTTTTGCGTGAGTTTGTGTCATCCGTATTTCTTTTCGGTTTGTTATTTGCATCTCTGAGTGCGCTTTTGACTCAGAAAGTAGGGGCGTATCGAGCTGACATATTTATGACGTACTAAGATCGGTGGTCGCTTGGCGTTGTTCATGTTTTAAGATTGGAAGTGAAGGCACTGAGGAGTTACGGACGTTTATGCAGCGTGCTTTGAAACACGATCAGAAGAGACGCACCGCACCGTCTGGCACAATGGTGTAGTTTGCTTTGATATAGGACCGTGTGGCAACGTAAAAAAATACTAGTTTCCACAGTAGAATGAATGGAAAGTAACAGAAAGTGTGATTACATGTGATGAAAAAATACCTTTTGCGTGAGTTTGTGTCATCCGTATTTCTTTTCGGTTTGTTATTTGCATCTCTGAGTGCGCTTTTGACTCAGAAAGTAGGGGCGTATCGAGCTGACATATTTATGACGTACTAAGATCGGTGGTCGCTTGGCGTTGTTCATGTTTTAAGATTGGAAGTGAAGGCACTGAGGAGTTACGGACGTTTATGCAGCGTGCTTTGAAACACGATCAGAAGAGACGCACCGCACCGTCTGGCACAATGGTGTAGTTTGCTTTGATATAGGACCGTGTGGCAACGTAAAAAAATACTAGTTTCCACAGTAGAATGAATGGAAAGTAACAGAAAGTGTGATTACATGTGATGAAAAAATACCTTTTGCGTGAGTTTGTGTCATCCGTATTTCTTTTCGGTTTGTTATTTGCATCTCTGAGTGCGCTTTTGACTCAGAAAGTAGGGGCGTATCGAGCTGACATATTTATGACGTACTAAGATCGGTGGTCGCTTGGCGTTGTTCATGTTTTAAGATTGGAAGTGAAGGCACTGAGGAGTTACGGACGTTTATGCAGCGTGCTTTGAAACACGATCAGAAGAGACGCACCGCACCGTCTGGCACAATGGTGTAGTTTGCTTTGATATAGGACCGTGTGGCAACGTAAAAAAATACTAGTTTCCACAGTAGAATGAATGGAAAGTAACAGAAAGTGTGATTACATGTGATGAAAAAATACCTTTTGCGTGAGTTTGTGTCATCCGTATTTCTTTTCGGTTTGTTATTTGCATCTCTGAGTGCGCTTTTGACTCAGAAAGTAGGGGCGTATCGAGCTGACATATTTATGACGTACTAAGATCGGTGGTCGCTTGGCGTTGTTCATGTTTTAAGATTGTAAGTGAAGGCATTGAGGAGTTACGGACGTTTATGCAGCGTGCTTTGAAACACGATCAGAAGAGACGCACCGCGTCGTCTGGCCCAATGGTGTAGTTTGCTTTGATATAGGACCGTGTGGCAACGTAAAAAAATACTAGTTTCCACAGTAGAATGAATGGAAAGTAACAGAAAGTGTGATTACATGTGATGAAAAAATACCTTTTGCGTGAGTTTGTGTCATCCGTATTTCTTTTCGGTTTGTTATT
The DNA here is from genome assembly GCF_023898315.1 of Schistocerca nitens. Lineage (NCBI taxonomy): Eukaryota > Metazoa > Arthropoda > Insecta > Orthoptera > Acrididae > Schistocerca > Schistocerca nitens. Next base: position 177,794,588 of record NC_064625.1, on the reverse strand, counting down.
TGCATCTCTGAGTGCGCTTTTGCCTCAGAAAGTAGGGGCGTATCGAGCTGACATATTTATGACGTACTAAGATCGGTGGTCGCTTGGCGTTGTTCATGTTTTAAGATTGGAAGTGAAGGCACTGAGGAGTTACGGACGTTTATGCAGCGTGCTTTGAAACACGATCAGAAGAGACGCACCGCACCGTCTGGCACAATGGTGTAGTTTGCTTTGATATAGGACCGTGTGACAACGTAAAAAAATACTAGTTTCCACAGTAGAATGAATGGAAAGTAACAGAAAGTGTGATTACATGTGATGAAAAAATACCTTTTGCGTGAGTTTGTGTCATCCGTATTTCTTTTCGGTTTGTTATTTGCATCTCTGAGTGCGCTTTTGACTCAGAAAGTAGGGGCGTATCGAGCTGACATATTTATGACGTACTAAGATCGGTGGTCGCTTGGCGTTGTTCATGTTTTAAGATTGGAAGTGAAGGCACTGAGGAGTTACGGACGTTTATGCAGCGTGCTTTGAAACACGATCAGAAGAGACGCACCGCACCGTCTGGCACAATGGTGTAGTTTGCTTTGATATAGGACCGTGTGACAACGTAAAAAAATACTAGTTTCCACAGTAGAATGAATGGAAAGTAACAGAAAGTGTGATTACATGTGATGAAAAAATACCTTTTGCGTGAGTTTGTGTCATCCGTATTTCTTTTCGGTTTGTTATTTGCATCTCTGAGTGCGCTTTTGCCTCAGAAAGTAGGGGCGTATCGAGCTGACATATTTATGACGTACTAAGATCGGTGGTCGCTTGGCGTTGTTCATGTTTTAAGATTGTAAGTGAAGGCATTGAGGAGTTACGGACGTTTATGCAGCGTGCTTTGAAACACGATCAGAAGAGACGCACCGCGTCGTCTGGCCCAATGGTGTAGTTTGCTTTGATATAGGACCGTGTGGCAACGTAAAAAAATACTAGTTTCCACAGTAGAATGAATGGAAAGTAACAGAAAGTGTGATTACATGTGATGAAAAAATACCTTTTGCGTGAGTTTGTGTCATCCGTATTTCTTTTCGGTTTGTTATTTGCATCTCTGAGTGCGCTTTTGACTCAGAAAGTAGGGGCGTATCGAGCTGACATTTGTATGACGTACTAAGATCGGTGGTCGCTTGGCGTTGTTCATGTTTTAAGATTGGAATTGAAGGCACTGAGGAGTTACGGACGTTTATGCAGCGTGCTTTGAAACACGATCAGAAGAGACGCACCGCACCGTCTGGCACAATGGTGTAGTTTGCTTTGATATAGGACCGTGTGGCAACGTAAAAAAATACTAGTTTCCACAGTAGAATGAATGGAAAGTAACAGAAAGTGTGATTACATGTGATGAAAAAATACCTTTTGCGTGAGTTTGTGTCATCCGTATTTCTTTTCGGTTTGTTATTTGCATCTCTGAGTGCGCTTTTGCCTCAGAAAGTAGGGGCGTATCGAGCTGACATATTTATGACGTACTAAGATCGGTGGTCGCTTGGCGTTGTTCATGTTTTAAGATTGTAAGTGAAGGCATTGAGGAGTTACGGACGTTTATGCAGCGTGCTTTGAAACACGATCAGAAGAGACGCACCGCACCGTCTGGCACAATGGTGTAGTTTGCTTTGATATAGGACCGTGTGGCAACGTAAAAAAATACTAGTTTCCACAGTAGAATGAATGGAAAGTAACAGAAAGTGTGATTACATGTGATGAAAAAATACCTTTTGCGTGAGTTTGTGTCATCCGTAATTCTTTTCGGTTTGTTATTTGCATCTCTGAGTGCGCTTTTGCCTCAGAAAGTAGGGGCGTATCGAGCTGACATATTTATGACGTACTAAGATCGGTGGTCGCTTGGCGTTGTTCATGTTTTAAGATTGGAATTGAAGGCACTGAGGAGTTACGGACGTTTATGCAGCGTGCTTTGAAACACGATCAGAAGAGACGCACCGCACCGTCTGGCACAATGGTGTAGTTTGCTTTGATATAGGACCGTGTGGCAACGTAAAAAAATACTAGTTTCCACAGTAGAATGAATGGAAAGTAACAGAAAGTGTGATTACATGTGATGAAAAAATACCTTTTGCGTGAGTTTGTGTCATCCGTATTTCTTTTCGGTTTGTTATTTGCATCTCTGAGTGCGCTTTTGCCTCAGAAAGTAGGGGCGTATCGAGCTGACATATTTATGACGTACTAAGATCGGTGGTCGCTTGGCGTTGTTCATGTTTTAAGATTGTAAGTGAAGGCATTGAGGAGTTACGGACGTTTATGCAGCGTGCTTTGAAACACGATCAGAAGAGACGCACCGCACCGTCTGGCACAATGGTGTAGTTTGCTTTGATATAGGACCGTGTGGCAACGTAAAAAAATACTAGTTTCCACAGTAGAATGAATGGAAAGTAACAGAAAGTGTGATTACATGTGATGAAAAAATACCTTTTGCGTGAGTTTGTGTCATCCGTAATTCTTTTCGGTTTGTTATTTGCATCTCTGAGTGCGCTTTTGCCTCAGAAAGTAGGGGCGTATCGAGCTGACATATTTATGACGTACTAAGATCGGTGGTCGCTTGGCGTTGTTCATGTTTTAAGATTGTAAGTGAAGGCATTGAGGAGTTACGGACGTTTATGCAGCGTGCTTTGAAACACGATCAGAAGAGACGCACCGCGTCGTCTGGCCCAATGGTGTAGTTTGCTTTGATATAGGACCGTGTGGCAACGTAAAAAAATACTAGTTTCCACAGTAGAATGAATGGAAAGTAACAGAAAGTGTGATTACATGTGATGAAAAAATACCTTTTGCGTGAGTTTGTGTCATCCGTATTTCTTTTCGGTTTGTTATTTGCATCTCTGAGTGCGCTTTTGCCTCAGAAAGTAGGGGCGTATCGAGCTGACATATTTATGACGTACTAAGATCGGTGGTCGCTTGGCGTTGTTCATGTTTTAAGATTGGAAGTGAAGGCACTGAGGAGTTACGGACGTTTATGCAGCGTGCTTTGAAACACGATCAGAAGAGACGCACCGCACCGTCTGGCACAATGGTGTAGTTTGCTTTGATATAGGACCGTGTGGCAACGTAAAAAAATACTAGTTTCCACAGTAGAATGAATGGAAAGTAACAGAAAGTGTGATTACATGTGATGAAAAAATACCTTTTGCGTGAGTTTGTGTCATCCGTATTTCTTTTCGGTTTGTTATTTGCATCCCTGAGTGCGCTTTTGCCTCAGAAAGTAGGGGCGTATCGAGCTGACATATTTATGACGTACTAAGATCGGTGGTCGCTTGGCGTTGTTCATGTTTTAAGATTGTAAGTGAAGGCATTGAGGAGTTACGGACGTTTATGCAGCGTGCTTTGAAACACGATCATAAGAGACGCACCGCACCGTCTGGCACAATGGTGTAGTTTGCTTTGATATAGGACCGTGTGGCAACGTAAAAAAATACTAGTTTCCACAGTAGAATGAATGGAAAGTAACAGAAAGTGTGATTACATGTGATGAAAAAATACCTTTTGCGTGAGTTTGTGTCATCCGTATTTCTTTTCGGTTTGTTATTTGCATCTCTGAGTGCGCTTTTGCCTCAGAAAGTAGGGGCGTATCGAGCTGACATATTTATGACGTACTAAGATCGGTGGTCGCTTGGCGTTGTTCATGTTTTAAGATTGTAAGTGAAGGCATTGAGGAGTTACGGACGTTTATGCAGCGTGCTTTGAAACACGATCAGAAGAGACGCACCGCACCGTCTGGCACAATGGTGTAGTTTGCTTTGATATAGGACCGTGTGGCAACGTAAAAAAATACTAGTTTCCACAGTAGAATGAATGGAAAGTAACAGAAAGTGTGATTACATGTGATGAAAAAATACCTTTTGCGTGAGTTTGTGTCATCCGTATTTCTTTTCGGTTTGTTATTTGCATCTCTGAGTGCGCTTTTGCCTCAGAAAGTAGGGGCGTATCGAGCTGACATATTTATGACGTACTAAGATCGGTGGTCGCTTGGCGTTGTTCATGTTTTAAGATTGGAAGTGAAGGCACTGAGGAGTTACGGACGTTTATGCAGCGTGCTTTGAAACACGATCAGAAGAGACGCACCGCACCGTCTGGCACAATGGTGTAGTTTGCTTTGATATAGGACCGTGTGACAACGTAAAAAAATACTAGTTTCCACAGTAGAATGAATGGAAAGTAACAGAAAGTGTGATTACATGTGATGAAAAAATACCTTTTGCGTGAGTTTGTGTCATCCGTATTTCTTTTCGGTTTGTTATTTGCATCTCTGAGTGCGCTTTTGACTCAGAAAGTAGGGGCGTATCGAGCTGACATATTTATGACGTACTAAGATCGGTGGTCGCTTGGCGTTGTTCATGTTTTAAGATTGGAAGTGAAGGCACTGAGGAGTTACGGACGTTTATGCAGCGTGCTTTGAAACACGATCAGAAGAGACGCACCGCACCGTCTGGCACAATGGTGTAGTTTGCTTTGATATAGGACCGTGTGACAACGTAAAAAAATACTAGTTTCCACAGTAGAATGAATGGAAAGTAACAGAAAGTGTGATTACATGTGATGAAAAAATACCTTTTGCGTGAGTTTGTGTCATCCGTATTTCTTTTCGGTTTGTTATTTGCATCTCTGAGTGCGCTTTTGCCTCAGAAAGTAGGGGCGTATCGAGCTGACATATTTATGACGTACTAAGATCGGTGGTCGCTTGGCGTTGTTCATGTTTTAAGATTGTAAGTGAAGGCATTGAGGAGTTACGGACGTTTATGCAGCGTGCTTTGAAACACGATCAGAAGAGACGCACCGCGTCGTCTGGCCCAATGGTGTAGTTTGCTTTGATATAGGACCGTGTGGCAACGTAAAAAAATACTAGTTTCCACAGTAGAATGAATGGAAAGTAACAGAAAGTGTGATTACATGTGATGAAAAAATACCTTTTGCGTGAGTTTGTGTCATCCGTATTTCTTTTCGGTTTGTTATTTGCATCTCTGAGTGCGCTTTTGACTCAGAAAGTAGGGGCGTATCGAGCTGACATTTGTATGACGTACTAAGATCGGTGGTCGCTTGGCGTTGTTCATGTTTTAAGATTGGAATTGAAGGCACTGAGGAGTTACGGACGTTTATGCAGCGTGCTTTGAAACACGATCAGAAGAGACGCACCGCACCGTCTGGCACAATGGTGTAGTTTGCTTTGATATAGGACCGTGTGGCAACGTAAAAAAATACTAGTTTCCACAGTAGAATGAATGGAAAGTAACAGAAAGTGTGATTACATGTGATGAAAAAATACCTTTTGCGTGAGTTTGTGTCATCCGTATTTCTTTTCGGTTTGTTATTTGCATCTCTGAGTGCGCTTTTGCCTCAGAAAGTAGGGGCGTATCGAGCTGACATATTTATGACGTACTAAGATCGGTGGTCGCTTGGCGTTGTTCATGTTTTAAGATTGTAAGTGAAGGCATTGAGGAGTTACGGACGTTTATGCAGCGTGCTTTGAAACACGATCAGAAGAGACGCACCGCACCGTCTGGCACAATGGTGTAGTTTGCTTTGATATAGGACCGTGTGGCAACGTAAAAAAATACTAGTTTCCACAGTAGAATGAATGGAAAGTAACAGAAAGTGTGATTACATGTGATGAAAAAATACCTTTTGCGTGAGTTTGTGTCATCCGTAATTCTTTTCGGTTTGTTATTTGCATCTCTGAGTGCGCTTTTGCCTCAGAAAGTAGGGGCGTATCGAGCTGACATATTTATGACGTACTAAGATCGGTGGTCGCTTGGCGTTGTTCATGTTTTAAGATTGGAATTGAAGGCACTGAGGAGTTACGGACGTTTATGCAGCGTGCTTTGAAACACGATCAGAAGAGACGCACCGCACCGTCTGGCACAATGGTGTAGTTTGCTTTGATATAGGACCGTGTGGCAACGTAAAAAAATACTAGTTTCCACAGTAGAATGAATGGAAAGTAACAGAAAGTGTGATTACATGTGATGAAAAAATACCTTTTGCGTGAGTTTGTGTCATCCGTATTTCTTTTCGGTTTGTTATTTGCATCTCTGAGTGCGCTTTTGCCTCAGAAAGTAGGGGCGTATCGAGCTGACATATTTATGACGTACTAAGATCGGTGGTCGCTTGGCGTTGTTCATGTTTTAAGATTGTAAGTGAAGGCATTGAGGAGTTACGGACGTTTATGCAGCGTGCTTTGAAACACGATCAGAAGAGACGCACCGCACCGTCTGGCACAATGGTGTAGTTTGCTTTGATATAGGACCGTGTGGCAACGTAAAAAAATACTAGTTTCCACAGTAGAATGAATGGAAAGTAACAGAAAGTGTGATTACATGTGATGAAAAAATACCTTTTGCGTGAGTTTGTGTCATCCGTAATTCTTTTCGGTTTGTTATTTGCATCTCTGAGTGCGCTTTTGCCTCAGAAAGTAGGGGCGTATCGAGCTGACATATTTATGACGTACTAAGATCGGTGGTCGCTTGGCGTTGTTCATGTTTTAAGATTGTAAGTGAAGGCATTGAGGAGTTACGGACGTTTATGCAGCGTGCTTTGAAACACGATCAGAAGAGACGCACCGCGTCGTCTGGCCCAATGGTGTAGTTTGCTTTGATATAGGACCGTGTGGCAACGTCAAAAAATACTAGTTTCCACAGTAGAATGAATGGAAAGTAACAGAAAGTGTGATTACATGTGATGAAAAAATACCTTTTGCGTGAGTTTGTGTCATCCGTATTTCTTTTCGGTTTGTTATTTGCATCTCTGAGTGCGCTTTTGCCTCAGAAAGTAGGGGCGTATCGAGCTGACATATTTATGACGTACTAAGATCGGTGGTCGCTTGGCGTTGTTCATGTTTTAAGATTGGAAGTGAAGGCACTGAGGAGTTACGGACGTTTATGCAGCGTGCTTTGAAACACGATCAGAAGAGACGCACCGCACCTTCTGGCACAATGGTGTAGTTTGCTTTGATATAGGACCGTGTGGCAACGTAAAAAAATACTAGTTTCCACAGTAGAATGAATGGAAAGTAACAGAAAGTGTGATTACATGTGATGAAAAAATACCTTTTGCGTGAGTTTGTGTCATCCGTATTTCTTTTCGGTTTGTTATTTGCATCCCTGAGTGCGCTTTTGCCTCAGAAAGTAGGGGCGTATCGAGCTGACATATTTATGACGTACTAAGATCGGTGGTCGCTTGGCGTTGTTCATGTTTTAAGATTGTAAGTGAAGGCATTGAGGAGTTACGGACGTTTATGCAGCGTGCTTTGAAACACGATCAGAAGAGACGCACCGCACCGTCTGGCACAATGGTGTAGTTTGCTTTGATATAGGACCGTGTGGCAACGTAAAAAAATACTAGTTTCCACAGTAGAATGAATGGAAAGTAACAGAAAGTGTGATTACATGTGATGAAAAAATACCTTTTGCGTGAGTTTGTGTCATCCGTATTTCTTTTCGGTTTGTTATTTGCATCTCTGAGTGCGCTTTTGCCTCAGAAAGTAGGGGCGTATCGAGCTGACATATTTATGACGTACTAAGATCGGTGGTCGCTTGGCGTTGTTCATGTTTTAAGATTGTAAGTGAAGGCATTGAGGAGTTACGGACGTTTATGCAGCGTGCTTTGAAACACGATCAGAAGAGACGCACCGCACCGTCTGGCACAATGGTGTAGTTTGCTTTGATATAGGACCGTGTGGCAACGTAAAAAAATACTAGTTTCCACAGTAGAATGAATGGAAAGTAACAGAAAGTGTGATTACATGTGATGAAAAAATACCTTTTGCGTGAGTTTGTGTCATCCGTATTTCTTTTCGGTTTGTTATTTGCATCTCTGAGTGCGCTTTTGCCTCAGAAAGTAGGGGCGTATCGAGCTGACATATTTATGACGTACTAAGATCGGTGGTCGCTTGGCGTTGTTCATGTTTTAAGATTGGAAGTGAAGGCATTGAGGAGTTACGGACGTTTATGCAGCGTGCTTTGAAACACGATCAGAAGAGACGCACCGCACCGTCTGGCACAATGGTGTAGTTTGCTTTGATATAGGACCGTGTGGCAACGTAAAAAAATACTAGTTTCCACAGTAGAATGAATGGAAAGTAACAGAAAGTGTGATTACATGTGATGAAAAAATACCTTTTGCGTGAGTTTGTGTCATCCGTATTTCTTTTCGGTTTGTTATTTGCATCTCTGAGTGCGCTTTTGCCTCAGAAAGTAGGGGCGTATCGAGCTGACATATTTATGACGTACTAAGATCGGTGGTCGCTTGGCGTTGTTCATGTTTTAAGATTGGAAGTGAAGGCACTGAGGAGTTACGGACGTTTATGCAGCGTGCTTTGAAACACGATCAGAAGAGACGCACCGCACCGTCTGGCACAATGGTGTAGTTTGCTTTGATATAGGACCGTGTGGCAACGTAAAAAAATACTAGTTTCCACAGTAGAATGAATGGAAAGTAACAGAAAGTGTGATTACATGTGATGAAAAAATACCTTTTGCGTGAGTTTGTGTCATCCGTATTTCTTTTCGGTTTGTTATTTGCATCTCTGAGTGCGCTTTTGCCTCAGAAAGTAGGGGCGTATCGAGCTGACATTTGTATGACGTACTAAGATCGGTGGTCGCTTGGCGTTGTTCATGTTTTAAGATTGGAATTGAAGGCACTGAGGAGTTACGGACGTTTATGCAGCGTGCTTTGAAACACGATCAGAAGAGACGCACCGCACCGTCTGGCACAATGGTGTAGTTTGCTTTGATATAGGACCGTGTGGCAACGTAAAAAAATACTAGTTTCCACAGTAGAATGAATGGAAAGTAACAGAAAGTGTGATTACATGTCATGAAAAAATACCTTTTGCGTGAGTTTGTGTCATCCGTATTTCTTTTCGGTTTGTTATTTGCATCTCTGAGTGCGCTTTTGCCTCAGAAAGTAGGGGCGTATCGAGCTGACATATTTATGACGTACTAAGATCGGTGGTCGCTTGGCGTTGTTCATGTTTTAAGATTGGAAGTGAAGGCACTGAGGAGTTACGGACGTTTATGCAGCGTGCTTTGAAACACGATCAGAAGAGACGCACCGCACCGTCTGGCACAATGGTGTAGTTTGCTTTGATATAGGACCGTGTGGCAACGTAAAAAAATACTAGTTTCCACAGTAGAATGAATGGAAAGTAACAGAAAGTGTGATTACATGTGATGAAAAAATACCTTTTGCGTGAGTTTGTGTCATCCGTATTTCTTTTCGGTTTGTTATTTGCATCTCTGAGTGCGCTTTTGCCTCAGAAAGTAGGGGCGTATCGAGCTGACATATTTATGACGTACTAAGATCGGTGGTCGCTTGGCGTTGTTCATGTTTTAAGATTGGAAGTGAAGGCACTGAGGAGTTACGGACGTTTATGCAGCGTGCTTTGAAACACGATCAGAAGAGACGCACCGCACCGTCTGGCACAATGGTGTAGTTTGCTTTGATATAGGACCGTGTGGCAACGTAAAAAAATACTAGTTTCCACAGTAGAATGAATGGAAAGTAACAGAAAGTGTGATTACATGTGATGAAAAAATACCTTTTGCGTGAGTTTGTGTCATCCGTATTTCTTTTCGGTTTGTTATTTGCATCTCTGAGTGCGCTTTTGCCTCAGAAAGTAGGGGCGTATCGAGCTGACATATTTATGACGTACTAAGATCGGTGGTCGCTTGGCGTTGTTCATGTTTTAAGATTGGAAGTGAAGGCACTGAGGAGTTACGGACGTTTATGCAGCGTGCTTTGAAACACGATCAGAAGAGACGCACCGCACCGTCTGGCACAATGGTGTAGTTTGCTTTGATATAGGACCGTGTGGCAACGTAAAAAAATACTAGTTTCCACAGTAGAATGAATGGAAAGTAACAGAAAGTGTGATTACATGTGATGAAAAAATACCTTTTGCGTGAGTTTGTGTCATCCGTATTTCTTTTCGGTTTGTTATTTGCATCTCTGAGTGCGCTTTTGCCTCAGAAAGTAGGGGCGTATCGAGCTGACATATTTATGACGTACTAAGATCGGTGGTCGCCTGGCGTTGTTCATGTTTTAAGATTGTAAGTGAAGGCATTGAGGAGTTACGGACGTTTATGCAGCGTGCTTTGAAACACGATCAGAAGAGACGCACCGCGTCGTCTGGCCCAATGGTGTAGTTTGCTTTGATATAGGACCGTGTGGCAACGTAAAAAAATACTAGTTTCCACAGTAGAATGAATGGAAAGTAACAGAAAGTGTGATTACATGTGATGAAAAAATACCTTTTGCGTGAGTTTGTGTCATCCGTATTTCTTTTCGGTTTGTTATTTGCATCTCTGAGTGCGCTTTTGCCTCAGAAAGTAGGGGCGTATCGAGCTGACATATTTATGACGTACTAAGATCGGTGGTCGCTTGGCGTTGTTCATGTTTTAAGATTGTAAGTGAAGGCATTGAGGAGTTACGGACGTTTATGCAGCGTGCTTTGAAACACGATCAGAAGAGACGCACCGCACCGTCTGGCACAATGGTGTAGTTTGCTTTGATATAGGACCGTGTGGCAACGTAAAAAAATACTAGTTTCCACAGTAGAATGAATGGAAAGTAACAGAAAGTGTGATTACATGTGATGAAAAAATACCTTTTGCGTGGGTTTGTGTAATCCGTATTTCTTTTCTGTTTGTTATTTGCATCTCTGAGTACGCTTTTGACTCAGAAAGTAGGGGCGTATCGAGCTGACATTTGTATGACGTACTAAGGTCGGTGGTCGCTTGGCGGTGTCCATGTTTTAAGATTGTAAGTGAAGGCATTGATGAGTTACGGACGTTTATGCAGCGTGTTTTCAAACAGGATCAGAAGAGACGCGCCGCGTCGTCTGGCCCAATGGTGTAGTTTGCTTTGATATAGGACCGTGTGGCGACGTAAAAAAATACTAGTTTCCACAGTAGAATGAATGGAAAGTAACAGAAAGTGTTTAATTGGTGATTACATGTGAGGAAAAAATACCTTTTGCGTGAGTTTGTGTCATCCGTATTTCTTTTCGGTTTGTTATTTGCATCTCTGAGTGCGCTTTTGCCTCAGAAAGTAGGGGCGTATCGAGCTGACATATTTATGACGTACTAAGATCGGTGGTCGCTTGGTGTTGTTCATGTTTTAAGATTGTAAGTGAAGGCATTGATGAGTTACGGACGTTTATGCAGCGTTCTTTGAAACACGATCAGAAGATTTTCAAATAACTTCCGGGAATTCAGCCAGGTAACACTTTCAGCGATCGCCGATATTTCGGCGGGAGAACACCCCGCCATTTTCAAGGCAAACTGCAACGGACAGGCGGCGTGCATGCAAATTTAATACCTCGGTTCTGCGACAGAAGCTGGAAAGATAACACACACACTGAACACTAGTGCCACCAAAGATGACCAAAGTCAGAGCTATCGATAGTGAGACTATGAATTCACAGGTGAGGCAGCATTGACTCTGTTCCTCTGTTTTTTGACAAGGGAGAGAGCCGGATTCCAAACAGAGTTTAAACAGAAACCTCCATCCCTGTTAACGAGGTTGCTCGCTAGTTTAATCTCAACTGCCTCCTTAATGACACTGTCCCAATAGCTGGACGTGCATGCCAATATCTCGGTGTTATTATATAACATGGGGTGACCAGTATCCAAGCATTGTTCGGCAATAGCAGATCTATTTGGCTGCTGTAATCGTGTGTGCCGTTTATGCTCAGTACATCTGTCCTCCACGGTTCTGATAGTTTGACCAATATATGCCATACCGCAGCTACAGGGAATACGATACACACCTGCCTTACGCAATCCAAGATCATCCTTAACGGAACTCAAAAGTGCTCTAATTTTAGATGGAGGTCGGAAAACACATTTCACATCGTATTTCCGTAAAATACGACCGATCTTATTGGACGTGTTTCCTACGTAAGGCAAAAAGGCAGTAGACTTAGGTGTTGACTCAGAATTATCATCAATCACCCGATGTACAGTTGGTCGATAGCGCAACGCACGTTCAATCTGTCTATCACTATAGCCATTTTGACGAAATGTAACTTCAAGATGGGACAGCTCAGCTGGCAAAGTCTCAGCGTCAGAAACGACATGTGCCCTGTGTACCAAGGTACGAAGTACCCCTTCACGCTGAGCCGAATGGTGACAACTATTAGCTTGTAAGTACAAATCGGTGTGAGTACGTTTCCTGTAGACTGCATGTCCCAATGATCCATCATCCTTCCTCCTAACCAACACGTCGAGAAAGGGAAGGCAACCATCCTCTTCCACCTCCATCGTAAAACGAATGTTCGGGTGGATCGAGTTCAGATGTTCTAGAAAGACATTCAAATTTTCCCTACCGTGAGGCCAAACAACGAAGGTATCGTCAACGTATCTAAAGAAACAGGCGGGTTTTAAAGGCGCCGACTCCAATGCACGTTCCTCGAAGTCTTCCATAAATAAATTTGCGATCACAGGAGACAACGGACTACCCATCGCAACTCCATCTGTCTGCTCGTAATACTGGTCATTAAATAAAAAGTAAGTGGATGTCAACACATGCCTAAAGAGATTAGTTAAATCAGCACCAAACCTGGCTTCAATTAACCGCAACGAATCAGACAGAGGAACACGAGTGAAGAGAGAGACCACATCGAAACTCACTAAAATATCAGAGTCATTCAGCCTCAGTCCCTCCAAACGACGTAAAAAATCAGCTGAGTTCCTGATATGATGTTCACACTGTCCTACTTGTGGACTCAACAGAGAAGCAAGATGCTTGGATACACGATATGTCGGAGGTCCGATGTTACTCACTATAGGACGGAAAGGAACCCCTTCCTTATGAACCTTTGGAAGGCCATATAACCTAGGGGGAACGGCACTATAGGTGTTAAGCCTCTTGATTGTGTCCTGCGAAAAACCACTTTTCTTCAGGAGGCTGTTGGTCTTTCTCTCAACACTTTTCGTGGGGTCAGCATCGATTCTGCGATACGCTGAATCAGAAAGTAAACGTTGCATCTTTTGTACATAATCAGGTTTATTTAAAACAACGGTGGCATTGGTCACCCCATGTTATATAATAACACCGAGATATTGGCATGCACGTCCAGCTATTGGGACAGTGTCATTAAGGAGGCAGTTGAGATTAAACTAGCGAGCAACCTCGTTAACAGGGATGGAGGTTTCTGTTTAAACTCTGTTTGGAATCCGGCTCTCTCCCTTGTCAAAAAACAGAGGAACAGAGTCAATGCTGCCTCACCTGTGAATTCATAGTCTCACTATCGATAGCTCTGACTTTGGTCATCTTTGGTGGCACTAGTGTTCAGTGTGTGTGTTATCTTTCCTGCTTCTGTCGCAGAACCGAGGTATTAAATTTGCATGCACGCCGCCTGTCCGTTGCAGTTTGCCTTGAAAATGGCGGGGTGTTCTCCCGCCGAAATATCGGCGGTCGCTGAAAGTGTTACCTGGCTGAATTCCCGGAAGTTATTTGAAAGTTGTATACGCCAGGAGAAACTCAGGTCACACGATCAGAAGAGACGCACCGCACCGTCTGGCACAATGGTGTAGTTTGCTTTGATATAGGACCGTGTGACAACGTAAAAAAATACTAGTTTCCACAGTAGAATGAATGGAAAGTAACAAAGTGTGATTACATGTGATGAAAAAATACCTTTTGCGTGGGTTTGTGTAATCCGTATTTCTTTTCGGTTTGTTATTTGCATCTCTGAGTGCGCTTTTGACTCAGAAAGTAGGGGCGTATCGAGCTGACATTTTTATGACGTACTAAGATCGGTGGTCGCTTGGCGTTGTTCATGTTTTAAGATTGTAAGTGAAGGCATTGATGAGTTACGGACGTTTATGCAGCGTGTTTTCAAACACGATCAGAAGAGACGCGCCGCGTCGTCTGGCCCAATGGTGTAGTTTGCTTTGATATAGGACCGTGTGGCGACGTAAAAAAATACTAGTTTCCACAGTAGAATGAATGGAAAGTAACAGAAAGTGTTTAATTTGTGATTACATGTGAAGACAAAATACCTTTTGCGTGAGTTTGTGTAATCCGTATTTCTTCTCTGTTTGTTATTTGCATCTCTGAGTACGCTTTTGCTTCAGAACGTAGGGGCGTATCGAGCTGACATTTGTATGACGTACTAAGGACGGTGGTCGCTTGCCGGTGTCCATGTTTTAAGATTGTAAGTGAAGGCACTGAGGAGTTACGGACGTTTATGCAGCGTGTTTTCAAACACGATCAGAAGAGACGCGCCTCGTCGTCTGGCCCAGTGGTGTAGTTTGCTTTGATATAGGACCGTGTGACAACGTAAAAAAATACTAGTTTCCACAGTAGAATGAATGGAAAGTAACAGAAAGTGTGATTACATGTGATGAAAAAATACCTTTTGCGTGGGTTTGTGTAATCCGTATTTCTTTTCGGTTTGTTATTTGCATCTCTGAGTGCGCTTTTGACTCAGAAAGTAGGGGCGTATCGAGCTGACATTTTTATGACGTACTAAGATCGGTGGTCGCTTGGCGTTGTTCATGTTTTAAGATTGTAAGTGAAGGCATTGAGGAGTTACGGACGTTTATGCAGCGTGCTTTCAAACACGATCAGAAGAGACGCGCCGCGTCGTCTGGCCCAATGGTGTAGTTTGCTTTGATATAGGACCGTGTGGCGACGTAAAAAAATACTAGTTTCCACAGTAGAATGAATGGAAAGTAACAGAAAGTGTTTAATTTGTGATTACATGTGAAGAAAAAATACCTTTTGCGTGAGTTTGTGTAATCCGTATTTCTTCTCTGTTTGTTATTTGCATCTCTGAGTACGCTTTTGCTTAAGAACGTAGGGGCGTATCGAGCTGACATTTGTATGACGTACTAAGGACGGTGGTCGCTTGCCGGTGTCCATGTTTGAAGATTGTAAGTGAAGGCATTGAGGAGTTACGGACGTTTATGCAGCGTGTTTTCAAACACGATCAGAAGAGACGCGCCGCGTCGTCTGGCCCAATGGTGTAGTTTGCTTTGATATAGGACCGTGTGGCGACGTAAAAAAATACTAGTTTCCACAGTAGAATGAATGGAAAGTAACAGAAAGTGTTTAATTTGTGATTACATGTAAAGAAAAAATACCTTTTGCGTGAGTTTGTGTAATCCGTATTTCTTTTCTGTTTGTTATTTGCATCTCTGAGTACGCTTTTGCTTCAGAACGTAGGGGCGTATCGAGCTGACATTTGTATGACGTACTAAGGACGGTGGTCGCTTGCCGGTGTCCATGTTTTAAGATTGTAAGTGAAGGCATTGAGGAGTTACGGACGTTTATGCAGCGTGTTTTCAAACACGATCAGAAGAGACGCGCCGCGTCGTCTGGCCCAATGGTGTAGTTTGCTTTGATATAGGACCGTGTGGCGACGTAAAAAAATACTAGTTTCCACAGTAGAATGAATGGAAAGTAACAGAAAGTGTTTAATTTGTGATTACATGTAAAGAAAAAATACCTTTTGCGTGAGTTTGTGTAATCCGTATTTCTTTTCTGTTTGTTATTTGCATCTCTGAGTACGCTTTTGCTTCAGAACGTAGGGGCGTATCGAGCTGACATTTGTATGACGTACTAAGGACGGTGGTCGCTTGCCGGTGTCCATGTTTTAAGATTGTAAGTGAAGGCATTGAGGAGTTACGGACGTTTATGCAGCGTGTTTTCAAACACGATCAGAAGAGACGCGCCGCGTCGTCTGGCCCAATGGTGTAGTTTGCTTTGATATAGGACCGTGTGGCGACGTAAAAAAATACTAGTTTCCACAGTAGAATGAATGGAAAGTAACAGAAAGTGTTTAATTTGTGATTACATGTGAAGAAAAAATACCTTTTGCGTGAGTTTGTGTAATCCGTATTTCTTTTCTGTTTGTTATTTGCATCTCTGAGTACGCTTTTGCTTCAGAACGTAGGGGCGTATCGAGCTGACATTTGTATGACGTACTAAGGACGGTGGTCGCTTGCCGGTGTCCATGTTTTAAGATTGTAAGTGAAGGCATTGAGGAGTTACGGACGTTTATGCAGCGTGTTTTCAAACACGATCAGAAGAGACGCGCCGCGTCGTCTGGCCCAATGGTGTAGTTTGCTTTGATATAGGACCGTGTGGCGACGTAAAAAAATACTAGTTTCCACAGTAGAATGAATGGAAAGTAACAGAAAGTGTTTAATTTGTGATTACATGTGAAGAAAAAATACCTTTTGCGTGAGTTTGTGTAATCCGTATTTCTTTTCTGTTTGTTATTTGCATCTCTGAGTACGCTTTTGCTTCAGAACGTAGGGGCGTATCGAGCTGACATTTGTATGACGTACTAAGGACGGTGGTCGCTTGCCGGTGTCCATGTTTTAAGATTGGAAGTGAAGGCACTGAGGAGTTACGGACGTTTATGCAGCGTGTTTTCAAACACGATCAGAAGAGACGCGCCGCGTCGTCTGGCCCAATGGTGTAGTTTGCTTTGATATAGGACCGTGTGGCGACGTAAAAAAATACTAGTTTCCACAGTAGAATGAATGGAAAGTAACAGAAAGTGTTTAATTTGTGATTACATGTAAAGAAAAAATACCTTCTGCGTGAGTTTGTGTAATCCGTATTTCTTTTCTGTTTGTTATTTGCATCTCTGAGTACGCTTTTGCTTCAGAACGTAGGGGCGTATCGAGCTGACATTTGTATGACGTACTAAGGACGGTGGTCGCTTGCCGGTGTCCATGTTTTAAGATTGTAAGTGAAGGCATTGAGGAGTTACGGACGTTTATGCAGCGTGTTTTCAAACACGATCAGAAGAGACGCGCCGCGTCGTCTGGCCCAATGGTGTAGTTTGCTTTGATATAGGACCGTGTGGCGACGTAAAAAAATACTAGTTTCCACAGTAGAATGAATGGAAAGTAACAGAAAGTGTTTAATTTGTGATTACATGTGAAGAAAAAATACCTTTTGCGTGAGTTTGTGTAATCCGTATTTCTTTTCTGTTTGTTATTTGCATCTCTGAGTACGCTTTTGCTTCAGAACGTAGGGGCGTATCGAGCTGACATTTGTATGACGTACTAAGGACGGTGGTCGCTTGCCGGTGTCCATGTTTTAAGATTGTAAGTGAAGGCATTGAGGAGTTACGGACGTTTATGCAGCGTGTTTTCAAACACGATCAGAAGAGACGCGCCGCGTCGTCTGGCCCAATGGTGTAGTTTGCTTTGATATAGGACCGTGTGGCGACGTAAAAAAATACTAGTTTCCACAGTAGAATGAATGGAAAGTAACAGAAAGTGTTTAATTTGTGATTACATGTAAAGAAAAAATACCTTTTGCGTGAGTTTGTGTAATCCGTATTTCTTTTCTGTTTGTTATTTGCATCTCTGAGTACGCTTTTGCTTCAGAACGTAGGGGCGTATCGAGCTGACATTTGTATGACGTACTAAGGACGGTGGTCGCTTGCCGGTGTCCATGTTTGAAGATTGTAAGTGAAGGCATTGAGGAGTTACGGACGTTTATGCAGCGTGTTTTCAAACACGATCAGAAGAGACGCGCCGCGTCGTCTGGCCCAATGGTGTAGTTTGCTTTGATATAGGACCGTGTGGCGACGTAAAAAAATACTAGTTTCCACAGTAGAATGAATGGAAAGTAACAGAAAGTGTTTAATTTGTGATTACATGTGAAGAAAAAATACCTTTTGCGTGAGTTTGTGTAATCCGTATTTCTTCTCTGTTTGTTATTTGCATCTCTGAGTACGCTTTTGCTTAAGAACGTAGGGGCGTATCGAGCTGACATTTGTATGACGTACTAAGATCGGTGGTCGCTTGCCGGTGTCCATGTTTGAAGATTGTAAGTGAAGGCATTGAGGAGTTACGGACGTTTATGCAGCGTGTTTTCAAACACGATCAGAAGAGACGCGCCGCGTCGTCTGGCCCAATGGTGTAGTTTGCTTTGATATAGGACCGTGTGGCGACGTAAAAAAATACTAGTTTCCACAGTAGAATGAATGGAAAGTAACAGAAAGTGTTTAATTTGTGATTACATGTAAAGAAAAAATACCTTTTGCGTGAGTTTGTGTAATCCGTATTTCTTCTCTGTTTGTTATTTGCATCTCTGAGTACGCTTTTGCTTCAGAACGTAGGGGCGTATCGAGCTGACATTTGTATGACGTACTAACGACGGTGGTCGCTTGCCGGTGTCCATGTTTTAAGATTGTAAGTGAAGGCATTGATGAGTTACGGACGTTTATGCAGCGTGTTTTCAAACACGATCAGAAGAGACGCGCCGCGTCGTCTGGCCCAATGGTGTAGTTTGCTTTGATATAGGACCGTGTGACAACGTAAAAAAATACTAGTTTCCACAGTAGAATGAATGGAAAGTAACAGAAAGTGTTTAATTTGTGATTACATGTGAAGACAAAATACCTTTTGCGTGAGTTTGTGTAATCCGTATTTCTTCTCTGTTTGTTATTTGCATCTCTGAGTACGCTTTTGCTTAAGAACGTAGGGGCGTATCGAGCTGACATTTGTATGGCGTACTAAGGACGGTGGTCGCTTGCCGGTGTCCATGTTTGAAGATTGTAAGTGAAGGCATTGATGAGTTACGGACGTTTATGCAGCGTGTTTTCAAACACGATCAGAAGAGACGCGCCGCGTCGTCTGGCCCAATGGTGTAGTTTGCTTTGATATAGGACCGTGTGGCGACGTAAAAAAATACTAGTTTCCACAGTAGAATGAATGGAAAGTAACAGAAAGTGTTTAATTTGTGATTACATGTGAAGAAAAAATACCTTTTGCGTGAGTTTGTGTAATCCGTATTTCTTCTCTGTTTGTTATTTGCATCTCTGAGTACGCTTTTGCTTCAGAACGTAGGGGCGTATCGAGCTGACATTTGTATGACGTACTAAGGACGGTGGTCGCTTGCCGGTGTCCATGTTTGAAGATTGTAAGTGAAGGCATTGAGGAGTTACGGACGTTTATGCAGCGTGTTTTCAAACACGATCAGAAGAGACGCGCCGCGTCGTCTGGCCCAATGGTGTAGTTTGCTTTGATATAGGACCGTGTGACAACGTAAAAAAATACTAGTTTCCACAGTAGAATGAATGGAAAGTAACAGAAAGTGTTTAATTTGTGATTACATGTGAAGACAAAATACCTTTTGCGTGAGTTTGTGTAATCCGTATTTCTTCTCTGTTTGTTATTTGCATCTCTGAGTACGCTTTTGCTTCAGAACGTAGGGGCGTATCGAGCTGACATTTGTATGACGTACTAAGGACGGTGGTCGCTTGCCGGTGTCCATGTTTTAAGATTGTAAGTGAAGGCATTGATGAGTTACGGACGTTTATGCAGCGTGTTTTCAAACACGATCAGAAGAGACGCGCCGCGTCGTCTGGCCCAATGGTGTAGTTTGCTTTGATATAGGACCGTGTGGCGACGTAAAAAAATACTAGTTTCCACAGTAGAATGAATGGAAAGTAACAGAAAGTGTTTAATTTGTGATTACATGTGAAGAAAAAATACCTTTTGCGTGAGTTTGTGTAATCCGTATTTCTTCTCTGTTTGTTATTTGCATCTCTGAGTACGCTTTTGCTTCAGAACGTAGGGGCGTATCGAGCTGACATTTGTATGACGTACTAAGGACGGTGGTCGCTTGCCGGTGTCCATGTTTTAAGATTGTAAGTGAAGGCATTGATGAGTTACGGACGTTTATGCAGCGTGTTTTCAAACACGATCAGAAGAGACGCGCCGCGTCGTCTGGCCCAATGGTGTAGTTTGCTTTGATATAGGACCGTGTGACAACGTAAAAAAATACTAGTTTCCACAGTAGAATGAATGGAAAGTAACAGAAAGTGTGATTACATGTGATGAAAAAATACCTTTTGCGTGGGTTTGTGTAATCCGTATTTCTTTTCGGTTTGTTATTTGCATCTCTGAGTGCGCTTTTGACTCAGAAAGTAGGGGCGTATCGAGCTGACATTTTTATGACGTACTAAGATCGGTGGTCGCTTGGCGTTGTTCATATTTTAAGATTGTAAGTGAAGGCACTGAGGAGTTACGGACGTTTATGCAGCGTGTTTTCAAACACGATCAGAAGAGACGCGCCGCGTCGTCTGGCCCAATGGTGTAGTTTGCTTTGATATAGGACCGTGTGGCGACGTAAAAAAATACTAGTTTCCACAGTAGAATGAATGGAAAGTAACAGAAAGTGTTTAATTTGTGATTACATGTGAAGACAAAATACCTTTTGCGTGAGTTTGTGTAATCCGTATTTCTTCTCTGTTTGTTATTTGCATCTCTGAGTACGCTTTTGCTTCAGAACGTAGGGGCGTATCGAGCTGACATTTGTATGACGTACTAAGGACGGTGGTCGCTTGCCGGTGTCCATGTTTGAAGATTGTAAGTGAAGGCATTGAGGAGTTACGGACGTTTATGCAGCGTGTTTTCAAACACGATCAGAAGAGACGCGCCGCGTCGTCTGGCCCAATGGTGTAGTTTGCTTTGATATAGGACCGTGTGGCGACGTAAAAAAAATACTAGTTTCCACAGTAGAATGAATGGAAAGTAACAGAAAGTGTGATTACATGTGATGAAAAAATACCTTTTGCGTGGGTTTGTGTAATCCGTATTTCTTTTCGGTTTGTTATTTGCATCTCTGAGTGCGCTTTTGACTCAGAAAGTAGGGGCGTATCGAGCTGACATT
The DNA here is from genome assembly GCF_023898315.1 of Schistocerca nitens. Lineage (NCBI taxonomy): Eukaryota > Metazoa > Arthropoda > Insecta > Orthoptera > Acrididae > Schistocerca > Schistocerca nitens. Next base: position 177,773,909 of record NC_064625.1, on the reverse strand, counting down.
TTTATGACGTACTAAGATCGGTGGTCGCTTGGCGTTGTTCATGTTTTAAGATTGGAAGTGAAGGCACTGAGGAGTTATGGACGTTTATGCAGCGTGCTTTGAAACACGATCAGAAGAGACGCACCGCACCGTCTGGCACAATGGTGTAGTTTGCTTTGATATAGGACCGTGTGGCAACGTAAAAAAATACTAGTTTCCACAGTAGAATGAATGGAAAGTAACAGAAAGTGTGATTACATGTGATGAAAAAATACCTTTTGCGTGGGTTTGTGTAATCCGTATTTCTTTTCGGTTTGTTATTTGCATCTCTGAGTGCGCTTTTGACTCAGAAAGTAGGGGCGTATCGAGCTGACATTTTTATGACGTACTAAGATCGGTGGTCGCTTGGCGTTGTTCATGTTTTAAGATTGTAAGTGAAGGCATTGATGAGTTACGGACGTTTATGCAGCGTGTTTTCAAACACGATCAGAAGAGACGCGCCGCGTCGTCTGGCCCAATGGTGTAGTTTGCTTTGATATAGGACCGTGTGGCGACGTAAAAAAATACTAGTTTCCACAGTAGAATGAATGGAAAGTAACAGAAAGTGTGATTACATGTGATGAAAAAATACCTTTTGCGTGGGTTTGTGTAATCCGTATTTCTTTTCGGTTTGTTATTTGCATCTCTGAGTGCGCTTTTGACTCAGAAAGTAGGGGCGTATCGAGCTGACATTTTTATGACGTACTAAGATCGGTGGTCGCTTGGCGTTGTTCATGTTTTAAGATTGGAAGTGAAGGCACTGAGGAGTTACGGACGTTTATGCAGCGTGCTTTGAAACACGATCAGAAGAGACGCGCCGCGTCGTCTGGCCCAATGGTGTAGTTTGCTTTGATATAGGACCGTGTGGCGACGTAAAAAAATACTAGTTTCCACAGTAGAATGAATGGAAAGTAACAGAAAGTGTGATTACATGTGATGAAAAAATACCTTTTGCGTGGGTTTGTGTAATCCGTATTTCTTTTCGGTTTGTTATTTGCATCTCTGAGTGCGCTTTTGACTCAGAAAGTAGGGGCGTATCGAGCTGACATTTTTATGACGTACTAAGATCGGTGGTCGCTTGGCGTTGTTCATGTTTTAAGATTGTAAGTGAAGGCATTGATGAGTTACGGACGTTTATGCAGCGTGTTTTCAAACACGATCAGAAGAGACGCGCCGCGTCGTCTGGCCCAATGGTGTAGTTTGCTTTGATATAGGACCGTGTGGCGACGTAAAAAAATACTAGTTTCCACAGTAGAATGAATGGAAAGTAACAGAAAGTGTGATTACATGTGATGAAAAAATACCTTTTGCGTGGGTTTGTGTAATCCGTATTTCTTTTCGGTTTGTTATTTGCATCTCTGAGTGCGCTTTTGACTCAGAAAGTAGGGGCGTATCGAGCTGACATTTTTATGACGTACTAAGATCGGTGGTCGCTTGGCGTTGTTCATGTTTTAAGATTGTAAGTGAAGGCATTGATGAGTTACCGACGTTTATGCAGCGTGTTTTCAAACACGATCAGAAGAGACGCGCCGCGTCATCTGGCCCAATGGTGTAGTTTGCTTTGATATAGGACCGTGTGGCGACGTAAAAAAATACTAGTTTCCACAGTAGAATGAATGGAAAGTAACAGAAAGTGTGATTACATGTGATGAAAAAATACCTTTTGCGTGGGTTTGTGTAATCCGTATTTCTTTTCGGTTTGTTATTTGCATCTCTGAGTGCGCTTTTGACTCAGAAAGTAGGGGCGTATCGAGCTGACATTTTTATGACGTACTAAGATCGGTGGTCGCTTGGCGTTGTTCATGTTTTAAGATTGTAAGTGAAGGCATTGATGAGTTACGGACGTTTATGCAGCGTGTTTTCAAACACGATCAGAAGAGACGCGCCGCGTCATCTGGCCCAATGGTGTAGTTTGCTTTGATATAGGACCGTGTGGCGACGTAAAAAAATACTAGTTTCCACAGTAGAATGAATGGAAAGTAACAGAAAGTGTGATTACATGTGATGAAAAAATACCTTTTGCGTGGGTTTGTGTAATCCGTATTTCTTTTCGGTTTGTTATTTGCATCTCTGAGTGCGCTTTTGACTCAGAAAGTAGGGGCGTATCGAGCTGACATTTTTATGACGTACTAAGATCGGTGGTCGCTTGGCGTTGTTCATGTTTTAAGATTGTAAGTGAAGGCATTGATGAGTTACGGACGTTTATGCAGCGTGTTTTCAAACACGATCAGAAGAGACGCGCCTCGTCGTCTGGCCCAGTGGTGTAGTTTGCTTTGATATAGGACCGTGTGACAACGTAAAAAAATACTAGTTTCCACAGTAGAATGAATGGAAAGTAACAGAAAGTGTGATTACATGTGATGAAAAAATACCTTTTGCGTGGGTTTGTGTAATCCGTATTTCTTTTCGGTTTGTTATTTGCATCTCTGAGTGCGCTTTTGACTCAGAAAGTAGGGGCGTATCGAGCTGACATTTTTATGACGTACTAAGATCGGTGGTCGCTTGGCGTTGTTCATGTTTTAAGATTGTAAGTGAAGGCATTGATGAGTTACGGACGTTTATGCAGCGTGTTTTCAAACACGATCAGAAGAGACGCGCCGCGTCGTCTGGCCCAATGGTGTAGTTTGCTTTGATATAGGACCGTGTGGCGACGTAAAAAAATACTAGTTTCCACAGTAGAATGAATGGAATGTAACAGAAAGTGTTTAATTTGTGATTACATGTAAAGAAAAAATACCTTTTGCGTGAGTTAGTGTAATCCGTATTTCTTTTCTGTTTGTTATTTGCATCTCTGAGTACGCTTTTGCTTCAGAACGTAGGGGCGTATCGAGCTGACATTTGTATGACGTACTAAGGACGGTGGTCGCTTGCCGGTGTCCATGTTTTAAGATTGTAAGTGAAGGCATTGAGGAGTTACGGACGTTTATGCAGCGTGTTTTCAAACACGATCAGAAGAGACGCGCCGCGTCGTCTGGCCCAATGGTGTAGTTTGCTTTGATATAGGACCGTGTGGCGACGTAAAAAAATACTAGTTTCCACAGTAGAATGAATGGAAAGTAACAGAAAGTGTTTAATTTGTGATTACATGTGAAGAAAAAATACCTTTTGCGTGAGTTTGTGTAATCCGTATTTCCTCTGTTTGTTATTTGCATCTCTGAGTACGCTTTTGCTTCAGAACGTAGGGGCGTATCGAGCTGACATTTGTATGACGTACTAAGGACGGTGGTCGCTTGCCGGTGTCCATGTTTGAAGATTGTAAGTGAAGGCATTGATGAGTTACGGACGTTTATGCAGCGTGTTTTCAAACACGATCAGAAGAGACGCGCCGCGTCGTCTGGCCCAATGGTGTAGTTTGCTTTGATATAGGACCGTGTGGCGACGTAAAAAAATACTAGTTTCCACAGTAGAATGAATGGAAAGTAACAGAAAGTGTTTAATTTGTGATTACATGTGAAGAAAAAATACCTTTTGCGTGAGTTAGTGTAATCCGTATTTCTTTTCTGTTTGTTATTTGCATCTCTGAGTACGCTTTTGCTTCAGAACGTAGGGGCGTATCGAGCTGACATTTGTATGACGTACTAAGGACGGTGGTCGCTTGCCGGTGTCCATGTTTTAAGATTGTAAGTGAAGGCATTGAGGAGTTACGGACGTTTATGCAGCGTGTTTTCAAACACGATCAGAAGAGACGCGCCGCGTCGTCTGGCCCAATGGTGTAGTTTGCTTTGATATAGGACCGTGTGGCGACGTAAAAAAATACTAGTTTCCACAGTAGAATGAATGGAAAGTAACAGAAAGTGTTTAATTTGTGATTACATGTGAAGACAAAATACCTTTTGCGTGAGTTTGTGTAATCCGTAATTCTTCTCTGTTTGTTATTTGCATCTCTGAGTACGCTTTTGCTTAAGAACGTAGGGGCGTATCGAGCTGACATTTGTATGACGTACTAAGGACGGTGGTCGCTTGCCGGTGTCCATGTTTGAAGATTGTAAGTGAAGGCATTGATGAGTTACGGACGTTTATGCAGCGTGTTTTCAAACACGATCAGAAGAGACGCGCCGCGTCGTCTGGCCCAATGGTGTAGTTTGCTTTGATATAGGACCGTGTGGCGACGTAAAAAAATACTAGTTTCCACAGTAGAATGAATGGAAAGTAACAGAAAGTGTTTAATTTGTGATTACATGTGAAGAGAAAATACCTTTTGCGTGAGTTTGTGTAATCCGTATTTCTTCTCTGTTTGTTATTTGCATCTCTGAGTACGCTTTTGCTTAAGAACGTAGGGGCGTATCGAGCTGACATTTGTATGACGTACTAAGGACGGTGGTCGCTTGCCGGTGTCCATGTTTGAAGATTGTAAGTGAAGGCATTGATGAGTTACGGACGTTTATGCAGCGTGTTTTCAAACACGATCAGAAGAGACGCGCCGCGTCGTCTGGCCCAATGGTGTAGTTTGCTTTGATATAGGACCGTGTGGCGACGTAAAAAAATACTAGTTTCCACAGTAGAATGAATGGAAAGTAACAGAAAGTGTTTAATTTGTGATTACATGTGAAGAGAAAATACCTTTTGCGTGAGTTTGTGTAATCCGTATTTCTTCTCTGTTTGTTATTTGCATCTCTGAGTACGCTTTTGCTTAAGAACGTAGGGGCGTATCGAGCTGACATTTGTATGACGTACTAAGGACGGTGGTCGCTTGCCGGTGTCCATGTTTGAAGATTGTAAGTGAAGGCATTGATGAGTTACGGACGTTTATGCAGCGTGTTTTCAAACACGATCAGAAGAGACGCGCCGCGTCGTCTGGCCCAATGGTGTAGTTTGCTTTGATATAGGACCGTGTGGCGACGTAAAAAAATACTAGTTTCCACAGTAGAATGAATGGAAAGTAACAGAAAGTGTTTAATTTGTGATTACATGTGAAGAGAAAATACCTTTTGCGTGAGTTTGTGTAATCCGTATTTCTTTTCTGTTTGTTATTTGCATCTCTGAGTACGCTTTTGCTTAAGAACGTAGGGGCGTATCGAGCTGACATTTTTATGACGTACTAAGATCGGTGGTCGCTTGGCGTTGTTCATGTTTTAAGATTGTAAGTGAAGGCATTGAGGAGTTACGGACGTTTATGCAGCGTGTTTTCAAACACGATCAGAAGAGACGCGCCGCGTCGTCTGGCCCAATGGTGTAGTTTGCTTTGATATAGGACCGTGTGGCGACGTAAAAAAATACTAATTTCCACAGTAGAATGAATGGAAAGTAACAGAAAGTGTTTAATTTGTGATTACATGTGAAGAAAAAATACCTTTTGCGTGAGTTTGTGTAATCCGTATTTCTTTTCTGTTTGTTATTTGCATCTCTGAGTACGCTTTTGCTTCAGAACGTAGGGGCGTATCGAGCTGACATTTGTATGACGTACTAAGGACGGTGGTCGCTTGCCGGTGTCCATGTTTTAAGATTGTAAGTGAAGGCATTGAGGAGTTACGGACGTTTATGCAGCGTGTTTTCAAACACGATCAGAAGAGACGCGCCGCGTCTTCTGGCCCAATGGTGTAGTTTGCTTTGATATAGGACCGTGTGGCGACGTAAAAAAATACTAGTTTCCACAGTAGAATGAATGGAAAGTAACAGAAAGTGTTTAATTTGTGATTACATGTGAAGAAAAAATACCTTTTGCGTGAGTTTGTGTAATCCGTATTTCTTCTCTGTTTGTTATTTGCATCTCTGAGTACGCTTTTGCTTAAGAACGTAGGGGCGTATCGAGCTGACATTTTTATGACGTACTAAGATCGGTGGTCGCTTGGCGTTGTTCATGTTTTAAGATTGTAAGTGAAGGCATTGATGAGTTACGGACGTTTATGCAGCGTGTTTTCAAACACGATCAGAAGAGACGCGCCGCGTCGTCTGGCCCAATGGTGTAGTTTGCTTTGATATAGGACCGTGTGGCGACGTAAAAAAATACTAGTTTCCACAGTAGAATGAATGGAAAGTAACAGAAAGTGTTTTATTTGTGATTACATGTGAAGAAAAAATACCTTTTGCGTGAGTTTGTGTAATCCGTATTTCTTTTCTGTTTGTTATTTGCATCTCTGAGTACGCTTTTGCTTAAGAACGTAGGGGCGTATCGAGCTGACATTTTTATGACGTACTAAGATCGGTGGTCGCTTGCCGGTGTCCATGTTTGAAGATTGTAAGTGAAGGCATTGAGGAGTTACGGACGTTTATGCAGCGTGTTTTCAAACACGATCAGAAGAGACGCGCCGCGTCGTCTGGCCCAATGGTGTAGTTTGCTTTGATATAGGACCGTGTGGCGACGTAAAAAAATACTAGTTTCCACAGTAGAATGAATGGAAAGTAACAGAAAGTGTTTAATTTGTGATTACATGTGAAGGAAAAATACCTTTTGCGTGAGTTTGTGTAATCCGTATTTATTTTCTGTTTGTTATTTGCATCTCTGAGTACGCTTTTGCTTCAGAACGTAGGGGCGTATCGAGCTGACATTTGTATGACGTACTAAGGACGGTGGTCGCTTGCCGGTGTCCATGTTTGAAGATTGTAAGTGAAGGCATTGAGGAGTTACGGACGTTTATGCAGCGTGTTTTCAAACACGATCAGAAGAGACGCGCCGCGTCGTCTGGCCCAATGGTGTAGTTTGCTTTGATATAGGACCGTGTGGCGACGTAAAAAAATACTAGTTTCCACAGTAGAATGAATGGAAAGTAACAGAAAGTGTTTTATTTGTGATTACATGTGAAGAAAAAATACCTTTTGCGTGAGTTTGTGTAATCCGTATTTCTTTTCTGTTTGTTATTTGCATCTCTGAGTACGCTTTTGCTTAAGAACGTAGGGGCGTATCGAGCTGACATTTTTATGACGTACTAAGATCGGTGGTCGCTTGGCGTTGTTCATGTTTTAAGATTGTAAGTGAAGGCATTGATGAGTTACGGACGTTTATGCAGCGTGTTTTCAAACACGATCAGAAGAGACGCGCCGCGTCGTCTGGCCCAATGGTGTAGTTTGCTTTGATATAGGACCGTGTGGCGACGTAAAAAAATACTAGTTTCCACAGTAGAATGAATGGAAAGTAACAGAAAGTGTTTTATTTGTGATTACATGTGAAGAAAAAATACCTTTTGCGTGAGTTTGTGTAATCCGTATTTCTTTTCTGTTTGTTATTTGCATCTCTGAGTACGCTTTTGCTTAAGAACGTAGGGGCGTATCGAGCTGACATTTTTATGACGTACTAAGATCGGTGGTCGCTTGCCGGTGTCCATGTTTTAAGATTGTAAGTGAAGGCATTGAGGAGTTACGGACGTTTATGCAGCGTGTTTTCAAACACGATCAGAAGAGACGCGCCGCGTCGTCTGGCCCAATGGTGTAGTTTGCTTTGATATAGGACCGTGTGGCGACGTAAAAAAATACTAGTTTCCACAGTAGAATGAATGGAAAGTAACAGAAAGTGTTTAATTTGTGATTACATGTGAAGGAAAAATACCTTTTGCGTGAGTTTGTGTAATCCGTATTTATTTTCTGTTTGTTATTTGCATCTCTGAGTACGCTTTTGCTTCAGAACGTAGGGGCGTATCGAGCTGACATTTGTATGACGTACTAAGGACGGTGGTCGCTTGCCGGTGTCCATGTTTGAAGATTGTAAGTGAAGGCATTGAGGAGTTACGGACGTTTATGCAGCGTGTTTTCAAACACGATCAGAAGAGACGCGCCGCGTCGTCTGGCCCAATGGTGTAGTTTGCTTTGATATAGGACCGTGTGGCGACGTAAAAAAATACTAGTTTCCACAGTAGAATGAATGGAAAGTAACAGAAAGTGTTTTATTTGTGATTACATGTGAAGAAAAAATACCTTTTGCGTGAGTTTGTGTAATCCGTATTTCTTTTCTGTTTGTTATTTGCATCTCTGAGTACGCTTTTGCTTAAGAACGTAGGGGCGTATCGAGCTGACATTTTTATGACGTACTAAGATCGGTGGTCGCTTGGCGTTGTTCATGTTTTAAGATTGTAAGTGAAGGCATTGATGAGTTACGGACGTTTATGCAGCGTGTTTTCAAACACGATCAGAAGAGACGCGCCGCGTCGTCTGGCCCAATGGTGTAGTTTGCTTTGATATAGGACCGTGTGGCGACGTAAAAAAATACTAGTTTCCACAGTAGAATGAATGGAAAGTAACAGAAAGTGTTTAATTTGTGATTACATGTGAAGGAAAAATACCTTTTGCGTGAGTTTGTGTAATCCGTATTTATTTTCTGTTTGTTATTTGCATCTCTGAGTACGCTTTTGCTTCAGAACGTAGGGGCGTATCGAGCTGACATTTGTATGACGTACTAAGGACGGTGGTCGCTTGCCGGTGTCCATGTTTGAAGATTGTAAGTGAAGGCATTGAGGAGTTACGGACGTTTATGCAGCGTGTTTTCAAACACGATCAGAAGAGACGCGCCGCGTCGTCTGGCCCAATGGTGGCGACGTAAAAAAATACTAGTTTCCACAGTAGAATGAATGGAAAGTAACAGAAAGTGTTTAATTTGTGATTACACGTGAAGAGAAAATACCTTTTGCGTGAGTTTGTGTAATCCGTATTTCTTTTCTGTTTGTTATTTGCATCTCTGAGTACGCTTTTGACTCAGAAAGTAGGGGCGTATCGAGCTGACATTTTTATGACGTACTAAGATCGGTGGTCGCTTGGCGTTGTTCATGTTTTAAGATTGTAAGTGAAGGCATTGATGAGTTACGGACGTTTATGCAGCGTGTTTTCAAACACGATCAGAAGAGACGCGCCGCGTCGTCTGGCCCAATGGTGTAGTTTGCTTTGATATAGGACCGTGTGGCGACGTAAAAAAATACTAGTTTCCACAGTAGAATGAATGGAAAGTAACAGAAAGTGTTTAATTTGTGATTACATGTGAAGAGAAAATACCTTTTGCGTGAGTTTGTGTAATCCGTATTTCTTCTCTGTTTGTTATTTGCATCTCTGAGTACGCTTTTGCTTAAGAACGTAGGGGCGTATCGAGCTGACATTTGTATGACGTACTAAGGACGGTGGTCGCTTGCCGGTGTCCATGTTTGAAGATTGTAAGTGAAGGCATTGATGAGTTACGGACGTTTATGCAGCGTGTTTTCAAACACGATCAGAAGAGACGCGCCGCGTCGTCTGGCCCAATGGTGTAGTTTGCTTTGATATAGGACCGTGTGGCGACGTAAAAAAATACTAGTTTCCACAGTAGAATGAATGGAAAGTAACAGAAAGTGTTTAATTTGTGATTACATGTGAAGAGAAAATACCTTTTGCGTGAGTTTGTGTAATCCGTATTTCTTTTCTGTTTGTTATTTGCATCTCTGAGTACGCTTTTGCTTAAGAACGTAGGGGCGTATCGAGCTGACATTTTTATGACGTACTAAGATCGGTGGTCGCTTGGCGTTGTTCATGTTTTAAGATTGTAAGTGAAGGCATTGAGGAGTTACGGACGTTTATGCAGCGTGTTTTCAAACACGATCAGAAGAGACGCGCCGCGTCGTCTGGCCCAATGGTGTAGTTTGCTTTGATATAGGACCGTGTGGCGACGTAAAAAAATACTAATTTCCACAGTAGAATGAATGGAAAGTAACAGAAAGTGTTTAATTTGTGATTACATGTGAAGAAAAAATACCTTTTGCGTGAGTTTGTGTAATCCGTATTTCTTTTCTGTTTGTTATTTGCATCTCTGAGTACGCTTTTGCTTCAGAACGTAGGGGCGTATCGAGCTGACATTTGTATGACGTACTAAGGACGGTGGTCGCTTGCCGGTGTCCATGTTTGAAGATTGTAAGTGAAGGCATTGAGGAGTTACGGACGTTTATGCAGCGTGTTTTCAAACACGATCAGAAGAGACGCGCCGCGTCGTCTGGCCCAATGGTGGCGACGTAAAAAAATACTAGTTTCCACAGTAGAATGAATGGAAAGTAACAGAAAGTGTTTAATTTGTGATTACATGTAAAGACAAAATACCTTTTGCGTGAGTTTGTGTAATCCGTATTTCTTCTCTGTTTGTTATTTGCATCTCTGAGTACGCTTTTGCTTAAGAACGTAGGGGCGTATCGAGCTGACATTTTTATGACGTACTAAGATCGGTGGTCGCTTGGCGTTGTTCATGTTTTAAGATTGTAAGTGAAGGCATTGATGAGTTACGGACGTTTATGCAGCGTGTTTTCAAACACGATCAGAAGAGACGCGCCGCGTCGTCTGGCCCAATGGTGTAGTTTGCTTTGATATAGGACCGTGTGGCGACGTAAAAAAATACTAGTTTCCACAGTAGAATGAATGGAAAGTAACAGAAAGTGTTTAATTTGTGATTACATGTAAAGAAAAAATATCTTTTGCGTGAGTTTGTGTAATCCGTATTTCTTTTCTGTTTGTTATTTGCATCTCTGAGTACGCTTTTGCTTCAGAACGTAGGGGCGTATCGAGCTGACATTTGTATGACGTACTAAGGACGGTGGTCGCTTGCCGGTGTCCATGTTTTAAGATTGTAAGTGAAGGCATTGAGGAGTTACGGACGTTTATGCAGCGTGTTTTCAAACACGATCAGAAGAGACGCGCCGCGTCTTCTGGCCCAATGGTGTAGTTTGCTTTGATATAGGACCGTGTGGCGACGTAAAAAAATACTAGTTTCCACAGTAGAATGAATGGAAAGTAACAGAAAGTGTTTAATTTGTGATTACATGTGAAGAAAAAATACCTTTTGCGTGAGTTTGTGTAATCCGTATTTCTTTTCTGTTTGTTATTTGCATCTCTGAGTACGCTTTTGCTTCAGAACGTAGGGGCGTATCGAGCTGACATTTGTATGACGTACTAAGGACGGTGGTCGCTTGCCGGTGTCCATGTTTGAAGATTGTAAGTGAAGGCATTGAGGAGTTACGGACGTTTATGCAGCGTGTTTTCAAACACGATCAGAAGAGACGCGCCGCGTCGTCTGGCCCAATGGTGTAGTTTGCTTTGATATAGGACCGTGTGGCGACGTAAAAAAATACTAGTTTCCACAGTAGAATGAATGGAAAGTAACAGAAAGTGTTTAATTTGTGATTACATGTGAAGACAAAATACCTTTTGCGTGAGTTTGTGTAATCCGTATTTCTTCTCTGTTTGTTATTTGCATCTCTGAGTACGCTTTTGCTTAAGAACGTAGGGGCGTATCGAGCTGACATTTGTATGACGTACTAAGGACGGTGGTCGCTTGCCGGTGTCCATGTTTGAAGATTGTAAGTGAAGGCATTGATGAGTTACGGACGTTTATGCAGCGTGTTTTCAAACACGATCAGAAGAGACGCGCCGCGTCGTCTGGCCCAATGGTGTAGTTTGCTTTGATATAGGACCGTGTGGCGACGTAAAAAAATACTAGTTTCCACAGTAGAATGAATGGAAAGTAACAGAAAGTGTTTAATTTGTGATTACATGTGAAGAGAAAATACCTTTTGCGTGAGTTTGTGTAATCCGTATTTCTTTTCTGTTTGTTATTTGCATCTCTGAGTACGCTTTTGCTTAAGAACGTAGGGGCGTATCGAGCTGACATTTTTATGACGTACTAAGATCGGTGGTCGCTTGGCGTTGTTCATGTTTTAAGATTGTAAGTGAAGGCATTGAGGAGTTACGGACGTTTATGCAGCGTGTTTTCAAACACGATCAGAAGAGACGCGCCGCGTCGTCTGGCCCAATGGTGTAGTTTGCTTTGATATAGGACCGTGTGGCGACGTAAAAAAATACTAGTTTCCACAGTAGAATGAATGGAAAGTAACAGAAAGTGTTTAATTTGTGATTACATGTGAAGAAAAAATACCTTTTGCGTGAGTTTGTGTAATCCGTATTTCTTCTCTGTTTGTTATTTGCATCTCTGAGTACGCTTTTGCTTAAGAACGTAGGGGCGTATCGAGCTGACATTTTTATGACGTACTAAGATCGGTGGTCGCTTGGCGTTGTTCATGTTTTAAGATTGTAAGTGAAGGCATTGATGAGTTACGGACGTTTATGCAGCGTGTTTTCAAACACGATCAGAAGAGACGCGCCGCGTCGTCTGGCCCAATGGTGTAGTTTGCTTTGATATAGGACCGTGTGGCGACGTAAAAAAATACTAGTTTCCACAGTAGAATGAATGGAAAGTAACAGAAAGTGTTTAATTTGTGATTACATGTAAAGAAAAAATATCTTTTGCGTGAGTTTGTGTAATCCGTATTTCTTTTCTGTTTGTTATTTGCATCTCTGAGTACGCTTTTGCTTCAGAACGTAGGGGCGTATCGAGCTGACATTTGTATGACGTACTAAGGACGGTGGTCGCTTGCCGGTGTCCATGTTTTAAGATTGTAAGTGAAGGCATTGAGGAGTTACGGACGTTTATGCAGCGTGTTTTCAAACACGATCAGAAGAGACGCGCCGCGTCGTCTGGCCCAATGGTGTAGTTTGCTTTGATATAGGACCGTGTGGCGACGTAAAAAAATACTAGTTTCCACAGTAGAATGAATGGAAAGTAACAGAAAGTGTTTAATTTGTGATTACATGTGAAGAAAAAATACCTTTTGCGTGAGTTTGTGTAATCCGTATTTCTTTTCTGTTTGTTATTTGCATCTCTGAGTACGCTTTTGCTTAAGAACGTAGGGGCGTATCGAGCTGACATTTTTATGACGTACTAAGATCGGTGGTCGCTTGGCGTTGTTCATGTTTTAAGATTGTAAGTGAAGGCATTGAGGAGTTACGGACGTTTATGCAGCGTGTTTTCAAACACGATCAGAAGAGACGCGCCGCGTCGTCTGGCCCAATGGTGTAGTTTGCTTTGATATAGGACCGTGTGGCGACGTAAAAAAATACTAGTTTCCACAGTAGAATGAATGGAAAGTAACAGAAAGTGTTTAATTTGTGATTACATGTGAAGAAAAAATACCTTTTGCGTGAGTTTGTGTAATCCGTATTTCTTTACTGTTTGTTATTTGCATCTCTGAGTACGCTTTTGCTTCAGAACGTAGGGGCGTATCGAGCTGACATTTGTATGACGTACTAAGGACGGTGGTCGCTTGCCGGTGTCCATGTTTGAAGATTGTAAGTGAAGGCATTGAGGAGTTACGGACGTTTATGCAGCGTGTTTTCAAACACGATCAGAAGAGACGCGCCGCGTCGTCTGGCCCAATGGTGTAGTTTGCTTTGATATAGGACCGTGTGGCGACGTAAAAAAATACTAGATTCCACAGTAGAATGAATGGAAAGTAACAGAAAGTGTTTAATTTGTGATTACATGTGAAGAAAAAATACCTTTTGCGTGAGTTTGTGTAATCCGTATTTCTTTTCTGTTTGTTATTTGCATCTCTGAGTACGCTTTTGACTCAGAAAGTAGGGGCGTATCGAGCTGACATTTTTATGACGTACTAAGATCGGTGGTCGCTTGGCGTTGTTCATGTTTTAAGATTGTAAGTGAAGGCATTGAGGAGTTACGGACGTTTATGCAGCGTGTTTTCAAACACGATCAGAAGAGACGCGCCGCGTCGTCTGGCCCAATGGTGTAGTTTGCTTTGATATAGGACCGTGTGGCGACGTAAAAAAATACTAGTTTCCACAGTAGAATGAATGGAAAGTAACAGAAAGTGTTTAATTTGTGATTACATGTGAAGAAAAAATACCTTTTGCGTGAGTTTGTGTAATCCGTATTTCTTCTCTGTTTGTTATTTGCATCTCTGAGTACGCTTTTGCTTAAGAACGTAGGGGCGTATCGAGCTGACATTTTTATGACGTACTAAGATCGGTGGTCGCTTGGCGTTGTTCATGTTTTAAGATTGTAAGTGAAGGCATTGATGAGTTACGGACGTTTATGCAGCGTGTTTTCAAACACGATCAGAAGAGACGCGCCGCGTCGTCTGGCCCAATGGTGTAGTTTGCTTTGATATAGGACCGTGTGGCGACGTAAAAAAATACTAGTTTCCACAGTAGAATGAATGGAAAGTAACAGAAAGTGTTTAATTTGTGATTACACGTGAAGAGAAAATACCTTTTGCGTGAGTTTGTGTAATCCGTATTTCTTTTCTGTTTGTTATTTGCATCTCTGAGTACGCTTTTGACTCAGAAAGTAGGGGCGTATCGAGCTGACATTTTTATGACGTACTAAGATCGGTGGTCGCTTGGCGTTGTTCATGTTTTAAGATTGTAAGTGAAGGCATTGATGAGTTACGGACGTTTATGCAGCGTGTTTTCAAACACGATCAGAAGAGACGCGCCGCATCGTCTGGCCCAATGGTGTAGTTTGCTTTGATATAGGACCGTGTGGCGACGTAAAAAAATACTAGTTTCCACAGTAGAATGAATGGAAAGTAACAGAAAGTGTTTAATTTGTGATTACATGTGAAGAAAAAATACCTTTTGCGTGAGTTTGTGTAATCCGTATTTCTTTACTGTTTGTTATTTGCATCTCTGAGTACGCTTTTGCTTCAGAACGTAGGGGCGTATCGAGCTGACATTTGTATGACGTACTAAGGACGGTGGTCGCTTGCCGGTGTCCATGTTTGAAGATTGTAAGTGAAGGCATTGAGGAGTTACGGACGTTTATGCAGCGTGTTTTCAAACACGATCAGAAGAGACGCGCCGCGTCGTCTGGCCCAATGGTGTAGTTTGCTTTGATATAGGACCGTGTGGCGACGTAAAAAAATACTAGATTCCACAGTAGAATGAATGGAAAGTAACAGAAAGTGTTTAATTTGTGATTACATGTGAAGAAAAAATACCTTTTGCGTGAGTTTGTGTAATCCGTATTTCTTTTCTGTTTGTTATTTGCATCTCTGAGTACGCTTTTGACTCAGAAAGTAGGGGCGTATCGAGCTGACATTTTTATGACGTACTAAGATCGGTGGTCGCTTGGCGTTGTTCATGTTTTAAGATTGTAAGTGAAGGCATTGAGGAGTTACGGACGTTTATGCAGCGTGTTTTCAAACACGATCAGAAGAGACGCGCCGCGTCGTCTGGCCCAATGGTGTAGTTTGCTTTGATATAGGACCGTGTGGCGACGTAAAAAAATACTAGTTTCCACAGTAGAATGAATGGAAAGTAACAGAAAGTGTTTAATTTGTGATTACATGTGAAGAAAAAATACCTTTTGCGTGAGTTTGTGTAATCCGTATTTCTTTACTGTTTGTTATTTGCATCTCTGAGTACGCTTTTGCTTCAGAACGTAGGGGCGTATCGAGCTGACATTTGTATGACGTACTAAGGACGGTGGTCGCTTGCCGGTGTCCATGTTTGAAGATTGTAAGTGAAGGCATTGAGGAGTTACGGACGTTTATGCAGCGTGTTTTCAAACACGATCAGAAGAGACGCGCCGCGTCGTCTGGCCCAATGGTGTAGTTTGCTTTGATATAGGACCGTGTGGCGACGTAAAAAAATACTAGTTTCCACAGTAGAATGAATGGAAAGTAACAGAAAGTGTTTAATTTGTGATTACATGTGAAGACAAAATACCTTTTGCGTGAGTTTGTGTAATCCGTATTTCTTCTCTGTTTGTTATTTGCATCTCTGAGTACGCTTTTGCTTAAGAACGTAGGGGCGTATCGAGCTGACATTTGTATGACGTACTAAGGACGGTGGTCGCTTGCCGGTGTCCATGTTTGAAGATTGTAAGTGAAGGCATTGATGAGTTACGGACGTTTATGCAGCGTGTTTTCAAACACGATCAGAAGAGACGCGCCGCGTCGTCTGGCCCAATGGTGTAGTTTGCTTTGATATAGGACCGTGTGGCGACGTAAAAAAATACTAGTTTCCACAGTAGAATGAATGGAAAGTAACAGAAAGTGTTTAATTTGTGATTACATGTGAAGAGAAAATACCTTTTGCGTGAGTTTGTGTAATCCGTATTTCTTTTCTGTTTGTTATTTGCATCTCTGAGTACGCTTTTGCTTAAGAACGTAGGGGCGTATCGAGCTGACATTTTTATGACGTACTAAGATCGGTGGTCGCTTGGCGTTGTTCATGTTTTAAGATTGTAAGTGAAGGCATTGATGAGTTACGGACGTTTATGCAGCGTGTTTTCAAACACGATCAGAAGAGACGCGCCGCGTCGTCTGGCCCAATGGTGTAGTTTGCTTTGATATAGGACCGTGTGGCGACGTAAAAAAATACTAGTTTCCACAGTAGAATGAATGGAAAGTAACAGAAAGTGTTTAATTTGTGATTACACGTGAAGAGAAAATACCTTTTGCGTGAGTTTGTGTAATCCGTATTTCTTTTCTGTTTGTTATTTGCATCTCTGAGTACGCTTTTGACTCAGAAAGTAGGGGCGTATCGAGCTGACATTTTTATGACGTACTAAGATCGGTGGTCGCTTGGCGTTGTTCATGTTTTAAGATTGTAAGTGAAGGCATTGATGAGTTACGGACGTTTATGCAGCGTGTTTTCAAACACGATCAGAAGAGACGCGCCGCGTCGTCTGGCCCAATGGTGTAGTTTGCTTTGATATAGGACCGTGTGGCGACGTAAAAAAATACTAGTTTCCACAGTAGAATGAATGGAAAGTAACAGAAAGTGTTTAATTTGTGATTACATGTAAAGAAAAAATATCTTTTGCGTGAGTTTGTGTAATCCGTATTTCTTTTCTGTTTGTTATTTGCATCTCTGAGTACGCTTTTGCTTCAGAACGTAGGGGCGTATCGAGCTGACATTTGTATGACGTACTAAGGACGGTGGTCGCTTGCCGGTGTCCATGTTTTAAGATTGTAAGTGAAGGCATTGAGGAGTTACGGACGTTTATGCAGCGTGTTTTCAAACACGATCAGAAGAGACGCGCCGCGTCGTCTGGCCCAATGGTGTAGTTTGCTTTGATATAGGACCGTGTGGCGACGTAAAAAAATACTAGTTTCCACAGTAGAATGAATGGAAAGTAACAGAAAGTGTTTAATTTGTGATTACATGTGAAGAAAAAATACCTTTTGCGTGAGTTTGTGTAATCCGTATTTCTTTTCTGTTTGTTATTTGCATCTCTGAGTACGCTTTTGCTTAAGAACGTAGGGGCGTATCGAGCTGACATTTTTATGACGTACTAAGATCGGTGGTCGCTTGGCGTTGTTCATGTTTTAAGATTGTAAGTGAAGGCATTGAGGAGTTACGGACGTTTATGCAGCGTGTTTTCAAACACGATCAGAAGAGACGCGCCGCGTCGTCTGGCCCAATGGTGTAGTTTGCTTTGATATAGGACCGTGTGGCGACGTAAAAAAATACTAGTTTCCACAGTAGAATGAATGGAAAGTAACAGAAAGTGTTTAATTTGTGATTACATGTGAAGAAAAAATACCTTTTGCGTGAGTTTGTGTAATCCGTATTTCTTTACTGTTTGTTATTTGCATCTCTGAGTACGCTTTTGCTTCAGAACGTAGGGGCGTATCGAGCTGACATTTGTATGACGTACTAAGGACGGTGGTCGCTTGCCGGTGTCCATGTTTGAAGATTGTAAGTGAAGGCATTGAGGAGTTACGGACGTTTATGCAGCGTGTTTTCAAACACGATCAGAAGAGACGCGCCGCGTCGTCTGGCCCAATGGTGTAGTTTGCTTTGATATAGGACCGTGTGGCGACGTAAAAAAATACTAGATTCCACAGTAGAATGAATGGAAAGTAACAGAAAGTGTTTAATTTGTGATTACATGTGAAGAAAAAATACCTTTTGCGTGAGTTTGTGTAATCCGTATTTCTTTTCTGTTTGTTATTTGCATCTCTGAGTACGCTTTTGACTCAGAAAGTAGGGGCGTATCGAGCTGACATTTTTATGACGTACTAAGATCGGTGGTCGCTTGGCGTTGTTCATGTTTTAAGATTGTAAGTGAAGGCATTGAGGAGTTACGGACGTTTATGCAGCGTGTTTTCAAACACGATCAGAAGAGACGCGCCGCGTCGTCTGGCCCAATGGTGTAGTTTGCTTTGATATAGGACCGTGTGGCGACGTAAAAAAATACTAGTTTCCACAGTAGAATGAATGGAAAGTAACAGAAAGTGTTTAATTTGTGATTACATGTGAAGAAAAAATACCTTTTGCGTGAGTTTGTGTAATCCGTATTTCTTCTCTGTTTGTTATTTGCATCTCTGAGTACGCTTTTGCTTAAGAACGTAGGGGCGTATCGAGCTGACATTTTTATGACGTACTAAGATCGGTGGTCGCTTGGCGTTGTTCATGTTTTAAGATTGTAAGTGAAGGCATTGATGAGTTACGGACGTTTATGCAGCGTGTTTTCAAACACGATCAGAAGAGACGCGCCGCGTCGTCTGGCCCAATGGTGTAGTTTGCTTTGATATAGGACCGTGTGGCGACGTAAAAAAATACTAGTTTCCACAGTAGAATGAATGGAAAGTAACAGAAAGTGTTTAATTTGTGATTACACGTGAAGAGAAAATACCTTTTGCGTGAGTTTGTGTAATCCGTATTTCTTTTCTGTTTGTTATTTGCATCTCTGAGTACGCTTTTGACTCAGAAAGTAGGGGCGTATCGAGCTGACATTTTTATGACGTACTAAGATCGGTGGTCGCTTGGCGTTGTTCATGTTTTAAGATTGTAAGTGAAGGCATTGATGAGTTACGGACGTTTATGCAGCGTGTTTTCAAACACGATCAGAAGAGACGCGCCGCATCGTCTGGCCCAATGGTGTAGTTTGCTTTGATATAGGACCGTGTGGCGACGTAAAAAAATACTAGTTTCCACAGTAGAATGAATGGAAAGTAACAGAAAGTGTTTAATTTGTGATTACATGTGAAGAAAAAATACCTTTTGCGTGAGTTTGTGTAATCCGTATTTCTTTACTGTTTGTTATTTGCATCTCTGAGTACGCTTTTGCTTCAGAACGTAGGGGCGTATCGAGCTGACATTTGTATGACGTACTAAGGACGGTGGTCGCTTGCCGGTGTCCATGTTTGAAGATTGTAAGTGAAGGCATTGAGGAGTTACGGACGTTTATGCAGCGTGTTTTCAAACACGATCAGAAGAGACGCGCCGCGTCGTCTGGCCCAATGGTGTAGTTTGCTTTGATATAGGACCGTGTGGCGACGTAAAAAAATACTAGATTCCACAGTAGAATGAATGGAAAGTAACAGAAAGTGTTTAATTTGTGATTACATGTGAAGAAAAAATACCTTTTGCGTGAGTTTGTGTAATCCGTATTTCTTTTCTGTTTGTTATTTGCATCTCTGAGTACGCTTTTGACTCAGAAAGTAGGGGCGTATCGAGCTGACATTTTTATGACGTACTAAGATCGGTGGTCGCTTGGCGTTGTTCATGTTTTAAGATTGTAAGTGAAGGCATTGAGGAGTTACGGACGTTTATGCAGCGTGTTTTCAAACACGATCAGAAGAGACGCGCCGCGTCGTCTGGCCCAATGGTGTAGTTTGCTTTGATATAGGACCGTGTGGCGACGTAAAAAAATACTAGTTTCCACAGTAGAATGAATGGAAAGTAACAGAAAGTGTTTAATTTGTGATTACATGTGAAGAAAAAATACCTTTTGCGTGAGTTTGTGTAATCCGTATTTCTTTACTGTTTGTTATTTGCATCTCTGAGTACGCTTTTGCTTCAGAACGTAGGGGCGTATCGAGCTGACATTTGTATGACGTACTAAGGACGGTGGTCGCTTGCCGGTGTCCATGTTTGAAGATTGTAAGTGAAGGCATTGAGGAGTTACGGACGTTTATGCAGCGTGTTTTCAAACACGATCAGAAGAGACGCGCCGCGTCGTCTGGCCCAATGGTGTAGTTTGCTTTGATATAGGACCGTGTGGCGACGTAAAAAAATACTAGATTCCACAGTAGAATGAATGGAAAGTAACAGAAAGTGTTTAATTTGTGATTACATGTGAAGAAAAAATACCTTTTGCGTGAGTTTGTGTAATCCGTATTTCTTTTCTGTTTGTTATTTGCATCTCTGAGTACGCTTTTGACTCAGAAAGTAGGGGCGTATCGAGCTGACATTTTTATGACGTACTAAGATCGGTGGTCGCTTGGCGTTGTTCATGTTTTAAGATTGTAAGTGAAGGCATTGAGGAGTTACGGACGTTTATGCAGCGTGTTTTCAAACACGATCAGAAGAGACGCGCCGCGTCGTCTGGCCCAATGGTGTAGTTTGCTTTGATATAGGACCGTGTGGCGACGTAAAAAAATACTAGTTTCCACAGTAGAATGAATGGAAAGTAACAGAAAGTGTTTAATTTGTGATTACATGTGAAGAAAAAATACCTTTTGCGTGAGTTTGTGTAATCCGTATTTCTTTACTGTTTGTTATTTGCATCTCTGAGTACGCTTTTGCTTCAGAACGTAGGGGCGTATCGAGCTGACATTTGTATGACGTACTAAGGACGGTGGTCGCTTGCCGGTGTCCATGTTTGAAGATTGTAAGTGAAGGCATTGAGGAGTTACGGACGTTTATGCAGCGTGTTTTCAAACACGATCAGAAGAGACGCGCCGCGTCGTCTGGCCCAATGGTGTAGTTTGCTTTGATATAGGACCGTGTGGCGACGTAAAAAAATACTAGTTTCCACAGTAGAATGAATGGAAAGTAACAAAGTGTGATTACATGTGATGAAAAAATACCTTTTGCGTGGGTTTGTGTAATCCGTATTTCTTTTCGGTTTGTTATTTGCATCTCTGAGTGCGCTTTTGACTCAGAAAGTAGGGGCGTATCGAGCTGACATTTTTATGACGTACTAAGATCGGTGGTCGCTTGGCGTTGTTCATGTTTTAAGATTGTAAGTGAAGGCATTGATGAGTTACGGACGTTTATGCAGCGTGTTTTCAAACACGATCAGAAGAGACGCGCCGCGTCGTCTGGCCCAATGGTGTAGTTTGCTTTGATATAGGACCGTGTGGCGACGTAAAAAAATACTAGTTTCCACAGTAGAATGAATGGAAAGTAACAGAAAGTGTTTAATTTGTGATTACACGTGAAGAGAAAATACCTTTTGCGTGAGTTTGTGTAATCCGTATTTCTTTTCTGTTTGTTATTTGCATCTCTGAGTACGCTTTTGACTCAGAAAGTAGGGGCGTATCGAGCTGACATTTTTATGACGTACTAAGATCGGTGGTCGCTTGGCGTTGTTCATGTTTTAAGATTGTAAGTGAAGGCATTGATGAGTTACGGACGTTTATGCAGCGTGTTTTCAAACACGATCAGAAGAGACGCGCCGCGTCGTCTGGCCCAATGGTGTAGTTTGCTTTGATATAGGACCGTGTGGCGACGTAAAAAAATACTAGTTTCCACAGTAGAATGAATGGAAAGTAACAGAAAGTGTTTAATTTGTGATTACATGTGAAGAAAAAATACCTTTTGCGTGAGTTTGTGTAATTCGTATTTCTTCTCTGTTTGTTATTTGCATCTCTGAGTACGCTTTTGCTTAAGAACGTAGGGGCGTATCGAGCTGACATTTTTATGACGTACTAAGATCGGTGGTCGCTTGGCGTTGTTCATGTTTTAAGATTGTAAGTGAAGGCATTGAGGAGTTACGGACGTTTATGCAGCGTGTTTTCAAACACGATCAGAAGAGACGCGCCGCGTCGTCTGGCCCAATGGTGTAGTTTGCTTTGATATAGGACCGTGTGGCGACGTAAAAAAATACTAGTTTCCACAGTAGAATGAATGGAAAGTAACAGAAAGTGTTTAATTTGTGATTACATGTGAAGAAAAAATACCTTTTGCGTGAGTTTGTGTAATCCGTATTTCTTTTCTGTTTGTTATTTGCATCTCTGAGTACGCTTTTGCTTAAGAACGTAGGGGCGTATCGAGCTGACATTTTTATGACGTACTAAGATCGGTGGTCGCTTGGCGTTGTTCATGTTTTAAGATTGTAAGTGAAGGCATTGATGAGTTACGGACGTTTATGCAGCGTGTTTTCAAACACGATCAGAAGAGACGCGCCGCGTCGTCTGGCCCAATGGTGTAGTTTGCTTTGATATAGGACCGTGTGGCGACGTAAAAAAATACTAGTTTCCACAGTAGAATGAATGGAAAGTAACAGAAAGTGTTTAATTTGTGATTACATGTGAAGAAAAAATACCTTTTGCGTGAGTTTGTGTAATCCGTATTTCTTTTCTGTTTGTTATTTGCATCTCTGAGTACGCTTTTGCTTCAGAACGTAGGGGCGTATCGAGCTGACATTTTTATGACGTACTAAGATCGGTGGTCGCTTGGCGTTGTTCATGTTTTAAGATTGTAAGTGAAGGCATTGATGAGTTACGGACGTTTATGCAGCGTGTTTTCAAACACGATCAGAAGAGACGCGCCGCGTCGTCTGGCCCAATGGTGTAGTTTGCTTTGATATAGGACCGTGTGGCGACGTAAAAAAATACTAGTTTCCACAGTAGAATGAATGGAAAGTAACAGAAAGTGTTTAATTTGTGATTACATGTGAAGAAAAAATACCTTTTGCGTGAGTTTGTGTAATTCGTATTTCTTCTCTGTTTGTTATTTGCATCTCTGAGTACGCTTTTGCTTAAGAACGTAGGGGCGTATCGAGCTGACATTTTTATGACGTACTAAGATCGGTGGTCGCTTGGCGTTGTTCATGTTTTAAGATTGTAAGTGAAGGCATTGAGGAGTTACGGACGTTTATGCAGCGTGTTTTCAAACACGATCAGAAGAGACGCGCCGCGTCGTCTGGCCCAATGGTGTAGTTTGCTTTGATATAGGACCGTGTGGCGACGTAAAAAAATACTAGTTTCCACAGTAGAATGAATGGAAAGTAACAGAAAGTGTTTAATTTGTGATTACATGTGAAGAAAAAATACCTTTTGCGTGAGTTTGTGTAATCCGTATTTCTTTTCTGTTTGTTATTTGCATCTCTGAGTACGCTTTTGCTTAAGAACGTAGGGGCGTATCGAGCTGACATTTTTATGACGTACTAAGATCGGTGGTCGCTTGGCGTTGTTCATGTTTTAAGATTGTAAGTGAAGGCATTGATGAGTTACGGACGTTTATGCAGCGTGTTTTCAAACACGATCAGAAGAGACGCGCCGCGTCGTCTGGCCCAATGGTGTAGTTTGCTTTGATATAGGACCGTGTGGCGACGTAAAAAAATACTAGTTTCCACAGTAGAATGAATGGAAAGTAACAGAAAGTGTTTAATTTGTGATTACATGTGAAGAAAAAATACCTTTTGCGTGAGTTTGTGTAATCCGTATTTCTTTTCTGTTTGTTATTTGCATCTCTGAGTACGCTTTTGCTTCAGAACGTAGGGGCGTATCGAGCTGACATTTTTATGACGTACTAAGATCGGTGGTCGCTTGGCGTTGTTCATGTTTTAAGATTGTAAGTGAAGGCATTGATGAGTTACGGACGTTTATGCAGCGTGTTTTCAAACACGATCAGAAGAGACGCGCCGCGTCGTCTGGCCCAATGGTGTAGTTTGCTTTGATATAGGACCGTGTGGCGACGTAAAAAAATACTAGTTTCCACAGTAGAATGAATGGAAAGTAACAGAAAGTGTTTAATTTGTGATTACATGTGAAGAAAAAATACCTTTTGCGTGAGTTTGTGTAATCCGTATTTCTTTTCTGTTTGTTATTTGCATCTCTGAGTACGCTTTTGCTTAAGAACGTAGGGGCGTATCGAGCTGACATTTTTATGACGTACTAAGATCGGTGGTCGCTTGGCGTTGTTCATGTTTTAAGATTGTAAGTGAAGGCATTGATGAGTTACGGACGTTTATGCAGCGTGTTTTCAAACACGATCAGAAGAGACGCGCCGCGTCGTCTGGCCCAATGGTGTAGTTTGCTTTGATATAGGACCGTGTGGCGACGTAAAAAAATACTAGTTTCCACAGTAGAATGAATGGAAAGTAACAGAAAGTGTTTAATTTGTGATTACATGTGAAGAAAAAATACCTTTTGCGTGAGTTTGTGTAATCCGTATTTCTTTTCTGTTTGTTATTTGCATCTCTGAGTACGCTTTTGCTTAAGAACGTAGGGGCGTATCGAGCTGACATTTTTATGACGTACTAAGATCGGTGGTCGCTTGGCGTTGTTCATGTTTTAAGATTGTAAGTGAAGGCATTGATGAGTTACGGACGTTTATGCAGCGTGTTTTCAAACACGATCAGAAGAGACGCGCCGCGTCGTCTGGCCCAATGGTGTAGTTTGCTTTGATATAGGACCGTGTGGCGACGTAAAAAAATACTAGTTTCCACAGTAGAATGAATGGAAAGTAACAGAAAGTGTTTAATTTGTGATTACATGTGAAGAAAAAATACCTTTTGCGTGAGTTTGTGTAATCCGTATTTCTTTTCTGTTTGTTATTTGCATCTCTGAGTACGCTTTTGCTTAAGAACGTAGGGGCGTATCGAGCTGACATTTTTATGACGTACTAAGATCGGTGGTCGCTTGGCGTTGTTCATGTTTTAAGATTGTAAGTGAAGGCATTGAGGAGTTACGGACGTTTATGCAGCGTGTTTTCAAACACGATCAGAAGAGACGCGCCGCGTCGTCTGGCCCAATGGTGTAGTTTGCTTTGATATAGGACCGTGTGGCGACGTAAAAAAATACTAGTTTCCACAGTAGAATGAATGGAAAGTAACAGAAAGTGTTTAATTTGTGATTACATGTGAAGAAAAAATACCTTTTGCGTGAGTTTGTGTAATCCGTATTTCTTCTCTGTTTGTTATTTGCATCTCTGAGTACGCTTTTGCTTAAGAACGTAGGGGCGTATCGAGCTGACATTTGTATGACGTACTAAGGACGGTGGTCACTTGCCGGTGTCCATGTTTGAAGATTGTAAGTGAAGGCATTGAGGAGTTACGGACGTTTATGCAGCGTGTTTTCAAACACGATCAGAAGAGACGCGCCGCGTCGTCTGGCCCAATGGTGTAGTTTGCTTTGATATAGGACCGTGTGGCGACGTAAAAAAATACTAGTTTCCACAGTAGAATGAATGGAAAGTAACAGAAAGTGTTTAATTTGTGATTACATGTGAAGAAAAAATACCTTTTGCGTGAGTTTGTGTAATCCGTATTTCTTCTCTGTTTGTTATTTGCATCTCTGAGTACGCTTTTGCTTAAGAAAATAGGGGCGTATCGAGCTGACATTTTTATGACGTACTAAGGACGGTGGTCGCTTGGCGTTGTTCATGTTTTAAGATTGTAAGTGAAGGCATTGAGGAGTTACGGACGTTTATGCAGCGTGTTTTCAAACACGATCAGAAGAGACGCGCCGCGTCGTCTGGCCCAATGGTGTAGTTTGCTTTGATATAGGACCGTGTGGCGACGTAAAAAAATACTAGTTTCCACAGTAGAATGAATGGAAAGTAACAGAAAGTGTTTAATTTGTGATTACATGTGAAGAAAAAATACCTTTTGCGTGAGTTTGTGTAATCCGTATTTCTTCTCTGTTTGTTATTTGCATCTCTGAGTACGCTTTTGCTTAAGAACGTAGGCGCGTATCGAGCTGACATTTTTATGACGTACTAAGATCGGTGGTCGCTTGGCGTTGTTCATGTTTTAAGATTGTAAGTGAAGGCATTGAGGAGTTACGGACGTTTATGCAGCGTGTTTTCAAACACGATCAGAAGAGACGCGCCGCGTCGTCTGGCCCAATGGTGTAGTTTGCTTTGATATAGGACCGTGTGGCGACGTAAAAAAATACTAGTTTCCACAGTAGAATGAATGGAAAGTAACAGAAAGTGTTTAATTTGTGATTACATGTGAAGAAAAAATACCTTTTGCGTGAGTTTGTGTAATTCGTATTTCTTCTCTGTTTGTTATTTGCATCTCTGAGTACGCTTTTGCTTAAGAACGTAGGGGCGTATCGAGCTGACATTTTTATGACGTACTAAGATCGGTGGTCGCTTGGCGTTGTTCATGTTTTAAGATTGTAAGTGAAGGCATTGAGGAGTTACGGACGTTTATGCAGCGTGTTTTCAAACACGATCAGAAGAGACGCGCCGCGTCGTCTGGCCCAATGGTGTAGTTTGCTTTGATATAGGACCGTGTGGCGACGTAAAAAAATACTAGTTTCCACAGTAGAATGAATGGAAAGTAACAGAAAGTGTTTAATTTGTGATTACATGTGAAGAAAAAATACCTTTTGCGTGAGTTTGTGTAATCCGTATTTCTTTTCTGTTTGTTATTTGCATCTCTGAGTACGCTTTTGCTTAAGAACGTAGGGGCGTATCGAGCTGACATTTTTATGACGTACTAAGATCGGTGGTCGCTTGGCGTTGTTCATGTTTTAAGATTGTAAGTGAAGGCATTGAGGAGTTACGGACGTTTATGCAGCGTGTTTTCAAACACGATCAGAAGAGACGCGCCGCGTCGTCTGGCCCAATGGTGTAGTTTGCTTTGATATAGGACCGTGTGGCGACGTAAAAAAATACTAGTTTCCACAGTAGAATGAATGGAAAGTAACAGAAAGTGTTTAATTTGTGATTACATGTGAAGAAAAAATACCTTTTGCGTGAGTTTGTGTAATCCGTATTTCTTTTCTGTTTGTTATTTGCATCTCTGAGTACGCTTTTGCTTAAGAACGTAGGGGCGTATCGAGCTGACATTTTTATGACGTACTAAGATCGGTGGTCGCTTGGCGTTGTTCATGTTTTAAGATTGTAAGTGAAGGCATTGAGGAGTTACGGACGTTTATGCAGCGTGTTTTCAAACACGATCAGAAGAGACGCGCCGCGTCGTCTGGCCCAATGGTGTAGTTTGCTTTGATATAGGACCGTGTGGCGACGTAAAAAAATACTAGTTTCCACAGTAGAATGAATGGAAAGTAACAGAAAGTGTTTAATTTGTGATTACATGTGAAGAAAAAATACCTTTTGCGTGAGTTTGTGTAATCCGTATTTCTTCTCTGTTTGTTATTTGCATCTCTGAGTACGCTTTTGCTTAAGAACGTAGGGGCGTATCGAGCTGACATTTGTATGACGTACTAAGGACGGTGGTCACTTGCCGGTGTCCATGTTTGAAGATTGTAAGTGAAGGCATTGAGGAGTTACGGACGTTTATGCAGCGTGTTTTCAAACACGATCAGAAGAGACGCGCCGCGTCGTCTGGCCCAATGGTGTAGTTTGCTTTGATATAGGACCGTGTGGCGACGTAAAAAAATACTAGTTTCCACAGTAGAATGAATGGAAAGTAACAGAAAGTGTTTAATTTGTGATTACATGTGAAGAAAAAATACCTTTTGCGTGAGTTTGTGTAATCCGTATTTCTTCTCTGTTTGTTATTTGCATCTCTGAGTACGCTTTTGCTTAAGAAAATAGGGGCGTATCGAGCTGACATTTTTATGACGTACTAAGGACGGTGGTCGCTTGGCGTTGTTCATGTTTTAAGATTGTAAGTGAAGGCATTGAGGAGTTACGGACGTTTATGCAGCGTGTTTTCAAACACGATCAGAAGAGACGCGCCGCGTCGTCTGGCCCAATGGTGTAGTTTGCTTTGATATAGGACCGTGTGGCGACGTAAAAAAATACTAGTTTCCACAGTAGAATGAATGGAAAGTAACAGAAAGTGTTTAATTTGTGATTACATGTGAAGAAAAAATACCTTTTGCGTGAGTTTGTGTAATCCGTATTTCTTCTCTGTTTGTTATTTGCATCTCTGAGTACGCTTTTGCTTAAGAACGTAGGGGCGTATCGAGCTGACATTTTTATGACGTACTAAGGACGGTGGTCGCTTGGCGTTGTTCATGTTTTAAGATTGTAAGTGAAGGCATTGAGGAGTTACGGACGTTTATGCAGCGTGTTTTCAAACACGATCAGAAGAGACGCGCCGCGTCGTCTGGCCCAATGGTGTAGTTTGCTTTGATATAGGACCGTGTGGCGACGTAAAAAAATACTAGTTTCCACAGTAGAATGAATGGAAAGTAACAGAAAGTGTTTAATTTGTGATTACATGTGAAGAAAAAATACCTTTTGCGTGAGTTTGTGTAATCCGTATTTCTTTTCTGTTTGGTATTTGCATCTCTGAGTACGCTTTTGCTTAAGAACGTAGGGGCGTATCGAGCTGACATTTTTATGACGTACTAAGGACGGTGGTCGCTTGCCGGTGTCCATGTTTGAAGATTGTAAGTGAAGGCATTGAGGAGTTACGGACGTTTATGCAGCGTGTTTTCAAACACGATCAGAAGAGACGCGCCGCGTCGTCTGGCCCAATGGTGTAGTTTGCTTTGATATAGGACCGTGTGGCGACGTAAAAAAATACTAGTTTCCACAGTAGAATGAATGGAAAGTAACAGAAAGTGTTTAATTTGTGATTACATGTGAAGAAAAAATACCTTTTGCGTGAGTTTGTGTAATCCGTATTTCTTTTCTGTTTGTTATTTGCATCTCTGAGTACGCTTTTGCTTCAGAACGTAGGGGCGTATCGAGCTGACATTTTTATGACGTACTAAGGACGGTGGTCGCTTGCCGGTGTCCATGTTTGAAGATTGTAAGTGAAGGCATTGAGGAGTTACGGACGTTTATGCAGCGTGTTTTCAAACACGATCAGAAGAGACGCGCCGCGTCGTCTGGCCCAATGGTGTAGTTTGCTTTGATATAGGACCGTGTGGCGACGTAAAAAAATACTAGTTTCCACAGTAGAATGAATGGAAAGTAACAGAAAGTGTTTAATTTGTGATTACATGTGAAGAAAAAATACCTTTTGCGTGAGTTTGTGTAATCCGTATTTCTTTTCTGTTTGTTATTTGCATCTCTGAGTACGCTTTTGCTTCAGAACGTAGGGGCGTATCGAGCTGACATTTTTATGACGTACTAAGGACGGTGGTCGCTTGCCGGTGTCCATGTTTGAAGATTGTAAGTGAAGGCATTGAGGAGTTACGGACGTTTATGCAGCGTGTTTTCAAACACGATCAGAAGAGACGCGCCGCGTCGTCTGGCCCAATGGTGTAGTTTGCTTTGATATAGGACCGTGTGGCGACGTAAAAAAATACTAGTTTCCACAGTAGAATGAATGGAAAGTAACAGAAAGTGTTTAATTTGTGATTACATGTGAAGAAAAAATACCTTTTGCGTGAGTTTGTGTAATCCGTATTTCTTTTCTGTTTGTTATTTGCATCTCTGAGTACGCTTTTGCTTAAGAACGTAGGGGCGTATCGAGCTGACATTTTTATGACGTACTAAGATCGGTGGTCGCTTGGCGTTGTTCATGTTTTAAGATTGTAAGTGAAGGCATTGAGGAGTTACGGACGTTTATGCAGCGTGTTTTCAAACACGATCAGAAGAGACGCGCCGCGTCGTCTGGCCCAATGGTGTAGTTTGCTTTGATATAGGACCGTGTGGCGACGTAAAAAAATACTAGTTTCCACAGTAGAATGAATGGAAAGTAACAGAAAGTGTTTAATTTGTGATTACATGTGAAGAAAAAATACCTTTTGCGTGAGTTTGTGTAATCCGTATTTCTTTTCTGTTTGTTATTTGCATCTCTGAGTACGCTTTTGACTCAGAAAGTAGGGGCGTATCGAGCTGACATTTGTATGACGTACTAAGGACGGTGGTCGCTTGCCGGTGTCCATGTTTGAAGATTGTAAGTGAAGGCATTGAGGAGTTACGGACGTTTATGCAGCGTGTTTTCAAACACGATCAGAAGAGACGCGCCGCGTCGTCTGGCCCAATGGTGTAGTTTGCTTTGATATAGGACCGTGTGGCGACGTAAAAAAATACTAGTTTCCACAGTAGAATGAATGGAAAGTAACAGAAAGTGTTTAATTTGTGATTACATGTGAAGAAAAAATACCTTTTGCGTGAGTTTGTGTAATCCGTATTTCTTCTCTGTTTGTTATTTGCATCTCTGAGTACGCTTTTGACTCAGAAAGTAGGGGCGTATCGAGCTGACATTTGTATGACGTACTAAGGACGGTGGTCGCTTGCCGGTGTCCATGTTTGAAGATTGTAAGTGAAGGCATTGAGGAGTTACGGACGTTTATGCAGCGTGTTTTCAAACACGATCAGAAGAGACGCGCCGCGTCGTCTGGCCCAATGGTGTAGTTTGCTTTGATATAGGACCGTGTGGCGACGTAAAAAAATACTAGTTTCCACAGTAGAATGAATGGAAAGTAACAGAAAGTGTTTAATTTGTGATTACATGTGAAGAAAAAATACCTTTTGCGTGAGTTTGTGTAATCCGTATTTCTTCTCTGTTTGTTATTTGCATCTCTGAGTACGCTTTTGCTTAAGAACGTAGGGGCGTATCGAGCTGACATTTTTATGACGTACTAAGATCGGTGGTCGCTTGGCGTTGTTCATGTTTTAAGATTGTAAGTGAAGGCATTGAGGAGTTACGGACGTTTATGCAGCGTGTTTTCAAACACGATCAGAAGAGACGCGCCGCGTCGTCTGGCCCAATGGTGTAGTTTGCTTTGATATAGGACCGTGAGGCGACGTAAAAAAATACTAGTTTCCACAGTAGAATGAATGGAAAGTAACAGAAAGTGTTTAATTTGTGATTACATGTGAAGAAAAAATAACTTTTGCGTGAGTTTGTGTAATCCGTATTTCTTCTCTGTTTGTTATTTGCATCTCTGAGTACGCTTTTGCTTAAGAACGTAGGGGCGTATCGAGCTGACATTTTTATGACGTACTAAGATCGGTGGTCGCTTGCCGGTGTCCATGTTTGAAGATTGTAAGTGAAGGCATTGAGGAGTTACGGACGTTTATGCAGCGTGTTTTCAAACACGATCAGAAGAGACGCGCCGCGTCGTCTGGCCCAATGGTGTAGTTTGCTTTGATATAGGACCGTGTGGCGACGTAAAAAAATACTAGTTTCCACAGTAGAATGAATGGAAAGTAACAGAAAGTGTTTAATTTGTGATTACATGTGAAGAAAAAATACCTTTTGCGTGAGTTTGTGTAATCCGTATTTCTTCTCTGTTTGTTATTTGCATCTCTGAGTACGCTTTTGACTCAGAAAGTAGGGGCGTATCGAGCTGACATTTGTATGACGTACTAAGGACGGTGGTCGCTTGCCGGTGTCCATGTTTGAAGATTGTAAGTGAAGGCATTGAGGAGTTACGGACGTTTATGCAGCGTGTTTTCAAACACGATCAGAAGAGACGCGCCGCGTCGTCTGGCCCAATGGTGTAGTTTGCTTTGATATAGGACCGTGTGGCGACGTAAAAAAATACTAGTTTCCACAGTAGAATGAATGGAAAGTAACAGAAAGTGTTTAATTTGTGATTACATGTGAAGAAAAAATACCTTTTGCGTGAGTTTGTGTAATCCGTATTTCTTTTCTGTTTGTTATTTGCATCTCTGAGTACGCTTTTGACTCAGAAAGTAGGGGCGTATCGAGCTGACATTTTTATGACGTACTAAGATCGGTGGTCGCTTGCCGGTGTCCATGTTTGAAGATTGTAAGTGAAGGCATTGAGGAGTTACGGACGTTTATGCAGCGTGTTTTCAAACACGATCAGAAGAGACGCGCCGCGTCGTCTGGCCCAATGGTGTAGTTTGCTTTGATATAGGACCGTGTGGCGACGTAAAAAAATACTAGTTTCCACAGTAGAATGAATGGAAAGTAACAGAAAGTGTTTAATTTGTGATTACATGTGAAGAAAAAATACCTTTTGCGTGAGTTTGTGTAATCCGTATTTCTTTTCTGTTTGTTATTTGCATCTCTGAGTACGCTTTTGCTTAAGAACGTAGGGGCGTATCGAGCTGACATTTTTATGACGTACTAAGATCGGTGGTCGCTTGCCGGTGTCCATGTTTGAAGATTGTAAGTGAAGGCATTGAGGAGTTACGGACGTTTATGCAGCGTGTTTTCAAACACGATCAGAAGAGACGCGCCGCGTCGTCTGGCCCAATGGTGTAGTTCGCTTTGATATAGGACCGTGTGGCGACGTAAAAAAATACTAGTTTCCACAGTAGAATGAATGGAAAGTAACAGAAAGTGTTTAATTTGTGATTACATGTGAAGAAAAAATACCTTTTGCGTGAGTTTGTGTAATCCGTATTTCTTTTCTGTTTGTTATTTGCATCTCTGAGTACGCTTTTGACTCAGAAAGTAGGGGCGTATCGAGCTGACATTTGTATGACGTACTAAGGACGGTGGTCGCTTGCCGGTGTCCATGTTTGAAGATTGTAAGTGAAGGCATTGAGGAGTTACGGACGTTTATGCAGCGTGTTTTCAAACACGATCAGAAGAGACGCGCCGCGTCGTCTGGCCCAATGGTGTAGTTTGCTTTGATATAGGACCGTGTGGCGACGTAAAAAAATACTAGTTTCCACAGTAGAATGAATGGAAAGTAACAGAAAGTGTTTAATTTGTGATTACATGTGAAGAAAAAATACCTTTTGCGTGAGTTTGTGTAATCCGTATTTCTTTTCTGTTTGTTATTTGCATCTCTGAGTACGCTTTTGACTCAGAAAGTAGGGGCGTATCGAGCTGACATTTGTATGACGTACTAAGGACGGTGGTCGCTTGCCGGTGTCCATGTTTGAAGATTGTAAGTGAAGGCATTGAGGAGTTACGGACGTTTATGCAGCGTGTTTTCAAACACGATCAGAAGAGACGCGCCGCGTCGTCTGGCCCAATGGTGTAGTTTGCTTTGATATAGGACCGTGTGACGACGTAAAATAATACTAGTTTCCACAGTAGAATGAATGGAAAGTAACAGAAAGTGTTTAATTTGTGATTACATGTGAAGAAAAAATACCTTTTGCGTGAGTTTGTGTAATCCGTATTTCTTCTCTGTTTGTTATTTGCATCTCTGAGTACGCTTTTGCTTAAGAACGTAGGGGCGTATCGAGCTGACATTTGTATGACGTACTAAGGACGGTGGTCGCTTGCCGGTGTCCATGTTTGAAGATTGTAAGTGAAGGCATTGAGGAGTTACGGACGTTTATGCAGCGTGTTTTCAAACACGATCAGAAGAGACGCGCCGCGTCGTCTGGCCCAATGGTGTAGTTTGCTTTGATATAGGACCGTGTGGCGACGTAAAAAAATACTAGTTTCCACAGTAGAATGAATGGAAAGTAACAGAAAGTGTTTAATTTGTGATTACATGTGAAGAAAAAATACCTTTTGCGTGAGTTTGTGTAATCCGTATTTCTTCTCTGTTTGTTATTTGCATCTCTGAGTACGCTTTTGCTTAAGAACGTAGGGGCGTATCGAGCTGACATTTGTATGACGTACTAAGGACGGTGGTCGCTTGCCGGTGTCCATGTTTGAAGATTGTAAGTGAAGGCATTGAGGAGTTACGGACGTTTATGCAGCGTGTTTTCAAACACGATCAGAAGAGACGCGCCGCGTCGTCTGGCCCAATGGTGTAGTTTGCTTTGATATAGGACCGTGTGGCGACGTAAAAAAATACTAGTTTCCACAGTAGAATGAATGGAAAGTAACAGAAAGTGTTTAATTTGTGATTACATGTGAAGAAAAAATACCTTTTGCGTGAGTTTGTGTAATCCGTATTTCTTTTCTGTTTGTTATTTGCATCTCTGAGTACGCTTTTGCTTAAGAACGTAGGGGTGTATCGAGCTGACATTTTTATGACGTACTAAGATCGGTGGTCGCTTGGCGTTGTTCATGTTTTAAGATTGTAAGTGAAGGCATTGAGGAGTTACGGACGTTTATGCAGCGTGTTTTCAAACACGATCAGAAGAGACGCGCCGCGTCGTCTGGCCCAATGGTGTAGTTTGCTTTGATATAGGACCGTGTGGCGACGTAAAAAAATACTAGTTTCCACAGTAGAATGAATGGAAAGTAACAGAAAGTGTTTAATTTGTGATTACATGTGAAGAAAAAATACCTTTTGCGTGAGTTTGTGTAATCCGTATTTCTTTTCTGTTTCTTATTTGCATCTCTGAGTACGCTTTTGCTTCAGAACGTAGGGGCGTATCGAGCTGACATTTGTATGACGTACTAAGATCGGTGGTCGCTTGGCGTTGTTCATGTTTTAAGATTGTAAGTGAAGGCATTGAGGAGTTACGGACGTTTATGCAGCGTGTTTTCAAACACGATCAGAAGAGACGCGCCGCGTCGTCTGGCCCAATGGTGTAGTTTGCTTTGATATAGGACCGTGTGGCGACGTAAAAAAATACTAGTTTCCACAGTAGAATGAATGGAAAGTAACAGAAAGTGTTTAATTTGTGATTACATGTGAAGAAAAAATACCTTTTGCGTGAGTTTGTGTAATCCGTATTTCCTTTCTGTTTGTTATTTGCATCTCTGAGTACGCTTTTGCTTAAGAACGTAGGGGCGTATCGAGCTGACATTTTTATGACGTACTAAGATCGGTGGTCGCTTGGCGTTGTTCATGTTTTAAGATTGTAAGTGAAGGCATTGAGGAGTTACGGACGTTTATGCAGCGTGTTTTCAAACACGATCAGAAGAGACGCGCCGCGTCGTCTGGCCCAATGGTGTAGTTTGCTTTGATATAGGACCGTGTGGCGACGTAAAAAAATACTAGTTTCCACAGTAGAATGAATGGAAAGTAACAGAAAGTGTTTAATTTGTGATTACATGTGAAGAAAAAATACCTTTTGCGTGAGTTTGTGTAATCCGTATTTCTTTTCTGTTTGTTATTTGCATCTCTGAGTACGCTTTTGCTTAAGAACGTAGGGGCGTATCGAGCTGACATTTTTATGACGTACTAAGATCGGTGGTCGCTTGGCGTTGTTCATGTTTTAAGATTGTAAGTGAAGGCATTGAGGAGTTACGGACGTTTATGCAGCGTGTTTTCAAACACGATCAGAAGAGACGCGCCGCGTCGTCTGGCCCAATGGTGTAGTTTGCTTTGATATAGGACCGTGTGGCGACGTAAAAAAATACTAGTTTCCACAGTAGAATGAATGGAAAGTAACAGAAAGTGTTTAATTTGTGATTACATGTGAAGAAAAAATACCTTTTGCGTGAGTTTGTGTAATCCGTATTTCTTCTCTGTTTGTTATTTGCATCTCTGAGTACGCTTTTGCTTAAGAACGTAGGGGCGTATCGAGCTGACATTTGTATGACGTACTAAGGACGGTGGTCGCTTGCCGGTGTCCATGTTTGAAGATTGTAAGTGAAGGCATTGAGGAGTTACGGACGTTTATGCAGCGTGTTTTCAAACACGATCAGAAGAGACGCGCCGCGTCGTCTGGCCCAATGGTGTAGTTTGCTTTGATATAGGACCGTGTGGCGACGTAAAAAAATACTAGTTTCCACAGTAGAATGAATGGAAAGTAACAGAAAGTGTTTAATTTGTGATTACATGTGAAGAAAAAATACCTTTTGCGTGAGTTTGTGTAATCCGTATTTCTTTTCTGTTTGTTATTTGCATCTCTGAGTACGCTTTTGCTTCAGAACGTAGGGGCGTATCGAGCTGACATTTGTATGACGTACTAAGATCGGTGGTCGCTTGGCGTTGTTCATGTTTTAAGATTGTAAGTGAAGGCATTGAGGAGTTACGGACGTTTATGCAGCGTGTTTTCAAACACGATCAGAAGAGACGCGCCGCGTCGTCTGGCCCAATGGTGTAGTTTGCTTTGATATAGGACCGTGTGGCGACGTAAAAAAATACTAGTTTCCACAGTAGAATGAATGGAAAGTAACAGAAAGTGTTTAATTTGTGATTACATGTGAAGAAAAAATACCTTTTGCGTGAGTTTGTG
Organism: Schistocerca nitens; assembly: GCF_023898315.1. Taxonomy (NCBI): domain Eukaryota; kingdom Metazoa; phylum Arthropoda; class Insecta; order Orthoptera; family Acrididae; genus Schistocerca; species Schistocerca nitens. Next base: position 177,738,353 of record NC_064625.1, on the reverse strand, counting down.
TAATCCGTATTTCTTCTCTGTTTGTTATTTGCATCTCTGAGTACGCTTTTGCTTCAGAACGTAGGGGCGTATCGAGCTGACATTTGTATGACGTACTAAGGACGGTGGTCGCTTGCCGGTGTCCATGTTTGAAGATTGTAAGTGAAGGCATTGAGGAGTTACGGACGTTTATGCAGCGTGTTTTCAAACACGATCAGAAGAGACGCGCCGCGTCGTCTGGCCCAATGGTGTAGTTTGCTTTGATATAGGACCGTGTGGCGACGTAAAAAAATACTAGTTTCCACAGTAGAATGAATGGAAAGTAACAGAAAGTGTTTAATTTGTGATTACATGTGAAGAAAAAATACCTTTTGCGTGAGTTTGTGTAATCCGTATTTCTTCTCTGTTTGTTATTTGCATCTCTGAGTACGCTTTTGCTTAAGAACGTAGGGGCGTATCGAGCTGACATTTGTATGACGTACTAAGGACGGTGGTCGCTTGCCGGTGTCCATGTTTGAAGATTGTAAGTGAAGGCATTGAGGAGTTACGGACGTTTATGCAGCGTGTTTTCAAACACGATCAGAAGAGACGCGCCGCGTCGTCTGGCCCAATGGTGTAGTTTGCTTTGATATAGGACCGTGTGGCGACGTAAAAAAATACTAGTTTCCACAGTAGAATGAATGGAAAGTAACAGAAAGTGTTTAATTTGTGATTACATGTGAAGAAAAAATACCTTTTGCGTGAGTTTGTGTAATCCGTATTTCTTCTCTGTTTGTTATTTGCATCTCTGAGTACGCTTTTGCTTAAGAACGTAGGGGCGTATCGAGCTGACATTTGTATGACGTACTAAGGACGGTGGTCGCTTGCCGGTGTCCATGTTTGAAGATTGTAAGTGAAGGCATTGAGGAGTTACGGACGTTTATGCAGCGTGTTTTCAAACACGATCAGAAGAGACGCGCCGCGTCGTCTGGCCCAATGGTGTAGTTTGCTTTGATATAGGACCGTGTGGCGACGTAAAAAAATACTAGTTTCCACAGTAGAATGAATGGAAAGTAACAGAAAGTGTTTAATTTGTGATTACATGTGAAGAAAAAATACCTTTTGCGTGAGTTTGTGTAATCCGTATTTCTTCTCTGTTTGTTATTTGCATCTCTGAGTACGCTTTTGCTTAAGAACGTAGGGGCGTATCGAGCTGACATTTGTATGACGTACTAAGGACGGTGGTCGCTTGCCGGTGTCCATGTTTGAAGATTGTAAGTGAAGGCATTGAGGAGTTACGGACGTTTATGCAGCGTGTTTTCAAACACGATCAGAAGAGACGCGCCGCGTCGTCTGGCCCAATGGTGTAGTTTGCTTTGATATAGGACCGTGTGGCGACGTAAAAAAATACTAGTTTCCACAGTAGAATGAATGGAAAGTAACAGAAAGTGTTTAATTTGTGATTACATGTGAAGAAAAAATACCTTTTGCGTGAGTTTGTGTAATCCGTATTTCTTTTCTGTTTGTTATTTGCATCTCTGAGTACGCTTTTGCTTAAGAACGTAGGGGCGTATCGAGCTGACATTTTTATGACGTACTAAGATCGGTGGTCGCTTGGCGTTGTTCATGTTTTAAGATTGTAAGTGAAGGCATTGAGGAGTTACGGACGTTTATGCAGCGTGTTTTCAAACACGATCAGAAGAGACGCGCCGCGTCGTCTGGCCCAATGGTGTAGTTTGCTTTGATATAGGACCGTGTGGCGACGTAAAAAAATACTAGTTTCCACAGTAGAATGAATGGAAAGTAACAGAAAGTGTTTAATTTGTGATTACATGTGAAGAAAAAATACCTTTTGCGTGAGTTTGTGTAATCCGTATTTCTTTTCTGTTTGTTATTTGCATCTCTGAGTACGCTTTTGACTCAGAAAGTAGGGGCGTATCGAGCTGACATTTGTATGACGTACTAAGGACGGTGGTCGCTTGCCGGTGTCCATGTTTGAAGATTGTAAGTGAAGGCATTGAGGAGTTACGGACGTTTATGCAGCGTGTTTTCAAACACGATCAGAAGAGACGCGCCGCGTCGTCTGGCCCAATGGTGTAGTTTGCTTTGATATAGGACCGTGTGGCGACGTAAAAAAATACTAGTTTCCACAGTAGAATGAATGGAAAGTAACAGAAAGTGTTTAATTTGTGATTACATGTGAAGAAAAAATACCTTTTGCGTGAGTTTGTGTAATCCGTATTTCTTTTCTGTTTGTTATTTGCATCTCTGAGTACGCTTTTGCTTCAGAACGTAGGGGCGTATCGAGCTGACATTTGTATGACGTACTAAGGACGGTGGTCGCTTGCCGGTGTCCATGTTTGAAGATTGTAAGTGAAGGCATTGAGGAGTTACGGACGTTTATGCAGCGTGTTTTCAAACACGATCAGAAGAGACGCGCCGCGTCGTCTGGCCCAATGGTGTAGTTTGCTTTGATATAGGACCGTGTGGCGACGTAAAAAAATACTAGTTTCCACAGTAGAATGAATGGAAAGTAACAGAAAATGTTTAATTTGTGATTACATGTGAAGAAAAAATACCTTTTGCGTGAGTTTGTGTAATCCGTATTTCTTTTCTGTTTGTTATTTGCATCTCTGAGTACGCTTTTGCTTCAGAACGTAGGGGCGTATCGAGCTGACATTTGTATGACGTACTAAGGACGGTGGTCGCTTGCCGGTGTCCATGTTTGAAGATTGTAAGTGAAGGCATTGAGGAGTTACGGACGTTTATGCAGCGTGTTTTCAAACACGATCAGAAGAGACGCGCCGCGTCGTCTGGCCCAATGGTGTAGTTTGCTTTGATATAGGACCGTGTGGCGACGTAAAAAAATACTAGTTTCCACAGTAGAATGAATGGAAAGTAACAGAAAGTGTTTAATTTGTGATTACATGTGAAGAAAAAATACCTTTTGCGTGAGTTTGTGTAATCCGTATTTCTTTTCTGTTTGTTATTTGCATCTCTGAGTACGCTTTTGCTTAAGAACGTAGGGGCGTATCGAGCTGACATTTTTATGACGTACTAAGATCGGTGGTCGCTTGGCGTTGTTCATGTTTTAAGATTGTAAGTGAAGGCATTGAGGAGTTACGGACGTTTATGCAGCGTGTTTTCAAACACGATCAGAAGAGACGCGCCGCGTCGTCTGGCCCAATGGTGTAGTTTGCTTTGATATAGGACCGTGTGGCGACGTAAAAAAATACTAGTTTCCACAGTAGAATGAATGGAAAGTAACAGAAAGTGTTTAATTTGTGATTACATGTGAAGAAAAAATACCTTTTGCGTGAGTTTGTGTAATCCGTATTTCTTTTCTGTTTGTTATTTGCATCTCTGAGTACGCTTTTGCTTCAGAACGTAGGGGCGTATCGAGCTGACATTTGTATGACGTACTAAGGACGGTGGTCGCTTGCCGGTGTCCATGTTTGAAGATTGTAAGTGAAGGCATTGAGGAGTTACGGACGTTTATGCAGCGTGTTTTCAAACACGATCAGAAGAGACGCGCCGCGTCGTCTGGCCCAATGGTGTAGTTTGCTTTGATATAGGACCGTGTGGCGACGTAAAAAAATACTAGTTTCCACAGTAGAATGAATGGAAAGTAACAGAAAGTGTTTAATTTGTGATTACATGTGAAGAAAAAATACCTTTTGCGTGAGTTTGTGTAATCCGTATTTCTTTTCTGTTTGTTATTTGCATCTCTGAGTACGCTTTTGCTTCAGAACGTAGGGGCGTATCGAGCTGACATTTGTATGACGTACTAAGGACGGTGGTCGCTTGCCGGTGTCCATGTTTGAAGATTGTAAGTGAAGGCATTGAGGAGTTACGGACGTTTATGCAGCGTGTTTTCAAACACGATCAGAAGAGACGCGCCGCGTCGTCTGGCCCAATGGTGTAGTTTGCTTTGATATAGGACCGTGTGGCGACGTAAAAAAATACTAGTTTCCACAGTAGAATGAATGGAAAGTAACAGAAAGTGTTTAATTTGTGATTACATGTGAAGAAAAAATACCTTTTGCGTGAGTTTGTGTAATCCGTATTTCTTTTCTGTTTGTTATTTGCATCTCTGAGTACGCTTTTGCTTCAGAACGTAGGGGCGTATCGAGCTGACATTTGTATGACGTACTAAGGACGGTGGTCGCTTGCCGGTGTCCATGTTTGAAGATTGTAAGTGAAGGCATTGAGGAGTTACGGACGTTTATGCAGCGTGTTTTCAAACACGATCAGAAGAGACGCGCCGCGTCGTCTGGCCCAATGGTGTAGTTTGCTTTGATATAGGACCGTGTGGCGACGTAAAAAAATACTAGTTTCCACAGTAGAATGAATGGAAAGTAACAGAAAGTGTTTAATTTGTGATTACATGTGAAGAAAAAATACCTTTTGCGTGAGTTTGTGTAATCCGTATTTCTTTTCTGTTTGTTATTTGCATCTCTGAGTACGCTTTTGCTTCAGAACGTAGGGGCGTATCGAGCTGACATTTTTATGACGTACTAAGATCGGTGGTCGCTTGGCGTTGTTCATGTTTTAAGATTGTAAGTGAAGGCATTGAGGAGTTACGGACGTTTATGCAGCGTGTTTTCAAACACGATCAGAAGAGACGCGCCGCGTCGTCTGGCCCAATGGTGTAGTTTGCTTTGATATAGGACCGTGTGGCGACGTAAAAAAATACTAGTTTCCACAGTAGAATGAATGGAAAGTAACAGAAAGTGTTTAATTTGTGATTACATGTGAAGAAAAAATACCTTTTGCGTGAGTTTGTGTAATCCGTATTTCTTTTCTGTTTGTTATTTGCATCTCTGAGTACGCTTTTGCTTCAGAACGTAGGGGCGTATCGAGCTGACATTTGTATGACGTACTAAGGACGGTGGTCGCTTGCCGGTGTCCATGTTTGAAGATTGTAAGTGAAGGCATTGAGGAGTTACGGACGTTTATGCAGCGTGTTTTCAAACACGATCAGAAGAGACGCGCCGCGTCGTCTGGCCCAATGGTGTAGTTTGCTTTGATATAGGACCGTGTGGCGACGTAAAAAAATACTAGTTTCCACAGTAGAATGAATGGAAAGTAACAGAAAGTGTTTAATTTGTGATTACATGTGAAGAAAAAATACCTTTTGCGTGAGTTTGTGTAATCCGTATTTCTTTTCTGTTTGTTATTTGCATCTCTGAGTACGCTTTTGCTTAAGAACGTAGGGGCGTATCGAGCTGACATTTTTATGACGTACTAAGATCGGTGGTCGCTTGGCGTTGTTCATGTTTTAAGATTGTAAGTGAAGGCATTGAGGAGTTACGGACGTTTATGCAGCGTGTTTTCAAACACGATCAGAAGAGACGCGCCGCGTCGTCTGGCCCAATGGTGTAGTTTGCTTTGATATAGGACCGTGTGGCGACGTAAAAAAATACTAGTTTCCACAGTAGAATGAATGGAAAGTAACAGAAAGTGTTTAATTTGTGATTACATGTGAAGAAAAAATACCTTTTGCGTGAGTTTGTGTAATCCGTATTTCTTTTCTGTTTGTTATTTGCATCTCTGAGTACGCTTTTGCTTCAGAACGTAGGGGCGTATCGAGCTGACATTTGTATGACGTACTAAGGACGGTGGTCGCTTGCCGGTGTCCATGTTTGAAGATTGTAAGTGAAGGCATTGAGGAGTTACGGACGTTTATGCAGCGTGTTTTCAAACACGATCAGAAGAGACGCGCCGCGTCGTCTGGCCCAATGGTGTAGTTTGCTTTGATATAGGACCGTGTGGCGACGTAAAAAAATACTAGTTTCCACAGTAGAATGAATGGAAAGTAACAGAAAGTGTTTAATTTGTGATTACATGTGAAGAAAAAATACCTTTTGCGTGAGTTTGTGTAATCCGTATTTCTTTTCTGTTTGTTATTTGCATCTCTGAGTACGCTTTTGCTTCAGAACGTAGGGGCGTATCGAGCTGACATTTGTATGACGTACTAAGGACGGTGGTCGCTTGCCGGTGTCCATGTTTGAAGATTGTAAGTGAAGGCATTGAGGAGTTACGGACGTTTATGCAGCGTGTTTTCAAACACGATCAGAAGAGACGCGCCGCGTCGTCTGGCCCAATGGTGTAGTTTGCTTTGATATAGGACCGTGTGGCGACGTAAAAAAATACTAGTTTCCACAGTAGAATGAATGGAAAGTAACAGAAAGTGTTTAATTTGTGATTACATGTGAAGAAAAAATACCTTTTGCGTGAGTTTGTGTAATCCGTATTTCTTTTCTGTTTGTTATTTGCATCTCTGAGTACGCTTTTGCTTCAGAACGTAGGGGCGTATCGAGCTGACATTTGTATGACGTACTAAGGACGGTGGTCGCTTGCCGGTGTCCATGTTTGAAGATTGTAAGTGAAGGCATTGAGGAGTTACGGACGTTTATGCAGCGTGTTTTCAAACACGATCAGAAGAGACGCGCCGCGTCGTCTGGCCCAATGGTGTAGTTTGCTTTGATATAGGACCGTGTGGCGACGTAAAAAAATACTAGTTTCCACAGTAGAATGAATGGAAAGTAACAGAAAGTGTTTAATTTGTGATTACATGTGAAGAAAAAATACCTTTTGCGTGAGTTTGTGTAATCCGTATTTCTTTTCTGTTTGTTATTTGCATCTCTGAGTACGCTTTTGCTTCAGAACGTAGGGGCGTATCGAGCTGACATTTGTATGACGTACTAAGGACGGTGGTCGCTTGCCGGTGTCCATGTTTGAAGATTGTAAGTGAAGGCATTGAGGAGTTACGGACGTTTATGCAGCGTGTTTTCAAACACGATCAGAAGAGACGCGCCGCGTCGTCTGGCCCAATGGTGTAGTTTGCTTTGATATAGGACCGTGTGGCGACGTAAAAAAATACTAGTTTCCACAGTAGAATGAATGGAAAGTAACAGAAAGTGTTTAATTTGTGATTACATGTGAAGAAAAAATACCTTTTGCGTGAGTTTGTGTAATCCGTATTTCTTTTCTGTTTGTTATTTGCATCTCTGAGTACGCTTTTGCTTCAGAACGTAGGGGCGTATCGAGCTGACATTTGTATGACGTACTAAGGACGGTGGTCGCTTGCCGGTGTCCATGTTTGAAGATTGTAAGTGAAGGCATTGAGGAGTTACGGACGTTTATGCAGCGTGTTTTCAAACACGATCAGAAGAGACGCGCCGCGTCGTCTGGCCCAATGGTGTAGTTTGCTTTGATATAGGACCGTGTGGCGACGTAAAAAAATACTAGTTTCCACAGTAGAATGAATGGAAAGTAACAGAAAGTGTTTAATTTGTGATTACATGTGAAGAAAAAATACCTTTTGCGTGAGTTTGTGTAATCCGTATTTCTTTTCTGTTTGTTATTTGCATCTCTGAGTACGCTTTTGCTTCAGAACGTAGGGGCGTATCGAGCTGACATTTGTATGACGTACTAAGATCGGTGGTCGCTTGGCGTTGTTCATGGTTTAAGATTGTAAGTGAAGGCATTGAGGAGTTACGGACGTTTATGCAGCGTGTTTTCAAACACGATCAGAAGAGACGCGCCGCGTCGTCTGGCCCAATGGTGTAGTTTGCTTTGATATAGGACCGTGTGGCGACGTAAAAAAATACTAGTTTCCACAGTAGAATGAATGGAAAGTAACAGAAAGTGTTTAATTTGTGATTACATGTGAAGAAAAAATACCTTTTGCGTGAGTTTGTGTAATCCGTATTTCTTTTCTGTTTGTTATTTGCATCTCTGAGTACGCTTTTGCTTCAGAACGTAGGGGCGTATCGAGCTGACATTTGTATGACGTACTAAGGACGGTGGTCGCTTGCCGGTGTCCATGTTTGAAGATTGTAAGTGAAGGCATTGAGGAGTTACGGACGTTTATGCAGCGTGTTTTCAAACACGATCAGAAGAGACGCGCCGCGTCGTCTGGCCCAATGGTGTAGTTTGCTTTGATATAGGACCGTGTGGCGACGTAAAAAAATACTAGTTTCCACAGTAGAATGAATGGAAAGTAACAGAAAGTGTTTAATTTGTGATTACATGTGAAGAAAAAATACCTTTTGCGTGAGTTTGTGTAATCCGTATTTCTTTTCTGTTTGTTATTTGCATCTCTGAGTACGCTTTTGACTCGGAAAGTAGGGGCGTATCGAGCTGACATTTGTATGACGTACTAAGGACGGTGGTCGCTTGCCGGTGTCCATGTTTGAAGATTGTAAGTGAAGGCATTGAGGAGTTACGGACGTTTATGCAGCGTGTTTTCAAACACGATCAGAAGAGACGCGCCGCGTCGTCTGGCCCAATGGTGTAGTTTGCTTTGATATAGGACCGTGTGGCGACGTAAAAAAATACTAGTTTCCACAGTAGAATGAATGGAAAGTAACAGAAAGTGTTTAATTTGTGATTACATGTGAAGAAAAAATACCTTTTGCGTGAGTTTGTGTAATCCGTATTTCTTTTCTGTTTGTTATTTGCATCTCTGAGTACGCTTTTGCTTCAGAACGTAGGGGCGTATCGAGCTGACATTTGTATGACGTACTAAGGACGGTGGTCGCTTGCCGGTGTCCATGTTTGAAGATTGTAAGTGAAGGCATTGAGGAGTTACGGACGTTTATGCAGCGTGTTTTCAAACACGATCAGAAGAGACGCGCCGCGTCGTCTGGCCCAATGGTGTAGTTTGCTTTGATATAGGACCGTGTGGCGACGTAAAAAAATACTAGTTTCCACAGTAGAATGAATGGAAAGTAACAGAAAGTGTTTAATTTGTGATTACATGTGAAGAAAAAATACCTTTTGCGTGAGTTTGTGTAATCCGTATTTCTTTTCTGTTTGTTATTTGCATCTCTGAGTACGCTTTTGCTTCAGAACGTAGGGGCGTATCGAGCTGACATTTGTATGACGTACTAAGATCGGTGGTCGCTTGGCGTTGTTCATGGTTTAAGATTGTAAGTGAAGGCATTGAGGAGTTACGGACGTTTATGCAGCGTGTTTTCAAACACGATCAGAAGAGACGCGCCGCGTCGTCTGGCCCAATGGTGTAGTTTGCTTTGATATAGGACCGTGTGGCGACGTAAAAAAATACTAGTTTCCACAGTAGAATGAATGGAAAGTAACAGAAAGTGTTTAATTTGTGATTACATGTGAAGAAAAAATACCTTTTGCGTGAGTTTGTGTAATCCGTATTTCTTTTCTGTTTGTTATTTGCATCTCTGAGTACGCTTTTGCTTCAGAACGTAGGGGCGTATCGAGCTGACATTTGTATGACGTACTAAGGACGGTGGTCGCTTGCCGGTGTCCATGTTTGAAGATTGTAAGTGAAGGCATTGAGGAGTTACGGACGTTTATGCAGCGTGTTTTCAAACACGATCAGAAGAGACGCGCCGCGTCGTCTGGCCCAATGGTGTAGTTTGCTTTGATATAGGACCGTGTGGCGACGTAAAAAAATACTAGTTTCCACAGTAGAATGAATGGAAAGTAACAGAAAGTGTTTAATTTGTGATTACATGTGAAGAAAAAATACCTTTTGCGTGAGTTTGTGTAATCCGTATTTCTTTTCTGTTTGTTATTTGCATCTCTGAGTACGCTTTTGCTTCAGAACGTAGGGGCGTATCGAGCTGACATTTGTATGACGTACTAAGATCGGTGGTCGCTTGGCGTTGTTCATGGTTTAAGATTGTAAGTGAAGGCATTGAGGAGTTACGGACGTTTATGCAGCGTGTTTTCAAACACGATCAGAAGAGACGCGCCGCGTCGTCTGGCCCAATGGTGTAGTTTGCTTTGATATAGGACCGTGTGGCGACGTAAAAAAATACTAGTTTCCACAGTAGAATGAATGGAAAGTAACAGAAAGTGTTTAATTTGTGATTACATGTGAAGAAAAAATACCTTTTGCGTGAGTTTGTGTAATCCGTATTTCTTTTCTGTTTGTTATTTGCATCTCTGAGTACGCTTTTGCTTCAGAACGTAGGGGCGTATCGAGCTGACATTTGTATGACGTACTAAGGACGGTGGTCGCTTGCCGGTGTCCATGTTTGAAGATTGTAAGTGAAGGCATTGAGGAGTTACGGACGTTTATGCAGCGTGTTTTCAAACACGATCAGAAGAGACGCGCCGCGTCGTCTGGCCCAATGGTGTAGTTTGCTTTGATATAGGACCGTGTGGCGACGTAAAAAAATACTAGTTTCCACAGTAGAATGAATGGAAAGTAACAGAAAGTGTTTAATTTGTGATTACATGTGAAGAAAAAATACCTTTTGCGTGAGTTTGTGTAATCCGTATTTCTTTTCTGTTTGTTATTAGCATCTCTGAGTACGCTTTTGACTCAGAAAGTAGGGGCGTATCGAGCTGACATTTGTATGACGTACTAAGGACGGTGGTCGCTTGCCGGTGTCCATGTTTGAAGATTGTAAGTGAAGGCATTGAGGAGTTACGGACGTTTATGCAGCGTGTTTTCAAACACGATCAGAAGAGACGCGCCGCGTCGTCTGGCCCAATGGTGTAGTTTGCTTTGATATAGGACCGTGTGGCGACGTAAAAAAATACTAGTTTCCACAGTAGAATGAATGGAAAGTAACAGAAAGTGTTTAATTTGTGATTACATGTGAAGAAAAAATACCTTTTGCGTGAGTTTGTGTAATCCGTATTTCTTTTCTGTTTGTTATTTGCATCTCTGAGTACGCTTTTGCTTCAGAACGTAGGGGCGTATCGAGCTGACATTTGTATGACGTACTAAGGACGGTGGTCGCTTGCCGGTGTCCATGTTTGAAGATTGTAAGTGAAGGCATTGAGGAGTTACGGACGTTTATGCAGCGTGTTTTCAAACACGACCAGAAGAGACGCGCCGCGTCGTCTGGCCCAATGGTGTAGTTTGCTTTGATATAGGACCGTGTGGCGATGTAAAAAAATACTAGTTTCCACAGTAGAATGAATGGAAAGTAACAGAAAGTGTTTAATTTGTGATTACATGTGAAGAAAAAATACCTTTTGCGTGAGTTTGTGTAATCCGTATTTCTTCTCTGTTTGTTATTTGCATCTCTGAGTACGCTTTTGCTTCAGAACGTAGGGGCGTATCGAGCTGCCATTTTTATGACGTACTAAGATCGGTGGTCGCTTGGCGTTGTTCATGTTTTAAGATTGTAAGTGAAGGCATTGAGGAGTTACGGACGTTTATGCAGCGTGTTTTCAAACACGATCAGAAGAGACGCGCCGCGTCGTCTGGCCCAATGGTGTAGTTTGCTTTGATATAGGACCGTGTGGCGACGTAAAAAAATACTAGTTTCCACAGTAGAATGAATGGAAAGTAACAGAAAGTGTTTAATTTGTGATTACATGTGAAGAAAAAATACCTTTTGCGTGAGTTTGTGTAATCCGTATTTCTTTTCTGTTTGTTATTTGCATCTCTGAGTACGCTTTTGCTTCAGAACGTAGGGGCGTATCGAGCTGACATTTGTATGACGTACTAAGGACGGTGGTCGCTTGCCGGTGTCCATGTTTGAAGATTGTAAGTGAAGGCATTGAGGAGTTACGGACGTTTATGCAGCGTGTTTTCAAACACGATCAGAAGAGACGCGCCGCGTCGTCTGGCCCAATGGTGTAGTTTGCTTTGATATAGGACCGTGTGGCGACGTAAAAAAATACTAGTTTCCACAGTAGAATGAATGGAAAGTAACAGAAAATGTTTAATTTGTGATTACATGTGAAGAAAAAATACCTTTTGCGTGAGTTTGTGTAATCCGTATTTCTTTTCTGTTTGTTATTTGCATCTCTGAGTACGCTTTTGCTTCAGAACGTAGGGGCGTATCGAGCTGACATTTGTATGACGTACTAAGGACGGTGGTCGCTTGCCGGTGTCCATGTTTGAAGATTGTAAGTGAAGGCATTGAGGAGTTACGGACGTTTATGCAGCGTGTTTTCAAACACGATCAGAAGAGACGCGCCGCGTCGTCTGGCCCAATGGTGTAGTTTGCTTTGATATAGGACCGTGTGGCGACGTAAAAAAATACTAGTTTCCACAGTAGAATGAATGGAAAGTAACAGAAAGTGTTTAATTTGTGATTACATGTGAAGAAAAAATACCTTTTGCGTGAGTTTGTGTAATCCGTATTTCTTTTCTGTTTGTTATTTGCATCTCTGAGTACGCTTTTGCTTCAGAACGTAGGGGCGTATCGAGCTGACATTTGTATGACGTACTAAGGACGGTGGTCGCTTGCCGGTGTCCATGTTTGAAGATTGTAAGTGAAGGCATTGAGGAGTTACGGACGTTTATGCAGCGTGTTTTCAAACACGATCAGAAGAGACGCGCCGCGTCGTCTGGCCCAATGGTGTAGTTTGCTTTGATATAGGACCGTGTGGCGACGTAAAAAAATACTAGTTTCCACAGTAGAATGAATGGAAAGTAACAGAAAGTGTTTAATTTGTGATTACATGTGAAGAAAAAATACCTTTTGCGTGAGTTTGTGTAATCCGTATTTCTTTTCTGTTTGTTATTTGCATCTCTGAGTACGCTTTTGACTCAGAAAGTAGGGGCGTATCGAGCTGACATTTTTATGACGTACTAAGATCGGTGGTCGCTTGGCGTTGTTCATGTTTTAAGATTGTAAGTGAAGGCATTGAGGAGTTACGGACGTTTATGCAGCGTGTTTTCAAACACGATCAGAAGAGACGCGCCGCGTCGTCTGGCCCAATGGTGTAGTTTGCTTTGATATAGGACCGTGTGGCGACGTAAAAAAATACTAGTTTCCACAGTAGAATGAATGGAAAGTAACAGAAAGTGTTTAATTTGTGATTACATGTGAAGAAAAAATACCTTTTGCGTGAGTTTGTGTAATCCGTATTTCTTTTCTGTTTGTTATTTGCATCTCTGAGTACGCTTTTGACTCAGAAAGTAGGGGCGTATCGAGCTGCCATTTTTATGACGTACTAAGATCGGTGGTCGCTTGGCGTTGTTCATGTTTTAAGATTGTAAGTGAAGGCATTGAGGAGTTACGGACGTTTATGCAGCGTGTTTTCAAACACGATCAGAAGAGACGCGCCGCGTCGTCTGGCCCAATGGTGTAGTTTGCTTTGATATAGGACCGTGTGGCGACGTAAAAAAATACTAGTTTCCACAGTAGAATGAATGGAAAGTAACAGAAAGTGTTTAATTTGTGATTACATGTGAAGAAAAAATACCTTTTGCGTGAGTTTGTGTAATCCGTATTTCTTTTCTGTTTGTTATTTGCATCTCTGAGTACGCTTTTGACTCAGAAAGTAGGGGCGTATCGAGCTGACATTTTTATGACGTACTAAGATCGGTGGTCGCTTGGCGTTGTTCATGTTTTAAGATTGTAAGTGAAGGCATTGAGGAGTTACGGACGTTTATGCAGCGTGTTTTCAAACACGATCAGAAGAGACGCGCCGCGTCGTCTGGCCCAATGGTGTAGTTTGCTTTGATATAGGACCGTGTGGCGACGTAAAAAAATACTAGTTTCCACAGTAGAATGAATGGAAAGTAACAGAAAGTGTTTAATTTGTGATTACATGTGAAGAAAAAATACCTTTTGCGTGAGTTTGTGTAATCCGTATTTCTTTTCTGTTTGTTATTTGCATCTCTGAGTACGCTTTTGACTCAGAAAGTAGGGGCGTATCGAGCTGCCATTTTTATGACGTACTAAGATCGGTGGTCGCTTGGCGTTGTTCATGTTTTAAGATTGTAAGTGAAGGCATTGAGGAGTTACGGACGTTTATGCAGCGTGTTTTCAAACACGATCAGAAGAGACGCGCCGCGTCGTCTGGCCCAATGGTGTAGTTTGCTTTGATATAGGACCGTGTGGCGACGTAAAAAAATACTAGTTTCCACAGTAGAATGAATGGAAAGTAACAGAAAGTGTTTAATTTGTGATTACATGTGAAGAAAAAATACCTTTTGCGTGAGTTTGTGTAATCCGTATTTCTTTTCTGTTTGTTATTTGCATCTCTGAGTACGCTTTTGACTCAGAAAGTAGGGGCGTATCGAGCTGACATTTTTATGACGTACTAAGATCGGTGGTCGCTTGGCGTTGTTCATGTTTTAAGATTGTAAGTGAAGGCATTGAGGAGTTACGGACGTTTATGCAGCGTGTTTTCAAACACGATCAGAAGAGACGCGCCGCGTCGTCTGGCCCAATGGTGTAGTTTGCTTTGATATAGGACCGTGTGGCGACGTAAAAAAATACTAGTTTCCACAGTAGAATGAATGGAAAGTAACAGAAAGTGTTTAATTTGTGATTACATGTGAAGAAAAAATACCTTTTGCGTGAGTTTGTGTAATCCGTATTTCTTCTCTGTTTGTTATTTGCATCTCTGAGTACGCTTTTGCTTAAGAACGTAGGGGCGTATCGAGCTGACATTTTTATGACGTACTAAGGACGGTGGTCGCTTGGCGTTGTTCATGTTTTAAGATTGTAAGTGAAGGCATTGAGGAGTTACGGACGTTTATGCAGCGTGTTTTCAAACACGATCAGAAGAGACGCGCCGCGTCGTCTGGCCCAATGGTGTAGTTTGCTTTGATATAGGACCGTGTGGCGACGTAAAAAAATACTAGTTTCCACAGTAGAATGAATGGAAAGTAACAGAAAGTGTTTAATTTGTGATTACATGTGAAGAAAAAATACCTTTTGCGTGAGTTTGTGTAATCCGTATTTCTTTTCTGTTTGTTATTTGCATCTCTGAGTACGCTTTTGCTTCAGAACGTAGGGGCGTATCGAGCTGACATTTGTATGACGTACTAAGGACGGTGGTCGCTTGCCGGTGTCCATGTTTGAAGATTGTAAGTGAAGGCATTGAGGAGTTACGGACGTTTATGCAGCGTGTTTTCAAACACGATCAGAAGAGACGCGCCGCGTCGTCTGGCCCAATGGTGTAGTTTGCTTTGATATAGGACCGTGTGGCGACGTAAAAAAATACTAGTTTCCACAGTAGAATGAATGGAAAGTAACAGAAAGTGTTTAATTTGTGATTACATGTGAAGAAAAAATACCTTTTGCGTGAGTTTGTGTAATCCGTATTTCTTTTCTGTTTGTTATTTGCATCTCTGAGTACGCTTTTGCTTCAGAACGTAGGGGCGTATCGAGCTGACATTTGTATGACGTACTAAGGACGGTGGTCGCTTGCCGGTGTCCATGTTTGAAGATTGTAAGTGAAGGCATTGAGGAGTTACGGACGTTTATGCAGCGTGTTTTCAAACACGATCAGAAGAGACGCGCCGCGTCGTCTGGCCCAATGGTGTAGTTTGCTTTGATATAGGACCGTGTGGCGACGTAAAAAAATACTAGTTTCCACAGTAGAATGAATGGAAAGTAACAGAAAGTGTTTAATTTGTGATTACATGTGAAGAAAAAATACCTTTTGCGTGAGTTTGTGTAATCCGTATTTCTTTTCTGTTTGTTATTTGCATCTCTGAGTACGCTTTTGCTTCAGAACGTAGGGGCGTATCGAGCTGACATTTGTATGACGTACTAAGGACGGTGGTCGCTTGCCGGTGTCCATGTTTGAAGATTGTAAGTGAAGGCATTGAGGAGTTACGGACGTTTATGCAGCGTGTTTTCAAACACGATCAGAAGAGACGCGCCGCGTCGTCTGGCCCAATGGTGTAGTTTGCTTTGATATAGGACCGTGTGGCGACGTAAAAAAATACTAGTTTCCACAGTAGAATGAATGGAAAGTAACAGAAAGTGTTTAATTTGTGATTACATGTGAAGAAAAAATACCTTTTGCGTGAGTTTGTGTAATCCGTATTTCTTTTCTGTTTGTTATTTGCATCTCTGAGTACGCTTTTGCTTCAGAACGTAGGGGCGTATCGAGCTGACATTTTTATGACGTACTAAGATCGGTGGTCGCTTGGCGTTGTTCATGTTTTAAGATTGTAAGTGAAGGCATTGAGGAGTTACGGACGTTTATGCAGCGTGTTTTCAAACACGATCAGAAGAGACGCGCCGCGTCGTCTGGCCCAATGGTGTAGTTTGCTTTGATATAGGACCGTGTGGCGACGTAAAAAAATACTAGTTTCCACAGTAGAATGAATGGAAAGTAACAGAAAGTGTTTAATTTGTGATTACATGTGAAGAAAAAATACCTTTTGCGTGAGTTTGTGTAATCCGTATTTCTTTTCTGTTTGTTATTTGCATCTCTGAGTACGCTTTTGCTTCAGAACGTAGGGGCGTATCGAGCTGACATTTGTATGACGTACTAAGGACGGTGGTCGCTTGCCGGTGTCCATGTTTGAAGATTGTAAGTGAAGGCATTGAGGAGTTACGGACGTTTATGCAGCGTGTTTTCAAACACGATCAGAAGAGACGCGCCGCGTCGTCTGGCCCAATGGTGTAGTTTGCTTTGATATAGGACCGTGTGGCGACGTAAAAAAATACTAGTTTCCACAGTAGAATGAATGGAAAGTAACAGAAAGTGTTTAATTTGTGATTACATGTGAAGAAAAAATACCTTTTGCGTGAGTTTGTGTAATCCGTATTTCTTTTCTGTTTGTTATTTGCATCTCTGAGTACGCTTTTGACTCAGAAAGTAGGGGCGTATCGAGCTGACATTTGTATGACGTACTAAGGACGGTGGTCGCTTGCCGGTGTCCATGTTTGAAGATTGTAAGTGAAGGCATTGAGGAGTTACGGACGTTTATGCAGCGTGTTTTCAAACACGATCAGAAGAGACGCGCCGCGTCGTCTGGCCCAATGGTGTAGTTTGCTTTGATATAGGACCGTGTGGCGACGTAAAAAAATACTAGTTTCCACAGTAGAATGAATGGAAAGTAACAGAAAGTGTTTAATTTGTGATTACATGTGAAGAAAAAATACCTTTTGCGTGAGTTTGTGTAATCCGTATTTCTTTTCTGTTTGTTATTTGCATCTCTGAGTACGCTTTTGCTTCAGAACGTAGGGGCGTATCGAGCTGACATTTGTATGACGTACTAAGGACGGTGGTCGCTTGCCGGTGTCCATGTTTGAAGATTGTAAGTGAAGGCATTGAGGAGTTACGGACGTTTATGCAGCGTGTTTTCAAACACGATCAGAAGAGACGCGCCGCGTCGTCTGGCCCAATGGTGTAGTTTGCTTTGATATAGGACCGTGTGGCGACGTAAAAAAATACTAGTTTCCACAGTAGAATGAATGGAAAGTAACAGAAAGTGTTTAATTTGTGATTACATGTGAAGAAAAAATACCTTTTGCGTGAGTTTGTGTAATCCGTATTTCTTTTCTGTTTGTTATTTGCATCTCTGAGTACGCTTTTGCTTCAGAACGTAGGGGCGTATCGAGCTGACATTTGTATGACGTACTAAGATCGGTGGTCGCTTGGCGTTGTTCATGGTTTAAGATTGTAAGTGAAGGCATTGAGGAGTTACGGACGTTTATGCAGCGTGTTTTCAAACACGATCAGAAGAGACGCGCCGCGTCGTCTGGCCCAATGGTGTAGTTTGCTTTGATATAGGACCGTGTGGCGACGTAAAAAAATACTAGTTTCCACAGTAGAATGAATGGAAAGTAACAGAAAGTGTTTAATTTGTGATTACATGTGAAGAAAAAATACCTTTTGCGTGAGTTTGTGTAATCCGTATTTCTTTTCTGTTTGTTATTTGCATCTCTGAGTACGCTTTTGCTTCAGAACGTAGGGGCGTATCGAGCTGACATTTGTATGACGTACTAAGGACGGTGGTCGCTTGCCGGTGTCCATGTTTGAAGATTGTAAGTGAAGGCATTGAGGAGTTACGGACGTTTATGCAGCGTGTTTTCAAACACGATCAGAAGAGACGCGCCGCGTCGTCTGGCCCAATGGTGTAGTTTGCTTTGATATAGGACCGTGTGGCGACGTAAAAAAATACTAGTTTCCACAGTAGAATGAATGGAAAGTAACAGAAAGTGTTTAATTTGTGATTACATGTGAAGAAAAAATACCTTTTGCGTGAGTTTGTGTAATCCGTATTTCTTTTCTGTTTGTTATTTGCATCTCTGAGTACGCTTTTGCTTCAGAACGTAGGGGCGTATCGAGCTGACATTTGTATGACGTACTAAGATCGGTGGTCGCTTGGCGTTGTTCATGGTTTAAGATTGTAAGTGAAGGCATTGAGGAGTTACGGACGTTTATGCAGCGTGTTTTCAAACACGATCAGAAGAGACGCGCCGCGTCGTCTGGCCCAATGGTGTAGTTTGCTTTGATATAGGACCGTGTGGCGACGTAAAAAAATACTAGTTTCCACAGTAGAATGAATGGAAAGTAACAGAAAGTGTTTAATTTGTGATTACATGTGAAGAAAAAATACCTTTTGCGTGAGTTTGTGTAATCCGTATTTCTTTTCTGTTTGTTATTTGCATCTCTGAGTACGCTTTTGCTTCAGAACGTAGGGGCGTATCGAGCTGACATTTGTATGACGTACTAAGGACGGTGGTCGCTTGCCGGTGTCCATGTTTGAAGATTGTAAGTGAAGGCATTGAGGAGTTACGGACGTTTATGCAGCGTGTTTTCAAACACGATCAGAAGAGACGCGCCGCGTCGTCTGGCCCAATGGTGTAGTTTGCTTTGATATAGGACCGTGTGGCGACGTAAAAAAATACTAGTTTCCACAGTAGAATGAATGGAAAGTAACAGAAAGTGTTTAATTTGTGATTACATGTGAAGAAAAAATACCTTTTGCGTGAGTTTGTGTAATCCGTATTTCTTTTCTGTTTGTTATTTGCATCTCTGAGTACGCTTTTGACTCAGAAAGTAGGGGCGTATCGAGCTGACATTTGTATGACGTACTAAGGACGGTGGTCGCTTGCCGGTGTCCATGTTTGAAGATTGTAAGTGAAGGCATTGAGGAGTTACGGACGTTTATGCAGCGTGTTTTCAAACACGATCAGAAGAGACGCGCCGCGTCGTCTGGCCCAATGGTGTAGTTTGCTTTGATATAGGACCGTGTGGCGACGTAAAAAAATACTAGTTTCCACAGTAGAATGAATGGAAAGTAACAGAAAGTGTTTAATTTGTGATTACATGTGAAGAAAAAATACCTTTTGCGTGAGTTTGTGTAATCCGTATTTCTTTTCTGTTTGTTATTTGCATCTCTGAGTACGCTTTTGCTTCAGAACGTAGGGGCGTATCGAGCTGACATTTGTATGACGTACTAAGGACGGTGGTCGCTTGCCGGTGTCCATGTTTGAAGATTGTAAGTGAAGGCATTGAGGAGTTACGGACGTTTATGCAGCGTGTTTTCAAACACGACCAGAAGAGACGCGCCGCGTCGTCTGGCCCAATGGTGTAGTTTGCTTTGATATAGGACCGTGTGGCGATGTAAAAAAATACTAGTTTCCACAGTAGAATGAATGGAAAGTAACAGAAAGTGTTTAATTTGTGATTACATGTGAAGAAAAAATACCTTTTGCGTGAGTTTGTGTAATCCGTATTTCTTCTCTGTTTGTTATTTGCATCTCTGAGTACGCTTTTGCTTCAGAACGTAGGGGCGTATCGAGCTGCCATTTTTATGACGTACTAAGATCGGTGGTCGCTTGGCGTTGTTCATGTTTTAAGATTGTAAGTGAAGGCATTGAGGAGTTACGGACGTTTATGCAGCGTGTTTTCAAACACGATCAGAAGAGACGCGCCGCGTCGTCTGGCCCAATGGTGTAGTTTGCTTTGATATAGGACCGTGTGGCGACGTAAAAAAATACTAGTTTCCACAGTAGAATGAATGGAAAGTAACAGAAAGTGTTTAATTTGTGATTACATGTGAAGAAAAAATACCTTTTGCGTGAGTTTGTGTAATCCGTATTTCTTTTCTGTTTGTTATTTGCATCTCTGAGTACGCTTTTGCTTCAGAACGTAGGGGCGTATCGAGCTGACATTTGTATGACGTACTAAGGACGGTGGTCGCTTGCCGGTGTCCATGTTTGAAGATTGTAAGTGAAGGCATTGAGGAGTTACGGACGTTTATGCAGCGTGTTTTCAAACACGATCAGAAGAGACGCGCCGCGTCGTCTGGCCCAATGGTGTAGTTTGCTTTGATATAGGACCGTGTGGCGACGTAAAAAAATACTAGTTTCCACAGTAGAATGAATGGAAAGTAACAGAAAATGTTTAATTTGTGATTACATGTGAAGAAAAAATACCTTTTGCGTGAGTTTGTGTAATCCGTATTTCTTTTCTGTTTGTTATTTGCATCTCTGAGTACGCTTTTGCTTCAGAACGTAGGGGCGTATCGAGCTGACATTTGTATGACGTACTAAGGACGGTGGTCGCTTGCCGGTGTCCATGTTTGAAGATTGTAAGTGAAGGCATTGAGGAGTTACGGACGTTTATGCAGCGTGTTTTCAAACACGATCAGAAGAGACGCGCCGCGTCGTCTGGCCCAATGGTGTAGTTTGCTTTGATATAGGACCGTGTGGCGACGTAAAAAAATACTAGTTTCCACAGTAGAATGAATGGAAAGTAACAGAAAGTGTTTAATTTGTGATTACATGTGAAGAAAAAATACCTTTTGCGTGAGTTTGTGTAATCCGTATTTCTTTTCTGTTTGTTATTTGCATCTCTGAGTACGCTTTTGCTTCAGAACGTAGGGGCGTATCGAGCTGACATTTGTATGACGTACTAAGGACGGTGGTCGCTTGCCGGTGTCCATGTTTGAAGATTGTAAGTGAAGGCATTGAGGAGTTACGGACGTTTATGCAGCGTGTTTTCAAACACGATCAGAAGAGACGCGCCGCGTCGTCTGGCCCAATGGTGTAGTTTGCTTTGATATAGGACCGTGTGGCGACGTAAAAAAATACTAGTTTCCACAGTAGAATGAATGGAAAGTAACAGAAAGTGTTTAATTTGTGATTACATGTGAAGAAAAAATACCTTTTGCGTGAGTTTGTGTAATCCGTATTTCTTTTCTGTTTGTTATTTGCATCTCTGAGTACGCTTTTGACTCAGAAAGTAGGGGCGTATCGAGCTGACATTTTTATGACGTACTAAGATCGGTGGTCGCTTGGCGTTGTTCATGTTTTAAGATTGTAAGTGAAGGCATTGAGGAGTTACGGACGTTTATGCAGCGTGTTTTCAAACACGATCAGAAGAGACGCGCCGCGTCGTCTGGCCCAATGGTGTAGTTTGCTTTGATATAGGACCGTGTGGCGACGTAAAAAAATACTAGTTTCCACAGTAGAATGAATGGAAAGTAACAGAAAGTGTTTAATTTGTGATTACATGTGAAGAAAAAATACCTTTTGCGTGAGTTTGTGTAATCCGTATTTCTTTTCTGTTTGTTATTTGCATCTCTGAGTACGCTTTTGACTCAGAAAGTAGGGGCGTATCGAGCTGCCATTTTTATGACGTACTAAGATCGGTGGTCGCTTGGCGTTGTTCATGTTTTAAGATTGTAAGTGAAGGCATTGAGGAGTTACGGACGTTTATGCAGCGTGTTTTCAAACACGATCAGAAGAGACGCGCCGCGTCGTCTGGCCCAATGGTGTAGTTTGCTTTGATATAGGACCGTGTGGCGACGTAAAAAAATACTAGTTTCCACAGTAGAATGAATGGAAAGTAACAGAAAGTGTTTAATTTGTGATTACATGTGAAGAAAAAATACCTTTTGCGTGAGTTTGTGTAATCCGTATTTCTTTTCTGTTTGTTATTTGCATCTCTGAGTACGCTTTTGACTCAGAAAGTAGGGGCGTATCGAGCTGACATTTTTATGACGTACTAAGATCGGTGGTCGCTTGGCGTTGTTCATGTTTTAAGATTGTAAGTGAAGGCATTGAGGAGTTACGGACGTTTATGCAGCGTGTTTTCAAACACGATCAGAAGAGACGCGCCGCGTCGTCTGGCCCAATGGTGTAGTTTGCTTTGATATAGGACCGTGTGGCGACGTAAAAAAATACTAGTTTCCACAGTAGAATGAATGGAAAGTAACAGAAAGTGTTTAATTTGTGATTACATGTGAAGAAAAAATACCTTTTGCGTGAGTTTGTGTAATCCGTATTTCTTTTCTGTTTGTTATTTGCATCTCTGAGTACGCTTTTGACTCAGAAAGTAGGGGCGTATCGAGCTGCCATTTTTATGACGTACTAAGATCGGTGGTCGCTTGGCGTTGTTCATGTTTTAAGATTGTAAGTGAAGGCATTGAGGAGTTACGGACGTTTATGCAGCGTGTTTTCAAACACGATCAGAAGAGACGCGCCGCGTCGTCTGGCCCAATGGTGTAGTTTGCTTTGATATAGGACCGTGTGGCGACGTAAAAAAATACTAGTTTCCACAGTAGAATGAATGGAAAGTAACAGAAAGTGTTTAATTTGTGATTACATGTGAAGAAAAAATACCTTTTGCGTGAGTTTGTGTAATCCGTATTTCTTTTCTGTTTGTTATTTGCATCTCTGAGTACGCTTTTGACTCAGAAAGTAGGGGCGTATCGAGCTGACATTTTTATGACGTACTAAGATCGGTGGTCGCTTGGCGTTGTTCATGTTTTAAGATTGTAAGTGAAGGCATTGAGGAGTTACGGACGTTTATGCAGCGTGTTTTCAAACACGATCAGAAGAGACGCGCCGCGTCGTCTGGCCCAATGGTGTAGTTTGCTTTGATATAGGACCGTGTGGCGACGTAAAAAAATACTAGTTTCCACAGTAGAATGAATGGAAAGTAACAGAAAGTGTTTAATTTGTGATTACATGTGAAGAAAAAATACCTTTTGCGTGAGTTTGTGTAATCCGTATTTCTTCTCTGTTTGTTATTTGCATCTCTGAGTACGCTTTTGCTTAAGAACGTAGGGGCGTATCGAGCTGACATTTTTATGACGTACTAAGGACGGTGGTCGCTTGGCGTTGTTCATGTTTTAAGATTGTAAGTGAAGGCATTGAGGAGTTACGGACGTTTATGCAGCGTGTTTTCAAACACGATCAGAAGAGACGCGCCGCGTCGTCTGGCCCAATGGTGTAGTTTGCTTTGATATAGGACCGTGTGGCGACGTAAAAAAATACTAGTTTCCACAGTAGAATGAATGGAAAGTAACAGAAAGTGTTTAATTTGTGATTACATGTGAAGAAAAAATACCTTTTGCGTGAGTTTGTGTAATCCGTATTTCTTCTCTGTTTGTTATTTGCATCTCTGAGTACGCTTTTGCTTAAGAACGTAGGGGCGTATCGAGCTGACATTTTTATGACGTACTAAGATCGGTGGTCGCTTGGCGTTGTTCATGTTTTAAGATTGTAAGTGAAGGCATTGAGGAGTTACGGACGTTTATGCAGCGTGTTTTCAAACACGATCAGAAGAGACGCGCCGCGTCGTCTGGCCCAATGGTGTAGTTTGCTTTGATATAGGACCGTGTGGCGACGTAAAAAAATACTAGTTTCCACAGTAGAATGAATGGAAAGTAACAGAAAGTGTTTAATTTGTGATTACATGTGAAGAAAAAATACCTTTTGCGTGAGTTTGTGTAATCCGTATTTCTTTTCTGTTTGTTATTTGCATCTCTGAGTACGCTTTTGACTCAGAAAGTAGGGGCGTATCGAGCTGACATTTTTATGACGTACTAAGATCGGTGGTCGCTTGGCGTTGTTCATGTTTTAAGATTGTAAGTGAAGGCATTGAGGAGTTACGGACGTTTATGCAGCGTGTTTTCAAACACGATCAGAAGAGACGCGCCGCGTCGTCTGGCCCAATGGTGTAGTTTGCTTTGATATAGGACCGTGTGGCGACGTAAAAAAATACTAGTTTCCACAGTAGAATGAATGGAAAGTAACAGAAAGTGTTTAATTTGTGATTACATGTGAAGAAAAAATACCTTTTGCGTGAGTTTGTGTAATCCGTATTTCTTTTCTGTTTGTTATTTGCATCTCTGAGTACGCTTTTGCTTCAGAACGTAGGGGCGTATCGAGCTGACATTTGTATGACGTACTAAGGACGGTGGTCGCTTGCCGGTGTCCATGTTTGAAGATTGTAAGTGAAGGCATTGAGGAGTTACGGACGTTTATGCAGCGTGTTTTCAAACGCGATCAGAAGAGACGCGCCGCGTCGTCTGGCCCAATGGTGTAGTTTGCTTTGATATAGGACCGTGTGGCGACGTAAAAAAATACTAGTTTCCACAGTAGAATGAATGGAAAGTAACAGAAAGTGTTTAATTTGTGATTACATGTGAAGAAAAAATACCTTTTGCGTGAGTTTGTGTAATCCGTATTTCTTTTCTGTTTGTTATTTGCATCTCTGAGTACGCTTTTGCTTCAGAACGTAGGGGCGTATCGAGCTGACATTTTTATGACGTACTAAGATCGGTGGTCGCTTGGCGTTGTTCATGTTTTAAGATTGTAAGTGAAGGCATTGAGGAGTTACGGACGTTTATGCAGCGTGTTTTCAAACACGATCAGAAGAGACGCGCCGCGTCGTCTGGCCCAATGGTGTAGTTTGCTTTGATATAGGACCGTGTGGCGACGTAAAAAAATACTAGTTTCCACAGTAGAATGAATGGAAAGTAACAGAAAGTGTTTAATTTGTGATTACATGTGAAGAAAAAATACCTTTTGCGTGAGTTTGTGTAATCCGTATTTCTTCTCTGTTTGTACTTTGCATCTCTGAGTACGCTTTTGCTTAAGAACGTAGGGGCGTATCGAGCTGACATTTTTATGACGTACTAAGATCGGTGGTCGCTTGGCGTTGTTCATGTTTTAAGATTGTAAGTGAAGGCATTGAGGAGTTACGGACGTTTATGCAGCGTGTTTTCAAACACGATCAGAAGAGACGCGCCGCGTCGTCTGGCCCAATGGTGTAGTTTGCTTTGATATAGGACCGTGTGGCGACGTAAAAAAATACTAGTTTCCACAGTAGAATGAATGGAAAGTAACAGAAAGTGTTTAATTTGTGATTACATGTGAAGAAAAAATACCTTTTGCGTGAGTTTGTGTAATCCGTATTTCTTTTCTGTTTGTTATTTGCATCTCTGAGTACGCTTTTGCTTCAGAACGTAGGGGCGTATCGAGCTGACATTTGTATGACGTACTAAGGACGGTGGTCGCTTGCCGGTGTCCATGTTTGAAGATTGTAAGTGAAGGCATTGAGGAGTTACGGACGTTTATGCAGCGTGTTTTCAAACACGATCAGAAGAGACGCGCCGCGTCGTCTGGCCCAATGGTGTAGTTTGCTTTGATATAGGACCGTGTGGCGACGTAAAAAAATACTAGTTTCCACAGTAGAATGAATGGAAAGTAACAGAAAGTGTTTAATTTGTGATTACATGTGAAGAAAAAATACCTTTTGCGTGAGTTTGTGTAATCCGTATTTCTTCTCTGTTTGTTATTTGCATCTCTGAGTACGCTTTTGCTTAAGAACGTAGGGGCGTATCGAGCTGACATTTTTATGACGTACTAAGATCGGTGGTCGCTTGGCGTTGATCATGTTTTAAGATTGTAAGTGAAGGCATTGAGGAGTTACGGACGTTTATGCAGCGTGTTTTCAAACACGATCAGAAGAGACGCGCCGCGTCGTCTGGCCCAATGGTGTAGTTTGCTTTGATATAGGACCGTGTAGCGACGTAAAAAAATACTAGTTTCCACAGTAGAATGAATGGAAAGTAACAAAGTGTTTAATTTGTGATTACATGTGAAGAAAAAATACCTTTTGCGTGAGTTTGTGTAATCCGTATTTCTTCTCTGTTTGTTATTTGCATCTCTGAGTACGCTTTTGCTTAAGAACGTAGGGGCGTATCGAGCTGACATTTTTATGACGTACTAAGATCGGTGGTCGCTTGGCGTTGTTCATGTTTTAAGATTGTAAGTGAAGGCATTGAGGAGTTACGGACGTTTATGCAGCGTGTTTTCAAACACGATCAGAAGAGACGCGCCGCGTCGTCTGGCCCAATGGTGTAGTTTGCTTTGATATAGGACCGTGTGGCGACGTAAAAAAATACTAGTTTCCACAGTAGAATGAATGGAAAGTAACAGAAAGTGTTTAATTTGTGATTACATGTGAAGAAAAAATACCTTTTGCGTGAGTTTGTGTAATCCGTATTTCTTCTCTGTTTGTTATTTGCATCTCTGAGTACGCTTTTGCTTAAGAACGTAGGGGCGTATCGAGCTGACATTTTTATGACGTACTAAGATCGGTGGTCGCTTGGCGTTGTTCATGTTTTAAGATTGTAAGTGAAGGCATTGAGGAGTTACGGACGTTTATGCAGCGTGTTTTCAAACACGATCAGAAGAGACGCGCCGCGTCGTCTGGCCCAATGGTGTAGTTTGCTTTGATATAGGACCGTGTGGCGACGTAAAAAAATACTAGTTTCCACAGTAGAATGAATGGAAAGTAACAGAAAGTGTTTAATTTGTGATTACATGTGAAGAAAAAATACCTTTTGCGTGAGTTTGTGTAATCCGTATTTCTTCTCTGTTTGTACTTTGCATCTCTGAGTACGCTTTTGCTTAAGAACGTAGGGGCGTATCGAGCTGACATTTTTATGACGTACTAAGATCGGTGGTCGCTTGGCGTTGTTCATGTTTTAAGATTGTAAGTGAAGGCATTGAGGAGTTACGGACGTTTATGCAGCGTGTTTTCAAACACGATCAGAAGAGACGCGCCGCGTCGTCTGGCCCAATGGTGTAGTTTGCTTTGATATAGGACCGTGTGGCGACGTAAAAAAATACTAGTTTCCACAGTAGAATGAATGGAAAGTAACAGAAAGTGTTTAATTTGTGATTACATGTGAAGAAAAAATACCTTTTGCGTGAGTTTGTGTAATCCGTATTTCTTTTCTGTTTGTTATTTGCATCTCTGAGTACGCTTTTGCTTAAGAACGTAGGGGCGTATCGAGCTGACATTTTTATGACGTACTAAGATCGGTGGTCGCTTGGCGTTGTTCATGTTTTAAGATTGTAAGTGAAGGCATTGAGGAGTTACGGACGTTTATGCAGCGTGTTTTCAAACACGATCAGAAGAGACGCGCCGCGTCGTCTGGCCCAATGGTGTAGTTTGCTTTGATATAGGACCGTGTGGCGACGTAAAAAAATACTAGTTTCCACAGTAGAATGAATGGAAAGTAACAGAAAGTGTTTAATTTGTGATTACATGTGAAGAAAAAATACCTTTTGCGTGAGTTTGTGTAATCCGTATTTCTTCTCTGTTTGTTATTTGCATCTCTGAGTACGCTTTTGCTTAAGAACGTAGGGGCGTATCGAGCTGACATTTTTATGACGTACTAAGATCGGTGGTCGCTTGGCGTTGTTCATGTTTTAAGATTGTAAGTGAAGGCATTGAGGAGTTACGGACGTTTATGCTGCGTGTTTTCAAACACGATCAGAAGAGACGCGCCGCGTCGTCTGGCCCAATGGTGTAGTTTGCTTTGATATAGGACCGTGTGGCGACGTAAAAAAATACTAGTTTCCACAGTAGAATGAATGGAAAGTAACAGAAAGTGTTTAATTTGTGATTACATGTGAAGAAAAAATACCTTTTGCGTGAGTTTGTGTAATCCGTATTTCTTCTCTGTTTGTTATTTGCATCTCTGAGTACGCTTTTGCTTAAGAACGTAGGGGCGTATCGAGCTGACATTTTTATGACGTACTAAGATCGGTGGTCGCTTGGCGTTGTTCATGTTTTAAGATTGTAAGTGAAGGCATTGAGGAGTTACGGACGTTTATGCAGCGTGTTTTCAAACACGATCAGAAGAGACGCGCCGCGTCGTCTGGCCCAATGGTGTAGTTTGCTTTGATATAGGACCGTGTGGCGACGTAAAAAAATACTAGTTTCCACAGTAGAATGAATGGAAAGTAACAGAAAGTGTTTAATTTGTGATTACATGTGAAGAAAAAATACCTTTTGCGTGAGTTTGTGTAATCCGTATTTCTTCTCTGTTTGTTATTTGCATCTCTGAGTACGCTTTTGCTTAAGAACGTAGGGGCGTATCGAGCTGACATTTTTATGACGTACTAAGATCGGTGGTCGCTTGGCGTTGTTCATGTTTTAAGATTGTAAGTGAAGGCATTGAGGAGTTACGGACGTTTATGCAGCGTGTTTTCAAACACGATCAGAAGAGACGCGCCGCGTCGTCTGGCCCAATGGTGTAGTTTGCTTTGATATAGGACCGTGTGGCGACGTAAAAAAATACTAGTTTCCACAGTAGAATGAATGGAAAGTAACAGAAAGTGTTTAATTTGTGATTACATGTGAAGAAAAAATACCTTTTGCGTGAGTTTGTGTAATCCGTATTTCTTCTCTGTTTGTTATTTGCATCTCTGAGTACGCTTTTGCTTAAGAACGTAGGGGCGTATCGAGCTGACATTTTTATGACGTACTAAGATCGGTGGTCGCTTGGCGTTGTTCATGTTTTAAGATTGTAAGTGAAGGCATTGAGGAGTTACGGACGTTTATGCTGCGTGTTTTCAAACACGATCAGAAGAGACGCGCCGCGTCGTCTGGCCCAATGGTGTAGTTTGCTTTGATATAGGACCGTGTGGCGACGTAAAAAAATACTAGTTTCCACAGTAGAATGAATGGAAAGTAACAGAAAGTGTTTAATTTGTGATTACATGTGAAGAAAAAATACCTTTTGCGTGAGTTTGTGTAATCCGTATTTCTTCTCTGTTTGTTATTTGCATCTCTGAGTACGCTTTTGCTTAAGAACGTAGGGGCGTATCGAGCTGACATTTTTATGACGTACTAAGATCGGTGGTCGCTTGGCGTTGTTCATGTTTTAAGATTGTAAGTGAAGGCATTGAGGAGTTACGGACGTTTATGCAGCGTGTTTTCAAACACGATCAGAAGAGACGCGCCGCGTCGTCTGGCCCAATGGTGTAGTTTGCTTTGATATAGGACCGTGTGGCGACGTAAAAAAATACTAGTTTCCACAGTAGAATGAATGGAAAGTAACAGAAAGTGTTTAATTTGTGATTACATGTGAAGAAAAAATACCTTTTGCGTGAGTTTGTGTAATCCGTATTTCTTCTCTGTTTGTACTTTGCATCTCTGAGTACGCTTTTGCTTAAGAACGTAGGGGCGTATCGAGCTGACATTTTTATGACGTACTAAGATCGGTGGTCGCTTGGCGTTGTTCATGTTTTAAGATTGTAAGTGAAGGCATTGAGGAGTTACGGACGTTTATGCAGCGTGTTTTCAAACACGATCAGAAGAGACGCGCCGCGTCGTCTGGCCCAATGGTGTAGTTTGCTTTGATATAGGACCGTGTGGCGACGTAAAAAAATACTAGTTTCCACAGTAGAATGAATGGAAAGTAACAGAAAGTGTTTAATTTGTGATTACATGTGAAGAAAAAATACCTTTTGCGTGAGTTTGTGTAATCCGTATTTCTTCTCTGTTTGTTATTTGCATCTCTGAGTACGCTTTTGCTTAAGAACGTAGGGGCGTATCGAGCTGACATTTTTATGACGTACTAAGATCGGTGGTCGCTTAGCGTTGTTCATGTTTTAAGATTGTAAGTGAAGGCATTGAGGAGTTACGGACGTTTATGCAGCGTGTTTTCAAACACGATCAGAAGAGACGCGCCGCGTCGTCTGGCCCAATGGTGTAGTTTGCTTTGATATAGGACCGTGTGGCGACGTAAAAAAATACTAGTTTCCACAGTAGAATGAATGGAAAGTAACAGAAAGTGTTTAATTTGTGATTACATGTGAAGAAAAAATACCTTTTGCGTGAGTTTGTGTAATCCGTATTTCTTTTCTGTTTGTTATTTGCATCTCTGAGTACGCTTTTGCTTAAGAACGTAGGGGCGTATCGAGCTGACATTTTTATGACGTACTAAGATCGGTGGTCGCTTGGCGTTGTTCATGTTTTAAGATTGTAAGTGAAGGCATTGAGGAGTTACGGACGTTTATGCAGCGTGTTTTCAAACACGATCAGAAGAGACGCGCCGCGTCGTCTGGCCCAATGGTGTAGTTTGCTTTGATATAGGACCGTGTGGCGACGTAAAAAAATACTAGTTTCCACAGTAGAATGAATGGAAAGTAACAGAAAGTGTTTAATTTGTGATTACATGTGAAGAAAAAATACCTTTTGCGTGAGTTTGTGTAATCCGTATTTCTTTTCTGTTTGTTATTTGCATCTCTGAGTACGCTTTTGCTTAAGAACGTAGGGGCGTATCGAGCTGACATTTGTATGACGTACTAAGATCGGTGGTCGCTTGGCGTTGTTCATGTTTTAAGATTGTAAGTGAAGGCATTGAGGAGTTACGGACGTTTATGCAGCGTGTTTTCAAACACGATCAGAAGAGACGCGCCGCGTCGTCTGGCCCAATGGTGTAGTTTGCTTTGATATAGGACCGTGTGGCGACGTAAAAAAATACTAGTTTCCACAGTAGAATGAATGGAAAGTAACAGAAAGTGTTTAATTTGTGATTACATGTGAAGAAAAAATACCTTTTGCGTGAGTTTGTGTAATCCGTATTTCTTTTCTGTTTGTTATTTGCATCTCTGAGTACGCTTTTGCTTAAGAACGTAGGGGCGTATCGAGCTGACATTTTTATGACGTACTAAGATCGGTGGTCGCTTGGCGTTGTTCATGTTTTAAGATTGTAAGTGAAGGCATTGAGGAGTTACGGACGTTTATGCAGCGTGTTTTCAAACACGATCAGAAGAGACGCGCCGCGTCGTCTGGCCCAATGGTGTAGTTTGCTTTGATATAGGACCGTGTGGCGACGTAAAAAAATACTAGTTTCCACAGTAGAATGAATGGAAAGTAACAGAAAGTGTTTAATTTGTGATTACATGTGAAGAGAAAATACCTTTTGCGTGGGTTTGTGTAATCCGTATTTCTTTTCTGTTTGTTATTTGCATCTCTGAGTACGCTTTTGACTCAGAAAGTAGGGGCGTATCGAGCTGACATTTTTATGACGTACGAAGATCGGTGGTCGCTTGGCGTTGTTCATGTTTTAAGATTGTAAGTGAAGGCATTGAGGAGTTACGGACGTTTATGCAGCGTGTTTTCAAACACGATCAGAAGAGACGCGCCGCGTCGTCTGGCCCAATGGTGTAGTTTGCTTTGATATAGGACCGTGTGGCGACGTAA
This sequence comes from Schistocerca nitens, assembly GCF_023898315.1. Taxonomy (NCBI): domain Eukaryota; kingdom Metazoa; phylum Arthropoda; class Insecta; order Orthoptera; family Acrididae; genus Schistocerca; species Schistocerca nitens. The sequence continues at coordinate 177,707,429 of NC_064625.1, read as the reverse complement.
AAAAATACTAGTTTCCACAGTAGAATGAATGGAAAGTAACAGAAAGTGTTTAATTTGTGATTACATGTGAAGAAAAAATACCTTTTGCGTGAGTTTGTGTAATCCGTATTTCTTCTCTGTTTGTTATTTGCATCCCTGAGTACGCTTTTGCTTAAGAACGTAGGGGCGTATCGAGCTGACATTTTTATGACGTACTAAGATCGGTGGTCGCTTGGCGTTGTTCATGTTTTAAGATTGTAAGTGAAGGCATTGAGGAGTTACGGACGTTTATGCAGCGTGTTTTCAAACACGATCAGAAGAGACGCGCCGCGTCGTCTGGCCCAATGGTGTAGTTTGCTTTGATATAGGACCGTGTGGCGACGTAAAAAAATACTAGTTTCCACAGTAGAATGAATGGAAAGTAACAGAAAGTGTTTAATTTGTGATTACATGTGAAGAAAAAATACCTTTTGCGTGAGTTTGTGTAATCCGTATTTCTTTTCTGTTTGTTATTTGCATCTCTGAGTACGCTTTTGCTTAAGAACGTAGGGGCGTATCGAGCTGACATTTTTATGACGTACTAAGATCGGTGGTCGCTTGGCGTTGTTCATGTTTTAAGATTGTAAGTGAAGGCATTGAGGAGTTACGGACGTTTATGCAGCGTGTTTTCAAACACGATCAGAAGAGACGCGCCGCGTCGTCTGGCCCAATGGTGTAGTTTGCTTTGATATAGGACCGTGTGGCGACGTAAAAAAATACTAGTTTCCACAGTAGAATGAATGGAAAGTAACAGAAAGTGTTTAATTTGTGATTACATGTGAAGAAAAAATACCTTTTGCGTGAGTTTGTGTAATCCGTATTTCTTCTCTGTTTGTTATTTGCATCTCTGAGTACGCTTTTGCTTAAGAACGTAGGGGCGTATCGAGCTGACATTTTTATGACGTACTAAGATCGGTGGTCGCTTGGCGTTGTTCATGTTTTAAGATTGTAAGTGAAGGCATTGATGAGTTACGGACGTTTATGCAGCGTGTTTTCAAACACGATCAGAAGAGACGCGCCGCGTCGTCTGGCCCAATGGTGTAGTTTGCTTTGATATAGGACCGTGTGGCGACGTAAAAAAATACTAGTTTCCACAGTAGAATGAATGGAAAGTAACAGAAAGTGTTTAATTTGTGATTACATGTGAAGAAAAAATACCTTTTGCGTGAGTTTGTGTAATCCGTATTTCTTTTCTGTTTGTTATTTGCATCTCTGAGTACGCTTTTGACTCAGAAAGTAGGGGCGTATCGAGCTGACATTTTTATGACGTACTAAGATCGGTGGTCGCTTGGCGTTGTTCATGTTTTAAGATTGTAAGTGAAGGCATTGAGGAGTTACGGACGTTTATGCAGCGTGTTTTCAAACACGATCAGAAGAGACGCGCCGCGTCGTCTGGCCCAATGGTGTAGTTTGCTTTGATATAGGACCGTGTGGCGACGTAAAAAAATACTAGTTTCCACAGTAGAATGAATGGAAAGTAACAGAAAGTGTTTAATTTGTGATTACATGTGAAGAAAAAATACCTTTTGCGTGAGTTTGTGTAATCCGTATTTCTTCTCTGTTTGTTATTTGCATCTCTGAGTACGCTTTTGCTTAAGAACGTAGGGGCGTATCGAGCTGACATTTTTATGACGTACTAAGATCGGTGGTCGCTTGGCGTTGTTCATGTTTTAAGATTGTAAGTGAAGGCATTGAGGAGTTACGGACGTTTATGCAGCGTGTTTTCAAACACGATCAGAAGAGACGCGCCGCGTCGTCTGGCCCAATGGTGTAGTTTGCTTTGATATAGGACCGTGTGGCGACGTAAAAAAATACTAGTTTCCACAGTAGAATGAATGGAAAGTAACAGAAAGTGTTTAATTTGTGATTACATGTGAAGAAAAAATACCTTTTGCGTGAGTTTGTGTAATCCGTATTTCTTTTCTGTTTGTTATTTGCATCTCTGAGTACGCTTTTGACTCAGAAAGTAGGGGCGTATCGAGCTGACATTTGTATGACGTACTAAGATCGGTGGTCGCTTGGCGTTGTTCATGTTTTAAGATTGTAAGTGAAGGCATTGAGGAGTTACGGACGTTTATGCAGCGTGTTTTCAAACACGATCAGAAGAGACGCGCCGCGTCGTCTGGCCCAATGGTGTAGTTTGCTTTGATATAGGACCGTGTGGCGACGTAAAAAAATACTAGTTTCCACAGTAGAATGAATGGAAAGTAACAGAAAGTGTTTAATTTGTGATTACATGTGAAGAAAAAATACCTTTTGCGTGAGTTTGTGTAATCCGTATTTCTTTTCTGTTTGTTATTTGCATCTCTGAGTACGCTTTTGCTTCAGAACGTAGGGGCGTATCGAGCTGACATTTGTATGACGTACTAAGGACGGTGGTCGCTTGCCGGTGTCCATGTTTGAAGATTGTAAGTGAAGGCATTGAGGAGTTACGGACGTTTATGCAGCGTGTTTTCAAACACGATCAGAAGAGACGCGCCGCGTCGTCTGGCCCAATGGTGTAGTTTGCTTTGATATAGGACCGTGTGGCGACGTAAAAAAATACTAGATTCCACAGTAGAATGAATGGAAAGTAACAGAAAGTGTTTAATTTGTGATTACATGTGAAGAAAAAATACCTTTTGCGTGAGTTTGTGTAATCCGTATTTCTTTTCTGTTTGTTATTTGCATCTCTGAGTACGCTTTTGCTTAAGAACGTAGGGGCGTATCGAGCTGACATTTTTATGACGTACTAAGATCGGTGGTCGCTTGGCGTTGTTCATGTTTTAAGATTGTAAGTGAAGGCATTGAGGAGTTACGGACGTTTATGCAGCGTGTTTTCAAACACGATCAGAAGAGACGCGCCGCGTCGTCTGGCCCAATGGTGTAGTTTGCTTTGATATAGGACCGTGTGGCGACGTAAAAAAATACTAGTTTCCACAGTAGAATGAATGGAAAGTAACAGAAAGTGTTTAATTTGTGATTACATGTGAAGAAAAGATACCTTTTGCGTGAGTTTGTGTAATCCGTATTTCTTTTCTGTTTGTTATTTGCATCTCTGAGTACGCTTTTGTTTCAGAACGTAGGGGCGTATCGAGCTGACATTTGTATGACGTACTAAGGTCGGTGGTCGCTTGGCGGTGTCCATGTTTTATGATTGTAAGTGAAGGCATTGAGGAGTTACGGACGTTTATGCAGCGTATTTTCAAACACGATCAGAAGAGACGTGTCGTCTGGCCCAACGGCATATTAAATATGAAATAAAATTCCAAATGTATAAAACACAAAAAAATGCTTACCAAAGAAAGATAATGTATAGTGCTCTGCACTCTCCTCCCGCCCTGTGGAGCAACAGATGTCCCTTTCTCCAAAATTGTTCTCAATGGGACCGTAATACTGCTACCACACACAAGTTGACCTGCTTGAGGAAAAAACGAGTACATTTCATACATGAAAAACGCCATTTTAAAATCAACTTGAAAAACCAAAATTCCAAAAGTATAAAACACAAAAAATGCTTACCAAAGAAAGATAATGGATAGTGCTCTGCACCCTCCTCCCGCCCTGTGGTGCATCATATGTCCCTTTCTCCAAAAATGTAGTCAATGGGACCGTAATGTTGCAGCCACACACAGGTTGACCTGCTGTGAGGAAAAAACGAGTTAGTACATTTCAAACATGAAAAAGGTCATTTTAAAATCAAGTCGAAAAACCAAAATTCCAAAAGTATAAAACACAAAAAATTCTTAACAAACGAAGATAATGTATAGTGCTCAGCACCCTCCTCCCGCCCTGTGGTGCAACAGATGTCCCTTTCTCCAAAAATGTACTCAATGGGACCGTAATGTTGCTACCACACACAAGTTGACCTGCTGTGAGGAAAAAACGAGTACATTTCATACATGAAAAAAGCCATTTTAAAATCAACTTGAAAAACCAAAATTCCAAAAGCATAAAACACAAAAAATGCTTACCAAAGAAAGATAATGGATAGTGCTCTGCACCCTCCTCCCGCCCTGTGGTGCATCATATGTCCCTTTCTCCAAAAATGTATTCAATGGGACCGTAATGTTGCTACCACACACAAGTTGACCTGCTTGAGGAAAAAACGAGTACATTTCATACATGAAAAAAGCCATTTTAAAATAAACTAGAAAAAACAAAATTCCAAAACTATAAAACACAAAAAATGCTTACCAAAGAAAGATAATGTATAGTGCTCTGCACCCTCCTCCCGCCCTGTGGAGCAACAGATGTCCCTTTCTCCAAAAATGTACTCAATGGGACCGTAATGTTGCTACCACACACAAGTTGACCTGCTGTGAGGAAAAAACGAGTACATTTCATACATGAAAAATGCCATTTTAAAATCAACTTGAAAAACAAATTCCAAAAGTATAAAACACAAAAAATGCTTACCAAAGAAAGATAATGGATAGTGCTCTGCACCCTCCTCCCGCCCTGTGGAGCAACAGATGTCCCTTTCTCCAAAATTGTTCTCAATGGGACCATAATATTGCTACCACACACAAGTTGACCTGCTTGAGGAAAAAACGAGTACATTTCATACATGAAAAATGCCATTTTAAAATCAACTTGAAAAACCAAAATTCCAAAAGTATAAAACACAAAAAATGCTTACCAAAGAAAGATAATGGATAGTGCTCTGCACCCTCCTCCCGCCCTGTGAGCAACAGATGTCCCTTTGTCCAAAAATGTACTCAATGGGACCGTAATGTTGCTACCACACACAAGTTGACCTGCTGTGAGGAAAAAACGAGTACATTTCATACATGAAAAATGCCATTTTAAAATCAACTTGAAAAACAAATTCCAAAAGTATAAAACACAAAAAATGCTTACCAAAGAAAGGTAATGGATAGTGCTCTGCACCCTCCTCCCGCCCTGTGGAGCAACAGATGTCCCTTTCTCCAAAATTGTTCTCAATGGGACCGTAATATTGCTACCACACACAAGTTGACCTGCTTGAGGAAAAAACGAGTACATTTCATACATGAAAAATGCCATTTTAAAATCAACCTGAAAAACCAAAATTCCAAAAGTATAAAACACAAAAAATGCTTACCAAAGAAAGATAATGGATAGTGCTCTGCACCCTCCTCCCGCCGTGTGGAGCAACAGATGTCCCTTTCTCCAAAATTGTTCTCAATGGGACCGTAATATTGCCACCACACACAAGTTGACCTGCTTGAGGAAAAAACGAGTACATTTCATACATGAAAAATGCCATTTTAAAATCAACTTGAAAAACCAAAATTCCAAAAGTATAAAACACAAAAAATGCTTACCAAAGAAAGATAATGGATAGTGCTCAGCACCCTCCTCCCGCCCTGTCGAGCAACAGATGTCCCTTTCTCCAAAAATATACTCAATGGGACCGTAATGTTGCTACCACACACAAGTTGATCTGCTTGAGGAAAAAACGAGTTGGTACATTTCAAACATGAAAAAGGTCATTTTAAAATCAAGTCGAAAAACCAAAATTCCAAAAGTATAAAACACAAAAAATTCTTACCAAACGAAGATAATGTATAGTGCTCAGCACCCTCCTCCCGCACTGTGGTGCAACAGATGTCCCTTTCTCCAAAAATGTACTCAATGGGACCGTAATGTTGCTACCACACACATGTTGACCTGCTGTGAGGAAAAAACGAGTACATTTCATACATGAAAAATGCCATTTTAAAATCAACTTGAAAAACCAAAATTCCAAAAGTATAAAACACAAAAAATGCTTACCAAAGAAAGATAATGGATAGTGCTCTGCACCCTCCTCCCGCCCTGTGGAGCAACAGATGTCCCTTTCTCCAAAATTGTTCTCAATGGGACCGTAATATTGCTACCACACACAAGTTGACCTGCTTGAGGAAAAAACGAGTACATTTCATACATGAAAAATGCCATTTTAAAATCAACTTGAAAAACCAAAATTGCAAAAGTATAAAACACAAAAAATGCTTACCAAAGAAAGATAATGGATAGTGCTCTGCACCCTCCTCCCGCCCTGTGGAGCAACAGATGTCCCTTTCTCCAAAATTGTTCTCAATGGGACCGTAATATTGCTACCACACACAAGTTGACCTGCTTGAGGAAAAAACGAGTACATTTCATACATGAAAAATGCCATTTTAAAATCAACTTGAAAAACAAAAATTCCAAAAGTATAAAACACAAAAAATGCTTACCAAAGAAAGATAATGGATAGTGCTCTGCACCCTCCTCCCGCCCTGTGGAGCAACAGATGTCCCTTTCTCCAAAAATGTACACAATGGAACCGTAATATTGCAGCCACACACAGGGTGACCTGCTGTGAGGAAAAAACGAGTTAGTACATTTCAAACATGAAAAAGGTCATTTTAAAATCAAGTCGAAAAACCAAAATTCCAAAAGTATAAAACACAAAAAATTCTTAACAAACGAAGATAATGTATAGTGCTCAGCACCCTCCTCCCGCCCTGTGGTGCAACAGATGTCCCTTTCTCCAAAAATGTACTCAATGGGACCGTAATGTTGCTACCACACACAAGTTGACCTGCTGTGAGGAAAAAACGAGTACATTTCATACATGAAAAATGCCATTTTAAAATCAACTTGAAAAACCAAAATTCCAAAAGTATAAAACACAAAAAATGCTTACCAAAGAAAGATAATGGATAGTGCTCTGCACCCTCCTCCCGCCCTGTGGAGCAACAGATGTCCCTTTGTCCAAAAATGTACTCAATGGGACCGTAATGTTGCTACCACACACAAGTTGACCTGCTGTGAGGAAAAAACGAGTACATTTCATACATGAAAAATGCCATTTTAAAATCAACTTGAAAAACAAATTCCAAAAGTATAAGACACAAAAAATGCTTACCAAAGAAAGATAATGGATAGTGCTCTGCACCCTCCTCCCGCCCTGTGGAGCAACAGATGTCCCTTTCTCCAAAATTGTTCTCAATGGGACCATAATATTGCTACCACACACAAGTTGACCTGCTTGAGGAAAAAACGAGTACATTTCATACATGAAAAATGCCATTTTAAAATCAACTTGAAAAACCAAAATTCCAAAAGTATAAAACACAAAAAATGCTTACCAAAGAAAGATAATGGATAGTGCTCTGCACCCTCCTCCCGCCCTGTGAGCAACAGATGTCCCTTTGTCCAAAAATGTACTCAATGGGACCGTAATGTTGCTACCACACACAAGTTGACCTGCTGTGAGGAAAAAACGAGTACATTTTATACATGAAAAATGCCATTTTAAAATCAACTTGAAAAACAAATTCCAAAAGTATAAAACACAAAAAATGCTTACCAAAGAAAGATAATGGATAGTGCTCTGCACCCTCCTCCCGCCCTGTGGAGCAACAGATGTCCCTTTCTCCAAAATTGTTCTCAATGGGACCGTAATATTGCTACCACACACAAGTTGACCTGCTTGAGGAAAAAACGAGTACATTTCATACATGAAAAATGCCATTTTAAAATCAACTTGAAAAACCAAAATTCCAAAAGTATAAAACACAAAAAATGCTTACCAAAGAAAGATAATGGATAGTGCTCTGCACCCTCCTCCCGCCCTGTGGAGCAACAGATGTCCCTTTCTCCAAAATTGTTCTCAATGGGACCGTAATATTGCTACCACACACAAGTTGACCTGCTTGAGGAAAAAACGAGTACATTTCATACATGAAAAATGCCATTTTAAAATCAACTTGAAAAACCAAAATTCCAAAAGTATAAAACACAAAAAATGCTTACCAAAGAAAGATAATGTATAGTGCTCTGCACCCTCCTCCCGCCCTGTGGAGCAACAGATGTCCCTTTCTCCAAAAATGTACACAATGGAACCGTAATGTTGCTACCACACACAAGTTGACCTGCTGTGAGGAAAAAACGAGTACATTTCATACATGAAAAACGCCATTTTAAAATCAACTTGAAAAACCAAAATTCCAAAAGTATAAAACACAAAAAATGCTTACCAAGGGAAGATAATGGATAGTGCTCTGCACCCTCCTCCCGCCCTGTGGTGCAACAGATGTCCCTTTCTCCAAAAATGTACTCAATGGGACCGTAATGTTGCTACCACACACAAGTTGACCTGCTTGAGGAAAAAACGAGTACATTTCATACATGAAAAACGCCATTTTAAAATCAACTTGAAAAACGAAAATTCCAAAAGTATAAAACACAAAAAATGCTTACCAAAGAAAGATAATGGATAGTGCTCAGCACCCTCCTCCCGCCCTGTCGAGCAACAGATGTCCCTTTCTGCAAAAATGTACTCAATGGGACCGTAATGTTGCTACCACACACAAGTTGATCTGCTTGAGGAAAAAACGAGTACATTTCATACATGAAAAACGCCATTTTAAAATCAACTTGAAAAACGAAAACTCCAAAAGTATAAAACACAAAAAAATGCTTACCAAAGAAAGATAATGGATAGTGCTCAGCACCCTCCTCCCGCCCTGTCGAGCAACAGATGTCCCTTTCTCCAAAAATGTACTCAATGGGACCGTAATGTTGCTACCACACACAAGTTGATCTGCTTGAGGAAAAAACGAGTACATTTCATACATGAAAAACGCCATTTTAAAATCAACTTGAAAAACCAAAATTCCAAATGTATAAAACACAAAAAATGCTTACCAAAGAAAGATAATCGATAGTGCTCTGCACCCTCCTCCCGCCCTGTGGTGCAACAGATGTCCGTTTCTCCAAAAATGTACTCAATGGGACCGTAATGTTGCTACCACACACAAGTTGACCTGCTTGAGGAAAAAATGTGTACATTTCATTTATGAAAAACGCCGTTTTAAAATCAACTTGAAAAACCAAAATTCCAAAAGTATAAAACACAAAAAATGCTTACCAAAGAAAGATAATGGATAGTGCTCTGCACCCTCCTCCCGCCCTGTGGAGCAACAGATGTCCCTTTGTCCAAAAATGTACTCAATGGGACCGTAATGTTGCTACCACACACAAGTTGACCTGCTGTGAGGAATAAACGAGTACATTTCATACATAAAAAACGCCATTTTAAAATCAACTTGAAAAAACAAAATTCCAAAAGTATAAAAAATAAAAAATGCTTACCAAAGAAAGATAATGGATAGTGCTCTGCACCCTCCTCCCGCCCTGTGGTGCAACAGATGTCCCTTTCTCCAAAACTGTACACAATGGGACCGCAATGTTGCTACCACACACAAGTTGACCTGCTTGAGGAAAAAACGAGTACATTTCATACATGATAAACGCCATTTTAAAATCAACTTGAAAAACCAAAATTCCAAAAGTATAAAACACAAAAAATGCTTACCAAAGAAAGATAATGTAAAGTGCTCTGCACCCTCCTCCTGCCCTATGGAGCAACAGATGTCCCTTTCTCCAAAAATGTACTCAATGGGACCGTAATGTTGCTACCACACACAAGTTGACCTGCTTGAGGAAGAATCGAGTACATTTCATACATGAAAAACGCCATTTTAAAATCAACTTGAAAAACCAAAATTCCAAAAGTATAAAACACAAAAAAATGCTTACCAAAGAAAGATAATGGATAGTGCACTGCACCCTCCTCCCGCCCTGTGGTGCAACAGATGTCCCTTTCTCCAAAAATGTACACAATGGGACCGTAATGTTGCTACCACACACAAGTTGACCTGCTTGAGGAAAAAACGAGTACATTTCATACATGAAAAACGCCATTTTAAAAGCAACTTGAAAAACCAAAATTCCAAAAGTATAAAACACAAAAAATGCTTACCAAAGAAAGATAATGTATAGTGCTCTGCACCCTCCTCCCGCCCTGTGGAGCAACAGATGTCCCTTTCTCCAAAAATGTACACAATGGAACCGTAATGTTGCTACCACACACAAGTTGACCTGCTGTGAGGAAAAAACGAGTACATTTCATACATGAAAAACGCCATTTTAAAATCAACTTGAAAAACCAAAATTCCAAAAGTATAAAACACAAAAAATGCTTACCAAGGGAAGATAATGGATAGTGCTCTACACCCTCCTCCCGCCCTGTGGTGCAACAGATGTCCCTTTCTCCAAAAATGTACTCAATGGGACCGTAATGTTGCTACCACACACAAGTTGACCTGCTTGAGGAAAAAACGAGTACATTTCATACATGAAAAACGCCATTTTAAAATCAACTTGAAAAACGAAAATTCCAAAAGTATAAAACACAAAAAATGCTTACCAAAGAAAGATAATGGATAGTGCTCAGCACCCTCCTCCCGCCCTGTCGAGCAACAGATGTCCCTTTCTGCAAAAATGTACTCAATGGGACCGTAATGTTGCTACCACACACAAGTTGATCTGCTTGAGGAAAAAACGAGTACATTTCATACATGAAAAACGCCATTTTAAAATCAACTTGAAAAACTAAAATTCCAAAAGTATAAAACACAAAAAATGCTTACCAAAGAAAGGTAATGGATAGTGCTCAGCACCCTCCTCCCGCCCTGTCGAGCAACAGATGTCCCTTTCTGCAAAAATGTACTCAATGGGACCGTAATGTTGCTACCACACACAAGTTGACCTGCTTGAGGAAGAATCGAGTACATTTCATACATGAAAAACGCCATTTTAAAATCAACTTGAAAAACCAAAATTCCAAAAGTATAAAACACAAAAAATGCTTACCAAAGAAAGATAATGGATAGTGCTCTGCACCCTCCTCCCGCCCTGTGGTGCAACAGATGTCCCTTTCTCCAAAAATGTACACAATGGGACCGCAATGTTGCTACCACACACAAGTTGACCTGCTTGAGGAAAAAACGAGTACATTTCATACATGAAAAACGCCATTTTAAAAGCAACTTGAAAAACCAAAATTCCAAAAGTATAAAACACAAAAAATGCTTACCAAAGAAAGATAATGGATAGTGCTCTGCACCCTCTCCCCCCCCCCCCCCCCCCAGTGGTGCAAAAGATGTCCCTTTCTCCAAAAATGTACTCAATGGGACCGTAATGTTGCTACCACACATAAGTTGACCTGCTTGAGGAAAAAACGAGTACATTTCATACATGAAAAACGCCATTTTAAAATCAACTAGAAAAACCAAAATTCCAAAAGTATAAAACACAAAAAATGCTTACCAAAGAAAGATAATGTAAAGTGCTCTGCACCCTCCTCCTGCCCTATGGAGCAACAGATGTCCCTTTCTCCAAAAATGTACTCAATGGGACCGTAATGTTGCTACCACACACAAGTTGACCTGCTTGAGGAAGAATCGAGTACATTTCATACATGAAAAACGCCATTTTAAAATCAACTTGAAAAACCAAAATTCCAAAAGTATAAAACACAAAAAAATGCTTACCAAAGAAAGATAATGGATAGTGCACTGCACCCTCCTCCCGCCCTGTGGTGCAACAGATGTCCCTTTCTCCAAAAATGTACACAATGGGACCGCAATGTTGCTACCACACACAAGTTGACCTGCTTGAGGAAAAAACGAGTACATTTCATACATGAAAAACGCCATTTTAAAAGCAACTTGAAAAACCAAAATTCCAAAAGTATAAAACACAAAAAATGCTTACCAAAGAAAGATAATGTATAGTGCTCTGCACCCTCATCCCGCCCTGTGGAGCAACAGATGTCCCTTTCTCCAGAAATGTACTCAATTTGACCGTAATGTTGCTACCACACACAAGTTGACCTGCTTGAGGAAAAAACGAGTACATTTCATACATGAAAAAAGCCATTTTAAAATCAACTTGAAAAACCAAAATTCCAAAAGTATAAAACACAAAAAATGCTTACCAAAGAAAGATAATGGGTGGTGCTCTGCACCCTCCTCCCGCCCTGTGGTGCAACAGATGTCCCTTTCTCCAAAAATGTACTCAATGGGACCATAATGTTGCTACCACACACAATTTGACCTGCTTGAGGAAAAAACGAGTACATTTCATACATGAAAAAAGCCATTTTAAAATCAACTTGAAAAACCAAAATTCCAAAAGTATAAAACACCAAAAATGCTTACCAAAGAAAGATAATGGGTAGTGCTCTGCACCCTCCTCCCGCCCTGTGGTGCATCAGATGTCCCTTTCTCCAAAAATGTACTCAATGGGACCATAATGTTGCTACCACACACAAGTTGACCTGCTTGAAGAAAAAACGAGTACATTTCATACATGAAAAAAGCCATTTTAAAATCAACTTGAAAAACCAAAATTCCAAAAGTATAAAACACAAAAAATGCTTACCAAAGAAAGATAATGGGTAGTGCTCTGCACCCTCCTCCCGCCCTGTGGTGCATCAGATGTCCCTTTCTCCAAAAATGTACTCAATGGGACCATAATGTTGCTACCACACACAAGTTGACCTGCTTGAGGAAAAAACGAGTACATTTCATACATGAAAAAAGCCATTTTAAAATCAACTTGAAAAACCAAAATTCCAAAAGTATAAAACACAAAAAATGCTACCAAAGAAAGATAATGGATAGTGCTCTGCACCCTCCTCCCGCCCTGTGGTGCAACAGATGTCCCTTCCTCCAAAAATGTACTCAATGGGACCATAATGTTGCTACCACACACAAGTTGACCTGCTTGAGGAAAAAACGAGTACATTTCATACATGAAAAAAGCAATTTTAAAATCGACTTGAAAAATCAGAATTCCAAAAGTATAAAACACAAAAAATGCTTACCAAAGAAAGATAATGGGTAGTGCTCTGCACCCTCCTCACGCCCTGTGGTGCATCAGATGTCCCTTTCTCCAAAAATGTACTCAATGGGACCATAATGTTGCTACCACACACAAGTTGACCTGCTTGAGGAAAAAACGAGTACATTCATACATGAAAAACGCCATTTTAAAATCAACTTGAAAAACCAAAATTCCAAAAGTATAAAATACAAAAAATGCTTACCAAAGAAAAATAATGTATAGTGCTCAGCACCCTCCTCCCACCCTGTCGAGCAACAGATGACTCTTTCTGCAAAAATGTACTCAATGGAACCGTAATGTTGCAGCCACACACAGGTTGACCTGCTGTGAGGAAAAAACGAGTTAGTACATTTCAAACATGAAAAAGGTCATTTTAAAATCAACTTGAAAAAACAAAATTCCAAAAGTATAAAACACAAAAAATGCTTACCAAAGAAAGATAATGTATAGTGCTCTGCACCCTCCTCCTGGCCTGTGGTGCAACAGATGTCCCTTTCTCCAAAAATGTGTGTGGTAGCAACATTACGGTCCCATTGAGTACAAGTTGACCTGCTTGAGGAAAAAACGAGTACATTTCATACATGAAAAAAGCCATTTTAAAATCAACTTGAAAAACCAAAATTCCAAAAGTATAAAACACAAAAAATGCTTACCAAAGAAAGATAATGGATAGTGCTCTGCCCCCTCCTCCCGCCCTGTGGTGCAACAGATGTCCCTTTCTCCAAAAATGTACTCAATGGGACCGTAATGTTGCTACCACACACAAGTTGACCTGCTTGAGGAAAAAACGAGTACAATTTCATACATGAGAAAAGCCATTTTAAAATCAACTTGAAAAACCAAAATTCCAAAAGTATAAAACACAAAAAATGCTTACCAAAGAAAGATAATGGGTGGTGCTCTGCACCCTCCTCCCGCCCTGTGGTGCAACAGATGTCCCTTTCTCCAAAAATGTACTCAATGGGACCATAATGTTGCTACCACACACAATTTGACCTGCTTGAGGAAAAAACGAGTACATTTCATACATGAAAAAAGCCATTTTAAAATCAACTTGAAAAACCAAAATTCCAAAAGTATAAAACACCAAAAATGCTTACCAAAGAAAGATAATGGGTAGTGCTCTGCACCCACCTCCCGCCCTGTGGTGCATCAGATGTCCCTTTCTCCAAAAATGTACTCAATGGGACCATAATGTTGCTACCACACACAAGTTGACCTGCTTGAAGAAAAAACGAGTACATTTCATACATGAAAAAAGCCATTTTAAAATCAACTTGAAAAACCAAAATTCCAAAAGTATAAAACACAAAAAATGCTTACCAAAGAAAGATAATGGGTAGTGCTCTGCACCCTCCTCCCGCCCTGTGGTGCATCAGATGTCCCTTTCTCCAAAAATCTACTCAATGGGACCATAATGTTGCTACCACACACAAGTTGACCTGCTTGAGGAAAAAACGAGTACATTTCATACATGAAAAAAGCCATTTTAAAATCAACTTGAAAAACCAAAATTCCAAAAGTATAAAACACAAAAAATGCTACCAAAGAAAGATAATGGATAGTGCTCTGCACCCTCCTCCCGCCCTGTGGTGCAACAGATGTCCCTTCCTCCAAAAATGTACTCAATGGGACCATAATGTTGCTACCACACACAAGTTGACCTGCTTGAGGAAAAAACGAGTACATTTCATACATGAAAAAAGCAATTTTAAAATCGACTTGAAAAATCAGAATTCCAAAAGTATAAAACACAAAAAATGCTTACCAAAGAAAGATAATGGGTAGTGCTCTGCACCCTCCTCCCGCCCTGTGGTGCATCAGATGTCCCTTTCTCCAAAAATGTACTCAATGGGACCATAATGTTGCTACCACACACAAGTTGACCTGCTTGAGGAAAAAACGAGTACATTTCATACATGAAAAAAGCCATTTTAAAATCAACTTGAAAAACCAAAATTCCAAAAGTATAAAACACAAAAAATGCTTACCAAAGAAAGATAATGGGTAGTGCTCTGCACCCTCCTCCCGCCCTGTGGTGCATCAGATGTCCCTTTCTCCAAAAATGTACTCAATGGGACCATAATGTTGCTACCACACACAATTTGACCTGCTTGAGGAAAAAACGAGTACATTTCATACATGAAAAAAGCCATTTTAAAATCAACTTGAAAAACCAAAATTCCAAAAGTATAAAACACAAAAAATGCTTACCAGAGAAAGATAATTTTAAAATCAACTTGAAAAACCAAAATTCCAAAAGTATAAAACACAAAAAATGCTAACCAAAGAAAGATAATGGGTAGTGCTCTGCACCCTCCTCCCGCCCTGTGGTGCATCAGATGTCCCTTTCACCAAAAATGTACTCAATGGGACCGTAATGTTGCTACCACACACAAGTTGACCCGCTTGAGGAAAAAACAAGTTAATACATTTCAAAAATGAAAAAGGTCATTTTAAAATCAACTTGAAACACCAAAATTCCAAAAGTATAAAACACAAAAAATGTTTACCAATGAAAGATAATCGATAGTGCCCTGCAACCTCCTCCCGCCCTGTGGAGCAACAGATGTCCCTTTCTCCAAAAATGTACTCAATGAGACCATAATGTTGCTACCACACACAAGTTGACCTGCTTGAGGAAAAAACGAGTACATTTCATACATGAAAAAAGCCCTTTTAAAATTCAACTTGAAAAACCAAAATTCCAAAAGTATAAAACACAAAAAATGCTTACCAAAGAAAGATAATGGGTAGTGCTCTGCACCCTCCTCCCGCCCTGTGGTGCATCAGATGTCCCTTTCTCCAAAAATGTACTCAATGGGACCATAATGTTGCTACCACACACAAGTTGACCTGCTTGAGGAAAAAATGAGTACATTTCATACATGAAAAAAGCCATTTTAAAATCAACTTGAAAAACCAAAATTCCAAAAGTATAAAACACAAAAAATGCTTACCAAAGAAAGATAATGGGTAGTGCTCTGCACCCTCCTCCCGCCCTGTGGTGCATCAGATGTCCCTTTCTCCAAAAATGTACTCAATGGGACCATAATGTTGCTACCACACACAAGTTGACCTGCTTGAGGAAAAAACGAGTACATTTCATACATGAAAAAAGCCATTTTAAAATCAACTTGAAAAACCAAAATTCCAAAAGTATAAAACACAAAAAATGCTTACCAAAGAAAGATAATGGGTAGTGCTCTGCACCCTCCTCCCGCCCTGTGGTGCATCAGATGTCCCTTTCTCCAAAAATGTACTCAATGGGACCATAATGTTGCTACCACACACAAGTTGACCCACTTGAGGAAAAAACGAGTACATTTCATACATGAAAAAAGCCATTTTAAAATCAACTTGAAAAACCAAAATTCCAAAAGTATAAAACACAGAAAATACTTACCAAAGAAAGATAATGGATAGTGCTCTGCACCCTCCTCCCGCCCTGCGGTGCATCAGATGTCCCTTTCTCCAAAAATGTACTCAATGGGACCATAATGTTGCTACCACACACAAGTTGACCTGCTTGAGGAAAAAACGAGTACATTTCATACATGAAAAAAGCCATTTTAAAATCAACTTGAAAAACCAAAATTCCAAAAGTATAAAACACAAAAAATGCTTACCAAAGAAAGATAATGGGTAGTGCTCTGCACCCTCCTCCCGCCCTGTGGTGCATCAGATGTCCCTTTCTCCAAAAATGTACTCAATGGGACCATAATGTTGCTACCACACACAGGTTGACCTGCTTGAAGAAAAAACGAGTACATTTCATACATGAAAAAAGCCATTTTAAAATCAACTTGAAAAACCAAAATTCCAAAAGTATAAAACACAAAAAATGCTTACCAAAGAAAGATAATGTATACTGCTCTGCACCCTCCTCCCGCCCTGTGGAGCAACAGATGTCCCTTTCTCCAAAAGTGTACTCAATGGGACCGTAATGTTGCTACCACACACAAGTTAACGTGCTTGAGGAAAAAACGAGTTAGTACATTTCAAACATGAAAAACGTCATTTTCAAATCAACTTGAAAAACTAAAATTCCAAAAGTATAAAACACAAAAAATGCTTACCAAAGAAAGATAATGTATACTGCTCTGCACCCTCCTCCCGCCCTGTGGAGCAACAGATGTCCCTTTCTCCAAAAATGTACTCAATGGGACCGTAATGTTGCTACCACACACAAGTCAACGTGCTTGAGGAAAAAACGAGTTAGTACACTTCAAACATGAAAAACGTCATTTTCAAATCAACTTGAAAAACTAAAATTCCAAAAGTATAAAACACAAAAAATGCTTACCAAAGAAAGATAATGTATACTGCTCTGCACCCTCCTCCCGCCCTGTGGAGCAACAGATGTCCCTTTCTCCAAAAATGTACTCAATGGGACCATAATGTTGCTACCACACACAAGTTGACCTGCTTGAGGAAAAAACGAGTACATTTCATACATGAAAAAAGCCATTTTAAAATCAACTTGAAAAACCAAAATTCCAAAAGTATAAAACACAAAAAATGCTTACCGAAGAAAGATAATTGATAGAGCTCTGCACCCTCCTCCCGCCCTGTGGAGCAACAGATGTCCCTTTCTCCAAAAATGTACTCAATGGGACCGTAATGTTGCTACCACACACAAGTTGACCTGCTTGAGGAAAAAACGAGTACATTTCATACATGAAAAAAGCCATTTTAAAATCAACTTGAAAAACCAAAATTCCAAAAGTATAAAACACAAAAAATGCTTACCGAAGAAAGATAATTGATAGAGCTCTGCACCCTCCTCCCGCCCTGTGGAGCAACAGATGTCCCTTTCTCCAAAAATGTACTCAATGGGACCGTAATGTTGCTACCACACACAAGTTAACCTGCTTGAGGAAAAAACGAGTTAGTACATTTCAAAAATGAAAAAGGTCATTTTAAAATCAAGTTGAAAAACCAAAATTGCAAAAGTATCAAACACAAAAAATGCTTACCAAAGAAAGATAATGAATACTGCTCTGCACCCTCCTCCTGCCCTGTGGAGCAACAGATGTCCCTTTCTCCAAAAATGTACTGAATGGGACCGTAATGTTGCTACCACACCCAAGTTGAGCTGCTTGAGGAAAAAACAAGTTAGTACATTTCAAAAATGAAAAAGGTCATCATCAAATCAACTTGAAAAACCAAAAATACAGCAGTATAAACCACAAAAAATGCTTACCAAAGAAAGATAATGTATACTGCTCTGCACCCTCCTCCCGCCCTGTGGAGCAACAGATGTCCCTTTCTCAAAAAATGTACTTAATGGGACCGTAATGTTGCTACCACACACAAGTTGACCTGCTTGAGGAAAAAACAAGTTAGTACATTTCAAAAATGAAAAAGGTCATTTTCAAATCAACTTGAAAAACCAAAATTCCAAAAGTATAAAACACAAAAAATGCTTACCAAAGAAAGATAATGGATAGTGCTCTGCACCCTCCTCCCGCCCTGTGGTGCAACAGATGTCCCTTTCTCCAAAAATGTACTCAATGGGACCATAATGTTGCTACCACACACAAGTTAACCTGCTTGAGGAAAAAACGAGTTAGTACACTTCAAACATGAAAAAGGTCATTTTAAAATCAACTTGAAAAACCAAAATTCCAAAAGTATAACACACAAAAAATGCTTACCAAAGAAAGATAATGTATACTGCTCTCCACCCTCCTCCCGCCCTGTGCAGCAACAGTTGTCCGTTTCTCCAAAAATGTACTCAATGGTACCGTAATGTTGCTACCACACACAAGTTGACCTGCTTGAGGAAAAAACAAGTTAGTACATTAAAAACATGAAAAATGTCATTTTCAAATAAACTTGAAAAACCAAAATTCCAAAAGTATAAAACACAAAAAATGCTTACCAAACAAAGATAATGTATACTGCTCTCCTCCCTCCTCCCGCACTGTGGAGCAACAGTTGTCCCTTTCTCCAAAAGTGTACTCAATGGGACCGTAATGTTGCTACCACACACGAGTCAACCTGCTTGAGGAAAAAACGAGTTAGTACATTTCAAACATGAAAAACGTCATTTTCAAATCAACTTGAAAAACCAAAATTCCAAAAGTATAAAACACAAAAAATGCTTACCACAGAAAGATAATGGATACTGCTCTGCACCCTCCTCCCGCCCTATGGAGCAACAGATGTCCCTTTCTCCAAAAATGTACTCAATGGGACCGTAATGTTGCTACCACACACAAGTTGACCTGCTTGAGGAAAAAACAAGTTAGTACATTTCAAAAATGAAAAAGGTCATCTTCAAATCAACTTGAAAAACCAAAAATACAGCAGTATAAACCACAAAAATGCTTACCAAAGAAAGATAATGTATACTGCTCTGCACCCTCCTCCCGCCCTGTGGAGCAACAGATGTCCCTTTCTCAAAAAATGTACTTAATGGGACCGTAATGTTGCTACCACACACAAGTTGACCTGCTTGAGGAAAAAACAAGTTAGTACATTTCAAAAATGAAAAATGTCATTTTCAAATCAACTTGAAAAACCAAAATTCCAAAAGTATAAAACACAAAAAATGCTTACCAAAGAAAGATAATGGATACTGCTCTGCACCCTCCTCCCGCCCTGTGGGGCAACAGATGTCCCTTTCTCAAAAAATGTACTCAATGGTACCGTAATGTTGCTACCACACACAAGTTGACCTGCTTGAGGAAAAAACAAGTTAGTACATTTCAAACATGAAAAATGTCATTTTCAAATCAACTTGAAAAACCAAAATTCCAAAAGTATAAAACACAAAAAATGCTTACCAAAGAAAGATAATGTATACTGCTATGCACCCTCCTCCCGCCCTGTGGAGCAACAGATGTCCCTTTCTCCAAAAATGTACTCAAGGGGACGGTAATGTTGCTACCACACACAAGTTGACCTCCTTGAGAAAAAAATAAGTTAGTACATTTCAAAAATGAAAAAGGTCATTTTCAAATAAACTTGAAAAACCAAAATTCCAAAAGTATAAAACACGAAAAAATGCTTACCAAAGAAAGATAATGGAGAGTGCTCTGCACCCTCCTCCCGCCCTGTGGAGCAACAGATGTCCGTTTCTCCAAAAATGTACTCAATGGTACCGTAATGTTGCTACCACACACAAGTTGACCTGCTTGAGGAAAAAACAAGTTAGTACATTTCAAACATGAAGAATGTCATTTTCAAATCAACTTGAAAAACCAAAATTCCAAAAGTATAAAACACAAAAAATGCTTACCAAAGAAAGGTAATGTATACTGCTATGCACCCTCCTCCCGCCCTGTGGTGCATCAGATGTCCCTTTTTCCAAAAATGTACTCAATGCGACCATAATGTTGCTACCACACACAAGTTGACCCGCTTGAGGAAAAAACGAGTACATTTCATACATGAAAAAAGCCATTTTAAAATCAACTTGAAAAACCAAAATTCCAAAAGTATAAAACACAAAAAATACTTACCAAAGAAAGATAATGGATAGTGCTCTGCACCCTCCTCCCGCCCTGCGGTGCATCAGATGTCCCTTTCTCCAAAAATGTACTCAATGGGACCATAATGTTGCTACCACACACAAGTTGACCTGCTTGAGGAAAAAACGAGTACATTTCATACATGAAAAAAGCCATTTTAAAATCAACTTGAAAAACCAAAATTCCAAAAGTATAAAACACAAAAAATGCTTACCAAAGAAAGATAATGGGTAGTGCTCTGCACCCTCCTCCCGCCCTGTGGTGCATCAGATGTCCCTTTCTCCAAAAATGTACTCAATGGGACCATAATGTTGCTACCACACACAAGTTGACCTGCTTGAAGAAAAAACGAGTACATTTCATACATGAAAAAAGCCATTTTAAAATCAACTTGAAAAACCAAAATTCCAAAAGTATAAAACACAAAAAATGCTTACCAAAGAAAGATAATGTATACTGCTCTGCACCCTCCTCCCGCCCTGTGGAGCAACAGATGTCCCTTTCTCCAAAAGTGTACTCAATGGGACCGTAATGTTGCTACCACACACAAGTTAACGTGCTTGAGGAAAAAACGAGTTAGTACATTTCAAACATGAAAAACGTCATTTTCAAATCAACGTGAAAAACTAAAATTCCAAAAGTAAAAAACACAAAAAATGCTTACCAAAGAAAGATAATGTATACTGCTCTGCACCCTCCTCCCGCCCTGTGGAGCAACAGATGTCCCTTTCTCCAAAAATGTACTCAATGGGACCGTAATGTTGCTACCACACACAAGTTAACGTGCTTGAGGAAAAAACGAGTTAGTACACTTCAAACATGAAAAAGGTCATTTTAAAATCAACTTGAAAAACCAAAATTCCAAAAGTATAAAACACAAAAAATGCTTACCGAAGAAAGATAATTGATAGTGCTCTGCACCCTCCTCCCGCCCTGTGGAGCAACAGATGTCCCTTTCTCCAAAAATGTACTCAATGGGACCGTAATGTTGCTACCACACACAAGTTAACCTGCTTGAGGAAAAAACGAGTTAGTACATTTCAAAAATGAAAAAGGTCATTTTAAAATCAAGTTGAAAAACCAAAATTGCAAAAGTATCAAACACAAAAAATGCTTACCAAAGAAAGATAATGTATACTGCTCTGCACCCTCCTCCCGCCCTGTGGAGCAACAGATGTCCCTTTCTCCAAAAATGTACTGAATGGGACCGTAATGTTGCTACCACACCCAAGTTGAGCTGCTTGAGGAAAAAACAAGTTAGTACATTTCAAAAATGAAAAAGGTCATCTTCAAATCAACTTGAAAAACCAAAAATACAGCAGTATAAACCACAAAAAATGCTTATTAAAGAAAGATAATGTATACTGCTCTGCACCCTCCTCCCGCCCTGTGGAGCAACAGATGTCCCTTTCTCAAAAAATGTACTTAATGGGACCGTAATGTTGCTACCACACACAAGTTGACCTGCTTGAGGAAAAAACAAGTTAGTACATTTCAAAAATGAAAAAGGTCATTTTCAAATCAACTTGAAAAACCAAAATTCCAAAAGTATAAAACACAAAAAATGCTTACCAAAGAAAGATAATGGATACTGCTCTGCACCCTCCTCCCGCCCTGTGGTGCAACAGATGTCCCTTTCTCCAAAAATGTACTCAATGGGACCGTAATGTTGCTACCACACACAAGTTAACCTGCTTGAGGAAAAAACGAGTTAGTACACTTCAAACATGAAAAAGGTCATTTTAAAATCAACTTGAAAAACCAAAATTCCAAAAGTATAAAACACAAAAAATGCTTACCAAAGAAAGATAATGTATACTGCTCTCCACCCTCCTCCCGCCCTGTGCAGCAACAGTTGTCCGTTTCTCCAAAAATGTACTCAATGGTACCGTAATGTTGCTACCACACACAAGTTGACCTGCTTGAGGAAAAAACAAGTTAGTACATTTCAAACATGAAAAAAGCCATTTTAAAATCAACTTGAAAAACCACAATTCCAAAAGTATAAAACACAAAAAATGCTTACCAAAGAAAGATAATGGGTAGTGCTCTGCACCCTCCTCCCGCCCTGTGGTGCAACAGATGTCCCTTTCTCCAAAAATGTACTCAATGCGACCATAATGTTGCTACCACACACAAGTTGACCTGCTTGAGAAAAAAACGAGTTTCTTTCATACATGAAAAAAGCCATTTTAAAATCAACTTGAAAAACCAAAATTCCAAAAGTATAAAAAACAAAAAATGCTTACCAAAGAAAGATAATGGATAGTGCTCTGCACCCTCCTCCCGCCCTGTGGTGCAACAGATGTCCCTTTCTCCAAAAATGTACTCAATGGGACCATAATGTTGCTACCACACACAAGTTAACCTGCTTGAGGAAAAAACGAGTTAGTACACTTCAAACATGAAAAAGGTCATTTTAAAATCAACTTGAAAAACCAAAATTCCAAAAGTATAAAACACAAAAAATGCTTACCAAAGAAAGATAATGTATACTGCTCTCCACCCTCCTCCCGCCCTGTGCAGCAACAGTTGTCCGTTTCTCCAAAAATGTACTCAATGGTACCGTAATGTTGCTACCACACACAAGTTGACCTGCTTGAGGAAAAAACAAGTTAGTACATTTCAAACATGAAAAATGTCATTTTCAAATCAACTTGAAAAACCAAAATTCTAAAAGTATAAAACACAAAAAATGCTTACCAAAGAAAGATAATGTATACTGCTCTCCACCCTCCTCCCGCCCTGTGCAGCAACAGTTGTCCGTTTCTCCAAAAATGTACTCAATGGTACCGTAATGTTGCTACCACACACAAGTTGACCTGCTTGAGGAAAAAACAAGTTAGTACATTACAAACATGAAAAAGGTCATTTTAAAATCAACTTGGAATACCAAATTTCCAAAAGTATAAAACACAAACAATGCTTACCAAAGAAAGATAATGTATACTGCTCTGCACCCTACTCCCGCCCTGTGGAGCAACAGATGTCCCTTTCTCCAAAAATGTACTCAATGGGACCGTAATGTTGCTACCACACACAAGTTAACCTGCTTGAGGAAAAAACGAGTTAGTACATTTCAAAAATGAAAAAGGTCATTTTAAAATCAAGTTGAAAAACCAAAATTGCAAAAGTATAAAACACAAAAAATGCTTACCAAAGAAAGATAATGTATACTGCTATGCACCCTCCTCCCGCCCTGTGGAGCAACAGATGTCCCTTTCTCCAAAAATGTACTCAAGGGGACGGTAATGTTGCTACCACACACAAGTTGACCTCCTTGAGAAAAAAATAAGTTAGTACATTTCAAAAATGAAAAAGGTCATTTTCAAATATACTTGAAAAACCAAAATTCCAAAAGTATAAAACACGAAAAAATGCTTACCAAAGAAAGATAATGGAGAGTGCTCTGCACCCTCCTCCCGAACTGTGGAGCAACAGATGTCCGTTTCTCCAAAAATGTACTCAATGGTACCGTAATGTTGCTACCACACACAAGTTGACCTGCTTGAGGAAAAAACAAGTTAGTACATTAAAAACATGAAAAATGTCATTTTCAAATAAACTTGAAAAACCAAAATTCCAAAAGTATAAAACACAAAAAATGCTTACCAAACAAAGATAATGTATACTGCTCTCCTCCCTCCTCCCGCACTGTGGAGCAACAGTTGTCCCTTTCTCCAAAAGTGTACTCAATGGGACCGTAATGTTGCTACCACACACAAGTCAACCTGCTTGAGGAAAAAACGAGTTAGTACATTTCAAACATGAAAAACGTCATTTTCAAATCAACTTGAAAAACCAAAATTCCAAAAGTATAAAACACAAAAAATGCTTACCACAGAAAGATAATGGATACTGCTCTGCACCCTCCTCCCGCCCTATGGAGCAACAGATGTCCCTTTCTCCAAAAATGTACTCAATGGGACCGTAATGTTGCTACCACACACAAGTTGACCTGCTTGAGGAAAAAACAAGTTAGTACATTTCAAAAATGAAAAAGGTCATCTTCAAATCAACTTGAAAAACCAAAAATACAGCAGTATAAACCACAAAAAATGCTTACCAAAGAAAGATAATGTATACTGCTCTGCACCCTCCTCCCGCCCTGTGGAGCAACAGATGTCCCTTTCTCAAAAAATGTACTTAATGGGACCGTAATGTTGCTACCACACACAAGTTGACCTGCTTGAGGAAAAAACAAGTTAGTACATTTCAAAAATGAAAAATGTCATTTTCAAATCAAATTGAAAAACCAAAATTCCAAAAGTATAAAACACAAAAAATGCTTACCAAAGAAAGATAATGGATACTGCTCTGCACCCTCCTCCCGCCCTGTGGGGCAACAGATGTCCCATTCTCCAAAAATGTACTCAATGGGACCGTAATGTTGCTACCACACACAAGTTGACCAGCTTGAGGAAGAGACGTATACATTTCATACATGAAAACCGCCATTTTAAAATCAACATGAAAAACCAAAATTCCAAAAGTATAAAACACAAAAAATGCTTACAAAGAAAGATAATGGGTAGTGCTCTGCACCCTCCTCCCGCCCTGTGGAGCAACGGATGTCCATTTCTCCAAAAATGTACTCAATGGGACCATAATGTTGCTACCACACACAAGTTGACCTGCTTGAGGAAAAAACGAGTACATGTCATACATGAAAAAAGCCATTTTAAAATCAACTTGAAAAACCAAACTTCCAAAAGTATAAAACACAAAAAATGCTTACCAAAGAAAGATAATGGGTAGTGCTCTGCACCCTCCTCCCGCCCTGTGGTGCAACAGATGTCCCTTTCTCCAAAAATGTTCTCAATGGGACCGTAATGTTGCTACCACACACAAGTTAACCTGCTTGAGGAAAAAACGAGTTAGTACACTTCAAACATGAAAAAGGTCATTTTAAAATCAACTTGAAAAACCAAAATTCCAAAAGTATAAAACACAAAAAATGCTTACCAAAGAAAGATAATGTATACTGCTCTCCACCCTCCTCCCGCCCTGTGCAGCAACAGTTGTCCGTTTCTCCAAAAATGTACTCAATGGTACCGTAATGTTGCTACCACACACAAGTTGACCTGCTTGAGGAAAAAACAAGTTAGTACATTTCAAACATGAAAAAAGCCATTTTAAAATCAACTTGAAAAACCACAATTCCAAAAGTATAAAACACAAAAAATGCTTACCAAAGAAAGATAATGGGTAGTGCTCTGCACCCTCCTCCCGCCCTGTGGTGCAACAGATGTCCCTTTCTCCAAAAATGTACTCAATGCGACCATAATGTTGCTACCACACACAAGTTGACCTGCTTGAGAAAAAAACGAGTTTCTTTCATACATGAAAAAAGCCATTTTAAAATCAACTTGAAAAACCAAAATTCCAAAAGTATAAAACACAAAAAATGCTTACCAAAGAAAGATAATGGATAGTGCTCTGCACCCTCCTCCCGCCCTGTGGTGCAACAGATGTCCCTTTCTCCAAAAATGTACTCAATGGGACCATAATGTTGCTACCACACACAAGCTGACCTGCTTGAGGAAAAAACGAGTACATTTCATACATGAAAAAAGCCATTTTAAAATCAACTTGAAAAACCAAAATTCCAAAAGTATAAAACACAAAAATGCTTACCAAAGAAAGATAATGGATAGTGCTCTGCACCCTCCTCCCGCCCTGTGGTGCAACAGATGTCCCTTTCTCCAAAAATGTACTCAATGCGACCATAATGTTGCTACCACACACAAGTTGACCTGCTTGAGGAAGAAACGAGTACATTTCATACATGAAAAAAGCCATTTTAAAATCAACTTGAAAAACCAAACTTCCAAAAGTATAAAACACAAAAAATGCTTACCAAAGAAAGATAATGGGTAGTGCTCTGCACCCTCCTCCCGCCCTGTGGTGCAACAGATGTCCCTTTCTCCAAAAATGTTCTCAATGGGACCGTAATGTTGCTACCACACACAAGTTGACCTGCTTGAGGAAAAAACGAGTACATTTCATACATGAAAAAAGCCATTTTAAAATCAACTTGAAAAACCAAACTTCCAAAAGTATAAAACACAAAAAATGCTTACCAAAGAAAGATAATGGGTAGTGCTCTGCACCCTCCTCCCGCCCTGTGGTGCAACAGATGTCCCTTTCTCCAAAAATGTTCTCAATGGGACCGTAATGTTGCTACCACACACAAGTTAACCTGCTTGAGGAAAAAACGAGTTAGTACACTTCAAACATGAAAAAGGTCATTTTAAAATCAACTTGAAAAACCAAAATTCCAAAAGTATAAAACACAAAAAATGCTTACCAAAGAAAGATAATGTATACTGCTCTCCACCCTCCTCCCGCCCTGTGCAGCAACAGTTGTCCGTTTCTCCAAAAATGTACTCAATGGTACCGTAATGTTGCTACCACACACAAGTTGACCTGCTTGAGGAAAAAACAAGTTAGTACATTTCGAACATGAAAAAAGCCATTTTAAAATCAACTTGAAAAACCACAATTCCAAAAGTATAAAACACAAAAAATGCTTACCAAAGAAAGATAATGGGTAGTGCTCTGCACCCTCCTCCCACCCTGTGGTGCAACAGATGTCCCTTTCTCCAAAAATGTACTCAATGCGACCATAATGTTGCTACCACACACAAGTTGACCTGCTTGAGAAAAAAACGAGTTTCTTTCATACATGAAAAAAGCCATTTTAAAATCAACTTGAAAAACCAAAATTCCAAAAGTATAAAACACAAAAAATGCTTACCAAAGAAAGATAATGGATAGTGCTCTGCACCCTCCTCCCGCCCTGTGGTGCAACAGATGTCCCTTTCTCCAAAAATGTACTCAATGGGACCATAATGTTGCTACCACACACAAGTTGACCTGCTTGAGGAAAAAACGAGTACATTTCATACATGAAAAAAGCCATTTTAAAATCAACTTGAAAAACCAAAATTCCAAAAGTATAAAACACAAAAATGCTTACCAAAGAAAGATAATGGATAGTGCTCTGCACCCTCCTCCCGCCCTGTGGTGCAACAGATGTCCCTTTCTCCAAAAATGTACTCAATGGGACCATAATGTTGCTACCACACACAAGTTGACCTGCTTGAGGAAAAAACGAGTACATTTCATACATGAAAAAAGCCATTTTAAAATCAACTTGAAAAACCAAACTTCCAAAAGTATAAAACACAAAAAATGCTTACCAAAGAAAGATAATGGGTAGTGCTCTGCACCCTCCTCCCACCCTGTGGTGCAACAGATGTCCCTTTCTCCAAAAATGTTCTCAATGGGACCGTAATGTTGCTACCACACACAAGTTAACCTGCTTGAGGAAAAAACGAGTTAGTACACTTCAAACATGAAAAAGGTCATTTTAAAATCAACTTGAAAAACCAAAATTCCAAAAGTATAAAACACAAAAAATGCTTACCAAAGAAAGATAATGTATACTGCTCTCCACCCTCCTCCCGCCCTGTGCAGCAACAGTTGTCCGTTTCTCCAAAAATGTACTCAATGGTACCGTAATGTTGCTACCACACACAAGTTGACCTGCTTGAGGAAAAAACAAGTTAGTACACTTCGAACATGAAAAAAGCCATTTTAAAATCAACTTGAAAAACCACAATTCCAAAAGTATAAAACACAAAAAATGCTTACCAAAGAAAGATAATGGGTAGTGCTCTGCACCCTCCTCCCGCCCTGTGGTGCAACAGATGTCCCTTTCTCCAAAAATGTACTCAATGCGACCATAATGTTGCTACCACACACAAGTTGACCTGCTTGAGAAAAAAACGAGTTTCTTTCATACATGAAAAAAGCCATTTTAAAATCAACTTGAAAAACCAAAATTCCAAAAGTATAAAACACAAAAAATGCTTACCAAAGAAAGATAATGGATAGTGCTCTGCACCCTCCTCCCGCCCTGTGGTGCAACAGATGTCCCTTTCTCCAAAAATGTACTCAATGGGACCATAATGTTGCTACCACACACAAGTTGACCTGCTTGAGGAAAAAACGAGTACATTTCATACATGAAAAAAGCCATTTTAAAATCAACTTGAAAAACCAAAATTCCAAAAGTATAAAACACAAAAAATGCTTACCAAAGAAAGATAATGGATAGTGCTCTGCACCCTCCTCCCGCCCTGTGGTGCAACAGATGTCCCTTTCTCCAAAAATGTACTCAATGGGACCATAATGTTGCTACCACACACAAGTTGACCTGCTTGAGGAAAAAACGAGTACATTTCATACATGAAAAAAGCCATTTTAAAATCAACTTGAAAAACCAAACTTCCAAAAGTATAAAACACAAAAAATGCTTACCAAAGAAAGATAATGGGTAGTGCTCTGCACCCTCCTCCCGCCCTGTGGTGCAACAGATGTCCCTTTCTCCAAAAATGTTCTCAATGGGACCGTAATGTTGCTACCACACACAAGTTAACCTGCTTGAGGAAAAAACGAGTTAGTACACTTCAAACATGAAAAAGGTCATTTTAAAATCAACTTGAAAAACCACAATTCCAAAAGTATAAAACACAAAAAATGCTTACCAAAGAAAGATATTGTATACTGCTCTCCACCCTCCTCCCGCCCTGTGCAGCAACAGTTGTCCGTTTCTCCAAAAATGTACTCAATGGTACCGTAATGTTGCTACCACACACAAGTTGACCTGCTTGAGGAAAAAACAAGTTAGTACATTTCAAACATGAAAAAAGCCATTTTAAAATCAACTTGAAAAACCACAATTCCAAAAGTATAAAACACAAAAAATGCTTACCAAAGAAAGATAATGGGTAGTGCTCTGCACCCTCCTCCCGCCCTGTGGTGCAACAGATGTCCCTTTCTCCAAAAATGTACTCAATGCGACCATAATGTTGCTACCACACACAAGTTGACCTGCTTGAGAAAAAAACGAGTTTCTTTCATACATGAAAAAAGCCATTTTAAAATCAACTTGAAAAACCAAAATTCCAAAAGTATAAAACACAAAAAATGCTTACCAAAGAAAGATAATGGATAGTGCTCTGCACCCTCCTCCCGCCCTGTGGTGCAACAGATGTCCCTTTCTCCAAAAATGTTCTCAATGGGACCGTAATGTTGCTACCACACACAAGTTAACCTGCTTGAGGAAAAAACGAGTTAGTACACTTCAAACATGAAAAAGGTCATTTTAAAATCAACTTGAAAAACCAAAATTCCAAAAGTATAAAACACAAAAAATGCTTACCAAAGAAAGATAATGTATACTGCTCTCCACCCTCCTCCCGCCCTGTGCAGCAACAGTTGTCCGTTTCTCCAAAAATGTACTCAATGGTACCGTAATGTTGCTACCACACACAAGTTGACCTGCTTGAGGAAAAAACAAGTTAGTACATTTCAAACATGAAAAATGTCATTTTCAAATCAACTTGAAAAACCAAAATTCCAAAAGTATAAAACACAAAAAATGCTTACCAAAGAAAGATAATGTATACTGCTATGCACCCTCCTCCCGCCCTGTGGAGCAACAGATGTCCCTTTCTCCAAAAATGTACTCAAGGGGACGGTAATGTTGCTACCACACACAAGTTGACCTCCTTGAGAAAAAACGAGTTAGTACACTTCAAACATGAAAAAGGTCATTTTAAAATCAACTTGAAAAACCAAAATTCCAAAAGTATAAAACACAAAAAATGCTTACCAAAGAAAGATAATGTATACTGCTCTCCACCCTCCTCCCGCCCTGTGCAGCAACAGTTGTCCGTTTCTCCAAAAATGTACTCAATGGTACCGTAATGTTGCTACCACACACAAGTTGACCTGCTTGAGGAAAAAACAAGTTAGTACATTTCAAACATGAAAAATGTCATTTTCAAATCAACTTGAAAAACCAAAATTCCAAAAGTATAAAACACAAAAAATGCTTACCAAAGAAAGATAATGTATACTGCTATGCACCCTCCTCCCGCCCTGTGGAGCAACAGATGTCCCTTTCTCCAAAAATGTACTCAAGGGGACGGTAATGTTGCTACCACACACAAGTTGACCTCCTTGAGAAAAAACGAGTTAGTACACTTCAAACATGAAAAAGGTCATTTTAAAATCAACTTGAAAAACCAAAATTCCAAAAGTATAAAACACAAAAAATGCTTACCAAAGAAAGATAATGTATACTGCTCTCCACCCTCCTCCCGCCCTGTGCAGCAACAGTTGTCCGTTTCTCCAAAAATGTACTCAATGGTACCGTAATGTTGCTACCACACACAAGTTGACCTGCTTGAGGAAAAAACAAGTTAGTACATTTCAAACATGAAAAAAGCCATTTTAAAATCAACTTGAAAAACCACAATTCCAAAAGTATAAAACACAAAAAATGCTTACCAAAGAAAGATAATGGGTAGTGCTCTGCACCCTCCTCCCGCCCTGTGGTGCAACAGATGTCCCTTTCTCCAAAAATGTACTCAATGCGACCATAATGTTGCTACCACACACAAGTTGACCTGCTTGAGAAAAAAACGAGTTTCTTTCATACATGAAAAAAGCCATTTTAAAATCAACTTGAAAAACCAAAATTCCAAAAGTATAAAACACAAAAAATGCTTACCAAAGAAAGATAATGGATAGTGCTCTGCACCCTCCCCCCGCCCTGTGGTGCAACAGATGTCCCTTTCTCCAAAAATGTACTCAATGGGACCATAATGTTGCTACCACACACAAGTTAACCTGCTTGAGGAAAAAACGAGTTAGTACACTTCAAACATGAAAAAGGTCATTTTAAAATCAACTTGAAAAACCAAAATTCCAAAAGTATAAAACACAAAAAATGCTTACCAAAGAAAGATAATGTATACTGCTCTCCACCCTCCTCCCGCCCTGTGCAGCAACAGTTGTCCGTTTCTCCAAAAATGTACTCAATGGTACCGTAATGTTGCTACCACACACAAGTTGACC
Source organism: Schistocerca nitens (assembly GCF_023898315.1). Lineage (NCBI taxonomy): Eukaryota > Metazoa > Arthropoda > Insecta > Orthoptera > Acrididae > Schistocerca > Schistocerca nitens. The sequence continues at coordinate 177,676,305 of NC_064625.1, read as the reverse complement.
TGCTTGAGGAAAAAACAAGTTAGTACATTTCAAACATGAAAAATGTCATTTTCAAATCAACTTGAAAAACCAAAATTCCAAAAGTTTAAAACACAAAAAATGCTTACCAAAGAAAGATAATGTATACTGCTATGCACCCTCCTCCCGCCCTGTGGAGCAACAGATGTCCCTTTCTCCAAAAATGTACTCAAGGGGACGGTAATGTTGCTACCACACACAAGTTGACCTCCTTGAGAAAAAAATAAGTTAGTACATTTCAAAAATGAAAAAGGTCATTTTCAAATAAACTTGAAAAACCAAAATTCCAAAAGTATAAAACACGAAAAAATGCTTACCAAAGAAAGATAATGGAGAGTGCTCTGCACCCTCCTCCCGCCCTGTGGAGCAACAGATGTCCGTTTCTCCAAAAATGTACTCAATGGTACCGTAATGTTGCTACCACACACAAGTTGACCTGCTTGAGGAAAAAACAAGTTAGTACATTAAAAACATGAAAAATGTCATTTTCAAATAAACTTGAAAAACCAAAATTCCAAAAGTATAAAACACAAAAAATGCTTACCAAACAAAGATAATGTATACTGCTCTCCTCCCTCCTCCCGCACTGTGGAGCAACAGTTGTCCCTTTCTCCAAAAGTGTACTCAATGGGACCGTAATGTTGCTACCACACACAAGTCAACCTGCTTGAGGAAAAAACGAGTTAGTACATTTCAAACATGAAAAACGTCATTTTCAAATCAACTTGAAAAACCAAAATTCCAAAAGTATAATACACAAAAAATGCTTACCACAGAAAGATAATGGATACTGCTCTGCACCCTCCTCCCGCCCTATGGAGCAACAGATGTCCCTTTCTCCAAAAATGTACTCAATGGGACCGTAATGTTGCTACCACACACAAGTTGACCTGCTTGAGGAAAAAACAAGTTAGTACATTTCAAAAATGAAAAACGTCATTTTCAAATCAACTTGAAAAACCAAAATTCCAAAAGTATAAAACACAAAAAATGCTTACCAAAGGAATATAATGGATACTGCTCTGCACCCTCCTCCCGCCCTGTGGAGCAACAGATGTCCCATTCTCCAAAAATGTACTCAATGGGACCGTAATGTTGCTACCACACACAAGTTGACCAGCTTGAGGAAGAGACGTATACATTTCATACATGAAAACCGCCATTTTAAAATCAACATGAAAAACCAAAATTCCAAAAGCATAAAACACAAAAAATGCTTACCAAAGAAAGATAATGTATACTGCTCTGCACCCTCCTCCCGCCCTGTGGAGCAACAGATGTCCCTTTCTCCAAAAATGTACTCAATGGGACCGTAATGTTGCTACCACACACAAGTTGACCTGCTTGAGAAAAAAACAAGTTAGTACATTTCAAAAATGAAAAAGGTCATTTTAAAATCAACTTGAAAAACCAAAATTCCAAAAGTATAAAACACAAAAAATGCTTACCAAAGAAAGATAATGGATAGTGCTCTGCACCCTCCTCCCGCCCTGTGGTGCAACAGATGTCCCTTTCTCCAAAAATGTACTCAATGAGACCGTAATGTTGCTACCACACACAAGTTGACCTGCTTGAGGAAAAAACAAGTTAGTACATTTCAAACATGAAAAACGTCATTTTCAAATCAACTTGAAAAACCAAAATTCCAAAAGTATAAAACACAAAAAATGCTTACCAAAGGAATATAATGGATACTGCTCTGCACCCTCCTCCCGCCCTGTGGAGCAACAGATGTCCCATTCTCCAAAAATGTACTCAATGGGACCGTAATGTTGCTACCACACACAAGTTGACCAGCTTGAGGAAGAGACGTATACATTTCATACATGAAAACCGCCATTTTAAAATCAACATGAAAAACCAAAATTCCAAAAGCATAAAACACAAAAAATGCTTACCAAAGAAAGATAATGTATACTGCTCTGCACCCTCCTCCCGCCCTGTGGAGCAACAGATGTCCCTTTCTCCAAAAATGTACTCAATGAGACCGTAATGTTGCTACCACACACAAGTTGACCTGCTTGAGGAAAAAACAAGTTAGTACATTTCAAACATGAAAAACGTCATTTTCAAATCAACTTGAAAAACCAAAATTCCAAAAGTATAAAACACAAAAAATGCTTACCAAAGGAATATAATGGATACTGCTCTGCACCCTCCTCCCGCCCTGTGGAGCAACAGATGTCCCATTCTCCAAAAATGTACTCAATGGGACCGTAATGTTGCTACCACACACAAGTTGACCAGCTTGAGGAAGAGACGTATACATTTCATACATGAAAACCGCCATTTTAAAATCAACATGAAAAACCAAAATTCCAAAAGCATAAAACACAAAAAATGCTTACCAAAGAAAGATAATGTATACTGCTCTGCACCCTCCTCCCGCCCTGTGGAGCAACAGATGTCCCTTTCTCCAAAAATGTACTCAATGGGACCGTAATGTTGCTACCACACACAAGTTGACCTGCTTGAGAAAAAAACAAGTTAGTACATTTCAAAAATGAAAAAGGTCATTTTAAAATCAACTTGAAAAACCAAAATTCCAAAAGTATAAAACACAAAAAATGCTTACCAAAGAAAGATAATGGATAGTGCTCTGCACCCTCCTCCCGCCCTGTGGAGCAACAGATGTCCCTTTCTCCAAAAATGTACTCAATGAGACCGTAATGTTGCTACCACACACAAGTTGACCTGCTTGAGGAAAAAACAAGTTAGTACATTTCAAACATGAAAAACGTCATTTTCAAATCAACTTGAAAAACCAAAATTCCAAAAGTATAAAACACAAAAAATGCTTACCAAAGGAATATAATGGATACTGCTCTGCACCCTCCTCCCGCCCTGTGGAGCAACAGATGTCCCATTCTCCAAAAATGTACTCAATGGGACCGTAATGTTGCTACCACACACAAGTTGACCAGCTTGAGGAAGAGACGTATACATTTCATACATGAAAACCGCCATTTTAAAATCAACATGAAAAACCAAAATTCCAAAAGCATAAAACACAAAAAATGCTTACCAAAGAAAGATAATGTATACTGCTCTGCACCCTCCTCCCGCCCTGTGGAGCAACAGATGTCCCTTTCTCCAAAAATGTACTCAATGGGACCGTAATGTTGCTACCACACACAAGTTGACCTGCTTGAGAAAAAAACAAGTTAGTACATTTCAAAAATGAAAAAGGTCATTTTAAAATCAACTTGAAAAACCAAAATTCCAAAAGTATAAAACACAAAAAATGCTTACCAAAGAAAGATAATGGATAGTGCTCTGCACCCTCCTCCCGCCCTGTGGTGCAACAGATGTCCCTTTCTCCAAAAATGTACTGAATGGGACCGTAATGTTGCTACCACACACAAGTTGATCTGCTTGAGGAAAAAACGAGTACATTTCATACATGAAAAAAGCCATTTTAAAATCAACTTGAAAAACCACAATTCCAAAAGTATAAAACACAAAAAATGCTTACCAATGAAAGATAAGGGATAGTGCTCTGCACCCTCCTCCCGCCCTGTGGTGCAACAGATGTGCCTTTCTCCAAAAATGTACTCAATGGGACCATAATGTTGCTACCACACCAAAGTTGACCTGCTTGAGACAAAACGAGTACATTTCATACATGAAAAAAGCCATTTTAAAATCAACTTGAAAAACCAAAATTCCAAATGTATAAAACACAAAAAATGCTTACCAAAGAAAGATAATGGGTAGTGCTCTGCACCCTCCTCCCGCCCTGTGGTGCAACAGATGTCCCTTTCTCCAAAAATGTACTCAATGGGACCATAATGTGGCTACCACACACAAGTTGACCTGCTTGAGGAAAAAACGGTTACATTTCATACATGAAAAAGGCCATTTTAAAATCAACTTGAAAAACCAAAATTCCAAAAGTATAAAACACAAAAAATGCTTACCAAAGAAAGATAATGGGTAGTGCTCTGCACCCTCCTCCCGCCCTGTGGTGCAACAGATGTCCCTTTCTCCAAAACTGTACTCAATGCGACCATAATGTTGCTACCACACACAAGTTGACCTGCTTGAGAAAAAAACGAGTTTAATTCATACATGAAAAAAGCCATTTTAAAATCAACTTGAATAACCAAAATTGCAAAAGTATAAAACACAAAAAATGCTTACCAAAGAAAGATAATGGATAGTGCTCTGCACCCTCCTCCCGCCCTGTGGTGCAACGGATGTCCCTTTCTCCAAAAATGTTCTCAATGGGATCGTAATGTTGCTACCACACACAAATTAACCTGCTTGAGGAAAAAACGAGTTAGTACACTTCAAACATGAAAAAGGTCATTTTAAAATCAACTTGAAAAACCAAAATTCCAAAAGTATAAAACACAAAAAATGCTTACCAAAGAAAGATAATGGGTAGTGCTCTGCACCCTCCTCCCGCCCTGTGGTGCAACAGATGTCCCTTTCTCCAAAAATGTTCTCAATGGTACCGTAATGTTGCTACCACACACAAGTTGACCTGCTTGAGGAAAAAACAAGTTAGTACATTTCAAACATGAAAAATGTCATTTTCAAATCAACTTGAAAAACCAAAATTCCAAAAGTATAAAACACAAAAAATGCTTACCAAAGAAAGATATTGTATACTGCTCTCCTCCCTCCTCCCGCCCTGTGGAGTAACAGTTGTCCCTTTCTCCAAAAATGTACTCAATGGGACCGTAATGTTGCTACCACACACAAGTCAACCTGCTTGAGGAAAAAACGAGTTAGTACATTTCAAACATGAAAAAGGTCATTTTCAAATCAACTTGAAAAACCAAAATTCCAAAAGTATAAAACACAAAAAATGCTTACCAAAGAAAGATGATGGATACTGCTCTGCACCCTCCTGCCGCCCTGTGGAGCAACAGATGTCCCATTCTCCAAAAATGTACTCAATGGGACCGTAATGTTGCTACCACACACAAGTTGACCTGCTTGAGGAAAAAACAAGTTAGTACATTTCAAAAATGAAAAAGGTCATCTTCAAATCAACTTGAAAAACCAAAAATACAACAGTATAAACCACAAAAAATGCTTACCAAAGAAAGATAATGTATACTGCTCTGCACCCTTCTCCCGCCCTGTGGAGCAACAGATGTCCCTTTCTCCAAAAATGTACTCAATGAGACCGTAATGTTCCTACCACACACAAGTTGACCTGCTTGAGGAAAAAACAAGTTAGTACATTTCAAAAATGAAAAAGGTCATTTTCAAATCAACTTGAAAAACCAAAATTCCAAAAGTATAAAACACAAAAAATGCTTACCAAAGAAAGATAATGGATAGTGCTCTACACCTTCCTCCCGCCCTGTGGAGCAACAGATGTCCCTTTCTCCAAAAATGTACTCAATGGGACCGTAATGTTGCTACCACACACAAGTCAACCTGCTTGAGGAAAAAACGAGTTAGTACATTACAAACATGAAAAAGGTCATTTTCAAATCAACTTCAAAAACCAAAATTCCAAAAGTATAAAACACGAAAAATGCTTACCAAAGAAAGATAATGGATATTGCTCTGCACCCTCCTCCCGCCCCGTGGAGCAACAGATGTCCCTTTCTCCAAAAATGTACTCAATGGGACCGTAATGTTGCTACCACACCCAAGTTGACCTGCTTGAGGAAAAAACAAGTTAGTACATTTCAAAAATGAAAAAGGTCATTTTCAAATCAACTTGAAATACCAAAATTCCAAATGTATAAAACACAAAAATGCTTACCAAAGAAAGATAATGGGTAGTGCTCTGCACCCTCCTTCCGCCCTGTGTTGCAACAGATGTCCCTTTCTCCAAAAATGTACTCAATGGGACCATAATGTTGCTACCACACACAAGTTGACCTGCTTGAGGAAAAAACAAGTTAGTACATTTGAAAAATGAAAAAGGTCATCTTCAAATCAACTTGAAAAACCAAAAATACAACAGTATAAACCACAAAAAATGCATACCAATGAAAGATAATTTATACTGCTCTGCACCCTCCTCCCGCCCTGTGGAGCAACAGATGTCCCTTTCTCCAAAAATGTACTCAATGGGACCGTAATGTTCCTACCACACACAAGTTGACCTGCTTGAGGAAAAAACAAGTTAGTACATTTCAAAAATGAAAAAGGTCATTTTCAAATCAACTTGAAAAACCAAAATTCCAAAAGTATAAAACACAAAAAATGCTTACCAAAGAAAGATAATGGATAGTGCTCTACACCTTCCTCCCGCCCTGTGGAGCAACAGATGTCCCTTTCTCCAAAAATGTACTGAATGGGACCGTAATGTTGCTACCACACACAAGTCGACCTGCTTGAGGAAAAAACAAGTTAGTACATTTCAAAAATGAAAAAGGTCATTTTCAAATCAACTTGAAAAACCAAAATTCCAAAAGTATAAAACACAAAAAATGCTTACCAAAGAAAGATAATGGATACTGCTCTGCACCCTCCTCCCCGTGGAGCAACAGATGTCCCTTTCTCCAAAAATGTACTCAATGGGACCGTAATGTTGTTACCACACACAAGTCAACCTGCTTGAGGAAAAAACGAGTTAGTACATTACAAACATGAAAAAGGTCATTTTCAAATCAACTTGAAAAACCAAAATTCCAAAAGTATAAAACACAAAAAATGCTTACCAAAGAAAGATAATGGATACTGCTCTGCACCCTCCTCCCGCCCTGTGGAGCAACAGATGTCCCTTTCTCCAAAAATGTACTCAATGGGACCGTAATGTTGTTACCACACACAAGTTGACCTGCTTGAGGAAGAGACGACTACATTTCATACATGAAAACCGCCATTTTAAAATCAACATGAAAAACCAAAATTCCAAAAGTATAAAACACAAAAAATGCTTACCAAAGAAAGATAATGTATACTGCTCTGCACCCTCCTCCCGCCCTGTGGAGCAACAGATGTCCCTTTCTCCAAAAATGTACTCAATGGGACCGTAATGTTGCTACCACACACAAGTTGACCTGCTTGAGAAAAAAACAAGTTAGTACATTTCAAAAATGAGAAAGGTCATTTTCAAATAAACATGAAAAACCAAAATTCCAAAACTATAAAACACAAAAGATGCTTACCATAGACAGATAATGTATAGTGCTCAGCTCCCTCCTCCCGCCCTGTGGTGCAACAGATGTCCCTTTCGCCAAAAATGTACTCAATGGGACCGTAATGTTGCTACCACACACAAGTTGACCTGCTTGAGGAAGAAACGAGTACATTTCATACATGAAAAACGCCATTTTATAATCAACATGAAAAACCAAAATTCCAAAAGTATAAAACACAAAAAATGCTTACCATAGGCAGATAATGGATAGTGCTCTGAACCCTCCTCCGGCCCTGTGGTGCAACAGATGTCCCATTCTCCAAAAATATACTCAATGGGACCGTAATGTTGCTACCACGCACAAGTTGACCTGCTTGAGGAAGAAACGAGTACATTTCATACATGAAAAACGCCATTTTATAATCAACTTGAAAAACCAAAATTCCAAAAGTATAAAACACAAAAAATGCTTACCAAAGAAAGATAATGCATAGTGCTCTGCACCCTCCTCCCGCCCTGTGGTGCAACAGATGTCCCATTCTCCAAAAATGTACTCAATGGGACCGTAATGTTGCTACCACACACAAGTCAACCTGCTTGAGGAAAAAACGAGTTAGTACATTTCAAACATGAAAAAGGTCATTTTCAAATCAACTTGAAAAACCAAAATTCCAAAAGTATAAAACACAAAAAATGCTTACCAAAGAAAGATGATGGATACTGCTCTGCACCCTCCTCCCGCCCTGTGGAGCAACAGATGTCCCATTCTCCAAAAATGTACTCAATGGGACCGTAATGTTGCTACCACACACAAGTTGACCTGCTTGAGGAAGAAACGAGTACATTTCATACATGAAAAACGCCATTTTAAAATCAACATGAAAAACCAAAACTCCAAAAGTATAAAACACAAAAGATGCTTACCATAGACAGATAATGGATAGTGCTCTGAACCCTCCTCCCGCCCTGTGGTGCAACAGATGTCCCTTTCTCCAAAAATGTACTCAATGGGACCGTAATGTTGCTACCACACACAAGTTGACCTGCTTGAGGAAAAAACGAGTACATTTCATACATGAAAAACGCCATTTTAAAATCAACATGAAAAACCAAAATTCCAAAAGTATAAAACACAAAAGATGCTTACCATAGACAGATAATGGATAGTGCTCTGAACCCTCCTCCCGCCCTGTGGTGCAACAGATGTCCCTTTCTCCAAAAATGTACTCAATGGGACCGTAATGTTGCTACCACACACAAGTTGACCTGCTTGAGGAAGAAACGAGTACATTTCATACATGAAAAACGCCATTTTATAATCAACTTGAAAAACCAAAATTCCAAAAGTATAAAACACAACAGATGCTTACCATAGACAGATAATGTATAGTGCTCAGCTCCCTCCTCCCGCCCTGTGGTGCAACAGATGTCCCTTTCTCCAAAAATGTACTCAATGGGACCGTAATGTTGCTACCACACACAAGTTGACCTGCTTGAGGAAGAGACGACTACATTTCATGCATGAAAAACGCCATTTTAAAATCAACATGAAAAACCAAAATTCCAAAAGTATAAAACACAAAAAATGCTTACCAAAGAAAGATAATGTATACTGCTCTGCACCCTCCTCCCGCCCTGTGGAGCAACAGATGTCCCTTTCTCCAAAAATGTACTCAATGGGACCGTAATGTTGCTACCACACACAAGTTGACCTGCTTGAGAAAAAAACAAGTTAGTACATTTCAAAAATGAAAAAGGTCATTTTCAAATCAACATGAAAAACCAAAATTCCAAAAGTATAAAACACAAAAGATGCTTACCATAGACAGATAATGTATAGTGCTCAGCTCCCTCCTCCCGCCCTGTGGTGCAACAGATGTTCTTTCGCCAAAAATGTACTCAATGGGACCGTAATGTTGCTACCACACACAAGTTCACCTGCTTGAGGAAGAAACGAGTACATTTCATACATGAAAAACGCCATTTTAAAATCAACATGAAAAACCAAAATTCCAAAAGTATAAAACACAAAAAATGCTTACCATAGACAGATAATGGATAGTGCTCTGAACCCTCCTCCGGCCCTGTGGTGCAACAGATGTCCCTTTCTCCAAAAATATACTCAATGGGACCGTAATGTTGCTACCACACACAAGTTGACCTGCTTGAGGAAGAAACGAGTACATTTCATACATGAAAAACGCCATTTTATAATCAACTTGAAAAACCAAAATTCCAAAAGTATAAAACACAAAAAATGCTTACCAAAGAAAGATAATGCATAGTGCTCTGCACCCTCCTCCCGCCCTGTGGTGCAACAGATGTCCCTTTCTCCAAAAATATACTCAATGGGACCGTAATGTTGCTACCACACACAAGTTGACCTGCTTGAGGGAAAAACGAGTACATTTCATACATGAAAAACGCCATTATATAATCAACTTGAAAAACCAAAATTCCAAAAGTATAAAACACAAAAAATGCTTACCAAAGAAAGATAATGCATAGTGCTCTGAACCCTCCTCCCGCCCTGTGGTGCAACAGATGTCCCTTTCTCCAAAAATGTACTCAATGGGACCGTAATGTTGCTACCACACACAAGTTGACCTGCTTGAGGAAGAAACGAGTACATTTCATACATGAAAAACGCCATTTTAAAATCAACATGAAAAACCAAAACTCCAAAAGTATAAAACACAAAAGATGCTTACCATGGACAGATAATGGATAGTGCTCTGAACCCTCCTCCCGCCCTGTGGTGCAACAGATGTCCCTTTCTCCAAAAATGTACTCAATGGGACCGTAATGTTGCTACCACACACAAGTTGACCTGCTTGAGGAAAAAACGAGTACATTTCATACATGAAAAACGCCATTTTAAAATCAACATGAAAAACCAAAATTCCAAAAGTATAAAACACAAAAGATGCTTACCATAGACAGATAATGGATAGTGCTCTGAACCCTCCTCCCGCCCTGTGGTGCAACAGATGTCCCTTTCTCCAAAAATGTACTCAATGGGACCGTAATGTTGCTACCACACACAAGTTGACCTGCTTGAGGAAGAAACGAGTACATTTCATACATGAAAAACGCCATTTTATAATCAACTTGAAAAACCAAAATTCCAAAAGTATAAAACACAACAGATGCTTACCATAGACAGATAATGTATAGTGCTCAGCTCCCTCCTCCCGCCCTGTGGTGCAACAGATGTCCCTTTCTCCAAAAATGTACTCAATGGGACCGTAATGTTGCTACCACACACAAGTTGACCTGCTTGAGGAAGAAACGAGTACATTTCATACATGAAAAACGCCATTTTAAAATCAACATGAAAAACCAAAATTCCAAAAGTATAAAACACAAAAGATGCTTACCATAGACAGATAATGTATAGTGCTCAGCTCCCTCCTCCCGCCCTGTGGTGCAACAGATGTCCCTTTCTCTAAAAATGTACTCAATGGGACCGTAATGTTGCTACCACACACAAGTTGACCTGCTTGAGGAAGAAACGAGTACATTTCATACATGAAAAACGCCATTTTAAAATCAACATGAAAAACCAAAATTCCAAAAGTATAAAACACAAGAAATGCTTACCATAGACAGATAATGGATAGTGCTCTGAACCCTCCTCCCGCCCTGTGGTGCAACAGATGTCCCTTTCTCCAAAAATGTACTCAATGGGACCATAATGTTGCTACCACACACAAGTTGACCTGCTTGAGGAAGAAACGAGTACATTTCATACATGAAAAACGCCATTTTAAAATCAACATGAAAAACCAAAATTCCAAAAGTATAAAACACAAAAGATGCTTACCATAGACAGATAATGTATAGTGCTCAGCTCCCTCCTCCGGCCCTGTGGTGCAACAGATGTCCCTTTCTCCAAAAATGTACTCAATGGGACCGTAATGTTGCTACCACACACAAGTCAACCTGCTTGAGGAAAAAACGAGTTAGTACATTTCAAACATGAAAAAGGTCATTTTCAAATCAACTTGAAAAACCAAAATTCCAAAAGTATAAAACACAAAAAATGCTTACCAAAGAAAGATGATGGATACTGCTCTGCACCCTCCTCCCGCCCTGTGGAGCAACAGATGTCCCATTCTCCAAAAATGTACTCAATGGGACCGTAATGTTGCTACCACACACAAGTTGACCTGCTTGAGGAAGAGACGACTACATTTCATACATGAAAACCGCCATTTTAAAATCAACATGAAAAACCAAAATTCCAAAAGTATAAAACACAAAAAATGCTTACCAAAGAAAGATAATGTATACTGCTCTGCACCCTCCTCCCGCCCTGTGGAGCAACAGATGTCCCTTTCTCCAAAAATGTACTCAATGGGACCGTAATGTTCCTACCACACACAAGTTGACCTGCTTGAGGAAAAAACAAGTTAGTACAATTCAAAAATGAAAAAGGTCATTTTCAAATCAACTTGAAAAACCAAAATTCCAAAAGTATAAAACACAAAAAATGCTTACCAAAGAAAGATAATGGATAGTGCTCTACACCTTCCTCCCGCCCTGTGGAGCAACAGATGTCCCTTTCTCCAAAAATGTACTCAATGGGACCGTAATGTTGCTACCACACACAAGTTGACCTGCTTGAGGAAAAAACAAGTTAGTACATTTCAAAAATGAAAAAGGTCATCTTCAAATCAACTTGAAAAACCAAAAATACAACAGTATAAACCACAAAAAATGCTTACCAAAGAAAGATAATGTATACTGCTCTGCACCCTTCTCCCGCCCTGTGGAGCAACAGATGTCCCTTTCTCCAAAAATGTACTCAATGGGACCGTAATGTTGCTACCACACACAAGTTGACCTGCTTGAGGAAAAAACAAGTTAGTACATTTCAAAAATGAAAAAGGTCATTTTCAAATCAACTTGAAAAACCAAAATTCCAAAAGTATAAAACACAAAAAATGCTTACCAAAGAAAGATAATGGATAGTGCTCTACACCTTCCTCCCGCCCTGTGGAGCAACAGATGTCCCTTTCTCCAAAAATGTACTCAATGGGACCGTAATGTTGCTACCACACACAAGTCAACCTGCTTGAGGAAAAAACGAGTTAGTACATTACAAACATGAAAAAGGTCATTTTCAAATCAAATTGAAAAACCAAAATTCCAAAAGTATAAAACACAAAAAATGCTTACCAAAGAAAGATAATGGATAGTGCTCTGCACCCTCCTCCCGCCCCGTGGAGCAACAGATGTCCCTTTCTCCAAAAATGTACTCAATGGGACCGTAATGTTGCTACCACACACAAGTTGACCTGCTTGAGGAAAAAACAAGTTAGTATATTTCAAAAATGAAAAAGGTCATCTTCAAATCAACTTGAAAAACCAGAAATACAACACTATAAACCACAAAAAATGCTTACCAAAGAAAGATAATGTATACTGCTCTGCACCCTCCTCCCGCCCTGTGGAGCAACAGATGTCCCTTTCTCCAAAAATGTACTCAATGGGACCGTAATGTTGCTACCACACACAAGTTGACCTGCTTGAGGAAAAAACAAGTTAGTACATTTCAAAAATGAAAAAGGTCATTTTCAAATCAACTTGAAAAACCAAAATTCCAAAAGTATAAAACACAAAAAATGCTTACCAAAGAAAGATAATGTATACTGCTCTCCTCCCTCCTCCCGCCCTGTGGAGCAACAGTTGTCCCTTTCTCCAAAAATGTACTCAATGGGACCGTAATGTTGCTACCACACACAAGTCAACCTGCTTGAGGAAAAAACGAGTTAGTACATTACAAACATGAAAAAGGTCATTTTCAAATCAACTTCAAAAACCAAAATTCCAAAAGTATAAAACACAAAAAATGCTTACCAAAGAAAGATAATGGATATTGCTCTGCACCCTCCTCCCGCCCCGTGGAGCAACAGATGTCCCTTTCTCCAAAAATGTACTCAATGGGACCGTAATGTTGCTACCACACACAAGTTGACCTGCTTGAGGAAAAAACAAGTTAGTACATTTCAAAAATGAAAAAGGTCATCTTCAAATCAACTTGAAATACCAAAATTCCAAATGTATAAAACACAAAAAATGCTTACCAAAGAAAGATAATGGGTAGTGCTCTGCACCCTCCTTCCGCCCTGTGTTGCAACAGATGTCCCTTTCTCCAAAAATGTACTCAATGGGACCGTAATGTTGCTACCACACACAAGTTGACCTGCTTGAGGAAAAAACAAGTTAGTACATTTCAAAAATGAAAAAGGTCATTTTCAAATCAACTTGAAAAACCAAAATTCCAAAAGTATAAAACACAAAAAATGCTTACCAAAGAAAGATAATGGATACTGCTCTGCACCCTCCTCCCGCCCCGTGGAGCAACAGATGTCCCTTTCTCCAAAAATGTACTCAATGGGACCGTAATGTTGCTACCACACACAAGTCAACCTGCTTGAGGAAAAAACGCGTTAGTACATTACAAACATGAAAAAGGTCATTTTCAAATCAAATTGAAAAACCAAAATTCCAAAAGTATAAAACACAAAAAATGCTTACCAAAGAAAGATAATGGATAGTGCTCTGCACCCTCCTCCCGCCCCGTGGAGCAACAGATGTCCCTTTCTCCAAAAATGTACTCAATGGGACCGTAATGTTGCTACCACACACAAGTTGACCTGCTTGAGGAAAAAACAAGTTAGTATATTTCAAAAATGAAAAAGGTCATCTTCAAATCAACTTGAAAAACCAGAAATACAACACTATAAACCACAAAAAATGCTTACCAAAGAAAGATAATGTATACTGCTCTGCACCCTCCTCCCGCCCTGTGGAGCAACAGATGTCCCTTTCTCCAAAAATGTACTCAATGGGACCGTAATGTTGCTACCACACACAAGTTGACCTGCTTGAGGAAAAAACAAGTTAGTACATTTCAAAAATGAAAAAAGTTAATTTTCAAATCAACTTGAAAAACCAAAATTCCAAAAGTATAAAACACAAAAAATGCTTACCAAAGAAAGATAATGTATACTGCTCTCCTCCCTCCTCCCGCCCTGTGGAGCAACAGTTGTCCCTTTCTCCAAAAATGTACTCAATGGGACCGTAATGTTGCTACCACACACAAGTCAACCTGCTTGAGGAAAAAACGAGTTAGTACATTACAAACATGAAAAAGGTCATTTTCAAATCAACTTCAAAAACCAAAATTCCAAAAGTATAAAACACAAAAAATGCTTACCAAAGAAAGATAATGGATATTGCTCTGCACCCTCCTCCCGCCCCGTGGAGCAACAGATGTCCCTTTCTCCAAAAATGTACTCAATGGGACCGTAATGTTGCTACCACACACAAGTTGACCTGCTTGAGGAAAAAACAAGTTAGTACATTTCAAAAATGAAAAAGGTCATTTTCAAATCAACTTGAAATACCAAAATTCCAAATGTATAAAACACAAAAAATGCTTACCAAAGAAAGATAATGGGTAGTGCTCTGCACCCTCCTTCCGCCCTGTGTTGCAACAGATGTCCCTTTCTCCAAAAATGTACTCAATGGGACCATAATGTTGCTACCACACACAAGTTGACCTGCTTGAGGAAAAAACAAGTTAGTACATTTCAAAAATGAAAAAGGTCATCTTCAAATCAACTTGAAAAACCAAAAATACAACAGTATAAACCACAAAAAATGCATACCAATGAAAGATAATTTATACTGCTCTGCACCCTCCTCCCGCCCCGTGGAGCAACAGATGTCCCTTTCTCCAAAAATGTACTCAATGGGACCGTAATGTTGCTACCACACACAAGTTGACCTGCTTGAGGAAAAAACAAGTTAGTACATTTCAAAAATGAAAAAGGTCATTTTCAAATCAACTTGAAATACCAAAATTCCAAATGTATAAAACACAAAAAATGCTTACCAAAGAAAGATAATGGATACTGCTCTGCACCCTCCTCCCGCCCCGTGGAGCAACAGATGTCCCTTTCTCCAAAAATGTACTCAATGGGACCGTAATGTTGCTACCACACACAAGTCAACCTGCTTGAGGAAAAAACGCGTTAGTACATTACAAACATGAAAAAGGTCATTTTCAAATCAAATTGAAAAACCAAAATTCCAAAAGTATAAAACACAAAAAATGCTTACCAAAGAAAGATAATGGATAGTGCTCTGCACCCTCCTCCCGCCCCGTGGAGCAACAGATGTCCCTTTCTCCAAAAATGTACTCAATGGGACCGTAATGTTGCTACCACACACAAGTTGACCTGCTTGAGGAAAAAACAAGTTAGTATATTTCAAAAATGAAAAAGGTCATCTTCAAATCAACTTGAAAAACCAGAAATACAACACTATAAACCACAAAAAATGCTTACCAAAGAAAGATAATGTATACTGCTCTGCACCCTCCTCCCGCCCTGTGGAGCAACAGATGTCCCTTTCTCCAAAAATGTACTCAATGGGACCGTAATGTTGCTACCACACACAAGTTGACCTGCTTGAGGAAAAAACAAGTTAGTACATTTCAAAAATGAAAAAAGTTAATTTTCAAATCAACTTGAAAAACCAAAATTCCAAAAGTATAAAACACAAAAAATGCTTACCAAAGAAAGATAATGTATACTGCTCTCCTCCCTCCTCCCGCCCTGTGGAGCAACAGTTGTCCCTTTCTCCAAAAATGTACTCAATGGGACCGTAATGTTGCTACCACACACAAGTCAACCTGCTTGAGGAAAAAACGAGTTAGTACATTACAAACATGAAAAAGGTCATTTTCAAATCAACTTCAAAAACCAAAATTCCAAAAGTATAAAACACAAAAAATGCTTACCAAAGAAAGATAATGGATATTGCTCTGCACCCTCCTCCCGCCCCGTGGAGCAACAGATGTCCCTTTCTCCAAAAATGTACTCAATGGGACCGTAATGTTGCTACCACACACAAGTTGACCTGCTTGAGGAAAAAACAAGTTAGTACATTTCAAAAATGAAAAAGGTCATTTTCAAATCAACTTGAAATACCAAAATTCCAAATGTATAAAACACAAAAAATGCTTACCAAAGAAAGATAATGGGTAGTGCTCTGCACCCTCCTTCCGCCCTGTGTTGCAACAGATGTCCCTTTCTCCAAAAATGTACTCAATGGGACCATAATGTTGCTACCACACACAAGTTGACCTGCTTGAGGAAAAAACAAGTTAGTACATTTCAAAAATGAAAAAGGTCATCTTCAAATCAACTTGAAAAACCAAAAATACAACAGTATAAACCACAAAAAATGCATACCAATGAAAGATAATTTATACTGCTCTGCACCCTCCTCCCGCCCCGTGGAGCAACAGATGTCCCTTTCTCCAAAAATGTACTCAATGGGACCGTAATGTTGCTACCACACACAAGTTGACCTGCTTGAGGAAAAAACAAGTTAGTACATTTCAAAAATGAAAAAGGTCATTTTCAAATCAACTTGAAATACCAAAATTCCAAATGTATAAAACACAAAAAATGCTTACCAAAGAAAGATAATGTATACTGCTCTGCACCCTCCTTCCGCCCTGTGTTGCAACAGATGTCCCTTTCTCCAAAAATGTACTCAATGGGACCGTAATGTTGCTACCACACACAAGTTGACCTGCTTGAGGAAGAAACGAGTACATTTCATACATGAAAAACGCCATTTTATAATCAACTTGAAAAACCAAAATTCCAAAAGTATAAAACACAACAGATGCTTACCATAGACAGATAATGTATAGTGCTCAGCTCCCTCCTCCCGCCCTGTGGTGCAACAGATGTCCCTTTCTCCAAAAATGTACTCAATGGGACCGTAATGTTGCTACCACACACAAGTTGACCTGCTTGAGGAAGAAACGAGTACATTTCATACATGAAAAACGCCATTTTAAAATCAACATGAAAAACCAAAATTCCAAAAGTATAAAACACAAAAGATGCTTACCATAGACAGATAATGTATAGTGCTCAGCTCCCTCCTCCCGCCCTGTGGTGCAACAGATGTCCCTTTCTCCAAAAATGTACTCAATGGGACCGTAATGTTGCTACCACACACAAGTTGACCTGCTTGAGGAAGAAACGAGTACATTTCATACATGAAAAACGCCATTTTAAAATCAACATGAAAAACCAAAATTCCAAAAGTATAAAACACAAAAAATGCTTACCATAGACAGATAATGGATAGTGCTCTGAACCCTCCTCCCGCCCTGTGGTGCAACAGATGTCCCTTTCTCCAAAAATGTACTCAATGGGACCATAATGTTGCTACCACACACAAGTTGACCTGCTTGAGGAAGAAACGAGTACATTTCATACATGAAAAACGCCATTTTAAAATCAACATGAAAAACCAAAATTCCAAAAGTATAAAACACAAAAGATGCTTACCATAGACAGATAATGTATAGTGCTCAGCTCCCTCCTCCGGCCCTGTGGTGCAACAGATGTCCCTTTCTCCAAAAATGTACTCAATGGGACCGTAATGTTGCTACCACACACAAATTGACCTGCTTGAGGAAGAAACGAGTACATTTCATACATGAAAAACGCCATTTTAAAATCAACATGGAAAACCAAAATTCCAAAAGTATAAAACACAAAAAATGCTTACCAAAGAAAGATAATGCATAGTGCTCTGACCCCTCCTCCCGCCCTGTGGAGCAACAGATGTCCCTTTCTCCAAAAATGTACTCAATGGGACGGTAATGTTGCTACCACACACAAGTTGACCTGCTAGAGGAAGAAACGTGTACATTTCATACATGAAAAACGCCATTTTAAAATCAACATGAAAAACCAAAATTCCAAAAGTATAAAACACAAAAGATGCTTACCATAGACAGATAATGTATAGTGCTCAGCTCCCTCCTCCCGCCCTGTGGTGCAACAGATGTCCCTTTCTCCAAAAACGTTCTCAATGGGACCGTAATGTTGCTACCACACACAAGTTGACCTGCTTGAGGAAAAAACGAGTACATTTCATACATGATAAACGCCATTTAAAATCAACATGAAAAACCAAAATTCCAAAAGTATAAAACACAAAAGATTCTTACCAAAGATGGATAATGTATAGTGCTCTGCACCCTCCTCCCGCCCTGTGGTGCAACAGATGTCCCTTTCTCCAAAAATGTACTCAATGGGACCATAATGTTGCTACCACACACAAGTTGACCTGCTTGAGGAAAAAACAAGTTAGTACATTTCAAAAATGAAAAAGGTCATCTTCAAATCAACTTGAAAAACCAAAAATACAACAGTATAAACCACAAAAAATGCATACCAATGAAAGATAATTTATACTGCTCTGCACCCTCCTCCCGCCCCGTGGAGCAACAGATGTCCCTTTCTCCAAAAATGTACTCAATGGGACCGTAATGTTGCTACCACACACAAGTTGACCTGCTTGAGGAAAAAACAAGTTAGTACATTTCAAAAATGAAAAAGGTCATTTTCAAATCAACTTGAAATACCAAAATTCCAAATGTATAAAACACAAAAAATGCTTACCAAAGAAAGATAATGGGTAGTGCTCTGCACCCTCCTTCCGCCCTGTGTTGCAACAGATGTCCCTTTCTCCAAAAATGTACTCAATGGGACCGTAATGTTGCTACCACACACATGTTGACCTGCTTGAGGAAGATACGAGTACATTTCATACATGAAAAACGCCATTTTATAATCAACTTGAAAAACCAAAATTCCAAAAGTATAAAACACAACAGATGCTTACCATAGACAGATAATGTATAGTGCTCAGCTCCCTCCTCCCGCCCTGTGGTGCAACAGATGTCCCTTTCTCCAAAAATGTACTCAATGGGACCGTAATGTTGCTACCACACACAAGTTGACCTGCTTGAGGAAGAAACGAGTACATTTCATACATGAAAAACGCCATTTTAAAATCAACATGAAAAACCAAAATTCCAAAAGTATAAAACACAAAAGATGCTTACCATAGACAGATAATGTATAGTGCTCAGCTCCCTCCTCCCGCCCTGTGGTGCAACAGATGTCCCTTTCTCCAAAAATGTACTCAATGGGACCGTAATGTTGCTACCACACACAAGTTGACCTGCTTGAGGAAGAAACGAGTACATTTCATACATGAAAAACGCCATTTTAAAATCAACATGAAAAACCAAAATTCCAAAAGTATAAAACACAAAAAATGCTTACCATAGACAGATAATGGATAGTGCTCTGAACCCTCCTCCCGCCCTGTGGTGCAACAGATGTCCCTTTCTCCAAAAATGTACTCAATGGGACCATAATGTTGCTACCACACACAAGTTGACCTGCTTGAGGAAGAAACGAGTACATTTCATACATGAAAAACGCCATTTTAAAATCAACATGAAAAACCAAAATTCCAAAAGTATAAAACACAAAAGATGCTTACCAAAGATGGATAATGTATAGTGCTCTGCACCCTCCTCCCGCCCTGTGGTGCAACAGATGTCCCTTTCTCCAAAAATGTACTCAATGGGACCGTAATGTTGCTACCACACACAAGGTAACCGGCTTGAGGAAAAAACAAGTTAGTACATTTCAAACATGAAAAAGGTCATTTTCAACTCAACTAGAAAAACCAAAATTCCAAAAGTATAAAACACAAAAAATGCTTACCAAAGAAAGATAATGTATACTGCTCTGCACCCTCCTCCCGCCCTGTGGAGCAACAGATGTCCCTTTCTCCAAAAATGTACTCAATGGGACCGTAATGTTGCTACCACACACAAGTTGACCTGCTTGAGGAAAAAACAAGTTAGTACATTTCAAAAATGAAAAAGGTCATTTTCAAATCAACTTGAAAAACCAAAATTCCAAAAGTATAAAACACAAAAAATGCTTACCAAAGAAAGATAATGTATACTGCTCTCCTCCCTCCTCCCGCCCCGTGGAGCAACAGATGTCCCTTTCTCCAAAAATGTACTCAATGGGACCGAAATGTTGCTACCACACACAAGTTGACCTGCTTGAGGAAAAAACAAGTTAGTACATTTCAAAAATGAAAAAGGTCATTTTCAAATCAACTTGAAATACCAAAATTCCAAATGTATAAAACACAAAAAATGCTTACCAAAGAAAGATAATGGGTAGTGCTCTGCACCCTCCTTCCGCCCTGTGTTGCAACAGATGTCCCTTTCTCCAAAAATGTACTCAATGGGACCATAATGTTGCTACCACACACAAGTTGACCTGCTTGAGGAAAAAACAAGTTAGTACATTTCAAAAATGAAAAAGGTCATCTTCAAATCAACTTGAAAAACCAAAAATACAACAGTATAAACCACAAAAAATGCATACCAATGAAAGATAATTTATACTGCTCTGCACCCTCCTCCCGCCCCGTGGAGCAACAGATGTCCCTTTCTCCAAAAATGTACTCAATGGGACCGTAATGTTGCTACCACACACAAGTTGACCTGCTTGAGGAAAAAACAAGTTAGTACATTTCAAAAATGAAAAAGGTCATTTTCAAATCAACTTGAAATACCAAAATTCCAAATGTATAAAACACAAAAAATGCTTACCAAAGAAAGATAATGGGTAGTGCTCTGCACCCTCCTTCCGCCCGGTGTTGCAACAGATGTCCCTTTCTCCAAAAATGTACTCAATGGGACCGTAATGTTGCTACCACACACATGTTGACCTGCTTGAGGAAGAAACGAGTACATTTCATACATGAAAAACGCCATTTTATAATCAACTTGAAAAACCAAAATTCCAAAAGTATAAAACACAACAGATGCTTACCATAGACAGATAATGTATAGTGCTCAGCTCCCTCCTCCCGCCCTGTGGTGCAACAGATGTCCCTTTCTCCAAAAATGTACTCAATGGGACCGTAATGTTGCTACCACACACAAGTCAACCTGCTTGAGGAAAAAACGAGTTAGTACATTACAAACATGAAAAAGGTCATTTTCAAATCAACTTCAAAAACCAAAATTCCAAAAGTATAAAACACAAAAAATGCTTACCAAAGAAAGATAATGGATATTGCTCTGCACCCTCCTCCCGCCCCGTGGAGCAACAGATGTCCCTTTCTCCAAAAATGTACTCAATGGGACCGTAATGTTGCTACCACACACAAGTTGACCTGCTTGAGGAAAAAACAAGTTAGTACATTTCAAAAATGAAAAAGGTCATTTTCAAATCAACTTGAAATACCAAAATTCCAAATGTATAAAACACAAAAAATGCTTACCAAAGAAAGATAATGGGTAGTGCTCTGCACCCTCCTTCCGCCCTGTGTTGCAACAGATGTCCCTTTCTCCAAAAATGTACTCAATGGGACCATAATGTTGCTACCACACACAAGTTGACCTGCTTGAGGAAAAAACAAGTTAGTACATTTCAAAAATGAAAAAGGTCATCTTCAAATCAACTTGAAAAACCAAAAATACAACAGTATAAACCACAAAAAATGCATACCAATGAAAGATAATTTATACTGCTCTGCACCCTCCTCCCGCCCCGTGGAGCAACAGATGTCCCTTTCTCCAAAAATGTACTCAATGGGACCGTAATGTTGCTACCACACACAAGTTGACCTGCTTGAGGAAAAAACAAGTTAGTACATTTCAAAAATGAAAAAGGTCATTTTCAAATCAACTTGAAATACCAAAATTCCAAATGTATAAAACACAAAAAATGCTTACCAAAGAAAGATAATGGGTAGTGCTCTGCACCCTCCTTCCGCCCTGTGTTGCAACAGATGTCCCTTTCTCCAAAAATGTACTCAATGGGACCGTAATGTTGCTACCACACACATGTTGACCTGCTTGAGGAAGAAACGAGTACATTTCATACATGAAAAACGCCATTTTATAATCAACTTGAAAAACCAAAATTCCAAAAGTATAAAACACAACAGATGCTTACCATAGACAGATAATGTATAGTGCTCAGCTCCCACCTCCCGCCCTGTGGTGCAACAGATGTCCCTTTCTCCAAAAATGTACTCAATGGGACCGTAATGTTGCTACCACACACAAGTTGACCTGCTTGAGGAAGAAACGAGTACATTTCATACATGAAAAACGCCATTTTAAAATCAACATGAAAAACCAAAATTCCAAAAGTATAAAACACAAAAGATGCTTACCATAGACAGATAATGTATAGTGCTCAGCTCCCTCCTCCCGCCCTGTGGTGCAACAGATGTCCCTTTCTCCAAAAATGTACTCAATGGGACCGTAATGTTGCTACCACACACAAGTTGACCTGCTTGAGGAAGAAACGAGTACATTTCATACATGAAAAACGCCATTTTAAAATCAACATGAAAAACCAAAATTCCAAAAGTATAAAACACAAAAAATGCTTACCATAGACAGATAATGGATAGTGCTCTGAACCCTCCTCCCGCCCTGTGGTGCAACAGATGTCCCTTTCTCCAAAAATGTACTCAATGGGACCATAATGTTGCTACCACACACAAGTTGACCTGCTTGAGGAAGAAACGAGTACATTTCATACATGAAAAACGCCATTTTAAAATCAACATGAAAAACCAAAATTCCAAAAGTATAAAACACAAAAGATGCTTACCATAGACAGATAATGTATAGTGCTCAGCTCCCTCCTCCGGCCCTGTGGTGCAACAGATGTCCCTTTCTCCAAAAATGTACTCAATGGGACCGTAATGTTGCTACCACACACAAATTGACCTGCTTGAGGAAGAAACGAGTACATTTCATACATGAAAAACGCCATTTTAAAATCAACATGGAAAACCAAAATTCCAAAAGTATAAAACACAAAAAATGCTTACCAAAGAAAGATAATGCATAGTGCTCTGACCCCTCCTCCCGCCCTGTGGAGCAACAGATGTCCCTTTCTCCAAAAATGTACTCAATGGGACGGTAATGTTGCTACCACACACAAGTTGACCTGCTAGAGGAAGAAACGTGTACATTTCATACATGAAAAACGCCATTTTAAAATCAACATGAAAAACCAAAATTCCAAAAGTATAAAACACAAAAGATGCTTACCATAGACAGATAATGTATAGTGCTCAGCTCCCTCCTCCCGCCCTGTGGTGCAACAGATGTCCCTTTCTCCAAAAACGTTCTCAATGGGACCGTAATGTTGCTACCACACACAAGTTGACCTGCTTGAGGAAAAAACGAGTACATTTCATACATGATAAACGCCATTTAAAATCAACATGAAAAACCAAAATTCCAAAAGTATAAAACACAAAAGATGCTTACCACAGATGGATAATGTATAGTGCTCTGCACCCTCCTCCCGCCCTGTGGTGCAACAGATGTCCCTTTCTCCAAAAATGTACTCAATGGGACCGTAATGTTGCTACCACACACAAGGTAACCGGCTTGAGGAAAAAACAAGTTAGTACATTTCAAACACGAAAAAGGACATTTTCAACTCAACTAGAAAAACCAAAATTCCAAAAGTATAAAACACAAAAAATGCTTACCAAAGAAAGATAATGGATAGTGCTCTGCACCCTCCTCCCGCCCTGTGGAGCAACAGATGTCCCTTTCTCCAAAAATGTTCTCAATGGGACCGTAATGTTGCTACCACACACAAGTTGACCTGCTAGAGGAAGAAACGAGTACATTTCATACATGAAAAACGCCATTTTAAAATCAACATGAAAAACCAAAATTCCAAAAGTATAAAACACAAAAGATGCTTACCATAGACAGATAATGTATAGTGCTCAGCTCCCTCCTCCCGCCCTGTGGTGCAACAGATGTCCCTTTCTCCAAAAATGTACCCAATGGGACCGTAATGTTGCTACCACACACAAGTTGACCTGCTTGAGGAAGAAACGAGTACATTTCATACATGAAAAACGCCATTTTAAAATCAACATGAAAAACCAAAATTCCAAAAGTATAAAACACAAAAGATGCTTACCATAGACAGATAATGTATAGTGCTCAGCTCCCTCCTCCCGCCCTGTGGTGCAACAGATGTCCCTTTCTCCAAAAATGTACTCAATGGGACCGTAATGTTGCTACCACACACAAGTTGACCTGCTAGACGAAGAAACGAGTACATTTCATACATGAAAATCGCCATTTTAAAATCTACATGAAAAACCAAAATTCCAAAAGTATAAAACACAAAAAATGCTTACCAAAGATAGATAATGTATAGTGCTCTGAACCCTCCTCCCGCCCTGTGGTGCAACAGATGTCCCTTTCTCCAAAAATGTACTCAATGGGACCGTAATGTTGCTACCACACACAAGTTGACCTGCTTGAGGAAGAAACGAGTACATTTCATACATGAAAAACGCCATTTTAAAATCAACATGAAAAACCAAAATTCCAAAAGTATAAAACACAAAAGATGCTTACCATAGACAGATAATGTATAGTGCTCAGCTCCCTCCTCCCGCCCTGTGGTGCAACAGATGTCCCTTTCTCCAAAAATGTACTCAATGGGACCATAATGTTGCTACCACACACAAGTTGACCTGCTTGAGGAAGAAACGAGTACATTTCATACATGAAAAACGCCATTTTAAAATCAACATGAAAAACCAAAATTCCAAAAGTATAAAACACAAAAGATGCTTACCAAAGATAGATAATGCATAGTGCTCTGAACCCTCCTCCCACCCTGTGGTGCAACAGATATCCCTTTCTCCAAAAATGTACTCAATGGGACCGTAATGTTGCTACCACAGACAAGTTGACCTGCTTGAGGAAGAAACGAATACATTTCATACATGAAAAACGCCATTTTAAAATCAACATGAAAAACCAAAATTCCAAAAGTATAAAACACAAAAGATGCTTACCATAGACAGATAATGTATAGTGCTCAGCTCCCTCCTCCCGCCCTGTGGTGCAACAGATGTCCCTTTCTCCAAAAATGTACTCAATGGGACCGTAATGTTGCTACCACACACAAGTTGACCTGCTTGAGGAAGAAACGAGTACATTTCATACATGAAAAACGCCATTTTAAAATCAACATGAAAAACCAAAATTCCAAAAGTATAAAACACAAAATATGCTTACCATAGACAGATAATGTATTGTGCTCAGCTCCCTCCTCCCGCCCTGTGGTGCAACAGATGTCCCTTTCTCCAAAAATGTACTCAATGGGACCGTAATGTTGCTACCACACACAAGTTGACCTGCTTGAGGAAGAAACGAGTACATTTCATACATGAAAAACGCCATTTTAAAATCAACATGAAAAACCAAAATTCCAAAAGTATAAAACACAAAAGATGCTTACCAAAGATAGATAATGCATAGTGCTCAGCTCCCTCCTCCCGCGCTGTGGTGCAACAGATGTCCCTTTCTCCAAAAATGTACTCAATGGGACCGTAATGTTGCTACCACACACAAGTTGACCTGCTTGAGGAAGAAACGAGGACATTTCATACATGAAAAACGCCATTTTAAAATCAACATGAAAAACCAAAATTCCAAAAGTATAAAACACAAAAGATGCTTACCAAAGATAGATAATGCATAGTGCTCTGAACCCTCCTCCCGCCCTGTGGTGCAACAGATGTCCCTTTCTCCAAAAATGTACTCAATGGGACCGTAATGTTGCTACCACACACAAGTTGACCTGCTTGAGGAAGAAACGAGTACATTTCATACATGAAAAACGCCATTTTAAAATCAACATGAAAAACCAAAATTCCAAAAGTATAAAACACAAAAGATGCTTACCAAAGATAGATAATGTATAGTGCTCTGAACCCTCCTCCCGCCCTGTGGTGCAACAGATGTCCCTTTCTCCAAAAATGTACTCAATGGGACCATAATGTTGCTACCACACACAAGTTGACCTGCTTGAGGAAGAAACGAGTACATTTCATACATGAAAAACGCCATTTTAAAATCAACATGAAAAACCAAAATTCCAAAAGTATAAAACACAAAAGATGCTTACCATAGACAGATAATGTATAGTGCTCAGCTCCCTCCTCCCGCCCTGTGGTGCAACAGATGTCCCTTTCTCCAAAAATGTACTCAATGGGACCGTAATGTTGCTACCACACACAAATTGACCTGCTTGAGGAAGAAACGAGTACATTTCATACATGAAAAACGCCATTTTAAAATCAACATGAAAAACCAAAATTCCAAATGTATAAAACACAAAAAATGCTTACCATAGACAGATAATGGATAGTGCTCTGCACCCTCCTCCCGCCCTGTGGTGCAACAGATGTCCCTTTCTCCTAAAATGTAATCAATGGGCGGTAATGTTGCTATCACATACAAGTTGACCTGCTTGAGGAAGAAACGAGAACATTTCATACATGAAAAACGCCTTTTTAAAATCAACATGAAAAACCAAAATTCCAAAAGTATAAAACACAAAAGATGCTTACCATAGACAGATAATGTATAGTGCTCAGCTCCCTCCTCCCGCCCTGTGGTGCAACAGATGTCCCTTTCTCCAAAAATGTACTCAATGGGACCGTAATGTTGCTACCACACACAAGTTGCCCTGCTTGAGGAAAAAACGAGTACATTTCATACATGAAAAACGCCATTTTATAATCAACTTGAAAAACCAAAATTCCAAAAGTATAAAACAAAAAAAATGCTTAACAAAGAAAGATAATGCATAGTGCTCTGACCCCTCCTCCCGCCCTGTGGAGCAACAGATGTCCCTTTCTCCAAAAATGTACTCAATGGGACGGTAATGTTGCTACCACACACAAGTTGACCTGCTAGAGGAAGAAACGTGTACATTTCATACATGAAAAACGCCATTTTAAAATCAACATGAAAAACCAAAATTCCAAAAGTATAAAACACAAAAGATGCTTACCATAGACAGATATTCTATAGTGCTCAGCTCCCTCCTCCCGCCCTGTGGTGCAACAGATGTCCCTTTCTCCAAAAATGTTCTCAATGGGACCGTAATGTTGCTACCACACACAAGTTGACCCGCTTGAGGAAAAAACGAGTACATTTCATACATGATAAACGCCATTTAAAATCAACATGAAAAACCAAAATTCCAAAAGTATAAAACACAAAAGATGCTTACCAAAGATGGATAATGTATAGTGCTCTGCACCCTCCTCCCGCCCTGTGGTGCAACAGATGTCCCTTTCTCCAAAAATGTACTCAATGGGACCGTAATGTTGCTACCACACACAAGGTAACCGGCTTGAGGAAAAAACAAGTTAGTACATTTCAAACATGAAAAAGGTCATTTTCAAATCAACTAGAAAAACCAAAATTCCAAAAGTATAAAACACAAAAAATGCTTACCAAAGAAAGATAATGGATAGTGCTCTGCACCCTCCTCCCGCCCTGTGGAGCAACAGATGTCCCTTTCTCCAAAAATGTTCTCAATGGGACCGTAATGTTGCTACCACACACAAGTTGACCTGCTAGAGGAAGAAACGAGTACATTTCATACATGAAAAACGCCATTTTAAAATCAACATGAAAAACCAAAATTCCAAAAGTATAAAACACAAAAGATGCTTACCATAGACAGATAATGTATAGTGCTCACCTCCCTCCTCCCGCCCTGTGGTGCAACAGATGTCCCTTTCTCCAAAAATGTACTCAATGGGACCGTAATGTTGCTACCACACACAAGTTGACCTGCTTGAGGAAGAAACGAGTACATTTCATACATGAAAAACGCCATTTTAAAATCAACATGAAAAACCAAAATTCCAAAAGTATAAAACACAAAAGATGCTTACCATAGACAGATAATGTATAGTGCTCAGCTCCCTCCTCCCGCCCTGTGGTGCAACAGATGTCCCTTTCTCCAAAAATGTACTCAATGGGACCGTAATGTTGCTACCACACACAAGTTGACCTGCTTGAGGAAGAAACGAGTACATTTCATACATGAAAAACGCCATTTTAAAATCAACATGAAAAACCAAAATTCCAAAAGTATAAAACACAAAAGATGCTTACCATAGACAGATAATGTATAGTGCTAAGCTCCCTCCTCCCGCCCTGTGGTGCAACAGATGTCCCTTTCTCCAAAAATGTACTCAATGGGACCGTAATGTTGCTACCACACACAAATTGACCTGCTTGAGGAAGAAACGAGTACATTTCATACATGAAAAACGCCATTTTAAAATCAACATGGAAAACCAAAATTCCAAAAGTATAAAACACAAAAAATGCTTACCAAAGAAAGATAATGCATAGTGCTCTGACCCCTCCTCCCGCCCTGTGGAGCAACAGATGTCCCTTTCTCCAAAAATGTACTCAATGGGACGGTAATGTTGCTACCACACACAAGTTGACCTGCTAGAGGAAGAAACGTGTACATTTCATACATGAAAAACGCCATTTTAAAATCAACATGAAAAACCAAAATTCCAAAAGTATAAAACACAAAAGATGCTTACCATAGACAGATAATGTATAGTGCTCAGCTCCCTCCTCCCGCCCTGTGGTGCAACAGATGTCCCTTTCTCCAAAAACGTTCTCAATGGGACCGTAATGTTGCTACCACACACAAGTTGACCTGCTTGAGGAAAAAACGAGTACATTTCATACATGATAAACGCCATTTAAAATCAACATGAAAAACCAAAATTCCAAAAGTATAAAACACAAAAGATGCTTACCAAAGATGGATAATGTATAGTGCTCTGCACCCTCCTCCCGCCCTGTGGTGCAACAGATGTCCCTTTCTCCAAAAATGTACTCAATGGGACCGTAATGTTGCTACCACACACAAGGTAACCGGCTTGAGGAAAAAACAAGTTAGTACATTTCAAACATGAAAAAGGTCATTTTCAACTCAACTAGAAAAACCAAAATTCCAAATGTATAAAACACAAAAAATGCTTACCAAAGAAAGATAATGGATAGTGCTCTGCACCCTCCTCCCGCCCTGTGGAGCAACAGATGTCCCTTTCTCCAAAAATGTTCTCAATGGGACCGTAATGTTGCTACCACACAGAAGTTGACCTGCTAGAGGAAGAAACGAGTACATTTCATACATGAAAAACGCCATTTTAAAATCAACATGAAAAACCAAAATTCCAAAAGTATAAAACACAAAAGATGCTTACCATAGACAGATAATGTATAGTGCTCAGCTCCCTCCTCCCGCCCTGTGGTGCAACAGATGTCCCTTTCTCCAAAAATGTTCCCAATGGGACCGTAATGTTGCTACCACACACAAGTTGACCTGCTTGAGGAAGAAACGAGTAAATTTCATACATGAGAAACGCCATTTTAAAATCAACATGAAAAACCAAAATTCCAAAAGTATAAAACACAAAAGATGCTTACCATAGACAGATAATGTATAGTGCTCAGCTCCCTCCTCCCGCCCTGTGGTGCAACAGGTGTCCCTTTCTCCAAAAATGTACTCAATGGGACCGTAATGTTGCTACCACACACAAGTTGACCTGCTAGAGGAAGAAACGAGTACATTTCATACATGAAAATCGCCATTTTAAAATCTACATGAAAAACCAAAATTCCAAAAGTATAAAACACAAAAAATGCTTACCAAAGATAGATAATGTATAGTGCTCTGAACCCTCCTCCCGCCCTGTGGTGCAACAGATGTCCCTTTCTCCAAAAATGTACTCAATGGGACCGTAATGTTGCTACCACACACAAGTTGACCTGCTTGAGGAAGAAACGAGTACATTTCATACATGAAAAACGCCATTTTAAAATCAACATGAAAAACCAAAATTCCAAAAGTATAAAACACAAAAGATGCTTACCATAGACAGATAATGTATAGTGCTCAGCTCCCTCCTCCCGCCCTGTGGTGCAACAGATGTCCCTTTCTCCAAAAATGTACTCAATGGGACCATAATGTTGCTACCACACACAAGTTGACCTGCTTGAGGAAGAAACGAGTACATTACATACATGAAAAACGCCATTTTAAAATCAACATGAAAAACCAAAATTCCAAAAGTATAAAACACAAAAGATGCTTACCAAAGATAGATAATGCATAGTGCTCTGAACCCTCCTCCCACCCTGTGGTGCAACAGATATCCCTTTCTCCAAAAATGTACTCAATGGGACCGTAATGTTGCTACCACACACAAGTTGACCTGCTTGAGGAAGAAACGAATACATTTCATACATGAAAAACGCCATTTTAAAATCAACATGAAAAACCAAAATTCCAAAAGTATAAAACACAAAAGATGCTTACCATAGACAGATAATGTATAGTGCTCAGCTCCGTCCTCCCGCCCTGTGGTGCAACAGATGTCCCTTTCTCCAAAAATGTACTCAATGGGACCGTAATGTTGCTACCACACACAAGTTGACCTGCTTGAGGAAGAAACGAGAACATTTCATACATGAAAAACGCCATTTTAAAATCAACATGAAAAACCAAAATTCCAAAAGTATAAAACACAAAATATGCTTACCATAGACAGATACTGTATTGTGCTCAGCTCCCTCCTCCCGCCCTGTGGTGCAACAGATGTCCCTTTCTCCAAAAATGTACTCAATGGGACCGTAATGTTGCTACCACACACAAGTTGACCTGCTTGAGGAAGAAACGAGTACATTTCATACATGAAAAACGCCATTTTAAAATCAACATGAAAAACCAAAATTCCAAAAGTATAAAACACAAAAGATGCTTACCAAAGATAGATAATGCATAGTGCTCAGCTCCCTCCTCCCGCCCTGTGGTGCAACAGATGTCCCTTTCTCCAAAAATGTACTCAATGGGACCGTAATGTTGCTACCACACACAAGTTGACCTGCTTGAGGAAGAAACGAGGACATTTCATACATGAAAAACGCCATTTTAAAATCAACATGAAAAACCAAAATTCCAAAAGTATAAAACACAAAAGATGCTTACCAAAGATAGATAATGCATAGTGCTCTGAACCCTCCTCCCGCCCTGTGGTGCAACAGATGTCCCTTTCTCCAAAAATGTACTCAATGGGACCGTAATGTTGCTACCACACACAAGTTGACCTGCTTGAGGAAGAAACGAGTACATTTCATACATGAAAAACGCCATTTTAAAATCAACATGAAAAACCAAAATTCCAAAAGTATAAAACACAAAAGATGCTTACCAAAGATAGATAATGTATAGTGCTCTGAACCCTCCTCCCGCCCTGTGGTGCAACAGATGTCCCTTTCTCCAAAAATGTACTCAATGGGACCATAATGTTGCTACCACACACAAGTTGACCTGCTTGAGGAAGAAACGAGTACATTTCATACATGAAAAACGCCATTTTAAAATCAACATGAAAAACCAAAATTCCAAAAGTATAAAACACAAAAGATGCTTACCATAGACAGATAATGTATAGTGCTCAGCTCCCTCCTCCCGCCCTGTGGTGCAACAGATGTCCCTTTCTCCAAAAATGTACTCAATGGGACCGTAATGTTGCTACCACACACAAATTGACCTGCTTGAGGAAGAAACGAGTACATTTCATACATGAAAAACGCCATTTTAAAATCAACATGAAAAACCAAAATTCCAAATGTATAAAACACAAAAAATGCTTACCATAGACAGATAATGGATAGTGCTCTGCACCCTCCTCCCGCCCTGTGGTGCAACAGATGTCCCTTTCTCCTAAAATGTAATCAATGGGCCGTAATGTTGCTATCACACACAAGTTGACCTGCTTGAGGAAGAAACGAGAACATTTCATACATGAAAAACGCCATTTTAAAACCAACATGAGAAACCAAAATTCCAAAAGTATAAAACACAAAAGATGCTTACCATAGACAGATAATGTATAGTGCTCAGCTCCCTCCTCCCGCCCTGTGGTGCAACAGATGTCCCTTTCTCCAAAAATGTACTCAATGGGACCGTAATGTTGCTACCACACACAAGTTGCCCTGCTTGAGGAAAAAACGAGTACATTTCATACATGAAAAACGCCATTTTATAATCAACTTGAAAAACCAAAATTCCAAAAGTATAAAACACAAAAAATGCTTACCAAAGAAAGATAATGCATAGTGCTCAGCTCCCTCCTCCCGCCCTGTGGAGCAACAGATGTCCCTTTCTCCAAAAATGTACTCAATGGGACGGTAATGTTGCTACCACACACAAGTTGACCTGCTAGAGGAAGAAACGTGTACATTTCATACATGAAAAACGCCATTTTAAAATCAACATGAAAAACCAAAATTCCAAAAGTATAAAACACAAAAGATGCCTACCATAGACAGATATTGTATAGTGCTCAGCTCCCTCCTCCCGCCCTGTGGTGCAACAGATGTCCCTTTCTCCAAAAATGTTCTCAATGGGACCGTAATGTTGCTACCACACACAACTTGACCCGCTTGAGGAAAAAACGAGTACATTTCATACATGATAAACGCCATTTAAAATCAACATGAAAAACCAAAATTCCAAAAGTATAAAACACAAAAGATGCTTACCAAAGATGGATAATGTATAGTGCTCTGCACCCTCCTCCCGCCCTGTGGTGCAACAGATGTCCCTTTCTCCAAAAATGTACTCAATGGGACCGTAATGTTGCTACCACACACAAGGTAACCGGCTTGAGGAAAAAACAAGTTAGTACATTTCAAACATGAAAAAGGTCATTTTCAAATCAACTAGAAAAACGAAAATTCCAAAAGTATAAAACACAAAAAATGCTTACCAAAGAAAGATAATGGATAGTGCTCTGCACCCTCCTCCCGCCCTGTGGAGCAACAGATGTCCCTTTCTCCAAAAATGTTCTCAATGGGACCGTAATGTTGCTACCACACACAAGTTGACCTGCTAGAGGAAGAAACGAGTACATTTCATACATGAAAAACGCCATTTTAAAATCAACATGAAAAACCAAAATTCCAAAAGTATAAAACACAAAAGATGCTTACCATAGACAGATAATGTATAGTGCTCAGCTCCCTCCTCCCACCCTGTGGTGCAACAGATGTCCCTTTCTCCAAAAATGTACTCAATGGGACCGTAATGTTGCTACCACACACAAGTTGACCTGCTTGAGGAAGAAACGAGTACATTTCATACATGAAAAACGCCATTTTAAAATCAACATGAAAAACCAAAATTCCAAAAGTATAAAACACAAAAGATGCTTACCATAGACAGATAATGTATAGTGCTCAGCTCCCTCCTCCCGCCCTGTGGTGCAACAGATGTCCCTTTCTCCAAAAATGTACTCAATGGGACCGTAATGTTGCTACCACACACAAGTTGACCTGCTAGAGGAAGAAACGAGTACATTTCATACATGAAAATCGCCATTTTAAAATCAACATGAAAAACCAAAATTCCAAAAGTATAAAACACAAAATATGCTTACCATAGACAGATACTGTATTGTGCTCAGCTCCCTCCTCCCGCCCTGTGGTGCAACAGATGTCCCTTTCTCCAAAAATGTACTCAATGGGACCGTAATGTTGCTACCACACACAAGTTGACCTGCTTGAGGAAGAAACGAGTACATTTCATACATGAAAAACGCCATTTTAAAATCAACATGAAAAACCAAAATTCCAAAAGTATAAAACACAAAAGATGCTTACCAAAGATAGATAATGCATAGTGCTCAGCTCCCTCCTCCCGCCCTGTGGTGCAACAGATGTCCCTTTCTCCAAAAATGTACTCAATGGGACCGTAATGTTGCTACCACACACAAGTTGACCTGCTTGAGGAAGAAACGAGGACATTTCATACATGAAAAACGCCATTTTAAAATCAACATGAAAAACCAAAATTCCAAAAGTATAAAACACAAAAGATGCTTACAAAAGATAGATAATGCATAGTGCTCTGAACCCTCCTCCCGCCCTGTGGTGCAACAGATGTCCCTTTCTCCAAAAATGTACTCAATGGGACCGTAATGTTGCTACCACACACAAGTTGACCTGCTTGAGGAAGAAACGAGTACATTTCATACATGAAAAACGCCATTTTA
Organism: Schistocerca nitens; assembly: GCF_023898315.1. Lineage (NCBI taxonomy): Eukaryota > Metazoa > Arthropoda > Insecta > Orthoptera > Acrididae > Schistocerca > Schistocerca nitens. The sequence continues at coordinate 177,642,338 of NC_064625.1, read as the reverse complement.
AAATCAACATGAAAAACCAAAATTCCAAAAGTATAAAACACAAAAGATGCTTACCAAAGATAGATAATGTATAGTGCTCTGAACCCTCCTCCCGCCCTGTGGTGCAACAGATGTCCCTTTCTCCAAAAATGTACTCAATGGGACCATAATGTTGCTACCACACACAAGTTGACCTGCTTGAGGAAGAAACGAGTACATTTCATACATGAAAAACGCCATTTTAAAATCAACATGAAAAACCAAAATTCCAAAAGTATAAAACACAAAAGATGCTTACCAAAGATAGATAATGCATAGTGCTCAGCTCCCTCCTCCCGCCCTGTGGTGCAACAGATGTCCCTTTCTCCAAAAATGTGCTCAATGGGACCGTAATGTTGCTACCACACACAAGTTGACCTGCTTGAGGAAGAAACGAGGACATTTCATACATGAAAAACGCCATTTTAAAATCAACATGAAAAACCAAAATTCCAAAAGTATAAAACACAAAAGATGCTTACCAAAGATAGATAATGCATAGTGCTCTGAACCCTCCTCCCGCCCTGTGGTGCAACAGATGTCCCTTTCTCCAAAAATGTACTCAATGGGACCGTAATGTTGCTACCACACACAAGTTGACCTGCTTGAGGAAGAAACGAGTACATTTCATACATGAAAAACGCCATTTTAAAATCAACATGAAAAACCAAAATTCCAAAAGTATAAAACACAAAAGATGCTTACCAAAGATAGATAATGTATAGTGCTCTGAACCCTCCTCCCGCCCTGTGGTGCAACAGATGTCCCTTTCTCCAAAAATGTACTCAATGGGACCATAATGTTGCTACCACACACAAGTTGACCTGCTTGAGGAAGAAACGAGTACATTTCATACATGAAAAACGCCATTTTAAAATCAACATGAAAAACCAAAATTCCAAAAGTATAAAACACAAAAGATGCTTACCATAGACAGATAATGTATAGTGCTCAGCTCCCTCCTCCCGCCCTGTGGTGCAACAGATGTCCCTTTCTCCAAAAATGTACTCAATGGGACCGTAATGTTGCTACCACACACAAATTGACCGGCTTGAGGAAGAAACGAGTACATTTCATACATGAAAAACGCCATTTTAAAATCAACATGAAAAACCAAAATTCCAAATGTATAAAACACAAAAAATGCTTACCATAGACAGATAATGGATAGTGCTCTGCACCCTCCTCCCGCCCTGTGGTGCAACAGATGTCCCTTTCTCCTAAAATGTAATCAATGGGCCGTAATGTTGCTATCACACACAAGTTGACCTGCTTGAGGAAGAAACGAGAACATTTCATACATGAAAAACGCCATTTTAAAATCAACATGAAAAACCAAAATTCCAAAAGTATAAAACACAAAAGATGCTTACCATAGACAGATAATGTATAGTGCTCAGCTCCCTCCTCCCGCCCTGTGGTGCAACAGATGTCCCTTTCTCCAAAAATGTACTCAATGGGACCGTAATGTTGCTACCACACACAAGTTGCCCTGCTTGAGGAAAAAACGAGTACATTTCATACATGAAAAACGCCATTTTATAATCAACTTGAAAAACCAAAATTCCAAAAGTATAAAACACAAAAAATGCTTACCAAAGAAAGATAATGCATAGTGCTCTGACCCCTCCTCCCGCCCTGTGGAGCAACAGATGTCCCTTTCTCCAAAAATGTACTCAATGGGACGGTAATGTTGCTACCACACACAAGTTGACCTGCTAGAGGAAGAAACGTGTACATTTCATACATGAAAAACGCCATTTTATAATCAACATGAAAAACCAAAATTCCAAAAGTATAAAACACAAAAGATGCTTACCATAGACAGATATTGTATAGTGCTCAGCTCCCTCCTCCCGCCCTGTGGTGCAACAGATGTCCCTTTCTCCAAAAATGTTCTCAATGGGACCGTAATGTTGCTACCACACAGAAGTTGACCCGCTTGAGGAAAAAACGAGTACATTTCATACATGATAAACGCCATTTAAAATCAACATGAAAAACCAAAATTCCAAAAGTATAAAACACAAAAGATGCTTACCAAAGATGGATAATGTATAGTGCTCTGCACCCTCCTCCCGCCCTGTGGTGCAACAGATGTCCCTTTCTCCAAAAATGTACTCAATGGGACCGTAATGTTGCTACCACACACAAGGTAACCGGCTTGAGGAAAAAACAAGTTAGTACATTTCAAACATGAAAAAGGTCATTTTCAAATCAACTAGAAAAACCAAAATTCCAAAAGTATAAAACACAAAAAATGCTTACCAAAGAAAGATAATGGATAGTGCTCTGCACCCTCCTCCCGCCCTGTGGAGCAACAGATGTCCCTTTCTCCAAAAATGTTCTCAATGGGACCGTAATGTTGCTACCACACACAAGTTGACCTGCTAGAGGAAGAAACGAGTACATTTCATACATGAAAAACGCCATTTTAAAATCAACATGAAAAATCAAAATTCCAAAAGTATAAAACACAAAAGATGCTTACCATAGACAGATAATGTATAGTGCTCAGCTCCCTCCTCCCACCCTGTGGTGCAACAGATGTCCCTTTCTCCAAAAATGTACTCAATGGGACCGTAATGTTGCTACCACACACAAGTTGACCTGCTTGAGGAAGAAACGAGTACATTTCATACATGAAAAACGCCATTTTAAAATCAACATGAAAAACCAAAATTCCAAAAGTATAAAACACAAAAGATGCTTACCATAGACAGATAATGTATAGTGCTCAGCTCCCTCCTCCCGCCCTGTGGTGCAACAGATGTCCCTTTCTCCAAAAATGTACTCAATGGGACCGTAATGTTGCTACCACACACAAGTTGACCTGCTTGAGGAAGAAACGAGTACATTTCATACATGAAAAACGCCATTTTAAAATCAACATGAAAAACCAAAATTCCAAAAGTATAAAACACAAAAGATGCTTACCATAGACAGATAATGTATAGTGCTCAGTTCCCTCCTCCCGCCCTGTGGTGCAACAGATGTCCCTTTCTCCAAAAATGTACTCAATGGGACCGTAATGTTGCTACCACACACAAGTTGACCTGCTTGAGGAAGAAACGAGTACATTTCATACATGAAAAACGCCATTTTAAAATCAACATGAAAAACCAAAATTCCAAAAGTATAAAACACAAAAGATGCTTACCATAGACAGATAATGTATAGTGCTCAGCTCCCTCCTCCCGCCCTGTGGTGCAACAGATGTCCCTTTCTCCAAAAATGTACTCAATGGGACCGTAATGTTGCTACCACACACAAGTTGACCTGCTTGAGGAAGAAACGAGTACATTTCATACATGAAAAACGCCATTTTAAAATCAACATGAAAAACCAAAATTCCAAAAGTATAAAACACAAAAGATGCTTACCAAAGATAGATAATGCATAGTGCTCAGCTCCCTTCTCCCGCCCTGTGGTGCAACAGATGTCCCTTTCTCCAAAAATGTACTCAATGGGACCGTAATGTTGCTACCACACACAAGTTGACCTGCTTGAGGAAGAAACGAGTACATTTCATACATGAAAAACGCCATTTTAAAATCAACATGAAAAACCAAAATTCCAAAAGTATAAAACACAAAGATGCTTACCATAGACAGATAATGTATAGTGCTCAGCTCCCTCCTCCCGCCCTGTGGTGCAACAGATGTCCCTTTCTCCAAAAATGTACTCAATGGGACCGTAATGTTGCTACCACACACAAGTTGACCTGCTTGAGGAAGAAACGAGTACATTTCATACATGAAAAACGCCATTTTAAAATCAACATGAAAAACCAAAATTCCAAAAGTATAAAACACAAAAGATGCTTACCAAAGATAGATAATGTATAGTGCTCTGAACCCTCCTCCCGCCCTGTGGTGCAACAGATGTCCCTTTCTCCAAAAATGTACTCAATGGGACCGTAATGTTGCTACCACACACAAGTTGACCTGCTTGAGGAAGAAACGAGTACATTTCATACATGAAAAACGCCATTTTAAAATCAACATGAAAAACCAAAATTCCAAAAGTATAAAACACAAAGATGCTTACCATAGACAGATAATGTATAGTGCTCAGCTCCCTCCTCCCGCCCTGTGGTGCAACAGATGTCCCTTTCTCCAAAAATGTACTCAATGGGACCGTAATGTTGCTACCACACACAAGTTGACCTGCTTGAGGAAGAAACGAGAACATTTCATACATGAAAAACGCCATTTTAAAATCAACATGAAAAACCAAAATTCCAAAAGTATAAAACACAAAGATGCTTACCATAGACAGATAATGTATAGTGCTCAGCTCCCTCCTCCCGCCCTGTGGTGCAACAGATGTCCCTTTCTCCAAAAATGTACTCAATGGGACCGTAATGTTGCTACCACACAAAAGTTGACCTGCTTGAGGAAGAAACGAGTACATTTCATACATGAAAAACGCCATTTTAAAATCAACATGAAAAACCAAAATTCCAAAAGTATAAAACACAAAAGATGCTTACCAAAGATAGATAATGCATAGTGCTCAGCTCCCTCCTCCCGCCCTGTGGTGCAACAGATGTCCCTTTCTCCAAAAATGTACTCAATGGGACCGTAATGTTGCTACCACACACAAGTTGACCTGCTTGAGGAAGAAACGAGTACATTTCATACATGAAAAACGCCATTTTAAAATCAACATGAAAAACCAAAATTCCAAAAGTATAAAACACAAAGATGCTTACCATAGACAGATAATGTATAGTGCTCAGCTCCCTCCTCCCGCCCTGTGGTGCAACAGATGTCCCTTTCTCCAAAAACGTACTCAATGGGACCGTAATGTTGCTACCACACACAAGTTGACCTGCTTGAGGAAGAAACGAGTACATTTCATACATGAAAAACGCCATTTTAAAATCAACATGAAAAACCAAAATTCCAAAAGTATAAAACACAAAAGATGCTTACCAAAGATAGATAATGTATAGTGCTCTGAACCCTCCTCCCGCCCTGTGGTGCAACAGATGTCCCTTTCTCCAAAAATGTACTCAATGGGACCGTAATGTTGCTACCAGACACAAGGTAACCGGCTTGAGGAAAAAACAAGTTAGTACATTTCAAACATGAAAAAGGTCATTTTCAAATCAACATGAAAAACAAAAATTCCAAAAGTATAAAACACAAAAGATGCTTACCATAGACAGATAATGTATAGTGCTCAGCTCCCTCCTCCCGCGCTGTGGTGCAATTGATGTCCTTTTCTCCAAAAATGTACTCAATGGGACCGTAATGTTGCTACCACACACAAGTTGACCTGCTTGAGGAAGAAACGAGTACATTTCATACATGAAAAACGCCATTTTAAAATCAACATGAAAAACCAAAATTCCAAAAGTATAAAACACAAAAGATGCTTACCATAGACAGATAATGTATAGTGCTAAGCTCCCTCCTCCCGCCCTGTGGTGCAACAGATGTCCCTTTCTCCAAAAATGTACTCAATGGGACCGTAATGTTGCTACCACACACAAGTTGCCCTGCTTGAGGAAAAAACGAGTACATTTCATACATGAAAAACGCCATTTTATAATCAACTTGAAAAACCAAAATTCCAAAAGTATAAAACACAAAAAATGCTTACCAAAGAAAGATAATGCATAGTGCTCTGACCCCTCCTCCCGCCCTGTGGAGCAACAGATGTCCCTTTCTCCAAAAATGTACTCAATGGGACGGTAATGTTGCTACCACACACAAGTTGACCTGCTAGAGGAAGAAACGTGTACATTTCATACATGAAAAACGCCATTTTATAATCAACATGAAAAACCAAAATTCCAAAAGTATAAAACACAAAAGATGCTTACCATAGACAGATATTGTATAGTGCTCAGCTCCCTCCTCCCGCCCTGTGGTGCAACAGATGTCCCTTTCTCCAAAAATGTTCTCAATGGGACCGTAATGTTGCTACCACACAGAAGTTGACCCGCTTGAGGAAAAAACGAGTACATTTCATACATGATAAACGCCATTTAAAATCAACATGAAAAACCAAAATTCCAAAAGTATAAAACACAAAAGATGCTTACCAAAGATGGATAATGTATAGTGCTCTGCACCCTCCTCCCGCCCTGTGGTGCAACAGATGTCCCTTTCTCCAAAAATGTACTCAATGGGACCGTAATGTTGCTACCACACACAAGGTAACCGGCTTGAGGAAAAAACAAGTTAGTACATTTCAAACATGAAAAAGGTCATTTTCAAATCAACTAGAAAAACCAAAATTCCAAAAGTATAAAACACAAAAAATGCTTACCAAAGAAAGATAATGGATAGTGCTCTGCACCCTCCTCCCGCCCTGTGGAGCAACAGATGTCCCTTTCTCCAAAAATGTTCTCAATGGGACCGTAATGTTGCTACCACACACAAGTTGACCTGCTAGAGGAAGAAACGAGTACATTTCATACATGAAAAACGCCATTTTAAAATCAACATGAAAAATCAAAATTCCAAAAGTATAAAACACAAAAGATGCTTACCATAGACAGATAATGTATAGTGCTCAGCTCCCTCCTCCCACCCTGTGGTGCAACAGATGTCCCTTTCTCCAAAAATGTACTCAATGGGACCGTAATGTTGCTACCACACACAAGTTGACCTGCTTGAGGAAGAAACGAGTACATTTCATACATGAAAAACGCCATTTTAAAATCAACATGAAAAACCAAAATTCCAAAAGTATAAAACACAAAAGATGCTTACCATAGACAGATAATGTATAGTGCTCAGCTCCCTCCTCCCGCCCTGTGGTGCAACAGATGTCCCTTTCTCCAAAAATGTACTCAATGGGACCGTAATGTTGCTACCACACACAAGTTGACCTGCTTGAGGAAGAAACGAGTACATTTCATACATGAAAAACGCCATTTTAAAATCAACATGAAAAACCAAAATTCCAAAAGTATAAAACACAAAAGATGCTTACCATAGACAGATAATGTATAGTGCTCAGTTCCCTCCTCCCGCCCTGTGGTGCAACAGATGTCCCTTTCTCCAAAAATGTACTCAATGGGACCGTAATGTTGCTACCACACACAAGTTGACCTGCTTGAGGAAGAAACGAGTACATTTCATACATGAAAAACGCCATTTTAAAATCAACATGAAAAACCAAAATTCCAAAAGTATAAAACACAAAAGATGCTTACCATAGACAGATAATGTATAGTGCTCAGCTCCCTCCTCCCGCCCTGTGGTGCAACAGATGTCCCTTTCTCCAAAAATGTACTCAATGGGACCGTAATGTTGCTACCACACACAAGTTGACCTGCTTGAGGAAGAAACGAGTACATTTCATACATGAAAAACGCCATTTTAAAATCAACATGAAAAACCAAAATTCCAAAAGTATAAAACACAAAAGATGCTTACCAAAGATAGATAATGCATAGTGCTCAGCTCCCTTCTCCCGCCCTGTGGTGCAACAGATGTCCCTTTCTCCAAAAATGTACTCAATGGGACCGTAATGTTGCTACCACACACAAGTTGACCTGCTTGAGGAAGAAACGAGTACATTTCATACATGAAAAACGCCATTTTAAAATCAACATGAAAAACCAAAATTCCAAAAGTATAAAACACAAAGATGCTTACCATAGACAGATAATGTATAGTGCTCAGCTCCCTCCTCCCGCCCTGTGGTGCAACAGATGTCCCTTTCTCCAAAAATGTACTCAATGGGACCGTAATGTTGCTACCACACACAAGTTGACCTGCTTGAGGAAGAAACGAGTACATTTCATACATGAAAAACGCCATTTTAAAATCAACATGAAAAACCAAAATTCCAAAAGTATAAAACACAAAAGATGCTTACCAAAGATAGATAATGTATAGTGCTCTGAACCCTCCTCCCGCCCTGTGGTGCAACAGATGTCCCTTTCTCCAAAAATGTACTCAATGGGACCGTAATGTTGCTACCACACACAAGTTGACCTGCTTGAGGAAGAAACGAGTACATTTCATACATGAAAAACGCCATTTTAAAATCAACATGAAAAACCAAAATTCCAAAAGTATAAAACACAAAGATGCTTACCATAGACAGATAATGTATAGTGCTCAGCTCCCTCCTCCCGCCCTGTGGTGCAACAGATGTCCCTTTCTCCAAAAATGTACTCAATGGGACCGTAATGTTGCTACCACACACAAGTTGACCTGCTTGAGGAAGAAACGAGAACATTTCATACATGAAAAACGCCATTTTAAAATCAACATGAAAAACCAAAATTCCAAAAGTATAAAACACAAAGATGCTTACCATAGACAGATAATGTATAGTGCTCAGCTCCCTCCTCCCGCCCTGTGGTGCAACAGATGTCCCTTTCTCCAAAAATGTACTCAATGGGACCGTAATGTTGCTACCACACAAAAGTTGACCTGCTTGAGGAAGAAACGAGTACATTTCATACATGAAAAACGCCATTTTAAAATCAACATGAAAAACCAAAATTCCAAAAGTATAAAACACAAAAGATGCTTACCAAAGATAGATAATGCATAGTGCTCAGCTCCCTCCTCCCGCCCTGTGGTGCAACAGATGTCCCTTTCTCCAAAAATGTACTCAATGGGACCGTAATGTTGCTACCACACACAAGTTGACCTGCTTGAGGAAGAAACGAGTACATTTCATACATGAAAAACGCCATTTTAAAATCAACATGAAAAACCAAAATTCCAAAAGTATAAAACACAAAGATGCTTACCATAGACAGATAATGTATAGTGCTCAGCTCCCTCCTCCCGCCCTGTGGTGCAACAGATGTCCCTTTCTCCAAAAACGTACTCAATGGGACCGTAATGTTGCTACCACACACAAGTTGACCTGCTTGAGGAAGAAACGAGTACATTTCATACATGAAAAACGCCATTTTAAAATCAACATGAAAAACCAAAATTCCAAAAGTATAAAACACAAAAGATGCTTACCAAAGATAGATAATGTATAGTGCTCTGAACCCTCCTCCCGCCCTGTGGTGCAACAGATGTCCCTTTCTCCAAAAATGTACTCAATGGGACCGTAATGTTGCTACCAGACACAAGGTAACCGGCTTGAGGAAAAAACAAGTTAGTACATTTCAAACATGAAAAAGGTCATTTTCAAATCAACATGAAAAACAAAAATTCCAAAAGTATAAAACACAAAAGATGCTTACCATAGACAGATAATGTATAGTGCTCAGCTCCCTCCTCCCGCGCTGTGGTGCAATTGATGTCCTTTTCTCCAAAAATGTACTCAATGGGACCGTAATGTTGCTACCACACACAAGTTGACCTGCTTGAGGAAGAAACGAGTACATTTCATACATGAAAAACGCCATTTTAAAATCAACATGAAAAACCAAAATTCCAAAAGTATAAAACACAAAAGATGCTTACCATAGACAGATAATGTATAGTGCTAAGCTCCCTCCTCCCGCCCTGTGGTGCAACAGATGTCCCTTTCTCCAAAAATGTACTCAATGGGACCGTAATGTTGCTACCACACACAAGTTGCCCTGCTTGAGGAAAAAACGAGTACATTTCATACATGATTAACGCCATTTTATAATCAACTTGAAAAACCAAAATTCCAAAAGTATAAAACACAAAAAATGCTTACCAAAGAAAGATAATGGATAGTGCTCTGAACCCTCCTCCCGCCCTGTGGTGCAACAGATGTCCCTTTCTCCAAAAATGTTCTCAATGGGACCGTAATGTTGCTACCACACACAAGTTGACCTGCTAGAGGAAGAAACGTGTACATTTCATACATGAAAAACGCCATTTTAAAATCAACATGAAAAACCAAAATTCCAAAAGTATAAAACACAAAAGATGCTTACCATATACAGATAATGTATAGTGCTCAGCTCCCTCCTCCGGCCCTCTGGTGCAACAGATGTCCCTTTCTCCAAAAATGTTCTCAATGGGACCGTAATGTTGCTACCACACACAAGTTGACCTGCTTGAGGAAAAAACGAGTACATTTCATACATGATAAACGCCATTTAAAATCAATATGAAAAACCAAAATTCCAAAAGTATAAAACACAAAAGATGCTTCCCAAAGATGGATAATGTATAGTGCTCTGCACCCTCCTCCCGCCCTGTGGTGCAACAGATGTCCCTTTCTCCAAAAATGTACTCAATGGGACCGTAATGTTGCTACCACACACAAGGTAACAGGCTTGAGGAAAAAACAAGTTAGTACATTTCAAACATGAAAAAGGTCATTTTCAAATCAACTAGAAAAACCAAAATTCCAAAAGTATAAAACACAAAAAATGCTTACCAAAGAAAGATAATGGATAGTGCTCTGCACCCTCCTCCCGCCCTGTGGAGCAACAGATGTCCCTTTCTCCAAAAATGTTCTCAATGGGACCGTAATGTTGCTACCACACACAAGTTGACCTGCTAGAAGAAGAAACGAGTACATTTCATACATGAAAAACGCCATTTTAAAATCAACATGAAAAACCAAAATTCCAAAAGTATAAAACACAAAAAATGCTTACCATAGACAGATAATGTATAGTGCTCAGCTCCCTCCTCCCGCCCTGTTGTGCAACAGATGTCCCTTTCTCCAAAAATGTAGTCAATGGGACCGTAATGTTGCTACCACACACAAGTTGACCTGCTTGAGGAAGAAACGAGTACATTTCATACATGAAAAACGCCATTTTAAAATCAACATGAAAAACCAAAATTCCAAAAGTATAAAACACAAAAGATGCTTACCATAGACAGATAATGTATAGTGCTCAGCTCCCTCCTCCCGCCCTGTGGTGCAACAGATGTCCCTTTCTCCAAAAATGTTCTCAATGGGACCGTAATGTTGCTACCACACACAAGTTGACCTGCTTGAGGAACTAACGAGTACATTTCATACATGAAAATCGCCATTTTAAAATCAACATGAAAAACCAAAATTCCAAAAGTATAAAACACAAAAAATGCTTACCAAAGATAGATAATGTATAGTGCTCTGAACCCTCCTCCCGCCCTGTGGTGCAACAGATGTCCCTTTCTCCAAAAATGTACTCAATGGGACCGTAATGTTGCTACCACACACAAGTTGACCTGCTTGAGGAAGAAACGAGTACATTCCATACATGAAAAACGCCATTTTAAAATCAACATGAAAAACCAAAATTCCAAAAGTATAAAACACAAAAGATGCTTACCATAGACAGATAATGTATAGTGCTCAGCTCCGTCCTCCCGCCCTGTGGTGCAACAGATGTCCCTTTCTCCAAAAATGTACTCAATGGGACCGTAATGTTGCTACCACACACAAGTTGACCTGCTTGAGGAAGAAACGAGTACATTTCATACATGAAAAACGCCATTTTAAAATCAACATGAAAAACCAAAATTCCAAAAGTATAAAACACAAAAGATGCTTACCAAAGATAGATAATGGATAGTGCTCTGAACCCTCCTCCCGCCCTGTGGTGCAACAGATGTCCCTTTCTCCAAAAATGTTCTCAATGGGACCGTAATGTTGCTACCACACACAAGTTGACCTGCTTGAGGAACTAACGAGTACATTTCATACATGAAAAACGCCATTTTAAAATCAACATGAAAAACCAAAATTCCAAAAGTATAAAACACAAAAGATGCTTACCAAAGATAGATAATGTATAGTGCTCTGAACCCTCCTCCCGCCCTGTGGTGCAACAGATGTCCCTTTCTCCAAAAATGTACTCAATGGGACCGTAATGTTGCTACCACACACAAGTTGACCTGCTTGAGGAAGAAACGAGTACATTTCATACATGAAAAACGCCATTTTAAAATCAACATGAAAAACCAAAATTCCAAAAGTGTAAAACACAAAAGATGCTTACCATAGACAGATAATGTATAGTGCTCAGCTCCCTCCTCCCGCCCTGTGGTGCAACAGGTGTCCCTTTCTCCAAAAATGTTCTCAATGGGACCGTAATATTGCTACCACACACAAGTTGACCTGCTTGAGGAAGAGACGAGTACATTTCATACATGAAAAACGCCATTTAAAAATGAACTTGAAAAACCCAAATTCCAAAAGTATAAAACACAAAAAATGCTTACCAAAGAAAGATAATGGATAGTGCTCTGAACCCTCCTCCCGCCCTGTGGTGCAAGAGATGTCCCTTTCTCCAAAAATGTACTCAATGGACCGTAATGTTGCTACGATACACAAGTTGACCTGCTTGAGTAAGAAACGAGTACATTTCATACATGAAAAACGCCATTTTAAAATCAACATGAAAAACCAAAATTCCAAAAGTATAAAACACAAAAGATGCTTACCAAAGATAGATAATGTATAGTGCTCTGAACCCTCCTCCCGCCCTGTGGTGCAACAGATGTCCCTTTCTCCAAAAATGTACTCTATGGGACCGTAATGTTGCTACCACACACAAGTTGACCTGCTTGAGGAAGAAACAAGTACATTTCATACATGAAAAACGCCATTTTAAAATCAACATGAAAAACCAAAATTCCAAAAGTATAAAACACAAATATGCTTACCATAGACAGATAATGTATAGTGCTCAGCTCCCTCCTCCCGCCCTGTGGTGCAACAGATGTCCCTTTCTCCAAAAATGTACTCAATGGGACCGTAATGTTGCTACCACACACAAGTTGACCTGCTTGAAGAAGAAACGAGTACATTTCATACATGAAAAACGCCATTTTAAAATCAACATGAAAAACCAAAATTCCAAAAGTATAAAACACAAAAGATGCTTACCAAAGATAGATAATGTATAGTGCTCTGAACCCTCCTCCCGCCCTGTGGTGCAACAGATGTCCCTTTCTCCAAAAATGTACTCAATGGGACCGTAATGTTGCTACCACACACAAGTTGACCTGCTTGAGGAAGAAACGAGTACATTTCATACATGAAAAACGCCATTTTAAAATCAACATGAAAAACCAAAATTCCAAAAGTATAAAACACAAAAGATGCTTACCATAGACAGATAATGTATAGTGCTCAGCTCCCTCCTCCCGCCCTGTGGTGCAACAGATGTCCCTTTCTCCAAAAATGTACTCAATGGGACCGTAATGTTGCTACCACACACAAGTTGACCTGCTTGAGGAAGAAACGAGTACATTTCATACATGAAAAACGCCATTTTAAAATCAACATGAAAAACCAAAATCCCAAAAGTATAAAACACAAAAGATGCTTACCAAAGATAGATAATGTATAGTGCTCTGAACCCTCCTCCCGCCCTGTGGTGCAACAGATGTCCCTTTCTCCAAAAATGTACTCAATGGGACCGTAATGTTGCTACCACACACAAGTTGACCTGCTCGAGGAAGAAACGAGTACATTTCATACATGAAAAACGCCATTTTAAAATCAACATGAAAAACCAAAATTCCAAAAGTATAAAACACAAAAGATGCTTACCAAAGATAGATAATGCATAGTGCACTGAACCCTCCTCCCGCCCTGTGGTGCAACAGATGTCCCTTTCTCCAAAAATGTACTCAATGGGACCGTAATGTTGCTACCACACACAAGTTGACCTGCTTAAGGAAGAAACGAGTACATTTCATACATGAAAAACGCCATTTTTAAATCAACATGAAAAACCAAAATTCCAAAAGTATAAAACACAAAAGATGCTTACCATAGACAGATAATGTATAGTGCTCAGCTCCCTCCTTCCGCCCTGTGGTGCAACAGATGTCCCTTTCTCCAAAAATGTACTCAATGGGACCGTAATGTTGCTACCACACACAAGTTGACCTGCTTGAGGAAGAAACGAGTACATTTCATACATGAAAAACGCCATTTTAAAATCAACATGAAAAACCAAAATTCCAAAAGTATAAAACACAAAAGATGCTTACCAAAGATAGATAATGTATAGTGCTCTGAACCCTCCTCCCGCCCTGTGGTGCAACAGATGTCCCTTTCTCCAAAAATGTACTCAATGGGACCGTAATGTTGCTACCACACACAAGTTGACCTGCTTGAGGAAGAAACGAGTACATTTCATACATGAAAAACGCCATTTTAAAATCAACATGAAAAACCAAAATTCCAAAAGTATAAAACACAAAAGATGCTTACCAAAGATAGATAATGTATAGTGCTCTGAACCCTCCTCCCGCCCTGTGGTGCAACAGATGTCCCTTTCTCCAAAAATGTACTCAATGGGACCGTAATGTTGCTACCACACACAAGTTGACCTGCTTGAGGAAGAAACGAGTACATTTCATACATGAAAAACGCCATTTTAAAATCAACATGAAAAACCAAAATTCCAAAAGTATAAAACACAAAAGATGCTTACCATAGACAGATAATGTATAGTGCTCAGCTCCCTCCTTCCGCCCTGTGGTGCAACAGATGTCCCTTTCTCCAAAAATGTACTCAATGGGACCGTAATGTTGCTACCACACACAAGTTGACCTGCTTGAGGAAGAAACGAGTACATTTCATACATGAAAAACGCCATTTTAAAATCAATATGAAAAACCAAAATTCCAAAAGTATAAAACACAAAAGATGCTTACCAAAGATAGATAATGCATAGTGCTCAGCTCCCTCCTCCCGCCCTGTGGTGCAACAGATGTCCCTTTCTCCAAAAATGTACTCAATGGGACCGTAATGTTGCTACCACACACAAGTTGACCTGCTTGAGGAAGAAACGAGTACATTTCATACATGAAAAACGCCATTTTAAAATCAACATGAAAAACCAAAATTCCAAAAGTATAAAACACAAAAGATGCTTACCAAAGATAGATAATGCATAGTGCTCTGAACCCTCCTCCCGCCCTGTGGTGCAACAGATGTCCCTTTATCCAAAAATGTACTCAATGGGACCGTAATGTTGCTACCACACACAAGTTGACCTGCTTGAGGAAGAAACGAGTACATTTCATACATGAAAAACGGCATTTTAAAATCAACATGAAAAACCAAAATTCCAAAAGTATAAAACACAAAAGGTGCTTACCATAGACAGATAATGTATAGTGCTCAGCTCCCTCCTTCCGCCCTGTGGTGCAACAGATGTCCCTTTCTCCAAAAATGTACTCAATGGGACCGTAATGTTGCTACCACACACAAGTTGACCTGCTTGAGGAAGAAACGAGTACATTTCATACATGAAAAACGCCATTTTAAAATCAACATGAAAAACCAAAATTCCAAAAGTATAAAACACAAAAGATGCTTACCAAAGATAGATAATGTATAGTGCTCTGAACCCTCCTCCTGCCCTGTGGTGCAACAGATGTCCCTTTCTCCAAAAATGTACTCAATGGGACCGTAATGTTGCTACCACACACAAGTTGACCTGCTTGAGGAAGAAACGAGTACATTTCATACATGAAAAACGCCATTTTAAAATCAACATGAAAAACCAAAATTCCAAAAGTATAAAACACAAAAGATGCTTACCATAGACAGATAATGTATAGTGCTCAGCTCCCTCCTTCCGCCCTGTGGTGCAACAGATGTCCCTTTCTCCAAAAATGTACTCAATGGGACCGTAATGTTGCTACCACACACAAGTTGACCTGCTTGAGGAAGAAACGAGTACATTTCATACATGAAAAACGCCATTTTAAAATCAACATGAAAAACCAAAATTCCAAAAGTATATAACACAAAAGATGCTTACCATAGACAGATAATGTATAGTGCTCAGCTCCCTCCTTCCGCCCTGTGGTGCAACAGATGTCCCTTTCTCCAAAAATGTACTCAATGGGACCGTAATGTTGCTACCACACACATGTTGACCTGCTTGAGGAAGAAACGAGTACATTTCATACATGAAAAACGCCATTTTAAAATCAACATGAAAAACCAAAATTCCAAAAGTATAAAACACAAAAGATGCTTACCAAAGATAGATAATGCATAGTGCTCTGAACCCTCCTCCCGCCCTGTGGTGCAACAGATGTCCCTTTCTCCAAAAATGTACTCAATGGGACCGTAATGTTGCTACCACACACAAGTTGACCTGCTTGAGGAAGAAACGAGTACATTTCATACATGAAAAACGCCATTTTAAAATCAACATGAAAAACCAAAATTCCAAAAGTATAAAACACAAAAGATGCTTACCAAAGATTGATAATGTATAGTGCTCTGAACCCTCCTCCCGTCCTGTGGTGCAACAGATGTCCCTTTCTCCAAAAATGTACTCAATGGGACCGTAATGTTGCTACCACACACAAGTTTACCTGCTTGAGGAAGAAACGAGTACATTTCATACATGAAAAACGCCATTTTAAAATCAACATGAAAAACCAAAATTCCAAAAGTATAAAACACAAAAGATGCTTACCAAAGATAGATAATGTATAGTGCTCTGAACCCTCCTCCCGCCCTGTGGTGCAACAGATGTCCCTTTCTCCAAAAATGTACTCAATGGGACCGTAATGTTGCTACCACACACAAGTTGACCTGCTTGAGGAAGAAACGAGAACATTTCATACATGAAAAACGCCATTTTAAAATCAACATGAAAAACCAAAATTCCAAAAGTATAAAACACAAAAGATGCTTACCATAGACAGATAATGTATAGTGCTCAGCTCCCTCCTTCCGCCCTGTGGTGCAACAGATGTCCCTTTCTCCAAAAATGTACTCAATGGGACCGTAATGTTGCTACCACACACAAGTTGACCTGCTTGAGGAAGAAACGAGTACATTTCATACATGAAAAACGCCATTTTAAAATCAACATGAAAAACCAAAATTCCAAAAGTATAAAACACAAAAGATGCTTACCAAAGATAGATAATGTATAGTGCTCTGAACCCTCCTCCCGCCCTGTGGTGCAACAGATGTCCCTTTCTCCAAAAATGTACTCAATGGGACCGTAATGTTGCTACCACACACAAGTTGACTTGCTCGAGGAAGAAACGAGTACATTTCATACATGAAAAACGCCATTTTAAAATCAACATGAAAAACCAAAATTCCAAAAGTATAAAACACAAAAGATGCTTACCAAAGATAGATAATGCATAGTGCTCTGAACCCTCCTCCCGCCCTGTGGTGCAACAGATGTCCCTTTCTCCAAAAATGTACTCAATGGGACCGTAATGTTGCTACCACACACAAGTTGACCTGCTTGAGGAAGAAACGAGTACATTTCATACATGAAAAACGCCATTTTAAAATCAATATGAAAAACCAAAATTCCAAAAGTATAAAACACAAAAGATGCTTACCAAAGATAGATAATGCATAGTGCTCAGCTCCCTCCTCCCGCCCTGTGGTGCAACAGATGTCCCTTTCTCCAAAAATGTACTCAATGGGACCGTAATGTTGCTACCACACACAAGTTGACCTGCTTGAGGAAGAAACGAGTACATTTCATACATGAAAAACGCCATTTTAAAATCAACATGAAAAACCAAAATTCCAAAAGTATAAAACACAAAAGATGCTTACCATAGACAGATAATGTATAGTGCTCAGCTCCCTCCTTCCGCCCTGTGGTGCAACAGATGTCCCTTTCTCCAAAAATGTACTCAATGGGACTGTAATGTTGCTACCACACACAAGTTGACCTGCTTGAGGAAGAAACGAGTACATTTCATACATGAAAAACGCCATTTTAAAATCAACATGAAAAACCAAAATTCCAAAAGTATAAAACACAAAAGATGCTTACCAAAGATAGATAATGTATAGTGCTCTGAACCCTCCTCCCGCCCTGTGGTGCAACAGATGTCCCTTTCTCCAAAAATGTACTCAATGGGACCGTAATGTTGCTACCACACACAAGTTGACCTGCTTGAGGAAGAAACGAGTACATTTCATACATGAAAAACGCCATTTTAAAATCAACATGAAAAACCAAAATTCCAAAAGTATAAAACACAAAAGATGCTTACCAAATATAGATAATGTATAGTGCTCTGAACCCTCCTCCCGCCCTGTGGTGCAACAGATGTCCCTTTCTCCAAAAATGTACTCAATGGGACCGTAATGTTGCTACCACACACAAGTTGACCTGCTTGAGGAAGAAACGAGTACATTTCATACATGAAAAACGCCATTTTAAAATCAACATGAAAAACCAAAATTCCAAAAGTATAAAACACAAAAGATGCTTACCATAGACAGATAATGTATAGTGCTCAGCTCCCTCCTTCCGCCCTGTGGTGCAACAGATGTCCCTTTCTCCAAAAATGTACTCAATGGGACCGTAATGTTGCTACCACACACAAGTTGACCTGCTTGAGGAAGAAACGAGTACATTTCATACATGAAAAACGCCATGTTAAAATCAATTTGAAAAACCAAAATTCCAAAAGTATAAAACACAAAAGATGCTTACCAAAGATAGATAATGCATAGTGCTCAGCTCCCTCCTCCCGCCCTGTGGTGCAACAGCTGTCCCTTTCTCCAAAAATGTACTCAATGGGACCGTAATGTTGCTACCACAAACAAGTTGACCTGCTTGAGGAAGAAACGAGTACATTTCATACATGAAAAACGCCATTTTAAAATCAACATGAAAAACCAAAATTCCAAAAGTATAAAACACAAAAGATGCTTACCAAAGATAGATAATGCATAGTGCTCTGAACCCTCCTCCCGCCCTGTGGTGCAACAGATGTCCCTTTCTCCAAAAATGTACTCAATGGGACCGTAATGTTGCTACCACACACAAGTTGACCTGCTTGAGGAAGAAACGAGTACATTTCATACATCAAAAATGCCATTTTAAAATCAACATGA
Source organism: Schistocerca nitens (assembly GCF_023898315.1). Classification (NCBI taxonomy): domain Eukaryota; kingdom Metazoa; phylum Arthropoda; class Insecta; order Orthoptera; family Acrididae; genus Schistocerca; species Schistocerca nitens. The sequence goes on along the minus strand of NC_064625.1, from coordinate 177,623,588 downwards.
AAAACCAAAATTCCAAAAGTATAAAACACAAAAGATGCTTACCATAGACAGATAATGTATAGTGCTCAGCTCCCTCCTTCCGCCCTGTGGTGCAACAGATGTCCCTTTCTCCAAAAATGTACTCAATGGGACCGTAATGTTGCTACCACACACAAGTTGACCTGCTTGAGGAAGAAACGAGTACATTTCATACATGAAAAACGCCATTTTAAAATCAACATGAAAAGCCAAAATTCCAAAAGTATAAAACACAAAAGATGCTTACCAAAGATAGATAATGCATAGTGCTCTGAACCCTCCTCCCGCCCTGTGGTGCAACAGATGTCCCTTTCTCCAAAAATGTACTCAATGGGACCGTAATGTTGCTACCACACACAAGTTGACCTGCTTGAGGAAGAAACGAGTACATTTCATACATGAAAAACGCCATTTTAAAATCAACATGAAAAACCAAAATTCCAAAAGTATAAAACACAAAAGATGCTTACCAAAGATAGATAATGTATAGTGCTCTGAACCCTCCTCCCGCCCTGTGGTGCAACAGATGTCCCTTTCTCCAAAAATGTACTCAATGGGACCGTAATGTTGCTACCACACACAAGTTGACCTGCTTGAGGAAGAAACGAGTACATTTCATACATCAAAAATGCCATTTTAAAATCAACATGAAAAACCAAAATTCCAAAAGTATAAAACACAAAAGATGCTTACCATAGACAGATAATGTATAGTGCTCAGCTCCCTCCTCCCGCCCTGTGGTGCAACAGATGTCCCTTTCTCCAAAAATGTACTCAATGGGACCGTAATGTTGCTACCACAAACAAGTTGACCTGCTTGAGGAAGAAACGAGTACATTTCATACATGAAAAACGCCATTTTAAAATCAACATGAAAAACCAAAATTCCAAAAGTATAAAACACAAAAGATGCTTACCAAAGATAGATAATGCATAGTGCTCTGAACCCTCCTCCCGCCCTGTGGTGCAACAGATGTCCCTTTCTCCAAAAATGTACTCAATGGGACCGTAATGTTGCTACCACACACAAGTTGACCTGCTTGAGGAAGAAACGAGTACATTTCATACATGAAAAACGCCATTTTAAAATCAACATGAAAAACCAAAATTCCAAAAGTATAAAACACAAAAGATGCTTACCATAGACAGATAATGTATAGTGCTCAGCTCCCTCCTTCCGCCCTGTGGTGCAACAGATGTCCCTTTCTCCAAAAATGTACTCAATGGGACCGTAATGTTGCTACCACACACAAGTTGACCTGCTTGAGGAAGAAACGAGTACATTTCATACATGAAAAACGCCATTTTAAAATCAACATGAAAAGCCAAAATTCCAAAAGTATAAAACACAAAAGATGCTTACCAAAGATAGATAATGTATAGTGCTCTGAACCCTCCTCCCGCCCTGTGGTGCAACAGATGTCCCTTTCTCCAAAAATGTACTCAATGGGACCGTAATGTTGCTACCACACACAAGTTGACCTGCTTGAGGAAGAAACGAGTACATTTCATACATCAAAAATGCCATTTTAAAATCAACATGAAAAACCAAAATTCCAAAAGTATAAAACACAAAAGATGCTTACCATAGACAGATAATGTATAGTGCTCAGCTCCCTCCTTCCGCCCTGTGGTGCAACAGATGTCCCTTTCTCCAAAAATGTACTCAATGGGACCGTAATGTTGCTACCACACACAAGTTGACCTGCTTGAGGAAGAAACGAGTACATTTCATACATGAAAAACGCCATTTTAAAATCAACATGAAAAACCAAAATTCCAAAAGTATAAAACACAAAAGATGCTTACCAAAGATAGATAATGCATAGTGCTCTGAACCCTCCTCCCGCCCTGTGGTGCAACAGATGTCCCTTTCTCCAAAAATGTACTCAATGGGACCGTAATGTTGCTACCACACACAAGTTGACCTGCTTGAGGAAGAAACGAGTACATTTCATACATGAAAAACGCCATTTTAAAATCAACATGAAAAGCCAAAATTCCAAAAGTATAAAACACAAAAGATGCTTACCAAAGATAGATAATGCATAGTGCTCTGAACCCTCCTCCCGCCCTGTGGTGCAACAGATGTCCCTTTCTCCAAAAATGTACTCAATGGGACCGTAATGTTGCTACCACACACAAGTTGACCTGCTTGAGGAAGAAACGAGTACATTTCATACATGAAAAACGCCATTTTAAAATCAACATGAAAAACCAAAATTCCAAAAGTATAAAACACAAAAGATGCTTACCAAAGATAGATAATGTATAGTGCTCTGAACCCTCCTCCCGCCCTGTGGTGCAACAGATGTCCCTTTCTCCAAAAATGTACTCAATGGGACCGTAATGTTGCTACCACACACAAGTTGACCTGCTTGAGGAAGAAACGAGTACATTTCATACATCAAAAATGCCATTTTAAAATCAACATGAAAAACCAAAATTCCAAAAGTATAAAACACAAAAGATGCTTACCATAGACAGATAATGTATAGTGCTCAGCTCCCTCCTTCCGCCCTGTGGTGCAACAGATGTCCCTTTCTCCAAAAATGTACTCAATGGGACCGTAATGTTGCTACCACAAACAAGTTGACCTGCTTGAGGAAGAAACGAGTACATTTCATACATGAAAAACGCCATTTTAAAATCAACATGAAAAACCAAAATTCCAAAAGTATAAAACACAAAAGATGCTTACCAAAGATAGATAATGCATAGTGCTCTGAACCCTCCTCCCGCCCTGTGGTGCAACAGATGTCCCTTTCTCCAAAAATGTACTCAATGGGACCGTAATGTTGCTACCACACACAAGTTGACCTGCTTGAGGAAGAAACGAGTACATTTCATACATGAAAAACGCCATTTTAAAATCAACATGAAAAACCAAAATTCCAAAAGTATAAAACACAAAAGATGCTTACCATAGACAGATAATGTATAGTGCTCAGCTCCCTCCTTCCGCCCTGTGGTGCAACAGATGTCCCTTTCTCCAAAAATGTACTCAATGGGACCGTAATGTTGCTACCACACACAAGTTGACCTGCTTGAGGAAGAAACGAGTACATTTCATACATGAAAAACGCCATTTTAAAATCAACATGAAAAGCCAAAATTCCAAAAGTATAAAACACAAAAGATGCTTACCAAAGATAGATAATGTATAGTGCTCTGAACCCTCCTCCCGCCCTGTGGTGCAACAGATGTCCCTTTCTCCAAAAATGTACTCAATGGGACCGTAATGTTGCTACCACACACAAGTTGACCTGCTTGAGGAAGAAACGAGTACATTTCATACATGAAAAACGCCATTTTAAAATCAACATGAAAAACCAAAATTCCAAAAGTATAAAACACAAAAGATGCTTACCATAGACAGATAATGTATAGTGCTCAGCTCCCTCCTTCCGCCCTGTGGTGCAACAGATGTCCCTTTCTCCAAAAATGTACTCAATGGGACCGAAATGTTGCTACCACACACAAGTTGACCTGCTTGAGGAAGAAACGAGTACATTTCCTACATGAAAAACGCCATTTTAAAATCAACATGAAAAACCAAAATTCCAAAAGTATAAAACACAAAAGATGCTTACCATAGACAGATAATGTATAGTGCTCAGCTCCCTCGTTCCGCCCTGTGGTGCAACAGATGTCCCTTTCTCCAAAAATGTACTCAATGGGACCGTAATGTTGCTACCACACACATGTTGACCTGCTTGAGGAAGAAACGAGTACATGTCATACATGAAAAACGCCATTTTAAAATCAACATGAAAAACCAAAATTCCAAAAGTATAAAACACAGAAGATGCTTACCAAAGATAGATAATGCATAGTGCTCTGAACCCTCCTCCCGCCCTGTGGTGCAACAGATGTCCCTTTCTCCAAAAATGTACTCAATGGGACCGTAATGTTGCTACCACACACAAGTTGACCTGCTTGAGGAAGAAACGAGTACATTTCATACATGAAAAACGCCATTTTAAAATCAACATGAAAAACCAAAATTCCAAAAGTATAAAACACAAAAGATGCTTACCATAGACAGATAATGCATAGTGCTCAGCTCCCTCCTCCCGCCCTGTGGTGCAACAGATGTCCCTTTCTCCAAAAATGTACTCAATGGGACCGTAATGTTGCTACCACACACAAGTTGACCTGCTTAAGGAAGAAACGAGTACATTTCATACATGAAAAACGCCATTTTAAAATCAACATGAAAAATCAAAATTCCAAAAGTATAAAACACAAAAGATGCTTACCATAGACAGATAATGCATAGTGCTCAGCTCCCTCTTCCCGCCCTGTGGTGCAACAGATGTCCCTTTCTCCAAAAATGTACTCAATGGGACCGTAATGTTGCTACCACACACAAGTTGACCTGCTTGAGGAAGAAACGAGTACATTTCATACATGAAAAACGCCATTTTAAAATCAACATGAAAAACCAAAATTCGAAAAGTATAGAACACAAAAGATGCTTACCATAGACAGATAATGTATAGTGCTCAGCTCCCTCCTCCCGCCCTGTGGTGCAACAGATGTCCCTTTCTCCAAAAATGTACTCAATGGGACCGTAATGTTGCTACCACACACAAGTTGACCTGCTTGAGGAAGAAACGAGTACATTTCATACATGAAAAACGCCATTTTAAAATCAACATGAAAATCCAAAATTCCAAAAGTATAAAACACAAAAGATGCTTACCATAGACAGATAATGTATAGTGCTCAGCTCCCTCCTCCCGCCCTGTGGTGCAACAGATGTCCCTTTCTCCAAAAATGTACTCAATGGGACCGTAATGTTGCTACCACACACAAGTTGACCTGCTTGAGGAAGAAACGAGTACATTTCATACATGAAAAACGCCATTTTAAAATCAACATGAAAAACCAAAATTCCAAAAGTATATAACACAAAAGATGCTTACCATAGACAGATAATGTATAGTGCTCAGCTCCCTCCTTCCGCCCTGTGGTGCAACAGATGTCCCTTTCTCCAAAAATGTACTCAATGGGACCGTAATGTTGCTACCACACACATGTTGACCTGCTTGAGGAAGAAACGAGTACATTTCATACATGAAAAACGCCATTTTAAAATCAACATGAAAAACCAAAATTCCAAAAGTATAAAACACAAAAGATGCTTACCAAAGATAGATAATGCATAGTGCTCTGAACCCTCCTCCCGCCCTGTGGTGCAACAGATGTCCCTTTCTCCAAAAATGTACTCAATGGGACCGTAATGTTGCTACCACACACAAGTTGACCTGCTTGAGGAAGAAACGAGTACATTTCATACATGAAAAACGCCATTTTAAAATCAACATGAAAAACCAAAATTCCAAAAGTATAAAACACAAAAGATGCTTACCAAAGATAGATAATGTATAGTGCTCTGAACCCTCCTCCCGTCCTGTGGTGCAACAGATGTCCCTTTCTCCAAAAATGTACTCAATGGGACCGTAATGTTGCTACCACACACAAGTTTACCTGCTTGAGGAAGAAACGAGTACATTTCATACATGAAAAACGCCATTTTAAAATCAACAGGAAAAACCAAAATTCCAAAAGTATAAAACACAAAAGATGCTTACCATAGACAGATAATGCATAGTGCTCTGAACCCTTCTCCCGCCCTGTGGTGCAACAGATGTCCCTTTCTCCAAAAATGTACTCAATGGGACCATAATGTTGCTACCACACACAAGTTGACCTGCTTGAGGAAGAAACGAGTACATTTCATACATGAAAAACGCCATTTTCAAATCAACATGAAAAACCAAAATTCCAAAAGTATAAAACACAAAAGATGCTTACCAAAGATAGATAATGCATAGTGCTCTGAACCCTCCTCCCGCCCTGTGGTGCAACAGATGTCCCTTTCTCCAAAAATGTACCCAATGGGACCGTAATGTTGCTACCACACACAAGTTGACCTGCTTGAGGTAGAAAGGAGTACATTTCATACATGAAAAACGCCATTTTAAAATCAACATGAAAAACCAAAATTCCAAAAGTATAAAACACAAAAGATGCTTACCAAAGATAGATAATGCATAGTGCTCTGAACCCGCCTCCCGCCCTGTGGTGCAACAGATGTCCCTTTCTCCAAAAATGTACTCAATGGGACCGTAATGTTGCTACCACACACAAGTTGACCTGCTTGAGGAAGAAACGAGTACATTTCATACATGAAAAACGCCATTTTAAAATCAACATGAAAAACCAAAATTCCAAAAGTATAAAACACAAAAGATGCTTACCAAAGATAGATAATGTATAGTGCTCTGAACCCTCCTCCCGCCCTGTGGTGCAACAGATGTCCCTTTCTCCAAAAATGTACTCAATGGGACCGTAATGTTGCTACCACACACAAGTTGACCTGCTTAAGGAAGAAACGAGTACATTTCATACATGAAAAACGCCATTTTAAAATCAACATGAAAAACCAAAATTCCAAAAGTATAGAACACAAAAGATGCTTACCATAGACAGATAATGTATAGTGCTCAGCTCCCTCCTCCCGCCCTGTGGTGCAACAGATGTCCCTTTCTCCAAAAATGTACTCAATGGGACCGTAATGTTGCTACCACACACAAGTTGACCTGCTTGAGGAAGAAACGAGTACATTTCATACATGAAAAACGCCATTTTAAAATCAACATGAAAATCCAAAATTCCAAAAGTATAAAACACAAAAGATGCTTACCATAGACAGATAATGTATAGTGCTCAGCTCCCTCCTCCCGCCCTGTGGTGCAACAGATGTCCCTTTCTCCAAAAATGTACTCAATGGGACCGTAATGTTGCTACCACACACAAGTTGACCTGCTTGAGGAAGAAACGAGTACATTTCATACATGAAAAACGCCATTTTAAAATCAACATGAAAATCCAAAATTCCAAAAGTATAAAACACAAAAGATGCTTACCATAGACAGATAATGTATAGTGCTCAGCTCCCTCCTCCCGCCCTGTGGTGCAACAGATGTCCCTTTCTCCAAAAATGTACTCAATGGGACCGTAATGTTGCTACCACACACAAGTTGACCTGCTTAAGGAAGAAACGAGTACATTTCATACATGAAAAACGCCATTTTAAAATCAACAGGAAAAACCAAAATTCCAAAAGTATAAAACACAAAAGATGCTTACCATAGACAGATAATGCATAGTGCTCAGCTCCCTCCTCCCGCCCTGTGGTGCAACAGATGTCCCTTTCTCCAAAAATGTACTCAATGGGACCGTAATGTTGCTACCACACACAAGTTGACCTGCTTGAGGAAGAAACGAGTACATTTCATACATGAAAAACGCCATTTTAAAATCAACATGAAAAACCAAAATTCCAAAAGTATAGAACACAAAAGATGCTTACCATAGACAGATAATGTATAGTGCTCAGCTCCCTCCTCCCGCCCTGTGGTGCAACAGATGTCCCTTTCTCCAAAAATGTACTCAATGGGACCGTAATGTTGCTACCACACACAAGTTGACCTGCTTAAGGAAGAAACGAGTACATTTCATACATGAAAAACGCCATTTTAAAATCAACATGAAAAACCAAAATTCCAAAAGTATAGAACACAAAAGATGCTTACCATAGACAGATAATGTATAGTGCTCAGCTCCCTCCTCCCGCCCTGTGGTGCAACAGATGTCCCTTTCTCCAAAAATGTACTCAATGGGACCGTAATGTTGCTACCACACACAAGTTGACCTGCTTGAGGAAGAAACGAGTACATTTCATACATGAAAAACGCCATTTTAAAATCAACATGAAAATCCAAAATTCCAAAAGTATAAAACACAAAAGATGCTTACCATAGACAGATAATGTATAGTGCTCAGCTCCCTCCTCCCGCCCTGTGGTGCAACAGATGTCCCTTTCTCCAAAAATGTACTCAATGGGACCGTAATGTTGCTACCACACACAAGTTGACCTGCTTAAGGAAGAAACGAGTACATTTCATACATGAAAAACGCCATTTTAAAATCAACAGGAAAAACCAAAATTCCAAAAGTATAAAACACAAAAGATGCTTACCATAGACAGATAATGCATAGTGCTCAGCTCCCTCCTCCTGCCCTGTGGTGCAACAGATGTCCCTTTCTCCAAAAATGTACTCAATGGGACCGTAATGTTGCTACCACACACAAGTTGACCTGCTTGAGGAAGAAACGAGTACATTTCATACATGAAAAACGCCATTTTAAAATCAACATGAAAAACCAAAATTCCAAAAGTATAGAACACAAAAGATGCTTACCATAGACAGATAATGTATAGTGCTCAGCTCCCTCCTCCCGCCCTGTGGTGCAACAGATGTCCCTTTCTCCAAAAATGTACTCAATGGGACCGTAATGTTGCTACCACACACAAGTTGACCTGCTTAAGGAAGAAACGAGTACACTTCATACATGAAAAACGCCATTTTAAAATCAACAGGAAAAACCAAAATTCCAAAAGTATAAAACACAAAAGATGCTTACCATAGACAGATAATGCATAGTGCTCAGCTCCCTCCTCCCGCCCTGTGGTGCAACAGATGTCCCTTTCTCCAAAAATGTACTCAATGGGACCGTAATGTTGCTACCACACACAAGTTGACCTGCTTGAGGAAGAAACGAGTACATTTCATACATGAAAAACGCCATTTTAAAATCAACATGAAAAACCAAAATTCCAAAAGTATAAAACACAAAAGATGCTTACCATAGACAGATAATGTATAGTGCTCAGCTCCCTCCTTCCGCCCTGTGGTGCAACAGATGTCCCTTTCTCCAAAAATGTACTCAATGGGACTGTAATGTTGCTACCACACACAAGTTGACCTGCTTGAGGAAGAAACGAGTACATTTCATACATGAAAAACGCCATTTTAAAATCAACATGAAAAACCAAAATTACAAAAGTATAAAGCACAAAAGATGCTTACCAAAGATAGATAATGTATAGTGCTCTGAACCCTCCTCCCGCCCTGTGGTGCAACAGATGTCCCTTTCTCCAAAAATGTACTCAATGGGACCGTAATGTTGCTACCACACACAAGTTGACCTGCTTGAGGAAGAAACGAGTACATTTCATACATGAAAAACGCCATTTTAAAATCAACATGAAAAGCCAAAATTCCAAAAGTATAAAACACAAAAGATGCTTACCAAAGATAGATAATGTATAGTGCTCTGAACCCTCCTCCCGCCCTGTGGTGCAACAGATGTCCCTTTCTCCAAAAATGTACTCAATGGGACCGTAATGTTGCTACCACACACAAGTTGACCTGCTTGAGGAAGAAACGAGTACATTTCATACATGAAAAACGCCATTTTAAAATCAACATGAAAAACCAAAATTCCAAAAGTATAAAACACAAAAGATGCTTACCATAGACAGATAATGTATAGTGCTCAGCTCCCTCCTTCCGCCCTGTGGTGCAACAGATGTCCCTTTCTCCAAAAATGTACTCAATGGGACCGAAATGTTGCTACCACACACAAGTTGACCTGCTTGAGGAAGAAACGAGTACATTTCATACATGAAAAACGCCATTTTAAAATCAACATGAAAAACCAAAATTCCAAAAGTATAAAACACAAAAGATGCTTACCATAGACAAATAATGTATAGTGCTCAGCTCCCTCGTTCCGCCCTGTGGTGCAACAGATGTCCCTTTCTCCAAAAATGTACTCAATGGGACCGTAATGTTGCTACCACACACATGTTGACCTGCTTGAGGAAGAAACGAGTACATGTCATACATGAAAAACGCCATTTTAAAATCAACATGAAAAACCAAAATTCCAAAAGTATAAAACACAAAAGATGCTTACCAAAAATAGATAATGCATAGTGCTCTGAACCCTCCTCCCGCCCTGTGGTGCAACAGATGTCCCTTTCTCCAAAAATGTACTCAATGGGACCGTAATGTTGCTACCACACACAAGTTGACCTGCTTGAGGAAGAAACAAGTACATTTCATACATGAAAAACGCCATTTTAAAATCAACATGAAAAACCAAAATTCCAAAAGTATAAAACACAAAAGATGCTTACCATAGACAGATAATGCATAGTGCTCAGCTCCCTCCTCCCGCCCTGTGGTGCAACAGATGTCCCTTTCTCCAAAAATGTACTCAATGGGACCGTAATGTTGCTACCACACACAAGTTGACCTGCTTAAGGAAGAAACGAGTACATTTCATACATGAAAAACGCCATTTTAAAATCAACATGAAAAATCAAAATTCCAAAAGTATAAAACACAAAAGATGCTTACCATAGACAGATAATGCATAGTGCTCAGCTCCCTCTTCCCGCCCTGTGGTGCAACAGATGTCCCTTTCTCCAAAAATGTACTCAATGGGACCGTAATGTTGCTACCACACACAAGTTGACCTGCTTGAGGAAGAAACGAGTACATTTCATACATGAAAAACGCCATTTTAAAATCAACATGAAAAACCAAAATTCCAAAAGTATAGAACACAAAAGATGCTTACCATAGACAGATAATGTATAGTGCTCAGCTCCCTCCTCCCGCCCTGTGGTGCAACAGATGTCCCTTTCTCCAAAAATGTACTCAATGGGACCGTAATGTTGCTACCACACACAAGTTGACCTGCTTGAGGAAGAAACGAGTACATTTCATACATGAAAAACGCCATTTTAAAATCAACATGAAAATCCAAAATTCCAAAAGTATAAAACACAAAAGATGCTTACCATAGACATATAATGTATAGTGCTCAGCTCCCTCCTCCCGCCCTGTGGTGCAACAGATGTCCCTTTCTCCAAAAATGTACTCAATGGGACCGTAATGTTGCTACCACACACAAGTTGACCTGCTTGAGGAAGAAACGAGTACATTTCATACATGAAAAACGCCATTTTAAAATCAACAGGAAAAACCAAAATTCCAAAAGTATAAAACACAAAAGATGCTTACCATAGACAGATAATGCATAGTGCTCAGCTCCCTCCTCCCGCCCTGTGGTGCAACAGATGTCCCTTTCTCCAAAAATGTACTCAATGGGACCGTAATGTTGCTACCACACACAAGTTGACCTGCTTGAGGAAGAAACGAGTACATTTCATACATGAAAAACGCCATTTTAAAATCAACATGAAAAACCAAAATTCCAAAAGTATAAAACACAAAAGATGCTTACCATAGACAGATAATGTATAGTGCTCAGCTCCCTCCTTCCGCCCTGTGGTGCAACAGATGTCCCTTTCTCCAAAAATGTACTCAATGGGACTGTAATGTTGCTACCACACACAAGTTGACCTGCTTGAGGAAGAAACGAGTACATTTCATACATGAAAAACGCCATTTTAAAATCAACATGAAAAACCAAAATTCCAAAAGTATAAAACACAAAAGATGCTTACCAAAGATAGATAATGTATAGTGCTCTGAACCCTCCTCCCGCCCTGTGGTGCAACAGATGTCCCTTTCTCCAAAAATGTACTCAATGGGACCGTAATGTTGCTACCACACACAAGTTGACCTGCTTGAGGAAGAAACGAGTACATTTCATACATGAAAAACGCCATTTTAAAATCAACATGAAAAACCAAAATTCCAAAAGTATAAAACACAAAAGATGCTTACCAAAGATAGATAATGTATAGTGCTCTGAACCCTCCTCCCGCCCTGTGGTGCAACAGATGTCCCTTTCTCCAAAAATGTACTCAATGGGACCGTAATGTTGCTACCACACACAAGTTGACCTGCTTGAGGAAGAAACGAGTAGATTTCATACATGAAAAACGCCATTTTAAAATCAACATGAAAAACCAAAATTCCAAAAGTATAAAACACAAAAGATGCTTACCATAGACAGATAATGTATAGTGCTCAGCTCCCTCCTTCCGCCCTGTGGTGCAACAGATGTCCCTTTCTCCAAAAATGTTCTCAATGGGACCGTAATGTTGCTACCACACACAAGTTGACCTGCTTGAGGAAGAAACGAGTACATTTCATACATGAAAAACGCCATTTTAAAATCAATATGAAAAACCAAAATTCCAAAAGTATAAAACACAAAAGATGCTTACCAAAGATAGATAATGCATAGTGCTCAGCTCCCTCCTCCCGCCCTGTGGTGCAACAGATGTCCCTTTCTCCAAAAATGTACTCAATGGGACCGTAATGTTGCTACCACACACAAGTTGACCTGCTTGAGGAAGAAACGAGTACATTTCATACATGAAAAACGCCATTTTAAAATCAACATGAAAAACCAAAATTCCAAAAGTATAAAACACAAAAGATGCTTACCAAAGATAGATAATGCATATTGCTCTGAACCCTCCTCCCGCCCTGTGGTGCAACAGATGTCCCTTTCTCCAAAAATGTACTCAATGGGACCGTAATGTTGCTACCACGCACAAGTTGACCTGCTTGAGGAAGAAACGAGTACATTTCATACATGAAAAACGCCATTTTAAAATCAACATGAAAAACCAAAATTCCAAAAGTATAAAACACAAAAGATGCTTACCATAGACAGATAATGTATAGTGCTCAGCTCCCTCCTTCCGCCCTGTGGTGCAACAGATGTCCCTTTCTCCAAAAATGTACTCAATGGGACCGTAATGTTGCTACCACACACAAGTTGACCTGCTTGAGGAAGAAACGAGTACATTTCATACATGAAAAACGCCATTTTAAAATCAACATGAAAAGCCAAAATTCCAAAAGTATAAAACACAAAAGATGCTTACCAAAGATAGATAATGTATAGTGCTCTGAACCCTCCTCCCGCCCTGTGGTGCAACAGATGTCCCTTTCTCCAAAAATGTACTCAATGGGACCGTAATGTTGCTACCACACACAAGTTGACCTGCTTGAGGAAGAAACGAGTACATTTCATACATGAAAAACGCCATTTTAAAATCAACATGAAAAACCAAAATTCCAAAAGTATAAAACACAAAAGATGCTTACCATAGACAGATAATGTATAGTGCTCAGCTCCCTCCTTCCGCCCTGTGGTGCAACAGATGTCCCTTTCTCCAAAAATGTACTCAATGGGACCGAAATGTTGCTACCACACACATGTTGACCTGCTTGAGGAAGAAACGAGTACATTTCATACATGAAAAACGCCATTTTAAAATCAACATGAAAAACCAAAATTCCAAAAGTATAAAACACAAAAGATGCTTACCATAGACAGATAATGTATAGTGCTCTGAACCCTCCTCCCGCCCTGTGGTGCAACAGATGTCCCTTTCTCCAAAAATGTACTCAATGGGACCGTAATGTTGCTACCACACACATGTTGACCTGCTTGAGGAAGAAACGAGTACATTTCATACATGAAAAACGCCATTTTAAAATCAACATGAAAAACCAAAATTCCAAAAGTATAAAACACAAAAGATGCTTACCAAAGATAGATAATGCATAGTGCTCTGAACCCTCCTCCCGCCCTGTGGTGCAACAGATGTCCCTTTCTCCAAAAATGTACTCAATGGGACCGTAATGTTGCTACCACACACAAGTTGACCTGCTTGAGGAAGAAACGAGTACATTTCATACATGAAAAACGCCATTTTAAATCAACATGAAAAACCAAAATTCCAAAATATAGAACACAAAAGATGCTTACCATAGACAGATAATGTATAGTGCTCAGCTCCCTCCTCCCGCCCTGTGGTGCAACAGATGTCCCTTTCTCCAAAAATGTACTCAATGGGACCGTAATGTTGCTACCACACACAAGTTGACCTGCTTGAGGAAGAAACGAGTACATTTCATACATGAAAAACGCCATTTTAAAATCAACATGAAAATCCAAAATTCCAAAAGTATAAAACACAAAAGATGCTTACCATAGACATATAATGTATAGTGCTCAGCTCCCTCCTCCCGCCCTGTGGTGCAACAGATGTCCCTTTCTCCAAAAATGTACTCAATGGGACCGTAATGTTGCTACCACACACAAGTTGACCTGCTTAAGGAAGAAACGAGTACATTTCATACATGAAAAACGCCATTGTAAAATCAACAGGAAAAACCAAAATTCCAAAAGTATAAAACACAAAAGATGCTTACCATAGACAGATAATGCATAGTGCTCAGCTCCCTCTTCCCGCCCTGTGGTGCAACAGATGTCCCTTTCTCCAAAAATGTACTCAATGGGACCGTAATGTTGCTACCACACACAAGTTGACCTGCTTGAGGAAGAAACGAGTACATTTCATACATGAAAAACGCCATTTTAAAATCAACATGAAAAACCAAAATTCCAAAAGTATAGAACACAAAAGATGCTTACCATAGACAGATAATGTATAGTGCTCAGCTCCCTCCTCCCGCCCTGTGGTGCAACAGATGTCCCTTTCTCCAAAAATGTACTCAATGGGACCGTATGGTTGCTACCACACACAAGTTGACCTGCTTGAGGAAGAAACGAGTACATTTCATACATGAAAAACGCCATTTTAAAATCAACATGAAAAACCAAAATTCCAAAAGTATAAAACACAAAAGATGCTTACCAAAGATAGATAATGTATACTGCTCTGAACCCTCCTCCCGCCCTGTGGTGCAACAGATGTCCCTTTCTCCAAAAATGTACTCAATGGGACCGTAATGTTGCTACCACACACAAGTTGACCTGCTTGAGGAAGAAACGAGTACATTTCATACATGAAAAACGCCATTTTAAAATCAACATGAAAATCCAAAATTCCAAAAGTATAAAACACAAAAGATGCTTACCATAGACAGATAATGCATAGTGCTCTGCACCCTCCTCCCGCCCTGTGGTGCAACAGATGTGCCTTTCTCCAAAAATGTACTCAATGGGACCATAATGTTGCTACCACACACAAGTTGACCTGCTTGAGGAAGAAACGAGTACATTTCATACATGAAAAACGCCATTTTAAAATCAACATGAAAAACCAAAATTCCAAAAGTATAAAACACAAAAGATGCTTACCAAAGATAGATAATGTATACTGCTCTGAACCCTCCTCCCACCCTGTGGTGCAACAGTTGTCCCTTTCTCCAAAAATGTACTCAATGGGACCGAAATGTTGCTACCACACACAAGTTGACCTGCTTGAGGAAGAAACGAATACATTTCATACATGAAAAACGCCATTTTAAAATCAACATGAAAAACCAAAATTCCAAAAGTATAAAACACAAAAGATGCTTACCATAGACAGATAATGTATAGTGCTCAGCTCCCTCTTTCCGCCCTGTGGTGCAACAGATGTCCCTTTCTCCAAAAATGTTCTAAATGGGACCGTAATATTGCTACCACACACAAGTTGACCTGCTTGAGGAAAAAACGAGTACATTTCATACATGAAAAACGCCATTTAAAAATCAACTTGAAAAACCCAAATTCCAAAAGAATAAAACACAAAAAATGCTTACCAAAGAAAGATAATGGATAGTGCTCTGAACCCTCCTCCCGCCCTGTGGTGCACCAGATGTCCCTTTCTCCAAAAATGTACTCAATGGGACCGTAATGTTGCTACCACACACAAGTTGACCTGCTTGAGGAAGAAACGAGTACATTTCATACATGAAAAACGCCATTTTAAAATCAACATGAAAAACCAAAATTCCAAAAGTGTAAAACACAAAAGATGCTTACCATAGACAGATAATGTATAGTGCTCAGCTCCCTCCTCCCGCCCTGTGGTGCAACAGATGTCCGTTTCTCCAAAAATGTTCTCAATGGGACCGTAATATTGCTACCACACACAAGTTGACCTGCTTGAGGAAAAAACGAGTACATTTCATACATGAAAAACGCCATTTAAAAATGAACTTGAAAAACCCAAATTCCAAAAGTATAAAACACAAAAAATGCTTACCAAAGAAAGATAATGGATAGTGCTCTGAACCCTCCTCCCGCCCTGTGGTGCAAGAGATGTCCCTTTCTCCAAAAATGTACTCAATGGGACCGTAATGTTGCTACCATACACAAGTTGACCTGCTTGAGTAAGAAACGAGTACATTTCATACATGAAAAACGCCATTTTAAAATCAACATGAAAAACCAAAATTCCAAAAGTATAAAACACAAAAATGCTTACCAAAGATAGATAATGTATAGTGCTCTGAACCCTCCTCCCGCCCTGTGGTGCAACAGATGTCCCTTTCTCCAAAAATGTACTCAATGGGACCGTAATGTTGCTACCACACACAAGTTGACCTGCTTGAGGAAGAAACGAGTACATTTCATACATGAAAAAAGCCATTTTATAATCAACATGAAAAACCAAAATTCCAAAAGTATAAAACACAAAAGATGCTTACCATAGACAGATAATGTATAGTGCTCAGCTCCCTCCTCCCGCCCTGTGGTGCAACAGATGTCCCTTTCTCCAAAAATGTACTCAATGGGACCGTAATGTTGCTACCACACACAAGTTGACCTGCTTGAGGAAGAAACGAGTACATTTCATACATGAAAAACGCCATTTTAAAATCAACATGAAAAACCAAAATTCCAAAAGTATAAAACACAAAAGATGCTTACCAAAGAAAGATAATGTATAGTGCTCTGAACCCTTCTCCCGCCCTGTGGTGCAACAGATGTCCCTTTCTCCAAAAATGTACTCAATGGGACCATAATGTTGCTACCACACACAAGTTGACCTGCTTGAGGAAGAAACGAGTACATTTCATACATGAAAAACGCCATTTTCAAATCAACATGAAAAACCAAAATTCCAAAAGTATAAAACACAAAAGATGCTTACCAAAGATAGATAATGCATAGTGCTCTGAACCCTACTCCCGCCCTGTGGTGCAACAGATGTCCCTTTCTCCAAAAATGTACCCAATGGGACCGTAATGTTGCTACCACACACAAGTTGACCTGCTTGAGGTAGAAAGGAGTACATTTCATACATGAAAAACGCCATTTTAAAATCAACATGAAAAACCAAAATTCCAAAAGTATAAAACACAAAAGATGCTAACCAAAGATAGATAATGCATAGTGCTCTGAACCCGCCTCCCGCCCTGTGGTGCAACAGATGTCCCTTTCTCCAAAAATGTACTCAATGGGACCGTAATGTTGCTACCACACACAAGTTGACCTGCTTGAGGAAGAAACGAGTACATTTCATACATGAAAAACGCCATTTTAAAATCAACATGAAAAACCAAAATTCCAAAAGTATAAAACTCAAAAGATGCTTACCAAAGATAGATAATGTATAGTGCTCTGAACCCTCCTCCCGCCCTGTGGTGCAACAGATGTCCCTTTCTCCAAAAATGTACTCAATGGGACCGTAATGTTGCTACCACACACAAGTTGACCTGCTTGAGGAAGAAACGAGTACATTTCATACATGAAAAACGCCATTTTAAAATCAACATGAAAAACCAAAATTCCAAAAGTATAAAACACAAAAGATGCTTACCAAAGATAGATAATGTATAGTGCTCTGAACCCTCCTCCCGCCCTGTGGTGCAACAGATGTCCCTTTCTCCAAAAATGTACTCAATGGGACCGTAATGTTGCTACCACACACAAGTTGACCTGCTCGAGGAAGAAACGAGTACATTTCATACATGAAAAACGCCATTTTAAAATCAACATGAAAAACCAAAATTCCAAAAGTATAAAACACAAAAGATGCTTACCAAAGATAGATAATGCATAGTGCTCTGAACTCTCCTCCCGCCCTGTGGTGCAACAGATGTCCCTTTCTCCAAAAATGTACTCAATGGGACCGTAATGTTGCTACCACACACAAGTTGACCTGCTTGAGGAAGAAACGAGTACATTTCATACATGAAAAACGCCATTTTAAAATCAATATGAAAAACCAAAATTCCAAAAGTATAAAACACAAAAGATGCTTACCAAAGATAGATAATGCATAGTGCTCAGCTCCCTCCTCCCGCCCTGTGGTGCAACAGATGTCCCTTTCTCCAAAAATGTACTCAATGGGACCGTAATGTTGCTACCACACACAAGTTGACCTGCTTGAGGAAGAAACGAGTACATTTCATACATGAAAAACGCCATTTTAAAATCAACATGAAAAACCAAAATTCCAAAAGTATAAAACACAAAAGATGCTTACCAAAGATAGATAATGCATAGTGCTCTGAACCCTCCTCCCACCCTGTGGTGCAACAGATGTCCCTTTCTCCAAAAATGTACTCAATGGGACCGTAATGTGGCTACCACACACAAGTTGACCTGCTTGAGGAAGAAACGAGTACATTTCATACATGAAAAACGCCATTTTAAAATCAACATGAAAAACCAAAATTCCAAAAGTATAAAACACAAAAGATGCTTACCAAAGATAGATAATGCATAGTGCTCTGAACCCTCCTCCCGCCCTGTGGTGCAACAGATGTCCCTTTCTCCAAAAATGTACTCAATGGGACCGTAATGTTGCTACCACACACAAGTTGACCTGCTTGAGGAACTAACGAGTACATTTCATACATGAAAATCGCCATTTTAAAATCTACATGAAAAACCAAAATTCCAAAAGTATAAAACACAAAAAATGCTTACCAAAGATAGATAATGTATAGTGCTCTGAACCCTCCTCCCGCCCTGTGGTGCAACAGATGTCCCTTTCTCAAAAATGTACTCAATGGGACCGTAATGTTGCTACCACACACAAGTTGACCTGCTTGAGGAAGAAACGAGTACATTTCATACATGAAAAACGCCATTTTAAAATCAACATGAAAAACCAAAATTCCAAAAGTATAAAACACAAAAGATGCTTACCATAGACAGATAATGTATAGTGCTCAGCTCCCTCCTCCCGCCCTGTGGTGCAACAGATGTCCCTTTCTCCAAAAATGTACTCAATGGGACCGTAATGTTGCTACCACACACAAGTTGACCTGCTTGAGGAAGAAACGAGTACATTTCATACATGAAAAACGCCATTTTAAAATCAACATGAAAAACCAAAATTCCAAAAGTATAAAACACAAAAGATGCTTACCAAAGATAGATAATGCATAGTGCTCTGAACCCTCCTACCACCCTGTGGTGCAACAGATGTCCCTTTCTCCAAAAATGTACTCAATGGGACCGTAATGTTGCTACCACACACAAGTTGACCTGCTTGAGGAAGAAACGAGTACATTTCATACATGAAAAACGCCATTTTAAAATCAACATGAAAAACCAAAATTCCAAAAGTATAAAACACAAAAGATGCTTACCATAGACAGATAATGTATAGTGCTCAGCTCCCTCCTCCCGCCCTGTGGTGCAACAGATGTCCCTTTCTCCAAAAATGTATTCAATGGGACCGTAATGTTGCTACCACACACAAGTTGACCTGCTTGA
Organism: Schistocerca nitens; assembly: GCF_023898315.1. Lineage (NCBI taxonomy): Eukaryota > Metazoa > Arthropoda > Insecta > Orthoptera > Acrididae > Schistocerca > Schistocerca nitens. The sequence continues at coordinate 177,604,245 of NC_064625.1, read as the reverse complement.
GGAAGAAACGAGTACATTTCATACATGAAAAACGCCATTTTAAAATCAACATGAAAAACCAAAATTCCAAAAGTATAAAACACAAGAGATGCTTACCATAGACGGATAATGTATTGTGCTCAGCTCCCTCCTCCCGCCCTGTGGTGCAACAGATGTCCCTTTCTCCAAAAATGTTCTCAATGGGACCGTAATGTTGCTACCACACACAAGTTGACCTGCTTGAAGAACTAACGAGTACATTTCATACATGAAAAACGCCATTTTAAAATCAACATGAAAAACCAAAATTCCAAAAGTATGAAACACAAAAGATGCTTACCAAAGATAGATAATGTATAGTGCTCTGAACCCTCCTCCCGCCCTGTGGTGCAACAGATGTCCCTTTCTCCAAAAATGTACTGAATGGGACCGTAATGTTGCTACCACACACAAGTTGACCTGCTTGAGGAAGAAACGAGTACATTTCATACATGAAAAACGCCATTTTAAAATCAACATGAAAAACCAAAATTCCAAAAGTATAAAACACAGAAGATGCTTAACATAGACAGATAATGTATAGTGCTCAGCTCCCTCCTCCCGCCCTGTGGTGCAACAGATGTCCCTTTCTCCAAAAATGTACTCAATGGGACCGTAATGTTGCTACCACACACAAGTTGACCTGCTTGAGGAAGAAACGAGTACATTTCATACATGAAAAACGCCATTTTAAAATCAACATGAAAAACCAAAATTCCAAAAGTATAAAACACAAAAGATGCTTACCAAAGATAGATAATGCATAGTGCTCAGCTCCCTCCTCCCGCCCTGTGGTGCAACAGATGTCCCTTTCTCCAAAAATGTACTCAATGGGACCGTAATGTTGCTACCACACACAAGTTGACCTGCTTGAGGAAGAAACGAGGACATTTCATACATGAAAAACGCCATTTTAAAATCAACATGAAAAACCAAAATTCCAAAAGTATAAAACACAAAAGATGCTTACCAAAGATAGATAATGCATAGTGCTCTGAACCCTCCTCCCGCCCTGTGGTGCAACAGATGTCCCTTTCTCCAAAAATGTACTCAATGGGACCGTAATGTTGCTACCACACACAAGTTGACCTGCTTGAGGAAGAAACGAGTACATTTCATACATGAAAAACGCCATTTTAAAATCAACATGAAAAACCAAAATTCCAAAAGTATAAAACACAAAAGATGCTTACCAAAGATAGATAATGCATAGTGCTCTGAACCCGCCTCCCGCCCTGTGGTGCAACAGATGTCCCTTTCTCCAAAAATGTACTCAATGGGACCGTAATGTTGCTACCACACACAAGTTGACCTGCTTGAGGAAGAAACGAGTACATTTCATACATGAAAAACGCCATTTTAAAATCAACATGAAAAACCAAAATTCCAAAAGTATAAAACACAAAAGATGCTTACCAAAGATAGATAATGTATAGTGCTCTGAACCCTCCTCCCGCCCTGTGGTGCAACAGATGTCCCTTTCTCCAAAAATGTACTCAATGGGACCGTAATGTTGCTACCACACACAAGTGTACCTGCTTGAGGAAGAAACGAGTACATTTCATACATGAAAAACGCCATTTTAAAATCAACATGAAAAACCAAAATTCCAAAAGTATAAAACACAAAAGATGCTTACCAAAGATAGATAATGTATAGTGCTCTGAACCCTCCTCCCGCCCTGTGGTGCAACAGATGTCCCTTTCTCCAAAAATGTACTCAATGGGACCGTAATGTTGCTACCACACACAAGTTGACCTGCTTGAGGAAGAAACGAGTACATTTCATACATGAAAAACGCCATTTTAAAATCAACATGAAAAACCAAAATTCCAAAAGTATAAAACACAAAAGATGCTTACCAAAGATAGATAATGTATAGTGCTCTGAACCCTCCTCCCGCCCTGTGGTGCAACAGATGTCCCTTTCTCCAAAAATGTACTCAATGGGACCGTAATGTTGCTACCACACACAAGTTGACCTGCTCGAGGAAGAAACGAGTACATTTCATACATGAAAAACGCCATTTTAAAATCAACATGAAAAACCAAAATTCCAAAAGTATAAAACACAAAAGATGCTTACCAAAGATAGATAATGCATAGTGCTCTGAACCCTCCTCCCGCCCTGTGGTGCAACAGATGTCCCTTTCTCCAAAAATGTACTCAATGGGACCGTAATGTTGCTACCACACACAAGTTGACCTGCTTGAGGAAGAAACGAGTACATTTCATACATGAAAAACGCCATTTTAAAATCAACATGAAAAACCAAAATTCCAAAAGTATAAAACACAAAAGATGCTTACCAAAGATAGATAATGCATAGTGCTCAGCTCCCTCCTCCCGCCCTGTGGTGCAACAGATGTCCCTTTCTCCAAAAATGTACTCAATGGGACCGTAATGTTGCTACCACACACAAGTTGACCTGCTTGAGGAAGAAACGAGTACATTTCATACATGAAAAACGCCATTTTAAAATCAACATGAAAAACCAAAATTCCAAAAGTATAAAACACAAAAGATGCTTACCAAAGATAGATAATGCATAGTGCTCTGAACCCTCCTCCCACCCTGTGGTGCAACAGATGTCCCTTTCTCCAAAAATGTACTCAATGGGACCGTAATGTTGCTACCACACACAAGTTGACCTGCTTGTGGAAGAAACGAGTACATTTCATACATGAAAAACGCCATTTTAAAATCAACATGAAAAACCAAAATTCCAAAAGTATAAAACACAAAAGATGCTTACCATAGACAGATAATGTATAGTGCTCAGCTCCCTCCTCCCGCCCTGTGGTGCAACAGATGTCCCTTTCTCCAAAAATGTACTCAATGGGACCGTAATGTTGCTACCACACACAAGTTGACCTGCTTGAGGAAGAAACGAGTACATTTCATACATGAAAAACGCCATTTTAAAATCAACATGAAAAACCAAAATTCCAAAAGTATAAAACACAAAAGATGCTTACCATAGACAGATAATGTATAGTGCTCAGCTCCCTCCTCCCGCCCTGTGGTGCAACAGATGTCCCTTTCTCCAAAAATGTTCTCAATGGGACCGTAATGTTGCTACCACACACAAGTTGACCTGCTTGAGGAACTAACGAGTACATTTCATACATGAAAATCGCCATTTTAAAATCTACATGAAAAACCAAAATTCCAAAAGTATAAAACACAAAAAATGCTTACCAAAGATAGATAATGTATAGTGCTCTGAACCCTCCTCCCGCCCTGTGGTGCAACAGATGTCCCTTTCTCCAAAAATGTACTCAATGGGACCGTAATGTTGCTACCACACACAAGTTGACCTGCTTGAGGAAGAAACGAGTACATTTCATACATGAAAAACGCCATTTTAAAATCAACATGAAAAACCAAAATTCCAAAAGTATAAAACACAAAAGATGCTTACCATAGACAGATAATGTATAGTGCTCAGCTCCCTCCTCCCGCCCTGTGGTGCAACAGATGTCCCTTTCTCCAAAAATGTACTCAATGGGACCGTAATGTTGCTACCACACACAAGTTGACCTGCTTGAGGAAGAAACGAGTACATTTCATACATGAAAAACGCCATTTTAAAATCAACATGAAAAACCAAAATTCCATAAGTATAAAACACAAAAGATGCTTACCATAGGCAGATAATGTATTGTGCTCAGCTCCCTCCTCCCGCCCTGTGGTGCAACAGATGTCCCTTTCTCCAAAAATGTTCTCAATGGGACCGTAATGTTGCTACCACACACAAGTTGACCTGCTTGAAGAACTAACGAGTACATTTCATACATGAAAAACGCCATTTTAAAATCAACATGAAAAACCAAAATTCCAAAAGTATGAAACACAAAAGATGCTTACCAAAGATAGATAATGTATAGTGCTCTGAACCCTCCTCCCGCCCTGTGGTGCAACAGATGTCCCTTTCTCCAAAAATGTACTGAATGGGACCGTAATGTTGCTACCACACACAAGTTGACCTGCTTGAGGAAGAAACGAGTACATTTCAGACATGAAAAACGCCATTTTAAAATCAACATGAAAAACCAAAATTCCAAAAGTATAAAACACAGAAGATGCTTACCATAGACAGATAATGTATAGTGCTCAGCTCCCTCCTCCCGCCCTGTGGTGCAACAGATGTCCCTTTCTCCAAAAATGTACTCAATGGGACCGTAATGTTGCTACCACACACAAGTTGACCTGCTTGAGGAAGAAACGAGTACATTTCATACATGAAAAACGCCATTTTAAAATCAACATGAAAAACCAAAATTCCAAAAGTATAAAACACAAAAGATGCTTACCAAAGATAGATAATGCATAGTGCTCAGCTCCCTCCTCCCGCCCTGTGGTGCAACAGATGTCCCTTTCTCCAAAAATGTACTCAATGGGACCGTAATGTTGCTACCACACACAAGTTGACCTGCTTGAGGAAGAAACGAGGACATTTCATACATGAAAAACGCCATTTTAAAATCAACATGAAAAACCAAAAGTCCAAAAGTATAAAACACAAAAGATGCTTACCAAAGATAGATAATGCATAGTGCTCTGAACCCTCCTCCCGCCCTGTGGTGCAACAGATGTCCCTTTCTCCAAAAATGTACTCAATGGGACCGTAATGTTGCTACCACACACAAGTTGACCTGCTTGAGGAAGAAACGAGTACATTTCATACATGAAAAACGCCATTTTAAAATCAACATGAAAAACCAAAATTCCAAAAGTATAAAACACAAAAGATGCTTACCAAAGATAGATAATGCATAGTGCTCAGCTCCCTCCTCCCGCCCTGTGGTGCAACAGATGTCCCTTTCTCCAAAAATGTACTCAATGGGACCGTAATGTTGCTACCACACACAAGTTGACCTGCTTGAGGAAGAAACGAGTACATTTCATACATGAAAAACGCCATTTTAAAATCAACATGAAAAACCAAAATTCCAAAAGTATAAAACACAAAAGATTCTTACCAAAGATAGATAATGTATACTGCTCTGAGCCCTCCTCCCGCCCTGTGGTGCAACAGATGTCCCTTTCTCCAAAAATGTACTCAATGGGACCATAATGTTGCTACCACACACAAGTTGACCTGCTTGAGGAAGAAACGAGTACATTTCATACATGAAAAACGCCATTTTAAAATCAACATGAAAAACCAAAATTCCAAAAGTATAAAACACAAAGATGCTTACCATAGACAGATAATGTATAGTGCTCAGCTCCCTCCTCCCGCCCTGTGGTGCAACAGATGTCCCTTTCTCCAAAAATGTACTCAATGGGACCGTAATGTTGCTACCACACACAAGTTGACCTGCTTGAGGAAGAAACGAGTAAATTTCATACATGAAAAACGCCATTTTAAAATCTACATGAAAAACCAAAATTCCAAAAGTATAAAACACAAAAGATGCTTACCAAAGATAGATAATGTATAGTGCTCTGAACCCTCCTCCCGCCCTGTGGTGCAACAGATGTCCCTTTCTCCAAAAATGTACTCAATGGGACCGTAATGTTGCTACCAGACACAAGGTAACCGGCTTGAGGAAAAAACAAGTTAGTACATTTCAAACATGAAAAAGGTCATTTTCAAATCAACATGAAAAACCAAAATTCCAAAAGTATAAAACACAAAAGATACTTACCAAAGATAGATAATGCATAGTGCTCTGAACCCTCCTCCCGCCCTGTGGTGCAACAGATGTCCCTTTCTCCAAAAATGTACTCAATGGGACTGTAATGTTGCTACCACACACAAGTTGACCTGCTTGAGGAAGAAACGAGTACATTTCATACATGAAAAAAGCCATTTTAAAATCAACATGAAAAACCAAAATTCCAAAAGTATAAAACACAAAAGATGCTTACCATAGACAGATAATGTATAGTGCTCAGCTCCCTCCTCCCGCCCTGTGGTGCAATTGATGTCCCTTTCTCCAAAAATGTACTCAATGGGACCGTAATGCTGCTACCACACACAAGTTGACCTGCTTGAGGAAGAAACGAGAACATTTCATACATGAAAAACGCCATTTTAAAATCAACATGAAAAACCAAAATCCCAAAAGTATAAAACACAAAAGATGCTTACCATAGACAGATAATGTATAGTGCTAAGCTCCCTCCTCCCGCCCTGTGGTGCAACAGATGTCCCTTTCTCCAAAAATGTACTCAATAGGACCGTAATGTTGCTACCACACACAAGTTGCCCTGCTTGAGGAAAAAACGAGTATATTTCATACATGAAAAACGCCATTTTAAAATCAACATGAAAAACGAAAATTCCAAAAGTATAAAACACAAAAGATGCTTACCATAGACAGATAATGTATACTGCTCAGCTCCCTCCTCCCGCCCTGTGGTGCAACAGATGTCCCTTTCTCCAAAAATGTTCTCAATGGGACCGTAATGTTGCTACCACACACAAGTTGACCTGCTTGAGGAAAAAACGAGTACATTTCATACATGATAAACGCCATTTAAAATCAACATGAAAAACCAAAATTCCAAAAGTATAAAACACAAAAGATGCTTACCAAAGATGGATAATATATAGTGCTCTGCACCCTCCTCCCGCCCTGTGGTGCAACAGATGTCCCTATCTCCAAAAATGTACTCAATGGGACCGTAATGTTGCTACCACACACAAGGTAACCGGCTTGAGGAAAAAACAAGTTAGTACATTTCAAACATGAAAAAGGTCATTTTCAAATCAACATGAAAAACCAAAATTCCAAAAGTATAAAACACAAAAAATGCTTACCAAAGAAAGATAATGGATAGTGCTCTGCACCCTCCTCCCGCCCTGTGGAGCAACAGATGTCCCTTTCTCCAAAAATGTTCTCAATGGAACCGTAATGTTGCTACCACACACAAGTTGACCTGCTAGAGGAAGAAACGAGTACATTTCATACATGAAAAACGCCATTTTAAAATCAACATGAAAAACCAAAATTCCAAAAGTATAAAACACAAAAGATGCTTACCATAGACAGATAATGTATAGTGCTCAGCTCCCTCCTCCCGCCCTGTGGTGCAACAGATATCCCTTTCTCCAAAAATGTACTCAATGGGACCGTAATGTTGCTACCACACACAAGTTGACCTGCTTGAGGAAGAAACGAGTACATTTCATACATGAAAAACGCCATTTTAAAATCAACATGAAAATCCAAAATTCCAAAAGTATAGAACACAAAAGATGCTTACCATAGACAGATAATGCATAGTGCTCAGCTCCCTCCTCCCGCCCTGTGGTGCAACAGATGTCCCTTTCTCCAAAAATGTTCTCAATGGGACCGTAATGTTGCTACCACACACAAGTTGACCTGCTTGAGGAACTAACGAGTACATTTCATACATGAAAATCGCCATTTTAAAATCAACATGAAAAACCAAAATTCCAAAAGTATAAAACACAAAAAATGCTTACCAAAGATAGATAATGTATAGTGCTCTGAACCCTCCTCCCGCCCTGTGGTGCAACAGATGTCCCTTTCTCCAAAAATGTACTCAATGGGACCGTAATGTTGCTACCACACACAAGTTGACCTGCTTGAGGAAGAAACGAGTACATTTCATACATGAAAAACGCCATTTTAAAATCAACATGAAAAACCAAAATTCCAAAAGTATAAAACACAAAAGATGCTTACCATAGACAGATAATGTATAGTGCTCAGCTCCGTCCTCCCGCCCTGTGGTGCAACAGATGTCCCTTTCTCCAAAAATGTACTCAATGGGACCGTAATGTTGCTACCACACACAAGTTGACCTGCTTGAGGAAGAAACGAGTACATTTCATACATGAAAAACGCCATTTTAAAATCAACATGAAAAACCAAAATTCCAAAAGTATAAAACACAAAAGATGCTTACCAAAGATAGATAATGGATAGTGCTCTGAACCCTCCTCCCGCCCTGTGGTGCAACAGATGTCCCTTTCTCCAAAAATGTTCTCAATGGGACCGTAATGTTGCTACCACACACAAGTTGACCTGCTTGAGGAACTAACGAGTACATTTCATACATGAAAAACGCCATTTTAAAATCAAAATGAAAAACCAAAATTCCAAAAGTATAAAACACAAAAGAAGCTTACCAAAGATAGATAATGTATAGTGCTCTGAACCCTCCTCCCGCCCTGTGGTGCAACAGATGTCCCTTTCTCCAAAAATGTACTCAATGGGACCGTAATGTTGCTACCACACACAAGTTGACCTGCTTGAGGAAGAAACGAGTACATTTCATACATGAAAAACGCCATTTTAAAATCAACATGAAAAAGCAAAATTCCAAAAGTATAAAACACAAAAGATGCTTACCATAGGCAGATAATGTATAGTGCTCAGCTCCCTCCTCCCGCCCTGTGGTGCAACAGATGTCCCTTTCTCCAAAAATGTTCTCAATGGGACCGTAATATTGCTACCACACACAAGTTGACCTGCTTGAGGAAGAAACGAGTACATTTCATACATGAAAAACGCCATTTTAAAATCAACATGAAAAACCAAAATTCCAAAAGTATAAAACACAAAAGATGCTTACCAAAGATAGATAATGTATAGTGCTCTGAACCCTCCTCCCGCCCTGTGGTGCAACAGATGTCCCTTTCTCCAAAAATGTACTCAATGGGACCGTAATGTTGCTACCACACACAAGTTGACCTGCTCGAGGAAGAAACGAGTACATTTCATACATGAAAAACGCCATTTTCAAATCAACATGAAAAACCAAAATTCCAAAAGTATAAAACACAAAAGAAGCTTACCAAAGATAGATAATGTATAGTGCTCTGAACCCTCCTCCCGCCCTGTGGTGCAACAGATGTCCCTTTCTCCAAAAATGTTCTCAATGGGACCGTAATATTGCTACCACACACAAGTTGACCTGCTTGAGGAAGAAACGAGTACATTTCATACATGAAAAACGCCATTTTAAAATCAACATGAAAAACCAAAATTCCAAAAGTATAAAACACAAAAGATGCTTACCAAAGATAGATAATGTATAGTGCTCTGAACCCTCCTCCCGCCCTGTGGTGCAACAGATGTCCCTTTCTCCAAAAATGTACTCAATGGGACCGTAATGTTGCTACCACACACAAGTTGACCTGCTCGAGGAAGAAACGAGTACATTTCATACATGAAAAACGCCATTTTCAAATCAACATGAAAAACCAAAATTCCAAAAGTATAAAACACAAAAGATACTTACCAAAGATAGATAATGCATAGTGCTCTGAACCCTCCTCCCGCCCTGTGGTGCAACAGATGTCCCTTTCTCCAAAAATGTTCTCAATGGGACCGTAATATTGCTACCACACACAAGTTGACCTGCTTGAGGAAAAAACGAGTACATTTCATACATGAAAAACGCCATTTAAAAATGAACTTGAAAAACCCAAATTCCAAAAGTATAAAACACAAAAAATGCTTACCAAAGAAAGATAATGGATAGTGCTCTGAACCCTCCTCCCGCCCTGTGGTGCAAGAGATGTCCCTTTCTCCAAAAATGTACTCAATGGGACCGTAATGTTGCTACCATACACAAGTTGACCTGCTTGAGTAAGAAACGAGTACATTTCATACATGAAAAACGCCATTTTAAAATCAACATGAAAAACCAAAATTCCAAAAGTATAAAACACAAAAGATGCTTACCAAAGATAGATAATGTATAGTGCTCTGAACCCTCCTCCCGCCCTGTGGTGCAACAGATGTCCCTTTCTCCAAAAATGTACTCAATGGGACCGTAATGTTGCTACCACACACAAGTTGACCTGCTTGAGGAAGAAACGAGTACATTTCATACATGAAAAAAGCCATTTTATAATCAACATGAAAAACCAAAATTCCAAAAGTATAAAACACAAAAGATGCTTACCATAGACAGATAATGTATAGTGCTCAGCTTCCTCCTCCCGCCCTGTGGTGCAACAGATGTCCCTTTCTCCAAAAATGTACTCAATGGGACCGTAATGTTGCTACCACACACAAGTTGACCTGCTTGAGGAAGAAACGAGTACATTTCATACATGAAAAACGCCATTTTAAAATCAACATGAAAAACCAAAATTCCAAAAGTATAAAACACAAAAGATGCTTACCAAAGAAAGATAATGTATAGTGCTCTGAACCCTCCTCCCGCCCTGTGGTGCAACAGATGTCCCTTTCTCCAAAAATGTACTCAATGGGACCGTAATGTTGCTACCACACACAAGTTGACCTGCTTGAGGAAGAAACGAGTACATTTCATACATGAAAAACGCCATTTTAAAATCAACATGAAAAACCAAAATTCCAAAAGTATAAAACACAAAAGATGCTTACCAAAGATAGATAATGTATAGTGCTCTGAACCCTCCTCCCGCCCTGTGGTGCAACAGATGTCCCTTTCTCCAAAAATGTACTCAATGGGACCGTAATGTTGCTACCACACACAAGTTGACCTGCTTGAGGAAGAAACGAGTACATTTCATACATGAAAAACGCCATTTTAAAATCAACATGAAAAACCAAAATTCCAAAAGTATAAAACACAAAAGATGCTTACCAAAGATAGATAATGTATAGTGCTCTGAACCCTCCTCCCGCCCTGTGGTGCAACAGATGTCCCTTTCTCCAAAAATGTACTCAATGGGACCGTAATGTTGCTACCACACACAAGTTGACCTGCTCGAGGAAGAAACGAGTACATTTCATACATGAAAAACGCCATTTTCAAATCAACATGAAAAACCAAAATTCCAAAAGTATAAAACACAAAAGATGCTTACCAAAGATAGATAATGCATAGTGCTCTGAACCCTCCTCCCGCCCTGTGGTGCAACAGATGTCCCTTTCTCCAAAAATGTACTCAATGGGACCGTAATGTTGCTACCACACACAAGTTGACCTGCTTGAGGAAGAAACGAGTACATTTCATACATGAAAAACGCCATTTTAAAATCAATATGAAAAACCAAAATTCCAAAAGTATAAAACACAAAAGATGCTTACCAAAGATAGATAATGCATAGTGCTCAGCTCCCTCCTCCCACCCTGTGGTGCAACAGATGTCCCTTTCTCCAAAAATGTACTCAATGGGACCGTAATGTGGCTACCACACACAAGTTGACCTGCTTGAGGAAGAAACGAGTACATTTCATACATGAAAAACGCCATTTTAAAATCAACATGAAAAACCAAAATTCCAAAAGTATAAAACACAAAAGATGCTTACCAAAGATAGATAATGCATAGTGCTCTGAACCCTCCTCCCGCCCTGTGGTGCAACAGATGTCCCTTTCTCCAAAAATGTACTCAATGGGACCGTAATGTTGCTACCACACACAAGTTGACCTGCTTGAGGAAGAAACGAGTACATTTCATACCTGAAAAACGCCATTTTAAAATCAACATGAAAAACCAAAATTCCAAAAGTATAAAACACAAAAGATGCTTACCATAGACAGATAATGTATAGTGCTCAGCTCCCTCCTTCCGCCCTGTGGTGCAACAGATGTCCCTTTCTCCAAAAATGTACTCAATGGGACCGTAATGTTGCTACCACACACAAGTTGACCTGCTTGAGGAAGAAACGAGTACATTTCATACATGAAAAACGCCATTTTAAAATCAACATGAAAAACCAAAATTCCAAAAGTATAAAACACAAAAGATGCTTACCAAAGATAGATAATGTATAGTGCTCTGAACCCTCCTCCCGCCCTGTGGTGCAACAGATGTCCCTTTCTCCAAAAATGTACTCAATGGGACCGTAATGTTGCTACCACACACAAGTTGACCTGCTCGAGGAAGAAACGAGTACATTTCATACATGAAAAACGCCATTTTCAAATCAACATGAAAAACCAAAATTCCAAAAGTATAAAACACAAAAGATACTTACCAAAGATAGATAATGCATAGTGCTCTGAACCCTCCTCCCGCCCTGTGGTGCAACAGATGTCCCTTTCTCCAAAAATGTACTCAATGGGACCATAATGTTGCTACCACACACAAGTTGACCTGCTTGAGGAAGAAACGAGTACATTTCATACATGAAAAACGCCATTTTAAAATCAATATGAAAAACCAAAATTCCAAAAGTATAAAACACAAAAGATGCTTACCAAAGATAGATAATGCATAGTGCTCAGCTCCCTCCTCCCACCCTGTGGTGCAACAGATGTCCCTTTCTCCAAAAATGTACTCAATGGGACCGTAATGTGGCTACCACACACAAGTTGACCTGCTTGAGGAAGAAACGAGTACATTTCATACATGAAAAACGCCATTTTAAAATCAACATGAAAAACCAAAATTCCAAAAGTATAAAACACAAAAGATGCTTACCAAAGATAGATAATGCATAGTGCTCTGAACCCTCCTCCCGCCCTGTGGTGCAACAGATGTCCCTTTCTCCAAAAATGTACTCAATGGGACCGTAATGTTGCTACCACACACAAGTTGACCTGCTTGAGGAAGAAACGAGTACATTTCATACATGAAAAACGCCATTTTAAAATCAACATGAAAAACCAAAATTCCAAAAGTATAAAACACAAAAGATGCTTACCATAGACAGATAATGTATAGTGCTCAGCTCCCTCCTTCCGCCCTGTGGTGCAACAGATGTCCCTTTCTCCAAAAATGTACTCAATGGGACCGTAATGTTGCTACCACACACAAGTTGACCTGCTTGAGGAAGAAACGAGTACATTTCATACATGAAAAACGCCATTTTAAAATCAACATGAAAAACCAAAATTCCAAAAGTATAAAACACAAAAGATGCTTACCAAAGATAGATAATGTATAGTGCTCTGAACCCTCCTCCCGCCCTGTGGTGCAACAGATGTCCCTTTCTCCAAAAATGTACTCAATGGGACCGTAATGTTGCTACCACACACAAGTTGACCTGCTTGAGGAAGAAACGAGTACATTTCATACATGAAAAACGCCATTTTAAAATCAACATGAAAAACCAAAATTCCAAAAGTATAAAACACAAAAGATGCTTACCAAAGATAGATAATGTATAGTGCTCTGAACCCTCCTCCCGCCCTGTGGTGCAACAGATGTCCCTTTCTCCAAAAATGTACTCAATGGGACCGTAATGTTGCTACCACACACAAGTTGACCTGCTTGAGGAAGAAACGAGTACATTTCATACATGAAAAACGCCATTTTAAAATCAACATGAAAAACCAAAATTCCAAAAGTATAGAACACAAAAGATTCTTACCATAGACAGATAATGTATAGTGCTCAGCTCCCTCCTCCCGCCCTGTGGTGCAACAGATGTTCCTTTCTCCAAAAATGTACTCAATGGGACCGTAATGTTGCTACCACACACAAGTTGACCTGCTTGAGGAAGAAACGAGTACATTTCATACATGAAAAACGCCATTTTAAAATCAACATGAAAATCCAAAATTCCAAAAGTATAAAACACAAAAGATGCTTACCATAGACAGATAATGCATAGTGCTCAGCTCCCTCCTCCCGCCCTGTGGTGCAACAGATGTCCCTTTCTCCAAAAATGTACTCAATGGGACCGTAATGTTGCTACCACACACAAGTTGACCTGCTTGAGGAAGAAACGAGTACATTTCATACATGAAAAACGCCATTTTAAAATCAACATGAAAAACCAAAATTCCAAAAGTATAAAACACAAAAGATGCTTACCAAAGATGGATAATGTATACTGCTCTGAACCCTCCTCCCGCCCTGTGGTGCAACAGATGTCCCTTTCTCCAAAAATGTACTCAATGGGACCGTAATGTTGCTACCACACACAAGTTGACCTGCTTGAGGAAGAAACGAGTACATTTCATACATGAAAAACGCCATTTTAAAATCAACATGAAAAACCAAAATTCCAAAAGTATAAAACACAAAAGATGCTTACCATAGACAGATAATGTATAGTGCTCAGCTCCCTCCTCCCGCCCTGTGGTGCAATTGATGTCCCTTTCTCCAAAAATGTACTCAATGGGACCGAAATGTTGCTACCACCCACAAGTTGACCTGCTTGAGGAAGAAACGAATACATTTCATACATGAAAAACGCCATTTTAAAATCAACATGAAAAACCAAAATTCCAAAAGTATAAAACACAAAAGATGCTTACCATAGACAGATAATGTATAGTGCTCAGCTCCCTCCTCCCGCCCTGTGGTGCAACAGATGTCCCTTTCTCCAAAAATGTTCTCAATGGGACCGTAATATTGCTACCACACACAAGTTGACCTGCTTGAGGAACTAACGAGAACATTTCATACATGAAAAACGCCATTTAAAAATCAACTTGAAAAACCCAAATTCCAAAAGAATAAAACACAAAAAATGCTTACCAAAGAAAGATAATGGATAGTGCTCTGAACCCTCCTCCCGCCCTGTGGTGCAACAGATGTCCCTTTCTCCAAAAATGTACTCAATGGGACCGTAATGTTGCTACCACACACAAGTTGACCTGCTTGAGGAAGAAACGAGTACATTTCATACATGAAAAACGCCATTTTAAAATCAACATGAAAAACCAAAATTCGAAAAGTGTAAAACACAAAAGATGCTTACCATAGACAGATAATGTATAGTGCTCAGCTCCCTCCTCCCGCCCTGTGGTGCAACAGATGTCCCTTTCTCCAAAAATGTTCTCAATGGGACCGTAATATTGCTACCACACACAAGTTGACCTGCTTGAGGAAAAAACGAGTACATTTCATACATGAAAAACGCCATTTAAAAATGAACTTGAAAAACCCAAATTCCAGAAGTATAAAACACAAAAAATGCTTACCAAAGAAAGATAATGGATAGTGCTCTGAACCCTCCTCCCGCCCTGTGGTGCAACAGATGTCCCTTTCTCCAAAAATGTACTCAATGGGACCGTAATGTTGCTACCATACACAAGTTGACCTGCTTGAGTAAGAAACGAGTACATTTCATACATGAAAAACGCCATTTTAAAATCAACATGAAAAACCAAAATTCCAAAAGTATAAAACACAAAAGATGCTTACCAAAGATAGATAATGTATAGTGCTCTGAACCCTCCTCCCGCCCTGTGGTGCAACAGATGTCCCTTTCTCCAAAAATGTACTCAATGGGACCGTAATGTTGCTACCACACACAAGTTGACCTGCTTGAGGAAGAAACGAGTACATTTCATACATGAAAAAAGTCATTTTATAATCAACATGAAAAACCAAAATTCCAAAAGTATAAAACACAAAAGATGCTTACCATAGACAGATAATGTATAGTGCTCAGCTCCCTCCTCCCGCTCTGTGGTGCAACAGATGTCCCTTTCTCCAAAAATGTACTCAATGGGACCGTAATGTTGCTACCACACACAAGTTGACCTGCTTGAGGAAGAAACGAGTACATTTCATACATGAAAAACGCCATTTTAAAATCAACATGAACAACCAAAATTCCAAAAGTATAAAACACAAAAGATGCTTACCAAAGAAAGATAATGTATAGTGCTCTGAACCCTCCTCCCGCCCTGTGGTGCAACAGATGTCCCTTTCTCCAAAAATGTACTCAATGGGACCATAATGTTGCTACCACACACAAGTTGACCTGCTTGAGGAAGAAACGAGTACATTTCATACATGAAAAACGCCATTTTAAAATCAACATGAAAAACCAAAATTCCAAAAGTATAGAACACAAAAGATGCTTACCATAGACAGATAATGTATAGTGCTCAGCTCCCTCCTCCCGCCCTGTGGTGCAACAGATGTCCCTTTCTCCAAAAATGTACTCAATGGGACCGTAATGTTGCTACCACACACAAGTTGACCTGCTTGAGGAAGAAACGAGTACATTTCATACATGAAAAACGCCATTTTAAAATCAACATGAAAAACCAAAATTCCAAAAGTATAAAACACAAAAGATGCTTACCATAGACAGATAATGTATAGTGCTCAGGTCCCTCTTCCCGCCCTGTGGTGCAACAGATGTCCCTTTCTCCAAAAATGTACTCAATGGGACCGTAATGTTGCTACCACACACAAGTTGACCTGCTTGAGGAAGAAACGAGTACATTTCATACATGAAAAACGCCATTTTAAAATCAACATGAAAATCCAAAATTCCAAAAGTATAGAACACAAAAGATGCTTACCATAGACAGATAATGTATAGTGCTCAGCTCCCTCCTCCCGCCCTGTGGTGCAACAGATGTCCCTTTCTCCAAAAATGTACTCAATGGGACCGTAATGTTGCTACCACACACAAGTTGACCTGCTTGAGGAAGAAACGAGTACATTTCATACATGAAAAACGCCATTTTAAAATCAACATGAAAATCCAAAATTCCAAAAGTATAAAACACAAAGATGCTTACCATAGACAGATAATGCATAGTGCTCAGCTCCCTCCTCCCGCCCTGTGGTGCAACAGATGTCCCTTTCTCCAAAAATGTACTCAATGGGACCGTAATGTTGCTACCACACACAAGTTGACCTGCTTGAGGAAGAAACGAGTACATTTCATACATGAAAAACGCCATTTTAAAATCAACATGAAAAACCAAAATTCCAAAAGTATAGAACACAAAAGATGCTTACCATAGACAGATAATGTATAGTGCTCAGCTCCCTCCTCCCGCCCTGTGGTGCAACAGATGTCCCTTTCTCCAAAAATGTACTCAATGGGACCGTAATGTTGCTACCACACACAAGTTGACCTGCTTGAGGAAGAAACGAGTACATTTCATACATGAAAAACGCCATTTTAAAATCAACATGAAAAACCAAAATTCCAAAAGTATAGAACACAAAAGATGCTTACCATAGACAGATAATGTATAGTGCTCAGCTCCCTCCTCCCGCCCTGTGGTGCAACAGATGTCCCTTTCTCCAAAAATGTACTCAATGGGACCGTAATGTTGCTACCACACACAAGTTGACCTGCTTGAGGAAGAAACGAGTACATTTCATACATGAAAAACGCCATTTTAAAATCAACATGAAAATCCAAAATTCCAAAAGTATAGAACACAAAAGATGCTTACCATAGACAGATAATGCATAGTGCTCAGCTCCCTCTTCCCGCCCTGTTGTGCAACAGATGTCCCTTTCTCCAAAAATGTACTCAATGGGACTGTAATGTTGCTACCACACACAAGTTGACCTGCTTGAGGAAGAAACGAGTACATTTCATACATGAAAAACGCCATTTTAAAATCAACATGAAAAACCAAAATTCCAAAAGTATAAAACACAAAAGATGCTTACCAAAGATAGATAATGTATACTGCTCTGAACCCTCCTCCCGCCCTGTGGTGCAACAGATGTCCCTTTCTCCAAAAATGTACTCAATGGGACCGTAATGTTGCTACCACACACAAGTTGACCTGCTTGAGGAAGAAACGAGTACATTTCATACATGAAAAACGCCATTTTAAAATCAACATGAAAAACCAAAATTCCAAAAGTATAAAACACAAAAGATGCTTACCATAGACAGATAATGTATAGTGCTCAGCTCCCTCCTCCCGCCCTGTGGTGCAACAGATGTCCCTTTCTCCAAAAATGTACTCAATGGGACCGTAATGTTGCTACCACACACAAGTTGACCTGCTTGAGGAAGAAACGAGTACATTTCATACATGAAAAACGCCATTTTAAAATCAACATGAAAAACCAAAATTCCAAAAGTATAAAACACAAAAGATGCTTACCAAAGATAGATAATGTATAGTGCTCTGAACCCTCCTCCCACCCTGTGGTGCAACAGATGTCCCTTTCTCCAAAAATGTACTCAATGGGACCGTAATGTTGCTACCACACACAAGTTGACCTACTTGAGGAAGAAACGAGTACATTTCATACATGAAAAACGCCATTTTAAAATCAACATGAAAAACCAAAATTCCAAAAGTATAAAACACAAAAGATGCTTACCATAGACAGATAATGTATAGTGCTCAGCTCCCTCCTCCCGCCCTGTGGTGCAACAGATGTCCCTTTCTCCAAAAATGTACTCAATGGGACCGTAATGTTGCTACCACACACAAGTTGACCTGCTTGAGGAAGAAACGAGTACATTTCATACATGAAAAACGCCATTTTAAAATCAACATGAAAAACCAAAATTCCAAAAGTATAAAACACAAAAGATGCTTACCAAAGATAGATAATGTATAGTGCTCTGAACCCTCCTCCTGCCCTGTGGTGCAACAGATGTCCCTTTCTCCAAAAATGTACTCAATGGGACCGTAATGTTGCTACCACACACAAGTTGACCTGCTTGAGGAAGAAACGAGTACATTTCATACATGAAAAACGCCATTTTAAAATCAACATGAAAAACCAAAATTCCAAAAGTATAAAACACAAAAGATGCTTACCAAAGATAGATAATGCATAGTGCTCAGCTCCCTCCTCCCGTCCTGTGGTGCAACAGATGTCCCTTTCTCCAAAAATGTACTCAATGGGACCGTAATGTTGCTACCACACACAAGTTGACCTGCTTGAGGAAGAAACGAGTACATTTCATACATGAAAAACGCCATTTTAAAATCAACATGAAAAACCAAAATTCCAAAAGTATAAAACACAAAAGATGCTTACCAAAGATAGATAATGCATAGTGCTCAGCTCCCTCCTCCCGCCCTGTGGTGCAACGGATGTCCCGTTCTCCAAAAATGTACTCAATGGGACCGTAATGTTGCTACCACACACAAGTTGACCTGCTTGAGGAAGAAACGAGTACATTTCATACATGAAAAACGCCATTTTAAAATCAACATGAAAAACCAAAATTCCAAAAGTATAAAACACAAAAGATGCCTTCCAAAGATAGATAATGTATAGTGCTCTGAACCCTCCTCCCGCCCTGTGGTGCAACAGATGTCCCTTTCTCCAAAAATGTACTCAATGGGACCGTAATGTTGCTACCACACACAAGTTGACCTGCTTGAGGAAGAAACGAGTACATTTCATACATGAAAAACGCCATTTTAAAATCAACATGAAAAACCAAAATTCCAAAAGTATAAAACACAAAAGATGCTTACCAAAGATAGATAATGCATAGTGCTCAGCTCCCTCCTCCCGCCCTGTGGTGCAACAGATGTCCCTTTCTCCAAAAATGTACTCAATGGGACCGTAATGTTGCTACCACACACAAGTTGACCTGCTTGAGGAAGAAACGAGGACATTTCATACATGAAAAACGCCATTTTAAAATCAACATGAAAAACCAAAATTCCAAAAGTATAAAACACAAAAGATGCTTACCAAAGATAGATAATGCATAGTGCTCTGAACCCTCCTCCCGCCCTGTGGTGCAACAGATGTCCCTTTCTCCAAAAATGTACTCAATGGGACCGTAATGTTGCTACCACACACAAGTTGACCTGCTTGAGGAAGAAACGAGTACATTTCATACATGAAAAATGCCATTTTAAAATCAAAATGAAAAACCAAAATTCCAAAAGTATAAAACACAAAGATGCTTACCATAGACAGATAATGTATAGTGCTCAGCTCCCTCCTCCCGCCCTGTGGTGCAACAGATGTCCCTTTCTCCAAAAATGTACTCAATGGGACCGTAATGTTGCTACCACACACAAGTTGACCTGCTTGAGGAAGAAACGAGTACATTTCATACATGAAAAACGCCATTTTAAAATCAACATGAAAAACCAAAATTCCAAAAGTATAAAACACAAAAGATGCTTACCAAAGATAGATAATGTATAGTGCTCTGAACCCTCCTCAAGCCCTGTGGTGCAACAGATGTCCCTTTCTCCAAAAAAGTACTCAATGGGACCGTAATGTTGCTACCACACACAAGTTGACCTGCTTGAGGAAGAAACGAGTACATTTCATACATGAAAAACGCCATTTTAAAATCAACATGAAAAACCAAAATTCCAAAAGTATAAAACACAAAAGATGCTTACCAAAGATAGATAATGTATAGTGCTCTGAACCCTCCTCCCGCCCTGTGGTGCAACAGATGTCCCTTTCTCCAAAAATGTACTCAATGGGACCGTAATGTTGCTACCACACACAAGTTGACCTGCTTGAGGAAGAAGCGAGTACATTTCATACATGAAAAACGCCATTTTAAAATCAACATGAAAAACCAAAATTCCAAAAGTATAAAACACAAAAGATGCTTACCATAGACAGATAATGTATAGTGCTCAGCTCCCTCCTCCCGCCCTGTGGTGCAACAGATGTCCCTTTCTCCAAAAATGTACTCAATGGGACCGTAATGTTGCTACCACACACAAGTTGACCTGCTTGAGGAAGAAACGAGTACATTTCATACATGAAAAACGCCATTTTAAAATCAACATGAAAATCCAAAATTCCAAAAGTATAAAACACAAAGATGCTTACCATAGACAGATAATGTATAGTGCTCAGCTCCCTCCTCCCGCCCTGTGGTGCAACAGATGTCCCTTTCTCCAAAAATGTACTCAATGGGACCGTAATGTTGCTACCACACACAAGATGACCTGCTTGAGGAAGAAACGAGTACATTTCATACATGAAAAACGCCATTTTAAAATCAACATGAAAAACCAAAATTCCAAAAGTATAAAACACAAAAGATGCTTAGCAAAGATAGATAATGTATAGTGCTCTGAACCCTCCTCCCGCCCTGTGGTCCAACAGATGTCCCTTTCTCCACAAAAGTACTCAATGGGACCGTAATGTTGCTACCACACACAAGTTGACCTGCTTGAGGAAGAAACGAGTACATTTCATACATGAAAAACGCCATTTTAAAATCAACAATAAAAACCAAAATTCCAAAAGTATAAAACACAAAAGATGCTTACCAAAGATAGATAATGTATAGTGCTCTGAACACTCCTCCCGCCCTGTGGTGCAACAGATGTCCCTTTCTCCAAAAATGTACTCAATGGGACCGTAATGTTGCTACCACACACAAGTTGACCTGCTTGAGGAAGAAACGAGTACATTTCATACATGAAAAACGCCATTTTAAAATCAACATGAAAAACCAAAATTCCAAAAGTATAAAACACAAAAGATGCTTACGAAAGATAGATAATGCATAGTGCTCAGCTCCCTCCTCCCGCCCTGTGGTGCAACAGATGTCCCTTTCTCCAAAAATGTACTCAATGGGACCGTAATGTTGCTACCACACACAAGTTGACCTGCTTGAGGAAGAAACGAGGACATTTCATACATGAAAAACGCCATTTTAAAATCAACATGAAAAACCAAAATTCCAAAAGTATAAAACACAAAAGATGCTTACCAAAGATAGATAATGCATAGTGCTCTGAACCCTCCTCCCGCCCTGTGGTGCAACAGATGTCCCTTTCTCCAAAAATGTACTCAATGGGACCGTAATGTTGCTACCACACACAAGTTGACCTGCTTGAGGAAGAAGCGAGTACATTTCATACATGAAAAACGCCATTTTAAAATCAACATGAAAAACCAAAATTCCAAAAGTATAAAACACAAAAGATGCTTACCATAGACAGATAATGTATAGTGCTCAGCTCCCTTCTCCCGCCCTGTGGTGCAACAGATGTCCCTTTCTCCAAAAATGTACTCAATGGGACCGTAATGTTGCTACCACACACAAGTTGACCTGCTTGAGGAAGAAACGAGTACATTTCATACATGAAAAACGCCATTTTAAAATCAACATGAAAAACCAAAATTCCAAAAGTATAAAACACAAAAAATGCTTACCAAAGATAGATAATGCATAGTGCTCTGAACCCTCCTCCCGCACTGTGGTGCAATTGATGTCCCTTTCTCCAAAAATGTACTCAATGGGACCGTAATGTTGCTACCACACACAAGTTGACCTGCTTGAGGAAGAAACGAGTACATTTCATACATGAAAAACGCCATTTTAAAATCAACATGAAAAACCAAAATTCCAAAAGTATAAAACACAAAGATGCTTACCATAGACAGATAATGTATAGTGCTCAGCTCCCTCCTCCCGCCCTGTGGTGCAACAATTGTCCCTTTCTCCAAAAATGTACTCAATGGGACCGTAATGTTGCTACCACACACAAGTTGACCTGCTTGAGGAAGAAACGAGTACATTTCATACATGAAAAACGCCATTTTAAAATCAACATGAAAAACCAAAATTCCAAAAGTATAAAACACAAAGATGCTTACCATAGACAGATAATGTATAGTGCTCAGCTCCCTCCTCCCGCCCTGTGGTGCAACAGATGTCCCTTTCTCCAAAAATGTACTCAATGGGACCGTAATGTTGCTACCACACACAAGATATCCTGCTTGAGGAAGAAACGAGTACATTTCATACATGAAAAACGCCATTTTAAAATCAACATGAAAAACCAAAATTCCAAAAGTATAAAACACAAAAGATGCTTACCAAAGATAGATAATGTATAGTGCTCTGAACCCTCCTCCCGCCCTGTGGTCCAACAGATGTCCCTTTCTCCACAAAAGTACTCAATGGGACCGTAATGTTGCTACCACACACAAGTTGACCTGCTTGAGGAAGAAACGAGTACATTTCATACATGAAAAACGCCATTTTAAAATCAACAATAAAAACCAAAATTCCAAAAGTATAAAACACAAAAGATGCTTACCAAAGATAGATAATGTATAGTGCTCTGAACCCTCCTCCCGCCCTGTGGTGCAACAGATGTCCCTTTCTCCAAAAATGTACTCAATGGGACCGTAATGTTGCTACCACACACAAGTTGACCTGCTTGAGGAAGAAGCGAGTAGATTTCATACATGAAAAACGCCATTTTAAAATCAACATGAAAAACCAAAATTCCAAAAGTATAAAACACAAAAGATGCTTACCATAGACAGATAATGTATAGTGCTCAGCTCCCTCCTCCCGCCCTGTGGTGCAACAGATGTCCCTTTCTCCAAAAATGTACTCAATGGGACCGTAATGTTGCTACCACACACAAGTTGACCTGCTTGAGGAAGAAACGAGTACATTTCATACATGAAAAACGCCATTTTAAAATCAACATGAAAAACCAAAATTCCAAAAGTATAAAACACAAAAGATGCTTACCAAAGATAGATAATGCATAGTGCTCTGAACCCTCCTCCCGCCCTGTGGTGCAACAGATGTCCCTTTCTCCAAAAATGTACTCAATGGGACCGTAATGTTGCTACCACACACAAGTTGACCTGCTTGAGGAAGAAACGAGTACATTTCATACATGAAAAACGCCATTTTAAAATCAACATGAAAAACCAAAATTCCAAAAGTATAAAACACAAAGATGCTTACCATAGACAGATAATGTATAGTGCTCAGCTCCCTCCTCCCGCCCTGTGGTGCAGCAGATGTCCCTTTCTCCAAAAATGTACTCAATGGGACCGTAATGTTGCTACCACACACAAGTTGACCTGCTTGAGGAAGAAACGAGTATATTTCATACATGAAAAACGCCATTTTAAAATCAACATGAAAAACCAAAATTCCAAAAGTATAAAACACAAAAGATGCTTACCAAAGATAGATAATGTATAGTAATCTGAACCCTCCTCCCGCCCTGTGGTGCAACAGATGTCCCTTTCTCCAAACATGTACTCAATGGGACCGTAATGTTGCTACCACACACAAGTTGACCTGCTTGAGGAAGAAACGAGTACATTTCATACATGAAAAACGCCATTTTAAAATCAACATGAAAAACCAAAATTCCAAAAGTATAAAACACAAAAGATGCTTACCAAAGATAGATAATGTATAGTGCTCTGAACCCTCCTCCCGCCCTGTGGTGCAACAGATGTCCCTTTCTCCAAAAATGTACTCAATGGGACCGTAATGTTGCTACCACACACAAGTTGACCTGCTTGAGGAAGAAACGAGTACATTTCATACATGAAAAACGCCATTTTAAAATCAACAATAAAAACCAAAATTCCAAAAGTATAAAACACAAAAGATGCTTACCAAAGATAGATAATGTATAGTGCTCTGAACCCTCCTCCCGCCCTGTGGTGCAACAGATGTCCCTTTCTCCAAAAATGTACTCAATGGGACCGTAATGTTGCTACCACACACAAGTTGACCTGCTTGAGGAAGAAACGAGTACATTTCATACATCAAAAACGCCATTTTAAAATCAACATGAAAAACCAAAATTCCAAAAGTATAAAACACAAAAGATGCTTACCAAAGATAGATAATGCATAGTGCTCTGAACCCTCCTCCCGTCCTGTGGTGCAACAGATGTCCCTTTCTCCAAAAATGTACTCAATGGGACCGTAATGTTGCTACCACACACAAGTTGACCTGCTTGAGGAAGAAACGAGTACATTTCATACATGAAAAACGCCATTTTAAAATCAACATGAAAAACCAAAATTCCAAAAGTACAAAACACAAAAGATGCTTACCAAAGATAGATAATGCATAGTGCTCAGCTCCCTCCTCCCGCCCTGTGGTGCAACAGATGTCCCGTTCTCCAAAAATGTACTCAATGGGACCGTAATGTTGCTACCACACACAAGTTGACCTGCTTGAGGAAGAAACGAGTACATTTCATACATGAAAAACGCCATTTTAAAATAAACATGAAAAACCAAAATTCCAAAAGTATAAAACACAAAAGATGCTTACCAAAGATAGATAATGCATAGTGCTCAGCTCCCTCCTCCCGTCCTGTGGTGCAACAGATGTCCCTTTCTCCAAAAATGTACTCAATGGGACCGTAATGTTGCTACCACACACAAGTTGACCTGCTTGAGGAAGAAACGAGTACATTTCATACATGAAAAACGCCATTTTAAAATCAACATGAAAAACCAAAATTCCAAAAGTATAAAACACAAAAGATGCTTACCAAAGATAGATAATGCATAGTGCTCAGCTCCCTCCTCCCGCCCTGTGGTGCAACAGATGTCCCTTTCTCCAAAAATGTACTCAATGGGACCGTAATGTTGCTACCACACACAAGTTGACCTGCTTGAGGATGAAACGAGTACATTTCATACATGAAAAACGCCATTTTAAAATCAACATGAAAAACCAAAATTCCAAAAGTATAAAACACAAAAGATGCTTACCATAGACAGATAATGTATAGTGCTCAGCTCCCTCCTCCCGCCCTGTGGTGCAACAGATGTCCCTTTCTCCAAAAATGTACTCAATGGGACCGTAATGTTGCTACCACACACAAGTTGACCTGCTTGAGGAAGAAACGAGTACATTTCATACATGAAAAACGCCATTTTAAAATCAACATGAAAAACCAAAATTCCAAAAGTATAAAACACAAAAAATGCTTACCAAAGATAGATAATGCATAGTGCTCTGAACCCTCCTCCCGCCCTGTGGTGCAATTGATGTCCCTTTCTCCAAAAATGTACTCAATGGGACCGTAATGTTGCTACCACACACAAGTTGACCTGCTTGAGGAAGAAACGAGTACATTTCATACATGAAAAACGCCATTTTAAAATCAACATGAAAAACCAAAATTCCAAAAGTATAAAACACAAAGATGCTTACCATAGACAGATAATGTATAGTGCTCAGCTCCCTCCTCCCGCCCTGTGGTGCAACAATTGTCCCTTTCTCCAAAAATGTACTCAATGGGACCGTAATGTTGCTACCACACACAAGTTGACCTGCTTGAGGAAGAAACGAGTACATATCATACATGAAAAACGCCATTTTAAAATCAACATGAAAAACCAAAATTCCAAAAGTATAAAACACAAAAGATGCTTACCAAAGATAGATAATGCATAGTGCTCAGCTCCCTCCTCCCGCCCTGTGGTGCAACAGATGTCCCTTTCTCCAAAAATGTACTCAATGGGACCGTAATGTTGCTACCACACACAAGTTGACCTGCTTGAGGAAGAAACGAGTACATTTCATACATGAAAAACGCCATTTTAAAATCAACATGAAAAACCAAAATTCCAAAAGTATAAAACACAAAAGATGCTTACCAAAGATAGATAATGCATAGTGCTCTGAACCCTCCTCCCGCCCTGTGGTGCAACAGATGTCCCTTTCTCCAAAAATGTACTCAATGGGACCGTAATGTTGCTACCACACACAAGTTGACCTGCTTGAGGAAGAAACGAGTACATTTCATACATGAAAAATGCCATTTTAAAATCAAAATGAAAAACCAAAATTCCAAAAGTATAAAACACAAAAGATGCTTACCAAAGATAGATAATGTATAGTGCTCAGCTCCCTCCTCCCGCCCTGTGGTGCAACAGATGTCCCTTTCTCCAAAAATGTACTCAATGGGACCGTAATGTTGCTACCACACACAAGTTGACCTGCTTGAGGAAGAAACGAGTACATTTCATACATGAAAAACGCCATTTTAAAATCAACATGAAAAACCAAAATTCCAAAAGTATAAAACACAAAAGATGCTTACCAAAGATAGATAATGTATAGTGCTCTGAACCCTCCTCAAGCCCTGTGGTGCAACAGATGTCCCTTTCTCCAAAAAAGTACTCAATGGGACCGTAATGTTGCTACCACACACAAGTTGACCTGCTTGAGGAAGAAACGAGTACATTTCATACATGAAAAACGCCATTTTAAAATCAACATGAAAAACCAAAATTCCAAAAGTATAAAACACAAAAGATGCTTACCAAAGATAGATAATGTATAGTGCTCTGAACCCTCCTCCCGCCCTGTGGTGCAACAGATGTCCCTTTCTCCAAAAATGTACTCAATGGGACCGTAATGTTGCTACCACACACAAGTTGACCTGCTTGAGGAAGAAGCGAGTACATTTCATACATGAAAAACGCCATTTTAAAATCAACATGAAAAACCAAAATTCCAAAAGTATAAAACACAAAAGATGCTTACCATAGACAGATAATGTATAGTGCTCAGCTCCCTCCTCCCGCCCTGTGGTGCAACAGATGTCCCTTTCTCCAAAAATGTACTCAATGGGACCGTAATGTTGCTACCACACACAAGTTGACCTGCTTGAGGAAGAAACGAGTACATTTCATACATGAAAAACGCCATTTTAAAATCAACAATAAAAACCAAAATTCCAAAAGTATAAAACACAAAAGATGCTTACCAAAGATAGATAATGTATAGTGCTCTGAACCCTCCTCCCGCCCTGTGGTGCAACAGATGTCCCTTTCTCCAAAAATGTACTCAATGGGACCGTAATGTTGCTACCACACACAAGTTGACCTGCTTGAGGAAGAAACGAGTACATTTCATACATCAAAAACGCCATTTTAAAATCAACATGAAAAACCAAAATTCCAAAAGTATAAAACACAAAAGATGCTTACCAAAGATAGATAATGCATAGTGCTCTGAACCCTCCTCCCGTCCTGTGGTGCAACAGATGTCCCTTTCTCCAAAAATGTACTCAATGGGACCGTAATGTTGCTACCACACACAAGTTGACCTGCTTGAGGAAGAAACGAGTACATTTCATACATGAAAAACGCCATTTTAAAATCAACATGAAAAACCAAAATTCCAAAAGTACAAAACACAAAAGATGCTTACCAAAGATAGATAATGCATAGTGCTCAGCTCCCTCCTCCCGCCCTGTGGTGCAACAGATGTCCCGTTCTCCAAAAATGTACTCAATGGGACCGTAATGTTGCTACCACACACAAGTTGACCTGCTTGAGGAAGAAACGAGTACATTTCATACATGAAAAACGCCATTTTCAAATCAACATGAAAAACCAAAATTCCAAAAGTATAAAACACAAAAGATGCTTACCAAAGATAGATAATGCATAGTGCTCAGCTCCCTCCTCCCGTCCTGTGGTGCAACAGATGTCCCTTTCTCCAAAAATGTACTCAATGGGACCGTAATGTTGCTACCACACACAAGTTGACCTGCTTGAGGAAGAAACGAGTACATTTCATACATGAAAAACGCCATTTTAAAATCAACATGAAAAACCAAAATTCCAAAAGTATAAAACACAAAAGATGCTTACCAAAGATAGATAATGCATAGTGCTCAGCTCCCTCCTCCCGCCCTGTGGTGCAACAGATGTCCCTTTCTCCAAAAATGTACTCAATGGGACCGTAATGTTGCTACCACACACAAGTTGACCTGCTTGAGGATGAAACGAGTACATTTCATACATGAAAAACGCCATTTTAAAATCAACATGAAAAACCAAAATTCCAAAAGTATAAAACACAAAAGATGCTTACCATAGACAGATAATGTATAGTGCTCAGCTCCCTCCTCCCGCCCTGTGGTGCAACAGATGTCCCTTTCTCCAAAAATGTACTCAATGGGACCGTAATGTTGCTACCACACACAAGTTGACCTGCTTGAGGAAGAAACGAGTACATTTCATACATGAAAAACGCCATTTTAAAATCAACATGAAAAACCAAAATTCCAAAAGTATAAAACACAAAAAATGCTTACCAAAGATAGATAATGCATAGTGCTCTGAACCCTCCTCCCGCCCTGTGGTGCAATTGATGTCCCTTTCTCCAAAAATGTACTCAATGGGACCGTAATGTTGCTACCACACACAAGTTGACCTGCTTGAGGAAGAAACGAGTACATTTCATACATGAAAAACGCCATTTTAAAATCAACATGAAAAACCAAAATTCCAAAAGTATAAAACACAAAGATGCTTACCATAGACAGATAATGTATAGTGCTCAGCTCCCTCCTCCCGCCCTGTGGTGCAACAATTGTCCCTTTCTCCAAAAATGTACTCAATGGGACCGTAATGTTGCTACCACACACAAGTTGACCTGCTTGAGGAAGAAACGAGTACATATCATACATGAAAAACGCCATTTTAAAATCAACATGAAAAACCAAAATTCCAAAAGTATAAAACACAAAAGATGCTTACCAAAGATAGATAATGCATAGTGCTCAGCTCCCTCCTCCCGCCCTGTGGTGCAACAGATGTCCCTTTCTCCAAAAATGTACTCAATGGGACCGTAATGTTGCTACCACACACAAGTTGACCTGCTTGAGGAAGAAACGAGTACATTTCATACATGAAAAACGCCATTTTAAAATCAACATGAAAAACCAAAATTCCAAAAGTATAAAACACAAAAGATGCTTACCAAAGATAGATAATGCATAGTGCTCTGAACCCTCCTCCCGCCCTGTGGTGCAACAGATGTCCCTTTCTCCAAAAATGTACTCAATGGGACCGTAATGTTGCTACCACACACAAGTTGACCTGCTTGAGGAAGAAACGAGTACATTTCATACATGAAAAATGCCATTTTAAAATCAAAATGAAAAACCAAAATTCCAAAAGTATAAAACACAAAAGATGCTTACCAAAGATAGATAATGTATAGTGCTCAGCTCCCTCCTCCCGCCCTGTGGTGCAACAGATGTCCCTTTCTCCAAAAATGTACTCAATGGGACCGTAATGTTGCTACCACACACAAGTTGACCTGCTTGAGGAAGAAACGAGTACATTTCATACATGAAAAACGCCATTTTAAAATCAACATGAAAAACCAAAATTCCAAAAGTATAAAACACAAAAGATGCTTACCAAAGATAGATAATGTATAGTGCTCTGAACCCTCCTCAAGCCCTGTGGTGCAACAGATGTCCCTTTCTCCAAAAAAGTACTCAATGGGACCGTAATGTTGCTACCACACACAAGTTGACCTGCTTGAGGAAGAAACGAGTACATTTCATACATGAAAAACGCCATTTTAAAATCAACATGAAAAACCAAAATTCCAAAAGTATAAAACACAAAAGATGCTTACCAAAGATAGATAATGTATAGTGCTCTGAACCCTCCTCCCGCCCTGTGGTGCAACAGATGTCCCTTTCTCCAAAAATGTACTCAATGGGACCGTAATGTTGCTACCACACACAAGTTGACCTGCTTGAGGAAGAAGCGAGTACATTTCATACATGAAAAACGCCATTTTAAAATCAACATGAAAAACCAAAATTCCAAAAGTATAAAACACAAAAGATGCTTACCATAGACAGATAATGTATAGTGCTCAGCTCCCTCCTCCCGCCCTGTGGTGCAACAGATGTCCCTTTCTCCAAAAATGTACTCAATGGGACCGTAATGTTGCTACCACACACAAGTTGACCTGCTTGAGGAAGAAACGAGTACATTTCATACATGAAAAACGCCATTTTAAAATCAACATGAAAAACCAAAATTCCAAAAGTATAAAACA
Organism: Schistocerca nitens; assembly: GCF_023898315.1. Lineage (NCBI taxonomy): Eukaryota > Metazoa > Arthropoda > Insecta > Orthoptera > Acrididae > Schistocerca > Schistocerca nitens. The sequence goes on along the minus strand of NC_064625.1, from coordinate 177,574,060 downwards.
GAAAAAATGCTTACCAAAGATAGATAATGCATAGTGCTCTGAACCCTCCTCCCGCCCTGTAGTGCAATTGATGTCCCTTTCTCCAAAAATGTACTCAATGGGACCGTAATGTTGCTACCACACACAAGTTGACCTGCTTGAGGAAGAAACGAGTACATTTCATACATGAAAAACGCCATTTTAAAATCAACATGAAAAACCAAAATTCCAAAAGTATAAAACACAAAGATGCTTACCATAGACAGATAATGTATAGTGCTCAGCTCCCTCCTCCCGCCCTGTGGTGCAACAATTGTCCCTTTCTCCAAAAATGTACTCAATGGGACCGTAATGTTGCTACCACACACAAGTTGACCTGCTTGAGGAAGAAACGAGTACATTTCATACATGAAAAACGCCATTTTAAAATCAACATGAAAAACCAAAATTCCAAAAGTATAAAACACAAAGATGCTTACCATAGACAGATAATGTATAGTGCTCAGCTCCCTCCTCCCGCCCTGTGGTGCAACAGATGTCCCTTTCTCCAAAAATGTACTCAATGGGACCGTAATGTTGCTACCACACACAAGATGACCTGCTTGAGGAAGAAACGAGTACATTTCATACATGAAAAACGCCATTTTAAAATCAACATGAAAAACCAAAATTCCAAAAGTATAAAACACAAAAGATGCTTACCAAAGATAGATAATGTATAGTGCTCTGAACCCTCCTCCCGCCCTGTGGTCCAACAGATGTCCCTTTCTCCACAAAAGTACTCAATGGGACCGTAATGTTGCTACCACACACAAGTTGACCTGCTTGAGGAAGAAACGAGTACATTTCATACATGAAAAACGCCATTTTAAAATCAACAATAAAAACCAAAATTCCAAAAGTATAAAACACAAAAGATGCTTACCAAAGATAGATAATGTATAGTGCTCTGAACCCTCCTCCCGCCCTGTGGTGCAACAGATGTCCCTTTCTCCAAAAATGTACTCAATGGGACCGTAATGTTGCTACCACACACAAGTTGACCTGCTTGAGGAAGAAGCGAGTACATTTCATACATGAAAAACGCCATTTTAAAATCAACATGAAAAACCAAAATTCCAAAAGTATAAAACACAAAAGATGCTTACCATAGACAGATAATGTATAGTGCTCAGCTCCCTCCTCCCGCCCTGTGGTGCAACAGATGTCCCTTTCTCCAAAAATGTACTCAATGGGACCGTAATGTTGCTACCACACACAAGTTGACCTGCTTGAGGAAGAAACGAGTACATTTCATACATGAAAAACGCCATTTTAAAATCAACATGAAAAACCAAAATTCCAAAAGTATAAAACACAAAAGATGCTTACCAAAGATAGATAATGCATAGTGCTCTGAACCCTCCTCCCGCCCTGTGGTGCAACAGATGTCCCTTTCTCCAAAAATGTACTCAATGGGACCGTAATGTTGCTACCACACACAAGTTGACCTGCTTGAGGAAGAAACGAGTACATTTCATACATGAAAAACGCCATTTTAAAATCAACATGAAAAACCAAAATTCCAAAAGTATAAAACACAAAGATGCTTACCATAGACAGATAATGTATAGTGCTCAGCTCCCTCCTCCCGCCCTGTGGTGCAGCAGATGTCCCTTTCTCCAAAAATGTACTCAATGGGACCGTAATGTTGCTACCACACACAAGTTGACCTGCTTGAGGAAGAAACGAGTATATTTCATACATGAAAAACGCCATTTTAAAATCAACATGAAAAACCAAAATTCCAAAAGTATAAAACACAAAAGATGCTTACCAAAGATAGATAATGTATAGTGCTCTGAACCCTCCTCCCGCCCTGTGGTGCAACAGATGTCCCTTTCTCCAAAAATGTACTCAATGGGACCGTAATGTTGCTACCACACACAACTTGACCTGCTTGAGGAAGAAACGAGTACATTTCATACATGAAAAACGCCATTTTAAAATCAACATGAAAAACCAAAATTCCAAAAGTATAAAACACAAAAGATGCTTACCAAAGATAGATAATGTATAGTGCTCTGAACCCTCCTCCCGCCCTGTGGTGCAACAGATGTCCCTTTCTCCAAACATGTACTCAATGGGACCGTAATGTTGCTACCACACACAAGTTGACCTGCTTGAGGAAGAAACGAGTACATTTCATACATGAAAAACGCCATTTTAAAATCAACATGAAAAACCAAAATTCCAAAATTATAAAACACAAAAGATGCTTACCATAGACAGATAATGTATAGTGCTCAGCTCCCTCCTCCCGCCCTGTGGTGCAACAGATGTCCCTTTCTCCAAAAATGTACTCAATGGGACCGTAATGTTGCTACCACACACAAGTTGACCTGCTTGAGGAAGAAACGAGTACATTTCATACATGAAAAACGCCATTTTAAAATCAACATGAAAAACCAAAATTCCAAAAGTATAAAACACAAAAGATGCTTACCAAAGATAGATAATGTATAGTGCTCTGAACCCTCCTCCCGCCCTGTGGTGCAACAGATGTCCCTTTCTCCAAAAATGTACTCAATGGGACCGTAATGTTGCTACCACACACAAGTTGACCTGCTTGAGGAAGAAACGAGTACATTTCATACATGAAAAACGCCATTTTAAAATCAACATGAAAAACCAAAATTCCAAAAGTATAAAACACAAAAGATGCTTACCAAAGATAGATAATGCATAGTGCTCTGAACCCTCCTCCCGTCCTGTGGTGCAACAGATGTCCCTTTCTCCAAAAATGTACTCAATGGGACCGTAATGTTGCTACCACACACAAGTTGACCTGCTTGAGGAAGAAACGAGTACATTTCATACATGAAAAACGCCATTTTAAAATCAACATGAAAAACCAAAATTCCAAAAGTATAAAACACAAAAGATGCTTACCAAAGATAGATAATGCATAGTGCTCAGCTCCCTCCTCCCGCCCTGTGGTGCAACAGATGTCCCGTTCTCCAAAAATGTACTCAATGGGACCGTAATGTTGCTACCACACACAAGTTGACCTGCTTGAGGAAGAAACGAGTACATTTCATACATGAAAAACGCCATTTTAAAATCAACATGAAAAACCAAAATTCCAAAAGTATAAAACACAAAAGATGCTTACCAAAGATAGATAATGCATAGTGCTCAGCTCCCTCCTCCCGTCCTGTGGTGCAACAGATGTCCCTTTCTCCAAAAATGTACTCAATGGGACCGTATTGTTGCTACCACACACAAGTTGACCTGCTTGAGGAAGAAACGAGTACATTTCATACATGAAAAACGCCATTTTAAAATCAACATGAAAAACCAAAATTCCAAAAGTATAAAACACAAAAGATGCTTACCAAAGATAGATAATGCATAGTGCTCAGCTCCCTCCTCCCGCCCTGTGGTGCAACAGATGTCCCGTTCTCCAAAAATGTACTCAATGGGACCGTAATGTTGCTACCACACACAAGTTGACCTGCTTGAGGAAGAAACGAGTACATTTCATACATGAAAAACGCCATTTTAAAATCAACATGAAAAACCAAAATTCCAAAAGTATAAAACACAAAAGATGCTTACCAAAGATAGATAATGTATAGTGCTCTGAACCCTCCTCCCGCCCTGTGGTGCAACAGATGTCCCTTTCTCCAAAAATGTACTCAATGGGACCGTAATGTTGCTACCACACACAAGTTGACCTGCTTGAGGAAGAAACGAGTACATTTCATACATGAAAAAAGCCATTTTATAATCAACATGAAAAACCAAAATTCCAAAAGTATAAAACACAAAAGATGCTTACCATAGACAGATAATGTATAGTGCTCAGCTCCCTCCTCCCGCCCTGTGGTGCAACAGATGTCCCTTTCTCCAAAAATGTACTCAATGGGACCGTAATGTTGCTACCACACACAAGTTGACCTGCTTGAGGAAGAAACGAGTACATTTCATACATGAAAAACGCCATTTTAAAATCAACATGAAAAACCAAAATTCCAAAAGTATAAAACACAAAAGATGCTTACCAAAGAAAGATAATGTATAGTGCTCTGAACCCTCCTCCCGCCCTGTGGTGCAACAGATGTCCCTTTCTCCAAAAATGTACTCAATGGGACCATAATGTTGCTACCACACACAAGTTGACCTGCTTGAGGAAGAAACGAGTACATTTCATACATGAAAAACGCCATTTTCAAATCAACATGAAAAACCAAAATTCCAAAAGTATAAAACACAAAAGATGCTTACCAAAGATAGATAATGCATAGTGCTCTGAACCCTCCTCCCGCCCTGTGGTGCAACAGATGTCCCTTTCTCCAAAAATGTACTCAATGGGACCGTAATGTTGCTACCACACACAAGTTGACCTGCTTGAGGAAGAAACGAGTACATTTCATACATGAAAAACGCCATTTTAAAATCAACATGAAAAACCAAAATTCCAAAAGTATAAAACACAAAAGATGCTTACCAAAGATAGATAATGCATAGTGCTCTGAACCCGCCTCCCGCCCTGTGGTGCAACAGATGTCCCTTTCTCCAAAAATGTACTCAATGGGACCGTAATGTTGTTACCACACACAAGTTGACCTGCTTGAGGAAGAAACGAGTACATTTCATACATGAAAAACGCCATTTTAAAATCAACATGAAAAACCAAAATTCCAAAAGTATAAAACACAAAAGATGCTTACCAAAGATAGATAATGTATAGTGCTCTGAACCCTCCTCCCGCCCTGTGGTGCAACAGATGTCCCTTTCTCCAAAAATGTACTCAATGGGACCGTAATGTTGCTACCACACACAAGTTGACCTGCTTGAGGAAGAAACGAGTACATTTCATACATGAAAAACGCCATTTTAAAATCAACATGAAAAACCAAAATTCCAAAAGTATAAAACACAAAAGATGCTTACCAAAGATAGATAATGTATAGTGCTCTGAACCCTCCTCCCGCCCTGTGGTGCAACAGATGTCCCTTTCTCCAAAAATGTACTCAATGGGACCGTAATGTTGCTACCACACACAAGTTGACCTGCTCGAGGAAGAAACGAGTACATTTCATACATGAAAAACGCCATTTTAAAATCAACATGAAAAACCAAAATTCCAAAAGTATAAAACACAAAAGATGCTTACCAAAGATAGATAATGCATAGTGCTCTGAACCCTCCTCCCGCCCTGTGGTGCAACAGATGTCCCTTTCTCCAAAAATGTACTCAATGGGACCGTAATGTTGCTACCACACACAAGTTGACCTGCTTGAGGAAGAAACGAGTACATTTCATACATGAAAAACGCCATTTCAAAATCAATATGAAAAACCAAAATTCCAAAAGTATAAAACACAAAAGATGCTTACCAAAGATAGATAATGCATAGTGCTCAGCTCCCTCCTCCCGCCCTGTGGTGCAACAGATGTCCCTTTCTCCAAAAATGTACTCAATGGGACCGTAATGTTGCTACCACACACAAGTTGACCTGCTTGAGGAAGAAACGAGTACATTTCATACATGAAAAACGCCATTTTAAAATCAACATGAGAAACCAAAATTCCAAAAGTATAAAACACAAAAGATGCTTACCAAAGATAGATAATGCATAGTGCTCTGAACCCTCCTCCCGCCCTGTGGTGCAACAGATGTCCCTTTCTCCAAAAATGTACTCAATGGGACCGTAATGTTGCTACCACACACAAGTTGACCTGCTTGAGGAAGAAACGAGTACATTTCATACATGAAAAACGCCATTTTAAAATCAACATGAAAAACCAAAATTCCAAAAGTATAAAACACAAAAGATGCTTACCATAGACAGATAATGTATAGTGCTCAGCTCCCTCCTTCCGCCCTGTGGTGCAACAGATGTCCCTTTCTCCAAAAATGTACTCAATGGGACCGTAATGTTGCTACCACACACAAGTTGACCTGCTTGAGGAAGAAACGAGTACATTTCATACATGAAAAACGCCATTTTAAAATCAACATGAAAAACCAAAATTCCAAAAGTATAAAACACAAAAGATGCTTACCAAAGATAGATAATGTATAGTGCTCTGAACCCTCCTCCCGCCCTGTGGTGCAACAGATGTCCCTTTCTCCAAAAATGTACTCAATGGGACCGTAATGTTGCTACCACACACAAGTTGACCTGCTTGAGGAAGAAACGAGTACATTTCATACATGAAAAACGCCATTTTAAAATCAACATGAAAATCCAAAATTCCAAAAGTATAAAACACAAAAGATGCTTACCATAGACAGATAATGCATAGTGCTCAGCTCCCTCCTCCCGCCCTGTGGTGCAACAGATGTCCCTTTCTCCAAAAATGTACTCAATGGGACCGTAATGTTGCTACCACACACAAGTTGACCTGCTTGAGGAAGAAACGAGTACATTTCATACATGAAAAACGCCATTTTAAAATCAACATGAGAAACCAAAATTCCAAAAGTATAAAACACAAAAGATGCTTACCAAAGATAGATAATGTATAGTGCTCTGAACCCTCCTCCCGCCCTGTGGTGCAACAGATGTCCCTTTCTCCAAAAATGTACTCAATGGGACCGTAATGTTGCTACCACACACAAGTTGACCTGCTTGAGGAAGAAACGAGTACATTTCATACATGAAAAACGCCATTTTAAAATCAACATGAGAAACCAAAATTCCAAAAGTATAAAACACAAAAGATGCTTACCAAAGATAGATAATGTATACTGCTCTGAACCCTCCTCCCGCCCTGTGGTGCAACAGATGTCCCTTTCTCCAAAAATGTACTCAATGGGACCGTAATGTTGCTACCACACACAAGTTGACCTGCTTGAGGAAGAAACAAGTACATTTCATACATGAAAAACGCCATTTGAAAATCAACATGAAAAACCAAAATTCCAAAAGTATAAAACACAAAAGATGCTTACCAAAGATAGATAATGTATAGTGCTCTGAACCCTCCTCCCGCCCTGTGGTGCAACAGATGTCCCTTTCTCCAAAAATGTACTCAATGGGACCGTAATGTTGCTACCACACACAAGTTGACCTGCTTGAGGAAGAAACGAGTACATTTCATACATGAAAAACGCCATTTTAAAATCAACATGAAAATCCAAAATTCCAAAAGTATAAAACACAAAAGATGCTTACCATAGACAGATAATGCATAGTGCTCAGCTCCCTCCACCCGCCCTGTGGTGCAACAGATGTCCCTTTCTCCAAAAATGTACTCAATGGGACCGTAATGTTGCTACCACACACAAGATGACCTGCTTGAGGAAGAAACGAGTACATTTCATACATGAAAAACGCCATTTTAAAATCAACATGAAAAACCAAAATTCCAAAAGTATAAAACACAAAAGATGCTTACCAAAGATAGATAATGCATAGTGCTCTGAACCCTCCTCCCGCCCTGTGGTGCAACAGATGTCCCTTTCTCCAAAAATGTACTCAATGGGACCGTAATGTTGCTACCACACACAAGTTGACCTGCTTGAGGAAGAAACGAGTACATTTCATACATGAAAAACGCCATTTTAAAATCAATATGAAAAACCAAAATTCCAAAAGTATAAAACACAAAAGATGCTTACCAAAGATAGATAATGCATAGTGCTCAGCTCCCTCCTCCCGCCCTGTGGTGCAACAGATGTCCCTTTCTCCAAAAATGTACTCAATGGGACCGTAATGTTGCTACCACACACAAGTTGACCTGCTTGAGGAAGAAACGAGTACATTTCATACATGAAAAACGCCATTTTAAAATCAACATGAGAAACCAAAATTCCAAAAGTATAAAACACAAAAGATGCTTACCAAAGATAGATAATGCATAGTGCTCTGAACCCTCCTCCCGCCCTGTGGTGCAACAGATGTCCCTTTCTCCAAAAATGTACTCAATGGGACCGTAATGTTGCTACCACACACAAGTTGACCTGCTTGAGGAAGAAACGAGTACATTTCATACATGAAAAACGCCATTTTAAAATCAACATGAAAAACCAAAATTCCAAAAGTATAAAACACAAAAGATGCTTACCATAGACAGATAATGTATAGTGCTCAGCTCCCTCCTTCCGCCCTGTGGTGCAACAGATGTCCCTTTCTCCAAAAATGTACTCAATGGGACCGTAATGTTGCTACCACACACAAGTTGACCTGCTTGAGGAAGAAACGAGTACATTTCATACATGAAAAACGCCATTTTAAAATCAACATGAAAAACCAAAATTCCAAAAGTATAAAACACAAAAGATGCTTACCAAAGATAGATAATGTATAGTGCTCTGAACCCTCCTCCTGCCCTGTGGTGCAACAGATGTCCCTTTCTCCAAAAATGTACTCAATGGGACCGTAATGTTGCTACCACACACAAGTTGACCTGCTTGAGGAAGAAACGAGTACATTTCATACATGAAAAACGCCATTTTAAAATCAACATGAAAATCCAAAATTCCAAAAGTATAAAACACAAAAGATGCTTACCATAGACAGATAATGTATACTGCTCAGCTCCCTCCTTCCGCCCTGTGGTGCAACAGATGTCCCTTTCTCCAAAAATGTACTCAATGGGACCGTAATGTTGCTACCACACACAAGTTGACCTGCTTGAGGAAGAAACGAGTACATTTCATACATGAAAAACACCATTTTAAAATCAACATGAAAATCCAAAATTCCAAAAGTATAAAACACAAAAGATGCTTACCATAGACAGATAATGCATAGTGCTCAGCTCCCTCCACCCGCCCTGTGGTGCAACAGATGTCCCTTTCTCCAAAAATGTACTCAATGGGACCGTAATGTTGCTACCACACACAAGATGACCTGCTTGAGGAAGAAACGAGTACATTTCATACATGAAAAACGCCATTTTAAAATCAACATGAAAAACCAAAATTCCAAAAGTATAAAACACAAAAGATGCTTACCATAGACAGATAATGTATAGTGCTCAGCACCCTCCTTCCGCCCTGTGGTGCAACAGATGTCCCTTTCTCCAAAAATGTACTCAATGGGACCGTAATGTTGCTACCACACACAAGTTGACCTGCTTGAGGAAGAAACGAGTACATTTCATACATGAAAACGCCATTTTAAAATCAACATGAAAAACCAAAATTCCAAAAGTATAAAACACAAAAGATGCTTACCAAAGATAGATAATGTATAGTGCTCTGAACCCTCCTCCCGCCCTGTGGTGCAACAGATGTCCCTTTCTCCAAAAATGTACTCAATGGGACCGTAATGTTGCTACCACACACAAGTTGACCTGCTTGAGGAAGAAACGAGTACATTTCATACATGAAAAACGCCATTTTAAAATCAACATGAAAATCCAAAATTCCAAAAGTATAAAACACAAAAGATGCTTACCATAGACAGATAATGCATAGTGCTCAGCTCCCTCCTCCCGCCCTGTGGTGCAACAGATGTCCCTTTCTCCAAAAATGTACTCAATGGGACCGTAATGTTGCTACCACACACAAGTTGACATGCTTGAGGAAGAAACGAGTACATTTCATACATGAAAAACGCCATTTTAAAATCAACATGAAAAACCAAAATTCCAAAAGTATAAAACACAAAAGATGCTTACCAAAGATAGATAATGTATAGTGCTCTGAACCCTCCTCCCGCCCTGTGGTGCAACAGATGTCCCTTTCTCCAAAAATGTACTCAATGGGACCGTAATGTTGCTACCACACACAAGTTGACCTGCTTGAGGAAGAAACGAGTACATTTCATACATGAAAAACGCCATTTTAAAATCAACATGAAAAACCAAAATTCCAAAAGTATAAAACACAAAGATGCTTACCATAGACAGATAATGTATAGTGCTCAGCTCCCTCCTCCCGCCCTGTGGTGCAATTGATGTCCCTTTCTCCAAAAATGTACTCAATGGGACCGAAATGTTGCTACCACACACAAGTTGACCTGCTTGAGGAAGAAACGAATACATTTCATACATGAAAAACGCCATTTTAAAATCAACATGAAAAACCAAAATTCCAAAAGTATAAAACACAAAAGATGCTTACCATAGACAGATAATGTATAGTGCTCAGCTCCCTCCTCCCGCCCTGTGGTGCAACAGATGTCCCTTTCTCCAAAAATGTTCTCAATGGGACCGTAATATTGCTACCACACACAAGTTGACCTGCTTGAGGAAAAAACGAGTACATTTCATACATGAAAAACGCCATTTAAAAATCAACTTGAAAAACCCAAATTCCAAAAGAATAAAACACAAAAAATGCTTACCAAAGAAAGATAATGGATAGTGCTCTGAACTCTCCTCCCGCCCTGTGGTGCAACAGATGTCCCTTTCTCCAAAAATGAACTCAATGGGACCGTAATGTTGCTACCACACACAAGTTGACCTGCTTGAGGAAGAAACGAGTACATTTCATACATGAAAAACGCCATTTTAAAATCAACATGAAAAACCAAAATTCCAAAAGTGTAAAACACAAAAGATGCTTACCATAGACAGATAATGTATAGTGCTCAGCTCCCTCCTCCCGCCCTGTGGTGCAACAGATGTCCCTTTCTCCAAAAATGTTCTCAATGGGACCGTAATATTGCTACCACACACAAGTTGACCTGCTTGAGGAAAAAACGAGTACATTTCATACATGAAAAACGCCATTTAAAAATGAACTTGAAAAACCCAAATTCCAAAAGTATAAAACACAAAAAATGCTTACCAAAGAAAGATAATGGATAGTGCTCTGAACCCTAATCCCGCCCTGTGGTGCAACAGATGTCCCTTTCTCCAAAAATGTACTCGATGGGACCGTAATGTTGCTACCACACACAAGTTGACCTGCTTGAGGAAGAAACGAGTACATTTCATACATGAAAAAAGCCATTTTATAATCAACATGAAAAACCAAAATTCCAAAAGTATAAAACACAAAAGATGCTTACCATAGACAGATAATGTATAGTGCTCAGCTCCCTCCTCCCGCCCTGTGGTGCAACAGATGTCCCTTTCTCCAAAAATGTACTCAATGGGACCGTAATGTTGCTACCACACACAAGTTGACCTGCTTGAGGAAGAAACGAGTACATTTCATACATGAAAAACGCCATTTTAAAATCAACATGAAAAACCAAAATTCCAAAAGTATAAAACACAAAAGATGCTTACCAAAGAAAGATAATGTATAGTGCTCTGAACCCTCCTCCCGCCCTGTGGTGCAACAGATGTCCCTTTCTCCAAAAATGTACTCAATGGGACCATAATGTTGCTACCACACACAAGTTGACCTGCTTGAGGAAGAAACGAGTACATTTCATACATGAAAAACGCCATTTTCAAATCAACATGAAAAACCAAAATTCCAAAAGTATAAAACACAAAAGATGCTTACCAAAGATAGATAATGTATAGTGCTCTGAACCCTCCTCCCGCCCTGTGGTGCAACAGATGTCCCTTTCTCCAAAAATGTACTCAATGGGACCGTAATGTTGCTACCACACACAAGTTGACCTGCTTGAGGAAGAAACGAGTACATTTCATACATGAAAAACGCCATTTTAAAATCAACATGAAAAACCAAAATTCCAAAAGTATAAAACACAAAAGATGCTTACCAAAGATAGATAATGCATAGTGCTCTGAACCCGCCTCCCGCCCTGTGGTGCAACAGATGTCCCTTTCTCCAAAAATGTACTCAATGGGACCGTAATGTTGCTACCACACACAAGTTGACCTGCTTGAGGAAGATACGAGTACATTTCATACATGAAAAACGCCATTTTCAAATCAACATGAAAAACCAAAATTCCAAAAGTATAAAACACAAAAGATGCTTACCAAAGATAGATAATGTATAGTGCTCTGAACCCTCCTCCCGCCCTGTGGTGCAACAGATGTCCCTTTCTCCAAAAATGTACTCAATGGGACCGTAATGTTGCTACCACACACAAGTTGACCTGCTTGAGGAAGAAACGAGTACATTTCATACATGAAAAACGCCATTTTAAAATCAACATGAAAAACCAAAATTCCAAAAGTATAAAACACAAAAGATGCTTACCAAAGATAGATAATGTATAGTGCTCTGAACCCTCCTCCCGCCCTGTGGTGCAACAGATGTCCCTTTCTCCAAAAATGTACTCAATGGGACGGTAATGTTGCTACCACACACAAGTTGACCTGCTCGAGGAAGAAACGAGTACATTTCATACATGAAAAACGCCATTTTAAAATCAACATGAAAAACCAAAATTCCAAAAGTATAAAACACAAAAGATGCTTACCAAAGATAGATAATGCATAGTGCTCTGAACCCTCCTCCCGCCCTGTGGTGCAACAGATGTCCCTTTCTCCAAAAATGTACTCAATGGGACCGTAATGTTGCTACCACACACAAGTTGACCTGCTTGAGGAAGAAACGAGTACATTTCATACATGAAAAAGCCATTTTAAAATCAACATGAAAAACCAAAATTCCAAAAGTATAAAACACAAAAGATGCTTACCAAAGATAGATAATGTATAGTGCTCAGCTCCCTCCTCCCGCCCTGTGGTGCAACAGATGTCCCTTTCTCCAAAAATGTACTCAATGGGATCGTAATGTTGCTACCACACACAAGTTGACCTGCTTGAGGAAGAAACGAGTACATTTCATACATGAAAAACGCCATTTTAAAATCAACATGAAAAACCAAAATTCCAAAAGTATAAAACACAAAAGATGCTTACCAAAGATAGATAATGCATAGTGCTCTGAACCCTCCTCCCGCCCTGTGGTGCAACAGATGTCCCTTTCTCCAAAAATGTACTCAATGGGACCGAAATGTTGCTACCACACACAAGTTGACCTGCTTGAGGAAGAAACGAGTACATTTCATACATGAAAAACGCCATTTTAAAATCAACATGAAAAACCAAAATTCCAAAAGTATAAAACACAAAAGATGCTTACCATAGACAGATAATGTATAGTGCTCAGCTCCCTCCTTCCGCCCTGTGGTGCAACAGATGTCCCTTTCTCCAAAAATGTACTCAATGGGACCGTAATGTTGCTACCACACACAAGTTGACCTGCTTGAGGAAGAAACGAGTACATTTCATACATGAAAAACGCCATTTTAAAATCAACATGAAAAACCAAAATTCCAAAAGTATAAAACACAAAAGATGCTTACCATAGACAGATAATGCATAGTGCTCAGCTCCCTCCTCCCGCCCTGTGGTGCAACAGATGTCCCTTTCTCCAAAAATGTACTCAATGGGACCGAAATGTTGCTACCACACACAAGTTGACCTGCTTGAGGAAGAAACGAGTACATTTCATACATGAAAAACGCCATTTTAAAATCAACATGAAAAACCAAAATTCCAAAAGTATAAAACACAAAAGATGCTTACCATAGACAGATAATGCATAGTGCTCAGCTCCCTCCTCCCGCCCTGTGGTGCAACAGATGTCCCTTTCTCCAAAAATGTACTCAATGGGACCGAAATGTTGCTACCACACACAAGTTGACCTGCTTGAGGAAGAAACGAGTACATTTCATACATGAAAAACGCCATTTTAAAATCAACATGAAAATCCAAAATTCCAAAAGTATAAAACACAAAAGATGCTTACCATAGACAGATAATGCATAGTGCTCAGCTCCCTCCTCCCGCCCTGTGGTGCAACAGATGTCCCTTTCTCCAAAAATGTACTCAATGGGACCGTAATGTTGCTACCACACACAAGTTGACATGCTTGAGGAAGAAACGAGTACATTTCATACATGAAAAACGCCATTTTAAAATCAACATGAAAAACCAAAATTCCAAAAGTATAAAACACAAAAGATGCTTACCAAAGATAGATAATGTATAGTGCTCTGAACCCTCCTCCCGCCCTGTGGTGCAACAGATGTCCCTTTCTCCAAAAATGTACTCAATGGGACCGTAATGTTGCTACCACACACAAGTTGACCTGCTTGAGGAAGAAACGAGTACATTTCATACATGAAAAACGCCATTTTAAAATCAACATGAAAAACCAAAATTCCAAAAGTATAAAACACAAAGATGCTTACCATAGACAGATAATGTATAGTGCTCAGCTCCCTCCTCCCGCCCTGTGGTGCAATTGATGTCCCTTTCTCCAAAAATGTACTCAATGGGACCGAAATGTTGCTACCACACACAAGTTGACCTGCTTGAGGAAGAAACGAATACATTTCATACATGAAAAACGCCATTTTAAAATCAACATGAAAAACCAAAATTCCAAAAGTATAAAACACAAAAGATGCTTACCATAGACAGATAATGTATAGTGCTCAGCTCCCTCCTCCCGCCCTGTGGTGCAACAGATGTCCCTTTCTCCAAAAATGTTCTCAATGGGACCGTAATATTGCTACCACACACAAGTTGACCTGCTTGAGGAAAAAACGAGTACATTTCATACATGAAAAACGCCATTTAAAAATCAACTTGAAAAACCCAAATTCCAAAAGAATAAAACACAAAAAATGCTTACCAAAGAAAGATAATGGATAGTGCTCTGAACTCTCCTCCCGCCCTGTGGTGCAACAGATGTCCCTTTCTCCAAAAATGAACTCAATGGGACCGTAATGTTGCTACCACACACAAGTTGACCTGCTTGAGGAAGAAACGAGTACATTTCATACATGAAAAACGCCATTTTAAAATCAACATGAAAAACCAAAATTCCAAAAGTGTAAAACACAAAAGATGCTTACCATAGACAGATAATGTATAGTGCTCAGCTCCCTCCTCCCGCCCTGTGGTGCAACAGATGTCCCTTTCTCCAAAAATGTTCTCAATGGGACCGTAATATTGCTACCACACACAAGTTGACCTGCTTGAGGAAAAAACGAGTACATTTCATACATGAAAAACGCCATTTAAAAATGAACTTGAAAAACCCAAATTCCAAAAGTATAAAACACAAAAAATGCTTACCAAAGAAAGATAATGGATAGTGCTCTGAACCCTAATCCCGCCCTGTGGTGCAACAGATGTCCCTTTCTCCAAAAATGTACTCGATGGGACCGTAATGTTGCTACCACACACAAGTTGACCTGCTTGAGGAAGAAACGAGTACATTTCATACATGAAAAAAGCCATTTTATAATCAACATGAAAAACCAAAATTCCAAAAGTATAAAACACAAAAGATGCTTACCATAGACAGATAATGTATAGTGCTCAGCTCCCTCCTCCCGCCCTGTGGTGCAACAGATGTCCCTTTCTCCAAAAATGTACTCAATGGGACCGTAATGTTGCTACCACACACAAGTTGACCTGCTTGAGGAAGAAACGAGTACATTTCATACATGAAAAACGCCATTTTAAAATCAACATGAAAAACCAAAATTCCAAAAGTATAAAACACAAAAGATGCTTACCAAAGAAAGATAATGTATAGTGCTCTGAACCCTCCTCCCGCCCTGTGGTGCAACAGATGTCCCTTTCTCCAAAAATGTACTCAATGGGACCATAATGTTGCTACCACACACAAGTTGACCTGCTTGAGGAAGAAACGAGTACATTTCATACATGAAAAACGCCATTTTCAAATCAACATGAAAAACCAAAATTCCAAAAGTATAAAACACAAAAGATGCTTACCAAAGATAGATAATGTATAGTGCTCTGAACCCTCCTCCCGCCCTGTGGTGCAACAGATGTCCCTTTCTCCAAAAATGTACTCAATGGGACCGTAATGTTGCTACCACACACAAGTTGACCTGCTTGAGGAAGAAACGAGTACATTTCATACATGAAAAACGCCATTTTAAAATCAACATGAAAAACCAAAATTCCAAAAGTATAAAACACAAAAGATGCTTACCAAAGATAGATAATGCATAGTGCTCTGAACCCGCCTCCCGCCCTGTGGTGCAACAGATGTCCCTTTCTCCAAAAATGTACTCAATGGGACCGTAATGTTGCTACCACACACAAGTTGACCTGCTTGAGGAAGATACGAGTACATTTCATACATGAAAAACGCCATTTTCAAATCAACATGAAAAACCAAAATTCCAAAAGTATAAAACACAAAAGATGCTTACCAAAGATAGATAATGTATAGTGCTCTGAACCCTCCTCCCGCCCTGTGGTGCAACAGATGTCCCTTTCTCCAAAAATGTACTCAATGGGACCGTAATGTTGCTACCACACACAAGTTGACCTGCTTGAGGAAGAAACGAGTACATTTCATACATGAAAAACGCCATTTTAAAATCAACATGAAAAACCAAAATTCCAAAAGTATAAAACACAAAAGATGCTTACCAAAGATAGATAATGTATAGTGCTCTGAACCCTCCTCCCGCCCTGTGGTGCAACAGATGTCCCTTTCTCCAAAAATGTACTCAATGGGACGGTAATGTTGCTACCACACACAAGTTGACCTGCTCGAGGAAGAAACGAGTACATTTCATACATGAAAAACGCCATTTTAAAATCAACATGAAAAACCAAAATTCCAAAAGTATAAAACACAAAAGATGCTTACCAAAGATAGATAATGCATAGTGCTCTGAACCCTCCTCCCGCCCTGTGGTGCAACAGATGTCCCTTTCTCCAAAAATGTACTCAATGGGACCGTAATGTTGCTACCACACACAAGTTGACCTGCTTGAGGAAGAAACGAGTACATTTCATACATGAAAAAGCCATTTTAAAATCAACATGAAAAACCAAAATTCCAAAAGTATAAAACACAAAAGATGCTTACCAAAGATAGATAATGTATAGTGCTCAGCTCCCTCCTCCCGCCCTGTGGTGCAACAGATGTCCCTTTCTCCAAAAATGTACTCAATGGGATCGTAATGTTGCTACCACACACAAGTTGACCTGCTTGAGGAAGAAACGAGTACATTTCATACATGAAAAACGCCATTTTAAAATCAACATGAAAAACCAAAATTCCAAAAGTATAAAACACAAAAGATGCTTACCAAAGATAGATAATGCATAGTGCTCTGAACCCTCCTCCCGCCCTGTGGTGCAACAGATGTCCCTTTCTCCAAAAATGTACTCAATGGGACCGAAATGTTGCTACCACACACAAGTTGACCTGCTTGAGGAAGAAACGAGTACATTTCATACATGAAAAACGCCATTTTAAAATCAACATGAAAAACCAAAATTCCAAAAGTATAAAACACAAAAGATGCTTACCATAGACAGATAATGTATAGTGCTCAGCTCCCTCCTTCCGCCCTGTGGTGCAACAGATGTCCCTTTCTCCAAAAATGTACTCAATGGGACCGTAATGTTGCTACCACACACAAGTTGACCTGCTTGAGGAAGAAACGAGTACATTTCATACATGAAAAACGCCATTTTAAAATCAACATGAAAAACCAAAATTCCAAAAGTATAAAACACAAAAGATGCTTACCATAGACAGATAATGCATAGTGCTCAGCTCCCTCCTCCCGCCCTGTGGTGCAACAGATGTCCCTTTCTCCAAAAATGTACTCAATGGGACCGAAATGTTGCTACCACACACAAGTTGACCTGCTTGAGGAAGAAACGAGTACATTTCATACATGAAAAACGCCATTTTAAAATCAACATGAAAAACCAAAATTCCAAAAGTATAAAACACAAAAGATGCTTACCATAGACAGATAATGCATAGTGCTCAGCTCCCTCCTCCCGCCCTGTGGTGCAACAGATGTCCCTTTCTCCAAAAATGTACTCAATGGGACCGAAATGTTGCTACCACACACAAGTTGACCTGCTTGAGGAAGAAACGAGTACATTTCATACATGAAAAACGCCATTTTAAAATCAACATGAAAAACCAAAATTCCAAAAGTATAAAACACAAAAGATGCTTACCATAGACAGATAATGCATAGTGCTCAGCTCCCTCCTCCCGCCCTGTGGTGCAACAGATGTCCCTTTCTCCAAAAATGTACTCAATGGGACCGAAATGTTGCTACCACACACAAGTTGACCTGCTTGAGGAAGAAACGAGTACATTTCATACATGAAAAACGCCATTTTAAAATCAACATGAAAAACCAAAATTCCAAAAGTATAAAACACAAAAGATGCTTACCATAGACAGATAATGCATAGTGCTCAGCTCCCTCCTCCCGCCCTGTGGTGCAACAGATGTCCCTTTCTCCAAAAATGTACTCAATGGGACCGTAATGTTGCTACCACACACAAGTTGACCTGCTTGAGGAAGAAACGAGTACATTTCATACATGAAAAACGCCATTTTAAAATCAACATGAAAAACCAAAATTCCAAAAGTATAAAACACAAAAGATGCTTACCATAGACAGATAATGCATAGTGCTCAGCTCCCTCCTCCCGCCCTGTGGTGCAACAGATGTCCCTTTCTCCAAAAATGTACTCAATGGGACCGAAATGTTGCTACCACACACAAGTTGACCTGCTTGAGGAAGAAACGAGTACATTTCATACATGAAAAACGCCATTTTAAAATCAACATGAAAAACCAAAATTCCAAAAGTATAAAACACAAAAGATGCTTACCATAGACAGATAATGCATAGTGCTCAGCTCCCTCCTCCCGCCCTGTGGTGCAACAGATGTCCCTTTCTCCAAAAATGTACTCAATGGGACCGTAATGTTGCTACCACACACAAGTTGACCTGCTTGAGGAAGAAACGAGTACATTTCATACATGAAAAACGCCATTTTAAAATCAACATGAAAAACCAAAATTCCAAAAGTATAAAACACAAAAGATGCTTACCATAGACAGATAATGCATAGTGCTCAGCTCCCTCCTCCCGCCCTGTGGTGCAACAGATGTCCCTTTCTCCAAACATGTACTCAATGGGACCGTAATGTTGCTACCACACACAAGTTGACCTGCTTGAGGAAGAAACGAGTACATTTCATACATGAAAAACGCCATTTTAAAATCAACATGAAAAACGAAAATTCCAAAAGTATAAAACACAAAAGATGCTTACCATAGACAGATAATGCATAGTGCTCAGCTCCCTCCTCCCGCCCTGTGGTGCAACAGATGTCCCTTTCTCCAAAAATGTACTCAATGGGACCGTAATGTTGCTACCACACACAAGTTGACCTGCTTGAGGAAGAAACGAGTACATTTCATACATGAAAAACGCCATTTTAAAATCAACATGAAAAACCAAAATTCCAAAAGTATAAAACACAAAAGATGCTTCCCATAGACAGATAATGCATAGTGCTCAGCTCCCTCCTCCTGCCCTGTGGTGCAACAGATGTCCCTTTCTCCAAAAATGTACTCAATGGGACCGAAATGTTGCTACCACACACAAGTTGACCTGCTTGAGGAAGAAACGAGTACATTTCATACATGAAAAACGCCATTTTAAAATCAACATGAAAAACCAAAATCCCAAAAGTATAAAACACAAAAGATGCATACCATAGACAGATAATGCATAGTGCTCAGCTCCCTCCTCCCGCCCTGTGGTGCAACAGATGTCCCTTTCTCCAAAAATGTACTCAATGGGACCGTAATGTTGCTACCACACACAAGTTGACCTGCTTGAGGAAGAAACGAGTACATTTCATACATGAAAAACGCCATTTTAAAATCAACATGAAAAACCAAAATTCCAAAAGTATAAAACACAAAAGATGCATACCATAGACAGATAATGCATAGTGCTCAGCTCCCTCCTCCCGCCCTGTGGTGCAACAGATGTCCCTTTCTCCAAAAATGTACTCAATGGGACCGAAATGTTGCTACCACACACAAGTTGACCTGCTTGAGGAAGAAACGAGTACATTTCATACATGAAAAACGCCATTTTAAAATCAACATGAAAAACCAAAATTCCAAAAGTATAAAACACAAAAGATGCTTACCATAGACAGATAATGCATAGTGCTCAGCTCCCTCCTCCCGCCCTGTGGTGCAACAGATGTCCCTTTCTCCAAAAATGTACTCAATGGGACCGTAATGTTGCTACCACACACAAGTTGACCTGCTTGAGGAAGAAACGAGTACATTTCATACATGAAAAACGCCATTTTAAAATCAACATGAAAAACCAAAATTCCAAAAGTATAAAACACAAAAGATGCTTACCATAGACAGATAATGCATAGTGCTCAGCTCCCTCCTCCCACCCTGTGGTGCAACAGATGTCCCTTTCTCCAAAAATGTACTCAATGGGACCGAAATGTTGCTACCACACACAAGTTGACCTGCTTGAGGAAGAAACGAGTACATTTCATACATGAAAAACGCCATTTTAAAATCAACATGAAAAACCAAAATTCCAAAAGTATAAAACACAAAAGATGCTTACCATAGACAGATAATGCATAGTGCTCAGCTCCCTCCTCCCGCCCTGTGGTGCAACAGATGTCCCTTTCTCCAAAAATGTACTCAATGGGACCGTAATGTTGCTACCACACACAAGTTGACCTGCTTGAGGAAGAAACGAGTACATTTCATACATGAAAAACGCCATTTTAAAATCAACATGAAAAACCAAAATTCCAAAAGTATAAAACACAAAAGATGCTTACCATAGACAGATAATGCATAGTGCTCAGCTCCCTCCTCCCGCCCTGTGGTGCAACAGATGTCCCTTTCTCCAAAAATGTACTCAATGGGACCGTAATGTTGCTACCACACACAAGTTGACCTGCTTGAGGAAGAAACGAGTACATTTCATACATGAAAAACGCCATTTTAAAATCAACATGAAAAACCAAAATTCTAAAAGTATAAAACACAAAAGATGCATACCATAGACAGATAATGCATAGTGCTCAGCTCCCTCCTCCCGCCCTGTGGTGCAACAGATGTCCCTTTCTCCAAAAATGTACTCAATGGGACCGAAATGTTGCTACCACACACAAGTTGACCTGCTTGAGGAAGAAACGAGTACATTTCATACATGAAAAACGCCATTTTAAAATCAACATGAAAAACCAAAATTCCAAAAGTATAAAACACAAAAGATGCTTACCATAGACAGATAATGCATAGTGCTCAGCTCCCTCCTCCCGCCCTGTGGTGCAACAGATGTCCCTTTCTCCAAAAATGTACTCAATGGGACCGAAATGTTGCTACCACACACAAGTTGACCTGCTTGAGGAAGAAACGAGTACATTTCATACATGAAAAACGCCATTTTAAAATCAACATGAAAAACCAAAATTCCAAAAGTATAAAACACAAAAGATGCTTACCATAGACAGATAATGCATAGTGCTCAGCTCCCTCATCCCGCCCTGTGGTGCAACAGATGTCCCTTTCTCCAAAAATGTACTCAATGGGACCGAAATGTTGCTACCACACACAAGTTGACCTGCTTGAGGAAGAAACGAGTACATTTCATACATGAAAAACGCCATTTTAAAATCAACATTAAAAACCAAAATTCCAAAAGTATAAAACACAAAAGATGCTTACCATAGACAGATAATGCATAGTGCTCAGATCCCTCCTCCCGCCCTGTGGTGCAACAGATGTCCCTTTCTCCAAAAATGTACTCAATGGGACCGAAATGTTGCTACCACACACAAGTTGACCTGCTTGAGGAAGAAACGAGTACATTTCATATATGAAAATCGCCATTTTAAAATCAACATGAAAAACCAAAATTCCAAAAGTATAAAACACAAAAGATGCTTACCATAGACAGATAATGCATAGTGCTCAGCTCCCTCCTCCCGCCCTGTGGTGCAACAGATGTCCCTTTCTCCAAAAATGTATTCAATGGGACCGAAATGTTGCTACCACACACAAGTTGACCTGCTTGAGGAAGAAACGAGTACATTTCATACATGAAAAACGCCATTTTAAAATCAACATGAAAAACCAAAATTCCAAAAGTATAAAACACAAAAGATGCTTACCATAGACAGATAATGCATAGTGCTCAGCTCCCTCCTCCCGCCCTGTGGTGCAACAGATGTCCCTTTCTCCAAAAATGTACTCAATGGGACCGAAATGTTGCTACCACACACAAGTTGACCTGCTCGAGGAAGAAACGAGTACATTTCATACATGAAAAACGCCATTTTAAAATCAACATGAAAAACCAAAATTCCAAAAGTATAAAACACAAAAGATGCTTACCATAGACAGATAATGCATAGTGCTCAGCTCCCTCCTCCCGCCCTGTGGTGCAACAGATGTCCCTTTCTCCAAAAATGTACTCAATGGGACCGTAATGTTGCTACCACACACAAGTTGACCTGCTTGAGGAAGAAACGAGTACATTTCATACATGAAAAACGCCATTTTAAAATCAACATGAAAAACCAAAATTCCAAAAGTATAAAACACAAAAGATGCTTACCATAGACAGATAATGCATAGTGCTCAGCTCCCTCCTCCCGCCCTGTGGTGCAACAGATGTCCCTTTCTCCAAAAATGTACTCAATGGGACCGTAATGTTGCTACCACACACAAGTTGACCTGCTTGAGGAAGAAACGAGTACATTTCATACATGAAAAACGCCATTTTAAAATCAACATGAAAAACCAAAATTCCAAAAGTATAAAACACAAAAGATGCTTACCATAGACAGATAATGCATAGTGCTCAGCTCCCTCCTCCCGCCCTGTGGTGCAACAGATGTCCCTTTCTCCAAAAATGTACTCAATGGGACCGTATTGTTGCTACCACACACAAGTTGACCTGCTTGAGGAAGAAACGAGTACATTTCATACATGAAAAACGCCATTTTAAAATCAACATGAAAAACCAAAATTCCAAAAGTATAAAACACAAAAGATGCTTACCAAAGATAGATAATGTATAGTGCTCCGAACCCTCCTCCCGCCCTGTGGTGCAACAGATGTCCCTTTCTCCAAAAATGTACTCAATGGGACCGAAATGTTGCTACCACACACAAGTTGACCTGCTTGAGGAAGAAACGAGTACATTTCATACGTGAAAAACGCCATTTTAAAATCAACATGAAAAACCAAAATTCCAAAAGTATAAAACACAAAAGATGCTTACCATAGACAGATAATGCATAGTGCTCAGCTCCCTCCTCCCGCCCTGTGGTGCAACAGATGTCCCTTTCTCCAAAAATGTACTCAATGGGACCGTAATGTTGCTACCACACACAAGTTGACCTGCTTGAGGAAGAAACGAGTACATTTCATACATGAAAAACGCCATTTTAAAATCAACATGAAAAACCAAAATTCCAAAAGTATAAAACACAAAAGATGCTTACCATAGACAGATAATGCATAGTGCTCAGCTCCCTCCTCCCGCCCTGTGGTGCAACAGATGTCCCTTTCTCCAAAAATGTACTCAATGGGACCGTAATGTTGCTACCACACACAAGTTGACCTGCTTGAGGAAGAAACGAGTACATTTCATACATGAAAAACGCCATTTTAAAATCAACATGAAAAACCAAAATTCCAAAAGTATAAAACACAAAAGATGCTTACCAAAGATAGATAATGTATAGTGCTCCGAACCCTCCTCCCGCCCTGTGGTGCAACAGATGTCCCTTTCTCCAAAAATGTACTCAATGGGACCGAAATGTTGCTACCACACACAAGTTGACCTGCTTGAGGAAGAAACGAGTACATTTCATACATGAAAAACGCCATTTTAAAATCAACATGAAAAACCAAAATTCCAAAAGTATAAAACACAAAAGATGCTTACCATAGACAGATAATGCATAGTGCTCAGCTCCCTCCTCCCGCCCTGTGGTGCAACAGATGTCCCTTTCTCCAAAAATGTACTCAATGGGACCGAAATGTTGCTACCACACACAAGTTGACCTGCTTGAGGAAGAAACGAGTACATTTCATACATGAAAAACGCCATTTTAAAATCAACATGAAAAACCAAAATTCCAAAAGTATAAAACACAAAAGATGCTTACCATAGACAGATAATGCATAGTGCTCAGCTCCCTCCTCCCGCCCTGTGGTGCAACAGATGTCCCTTTCTCCAAAAATGTACTCAATGGGACCGTAATGTTGCTACCACACACAAGTTGACCTGCTTGAGGAAGAAACGAGTACATTTCATACATGAAAAACGCCATTTTAAAATCAACATGAAAAACCAAAATTCCAAAAGTATAAAACACAAAAGATGCTTACCATAGACAGATAATGCATAGTGCTCAGCTCCCTCCTCCCGCCCTGTGGTGCAACAGATGTCCCTTTCTCCAAAAATGTACTCAATGGGACCGTAATGTTGCTACCACACACAAGTTGACCTGCTTGAGGAAGAAACGAGTACATTTCATACATGAAAAACGCCATTTTAAAATCAACATGAAAAACCAAAATTCCAAAAGTATAAAACACAAAAGATGCTTAACAAAGATAGATAATGTATAGTGCTCCGAACCCTCCTCCCGCCCTGTGGTGCAACAGATGTCCCTTTCTCCAAAAATGTACTCAATGGGACCGAAATGTTGCTACCACACACAAGTTGACCTGCTTGAGGAAGAAACGAGTACATTTCATACATGAAAAACGCCATTTTAAAATCAACATGAAAAACCAAAATTCCAAAAGTATAAAACACAAAAGATGCTTACCAAAGATGGATAATGTATAGTGCTCTGCACCCTCCTCCCGCCCTGTGGTGCAACAGATGTCCCTTTCTCCAAAAATGTACTCAATGGGACCGTAATGTTGCTACCACACACAAGGTAACCGGCTTGAGGAAAAAACAAGTTAGTACATTTCAAACATGAAAAAGGTCATTTTCAAATCAACATGAAAAACCAAAATTCCAAAAGTATAAAACACAAAAGATGCTTACCATAGACAGATAATGCATAGTGCTCAGCTCCCTCCTCCCGCCCTGTGGTGCAACAGATGTCCCTTTCTCCAAAAATGTACTCAATGGGACCGTAATGTTGCTACCACACACAAGTTGACCTGCTTGAGGAAGAAACGAGTACATTTCATACATGAAAAACGCCATTTTAAAATCAACATGAAAAACCAAAATTCCAAAAGTATAAAACACAAAAGATGCATACCATAGACAGATAATGCATAGTGCTCAGCTCCCTCCTCCCGCCCTGTGGTGCAACAGATGTCCCTTTCTCCAAAAATGTACTCAATGGGACCGAAATGTTGCTACCACACACAAGTTGACCTGCTTGAGGAAGAAACGAGTACATTTCATACATGAAAAACGCCATTTTAAAATCAACATGAAAAACCAAAATTCCAAAAGTATAAAACACAAAAGATGCTTACCATAGACAGATAATGCATAGTGCTCAGCTCCCTCCTCCCGCCCTGTGGTGCAACAGATGTCCCTTTCTCCAAAAATGTACTCAATGGGACCGAAATGTTGCTACCACACACAAGTTGACCTGCTTGAGGAAGAAACGAGTACATTTCATACATGAAAAACGCCATTTTAAAATCAACATGAAAAACCAAAATTCCAAAAGTATAAAACACAAAAGATGCTTACCATAGACAGATAATGCATAGTGCTCAGCTCCCTCATCCCGCCCTGTGGTGCAACAGATGTCCCTTTCTCCAAAAATGTACTCAATGGGACCGAAATGTTGCTACCACACACAAGTTGACCTGCTTGAGGAAGAAACGAGTACATTTCATACATGAAAAACGCCATTTTAAAATCAACATGAAAAACCAAAATTCCAAAAGTATAAAACACAAAAGATGCTTACCATAGACAGATAATGCATAGTGCTCAGATCCCTCCTCCCGCCCTGTGGTGCAACAGATGTCCCTTTCTCCAAAAATGTACTCAATGGGACCGAAATTTTGCTACCACACACAAGTTGACCTGCTTGAGGAAGAAACGAGTACATTTCATATATGAAAATCGCCATTTTAAAATCAACATGAAAAACCAAAATTCCAAAAGTATAAAACACAAAAGATGCTTACCATAGACAGATAATGCATAGTGCTCAGCTCCCTCCTCCCGCCCTGTGGTGCAACAGATGTCCCTTTCTCCAAAAATGTATTCAATGGGACCGAAATGTTGCTACCACACACAGGTTGACCTGCTTGAGGAAGAAACGAGTACATTTCATACATGAAAAACGCCATTTTAAAATCAACATGAAAAACCAAAATTCCAAAAGTATAAAACACAAAAGATGCTTACCATAGACAGATAATGCATAGTGCTCAGCTCCCTCCTCCCGCCCTGTGGTGCAACAGATGTCCCTTTCTCCAAAAATGTACTCAATGGGACCGAAATGTTGCTACCACACACAAGTTGACCTGCTCGAGGAAGAAACGAGTACATTTCATACATGAAAAACGCCATTTTAAAATCAACATGAAAAACCAAAATTCCAAAAGTATAAAACACAAAAGATGCTTACCATAGACAGATAATGCATAGTGCTCAGCTCCCTCCTCCCGCCCTGTGGTGCAACAGATGTCCCTTTCTCCAAAAATGTACTCAATGGGACCGTAATGTTGCTACCACACACAAGTTGACCTGCTTGAGGAAGAAACGAGTACATTTCATACATGAAAAACGCCATTTTAAAATCAACATGAAAAACCAAAATTCCAAAAGTATAAAACACAAAAGATGCTTACCATAGACAGATAATGCATAGTGCTCAGCTCCCTCCTCCCGCCCTGTGGTGCAACAGATGTCCCTTTCTCCAAAAATGTACTCAATGGGACCGTAATGTTGCTACCACACACAAGTTGACCTGCTTGAGGAAGAAACGAGTACATTTCATACATGAAAAACGCCATTTTAAAATCAACATGAAAAACCAAAATTCCAAAAGTATAAAACACAAAAGATGCTTTCCATAGACAGATAATGCATAGTGCTCAGCTCCCTCCTCCCGCCCTGTGGTGCAACAGATGTCCCTTTCTCCAAAAATGTACTCAATGGGACCGTATTGTTGCTACTACACACAAGTTGACCTGCTTGAGGAAGAAACGAGTACATTTCATACATGAAAAACGCCATTTTAAAATCAACATGAAAAACCAAAATTCCAAAAGTATAAAACACAAAAGATGCTTACCAAAGATAGATAATGTATAGTGCTCCGAACCCTCCTCCCGCCCTGTGGTGCAACAGATGTCCCTTTCTCCAAAAATGTACTCAATGGGACCGAAATGTTGCTACCACACACAAGTTGACCTGCTTGAGGAAGAAACGAGTACATTTCATACATGAAAAACGCCATTTTAAAATCAACATGAAAAACCAAAATTCCAAAAGTATAAAACACAAAAGATGCTTACCATAGACAGATAATGCATAGTGCTCAGCTCCCTCCTCCCGCCCTGTGGTGCAACAGATGTCCCTTTCTCCAAAAATGTACTCAATGGGACCGTAATGTTGCTACCACACACAAGTTGACCTGCTTGAGGAAGAAACGAGTACATTTCATACATGAAAAACGCCATTTTAAAATCAACATGAAAAACCAAAATTCCAAAAGTATAAAACACAAAAGATGCTTACCATAGACAGATAATGCATAGTGCTCAGCTCCCTCCTCCCGCCCTGTGGTGCAACAGATGTCCCTTTCTCCAAAAATGTACTCAATGGGACCGTAATGTTGCTACCACACACAAGTTGACCTGCTTGAGGAAGAAACGAGTACATTTCATACATGAAAAACGCCATTTTAAAATCAACATGAAAAACCAAAATTCCAAAAGTATAAAACACAAAAGATGCTTACCATAGACAGATAATGCATAGTGCTCAGATCCCTCCTCCCGCCCTGTGGTGCAACAGATGTCCCTTTCTCCAAAAATGTACTCAATGGGACCGAAATTTTGCTACCACACACAAGTTGACCTGCTTGAGGAAGAAACGAGTACATTTCATATATGAAAATCGCCATTTTAAAATCAACATGAAAAACCAAAATTCCAAAAGTATAAAACACAAAAGATGCTTACCATAGACAGATAATGCATAGTGCTCAGCTCCCTCCTCCCGCCCTGTGGTGCAACAGATGTCCCTTTCTCCAAAAATGTATTCAATGGGACCGAAATGTTGCTACCACACACAAGTTGACCTGCTTGAGGAAGAAACGAGTACATTTCATACATGAAAAACGCCATTTTAAAATCAACATGAAAAACCAAAATTCCAAAAGTATAAAACACAAAAGATGCTTACCATAGACAGATAATGCATAGTGCTCAGCTCCCTCCTCCCGCCCTGTGGTGCAACAGATGTCCCTTTCTCCAAAAATGTACTCAATGGGACCGAAATGTTGCTACCACACACAAGTTGACCTGCTCGAGGAAGAAACGAGTACATTTCATACATGAAAAACGCCATTTTAAAATCAACATGAAAAACCAAAATTCCAAAAGTATAAAACACAAAAGATGCTTACCATAGACAGATAATGCATAGTGCTCAGCTCCCTCCTCCCGCCCTGTGGTGCAACAGATGTCCCTTTCTCCAAAAATGTACTCAATGGGACCGTAATGTTGCTACCACACACAAGTTGACCTGCTTGAGGAAGAAACGAGTACATTTCATACATGAAAAACGCCATTTTAAAATCAACATGAAAAACCAAAATTCCAAAAGTATAAAACACAAAAGATGCTTACCATAGACAGATAATGCATAGTGCTCAGCTCCCTCCTCCCGCCCTGTGGTGCAACAGATGTCCCTTTCTCCAAAAATGTACTCAATGGGACCGTAATGTTGCTACCACACACAAGTTGACCTGCTTGAGGAAGAAACGAGTACATTTCATACATGAAAAACGCCATTTTAAAATCAACATGACAAACCAAAATTCCAAAAGTATAAAACACAAAAGATGCTTACCATAGACAGATAATGCATAGTGCTCAGCTCCCTCCTCCCGCCCTGTGGTGCAACAGATGTCCCTTTCTCCAAAAATGTACTCAATGGGACCGTATTGTTGCTACTACACACAAGTTGACCTGCTTGAGGAAGAAACGAGTACATTTCATACATGAAAAACGCCATTTTAAAATCAACATGAAAAACCAAAATTCCAAAAGTATAAAACACAAAAGATGCTTACCAAAGATAGATAATGTATAGTGCTCCGAACCCTCCTCCCGCCCTGTGGTGCAACAGATGTCCCTTTCTCCAAAAATGTACTCAATGGGACCGAAATGTTGCTACCACACACAAGTTGACCTGCTTGAGGAAGAAACGAGTACATTTCATACATGAAAAACGCCATTTTAAAATCAACATGAAAAACCAAAATTCCAAAAGTATAAAACACAAAAGATGCTTACCATAGACAGATAATGCATAGTGCTCAGCTCCCTCCTCCCGCCCTGTGGTGCAACAGATGTCCCTTTCTCCAAAAATGTACTCAATGGGACCGTAATGTTGCTACCACACACAAGTTGACCTGCTTGAGGAAGAAACGAGTACATTTCATACATGAAAAACGCCATTTTAAAATCAACATGAAAAACCAAAATTCCAAAAGTATAAAACACAAAAGATGCTTACCATAGACAGATAATGCATAGTGCTCAGCTCCCTCCTCCCGCCCTGTGGTGCAACAGATGTCCCTTTCTCCAAAAATGTACTCAATGGGACCGTAATGTTGCTACCACACACAAGTTGACCTGCTTGAGGAAGAAACGAGTACATTTCATACATGAAAAACGCCATTTTAAAATCAACATGAAAAACCAAAATTCCAAAAGTATAAAACACAAAAGATGCTTACCAAAGATAGATAATGTATAGTGCTCCGAACCCTCCTCCCGCCCTGTGGTGCAACAGATGTCCCTTTCTCCAAAAATGTACTCAATGGGACCGAAATGTTGCTACCACACACAAGTTGACCTGCTTGAGGAAGAAACGAGTACATTTCATACATGAAAAACGCCATTTTAAAATCAACATGAAAAACCAAAATTCCAAAAGTATAAAACACAAAAGATGCTTACCATAGACAGATAATGCATAGTGCTCAGCTCCCTCCTCCCGCCCTGTGGTGCAACAGATGTCCCTTTCTCCAAAAATGTACTCAATGGGACCGAAATGTTGCTACCACACACAAGTTGACCTGCTTGAGGAAGAAACGAGTACATTTCATACATGAAAAACGCCATTTTAAAATCAACATGAAAAACCAAAATTCCAAAAGTATAAAACACAAAAGATGCTTACCATAGACAGATAATGCATAGTGCTCAGCTCCCTCCTCCCGCCCTGTGGTGCAACAGATGTCCCTTTATCCAAAAATGTACTCAATGGGACCGAAATGTTGCTACCACACACAAGATGACCTGCTTGAGGAAGAAACGAGTACATTTCATACATGAAAAACGCCATTTTAAAATCAACATGAAAAACCAAAATTCCAAAAGTATAAAACACAAAAGATGCTTACCATAGACAGATAATGCATAGTGCTCAGCTCCCTCCTCCCGCCCTGTGGTGCAACAGATGTCCCTTTCTCCAAAAATGTACTCAATGGGACCGTAATGTTGCTACCACACACAAGTTGACCTGCTTGAGGAAGAAACGAGTACATTTCATACATGAAAAACGCCATTTTAAAATCAACATGAAAAACCAAAATTCCAAAAGTATAAAACACAAAAGATGCTTACCATAGACAGATAATGCATAGTGCTCAGCTCCCTCCTCCCGCCCTGTGGTGCAACAGATGTCCCTTTCTCCAAAAATGTACTCAATGGGACCGTAATGTTGCTACCACACACAAGTTGACCTGCTTGAGGAAGAAACGAGTACATTTCATACATGAAAAACGCCATTTTAAAATCAACATGAAAAACCAAAATTCCAAAAGTATAAAACACAAAAGATGCTTACCATAGACAGATAATGCATAGTGCTCAGCTCCCTCCTCCCGCCCTGTGGTGCAACAGATGTCCCTTTCTCCAAAAATGTACTCAATGGGACCGTAATGTTGCTACCACACACAAGTTGACCTGCTTGAGGAAGAAACGAGTACATTTCATACATGAAAAACGCCATTTTAAAATCAACATGAAAAACCAAAATTCCAAAAGTATAAAACACAAAAGATGCTTACCATAGACAGATAATGCATAGTGCTCAGCTCCCTCCTCCCGCCCTGTGGTGCAACAGATGTCCCTTTCTCCAAAAATGTACTCAATGGGACCGTAATGTTGCTACCACACACAAGTTGACCTGCTTGAGGAAGAAACGAGTACATTTCATACATGAAAAACGCCATTTTAAAATCAACATGAAAAACCAAAATTCCAAAAGTATAAAACACAAAAGATGCTTACCATAGACAGATAATGCATAGTGCTCAGCTCCCTCCTCCCGCCCTGTGGTGCAACAGATGTCCCTTTCTCCAAACATGTACTCAATGGGACCGTAATGTTGCTACCACACACAAGTTGACCTGCTTGAGGAAGAAACGAGTACATTTCATACATGAAAAACGCCATTTTAAAATCAACATGAAAAACCAAAATTCCAAAAGTATAAAACACAAAAGATGCTTACCATAGACAGATAATGCATAGTGCTCAGCTCCCTCCTCCCGCCCTGTGGTGCAACAGATGTCCCTTTCTCCAAAAATGTACTCAATGGGACCGTAATGTTGCTACCACACACAAGTTGACCTGCTTGAGGAAGAAACGAGTACATTTCATACATGAAAAACGCCATTTTAAAATCAACATGAAAAACCAAAATTCCAAAAGTATAAAACACAAAAGATGCTTACCATAGACAGATAATGCATAGTGCTCAGCTCCCTCCTCCCGCCCTGTGGTGCAACAGATGTCCCTTTCTCCAAAAATGTACTCAATGGGACCGTAATGTTGCTACCACACACAAGTTGACCTGCTTGAGGAAGAAACGAGTACATTTCATACATGAAAAACGCCATTTTAAAATCAACATGAAAAACCAAAATTCCAAAAGTATAAAACACAAAAGATGCTTACCATAGACAGATAATGCATAGTGCTCAGCTCCCTCCTCCCGCCCTGTGGTGCAACAGATGTCCCTTTCTCCAAAAATGTACTCAATGGGACCGTAATGTTGCTACCACACACAAGTTGACCTGCTTGAGGAAGAAACGAGTACATTTCATACATGAAAAACGCCATTTTAAAATCAACATGAAAAACCAAAATTCCAAAAGTATAAAACACAAAAGATGCTTACCATAGACAGATAATGCATAGTGCTCAGCTCCCTCCTCCCGCCCTGTGGTGCAACAGATGTCCCTTTCTCCAAAAATGTACTCAATGGGACCGTAATGTTGCTACCACACACAAGTTGACCTGCTTGAGGAAGAAACGAGTACATTTCATACATGAAAAACGCCATTTTAAAATCAACATGAAAAACCAAAATTCCAAAAGTATAAAACACAAAAGATGCTTACCATAGACAGATAATGCATAGTGCTCAGCTCCCTCCTCCCGCCCTGTGGTGCAACAGATGTCCCTTTCTCCAAAAATGTACTCAATGGGACCGTAATGTTGCTACCACACACAAGTTGACCTGCTTGAGGAAGAAACGAGTACATTTCATACATGAAAATCGCCATTTTAAAATCAACATGAAAAACCAAAATTCCAAAAGTATAAAACACAAAAGATGCTTACCATAGACAGATAATGCATAGTGCTCAGCTAACTCCTCCCGCCCTGTGGTGCAACAGATGTCCCTTTCTCCAAAAATGTACTCAATGGGACCGTAATGTTGCTACCACACACAAGTTGACCTGCTTGAGGAAGAAACGAGTACATTTCATACATGAAAAACGCCATTTTAAAATCAACATGAAAAACCAAAATTCCAAAAGTATAAAACACAAAAGATGCTTACCATAGACAGATAATGCATAGTGCTCAGCTCCCTCCTCCCGCCCTGTGGTGCAACAGATGTCCCTTTCTCCAAAAATGTACTCAATGGGACCGTAATGTTGCTACCACACACAAGTTGACCTGCTTGAGGAAGAAACGAGTACATTTCATACATGAAAAACGCCATTTTAAAATCAACATGAAAAACCAAAATTCCAAAAGTATAAAACACAAAAGATGCTTACCATAGACAGATAATGCATAGTGCTCAGCTCCCTCCTCCCGCCCTGTGGTGCAACAGATGTCCCTTTCTCCAAAAATGTACTCAATGGGACCGTAATGTTGCTACCACACACAAGTTGACCTGCTTGAGGAAGAAACGAGTACATTTCATACATGAAAAACGCCATTTTAAAATCAACATGAAAAACCAAAATTCCAAAAGTATAAAACACAAAAGATGCTTACCATAGACAGATAATGCATAGTGCTCAGCTCCCTCCTCCCGCCCTGTGGTGCAACAGATGTCCCTTTCTCCAAAAATGTACTCAATGGGACCGTAATGTTGCTACCACACACAAGTTGACCTGCTTGAGGAAGAAACGAGTACATTTCATACATGAAAAACGCCATTTTAAAATCAACATGAAAAACCAAAATTCCAAAAGTATAAAACACAAAAGATGCTTAACAAAGATAGATAATGTATAGTGCTCCGAACCCTCCTCCCGCCCTGTGGTGCAACAGATGTCCCTTTCTCCAAAAATGTACTCAATGGGACCGAAATGTTGCTACCACACACAAGTTGACCTGCTTGAGGAAGAAACGAGTACATTTCATACATGAAAAACGCCATTTTAAAATCAACATGAAAAACCAAAATTCCAAAAGTATAAAACACAAAAGATGCTTACCATAGACAGATAATGCATAGTGCTCAGCTCCCTCCTCCCGCCCTGTGGTGCAACAGATGTCCCTTTCTCCAAAAATGTACTCAATGGGACCGTAATGTTGCTACCACACACAAGTTGACCTGCTTGAGGAAGAAACGAGTACATTTCATACATGAAAAACGCCATTTTAAAATCAACATGAAAAACCAAAATTCCAAAAGTATAAAACACAAAAGATGCTTACCATAGACAGATAATGCATAGTGCTCAGCTCCCTCCTCCCGCCCTGTTGTGCAACAGATGTCCCTTTCTCCAAACATGTACTCAATGGGACCGTAATGTTGCTACCACACACAAGTTGACCTGCTTGAGGAAGAAACGAGTACATTTCATACATGAAAAACGCCATTTTAAAATCAACATGAAAAACCAAAATTCCAAAAGTATAAGACACAAAAGATGCTTACCATAGACAGATAATGCATAGTGCTCAGCTCCCTCCTCCCGCCCTGTGGTGCAACAGATGTCCCTTTCTCCAAAAATGTACTCAATGGGACCGTAATGTTGCTACCACACACAAGTTGACCTGCTTGAGGAAGAAACGAGTACATTTCATACATGAAAAACGCCATTTTAAAATCAACATGAAAAACCAAAATTCCAAAAGTATAAAACACAAAAGATGCTTACCATAGACAGATAATGCATAGTGCTCAGCTCCCTCCTCCCGCCCTGTGGTGCAACAGATGTCCCTTTCTCCAAAAATGTACTCAATGGGACCGTAATGCTGCTACCACACACAAGTTGACCTGCTTGAGGAAGAAACGAGTACATTTCATACATGAAAAACGCCATTTTAAAATCAACATGAAAAACCAAAATTCCAAAAGTATAAAACACAAAAGATGCTTACCATAGACAGATAATGCATAATGCTCAGCTCCCTCCTCCCGCCCTGTGGTGCAACAGATGTCCCTTTCTCCAAAAATGTACTCAATGGGACCGTAATGTTGCTACCACACACAAGTTGACCTGCTTGAGGAAGAAACGAGTACATTTCATACATGAAAAACGCCATTTTAAAATCAACATGAAAAACCAAAATTCCAAAAGTATAAAACACAAAAGATGCTTACCATAGACAGATAATGCATAGTGCTCAGCTCCCTCCTCCCGCCCTGTGGTGCAACAGATGTCCCTTTCTCCAAAAATGTACTCAATGGGACCGTAATGTTGCTACCACACACAAGTTGACCTGCTTGAGGAAGAAACGAGTACATTTCATACATGAAAAACGCCATTTTAAAATCAACATGAAAAACCAAAATTCCAAAAGTATAAAACACAAAAGATGCTTACCATAGACAGATAATGCATAGTGCTCAGCTCCCTCCTCCCGCCCTGTGGTGCAACAGATGTCCCTTTCTCCAAAAATGTACTCAATGGGACCGTAATGTTGCTACCACACACAAGTTGACCTGCTTGAGGAAGAAACGAGTACATTTCATACATGAAAAACGCCATTTTAAAATCAACATGAAAAACCAAAATTCCAAAAGTATAAAACACAAAAGATGCTTACCATAGACAGATAATGCATAGTGCTCAGCTCCCTCCTCCCGCCCTGTGGTGCAACAGATGTCCCTTTCTCCAAACATGTACTCAATGGGACCGTAATGTTGCTACCACACACAAGTTGACCTGCTTGAGGAAGAAACGAGTACATTTCATACATGAAAAACGCCATTTTAAAATCAACATGAAAAACCAAAACTCCAAAAGTATAAAACACAAAAGATGCTTACCATAGACAGATAATGCATAGTGCTCAGCTCCCTCCTCCCGCCCTGTGGTGCAACAGATGTCCCTTTCTCCAAAAATGTACTCAATGGGACCGTAATGTTGCTACCACACACAAGTTGACCTGCTTGAGGAAGAAACGAGTACATTTCATACATGAAAAACGCCATTTTAAAATCAACATGAAAAACCAAAATTCCAAAAGTATAAAACACAAAAGATGCTTACCATAGACAGATAATGCATAGTGCTCAGCTCCCTCCTCCCGCCCTGTGGTGCAACAGATGTCCTTTTCTCCAAAAATGT
Source organism: Schistocerca nitens (assembly GCF_023898315.1). NCBI lineage: Eukaryota > Metazoa > Arthropoda > Insecta > Orthoptera > Acrididae > Schistocerca > Schistocerca nitens. The sequence continues at coordinate 177,538,292 of NC_064625.1, read as the reverse complement.
ACTCAATGGGACCGTAATGTTGCTACCACACACAAGTTGACCTGCTTGAGGAAGAAACGAGTACATTTCATACATGAAAAACGCCATTTTAAAATCAACATGAAAAACCAAAATTCCAAAAGTATAAAACACAAAAGATGCTTAACAAAGATAGATAATGTATAGTGCTCCGAACCCTCCTCCCGCCCTGTGGTGCAACAGATGTCCCTTTCTCCAAAAATGTACTCAATGGGACCGAAATGTTGCTACCACACACAAGTTGACCTGCTTGAGGAAGAAACGAGTACATTTCATACATGAAAAACGCCATTTTAAAATCAACATGAAAAACCAAAATTCCAAAAGTATAAAACACAAAAGATGCTTACCATAGACAGATAATGCATAGTGCTCAGCTCCCTCCTCCCGCCCTGTGGTGCAACAGATGTCCCTTTCTCCAAAAATGTACTCAATGGGACCGTAATGTTGCTACCACACACAAGTTGACCTGCTTGAGGAAGAAACGAGTACATTTCATACATGAAAAACGCCATTTTAAAATCAACATGAAAAACCAAAATTCCAAAAGTATAAAACACAAAAGATGCTTACCATAGACAGATAATGCATAGTGCTCAGCTCCCTCCTCCCGCCCTGTGGTGCAACAGATGTCCCTTTCTCCAAACATGTACTCAATGGGACCGTAATGTTGCTACCACACACAAGTTGACCTGCTTGAGGAAGAAACGAGTACATTTCATACATGAAAAACGCCATTTTAAAATCAACATGAAAAACCAAAATTCCAAAAGTATAAAACACAAAAGATGCTTACCATAGACAGATAATGCATAGTGCTCAGCTCCCTCCTCCCGCCCTGTGGTGCAACAGATGTCCCTTTCTCCAAAAATGTACTCAATGGGACCGTAATGTTGCTACCACACACAAGTTGACCTGCTTGAGGAAGAAACGAGTACATTTCATACATGAAAAACGCCATTTTAAAATCAACATGAAAAACCAAAATTCCAAAAGTATAAAACACAAAAGATGCTTACCATAGACAGATAATGCATAGTGCTCAGCTCCCTCCTCCCGCCCTGTGGTGCAACAGATGTCCCTTTCTCCAAAAATGTACTCAATGGGACCGTAATGTTGCTACCACACACAAGTTGACCTGCTTGAGGAAGAAACGAGTACATTTCATACATGAAAAACGCCATTTTAAAATCAACATGAAAAACCAAAATTCCAAAAGTATAAAACACAAAAGATGCTTACCATAGACAGATAATGCATAATGCTCAGCTCCCTCCTCCCGCCCTGTGGTGCAACAGATGTCCCTTTCTCCAAAAATGTACTCAATGGGACCGTAATGTTGCTACCACACACAAGTTGACCTGCTTGAGGAAGAAACGAGTACATTTCATACATGAAAAACGCCATTTTAAAATCAACATGAAAAACCAAAATTCCAAAAGTATAAAACACAAAAGATGCTTACCATAGACAGATAATGCATAGTGCTCAGCTCCCTCCTCCCGCCCTGTGGTGCAACAGATGTCCCTTTCTCCAAAAATGTACTCAATGGGACCGTAATGTTGCTACCACACACAAGTTGACCTGCTTGAGGAAGAAACGAGTACATTTCATACATGAAAAACGCCATTTTAAAATCAACATGAAAAACCAAAATTCCAAAAGTATAAAACACAAAAGATGCTTACCATAGACAGATAATGCATAGTGCTCAGCTCCCTCCTCCCGCCCTGTGGTGCAACAGATGTCCCTTTCTCCAAAAATGTACTCAATGGGACCGTAATGTTGCTACCACACACAAGTTGACCTGCTTGAGGAAGAAACGAGTACATTTCATACATGAAAATCGCCATTTTAAAATCAACATGAAAAACCAAAATTCCAAAAGTATAAAACACAAAAGATGCTTACCATAGACAGATAATGCATAGTGCTCAGCTAACTCCTCCCGCCCTGTGGTGCAACAGATGTCCCTTTCTCCAAAAATGTACTCAATGGGACCGTAATGTTGCTACCACACACAAGTTGACCTGCTTGAGGAAGAAACGAGTACATTTCATACATGAAAAACGCCATTTTAAAATCAACATGAAAAACCAAAATTCCAAAAGTATAAAACACAAAAGATGCTTACCATAGACAGATAATGCATAGTGCTCAGCTCCCTCCTCCCGCCCTGTGGTGCAACAGATGTCCCTTTCTCCAAAAATGTACTCAATGGGACCGTAATGTTGCTACCACACACAAGTTGACCTGCTTGAGGAAGAAACGAGTACATTTCATACATGAAAAACGCCATTTTAAAATCAACATGAAAAACCAAAATTCCAAAAGTATAAAACACAAAAGATGCTTACCATAGACAGATAATGCATAGTGCTCAGCTCCCTCCTCCCGCCCTGTGGTGCAACAGATGTCCCTTTCTCCAAAAATGTACTCAATGGGACCGTAATGTTGCTACCACACACAAGTTGACCTGCTTGAGGAAGAAACGAGTACATTTCATACATGAAAAACGCCATTTTAAAATCAACATGAAAAACCAAAATTCCAAAAGTATAAAACACAAAAGATGCTTACCATAGACAGATAATGCATAGTGCTCAGCTCCCTCCTCCCGCCCTGTGGTGCAACAGATGTCCCTTTCTCCAAAAATGTACTCAATGGGACCGTAATGTTGCTACCACACACAAGTTGACCTGCTTGAGGAAGAAACGAGTACATTTCATACATGAAAAACGCCATTTTAAAATCAACATGAAAAACCAAAATTCCAAAAGTATAAAACACAAAAGATGCTTAACAAAGATAGATAATGTATAGTGCTCCGAACCCTCCTCCCGCCCTGTGGTGCAACAGATGTCCCTTTCTCCAAAAATGTACTCAATGGGACCGAAATGTTGCTACCACACACAAGTTGACCTGCTTGAGGAAGAAACGAGTACATTTCATACATGAAAAACGCCATTTTAAAATCAACATGAAAAACCAAAATTCCAAAAGTATAAAACACAAAAGATGCTTACCATAGACAGATAATGCATAGTGCTCAGCTCCCTCCTCCCGCCCTGTGGTGCAACAGATGTCCCTTTCTCCAAAAATGTACTCAATGGGACCGTAATGTTGCTACCACACACAAGTTGACCTGCTTGAGGAAGAAACGAGTACATTTCATACATGAAAAACGCCATTTTAAAATCAACATGAAAAACCAAAATTCCAAAAGTATAAAACACAAAAGATGCTTACCATAGACAGATAATGCATAGTGCTCAGCTCCCTCCTCCCGCCCTGTGGTGCAACAGATGTCCCTTTCTCCAAACATGTACTCAATGGGACCGTAATGTTGCTACCACACACAAGTTGACCTGCTTGAGGAAGAAACGAGTACATTTCATACATGAAAAACGCCATTTTAAAATCAACATGAAAAACCAAAATTCCAAAAGTATAAGACACAAAAGATGCTTACCATAGACAGATAATGCATAGTGCTCAGCTCCCTCCTCCCGCCCTGTGGTGCAACAGATGTCCCTTTCTCCAAAAATGTACTCAATGGGACCGTAATGTTGCTACCACACACAAGTTGACCTGCTTGAGGAAGAAACGAGTACATTTCATACATGAAAAACGCCATTTTAAAATCAACATGAAAAACCAAAATTCCAAAAGTATAAAACACAAAAGATGCTTACCATAGACAGATAATGCATAGTGCTCAGCTCCCTCCTCCCGCCCTGTGGTGCAACAGATGTCCCTTTCTCCAAAAATGTACTCAATGGGACCGTAATGCTGCTACCACACACAAGTTGACCTGCTTGAGGAAGAAACGAGTACATTTCATACATGAAAAACGCCATTTTAAAATCAACATGAAAAACCAAAATTCCAAAAGTATAAAACACAAAAGATGCTTACCATAGACAGATAATGCATAATGCTCAGCTCCCTCCTCCCGCCCTGTGGTGCAACAGATGTCCCTTTCTCCAAAAATGTACTCAATGGGACCGTAATGTTGCTACCACACACAAGTTGACCTGCTTGAGGAAGAAACGAGTACATTTCATACATGAAAAACGCCATTTTAAAATCAACATGAAAAACCAAAATTCCAAAAGTATAAAACACAAAAGATGCTTACCATAGACAGATAATGCATAGTGCTCAGCTCCCTCCTCCCGCCCTGTGGTGCAACAGATGTCCCTTTCTCCAAAAATGTACTCAATGGGACCGTAATGTTGCTACCACACACAAGTTGACCTGCTTGAGGAAGAAACGAGTACATTTCATACATGAAAAACGCCATTTTAAAATCAACATGAAAAACCAAAATTCCAAAAGTATAAAACACAAAAGATGCTTACCATAGACAGATAATGCATAGTGCTCAGCTCCCTCCTCCCGCCCTGTGGTGCAACAGATGTCCCTTTCTCCAAAAATGTACTCAATGGGACCGTAATGTTGCTACCACACACAAGTTGACCTGCTTGAGGAAGAAACGAGTACATTTCATACATGAAAAACGCCATTTTAAAATCAACATGAAAAACCAAAATTCCAAAAGTATAAAACACAAAAGATGCTTACCATAGACAGATAATGCATAGTGCTCAGCTCCCTCCTCCCGCCCTGTGGTGCAACAGATGTCCCTTTCTCCAAACATGTACTCAATGGGACCGTAATGTTGCTACCACACACAAGTTGACCTGCTTGAGGAAGAAACGAGTACATTTCATACATGAAAAACGCCATTTTAAAATCAACATGAAAAACCAAAACTCCAAAAGTATAAAACACAAAAGATGCTTACCATAGACAGATAATGCATAGTGCTCAGCTCCCTCCTCCCGCCCTGTGGTGCAACAGATGTCCCTTTCTCCAAAAATGTACTCAATGGGACCGTAATGTTGCTACCACACACAAGTTGACCTGCTTGAGGAAGAAACGAGTACATTTCATACATGAAAAACGCCATTTTAAAATCAACATGAAAAACCAAAATTCCAAAAGTATAAAACACAAAAGATGCTTACCATAGACAGATAATGCATAGTGCTCAGCTCCCTCCTCCCGCCCTGTGGTGCAACAGATGTCCTTTTCTCCAAAAATGTACTCAATGGGACCGTAATGTTGCTACCACACACAAGTTGACCTGCTTGAGGAAGAAACGAGTACATTTCATACATGAAAAACGCCATTTTAAAATCAACATGAAAAACCAAAATTCCAAAAGTATAAAACACAAAAGATGCTTAACAAAGATAGATAATGTATAGTGCTCCGAACCCTCCTCCCGCCCTGTGGTGCAACAGATGTCCCTTTCTCCAAAAATGTACTCAATGGGACCGAAATGTTGCTACCACACACAAGTTGACCTGCTTGAGGAAGAAACGAGTACATTTCATACATGAAAAACGCCATTTTAAAATCAACATGAAAAACCAAAATTCCAAAAGTATAAAACACAAAAGATGCTTACCATAGACAGATAATGCATAGTGCTCAGCTCCCTCCTCCCGCCCTGTGGTGCAACAGATGTCCCTTTCTCCAAAAATGTACTCCATGGGACCGTAATGTTGCTACCACACACAAGTTGACCTGCTTGAGGAAGAAACGAGTACATTTCATACATGAAAAACGCCATTTTAAAATCAACATGAAAAACCAAAATTCCAAAAGTATAAAACACAAAAGATGCTTACCATAGACAGATAATGCATAGTGCTCAGCTCCCTCCTCCCGCCCTGTGGTGCAACAGATGTCCCTTTCTCCAAAAATGTACTCAATGGGACCGTAATGTTGCTACCACACACAAGTTGACCTGCTTGAGGAAGAAACGAGTACATTTCATACATGAAAAACGCCATTTTAAAATCAACATGAAAAACCAAAATTCCAAAAGTATAAAACGCAAAAGATGCTTAACAAAGATAGATAATGTATAGTGCTCCGAACCCTCCTCCCGCCCTGTGGTGCAACAGATGTCCCTTTCTCCAAAAATGTACTCAATGGGACCGAAATGTTGCTACCACACACAAGTTGACCTGCTTGAGGAAGAAACGAGTACATTTCATACATGAAAAACGCCATTTTAAAATCAACATGAAAAACCAAAATTCCAAAAGTATAAAACACAAAAGATGCTTACCATAGACAGATAATGCATAGTGCTCAGCTCCCTCCTCCCGCCCTGTGGTGCAACAGATGTCCCTTTCTCCAAAAATGTACTCAATGGGACCGTAATGTTGCTACCACACACAAGTTGACCTGCTTGAGGAAGAAACGAGTACATTTCATACATGAAAAACGCCATTTTAAAATCAACATGAAAAACCAAAATTCCAAAAGTATAAAACACAAAAGATGCTTACCATAGACAGATAATGCATAGTGCTCAGCTCCCTCCTCCCGCCCTGTGGTGCAACAGATGTCCCTTTCTCCAAACATGTACTCAATGGGACCGTAATGTTGCTACCACACACAAGTTGACCTGCTTGAGGAAGAAACGAGTACATTTCATACATGAAAAACGCCATTTTAAAATCAACATGAAAAACCAAAATTCCAAAAGTATAAGACACAAAAGATGCTTACCATAGACAGATAATGCATAGTGCTCAGCTCCCTCCTCCCGCCCTGTGGTGCAACAGATGTCCCTTTCTCCAAAAATGTACTCAATGGGACCGTAATGTTGCTACCACACACAAGTTGACCTGCTTGAGGAAGAAACGAGTACATTTCATACATGAAAAACGCCATTTTAAAATCAACATGAAAAACCAAAATTCCAAAAGTATAAAACACAAAAGATGCTTACCATAGACAGATAATGCATAGTGCTCAGCTCCCTCCTCCCGCCCTGTGGTGCAACAGATGTCCCTTTCTCCAAAAATGTACTCAATGGGACCGTAATGTTGCTACCACACACAAGTTGACCTGCTTGAGGAAGAAACGAGTACATTTCATACATGAAAAACGCCATTTTAAAATCAACATGAAAAACCAAAATTCCAAAAGTATAAAACACAAAAGATGCTTACCATAGACAGATAATGCATAATGCTCAGCTCCCTCCTCCCGCCCTGTGGTGCAACAGATGTCCCTTTCTCCAAAAATGTACTCAATGGGACCGTAATGTTGCTACCACACACAAGTTGACCTGCTTGAGGAAGAAACGAGTACATTTCATACATGAAAAACGCCATTTTAAAATCAACATGAAAAACCAAAATTCCAAAAGTATAAAACACAAAAGATGCTTACCATAGACAGATAATGCATAGTGCTCAGCTCCCTCCTCCCGCCCTGTGGTGCAACAGATGTCCCTTTCTCCAAAAATGTACTCAATGGGACCGTAATGTTGCTACCACACACAAGTTGACCTGCTTGAGGAAGAAACGAGTACATTTCATACATGAAAAACGCCATTTTAAAATCAACATGAAAAACCAAAATTCCAAAAGTATAAAACACAAAAGATGCTTACCATAGACAGATAATGCATAGTGCTCAGCTCCCTCCTCCCGCCCTGTGGTGCAACAGATGTCCCTTTCTCCAAAAATGTACTCAATGGGACCGTAATGTTGCTACCACACACAAGTTGACCTGCTTGAGGAAGAAACGAGTACATTTCATACATGAAAAACGCCATTTTAAAATCAACATGAAAAACCAAAATTCCAAAAGTATAAAACACAAAAGATGCTTACCATAGACAGATAATGCATAGTGCTCAGCTCCCTCCTCCCGCCCTGTGGTGCAACAGATGTCCCTTTCTCCAAACATGTACTCAATGGGACCGTAATGTTGCTACCACACACAAGTTGACCTGCTTGAGGAAGAAACGAGTACATTTCATACATGAAAAACGCCATTTTAAAATCAACATGAAAAACCAAAATTCCAAAAGTATAAAACACAAAAGATGCTTACCATAGACAGATAATGCATAGTGCTCAGCTCCCTCCTCCCGCCCTGTGGTGCAACAGATGTCCCTTTCTCCAAAAATGTACTCAATGGGACCGTAATGTTGCTACCACACACAAGTTGACCTGCTTGAGGAAGAAACGAGTACATTTCATACATGAAAAACGCCATTTTAAAATCAACATGAAAAACCAAAATTCCAAAAGTATAAAACACAAAAGATGCTTACCATAGACAGATAATGCATAGTGCTCAGCTCCCTCCTCCCGCCCTGTGGTGCAACAGATGTCCTTTTCTCCAAAAATGTACTCAATGGGACCGTAATGTTGCTACCACACACAAGTTGACCTGCTTGAGGAAGAAACGAGTACATTTCATACATGAAAAACGCCATTTTAAAATCAACATGAAAAACCAAAATTCCAAAAGTATAAAACACAAAAGATGCTTAACAAAGATAGATAATGTATAGTGCTCCGAACCCTCCTCCCGCCCTGTGGTGCAACAGATGTCCCTTTCTCCAAAAATGTACTCAATGGGACCGAAATGTTGCTACCACACACAAGTTGACCTGCTTGAGGAAGAAACGAGTACATTTCATACATGAAAAACGCCATTTTAAAATCAACATGAAAAACCAAAATTCCAAAAGTATAAAACACAAAAGATGCTTACCATAGACAGATAATGCATAGTGCTCAGCTCCCTCATCCCGCCCTGTGGTGCAACAGATGTCCCTTTCTCCAAAAATGTACTCAATGGGACCGTAATGTTGCTACCACACACAAGTTGACCTGCTTGAGGAAGAAACGAGTACATTTCATACATGAAAAACGCCATTTTAAAATCAACATGAAAAACCAAAATTCCAAAAGTATAAAACACAAAAGATGCTTACCATAGACAGATAATGCATAGTGCTCAGCTCCCTCCTCCCGCCCTGTGGTGCAACAGATGTCCCTTTCTCCAAACATGTACTCAATGGGACCGTAATGTTGCTACCACACACAAGTTGACCTGCTTGAGGAAGAAACGAGTACATTTCATACATGAAAAACGCCATTTTAAAATCAACATGAAAAACCAAAATTCCAAAAGTATAAAACACAAAAGATGCTTACCATAGACAGATAATGCATAGTGCTCAGCTCCCTCCTCCCGCCCTGTGGTGCAACAGATGTCCCTTTCTCCAAAAATGTACTCAATGGGACCGTAATGTTGCTACCACACACAAGTTGACCTGCTTGAGGAAGAAACGAGTACATTTCATACATGAAAAACGCCATTTTAAAATCAACATGAAAAACCAAAATTCCAAAAGTATAAAACACAAAAGATGCTTACCATAGACAGATAATGCATAGTGCTCAGCTCCCTCCTCCCGCCCTGTGGTGCAACAGATGTCCCTTTCTCCAAAAATGTACTCAATGGGACCGTAATGTTGCTACCACACACAAGTTGACCTGCTTGAGGAAGAAACGAGTACATTTCATACATGAAAAACGCCATTTTAAAATCAACATGAAAAACCAAAATTCCAAAAGTATAAAACACAAAAGATGCTTACCATAGACAGATAATGCATAGTGCTCAGCTCCCTCCTCCCGCCCTGTGGTGCAACAGATGTCCCTTTCTCCAAAAATGTACTCAATGGGACCGTAATGTTGCTACCACACACAAGTTGACCTGCTTGAGGAAGAAACGAGTACATTTCATACATGAAAAACGCCATTTTAAAATCAACATGAAAAACCAAAATTCCAAAAGTATAAAACACAAAAGATGCTTACCATAGACAGATAATGCATAGTGCTCAGCTCCCTCCTCCCGCCCTGTGGTGCAACAGATGTCCCTTTCTCCAAAAATGTACTCAATGGGACCGTAATGTTGCTACCACACACAAGTTGACCTGCTTGAGGAAGAAACGAGTACATTTCATACATGAAAAACGCCATTTTAAAATCAACATGAAAAACCAAAATTCCAAAAGTATAAAACACAAAAGATGCTTACCATAGACAGATAATGCATAGTGCTCAGCTCCCTCCTCCCGCCCTGTGGTGCAACAGATGTCCCTTTCTCCAAAAATGTACTCAATGGGACCGTAATGTTGCTACTACACACAAGTTGACCTGCTTGAGGAAGAAACGAGTACATTTCATACATGAAAAACGCCATTTTAAAATCAACATGAAAAACCAAAATTCCAAAAGTATAAAACACAAAAGATGCTTACCATAGACAGATAATGCATAGTGCTCAGCTCCCTCCTCCCGCCCTGTGGTGCAACAGATGTCCCTTTCTCCAAAAATGTACTCAATGGGACCGTAATGTTGCTACCACACACAAGTTGACCTGCTTGAGGAAGAAACGAGTACATTTCATACATGAAAAACGCCATTTTAAAATCAACATGAAAAACCAAAATTCCAAAAGTATAAAACACAAAAGATGCTTACCAAAGATAGATAATGTATAGTGCTCCGAACCCTCCTCCCGCCCTGTGGTGCAACAGATGTCCCTTTCTCCAAAAATGTACTCAATGGGACCGAAATGTTGCTACCACACACAAGTTGACCTGCTTGAGGAAGAAACGAGTACATTTCATACATGAAAAACGCCATTTTAAAATCAACATGAAAAACCAAAATTCCAAAAGTATAAAACACAAAAGATGCTTACCATAGACAGATAATGCATAGTGCTCAGCTCCCTCCTCCCGCCCTGTGGTGCAACAGATGTCCCTTTCTCCAAAAATGTACTCAATGGGACCGTAATGTTGCTACCACACACAAGTTGACCTGCTTGAGGAAGAAACGAGTACATTTCATACATGAAAAACGCCATTTTAAAATCAACATGAAAAACCAAAATTCCAAAAGTATAAAACACAAAAGATGCTTACCATAGACAGATAATGCATAGTGCTCAGCTCCCTCCTCCCGCCCTGTGGTGCAACAGATGTCCCTTTCTCCAAAAATGTACTCAATGGGACCGTAATGTTGCTACCACACACAAGTTGACCTGCTTGAGGAAGAAACGAGTACATTTCATACATGAAAAACGCCATTTTAAAATCAACATGAAAAACCAAAATTCCAAAAGTATAAAACACAAAAGATGCTTACCATAGACAGATAATGCATAGTGCTCAGCTCCCTCCTCCCGCCCTGTGGTGCAACAGATGTCCCTTTCTCCAAAAATGTACTCAATGGGACCGTAATGTTGCTACCACACACAAGTTGACCTGCTTGAGGAAGAAACGAGTACATTTCATACATGAAAAACGCCATTTTAAAATCAACATGAAAAACCAAAATTCCAAAAGTATAAAACACAAAAGATGCTTACCATAGACAGATAATGCATAGTGCTCAGCTCCCTCCTCCCGCCCTGTGGTGCAACAGATGTCCCTTTCTCCAAAAATGTACTCAATGGGACCGTAATGTTGCTACCACACACAAGTTGACCTGCTTGAGGAAGAAACGAGTACATTTCATACATGAAAAACGCCATTTTAAAATCAACATGAAAAACCAAAATTCCAAAAGTATAAAACACAAAAGATGCTTACCATAGACAGATAATGCATAGTGCTCAGCTCCCTCCTCCCGCCCTGTGGTGCAACAGATGTCCCTTTCTCCAAAAATGTACTCAATGGGACCGTAATGTTGCTACCACACACAAGTTGACCTGCTTGAGGAAGAAACGAGTACATTTCATACATGAAAAACGCCATTTTAAAATCAACATGAAAAACCAAAATTCCAAAAGTATAAAACACAAAAGATGCTTACCATAGACAGATAATGCATAGTGCTCAGCTCCCTCCTCCCGCCCTGTGGTGCAACAGATGTCCCTTTCTCCAAAAATGTACTCAATGGGACCGTAATGTTGCTACTACACACAAGTTGACCTGCTTGAGGAAGAAACGAGTACATTTCATACATGAAAAACGCCATTTTAAAATCAACATGAAAAACCAAAATTCCAAAAGTATAAAACACAAAAGATGCTTACCATAGACAGATAATGCATAGTGCTCAGCTCCCTCCTCCCGCCCTGTGGTGCAACAGATGTCCCTTTCTCCAAAAATGTACTCAATGGGACCGTAATGTTGCTACCACACACAAGTTGACCTGCTTGAGGAAGAAACGAGTACATTTCATACATGAAAAACGCCATTTTAAAATCAACATGAAAAACCAAAATTCCAAAAGTATAAAACACAAAAGATGCTTACCAAAGATAGATAATGTATAGTGCTCCGAACCCTCCTCCCGCCCTGTGGTGCAACAGATGTCCCTTTCTCCAAAAATGTACTCAATGGGACCGAAATGTTGCTACCACACACAAGTTGACCTGCTTGAGGAAGAAACGAGTACATTTCATACATGAAAAACGCCATTTTAAAATCAACATGAAAAACCAAAATTCCAAAAGTATAAAACACAAAAGATGCTTACCATAGACAGATAATGCATAGTGCTCAGCTCCCTCCTCCCGCCCTGTGGTGCAACAGATGTCCCTTTCTCCAAAAATGTACTCAATGGGACCGTAATGTTGCTACCACACACAAGTTGACCTGCTTGAGGAAGAAACGAGTACATTTCATACATGAAAAACGCCATTTTAAAATCAACATGAAAAACCAAAATTCCAAAAGTATAAAACACAAAAGATGCTTACCATAGACAGATAATGCATAGTGCTCAGCTCCCTCCTCCCGCCCTGTGGTGCAACAGATGTCCCTTTCTCCAAAAATGTACTCAATGGGACCGTAATGTTGCTACCACACACAAGTTGACCTGCTTGAGGAAGAAACGAGTACATTTCATACATGAAAAACGCCATTTTAAAATCAACATGAAAAACCAAAATTCCAAAAGTATAAAACACAAAAGATGCTTACCATAGACAGATAATGCATAGTGCTCAGCTCCCTCCTCCCGCCCTGTGGTGCAACAGATGTCCCTTTCTCCAAACATGTACTCAATGGGACCGTAATGTTGCTACCACACACAAGTTGACCTGCTTGAGGAAGAAACGAGTACATTTCATACATGAAAAACGCCATTTTAAAATCAACATGAAAAACCAAAATTCCAAAAGTATAAAACACAAAAGATGCTTACCATAGACAGATAATGCATAGTGCTCAGCTCCCTCCTCCCGCCCTGTGGTGCAACAGATGTCCCTTTATCCAAAAATGTACTCAATGGGACCGTAATGTTGCTACCACACACAAGTTGACCTGCTTGAGGAAGAAACGAGTACATTTCATACATGAAAAACGCCATTTTAAAATCAACATGAAAAACCAAAATTCCAAAAGTATAAAACACAAAAGATGCTTACCATAGACAGATAATGCATAGTGCTCAGCTCCCTCCTCCCGCCCTGTGGTGCAACAGATGTCCTTTTCTCCAAAAATGTACTCAATGGGACCGTAATGTTGCTACCACACACAAGTTGACCTGCTTGAGGAAGAAACGAGTACATTTCATACATGAAAAACGCCATTTTAAAATCAACATGAAAAACCAAAATTCCAAAAGTATAAAACACAAAAGATGCTTAACAAAGATAGATAATGTATAGTGCTCCGAACCCTCCTCCCGCCCTGTGGTGCAACAGATGTCCCTTTCTCCAAAAATGTACTCAATGGGACCGAAATGTTGCTACCACACACAAGTTGACCTGCTTGAGGAAGAAACGAGTACATTTCATACATGAAAAACGCCATTTTAAAATCAACATGAAAAACCAAAATTCCAAAAGTATAAAACACAAAAGATGCTTACCAAAGATAGATAATGTATAGTGCTCAGCTCCCTCCTCCCGCCCTGTGGTGCAACAGATGTCCCTTTCTCCAAAAATGTACTCAATGGGACCGTAATGTTGCTACCACACACAAGTTGACCTGCTTGAGGAAGAAACGAGTACATTTCATACATGAAAAACGCCATTTTAAAATCAACATGAAAAACCAAAATTCCAAAAGTATAAAACACAAAAGATGCTTACCATAGACAGATAATGCATAGTGCTCAGCTCCCTCCTCCCGCCCTGTGGTGCAACAGATGTCCCTTTCTCCAAACATGTACTCAATGGGACCGTAATGTTGCTACCACACACAAGTTGACCTGCTTGAGGAAGAAACGAGTACATTTCATACATGAAAAACGCCATTTTAAAATCAACATGAAAAACCAAAATTCCAAAAGTATAAAACACAAAAGATGCTTACCATAGACAGATAATGCATAGTGCTCAGCTCCCTCCTCCCGCCCTGTGGTGCAACAGATGTCCCTTTCTCCAAACATGTACTCAATGGGACCGTAATGTTGCTACCACACACAAGTTGACCTGCTTGAGGAAGAAACGAGTACATTTCATACATGAAAAACGCCATTTTAAAATCAACATGAAAAACCAAAATTCCAAAAGTATAAAACACAAAAGATGCTTACCATAGACAGATAATGCATAGTGCTCAGCTCCCTCCTCCCGCCCTGTGGTGCAACAGATGTCCCTTTCTCCAAAAATGTACTCAATGGGACCGTAATGTTGCTACCACACACAAGTTGACCTGCTTGAGGAAGAAACGAGTACATTTCATACATGAAAAACGCCATTTTAAAATCAACATGAAAAACCAAAATTCCAAAAGTATAAAACACAAAAGATGCTTACCATAGACAGATAATGCATAGTGCTCAGCTCCCTCCTCCCGCCCTGTGGTGCAACAGATGTCCCTTTCTCCAAAAATGTACTCAATGGGACCGTAATGTTGCTACCACACACAAGTTGACCTGCTTGAGGAAGAAACGAGTACATTTCATACATGAAAAACGCCATTTTAAAATCAACATGAAAAACCAAAATTCCAAAAGTATAAAACACAAAAGATGCTTACCATAGACAGATAATGCATAGTGCTCAGCTCCCTCCTCCCGCCCTGTGGTGCAACAGATGTCCCTTTCTCCAAAAATGTACTCAATGGGACCGTAATGTTGCTACCACACACAAGTTGACCTGCTTGAGGAAGAAACGAGTACATTTCATACATGAAAAACGCCATTTTAAAATCAACATGAAAAACCAAAATTCCAAAAGTATAAAACACAAAAGATGCTTACCATAGACAGATAATGCATAGTGCTCAGCTCCCTCCTCCCGCCCTGTGGTGCAACAGATGTCCCTTTCTCCAAAAATGTACTCAATGGGACCGTAATGTTGCTACTACACACAAGTTGACCTGCTTGAGGAAGAAACGAGTACATTTCATACATGAAAAACGCCATTTTAAAATCAACATGAAAAACCAAAATTCCAAAAGTATAAAACACAAAAGATGCTTACCATAGACAGATAATGCATAGTGCTCAGCTCCCTCCTCCCGCCCTGTGGTGCAACAGATGTCCCTTTCTCCAAAAATGTACTCAATGGGACCGTAATGTTGCTACCACACACAAGTTGACCTGCTTGAGGAAGAAACGAGTACATTTCATACATGAAAAACGCCATTTTAAAATCAACATGAAAAACCAAAATTCCAAAAGTATAAAACACAAAAGATGCTTACCAAAGATAGATAATGTATAGTGCTCCGAACCCTCCTCCCGCCCTGTGGTGCAACAGATGTCCCTTTCTCCAAAAATGTACTCAATGGGACCGAAATGTTGCTACCACACACAAGTTGACCTGCTTGAGGAAGAAACGAGTACATTTCATACATGAAAAACGCCATTTTAAAATCAACATGAAAAACCAAAATTCCAAAAGTATAAAACACAAAAGATGCTTACCATAGACAGATAATGCATAGTGCTCAGCTCCCTCCTCCCGCCCTGTGGTGCAACAGATGTCCCTTTCTCCAAAAATGTACTCAATGGGACCGTAATGTTGCTACCACACACAAGTTGACCTGCTTGAGGAAGAAACGAGTACATTTCATACATGAAAAACGCCATTTTAAAATCAACATGAAAAACCAAAATTCCAAAAGTATAAAACACAAAAGATGCTTACCAAAGATAGATAATGTATAGTGCTCCGAACCCTCCTCCCGCCCTGTGGTGCAACAGATGTCCCTTTCTCCAAAAATGGACTCAATGGGACCGAAATGTTCCTACCACACACAAGTTGACCTGCCTGAGGAAGAAACGAGTACATTTCATACATGAAAAACGCCATTTTAAAATCAACATGAAAAACCAAAATTCCAAAAGTATAAAACACAAAAGATGCTTACCATAGACAGATAATGCATAGTGCTCAGCTCCCTCCTCCCGCCCTGTGGTGCAACAGATGTCCCTTTCTCCAAAAATGTACTCAATGGGACCGTAATGTTGCTACTACACACAAGTTGACCTGCTTGAGGAAGAAACGAGTACATTTCATACATGAAAAACGCCATTTTAAAATCAACATGAAAAACCAAAATTCCAAAAGTATAAAACACAAAAGATGCTTACCATAGACAGATAATGCATAGTGCTCAGCTCCCTCCTCCCGCCCTGTGGTGCAACAGATGTCCCTTTCTCCAAAAATGTACTCAATGGGACCGTAATGTTGCTACCACACACAAGTTGACCTGCTTGAGGAAGAAACGAGTACATTTCATACATGAAAAACGCCATTTTAAAATCAACATGAAAAACCAAAATTCCAAAAGTATAAAACACAAAAGATGCTTACCAAAGATAGATAATGTATAGTGCTCCGAACCCTCCTCCCGCCCTGTGGTGCAACAGATGTCCCTTTCTCCAAAAATGTACTCAATGGGACCGAAATGTTGCTACCACACACAAGTTGACCTGCTTGAGGAAGAAACGAGTACATTTCATACATGAAAAACGCCATTTTAAAATCAACATGAAAAACCAAAATTCCAAAAGTATAAAACACAAAAGATGCTTACCATAGACAGATAATGCATAGTGCTCAGCTCCCTCCTCCCGCCCTGTGGTGCAACAGATGTCCCTTTCTCCAAAAATGTACTCAATGGGACCGTAATGTTGCTACCACACACAAGTTGACCTGCTTGAGGAAGAAACGAGTACATTTCATACATGAAAAACGCCATTTTAAAATCAACATGAAAAACCAAAATTCCAAAAGTATAAAACACAAAAGATGCTTACCAAAGATAGATAATGTATAGTGCTCCGAACCCTCCTCCCGCCCTGTGGTGCAACAGATGTCCCTTTCTCCAAAAATGGACTCAATGGGACCAAAATGTTGCTACCACACACAAGTTGACCTGCCTGAGGAAGAAACGAGTACATTTCATACATGAAAAACGCCATTTTAAAATCAACATGAAAAACCAAAATTCCAAAAGTATAAAACACAAAAGATGCTTACCATAGACAGATAATGCATAGTGCTCAGCTCCCTCCTCCCGCCCTGTGGTGCAACAGATGTCCCTTTCTCCAAAAATGTACTCAATGGGACCGTAATGTTGCTACCACACACAAGTTGACCTGCTTGAGGAAGAAACGAGTACATTTCATACATGAAAAACGCCATTTTAAAATCAACATGAAAAACCAAAATTCCAAAAGTATAAAACACAAAAGATGCTTACCAAAGATAGATAATGTATAGTGCTCCGAACCCTCCTCCCCCCCTGTGGTGCAACAGATGTCCCTTTCTCCAAAAATGTTCTCAATGGGACCATAATGTTGCTACCACACACAAGTTGACCTGCTTGAGGAAGAAACGAGTACATTTCATACATGAAAAACGCCATTTTAAAATCAACATGAAAAACCAAAATTCCAAAAGTATAAAACACAAAAGATGCTTACCAAAGATAGATAATGTATAGTGCTCTGAACCCTCCTCCCGCCCTGTGGTGCAACAGATGTCCCTTTCTCCAAAAATGTACTCAATGGGACCGTAATGTTGCTACCACACACAAGTTGACCTGCTTGAGGAAGAAACGAGTAAATTTCATACATGAAAAACGCCATTTTAAAATCAACATGAAAAACCAAAATTCCAAAAGTATAAAACACAAAAGATGCTTACCATAGACAGATAATGTATAGTGCTCAGCTCCCTCCTCCCGCCCTGTGGTGCAAGGGCGGTGCAACAGATGTCCCTTTCTCCAAAAATGTTCTCAATGGGACCGTAATGTTGCTACCACACACAAGTTGACCTGCTTGAGGAAAAAACGAGTACATTTCATACATGAAAAACGCCATTTAAAAATCAACTTGAAAAACCCAAATTCCAAAAGAATAAAACACAAAAAATGCTTACCAAAGAAAGATAATGGATAGTGCTCTGAACCCTCCTCCCACCCTGTGGTGCAACAGATGTCCCTTTCTCCAAAAATGTACTCAATGGGACCGTAATGTTGCTACCACACACAAGTTGACCTGCCTGAGGAAGAAACGAGTACATTTCATACATGAAAAACGCCATTTTAAAATCAACATGAAAAACCAAAATTCCAAAAGTATAAAACACAAAAGATGCTTACCATAGACAGATAATGTATAGTGCTCAGCTCCCTCCTCCCGCCCTGTGGTGCAACAGATGTCCCTTTCTCCAAAAATGTACTCAATGGGACCGTAATGTTGCTACCACACACAAGTTGACCTGCTTGAGGAAGAAACGAGTACATTTCATACATGAAAAACGCCATTTTAAAATCAACATGAAAAACCAAAATTCCAAAAGTATAAAACACAAAAGATGCTTACCAAAGATAGATAATGTATAGTGCTCTGAACCCTCCTCCCGCCCTGTGGTGCAACAGATGTCCCTTTCTCCAAAAATGTACTCAATGGGACCGTAATGTTGCTACCACACACAAGTTGACCTGCTTGAGGAAGAAACGAGTAAATTTCATACATGAAAAACGCCATTTTAAAATCAACATGAAAAACCAAAATTCCAAAAGTATAAAACACAAAAGATGCTTACCATAGACAGATAATGTATAGTGCTCAGCTCCCTCCTCCCGCCCTGTGGTGCAACAGATGTCCCTTTCTCGAAAAATGTACTCAATGGGACCGTAATGTTGCTACCACACACAAGTTGACCAGCTTGAGGAAGAAACGAGTACATTTCATACATGAAAAACGCCATTTTAAAATCAACATGAAAAACCAAAATTCCAAAAGTATAAAACACAAAAGATGCTTACCATAGACAGATAATGTATAGTGCTCAGCTCCCTCGTCCTGCCCTGTGGTGCAACAGATGTCCCTTTCTCCAAAAATGTACTCAATGGGACCGTAATGTTGCTACCACACACAAGTTGACCTGCTTGAGGAAGAAACGAGTACATTTCATACATGAAAAACGCCATTTTAAAATCAACATGAAAAACCAAAATTCCAAAAGTATAAAACACAAAAGATGCTTACCATAGACAGATAATGTATAGTGCTCAGCTCCCTCCTCTCGCCCTGTGGTGCAACAGATGTCCCTTTCTCCAAAAATGTACTCAATGGGACCGTAATGTTGCTACCACACACAAGTTGACCTGCTTGAGGAAGAAACGAGTACATTTCATACATGAAAAACGCCATTTTAAAATCAACATGAAAAACCAAAATTCCAAAAGTATAAAACACAAAAGATGCTTACCATAGACAGATAATGTATAGTGCTCAGCTCCCTCCTCCCGCCCTGTGGTGCAACAGATGTCCCTTTCTCCAAAAATGTACTCAATGGGACCGTAATGTTGCTACCACACACAAGTTGACCTGCTTGAAGAAGAAACGAGTACATTTCATACGTGAAAAACGCCATTTAAAAATCAACTTGAAAAACCCAAATTCCAAATGAATAAAACACAAAAAATGCTTACCAAAGAAAGATAATGGATAGTGCTCTGAACCCTCCTCCCGCCCTGTGGTGCAACAGATGTCCCTTTCTCCAAAAATGTACTCAATGGGACCGTAATGTTGCTACCACACACAAGTTGACCTGCTTGAGGAAGAAACGAGTACATTTCATACATGAAAAACGCCATTTTAAAATCAACATGAAAAACCAAAATTCCAAAAGTATAAAACACAAAAGATGCTTACCATAGACAGATAATGTATAGTGCTCAGCTCCCTCCTACCGCCCTGTGGTGCAACAGATGTCCCTTTCTCCAAAAATGTACTCAATGGGACCGTAATGTTGCTACCACACACAAGTTGACCTGCTTGAGGAAGAAACGAGTACATTTCATACATGAAAAACGCCATTTTAAAATCAACATGAAAAACCAAAATTCCAAAAGTATAAAACACAAAAGATGCTTACCATAGACAGATAATGTATAGTGCTCAGCTCCCTCCTCCCGCCCTGTGGTGCAACAGATGTCCCTTTCTCCAAAAATGTACTCAATGGGACCGTAATGTTGCTACCACACACAAGTTGACCTGCTTGAGGAAGAAACGAGTACATTTCATACATGAAAAACGCCATTTTAAAATCAACATGAAAAACCAAAATTCCAAAAGTATAAAACACAAAAGATGCTTACCATAGACAGATAATGTATAGTGCTCAGCTCCCTCCTCCCGCCCTGTGGTGCAACAGATGACCCTTTCTCCAAAAATGTACTCAATGGGACCGTAATGTTGCTACCACACACAAGTTGACCTGCTTGAGGAAGAAACGAGTACATTTCATACATGAAAAACGCCATTTTAAAATCAACATGAAAAACCAAAATTCCAAAAGTATAAAACACAAAAGATGCTTACCATAGACAGATAATGTATAGTGCTCAGCTCCCTCCTCCCGCCCTGTGGTGCAACAGATGTCCCTTTCTCCAAAAATGTTCTCAATGGGACCGTAATATTGCTACCACACACAAGTTGACCTGCTTGAGGAAAAAACGAGTACATTTCATACATGAAAAACGCCATTTAAAAATCAACTTGCAAACCCAAATTCCAAAAGAATAAAACACAAAAAATGCTTACCAAAGAAAGATAATGGATAGTGCTCTGAACCCTCCTCCCGCCCTGTGGTGCAAGAGATGTCCCTTTCTCCAAAAATGTACTCAATGGGAACGTAATGTTGCCCCCACACACAAGTTGACATGCTTGAGGAAGAAACGAGTACATTTCATACATGAAAAACGCCATTTTAAAATCAACATGAAAAACCAAAATTCCAAAAGTATAAAACACAAAAAATGATTACCATAGACAGATAATGTATAGTGCTCAGCTCCCTCCTCCCGCCCTGTGGTGCAACAGATGTCCCTTTCTCCAAAAATGTTCTCAATGGGACCGTAATATTGCTACCACACACAAGTTGACCTGCTTGAGGAAAAAACGAGTACATTTCATACATGAATAACGCCATTTTAAAATCAACATGAAGAACCAAAATTCCAAAAGTATAAAACACAAAAGATGCTTACCATAGACAGATAATGTATAGTGCTCAGCTACCTCCTCCCGCCCTGTGGTGCAACAGATGTCCCTTTCTCCAAAAATGTACTCAATGGGACCGTAATGTTGCTACCACACACAAGTTGACCTGCTTGAGGAAGAAACGAGTACATTTCATACATGAAAAACGCCATTTTAAAATCAACATGAAAAACCAAAATTCCAACAGTATTAAACACAAAAAATGCTTACCATAGACAGATAATGGATAGTGCTCAGCTCCCTCCTCCCCCCCTGTGGTGCGACAGATGTCCCTTTCTCCAAAAATGTACTCAATGGGACCGTAATGTTGCTACCACACACAAGTTGACCTGCTTGAGGAAGAAACGAGTACATTTCATACATGAAAAACGCCATTTTAAAATCAACATGAAAAACCAAAATTCCAAAAGTATAAAACACAAAAGATGCTTACCATAGACAGTTAATGTATAGTGCTCAGCTCCCTCCTCCCGCCCTGTGGTGCAACAGATGTCCCTTTCTCCAAAAATGTACTCAATGGGACCGAAATGTTGCTACCACACACAAGTTGACCTGCTTGAGGAAGAAACGAGTACATTTCATACATGAAAAACGCCATTTTAAAATCAACATGAAAAACCAAAATTCCAAAAGTATAAAACACAAAAGATGCTTACCAAAGATAGATAATGTATAGTGCTCCGAACCCTCCTCCCGCCCTGTGGTGCAACAGATGTCCCTTTCTCCAAAAATGTTCTCAATGGGACCGTAATATTGCTACCACACACAAGTTGACCTGCTTGAGGAAAAAACGAGTACATTTCATACATGAAAAACGCCATTTAAAAATCAACTTGCAAACCCAAATTCCAAAAGAATAAAACACAAAAAATGCTTACCAAAGAAAGATAATGGATAGTGCTCTGAACCCTCCTCCCGCCCTGTGGTGCAAGAGATGTCCCTTTCTCCAAAAATGTACTCAATGGGAACGTAATGTTGCCCCCACACACAAGTTGACATGCTTGAGGAAGAAACGAGTACATTTCATACATGAAAAACGCCATTTTAAAATCAACATGAAAAACCAAAATTCCAAAAGTATAAAACACAAAAAATGATTACCATAGACAGATAATGTATAGTGCTCAGCTCCCTCCTCCCGCCCTGTGGTGCAACAGATGTCCCTTTCTCCAAAAATGTTCTCAATGGGACCGTAATATTGCTACCACACACAAGTTGACCTGCTTGAGGAAAAAACGAGTACATTTCATACATGAATAACGCCATTTTAAAATCAACATGAAGAACCAAAATTCCAAAAGTATAAAACACAAAAGATGCTTACCATAGACAGATAATGTATAGTGCTCAGCTACCTCCTCCCGCCCTGTGGTGCAACAGATGTCCCTTTCTCCAAAAATGTACTCAATGGGACCGTAATGTTGCTACCACACACAAGTTGACCTGCTTGAGGAAGAAACGAGTACATTTCATACATGAAAAACGCCATTTTAAAATCAACATGAAAAACCAAAATTCCAACAGTATTAAACACAAAAAATGCTTACCATAGACAGATAATGGATAGTGCTCAGCTCCCTCCTCCCCCCCTGTGGTGCGACAGATGTCCCTTTCTCCAAAAATGTACTCAATGGGACCGTAATGTTGCTACCACACACAAGTTGACCTGCTTGAGGAAGAAACGAGTACATTTCATACATGAAAAACGCCATTTTAAAATCAACATGAAAAACCAAAATTCCAAAAGTATAAAACACAAAAGATGCTTACCATAGACAGTTAATGTATAGTGCTCAGCTCCCTCCTCCCGCCCTGTGGTGCAACAGATGTCCCTTTCTCCAAAAATGTACTCAATGGGACCGAAATGTTGCTACCACACACAAGTTGACCTGCTTGAGGAAGAAACGAGTACATTTCATACATGAAAAACGCCATTTTAAAATCAACATGAAAAACCAAAATTCCAAAAGTATAAAACACAAAAGATGCTTACCAAAGATAGATAATGTATAGTGCTCCGAACCCTCCTCCCGCCCTGTGGTGCAACAGATGTCCCTTTCTCCAAAAATGTACTCAATGGGACCGTAATGTTGCTACCACACACAAGTTGACCTGCTTGAGGAAGAAACGAGTACATTTCATACATGAAAAACGCCATTTTAAAATCAACATGAAAAACCAAAATTCCAAAAGTATAATACACAAAAGATGCTTACCAAAGATAGATAATGTATAGTGCTCTGAACCCTCCTCCCGCCCTGTGGTGCAACAGATGTCCCTTTCTCCAAAAATGTACTCAATGGGACCGTAATGTTGCTACCACACACAAGTTGACCTGCTTGAGGAAGAAACGAGTACATTTCATACATGAAAAACGCCATTTTAAAGTCAACATGAAAAACCAAAATTCCAAAAGTATAAAACACAAAAGATGCTTACCATAGACAGATAATGTATAGTGCTCAGCTCCCTCCTCCCGCCCTGTGGTGCAACAGATGTCCCTTTCTCCAAAAATGTACTCAATGGGACCGTAATGTTGCTACCACACACAAGTTGACCTGCTTGAGGAAGAAACGAGTACATTTCATACATGAAAAACGCCATTTTAAAATCAGCATGAAAAACCAAAATTCCAAAAGTATAAAACACAAAAGATGCTTACCATAGACAGATAATGTATAGTGCTCAGCTCCCTCCTCCCGCCCTGTGGTGCAACAGATGTCCCTTTCTCCAAAAATGTACTCAATGGGACCGTAATGTTGCTACCACACACAAGTTGACCTGCTTGAAGAAGAAACGAGTACATTTCATACGTGAAAAACGCCATTTTAAAATCAACTTGAAAAACCCAAATTCCAAATGAATAAAACACAAAAAATGCTTACCAAAGAAAGATAATGGATAGTGCTCTGAACCCTCCTCCCGCCCTGTGGTGCAACAGATGTCCCTTTCTCCAAAAATGTACTCAATGGGACCGTAATGTTGCTACCACACACAAGTTGACCTGCTTGAGGAAGAAACGAGTACATTTCATACATGAAAAACGCCATTTTAAAATCAACATGAAAAACCAAAATTCCAAAAGTATAAAACACAAAAGATGCTTACCATAGACAGATAATGTATAGTGCTCAGCTCCCTCCTCCCGCCCTGTGGTGCAACAGATGTCCCTTTCTCCAAAAATGTACTCAATGGGACCGTAATGTTGCTACCACACACAAGTTGACCTGCTTGAGGAAGAAACGAGTACATTTCATACATGAAAAACGCCATTTTAAAATCAACATGAAAAACCAAAATTCCAAAAGTATAAAACACAAAAGATGCTTACCATAGACAGATAATGTATAGTGCTCAGCTCCCTCCTCCCGCCCTGTGGTGCAACAGAAAGTCCCTTTCTCCAAAAATGTTCTCAATGGGACCGTAATATTGCTACCACACACAAGTTGACCTGCTTGAGGAAAAAACGAGTACATTTCATACATGAAAAACGCCATTTAAAAATCAACTTGAAAAACCCAAATTCCAAAAGAATAAAACACAAAAAATGCTTACCAAAGAAAGATAATGGATAGTGCTCTGAACCCTCCTCCCGCCCTGTGGTGCAACAGATGTCCCTTTCTCCAAAAATGTACTCAATGGGACAGTAATGTTGATACCACACACAAGTTGACCTGCTTGAGGAAGAAACGAGTACATTTCATACATGAAAAACGCCATTTTAAAATCAACATGAAAAACCAAAATTCCAAAAGTGTAAAACACAAAAGATGCTTACCATAGACAGATAATGTATAGTGCTCAGCTCCCTCCTCCCGCCCTGTGGTGCAACAGATGTCCCTTTCTCCAAAAATGTTCTCAATGGGACCGTAATATTGCTACCACACACAAGTTGACCTGCTTGAGGAAAAAACGAGTACATTTCATACATGAAAAACGCCATTTAAAAATCAAATTGAAAAACCCAAATTCCAAAAGAATAAAACACAAAAAATGCTTACCAAAGAAAGATAATGGATAGTGCTCTGAACCCTCCTCCCGCCCTGTGGTGCAACAGATGTCCCTTTCTCCAAAAATGTACTCAATGGGACCGTAATGTTGCTACCACACACAAGTTGACCTGCTTGAGGAAGAAACGAGTACATTTCATACATGAAAAACGCCATTTTAAAATCAACTTGAAAAACCAAAACTCCAAAAGTATAAAACACAAAAGATGCTTACCATAGACAGATAATGTATAGTGCTCAGCTCCCTCCTCCCACCCTGTGGTGCAACAGATGTCCCTTTCTCCAAAAATGTACTCAATGGGACCGTAATGTTGCTACCACACACAAGTTGACCTGCTTGAAGAAGAAACGAGTACATTTCATACATGAAAAACGCCATTTTAAAATCAACATGAAAAACCAAAATTCCAAAAGTATAAAGCACAAAAGATGCTTACCAAAGATAGATAATGTATAGTGCTCAGCTCCCTCCTCCCGCCCTGTGGTGCAACAGATGTCCCTTTCTCCAAAAATGTACTCAATGGGACCTTAATGTTGCTACCACACACAAGTTGACCTGCTTGAGGAAGAAACGAGTACATTTCATACATGAAAAACGCCATTTTAAAATCAACATGAAAAACCAAAATTCCAAAAGTATAAAACACAAAAAATGCTTACCATAGACAGATAATGTATAGTGCTCTGCACCCTCCTCCCGCCCTGTGGTGCGACAGATGTCCCTTTCTCCAAAAATGTACTCAATGGGACCGTAATGTTACTACCACACACAAGTTGACCTGCTTGAGGAAGAAACGAGTACATTTCATACATGAAAGACGCCATTTTAAAATCAACATGAAAAACCAAAATTCCAAAAGTATAAAACGCAAAAGATGCTTACCATAGACAGATAATGTATAGTGCTCAGCTCCCTCCTCCCGCCCTGTGGTGCAACAGATGTCCCTTTCTCCAAAAATGTACTCAATGGGACCGAAATGTTGCTACCACACACAAGTTGACCTGCTTGAGGAAGAAACGAGTACATTTCATACATGAAAAACGCCATTTTAAAAACAACATGAAAAACCAAAATTTCAAAAGTATAAAACACAAAAGATGCTTACCAAAGATAGATAATGTATAGTGCTCTGGACCCTCCTCCCGCCCTGTGGTGCAACAGATGTCCCTTTCTCCAAAAATGTACTCAATGGGACCGTAATGTTGCTACCACACACAAGTTGACCTGCTTGAGGAAGAAACGAGTACATTTCATACATGAAAAACGCCATTTTAAAATCAACATGAAAAACCAAAATTCCAAAAGTATAAAACACAAAAGATGCTTACCAAAGATAGATAATGTATAGTACTCTGAACCCTCCTCCCGCCCTGTGGTGCAACAGATGTCCCGTTCTCCAAAAATGTACTCAATGGGACCGTAATGTTGCTACCACACACAAGTTGACCTGCTTGAGGAAGAAACGAGTACATTTCATACATGAAAAACGCCATTTTAAAATCAACATGAAAAACCAAAATTCCAAAAGTATAAAACACAAAAGATGCTTACCATAGACAGATAATGTATAGTGCTCAGCTCCCTCCTCCCGCCCTGTGGTGCAACAGATGTCCCTTTCTCCAAAAATGTACTCAATGGGACCGTAATGTTGCTACCACACACAAGTTGACCTGCTTGAGGAAGAAACGAGTACATTTCATACATGAAAAACGCCATTTTAAAATCAACATGAAAAACCAAAATTCCAAAAGTATAAAACACAAAAGATGCTTACCATAGACAGATAATGTATAGTGCTCAGCTCCCTCCTCCCGCCCTGTGGTGCAACAGATGTCCCTTTCTCCAAAAATGTACTCAATGGGACCGTAATGTTGCTACCACACACAAGTTGACCTGCTTGAGGAAGAAACGAGTACATTTCATACATGAGAAACGCCATTTTAAAATCAACATGAAAAACCAAAATTCCAAAAGTATAAAACACAAAAGATGCTTACCATAGACAGATAATGTGTAGTGCTCAGCTCCCTCCTCCCGCCCTGTGGTGCAACAGATGTCCCTTTCTCCAAAAATGTACTCAATGGGACCGTAATGTTGCTACCACACACAAGTTGACCTGCTTGAAGAAGAAACGAGTACATTTCATACGTGAAAAACGCCATTTAAAAATCAACTTGAAAAACCCAAATTCCAAATGAATAAAACACAAAAAATGCTTACCAAAGAAAGATAATGGATAGTGCTCTGAACCCTCCTCCCGCCCTGTGGTGCAACAGATGTCCCTTTCTCCAAAAATGTACTCAATGGGACCGTAATGTTGCTACCACACACAAGTTGAACTGCTTGAGGAAGAAACGAGTACATTTCATACATGAAAAACGCCATTTTAAAATCAACATGAAAAACCAAAATTCCAAAAGTATAAAACACAAAAGATGCTTACCATAGACAGATAATGTATAGTGCTCAGCTCCCTCCTCCCGCCCTGTGGTGCAACAGATGTCCCTTTCTCCAAAAATGTACTCAATGGGACCGTAATGTTGCTACCACACACAAGTTGACCTGCTTGAGGAAGAAACGAGTACATTTCATACATGAAAAACGCCATTTTAAAATCAACATGAAAAACGAAAATTCCAAAAGTATAAAACACAAAAGATGCTTACCATAGACAGATAATGTATAGTGCTCAGCTCCCTCCTCCCGCCCTGTGGTGCAACAGATGTCCCTTTCTCCAAAAATGTACTCAATGGGACCGTAATGTTGCTACCACACACAAGTTGACCTGCTTGAGGAAGAAACGAGTACATTTCATACATGAAAAACGCCATTTTAAAATCAACATGAAAAACCAAAATTCCAAAAGTATAAAACACAAAAGATGCTTACCATAGACAGATAATGTATAGTGCTCAGCTCCCTCCTCCCGCCCTGTGGTGCAACAGATGTCCCTTTCTCCAAAAATGTACTCAATGGGACCGTAATGTTGCTACCACACACAAGTTGACCTGCTTGAGGAAGAAACGAGTACATTTCATACATGAAAAACGCCATTTTAAAATCAACATGAAAAACCAAAATTCCAAAAGTATAAAACACAAAAGATGCTTACCATAGACAGATAATGTATAGTGCTCAGCTCCCTCCTCCCGCCCTGTGGTGCAACAGATGTCCCTTTCTCCAAAAATGTACTCAATGGGACCGTAATATTGCTACCACACACAAGTTGACCTGCTTGAGGAAGAAACGAGTACATTTCATACATGAAAAACGCCATTTAAAAATCAACTTGAAAAACCCAAATTCCAAAAGAATAAAGCACAAAAGATGCTTACCAAAGATAGATAATGTATAGTGCTCAGCTCCCTCCTCCCGCCCTGTGGTGCAACAGATGTCCCTTTCTCCAAACATGTACTCAATGGGACCGTAATGTTGCTACCACACACAAGTTGACCTGCTTGAGGAAGAAACGAGTACATTTCATACATGAAAAACGCCATTTTAAAATCAACATGAAAAACCAAAATTCCAAAAGTATAAAACACAAAAGATGCTTACCATAGACAGATAATGTATAGTGCTCAGCTCCCTCCTCCCGCCCTGTGGTGCAACAGATGTCCCTTTCTCCAAAAATGTACTCAATGGGACCGTAATGTTGCTACCACACACAAGTTGACCTGCTTGAGGAAGAAACGAGTACATTTCATACATGAAAAACGCCATTTTAAAATCAACATGAAAAACCAAAATTCCAAAAGTATAAAACACAAAAGATGCTTACCATAGACAGATAATGTATAGTGCTCAGCTCCCTCCTCCCGCCCTGTGGTGCTACAGATGTCCCTTTCTCCAAAAATGTACTCAATGGGACCGTAATGTTGCTACCACACACAAGTTGACCTGCTTGAGGAAGAAACGAGTACATTTCATACATGAAAAACGCCATTTTAAAATCAACATGAAAAACCAAAATTCCAAAAGTATAAAACACAAAAGATGCTTACCATAGACAGATAATGTATAGTGCTCAGCTCCCTCCTCCCGCCCTGTGGTGCAACAGATGTCCCTTTCTCCAAAAATGTACTCAATGGGACCGTAATGTTGCTACCACACACAAGTTGACCTGCTTGAGGAAGAAACGAGTACATTTCATACATGAAAAACGCCATTTTAAAATCAACATGAAAAACCAAAATTCCAAAAGTATAAAACACAAAAGATGCTTACCATAGACAGATAATGTATAGTGCTCAGCTCCCTCCTCCCGCCCTGTGGTGCAACAGATGTCCCTTTCTCCAAAAATGTACTCAATGGGACCGTAATGTTGCTACCACACACAAGTTGACCTGCTTGAGGAAGAAACGAGTACATTTCATACACGAAAAACGCCATTTTAAAATCAACATGAAAAACCAAAATTCCAAAAGTATAAAACACAAAAGATGCTTACCATAGGCAGATAATGTATAGTGCTCAGCTCCCTCCTCCCGCCCTGTGGTGCAACAGATGTCCCTTTCTCCAAAAATGTACTCAATGGGACCGTAATGTTGCTACCACACACAAGTTGACCTGCTTGAGGAAGAAACGAGTAAATTTCATACATGAATAACGCCATTTTAAAATCAACATGAAAAACCAAAATTCCAAAAGTATAAAACACAAAAGATGCTTACCATAGACAGATAATGTATAGTGCTCAGCTCCCTCCTCCCGCCCTGTGGTGCAACAGATGTCCCTTTCTCCAAAAATGTTCTCAATGGGACCGAAATGTTGCTACCACACACAAGTTGACCTGCTTGAGGAAGAAACGAGTACATTTCATACATGAAAAACGCCATTTTAAAATCAACATGAAAAACCAAAATTCCAAAAGTATAAAACACAAAAGATGCTTACCATAGACAGATAATGTATAGTGCTCAGCTCCCTCCTCCCGCCCTGTGGTGCAACAGATGTCCCTTTCTCCAAAAATGTTCTCAATGGGACCATAATGTTGCTACCACACACAAGTTGACCTGCTTGAGGAAGAAACGAGTACATTTCATACATGAAAAACGCCATTTTAAAATCAACATGAAAAACCAAAATTCCAAAAGTATAAAACACAAAAGATGCTTACCAAAGATAGATAATGTATAGTGCTCTGAACCCTCCTCCCGCCCTGTGGTGCAACAGATGTCCCTTTCTACAAAAATGTACTCAATGGGACCGTAATGTTGCTACCACACACAAGTTGACCTGCTTGAGGAAGAAACGAGTACATTTCATACATGAAAAACGCCATTTTAAAATCAACATGAAAAACCAAAATTCCAAAAGTATAAAACACAAAAGATGCTTACCATAGACAGATAATGTATAGTGCTCAGCTCCCTCCTCCCGCCCTGTGGTGCAACAGATGTCCCTTTCTCCAAAAATGTACTCAATGATACCGTAATGTTGCTACCACACACAAGTTGACCTGCTTGAGGAAGAAACGAGTACATTTCATACATGAAAAACGCCATTTTAAAATCAACATGAAAAACCAAAATTCCAAAAGTATAAAACACAAAAGATGCTTACCATAGACAGATAATGTATAGTGCTCAGCTCCCTCCTCCCGCCCTGTGGTGCAACAGATGTCCCTTTCTCCAAAAATGTACTCAATGGGACCGTAATGTTGCTACCACACACAAGTTGACCTGCTTGAGGAAGAAACGAGTACATTTCATACACGAAAAACGCCATTTTAAAATCAACATGAAAAACCAAAATTCCAAAAGTATAAAACACAAAAGATGCTTACCATAGGCAGATAATGTATAGTGCTCAGCTCCCTCCTCCCGCCCTGTGGTGCAACAGATGTCCCTTTCTCCAAAAATGTACTCAATGGGACCGTAATGTTGCTACCACACACAAGTTGACCCGCTTGAGGAAGAAACGAGTACATTTCATACATGAATAACGCCATTTTAAAATCAACATGAAAAACC
Source organism: Schistocerca nitens (assembly GCF_023898315.1). NCBI lineage: Eukaryota > Metazoa > Arthropoda > Insecta > Orthoptera > Acrididae > Schistocerca > Schistocerca nitens. The sequence goes on along the minus strand of NC_064625.1, from coordinate 177,506,953 downwards.
AAAATTCCAAAAGTATAAAACACAAAAGATGCTTACCATAGACAGATAATGTATAGTGCTCAGCTCCCTCCTCCCGCCCTGTGGTGCAACAGATGTCCCTTTCTCCAAAAATGTTCTCAATGGGACCGAAATGTTGCTACCACACACAAGTTGACCTGCTTGAGGAAGAAACGAGTACATTTCATACATGAAAAACGCCATTTTAAAATCAACATGAAAAACCAAAATTCCAAAAGTATAAAACACAAAAGATGCTTACCATAGACAGATAATGTATAGTGCTCAGCTCCCTCCTCCCGCCCTGTGGTGCAACAGATGTCCCTTTCTCCAAAAATGTTCTCAATGGGACCATAATGTTGCTACCACACACAAGTTGACCTGCTTGAGGAAGAAACGAGTACATTTCATACATGAAAAACGCCATTTTAAAATCAACATGAAAAACCAAAATTCCAAAAGTATAAAACACAAAAGATGCTTACCATAGATAGATAATGTATAGTGCTCTGAACCCTCCTCCCGCCCTGTGGTGCAACAGATGTCCCTTTCTCCAAAAATGTACTCAATGGGACCGTAATGTTGCTACCACACACAAGTTGACCTGCTTGAGGAAGAAACGAGTACATTTCATACATGAAAAACGCCATTTTAAAATCAACATGAAAAACCAAAATTCCAAAAGTATAAAACACAAAAGATGCTTACCATAGACAGATAATGTATAGTGCTCAGCTCCCTCCTCCCGCCCTGTGGTGCAACAGATGTCCCTTTCTCCAAAAATGTACTCAATGGGACCGTAATGTTGCTACCACACACAAGTTGACCTGCTTGAGGAAGAAACGAGTACATTTCATACATGAAAAACGCCATTTTAAAATCAACATGAAAAACCAAAATTCCAAAAGTATAAAACACAAAAGATGCTTACCATAGACAGATAATGTATAGTGCTCAGCTCCCTCCTCCCGCCCTGTGGTGCAACAGATGTCCCTTTCTCCAAAAATGTTCTCAATGGGACCGTAATGTTGCTACCACACACAAGGTGACCTGCTTGAGGAAGAAACGAGTACATTTCATACATGAAAAACGCCATTTTAAAATCAACATGAAAAACCAAAATTCCAAAAGTATAAAACACAAAAGATGCTTACCATAGACAGATAATGTATAGTGCTCACCTCCCTCCTCCCGCCCTGTGGTGCAACAGATGTCCCTTTCTCCAAAAATGTACTCAATGGGACCGTAATGTTGCTACCACACACAAGTTTACCTGCTTGAGGAAGAAACGAGTACATTTCATACATGAAAAACGCCATTTTAAAATCAACATGAAAAACGAAAATTCCAAAAGTATAAAACACAAAAGATGCTTACCATAGACAGATAATGTATAGTGCTCAGCTCCCTCCTCCCGCCCTGTGGTGCAACACATGTCCCTTTCTCCAAAAATGTACTCAATGGGACCGTAATGTTGCTACCACACACAAGTTGACCTGCTTGAGGAAGAAACGAGTACATTTCATACATGAAAAACGCCATTTTAAAATCAACATGAAAAACCAAAATTCCAAAAGTATAAAACACAAAAGATGCTTACCATAGACAGATAATGTATAGTGCTCAGCTCCCTCCTCCCGCCCTGTGGTGCAACAGATGTCCCTTTCTCCAAAAATGTACTCAATGGGACCGTAATGTTGCTACCACACACAAGTTGACCTGCTTGAGGAAGAAACGAGTACATTTCATACATGAAAAACGCCATTTTAAAATCAACATGAATAACCAAAATTCCAAAAGTATAAAACACAAAAGATGCTTACCATAGACAGATAATGTATAGTGCTCAGCTCCCTCCTCCCGCCCTGTGGTGCAACAGATGTCCCTTTCTCCAAAAATGTACTCAATGGGACCGTAATATTGCTACCACACACAAGTTGACCTGCTTGAGGAAGAAACGAGTACATTTCATACATGAAAAACGCCATTTAAAAATCAACTTGAAAAACCCAAATTCCAAAAGAATAAAGCACAAAAGATGCTTACCAAAGATAGATAATGTATAGTGCTCAGCTCCCTCCTCCCGCCCTGTGGTGCAACAGATGTCCCTTTCTCCAAAAATGTACTCAATGGGACCGTAATGTTGCTACCACACACAAGTTGACCTGCTTGAGGAAGAAACGAGTACATTTCATACATGAAAAACGCCATTTTAAAATCAACATGAAAAACCAAAATTCCAAAAGTATAAAACACAAAAGATGCTTACCATAGACAGATAATGTATAGTGCTCAGCTCCCTCCTCCCGCCCTGTGGTGCAACAGATGTCCCTTTCTCCAAAAATGTACTCAATGGGACCGTAATATTGCTACCACACACAAGTTGACCTGCTTGAGGAAGAAACGAGTACATTTCATACATGAAAAACGCCATTTAAAAATCAACTTGAAAAACCCAAATTCCAAAAGAATAAAGCACAAAAGATGCTTACCAAAGATAGATAATGTATAGTGCTCAGCTCCCTCCTCCCGCCCTGTGGTGCAACAGATGTCCCTTTCTCCAAAAATGTACTCAATGGGACCGTAATGTTGCTACCACACACAAGTTGACCTGCTTGAGGAAGAAACGAGTACATTTCATACATGAAAAACGCCATTTTAAAATCAACATGAAAAACCAAAATTCCAAAAGTATAAAACACAAAAGATGCTTACCATAGACAGATAATGTATAGTGCTCAGCTCCCTCCTCCCGCCCTGTGGTGCAACAGATGTCCCTTTCTCCAAAAATGTACTCAATGGGACCGAAATGTTGCTACCACACACAAGTTGACCTGCTTGAGGAAGAAACGAGTACATTTCATACATGAAAAACGCCATTTTAAAATCAACATGAAAAACCAAAATTCCAAAAGTATAAAACACAAAAGATGCTTACCATAGACAGATAATGTATAGTGCTCAGCTCCCTCCTCCCGCCCTGTGGTGCAACAGATGTCCCTTTCTCCAAAAATGTACTCAATGGGACCGTAATGTTGCTACCACACACAAGTTGACCTGCTTGAGGAAGAAACGAGTACATTTCATACATGAAAAACGCCATTTTAAAATCAACATGAAAAACCAAAATTCCAAAAGTATAAAACACAAAAGATGCTTACCATAGACAGATAATGTATAGTGCTCAGCTCCCTCCTCCCGCCCTGTGGTGCAACAGATGTCCCTTTCTCCAAAAATGTACTCAATGGGACCGTAATGTTGCTACCACACACAAGTTGACCTGCTTGAGGAAGAAACGAGTACATTTTATACATGAAAGACGCCATTTTAAAATCAACATGAAAAACCAAAATTCCAAAAGTATAAAACACAAAAGATGCTTACCATAGACAGATAATGTATAGTGCTCAGCTCCCTCCTCCCGCCCTGTGGTGCAACAGATGTCCCTTTCTCCAAAAATGTACTCAATGGGACCGTAATGTTGCTACCACACACAAGTTGACCTGCTTGAGGAAGAAACGAGTACATTTCATACATGAAAAACGCCATTTTAAAATCAACATGAAAAACCAAAATTCCAAAAGTATAAAACACAAAAGATGCTTACCATAGACAGATAATGTATAGTGCTCAGCTCCCTCCTCCCGCCCTGTGGTGCAACAGATGTCCCTTTCTCCAAAAATGTACTCAATGGGACCGTAATATTGCTACCACACACAAGTTGACCTGCTTGAGGAAGAAACGAGTACATTTCATACATGAAAAACGCCATTTTAAAATCAACATGAAAAACCAAAATTCCAAAAGTATAAAACACAAAAGATGCTTACCAAAGATAGATAATGTATAGTGCTCTGAACCCTCCTCCCGCCCTGTGGTGCAACAGATGTCCCTTTCTACAAAAATGTACTCAATGGGACCGTAATGTTGCTACCACACACAAGTTGACCTGCTTGAGGAAGAAACGAGTACATTTCATACATGAAAAACGCCATTTTAAAATCAACATGAAAAACCAAAATTCCAAAAGTATAAAACACAAAAGATGCTTACCATAGACAGATAATGTATAGTGCTCAGCTCCCTCCTCCCGCCCTGTGGTGCAACAGATGTCCCTTTCTCCAAAAATGTACTCAATGATACCGTAATGTTGCTACCACACACAAGTTGACCTGCTTGAGGAAGAAACGAGTACATTTCATACATGAAAAACGCCATTTTAAAATCAACATGAAAAACCAAAATTCCAAAAGTATAAAACACAAAAGATGCTTACCATAGACAGATAATGTATAGTGCTCAGCTCCCTCCTCCCGCCCTGTGGTGCAACAGATGTCCCTTTCTCCAAAAATGTACTCAATGGGACCGTAATGTTGCTACCACACACAAGTTGACCTGCTTGAGGAAGAAACGAGTACATTTCATACACGAAAAACGCCATTTTAAAATCAACATGAAAAACCAAAATTCCAAAAGTATAAAACACAAAAGATGCTTACCATAGGCAGATAATGTATAGTGCTCAGCTCCCTCCTCCCGCCCTGTGGTGCAACAGATGTCCCTTTCTCCAAAAATGTACTCAATGGGACCGTAATGTTGCTACCACACACAAGTTGACCTGCTTGAGGAAGAAACGAGTACATTTCATACATGAATAACGCCATTTTAAAATCAACATGAAAAACCAAAATTCCAAAAGTATAAAACACAAAAGATGCTTACCATAGACAGATAATGTATAGTGCTCAGCTCCCTCCTCCCGCCCTGTGGTGCAACAGATGTCCCTTTCTCCAAAAATGTTCTCAATGGGACCGAAATGTTGCTACCACACACAAGTTGACCTGCTTGAGGAAGAAACGAGTACATTTCATACATGAAAAACGCCATTTTAAAATCAACATGAAAAACCAAAATTCCAAAAGTATAAAACACAAAAGATGCTTACCATAGACAGATAATGTATAGTGCTCAGCTCCCTCCTCCCGCCCTGTGGTGCAACAGATGTCCCTTTCTCCAAAAATGTTCTCAATGGGACCATAATGTTGCTACCACACACAAGTTGACCTGCTTGAGGAAGAAACGAGTACATTTCATACATGAAAAACGCCATTTTAAAATCAACATGAAAAACCAAAATTCCAAAAGTATAAAACACAAAAGATGCTTACCATAGATAGATAATGTATAGTGCTCTGAACCCTCCTCCCGCCCTGTGGTGCAACAGATGTCCCTTTCTCCAAAAATGTACTCAATGGGACCGTAATGTTGCTACCACACACAAGTTGACCTGCTTGAGGAAGAAACGAGTACATTTCATACATGAAAAACGCCATTTTAAAATCAACATGAAAAACCAAAATTCCAAAAGTATAAAACACAAAAGATGCTTACCATAGACAGATAATGTATAGTGCTCAGCTCCCTCCTCCCGCCCTGTGGTGCAACAGATGTCCCTTTCTCCAAAAATGTACTCAATGGGACCGTAATGTTGCTACCACACACAAGTTGACCTGCTTGAGGAAGAAACGAGTACATTTCATACATGAAAAACGCCATTTTAAAATCAACATGAAAAACCAAAATTCCAAAAGTATAAAACACAAAAGATGCTTACCATAGACAGATAATGTATAGTGCTCAGCTCCCTCCTCCCGCCCTGTGGTGCAACAGATGTCCCTTTCTCCAAAAATGTTCTCAATGGGACCGTAATGTTGCTACCACACACAAGGTGACCTGCTTGAGGAAGAAACGAGTACATTTCATACATGAAAAACGCCATTTTAAAATCAACATGAAAAACCAAAATTCCAAAAGTATAAAACACAAAAGATGCTTACCATAGACAGATAATGTATAGTGCTCACCTCCCTCCTCCCGCCCTGTGGTGCAACAGATGTCCCTTTCTCCAAAAATGTACTCAATGGGACCGTAATGTTGCTACCACACACAAGTTTACCTGCTTGAGGAAGAAACGAGTACATTTCATACATGAAAAACGCCATTTTAAAATCAACATGAAAAACGAAAATTCCAAAAGTATAAAACACAAAAGATGCTTACCATAGACAGATAATGTATAGTGCTCAGCTCCCTCCTCCCGCCCTGTGGTGCAACAGATGTCCCTTTCTCCAAAAATGTACTCAATGGGACCGTAATGTTGCTACCACACACAAGTTGACCTGCTTGAGGAAGAAACGAGTACATTTCATACATGAAAAACGCCATTTTAAAATCAACATGAAAAACCAAAATTCCAAAAGTATAAAACACAAAAGATGCTTACCATAGACAGATAATGTATAGTGCTCAGCTCCCTCCTCCCGCCCTGTGGTGCAACAGATGTCCCTTTCTCCAAAAATGTACTCAATGGGACCGTAATGTTGCTACCACACACAAGTTGACCTGCTTGAGGAAGAAACGAGTACATTTCATACATGAAAAACGCCATTTTAAAATCAACATGAATAACCAAAATTCCAAAAGTATAAAACACAAAAGATGCTTACCATAGACAGATAATGTATAGTGCTCAGCTCCCTCCTCCCGCCCTGTGGTGCAACAGATGTCCCTTTCTCCAAAAATGTACTCAATGGGACCGTAATATTGCTACCACACACAAGTTGACCTGCTTGAGGAAGAAACGAGTACATTTCATACATGAAAAACGCCATTTAAAAATCAACTTGAAAAACCCAAATTCCAAAAGAATAAAGCACAAAAGATGCTTACCAAAGATAGATAATGTATAGTGCTCAGCTCCCTCCTCCCGCCCTGTGGTGCAACAGATGTCCCTTTCTCCAAAAATGTACTCAATGGGACCGTAATGTTGCTACCACACACAAGTTGACCTGCTTGAGGAAGAAACGAGTACATTTCATACATGAAAAACGCCATTTTAAAATCAACATGAAAAACCAAAATTCCAAAAGTATAAAACACAAAAGATGCTTACCATAGACAGATAATGTATAGTGCTCAGCTCCCTCCTCCCGCCCTGTGGTGCAACAGATGTCCCTTTCTCCAAAAATGTACTCAATGGGACCGTAATATTGCTACCACACACAAGTTGACCTGCTTGAGGAAGAAACGAGTACATTTCATACATGAAAAACGCCATTTAAAAATCAACTTGAAAAACCCAAATTCCAAAAGAATAAAGCACAAAAGATGCTTACCAAAGATAGATAATGTATAGTGCTCAGCTCCCTCCTCCCGCCCTGTGGTGCAACAGATGTCCCTTTCTCCAAAAATGTACTCAATGGGACCGTAATGTTGCTACCACACACAAGTTGACCTGCTTGAGGAAGAAACGAGTACATTTCATACATGAAAAACGCCATTTTAAAATCAACATGAAAAACCAAAATTCCAAAAGTATAAAACACAAAAGATGCTTACCATAGACAGATAATGTATAGTGCTCAGCTCCCTCCTCCCGCCCTGTGGTGCAACAGATGTCCCTTTCTCCAAAAATGTACTCAATGGGACCGAAATGTTGCTACCACACACAAGTTGACCTGCTTGAGGAAGAAACGAGTACATTTCATACATGAAAAACGCCATTTTAAAATCAACATGAAAAACCAAAATTCCAAAAGTATAAAACACAAAAGATGCTTACCATAGACAGATAATGTATAGTGCTCAGCTCCCTCCTCCCGCCCTGTGGTGCAACAGATGTCCCTTTCTCCAAAAATGTACTCAATGGGACCGTAATGTTGCTACCACACACAAGTTGACCTGCTTGAGGAAGAAACGAGTACATTTCATACATGAAAAACGCCATTTTAAAATCAACATGAAAAACCAAAATTCCAAAAGTATAAAACACAAAAGATGCTTACCATAGACAGATAATGTATAGTGCTCAGCTCCCTCCTCCCGCCCTGTGGTGCAACAGATGTCCCTTTCTCCAAAAATGTACTCAATGGGACCGTAATGTTGCTACCACACACAAGTTGACCTGCTTGAGGAAGAAACGAGTACATTTTATACATGAAAGACGCCATTTTAAAATCAACATGAAAAACCAAAATTCCAAAAGTATAAAACACAAAAGATGCTTACCATAGACAGATAATGTATAGTGCTCAGCTCCCTCCTCCCGCCCTGTGGTGCAACAGATGTCCCTTTCTCCAAAAATGTACTCAATGGGACCGTAATGTTGCTACCACACACAAGTTGACCTGCTTGAGGAAGAAACGAGTACATTTCATACATGAAAAACGCCATTTTAAAATCAACATGAAAAACCAAAATTCCAAAAGTATAAAACACAAAAGATGCTTACCATAGACAGATAATGTATAGTGCTCACCTCCCTCCTCCCGCCCTGTGGTGCAACAGATGTCCCTTTCTCCAAAAATGTACTCAATGGGACCGTAATATTGCTACCACACACAAGTTGACCTGCTTGAGGAAGAAACGAGTACATTTCATACATGAAAAACGCCATTTAAAAATCAACTTGAAAAACCCAAATTCCAAAAGAATAAAGCACAAAAGATGCTTACCAAAGATAGATAATGTATAGTGCTCAGCTCCCTCCTCCCGCCCTGTGGTGCAACAGATGTCCCTTTCTCCAAAAATGTACTCAATGGGACCGTAATGTTGCTACCACACACAAGTTGACCTGCTTGAGGAAGAAACGAGTACATTTCATACATGAAAAACGCCATTTTAAAATCAACATGAAAAACCAAAATTCCAAAAGTATAAAACACAAAAGATGCTTACCATAGACAGATAATGTATAGTGCTCAGCTCCCTCCTCCCGCCCTGTGGTGCAACAGATGTCCCTTTCTCCAAAAATGTACTCAATGGGACCGTAATGTTGCTACCACACACAAATTGACCTGCTTGAGGAAGAAACGAGTACATTTCATACATGAAAAACGCCATTTTAAAATCAACATGAAAAACCAAAATTCCAGAAGTATAAAACACAAAAGATGCTTACCATAGACAGATAATGTATAGTGCTCAGCTCCCTCCTCCCGCCCTGTGGTGCAACAGATGTCCCTTTCTCCAAAAATGTACTCAATGGGACCGTAATGTTGCTACCACACACAAGTTGACCTGCTTGAGGAAGAAACGAGTACATTTCATACATGGAAAACGCCATTTTAAAATCAACATGAAAAACCAAAATTCCAAAAGTATAAAACACAAAAGATGCTTACCATAGACAGATAATGTATAGTGCTCAGCTCCCTCCTCCCGCCCTGTGGTGCAACAGATGTCCCTTTCTCCAAAAATGTACTCAATGGGACCGTAATGTTGCTACCACACACAAGTTGACCTGCTTGAGGAAGAAACGAGTACATTTCATACATGAAAAACGCCATTTTAAAATCAACATGAAAAACCAAAATTCCAAAAGTATAAAACACAAAAGATGCTTACCATAGACAGATAATGTATAGTGCTCAGCTCCCTCCTCCCGCCCTGTGGTGCAACAGATGTCCCTTTCTCCAAAAATGTACTCAATGGGACCGTAATGTTGCTACCACACACAAGTTGACCTGCTTGAGGAAGAAACGAGTACATTTCATACATGAAAAACGCCATTTTAAAATCAACATGAAAAACCAAAATTCCAAAAGTATAAAACACAAAAGATGCTTACCATAGACAGATAATGTATAGTGCTCAGCTCCCTCCTCCCGCCCTGTGGTGCAACAGATGTCCCTTTCTCCAAAAATGTACTCAATGGGACCGTAATGTTGCTACCACACACAAGTTGACCTGCTTGAGGAAGAAACGAGTACATTTCATACATGAAAAACGCCATTTTAAAATCAACATGAAAAACCAAAATTCCAAAAGTATAAAACACAAAAGATGCTTACCATAGACAGATAATGTATAGTGCTCAGCTCCCTCCTCCCGCCCTGTGGTGCAACAGATGTCCCTTTCTCCAAAAATGTACTCAATGGGACCGTAATGTTGCTACCACACACAAGTTGACCTGCTTGAGGAAGAAACGAGTACATTTCATACATGAAAAACGCCATTTTAAAATCAACATGAAAAACCAAAATTCCAAAAGTATAAAACACAAAAGATGCTTACCATAGACAGATAATGTATAGTGCTCAGCTCCATCCTCCCGCCCTGTGGTGCAACAGATGTCCCTTTCTCCAAAAATGTACTCAATGGGACCGTAATGTTGCTACCACACACAAGTTGACCTGCTTGAGGAAGAAACGAGTACATTTCATACATGAAAAACGCCATTTTAAAATCAACATGAAAAACCAAAATTCCAAAAGTATAAAACACAAAAGATGCTTACCATAGACAGATAATGTATAGTGCTCAGCTCCCTCCTCCCGCCCTGTGGTGCAACAGATGTCCCTTTCTCCAAAAATGTACTCAATGGGACCGTAATGTTGCTACCACACACAAGTTGACCTTCTTGAGGAAGAAACGAGTACATTTCATACATGAAAAACGCCATTTTAAAATCAACATGAAAAACCAAAATTCCAAAAGTATAAAACACAAAAGATGCTTACCATAGGCAGATAATGTATAGTGCTCAGCTCCCTCCTCCCGCCCTGTGGTGCAACAGATGTCCCTTTCTCCAAAAATGTACTCAATGGGACCGTAATGTTGCTACCACACACAAGTTGACCTGCTTGAGGAAGAAACGAGTACATTTCATACATGAATAACGCCATTTTAAAATCAACATGAAAAACCAAAATTCCAAAAGTATAAAACACAAAAGATGCTTACCATAGACAGATAATGTATAGTGCTCAGCTCCCTCCTCCCGCCCTGTGGTGCAACAGATGTCCCTTTCTCCAAAAATGTTCTCAATGGGACCGAAATGTTGCTACCACACACAAGTTGACCTGCTTGAGGAAGAAACGAGTACATTTCATACATGAAAAACGCCATTTTAAAATCAACATGAAAAACCAAAATTCCAAAAGTATAAAACACAAAAGATGCTTACCATAGACAGATAATGTATAGTGCTCAGCTCCCTCCTCCCGCCCTGTGGTGCAACAGATGTCCCTTTCTCCAAAAATGTTCTCAATGGGACCATAATGTTGCTACCACACACAAGTTGACCTGCTTGAGGAAGAAACGAGTACATTTCATACATGAAAAACGCCATTTTAAAATCAACATGAAAAACCAAAATTCCAAAAGTATAAAACACAAAAGATGCTTACCAAAGATAGATAATGTATAGTGCTCTGAACCCTCCTCCCGCCCTGTGGTGCAACAGATGTCCCTTTCTCCAAAAATGTACTCAATGGGACCGTAATGTTGCTACCACACACAAGTTGACCTGCTTGAGGAAGAAACGAGTACTTTTCATACATGAAAAACGCCATTTTAAAATCAACATGAAAAACCAAAATTCCAAAAGTATAAAACACAAAAGATGCTTACCATAGACAGATAATGTATAGTGCTCAGCTCCCTCCTCCCGCCCTGTGGTGCAACAGATGTCCCTTTCTCCAAAAATGTACTCAATGATACCGTAATGATGCTACCACACACAAGTTGACCTGCTTGAGGAAGAAACGAGTACATTTCATACATGAAAAACGCCATTTTAAAATCAACATGAAAAACCAAAATTCCAAAAGTATAAAACACAAAAGATGCTTACCATAGACAGATAATGTATAGTGCTCAGCTCCCTCCTCCCGCCCTGTGGTGTAACAGATGTCCCTTTCTCCAAAAATGTTCTCAATGGGACCGTAATGTTGCTACCACACACAAGTTGACCTGCTTGAGGAAGAAACGAGTACATTTCATACATGAAAAACGCCATTTTAAAATCAACATGAAAAACCAAAATTCCAAAGTATAAAACACAAAAGATGCTTACCATAGACAGATAATGTATAGTGCTCACCTCCCTCCTCCCGCCCTGTGGTGCAACAGATGTCCCTTTCTCCAAAAATGTACTCAATGGGACCGTAATGTTGCTACCACACACAAGTTGACCTGCTTGAGGAAGAAACGAGTACATTTCATACATGAAAAACGCCATTTTAAAATCAACATGAAAAACGAAAATTCCAAAAGTATAAAACACAAAAGATGCTTACCATAGACAGATAATGTATAGTGCTCAGCTCCCTCCTCCCGCCCTGTGGTGCAACAGATGTCCCTTTCTCCAAAAATGTACTCAATGGGACCGTAATGTTGCTACCACACACAAGTTGACCTGTTTGAGGAAGAAACGAGTACATTTCATACATGAAAAACGCCATTTTAAAATCAACATGAAAAACCAAAATTCCAAAAGTATAAAACACAAAAGATGCTTACCATAGACAGATAATGTATAGTGCTCAGCTCCCTCCTCCCGCCCTGTGGTGCAACAGATGTCCCTTTCTCCAAAAATGTACTCAATGGGACCGTAATGTTGCTACCACACACAAGTTGACCTGCTTGAGGAAGAAACGAGTACATTTCATACATGAAAAACGCCATTTTAAAATCAACATGAAAAACCAAAATTCCAAAAGTATAAAACATAAAAGATGCTTACCATAGACAGGTAATGTATAGTGCTCAGCTCCCTCCTCCCGCCCTGTGGTGCAACAGATGTCCCTTTCTCCAAAAATGTACTCAATGGGACCGTAATATTGCTACCACACACAAGTTGACCTGCTTGAGGAAGAAACGAGTACATTTCATACATGAAAAACGCCATTTAAAAATCAACTTGAAAAACCCAAATTCCAAAAGAATAAAGCACAAAAGATGCTTACCAAAGATAGATAATGTATAGTGCTCTGAACCCTCCTCCCGCCCTGTGGTGCAACAGATGTCCCTTTCTCCAAAAATGTACTCAATGGGACCGTAATGTTGCTACCACACACAAGTTGACCTGCTTGAGGAAGAAACGAGTACATTTCATACATGAAAAACGCCATTTTAAAATCAACATGAAAAACCAAAATTCCAAAAGTATAAAACACAAAAGATGCTTACCATAGACAGATAATGTATAGTGCTCAGCTCCCTCCTCCCGCCCTGTGGTGCAACAGATGTCCCTTTCTCCAAAAATGTACTCAATGGGACCGTAATGTTGCTACCACACACAAATTGACCTGCTTGAGGAAGAAACGAGTACATTTCATACATGAAAAACGCCATTTTAAAATCAACATGAAAAACCAAAATTCCAAAAGTATAAAACACAAAAGATGCTTACCATAGACAGATAATGTATAGTGCTCAGCTCCCTCCTCCCGCCCTGTGGTGCAACAGATGTCCCTTTCTCCAAAAATGTACTCAATGGGACCGTAATGTTGCTACCACACACAAGTTGACCTGCTTGAGGAAGAAACGAGTACATTTCATACATGAAAAACGCCATTTTAAAATCAACATGAAAAACCAAAATTCCAAAAGTATAAAACACAAAAGATGCTTACCAAAGATAGATAATGTATAGTGCTCTGAACCCTCCTCCCGCCCTGTGGTGCAACAGATGTCCCTTTCTCCAAAAATGTACTCAATGGGACCGTAATGTTGCTACCACACACAAGTTGACCTGCTTGAGGAAGAAACGAGTACATTTCATACATGAAAAACGCCATTTTAAAATCAACATGAAAAACCAAAATTCCAAAAGTATAAAACACAAAAGATGCTTACCATAGACAGATAATGTATAGTGCTCACCTCCCTCCTCCCGCCCTGTGGTGCAACAGATGTCCCTTTCTCCAAAAATGTACTCAATGGGACCGTAATGTTGCTACCACACACAAGTTGACCTGCTTGAGGAAGAAACGAGTACATTTCATACATGAAAAACGCCATTTTAAAATCAACATGAAAAACCAAAATTCCAAAAGTATAAAACACAAAAGATGCTTACCATAGACAGATAATGTATAGTGCTCAGCTCCCTCCTCCCGCCCTGTGGTGCAACAGATGTCCCTTTCTCCAAAAATGTACTCAATGGGACCGTAATGTTGCTACCACACACAAGTTGACCTGCTTGAGGAAGAAACGAGTACATTTCATACATGAAAAACGCCATTTTAAAATCAACATGAAAAACCAAAATTCCAAAAGTATAAAACACGAAAGATGCTTACCATAGACAGATAATGTATAGTGCTCAGCTCCCTCCTCCCGCCCTGTGGTGCAACAGATGTCCCTTTCTCCAAAAATGTACTCAATGGGACCGTAATATTGCTACCACACACAAGTTGACCTGCTTGAGGAAGAAACGAGTACATTTCATACATGAAAAACGCCATTTAAAAATCAACTTGAAAAACCCAAATTCCAAAAGAATAAAGCACAAAAGATGCTTACCAAAGATAGATAATGTATAGTGCTCAGCTCCCTCCTCCCGCCCTGTGGTGCAACAGATGTCCCTTTCTCCAAAAATGTACTCAATGGGACCGTAATGTTGCTACCACACACAAGTTGACCTGCTTGAGGAAGAAACGAGTACATTTCATACATGAAAAACGCCATTTTAAAATCAACATGAAAAACCAAAATTCCAAAAGTATAAAACACAAAAGATGCTTACCATAGACAGATAATGTATAGTGCTCAGCTCCCTCCTCCCGCCCTGTGGTGCAACAGATGTCCCTTTCTCCAAAAATGTACTCAATGGGACCGTAATGTTGCTACCACACACAAATTGACCTGCTTGAGGAAGAAACGAGTACATTTCATACATGAAAAACGCCATTTTAAAATCAACATGAAAAACCAAAATTCCAAAAGTATAAAACACAAAAGATGCTTACCATAGACAGATAATGTATAGTGCTCAGCTCCCTCCTCCCGCCCTGTGGTGCAACAGATGTCCCTTTCTCCAAAAATGTACTCAATGGGACCGTAATGTTGCTACCACACACAAGTTGACCTGCTTGAGGAAGAAACGAGTACATTTCATACATGAAAAACGCCATTTTAAAATCAACATGAAAAACCAAAATTCCAAAAGTATAAAACACAAAAGATGCTTACCATAGACAGATAATGTATAGTGCTCAGCTCCCTCCTCCCGCCCTGTGGTGCAACAGATGTCCCTTTCTCCAAAAATGTACTCAATGGGACCGTAATGTTGCTACCACACACAAGTTGACCTGCTTGAGGAAGAAACGAGTACATTTCATACATGAAAAACGCCATTTTAAAATCAACATGAAAAACCAAAATTCCAAAAGTATAAAACACAAAAGATGCTTACCATAGACAGATAATGTATAGTGCTCAGCTCCCTCCTCCCGCCCTGTGGTGCAACAGATGTCCCTTTCTCCAAAAATGTACTCAATGGGACCGTAATGTTGCTACCACACACAAGTTGACCTGCTTGAGGAAGAAACGAGTACATTTCATACATGAAAAACGCCATTTTAAAATCAACATGAAAAACCAAAATTCCAAAAGTATAAAACACAAAAGATGCTTACCATAGACAGATAATGTATAGTGCTCAGCTCCCTCCTCCCGCCCTGTGGTGCAACAGATGTCCCTTTCTCCAAAAATGTACTCAATGGGACCGTAATGTTGCTACCACACACAAGTTGACCTGCTTGAGGAAGAAACGAGTACATTTCATACATGAAAAACGCCATTTTAAAATCAACATGAAAAACCAAAATTCCAAAAGTATAAAACACAAAAGATGCTTACCATAGACAGATAATGTATAGTGCTCAGCTCCCTCCTCCCGCCCTGTGGTGCAACAGATGTCCCTTTCTCCAAAAATGTACTCAATGGGACCGTAATGTTGCTACCACACACAAGTTGACCTGCTTGAGGAAGAAACGAGTACATTTCATACATGAAAAACGCCATTTTAAAATCAACATGAAAAACCAAAATTCCAAAAGTATAAAACACAAAAGATGCTTACCATAGACAGATAATGTATAGTGCTCAGCTCCATCCTCCCGCCCTGTGGTGCAACAGATGTCCCTTTCTCCAAAAATGAACTCAATGGGACCGTAATGTTGCTACCACACACAAGTTGACCTGCTTGAGGAAGAAACGAGTACATTTCATACATGAAAAACGCCATTTTAAAATCAACATGAAAAACCAAAATTCCAAAAGTATAAAACACAAAAGATGCTTACCATAGACAGATAATGTATAGTGCTCAGCTCCCTCCTCCCGCCCTGTGGTGCAACAGATGTCCCTTTCTCCAAAAATGTACTCAATGGGACCATAATGTTGCTACCACACACAAGTTGACCTGCTTGAGGAAGAAACGAGTACATTTCATACATGAAAAACGCCATTTTAAAATCAACATGAAAAACCAAAATTCCAAAAGTATAAAACACAAAAGATGCTTACCATAGGCAGATAATGTATAGTGCTCAGCTCCCTCCTCCCGCCCTGTGGTGCAACAGATGTCCCTTTCTCCAAAAATGTACTCAATGGGACCGTAATGTTGCTACCACACACAAGTTGACCTGCTTGAGGAAGAAACGAGTACATTTCATACATGAATAACGCCATTTTAAAATCAACATGAAAAACCAAAATTCCAAAAGTATAAAACACAAAAGATGCTTACCATAGACAGATAATGTATAGTGCTCAGCTCCCTCCTCCCGCCCTGTGGTGCAACAGATGTCCCTTTCTCCAAAAATGTTCTCAATGGGACCGAAATGTTGCTACTACACACAAGTTGACCTGCTTGAGGAAGAAACGAGTACATTTCATACATGAAAAACGCCATTTTAAAATCAACATGAAAAACCAAAATTCCAAAAGTATAAAACACAAAAGATGCTTACCATAGACAGATAATGTATAGTGCTCAGCTCCCTCCTCCCGCCCTGTGGTGCAACAGATGTCCCTTTCTCCAAAAATGTTCTCAATGGGACCATAATGTTGCTACCACACACAAGTTGACCTGCTTGAGGAAGAAACGAGTACATTTCATACATGAAAAACGCCATTTTAAAATCAACATGAAAAACCAAAATTCCAAAAGTATAAAACACAAAAGATGCTTACCAAAGATAGATAATGTATAGTGCTCTGAACCCTCCTCCCGCCCTGTGGTGCAACAGATGTCCCTTTCTCCAAAAATGTACTCAATGGGACCGTAATGTTGCTACCACACACAAGTTGACCTGCTTGAGGAAGAAACGAGTACTTTTCATACATGAAAAACGCCATTTTAAAATCAACATGAAAAACCAAAATTCCAAAAGTATAAAACACAAAAGATGCTTACCATAGACAGATAATGTATAGTGCTCAGCTCCCTCCTCCCGCCCTGTGGTGCAACAGATGTCCCTTTCTCCAAAAATGTACTCAATGATACCGTAATGATGCTACCACACACAAGTTGACCTGCTTGAGGAAGAAACGAGTACATTTCATACATGAAAAACGCCATTTTAAAATCAACATGAAAAACCAAAATTCCAAAAGTATAAAACACAAAAGATGCTTACCATAGACAGATAATGTATAGTGCTCAGCTCCCTCCTCCCACCCTGTGGTGCAACAGATGTCCCTTTCTCCAAAAATGTTCTCAATGGGACCGTAATGTTGCTACCACACACAAGTTGACCTGCTTGAGGAAGAAACGAGTACATTTCATACATGAAAAACGCCATTTTAAAATCAACATGAAAAACCAAAATTCCAAAAGTATAAAACACAAAAGATGCTTACCATAGACAGATAATGTATAGTGCTCACCTCCCTCCTCCCGCCCTGTGGTGCAACAGATGTCCCTTTCTCCAAAAATGTACTCAATGGGACCGTAATGTTGCTACCACACACAAGTTGACCTGCTTGAGGAAGAAACGAGTACATTTCATACATGAAAAACGCCATTTTAAAATCAACATGAAAAACGAAAATTCCAAAAGTATAAAACACAAAAGATGCTTACCATAGACAGATAATGTATAGTGCTCAGCTCCCTCCTCCCGCCCTGTGGTGCAACAGATGTCCCTTTCTCCAAAAATGTACTCAATGGGACCGTAATGTTGCTACCACACACAAGTTGACCTGCTTGAGGAAGAAACGAGTACATTTCATACATGAAAAACGCCATTTTAAAATCAACATGAAAAACCAAAATTCCAAAAGTATAAAACACAAAAGATGCTTACCATAGACAGATAATGTATAGTGCTCAGCTCCCTCCTCCCGCCCTGTGGTGCAACAGATGTCCCTTTCTCCAAAAATGTACTCAATGGGACCGTAATGTTGCTACCACACACAAGTTGACCTGCTTGAGGAAGAAACGAGTACATTTCATACATGAAAAACGCCATTTTAAAATCAACATGAAAAACCAAAATTCCAAAAGTATAAAACACAAAAGATGCTTACCATAGACAGATAATGTATAGTGCTCAGCTCCCTCCTCCCGCCCTGTGGTGCAACAGATGTCCCTTTCTCCAAAAATGTACTCAATGGGACCGTAATATTGCTACCACACACAAGTTGACCTGCTTGAGGAAGAAACGAGTACATTTCATACATGAAAAACGCCATTTAAAAATCAACTTGAAAAACCCAAATTCCAAAAGAATAAAGCACAAAAGATGCTTACCAAAGATAGATAATGTATAGTGCTCAGCTCCCTCCTCCCGCCCTGTGGTGCAACAGATGTCCCTTTCTCCAAACATGTACTCAATGGGACCGTAATGTTGCTACCACACACAAGTTGACCTGCTTGAGGAAGAAACGAGTACATTTCATACATGAAAAACGCCATTTTAAAATCAACATGAAAAACCAAAATTCCAAAAGTATAAAACACAAAAGATGCTTACCATAGACAGATAATGTATAGTGCTCAGCTCCCTCCTCCCGCCCTGTGGTGCAACAGATGTCCCTTTCTCCAAAAATGTACTCAATGGGACCGTAATGTTGCTACCACACACAAGTTGACCTGCTTGAGGAAGAAACGAGTACATTTCATACATGAAAAACGCCATTTTAAAATCAACATGAAAAACCAAAATTCCAAAAGTATAAAACACAAAAGATGCTTACCATAGACAGATAATGTATAGTGCTCAGCTCCCTCCTCCCGCCCTGTGGTGCAACAGATGTCCCTTTCTCCAAAAATGTACTCAATGGGACCGTAATGTTGCTACCACACACAAGTTGACCTGCTTGAGGAAGAAACGAGTACATTTCATACATGAAAAACGCCATTTTAAAATCAACATGAAAAACCAAAATTCCAAAAGTATAAAACACAAAAGATGCTTACCATAGACAGATAATGTATAGTGCTCAGCTCCCTCCTCCCGCCCTGTGGTGCAACAGATGTCCCTTTCTCCAAAAATGTACTCAATGGGACCGTAATGTTGCTACCACACACAAGTTGACCTGCTTGAGGAAGAAACGAGTACATTTCATACATGAAAAACGCCATTTTAAAATCAACATGAAAAACCAAAATTCCAAAAGTATAAAACACAAAAGATGCTTACCATAGACAGATAATGTATAGTGCTCAGCTCCCTCCTCCCGCCCTGTGGTGCAACAGATGTCCCTTTCTCCAAAAATGTACTCAATGGGACCGTAATATTGCTACCACACACAAGTTGACCTGCTTGAGGAAGAAACGAGTACATTTCATACATGAAAAACGCCATTTAAAAATCAACTTGAAAAACCCAAATTCCAAAAGAATAAAGCACAAAAGATGCTTACCAAAGATAGATAATGTATAGTGCTCAGCTCCCTCCTCCCGCCCTGTGGTGCAACAGATGTCCCTTTCTCCAAAAATGTACTCAATGGGACCGTAATGTTGCTACCACACACAAGTTGACCTGCTTGAGGAAGAAACGAGTACATTTCATACATGAAAAACGCCATTTTAAAATCAACATGAAAAACCAAAATTCAAAAAGTATAAAACACAAAAGATGCTTACCATAGACAGATAATGTATAGTGCTCAGCTCCCTCCTCCCGCCCTGTGGTGCAACAGATGTCCCTTTCTCCAAAAATGTACTCAATGGGACCGTAATGTTGCTACCACACACAAATTGACCTGCTTGAGGAAGAAACGAGTACATTTCATACATGAAAAACGCCATTTTAAAATCAACATGAAAAACCAAAATTCCAAAAGTATAAAACACAAAAGATGCTTACCATAGACAGATAATGTATAGTGCTCAGCTCCCTCCTCCCGCCCTGTGGTGCAACAGATGTCCCTTTCTCCAAAAATGTACTCAATGGGACCGTAATGTTGCTACCACACACAAGTTGACCTGCTTGAGGAAGAAACGAGTACATTTCATACATGAAAAACGCCATTTTAAAATCAACATGAAAAACCAAAATTCCAAAAGTATAAAACACAAAAGATGCTTACCATAGACAGATAATGTATAGTGCTCAGCTCCCTCCTCCCGCCCTGTGGTGCAACAGATGTCCCTTTCTCCAAAAATGTACTCAATGGGACCGTAATGTTGCTACCACACACAAGTTGACCTGCTTGAGGAAGAAACGAGTACATTTCATACACGAAAAACGCCATTTTAAAATCAACATGAAAAACCAAAATTCCAAAAGTATAAAACACAAAAGATGCTTACCATAGACAGATAATGTATAGTGCTCAGCTCCCTCCTCCCGCCCTGTGGTGCAACAGATGTCCCTTTCTCCAAAAATGTACTCAATGGGACCGTAATGTTGCTACCACACACAAGTTGACCTGCTTGAGGAAGAAACGAGTACATTTCATACATGAAAAACGCCATTTTAAAATCAACATGAAAAACCAAAATTCCAAAAGTATAAAACACAAAAGATGCTTACCATAGACAGATAATGTATAGTGCTCAGCTCCCTCCTCCCGCCCTGTGGTGCAACAGATGTCCCTTTCTCCAAAAATGTACTCAATGGGACCGTAATGTTGCTACCACACACAAGTTGACCTGCTTGAGGAAGAAACGAGTACATTTCATACATGAAAAACGCCATTTTAAAATCAACATGAAAAACCAAAATTCCAAAAGTATAAAACACAAAAGATGCTTACCATAGACAGATAATGTATAGTGCTCAGCTCCCTCCTCCCGCCCTGTGGTGCAACAGATGTCCCTTTCTCCAAAAATGTACTCAATGGGACCGTAATGTTGCTACCACACACAAGTTGACCTGCTTGAGGAAGAAACGAGTACATTTCATACATGAAAAACGCCATTTTAAAATCAACATGAAAAACCAAAATTCCAAAAGTATAAAACACAAAAGATGCTTACCATAGGCAGATAATGTATAGTGCTCAGCTCCCTCCTCCCGCCCTGTGGTGCAACAGATGTCCCTTTCTCCAAAAATGTACTCAATGGGACCGTAATGTTGCTACCACACACAAGTTGACCTGCTTGAGGAAGAAATGAGTACATTTCATACATGAATAACGCCATTTTAAAATCAACATGAAAAACCAAAATTCCAAAAGTATAAAACACAAAAGATGCTTACCATAGACAGATAATGTATAGTGCTCAGCTCCCTCCTCCCGCCCTGTGGTGCAACAGATGTCCCTTTCTCCAAAAATGTTCTCAATGGGACCGAAATGTTGCTACCACACACAAGTTGACCTGCTTGAGGAAGAAACGAATACATTTCATACATGAAAAACGCCATTTTAAAATCAACATGAAAAACCAAAATTCCAAAAGTATAAAACACAAAAGATGCTTACCAAAGATAGATAATGTATAGTGCTCTGAACCCTCCTCCCGCCCTGTGGTGCAACAGATGTCCCTTTCTCCAAAAATGTACTCAATGGGACCGTAATGTTGCTACCACACACAAGTTGACCTGCTTGAGGAAGAAACGAGTACATTTCATACATGAAAAACGCCATTTTAAAATCAACATGAAAAACCAAAATTCCAAAAGTATAAAACACAAAAGATGCTTACCATAGACAGATAATGTATAGTGCTCAGCTCCCTCCTCCCGCCCTGTGGTGCAACAGATGTCCCTTTCTCCAAAAATGTACTCAATGATACCGTAATGTTGCTACCACACACAAGTTGACCTGCTTGAGGAAGAAACGAGTACATTTCATACATGAAAAACGCCATTTTAAAATCAACATGAAAAACCAAAATTCCAAAAGTATAAAACACAAAAGATGCTTACCATAGGCAGATAATGTATAGTGCTCAGCTCCCTCCTCCCGCCCTGTGGTGCAACAGATGTCCCTTTCTCCAAAAATGTACTCAATGGGACCGTAATGTTGCTACCACACACAAGTTGACCTGCTTGAGGAAGAAACGAGTACATTTCATACATGAATAACGCCATTTTAAAATCAACATGAAAAACCAAAATTCCAAAAGTATAAAACACAAAAGATGCTTACCATAGACAGATAATGTATAGTGCTCAGCTCCCTCCTCCCGCCCTGTGGTGCAACAGATGTCCCTTTCTCCAAAAATGTACTCAATGGGACCGTAATGTTGCTACCACACACAAGTTGACCTGCTTGAGGAAGAAACGAGTACATTTCATACATGAAAAACGCCATTTTAAAATCAACATGAAAAACCAAAATTCCAAAAGTATAAAACACAAAAGATGCTTACCATAGACAGATAATGTATAGTGCTCAGCTCCCTCCTCCCGCCCTGTGGTGCAACAGATGTCCCTTTCTCCAAAAATATTCTCAATGGGACTATAATGTTGCTACCACACACAAGTTGACCTGCTTGAGGAAGAAACGAGTACATTTCATACATGAAAAACGCCATTTTAAAATCATCATGAAAAACCAAAATTCCAAAAGTATAAAACACAAAAGATGCTTACCAAAGATAGATAATGTATAGTGCTCTGAACCCTCCTCCCGCCCTGTGGTGCAACAGATGTCCCTTTCTCCAAAAATGTACTCAATGGGACCGTAATGTTGCTACCACACACAAGTTGACCTGCTTGAGGAAGAAACGAGTACATTTCATACATGAAAAACGCCATTTTAAAATCAACATGAAAAACCAAAATTCCAAAAGTATAAAACACAAAAGATGCTTACCATAGACAGATAATGTATAGTGCTCAGCTCCCTCCTCCCGCCCTGTGGTGCAACAGATGTCCCTTTCTCCAAAAATGTACTCAATGGGACCGTAATGTTGCTACCACACACAAGTTGACCCGCTTGAGGAAGAAACGAGTACATTTCATACATGAATAACGCCATTTTAAAATCAACATGAAAAACCAAAATTCCAAAAGTATAAAACACAAAAGATGCTTACCATAGACAGATAATGTATAGTGCTCAGCTCCCTCCTCCCGCCCTGTGGTGCAACAGATGTCCCTTTCTCCAAAAATGTACTCAATGGGACCGTAATGTTGCTACCACACACAAGTTGACCTGCTTGAGGAAGAAACGAGTACATTTCATACATGAAAAACGCCATTTTAAAATCAACATGAAAAACCAAAATTCCAAAAGTATAAAACACAAAAGATGCTTACCATAGACAGATAATGTATAGTGCTCAGCTCCCTCCTCCCGCCCTGTGGTGCAACAGATGTCCCTTTCTCCAAAAATGTACTCAATGGGACCGTAATGTTGCTACCACACACAAGTTGACCTGCTTGAGGAAGAAACGAGTACATTTCATACATGAATAACGCCATTTTAAAATCAACATGAAAAACCAAAATTCCAAAAGTATAAAACACAAAAGATGCTTACCAAAGATAGATAATGTATAGTGCTCTGAACCCTCCTCCCGCCCTGTGGTGCAACAGATGTCCCTTTCTCCAAAAATGTACTCAATGGGACCGTAATGTTGCTACCACACACAAGTTGACCTGCTTGAGGAAGAAACGAGTACATTTCATACTTGAAAAACGCCATTTTAAAATCAACATGAAAAACCAAAATTCCAAAAGTATAAAACACAAAAGATGCTTACCATAGACAGATAATGTATAGTGCTCAGCTCCCTCCTCCCGCCCTGTGGTGCAACAGATGTCCCTTTCTCCAAAAATGTACTCAATGGGACCGTAATGTTGCTACCACACACAAGTTGACCTGCTTGAGGAAGAAACGAGTACATTTCATACATGAATAACGCCATTTTAAAATCAACATGAAAAACCAAAATTCCAAAAGTATAAAACACAAAAGATGCTTACCATAGACAGATAATGTATAGTGCTCAGCTCCCTCCCCCCGCCCTGTGGTGCAACAGATGTCCCTTTCTCCAAAAATGTACTCAATGGGACCGTAATGTTGCTACCACACACAAGTTGACCTGCTTGAGGAAGAAACGAGTACATTTCATACATGAAAAACGCCATTTTAAAATCAACATGAAAAACCAAAATTCCAAAAGTATAAAACACAAAAGATGCTTACCATAGACAGATAATGTATAGTGCTCAGCTCCCTCCTCCCGCCCTGTGGTGCAACAGATGTCCCTTTCTCCAAAAATGTTCTCAATGGGACTATAATGTTGCTACCACACACAAGTTGACCTGCTTGAGGAAGAAACGAGTACATTTCATACATGAAAAACGCCATTTTAAAATCAACATGAAAAACCAAAATTCCAAAAGTATAAAACACAAAAGATGCTTACCAAAGATAGATAATGTATAGTGCTCTGAACCCTCCTCCCGCCCTGTGGTGCAACAGATGTCCCTTTCTCCAAAAATGTACTCAATGGGACCGTAATGTTGCTACCACACACAAGTTGACCTGCTTGAGGAAGAAACGAGTACATTTCATACATGAAAAACGCCATTTTAAAATCAACATGAAAAACCAAAATTCCAAAAGTATAAAACACAAAAGATGCTTACCATAGACAGATAATGTATAGTGCTCAGCTCCCTCCTCCCGCCCTGTGGTGCAACAGATGTCCCTTTCTCCAAAAATGTACTCAATGATACCGTAATGTTGCTACCACACACAAGTTGACCTGCTTGAGGAAGAAACGAGTACATTTCATACATGAAAAACGCCATTTTAAAATCAACATGAAAAACCAAAATTCCAAAAGTATAAAACACAAAAGATGCTTACCATAGGCAGATAATGTATAGTGCTCAGCTCCCTCCTCCCGCCCTGTGGTGCAACAGATGTCCCTTTCTCCAAAAATGTACTCAATGGGACCGTAATGTTGCTACCACACACAAGTTGACCTGCTTGAGGAAGAAACGAGTACATTTCATACATGAATAACGCCATTTTAAAATCAACATGAAAAACCAAAATTCCAAAAGTATAAAACACAAAAGATGCTTACCATAGACAGATAATGTATAGTGCTCAGCTCCCTCCTCCCGCCCTGTGGTGCAACAGATGTCCCTTTCTCCAAAAATGTACTCAATGGGACCGTAATGTTGCTACCACACACAAGTTGACCTGCTTGAGGAAGAAACGAGTACATTTCATACATGAAAAACGCCATTTTAAAATCAACATGAAAAACCAAAATTCCAAAAGTATAAAACACAAAAGATGCTTACCATAGACAGATAATGTATAGTGCTCAGCTCCCTCCTCCCGCCCTGTGGTGCAACAGATGTCCCTTTCTCCAAAAATGTTCTCAATGGGACTATAATGTTGCTACCACACACAAGTTGACCTGCTTGAGGAAGAAACGAGTACATTTCATACATGAAAAACGCCATTTTAAAATCAACATGAAAAACCAAAATTCCAAAAGTATAAAACACAAAAGATGCTTACCAAAGATAGATAATGTATAGTGCTCTGAACCCTCCTCCCGCCCTGTGGTGCAACAGATGTCCCTTTCTCCAAAAATGTACTCAATGGGACCGTAATGTTGCTACCACACACAAGTTGACCTGCTTGAGGAAGAAACGAGTACATTTCATACATGAAAAACGCCATTTTAAAATCAACATGAAAAACCAAAATTCCAAAAGTATAAAACACAAAAGATGCTTACCATAGACAGATAATGTATAGTGCTCAGCTCCCTCCTCCTGCCCTGTGGTGCAACAGATGTCCCTTTCTCCAAAAATGTACTCAGTGGGACCGTAATGTTGCTACCACACACAAGTTGACCTGCTTGAGGAAGAAACGAGTACATTTCATACATGAAAAACGCCATTTTAAAATCAACATGAAAAACCAAAATTCCAAAAGTATAAAACACAAAAGATGCTTACCAAAGATAGATAATGTATAGTGCTCTGAACCCTCCTCCCGCCCTGTGGTGCAACAGATGTCCCTTTCTCCAAAAATGTACTCAATGGGACCGTAATGTTGCTACCACACACAAGTTGACCTGCTTGAGGAAGAAACGAGTACATTTCATACATGAAAAACGCCATTTTAAAATCAACATGAAAAACCAAAATTCCAAAAGTATAAAACACAAAAGATGCTTACCATAGACAGATAATGTATAGTGCTCAGCTCCCTCCTCCTGCCCTGTGGTGCAACAGATGTCCCTTTCTCCAAAAATGTACTCAGTGGGACCGTAATGTTGCTACCACACACAAGTTGACCTGCTTGAGGAAGAAACGAGTACATTTCATACATGAAAAACGCCATTTTAAAATCAACATGAAAAACCAAAATTCCAAAAGTATAAAACACAAAAGATGCTTACCATAGACAGATAATGTATAGTGCTCAGCTCCCTCCTCCCGCCCTGTGGTGCAACAGATGTCCCTTTCTCCAAAAATGCACTCAATGGGACCGTAATGTTGCTACCACACACAAGTTGACCTGCTTGAGGAAGAAACGAGTACATTTCATACATGAAAAACGCCATTTTAAAATCAACATGAAAAACCAAAATTCCAAAAGTGTAAAACACAAAAGACGCTTACCATAGACAGATAATGTATAGTGCTCAGCTCCCTCCTCCCGCCCTGTAGTGCAACAGATGTCCCTTTCTCCAAAAATGTACTCAATGGGACCGTAATGTTGCTACCACACACAAGTTGACCTGCTTGAGGAAGAAACGAGTACATTTCATACATGAAAAACGCCATTTTAAAATCAACATGAAAAACCAAAATTCCAAAAGTATAAAACACAAAAGATGCTTACCAAAGAAAGATAATGGATAGTGCTCTGAACCCTCCTCCCGCCCTGTGGTGCAACAGATGTCCCTTTCTCCAAAAATGTACTCAATGGGACCGTAATGTTGCTACCACACACAAGTTGACCTGCTTGAGGAAGAAATGAGTACATTTCATACATGAAAAACGCCATTTTAAAATCAACATGAAAAACCAAAATTCCAAAAGTGTAAAACACAAAAGACGCTTACCATAGACAGATAATGTATAGTGCTCAGCTCCCTCCTCCCGCCCTGTGGTGCAACAGATGTCCCTTTCTCCAAAAATGTTCTCAATGGGACCATAATGTTGCTACCACACACAAGTTGACCTGCTTGAGGAAGAAACGGGTACATTTCATACAAAACGCCATTTTAAAATCAACATGAAAAACCAAAATTCCAAAAGTATAAAACACAAAAGATGCTTACCATAGACAGATAATGTATAGTGCTCAGCTCCCTCCTCCCGCCCTATGGTGCAACAGATGTCCCTTTCTCCAAAAATGTTCTCAATGGGACCGTAATGTTGCTACCACACACAAGTTGACCTGCTTGAGGAAGAAACGAGTACATTTCATACATGAAAAACGCCATTTTAAAATCAACATGAAAAACCAAAATTCCAAAAGTATAAAACACAAAAGATGCTTACCATAGACAGATAATGTATAGTGCTCAGCTCCCTCCTCCCGCCCTCTGGTGCAACAGATGTCCCTTTCTCCAAAAATGTACTCAATGGGACCGTAATGTTGCTACCACACACAAGTTGACCTGCTTGAGGAAGAAACGAGTACATTTCATACATGAAAAACGCCATTTTCAAATCAACATGAAAAACCAAAATTCCAAAAGTATAAAACACAAAAGATGCTTACCATAGACAGATAATGTATAGTGCTCAGCTCCCTCCTCCCGCCCTGTGGTGCAACAGATGTCCCTTTCTCCAAAAATGTTCTCAATGGGACCGTAATGTTGCTACCACACACAAGTTGACCTGCTTGAGGAAGAAATGAGTACATTTCATACATGAAAAACGCCATTTTAAAATCAACATGAAAAACCAAAATTCCAAAAGTATAAAACACAAAAGATGCTTACCATAGACAGATAATGTATAGTGCTCAGCTCCCTCCTCCCGCCCTGTGGTGCAACAGATGTCCCTTTCTCCAAAAATGTACTCAATGGGACCGTAATGTTGCTACCACACACAAGTTGACCTGCTTGAGGAAGAAACGAGTACATTTCATACATGAAAAACGCTATTTTAAAATCAACATGAAAAACCAAAATTCCAAAAGTATAAAACACAAAAGATGCTTACCAAAGATAGATAATGTATAGTGCTCTGAACCCTCCTCCCGCCCTGTGGTGCAACAGATGTCCCTTTCTCCAAAAATGTACTCAATGGGACCATAATGTTGCTACCACACACAAGTTGACCTGCTTGAGGAAGAAACGAGTACATTTCATACATGAAAAACGCCATTTTAAAATCAACATGAAAAACCAAAATTCCAAAAGTATAAAACACAAAAGATGCTTACCATAGACAGATAATGTATAGTGCTCAGCTCCCTCCTCCCGCCCTGTGGTGCAACAGATGTCCCTTTCTCCAAAAAAGTTCTCAATGGGACCGTAATGTTGCTACCACACACAAGTTGACCTGCTTGAGGAAGAAACGAGTACATTTCATACATGAAAAACGCCATTTTAAAATCAACATGAAAAACCAAAATTCCAAAAGTATAAAACACAAAAGATGCTTACCATAGACAGATAATGTATAGTGCTCACCTCCCTCCTCCCGCCCTGTGGTGCAACAGATGTCCCTTTCTCCAAAAATGTACTCAATGGGACCGTAATGTTGCTACCACACACAAGTTGACCTGCTTGAGGAAGAAACGAGTACATTTCATACATGAAAAACGCCATTTTAAAATCAACATGAAAAACCAAAATTCCAAAAGTATAAAACACAAAAGATGCTTACCATAGACAGATAATGTATAGTGCTCAGCTCCCTCCTCCCGCCCTGTGGTGCAACAGATGTCCCTTTCTCCAAAAATGTACTCAATGGGACCGTAATGTTGCTACCACACACAAGTTGACCTGCTTGAGGAAGAAACGAGTACATTTCATACATGAAAAACGCCATTTTAAAATCAACATGAAAAACCAAAATTCCAAAAGTATAAAACACAAAAGATGCTTACCATAGACAGATAATGTATAGTGCTCAGCTCCCTCCTCCCGCCCTGTGGTGCAACAGATGTCCCTTTCTCCAAAAATGTACTCAATGGGACCGTAATGTTGCTACCACACACAAGTTGACCTGCTTGAGGAAGAAACGAGTACATTTCATACATGAAAAACGCCATTTTAAAATCAACATGAAAAACCAAAATTCCAAAAGTATAAAACACAAAAGATGCTTACCATAGACAGATAATGTATAGTGCTCAGCTCCCTCCTCCCGCCCTGTGGTGCAACAGATGTCCCTTTCTCCAAAAATGTACTCAATGGGACCGTAATATTGCTACCACACACAAGTTGACCTGCTTGAGGAAGAAACGAGTACATTTCATACATGAAAAACGCCATTTAAAAATCAACTTGAAAAACCCAAATTCCAAAAGAATAAAGCACAAAAGATGCTTACCAAAGATAGATAATGTATAGTGCTCAGCTCCCTCCTCCCGCCCTGTGGTGCAACAGATGTCCCTTTCTCCAAAAATGTACTCAATGGGACCGTAATGTTGCTACCACACACAAGTTGACCTGCTTGAGGAAGAAACGAGTACATTTCATACATGAAAAACGCCATTTTAAAATCAACATGAAAAACCAAAATTCCAAAAGTATAAAACACAAAAGATGCTTACCATAGACAGATAATGTATAGTGCTCAGCTCCCTCCTCCCGCCCTGTGGTGCAACAGATGTCCCTTTCTCCAAAAATGTACTCAATGGGACTGTAATGTTGCTACCACACACAAGTTGACCTGCTTGAGGAAGAAACGAGTACATTTCATACATGAAAAACGCCATTTTAAAATCAACATGAAAAACCAAAATTCCAAAAGTATAAAACACAAAAGATGCTTACCATAGACAGATAATGTATAGTGCTCAGCTCCCTCCTCCCGCCCTGTGGTGCAACAGATGTCCCTTTCTCCAAAAATGTACTCAATGGGACCGTAATGTTGCTACCACACACAAGTTGACCTGCTTGAGGAAGAAACGAGTACATTTCATACATGAAAAACGCCATTTTAAAATCAACATGAAAAACCAAAATTCCAAAAGTATAAAACACAAAAGATGCTTACCATAGACAGATAATGTATAGTGCTCAGCTCCCTCCTCCCGCCCTGTGGTGCAACAGATGTCCCTTTCTCCAAAAATGTACTCAATGGGACCGTAATGTTGCTACCACACACAAGTTGACCTGCTTGAGGAAGAAACGAGTACATTTCATACATGAAAAACGCCATTTTAAAATCAACATGAAAAACCAAAATTCCAAAAGTATAAAACACAAAAGATGCTTACCATAGACAGATAATGTATAGTGCTCAGCTCCCTCCTCCCGCCCTGTGGTGCAACAGATGTCCCTTTCTCCAAAAATGTACTCAATGGGACCGTAATGTTGCTACCACACACAAGTTGACCTGCTTGAGGAAGAAACGAGTACATTTCATACATGAAAAACGCCATTTTAAAATCAACATGAAAAACCAAAATTCCAAAAGTATAAAACACAAAAGATGCTTACCATAGACAGATAATGTATAGTGCTCAGCTCCCTCCTCCCGCCCTGTGGTGCAACAGATGTCCCTTTCTCCAAAAATGTACTCAATGGGACCGTAATGTTGCTACCACACACAAGTTGACCTGCTTGAGGAAGAAACGAGTACATTTCATACATGAAAAACGCCATTTTAAAATCAACATGAAAAACCAAAATTCCAAAAGTATAAAACACAAAAGATGCTTACCATAGACAGATAATGTATAGTGCTCAGCTCCCTCCTCCCGCCCTGTGGTGCAACAGATGTCCCTTTCTCCAAAAATGTACTCAATGGGACCGTAATGTTGCTACCACACACAAGTTGACCTGCTTGAGGAAGAAACGAGTACATTTCATACACGAAAAACGCCATTTTAAAATCAACATGAAAAACCAAAATTCCAAAAGTATAAAACACAAAAGATGCTTACCATAGGCAGATAATGTATAGTGCTCAGCTCCCTCCTCCCGCCCTGTGGTGCAACAGATGTCCCTTTCTCCAAAAATGTACTCAATGGGACCGTAATGTTGCTACCACACACAAGTTGACCTGCTTGAGGGAGAAACGAGTACATTTCATACATGAATAACGCCATTTTAAAATCAACATGAAAAACCAAAATTCCAAAAGTATAAAACACAAAAGATGCTTACCATAGACAGATAATGTATAGTGCTCAGCTCCCTCCTCCCGCCCTGTGGTGCAACAGATGTCCCTTTCTCCAAAAATGTTCTCAATGGGACCGAAATGTTGCTACCACACACAAGTTGACCTGCTTGAGGAAGAAACGAGTACATTTCATACATGAAAAACGCCATTTTAAAATCAACATGAAAAACCAAAATTCCAAAAGTATAAAACACAAAAGATGCTTACCATAGACAGATAATGTATAGTGCTCAGCTCCCTCCTCCCGCCCTGTGGTGCAACAGATGTCCCTTTCTCCAAAAATGTTCTCAATGGGACCGAAATGTTGCTACCACACACAAGTTGACCTGCTTGAGGAAGAAACGAGTACATTTCATACATGAAAAACGCCATTTTAAAATCAACATGAAAAACCAAAATTCCAAAAGTATAAAACACAAAAGATGCTTACCATAGACAGATAATGTATAGTGCTCAGCTCCCTCCTCCCGCCCTGTGGTGCAACAGATGTCCCTTTCTCCAAAAATGTTCTCAATGGGACTATAATGTTGCTACCACACACAAGTTGACCTGCTTGAGGAAGAAACGAGTACATTTCATACATGAAAAACGCCATTTTAAAATCAACATGAAAAACCAAAATTCCAAAAGTATAAAACACAAAAGATGCTTACCAAAGATAGATAATGTATAGTGCTCTGAACCCTCCTCCCGCCCTGTGGTGCAACAGATGTCCCTTTCTCCAAAAATGTACTCAATGGGACCGTAATGTTGCTACCACACACAAGTTGACCTGCTTGAGGAAGAAACGAGTACATTTCATACATGAAAAACGCCATTTTAAAATCAACATGAAAAACCAAAATTCCAAAAGTATAAAACACAAAAGATGCTTACCATAGACAGATAATGTATAGTGCTCACCTCCCTCCTCCCGCCCTGTGGTGCAACAGATGTCCCTTTCTCCAAAAATGTACTCAATGATACCGTAATGTTGCTACCACACACAAGTTGACCTGCTTGAGGAAGAAACGAGTACATTTCATACATGAAAAACGCCATTTTAAAATCAACATGAAAAACCAAAATTCCAAAAGTATAAACACAAAAGATGCTTACCATAGACAGATAATGTATAGTGCTCAGCTCCCTCCTCCCGCCCTGTGGTGCAACAGATGTCCCTTTCTCCAAAAATGTTCTCAATGGGACCGTAATGTTGCTACCACACACAAGTTGACCTGCTTGAGGAAGAAACGAGTACATTTCATACATGAAAAACGCCATTTTAAAATCAACATGAAAAACCAAAATTCCAAAAGTATAAAACACAAAAGATGCTTACCATAGACAGATAATGTATAGTGCTCACATCCCTCCTCCCGCCCTGTGGTGCAACAGATGTCCCTTTCTTCAAAAATGTACTCATTGGGACCGTAATGTTGCTACCACACACAAGTTGACCTGCTTGAGGAAGAAACGAGTACATTTCATACATGAAAAACGCCATTTTAAAATCAACATGAAAAACCAAAATTCCAAAAGTATAAAACACAAAAGATGCTTATCATAGACAGATAATGCATAGTGCTCAGCTCCCTCCTCCCACCCTGTGGTGCAACAGATGTCACTTTCTCCAAAAATCTACTCAATGGGACCGTAATGTTGCTACCACACACAAGTTGACCTGCTTGAGGAAGAAACGAGTACATTTCATACATGAAAAACGCCATTTTAAAATCAACATGAAAAACCAAAATTCCAAAAGTATAAAACACAAAAGATGCTTACCATAGACAGATAATGTATAGTGCTCAGCTCCCTCCTCCTGCCCTGTGGTGCAACAGATGTCCCTTTCTCCAAAAATGTACTCAGTGGGACCGTAATGTTGCTACCACACACAAGTTGACCTGCTTGAGGAAGAAACGAGTACATTTCATACATGAAAAACGCCATTTTAAAATCAACATGAAAAACCAAAATTCCAAAAGTATAAAACACAAAAGATGCTTACCATAGACAGATAATGTATAGTGCTCAGCTCCCTCCTCCCGCCCTGTGGTGCAACAGATGTCCCTTTCTCCAAAAATGCACTCAATGGGACCGTAATGTTGCTACCACACACAAGTTGACCTGCTTGAGGAAGAAACGAGTACATTTCATACATGAAAAACGCCATTTTAAAATCAACATGAAAAACCAAAATTCCAAAAGTATAAAACACAAAAGATGCTTACCATAGACAGATAATGTATAGTGCTCAGCTCCCTCCTCCCGCCCTGTGGTGCAACAGATGTCCCTTTCTCCAAAAATGTACTCAATGGGACCGTAATGTTGCTACCACACACAAGTTGACCTGCTTGAGGAAGAAACGAGTACATTTCATACATGAAAAACGCCATTTTAAAATCAACATGAAAAACCAAAATTCCAAAAGTATAAAACACAAAAGATGCTTACCAAAGAAAGATAATGGATAGTGCTGTGAACCCTCCTCCCGCCCTGTGGTGCAACAGATGTCCCTTTCTCCAAAAATGTACTCAATGGGACCGTAATGTTGCTACCACACACAAGTTGACCTGCTTGAGGAAGAAACGAGTACATCTCATACATGAAAAACGCCATTTTAAAATCAACATGAAAAACCAAAATTCCAAAAGTGTAAAACACAAAAGACGCTTACCATAGACAGATAATGTATAGTGCTCAGCTCCCTCCTCCCGCCCTGTGGTGCAACAGATGTCCCTTTCTCCAAAAATGTTCTCAATGGGACCGTAATGTTGCTACCACACACAAGTTGACCTGCTTGAGGAAGAAACGGGTACATTTCATACAAAACGCCATTTTAAAATCAACATGAAAAACCAAAATTCCAAAAGTATAAAACACAAAAGATGCTTACCATAGACAGATAATGTATAGTGCTCAGCTCCCTCCTCCCGCCCTGTGGTGCAACAGATGTCCCTTTCTCCAAAAATGTTCTCAATGGGACCGTAATGTTGCTACCACACACAAGTTGACCTGCTTGAGGAAGAAACGAGTACATTTCATACATGAAAAACGCCATTTTAAAATCAACATGAAAAACCAAAATTCCAAAAGTATAAAACACAAAAGATGCTTACCATAGACAGATAATGTATAGTGCTCAGCTCCCTCCTCCCGCCCTCTGGTGCAACAGATGTCCCTTTCTCCAAAAATGTACTCAATGGGACCGTAATGTTGCTACCACACACAAGTTGACCTGCTTGAGGAAGAAACGAGTACATTTCATACATGAAAAACGCCATTTTAAAATCAACATGAAAAACCAAAATTCCAAAATTATAAAACACAAAAGATGCTTACCATAGACAGATAATGTATAGTGCTCAGCTCCCTCCTCCCGCCCTGTGGTGCAACAGATGTCCCTTTCTCCAAAAATGTTCTCAATGGGACCGTAATGTTGCTACCACACACAAGTTGACCTGCTTGAGGAAGAAATGAGTACATTTCATACATGAAAAACGCCATTTTAAAATCAACATGAAAAACCAAAATTCCAAAAGTATAAAACACAAAAGATGCTTACCATAGACAGATAATGTATAGTGCTCAGCTCCCTCCTCCCGCCCTGTGGTGCAACAGATGTCCCTTTCTCCAAAAATGTACTCAATGGGACCGTAATGTTGCTACCACACACAAGTTGACCTGCTTGAGGAAGAAACGAGTACATTTCATACATGAAAAACGCCATTTTAAAATCAACATGAAAAACCAAAATTCCAAAAGTATAAAACACAAAAGATGCTTACCATAGACAGATAATGTATAGTGCTCAGCTCCCTCCTCCCGCCCTGTGGTGCAACAGATGTCCCTTTCTCCAAAAATGTTCTCAATGGGACCGTAATGTTGCTACCACACACAAGTTGACCTGCTTGAGGAAGAAACGAGTACATTTCATACATGAAAAACGCCATTTTAAAATCAACATGAAAAACCAAAATTCCAAAAGTATAAAACACAAAAGATGCTTACCATAGACAGATAATGTATAGTGCTCACCTCCCTCCTCCCGCCCTGTGGTGCAACAGATGTCCCTTTCTCCAAAAATGTACTCATTGGGACCGTAATGTTGCTACCACACACAAGTTGACCTGCTTGAGGAAGAAACGAGTACATTTCATACATGAAAAACGCCATTTTAAAATCAACATGAAAAACCAAAATTCCAAAAGTATAAAACACAAAAGATGCTTATCATAGACAGATAATGCATAGTGCTCAGCTCCCTCCTCCCGCCCTGTGGTGCAACAGATGTCACTTTCTCCAAAAATCTACTCAATGGGACCGTAATGTTGCTACCACACACAAGTTGACCTGCTTGAGGAAGAAACGAGTACATTTCATACATGAAAAACGCCATTTTAAAATCAACATGAAAAACCAAAATTCCAAAAGTATAAAACACAAAAGATGCTTACCATAGACAGATAATGTATAGTGCTCAGCTCCCTCCTCCTGCCCTGTGGTGCAACAGATGTCCCTTTCTCCAAAAATGTACTCAGTGGGACCGTAATGTTGCTACCACACACAAGTTGACCTGCTTGAGGAAGAAACGAGTACATTTCATACATGAAAAACGCCATTTTAAAATCAACATGAAAAACCAAAATTCCAAAAGTATAAAACACAAAAGATGCTTACCATAGACAGATAATGTATAGTGCTCAGCTCCCTCCTCCCGCCCTGTGGTGCAACAGATGTCCCTTTCTCCAAAAATGCACTCAATGGGACCGTAATGTTGCTACCACACACAAGTTGACCTGCTTGAGGAAGAAACGAGTACATTTCATACATGAAAAACGCCATTTTAAAATCAACATGAAAAACCAAAATTCCAAAAGTATAAAACACAAAAGATGCTTACCATAGACAGATAATGTATAGTGCTCAGCTCCCTCCTCCCGCCCTGTGGTGCAACAGATGTCCCTTTCTCCAAAAATGTACTCAATGGGACCGTAATGTTGCTACCACACACAAGTTGACCTGCTTGAGGAAGAAACGAGTACATTTCATACATGAAGAACGCCATTTTAAAATCAACATGAAAAACCAAAATTCCAAAAGTATAAAACACAAAAGATGCTTACCAAAGAAAGATAATGGATAGTGCTCTGAACCCTCCTCCCGCCCTGTGGTGCAACGGATGTCCCTTTCTCCAAAAATGTACTCAATGGGACCGTAATGTTGCTACCACACACAAGTTGACCTGCTTGAGGAAGAAACGAGTACATTTCATACATGAAAAACGCCATTTTAAAATCAACATGAAAAACCAAAATTCCAAAAGTGTAAAACACAAAAGACGCTTACCATAGACAGATAATGTATAGTGCTCAGCTCCCTCCTCCCGCCCTGTGGTGCAACAGATGTCCCTTTCTCCAAAAATGTTCTCAATGGGACCGTAATGTTGCTACCACACACAAGTTGACCTGCTTGAGGAAGAAACGGGTACATTTCATACAAAACGCCATTTTAAAATCAACATGAAAAACCAAAATTCCAAAAGTATAAAACACAAAAGATGCTTACCATAGACAGATAATGTATAGTGCTCAGCTCCCTCCTCCCGCCCTGTGGTGCAACAGATGTCCCTTTCTCCAAAAATGTTCTCAATGGGACCGTAATGTTGCTACCACACACAAGTTGACCTGCTTGAGGAAGAAATGAGTACATTTCATACATGAAAAACGCCATTTTAAAATCAACATGAAAAACCAAAATTCCAAAAGTATAAAACACAAAAGATGCTTACCATAGACAGATAATGTATAGTGCTCAGCTCCCTCCTCCCGCCCTGTGGTGCAACAGATGTCCCTTTCTCCAAAAATGTACTCAATGGGACCGTAATGTTGCTACCACACACAAGTTGACCTGCTTGAGGAAGAAACGAGTACATTTCATACATGAAAAACGCCATTTTAAAATCAACATGAAAAACCAAAATTCCAAAAGTATAAAACACAAAAGATGCTTACCAAAGATAGATAATGTATAGTTCTCTGAACCCTCCTCCCGCCCTGTGGTGCAACAGATGTCCCTTTCTCCAAAAATGTACTCAATGGGACCGTAATGTTGCTACCACACACAAGTTGACCAGCTTGAGGAAGAAACGAGTACATTTCATACATGAAAAACGCTATTTTAAAATCAACATGAAAAACCAAAATTCCAAAAGTATAAAACACAAAAGATGCTTACCAAAGATAGATAATGTATAGTGCTCTGAACCCTCCTCCCGCCCTGTGGTGCAACAGATGTCCCTTTCTCCAAAAATGTACTCAATGGGACCATAATGTTGCTACCACACACAAGTTGACCTGCTTGAGGAAGAAACGAGTACATTTCATACATGAAAAACGCCATTTTAAAATCAACATGAAAAACCAAAATTCCAAAAGTATAAAACACAAAAGATGCTTACCATAGACAGATAATGTATAGTGCTCAGCTCCCTCCTCCCGCCCTGTGGTGCAACAGATGTCCCTTTCTCCAAAAATGTACTCAATGGGACCGTAATGTTGCTACCACACACAAGTTGACCTGCTTGAGGAAGAAACGAGTACATTTCATACATGAAAAACGCCATTTTAAAATCAACATGAAAAACCAAAATTCCAAAAGTATAAAACACAAAAGATGCTTACCATCGACAGATAATGTATAGTGCTCAGCTCCCTCCTCCCGCCCTGTGGTGCAACAGATGTCCCTTTCTCCAAAAATGTACTCAATGGGACCGTAATGTTGCTACCACACACAAGTTGACCTGCTTGAGGAAGAAACGAGTACATTTCATACATGAAAAACGCCATTTTAAAATCAACATGAAAAACCAAAATTCCAAAAGTATAAAACACAAAAGATGCTTACCAAAGATAGATAATGTATAGTGCTCTGGACCCTCCTCCCGCCCTGTGGTGCAACAGATGTCCCTTTCTCCAAAAATGTACTCAATGGGACCGTATTGTTGCTACCACACACAAGTTGACCAGCTTGAGGAAGAAACGAGTACATTTCATACATGAAAAATGCCATTTTAAAATCAACATGAAGAACCAAAATTCCAAAAGTATAAAACACAAAAGATGCTTACCAAAGATAGATAATGCATAGTGCTCTGAACCCTCCTCCCGCCCTGTGGTGCAACAGATGTCCCTTTCTCCAAAAATGTACTCAATGGGACCGTAATGTTGCTACCACACACAAGTTGACCTGCTTGAGGAAGAAACAAGTACATTTCATACATGAAAAACGCCATTTTAAAATCAACATGAAAAACCAAAATTCCAAAAGTATAAAACACAAAAAATGCTTACCAAAGAAAGATAATGGATAGTGCTCAGCTCCCTCCTCCCGCCCTGTGGTGCAACAGATGTCCCTTTCTCCAAAAATCTACTCAATGGGACCGTAATGTTGCTACCACACACAAGTTGACCTGCTTGAGGAAGAAACAAGTACATTTCATACATGAAAAACGCCATTTTAAAATCAACATGAAAAACCAAAATTCCAAAAGTATAAAACACAAAAGATGCTTACCAAAGATAGATAATGCATAGTGCTCTGAACCCTCCTCCCGCGCTGTGGTGCAACAGATGTCCCTTTCTCCAAAAATGTACTCAATGGGACCGTAATGTTGCTACCACACACAAGTTGACCTGCTTGAGGAAGAAACGAGTACATTTCATACATGAAAAACGCCATTTTAAAATCAACATGTAAAACCAAAATTCCAAAAGTATAAAACACAAAAGATGCTTACCATAGACAGATAATGTATAGTGCTCAGCTCCCTCCTCCCGCCCTGTGGTGCAACAGATGTCCCTTTCTCCAAAAATGTTCTCAATGGGACCGTAATGTTGCTACCACACAAAAGTTGACCTGCTTGAGGAAGAAACGAGTACATTTCATACATGAAAAACTCCATTTAAAAATCAACTTGAAAAACCCAAATTCCAAAAGAATAAAACACAAAAAATGCTTACCAAAAAAAGATAATGGATAGTGCTCTGAACCCTCCTCCCGCCCTGTGGTGCAACAGATGTCCCTTTCTCCAAAAATGTACTCAATGGGACCGTAATGTTGCTACCACACACAAGTTGACCTGCTTGAGGAAGAAACGAGTACATTTCATACATGATGAACGCCATTTTAAAATCAACATGAAAAACCAAAATTCCAAAAGTATAAAACACAAAAGATGCTTACCATAGACAGATAATGTATAGTGCTCAGCTCCCTCCTCCCGCCCTGTGGTGCAACAGATGTCCCTTTCTCCAAAAATGTACTCAATGGGACCGTAATGTTGCTACCACACACAAGTTGACCTGCTTGAGGAAGAAACGAGTACATTTCATACATGAATAACGCCATTTTAAAATCAACATGAAAAACCAAAATTCCAAAAGTATAAAACACAAAAGATGCTTACCATAGACAGATAATGTATAGTGCTCAGCTCCCTCCTCCCGCCCTGTGGTGCAACAGATGTCCCTTTCTCCAAAAATGTACTCAATGGGACCGTAATGTTGCTACCACACACAAGTTGACCTGCTTGAGGAAGAAACGAGTACATTTCATACATGAAAAACGCCATTTTAAAATCAACATGAAAAACCAAAATTCCAAAAGTATAAAACACAAAAGATGCTTACCATAGACAGATAATGTATAGTGCTCAGCTCCCTCCTCCCGCCCTGTGGTGCAACAGATGTCCCTTTCTCCAAAAATGTACTCAATGGGACCGTAATGTTGCTACCACACACAAGTTGACCTGCTTGAGGAAGAAACGAGTACATTTCATACATGAAAAACGCCATTTTAAAATCAACATGAAAAACCAAAATTCCAAAAGTATAAAACACAAAAGATGCTTACCAAAGAAAGATAATGGATAGTGCTGTGAACCCTCCTCCCGCCCTGTGGTGCAACAGATGTCCCTTTCTCCAAAAATGTACTCAATGGGACCGTAATGTTGCTACCACACACAAGTTGACCTGCTTGAGGAAGAAACGAGTACATCTCATACATGAAAAACGCCATTTTAAAATCAACATGAAAAACCAAAATTCCAAAAGTGTAAAACACAAAAGACGCTTACCATAGACAGATAATGTATAGTGCTCAGCTCCCTCCTCCCGCCCTGTGGTGCAACAGATGTCCCTTTCTCCAAAAATGTACTCAATGGGACCTTAAATTTGCTACCACACACAAGTTGACCTGCTTGAGGAAGCAACGAGTACATTTCATACATGAAAAACGCCATTTTAAAATCAACATGAAAAACCAAAATTCCAAAAGTATAAAACACAAAAGATGCTTACCATAGACAGATAATGTATAGTGCTCAGCTCCCTCCTCCCGCCCTGTGGTGCAACAGATGTCCCTTTCTCCAAAAATGTACTCAATGGGACCGTAATGTTGCTACCACACACAAGTTGACCTGCTTGAGGAAGAAACGAGTACATTTCATACATGAAAAACGCCATTTTAAAATCAACATGAAAAACCAAAATTCCAAAAGTATAAAACACAAAAGATGCTTACCATAGACAGATAATGTATAGTGCTCAGCTCCCTCCCCCCGCCCTGTGGTGCAACAGAAGTCCCTTTCTCCAAAAATGTTCTCAATGGGACCGTAATGTTGCTACCACACACAAGTTGACCTGCTTGAGGAAGAAACGAGTACATTTCATATATGAAAAATGCTATTTTAAAATCAACATGAAAAACCAAAATTCCAAAAGTATAAAACACAAAAGATGCTTACCAAAGATAGATAATGTATAGTGCTCTGAACCCTCCTCCCGCCCTGTGGTGCAACAGATGTCCCTTTCTCCAAAAATGTACTCAATGGGACCTTAATATTGCTACCACACACAAGTTGACCTGCTTGAGGAAGAAACGAGTACATTTCATACATGAAAAACGCCATTTTAAAATCAACATGAAAAACCAAAATTCCAAAAGTATAAAACACAAAAGATGCTTACCATAGACAGATAATGTATAGTGCTCAGCTCCCTCCTCCTGCCCTGTGGTGCAACAGATGTCCCTTTCTCCAAAAATGTACTCAATGGGACCGTAATGTTGCTACCACACACAAGTTGACCTGCTTGAGGAAGAAACGAGTACATTTCATACATGAAAAACGCCATTTTAAAATCAACATGAAAAACCAAAATTCCAAAAGTATAAAACACAAAAGATGCTTACCAAAGATAGATAATGT
Organism: Schistocerca nitens; assembly: GCF_023898315.1. NCBI lineage: Eukaryota > Metazoa > Arthropoda > Insecta > Orthoptera > Acrididae > Schistocerca > Schistocerca nitens. The sequence continues at coordinate 177,465,214 of NC_064625.1, read as the reverse complement.
ATAGTGCTCTGAACCCTCCTCCCGCCCTGTGGTGCAACAGATGTCCCTTTCTCCAAAAATGTACTCAATGGGACCGTAATGTTGCTACCACACACAAGTTGACCTGCTTGAGGAAGAAACGAGTACATTTCATACATGAAAAACGCCATTTTAAAATCAACATGAAAAACCAAAATTCCAAAAGTATAAAACACAAAAGATGCTTACCATAGACAGATAATGTATAGTGCTCAGCTCTCTCCTCCCGCCCTGTGGTGCAACAGATGTCCCTTTCTCCAAAAATGTTCTCAATGGGACCGTAATGTTGCTACCACACACAAGTTGACCTGCTTGAGGAAGAAACGAGTACATTTCATACATGAAAAACGCCATTTTAAAATCAACATGAAAAACCAAAATTCCAAAAGTATAAAACACAAAAGATGCTTACCATAGACAGATAATGTATAGTGCTCAGCTCCCTCCTCCCGCCCTGTGGTGCAACAGATGTCCCTTTCTCCAAAAATGTACTCAATGGGACCGTAATGTTGCTACCACACACAAGTTGACCTGCTTGAGGAAGAAACGAGTACATTTCATACATGAAAAACGCCATTTTAAAATCAACATGAAAAACCAAAATTCCAAAAGTATAAAACACAAAAGATGCTTACCAAAGATAGATAATGTATAGTGCTCTGGACCCTCCTCCCGCCCTGTGGTGCAACAGATGTCCCTTTCTCCAAAAATGTACTCAATGGGACCGTATTGTTGCTACCACACACAAGTTGACCAGCTTGAGGAAGAAACGAGTACATTTCATACATGAAAAATGCCATTTTAAAATCAACATGAAGAACCAAAATTCCAAAAGTATAAAACACAAAAGATGCTTACCAAAGATAGATAATGCATAGTGCTCTGAACCCTCCTCCCGCCCTGTGGTGCAACAGATGTCCCTTTCTCCAAAAATGTACTCAATGGGACCGTAATGTTGCTACCACACACAAGTTGACCTGCTTGAGGAAGAAACAAGTACATTTCATACATGAAAAACGCCATTTTAAAATCAACATGAAAAACCAAAATTCCAAAAGTATAAAACACAAAAAATGCTTACCAAAGAAAGATAATGGATAGTGCTCAGCTCCCTCCTCCCGCCCTGTGGTGCAACAGATGTCCCTTTCTCCAAAAATCTACTCAATGGGACCGTAATGTTGCTACCACACACAAGTTGACCTGCTTGAGGAAGAAACAAGTACATTTCATACATGAAAAACGCCATTTTAAAATCAACATGAAAAACCAAAATTCCAAAAGTATAAAACACAAAAGATGCTTACCAAAGATAGATAATGCATAGTGCTCTGAACCCTCCTCCCGCGCTGTGGTGCAACAGATGTCCCTTTCTCCAAAAATGTACTCAATGGGACCGTAATGTTGCTACCACACACAAGTTGACCTGCTTGAGGAAGAAACGAGTACATTTCATACATGAAAAACGCCATTTTAAAATCAACATGAAAAACCAAAATTCCAAAAGTATAAAACACAAAAGATGCTTACCAAAGATAGATAATGTATAGTGCTCTGAACCCTCCTCCCGCCCTGTGGTGCAACAGATGTCCCTTTCTCCAAAAATGTACTCAATGGGACCGTAATGTTGCTACCACACACAAGTTGACCTGCTTGAGGAAGAGACAAGTACATTTCATACATGAAAAACGCCATTTTAAAATCAACATGAAAAACCAAAACTCCAAAAGTATAAAACACAAAAGATGCTTACCAAAGAAAGATAATGCATAGTGCTCTGAACCCTCCTCCCGCCCTGTGGTGCAACAGATGTCCCTTTCTCCAAAAATGTACTCAATGGGACCGTAATGTTGCTACCACACACAAGTTGACCTGCTTGAGGAAGAAACGAGTACATTTCATACATGAAAAACGCCATTTTAAAATCAACATGAAAAACCAAAATTCCAAAAGTATAAAACACAAAAGATGCTTACCAAAGATAGATAATGTATAGTGCTCTGAACCCTCCTCCCGCCCTATGGTGCAACAGATGTCCCTTTCTCCAAAAATGTACTCAATGGGACCGTAATGTTGCTACCACACACAAGTTGACCTGCTTGAGGAAGAAACGAGTACATTTCATACATGAAAAACGCCATTTTAAAATCAACATGTAAAACCAAAATTCCAAAAGTATAAAACACAAAAGATGCTTACCATAGACAGATAATGTATAGTGCTCAGCTCCCTCCTCCCGCCCTGTGGTGCAACAGATGTCCCTTTCTCCAAAAATGTACTCAATGGGACCGTAATGTTGCTACCACACACAAGTTGACCTGCTTGAGGAAGAAACGAGTACATTTCATACATGAAAAACGCCATTTTAAAATCAACATGAAAAACCAAAATTCCAAAAGTATAAAACACAAAAGATGCTTACCAAAGAAAGATAATGCATAGTGCTCTGAACCCTCCTCCCGCCCTGTGGTGCAACAGATGTCCCTTTCTCCAAAAATGTACTCAATGGGACCGTAATGTTGCTACCACACACAAGTTGACCTGCTTGAGGAAGAAACGAGAACATTTCAACATGAAAAACGCCATTTTAAAATCAACATGAAAAACCAAAATTCCAAAAGTATAAAACACAAAAGATGCTTACCATAGACAGATAATGTATAGTGCTCAGCTCCCTCGTCCCGCCCTGTGGTGCAACAGATGTCCCATTCTCCAAAAATGTACTCAATGGGACCGTAATGTTGCTACCACACACAAGTTGACCTGCTTGAGGAAGAAACGAGTACATTTCATACATAAAAAACGCCATTTTAAAATCAACAAGAAAAACCAAAATTCCAAAAGTATAAAACACAAAAGATGCTTACCAAAGAAAGATAATGCATAGTGCTCTGAACCCTCCTCCCGCCCTGTGGTGCAACAGATGTCCCTTTCTCCAAAAATGTACTCAATGGGACCGTAATGTTGCTACCACACACAAGTTGACCTGCTTGAGGAAGAAACGAGTACATTTCATACATAAAAAACGCCATTTTAAAATCAACAAGAAAAACCAAAATTCCAAAAGTATAAAACACAAAAGATGCTTACCAAAGAAAGATAATGCATAGTGCTCTGAACCCTCCTCCCGCCCTGTGGTGCAACAGATGTCCCTTTCTCCAAAAATGTACTCAATGGGACCGTAATGTTGCTACCACACACAAGTTGACCTGCTTGAGGAAGAAACGAGTACATTTCATACATGAAAAACGCCATTTTAAAATCAACATGAAAAACCAAAATTCCAAAAGTATAAAACACAACAGATGCTTACCATAGACAGATAATGTATAGTGCTCAGCTTCCTCCTCCCGCCCTGTGGTGCAACAGATGTCCCTTTCTCCAAAAATGTACTCAATGGGACCGTAATGTTGCTACCACACACAAGTTGACCTGCTTGAGGAAGAAACGAGTACATTTCATACATGAAAAACGCCATTTTAAAATCAACATGAAAAACCAAAATTCCAAACGTATAAAACACAAAACATGCTTAACATAGACAGATAATGTATAGTGCTCAGCTCCCTCCTCCCGCCCTGTGGTGCAACAGATGTCCCTTTCTCCAAAAATGTTCTCAATGGGACCGTAATGTTGCTACCACACACAAGTTGACCTGCTTGAGGAAGAAACGAGTACATTTCATACATGAAAAACGCCATTTTAAAATCAACATGAAAAACCAAAATTCCAAAAGTATAAAACACAAAAGATGCTTACCAAAGAAAGATAATGGATAGTGCTGTGCACCCTCCTCCCGCCCTGTGGTGCAACAGATGTCCCTTTCTCCAAAAATGTTCTCAATGGGACCGTAATGTTGCTACCACACACAAGTTGACCTGCTTGAGGAAGAAACGAGTACATTTCATACATGAAAAACGCCGTTTTAAAATCAACATGAAAAACCAAAATTCCAAAAGTATAAAACACAAAAGATGCTTACCATAGACAGATAATGTATAGTGCTCAGCTCCCTCCTCCCGCCCTGTGGTGCAACAGATGTCCCTTTCTCCAAAAATGTTCTCAATGGGACCGTAATGTTGCTACCACACACAAGTTGACCTGCTTGAGGAAGAAACGAGTACATTTCATACATGAAAAACGCCATTTTAAAATCAACATGAAAAACCAAAATTCCAAACGTATAAAACACAAAAGATGCTTAACATAGACAGATAATGTATAGTGCTCAGCTCCCTCCTCCCGCCCTGTGGTGCAACAGATGTCCCTTTCTCCAAAAATGTTCTCAATGGGACCGTAATGTTGCTACCACACACAAGTTGACCTGCTTGAGGAAGAAACGAGTACATTTCATACATGAAAAACGCCATTTTAAAATCAACATGAAAAACCAAAATTCCAAAAGTATAAAACACAAAAGATGCTTACCAAAGAAAGATAATGGATAGTGCTGTGCACCCTCCTCCCGCCCTGTGGTGCAACAGATGTCCCTTTCTCCAAAAATGTACTCAATGGGACCGTAATGTTGCTACCACACACAAGTTGACCTGCTTGAGGAAGAAACGAGTACATTTCATACATGAAAAACGCCATTTTAAAATCAACATGAAAAACCAAAATTCCAAAAGTATAAAACACAAAAGATGCTTACCATAGACAGATAATGTATAGTGCTCAGCTCCCTCCTCCCGCCCTGTGGTGCAACAGATGTCCCTTTCTCCAAAAATGTACTCAATGGGACCGTAATGTTGCTACCACACACAAGTTGACCTGCTTGAGGAAGAAACGAGTACATTTCATACATGAAAAACGCCATTTTAAAATCAACATGAAAAACCAAAATTCCAAAAGTATAAAACACAAAAGATGCTTACCAAAGAAAGATAATGGATAGTGCTCTGCACCCTCCTCCCGCCCTGTGGTGCAACAGATGTCCCTTTCTCCAAAAATGTACTCAATGGGACCGTAATGTTGCTACCACACACAAGTTGACCTGCTTGAGGAAGAAACGAGTACATTTCATACATGAAAAACGCCATTTTAAAATCAATATGAAAAACCAAAATTCCAAACGTATAAAACACAAAAGATGCTTAACATAGACAGATAATGTATAGTGCTCAGCTCCCTCCTCCCGCCCTGTGGTGCAACAGATGTCCCTTTCTCCAAAAATGTTCTCAATGGGACCGTAATGTTGCTACCACACACAAGTTGACCTGCTTGAGGAAGAAACGAGTACATTTCATACATGAAAAACGCCATTTTAAAATCAACATGAAAAACCAAAATTCCAAAAGTATAAAACACAAAAGATGCTTACCAAAGAAAGATAATGTATAGTGCTCTGCACCCTCCTCCCGCCCTGTGGTGCAACAGATGTCCCTTTCTCCAAAAATGTTCTCAATGGGACCGTAATGTTGCTACCACACACAAGTTGACCTGCTTGAGGAAGAAATGAGTACATTTCATACATGAAAAACGCCATTTTAAAATCAACATGAAAAACCAAAATTCCAAAAGTATAAAACACAAAAGATGCTTACCATAGACAGATAATGTATAGTGCTCAGCTCCCTCCTCCCGCCCTGTGGTGCAACAGATGTCCCTTTCTCCAAAAATGTACTCAATGGGACCGTAATGTTGCTACCACACACAAGTTGACCTGCTTGAGGAAGAAACGAGTACATTTCATACATGAAAAACGCCATTTTAAAATCAACATGAAAAACCAAAATTCCAAAAGTATAAAACACAAAAGATGCTTACCAAAGAAAGATAATGGATAGTGCTCTGCACCCTCCTCCCGCCCTGTGGTGCAACAGATGTCCCTTTCTCCAAAAATGTACTCAATGGGACCGTAATGTTGCTACCACACACAAGTTGACCTGCTTGAGGAAGAAACGAGTACATTTCATACATGAAAAACGCCATTTTAAAATCAACATGAAAAACCAAAATTCCAAACGTATAAAACAAAAGATGCTTAACATAGACAGATAATGTATAGTGCTCAGCTCCCTCCTCCCGCCCTGTGGTGCAACAGATGTCCCTTTCTCCAAAAATGTTCTCAATGGGACCGTAATGTTGCTACCACACACAAGTTGACCTGCTTGAGGAAGAAACGAGTACATTTCATACATGAAAAACGCCATTTTAAAATCAACATGAAAAACCAAAATTCCAAAAGTATAAAACACAATAGATGCTTACCAAAGAAAGATAATGGATAGTGCTGTGCACCCTCCTCCCGCCCTGTGGTGCAACAGATGTCCCTTTCTCCAAAAATGTTCTCAATGGGACCGTAATGTTGCTACCACACACAAGTTGACCTGCTTGAGGAAGAAACGAGTACATTTCATACATGAAAAACGCCATTTTAAAATCAACATGAAAAACCAAAATTCCAAAAGTATAAAACACAAAAGATGCTTACCATAGACAGATAATGTATAGTGCTCATCTCCCTCCTCCCGTCCTGTGGTGCAACAGATGTCCCTTTCTCCAAAAATGTACTCAATGGGACCGTAATGTTGCTACCACACACAAGTTGACCTGCTTGAGGAAGAAACGAGTACATTTCATACATGAAAAACGCCATTTTAAAATCAACATGAAAAACCAAAATTCCAAAGGTATAAAACACAAAAGATGCTTACCATAGACAGATAATGTATAGTGCTCAGCTCCCTCCTCCCGCCCTGTGGTGCAACAGATGTCCCTTTCTCCAAAAATGTACTCAATGGGACCGTAATGTTGCTACCACACACAAGTTGACCTGCTTGAGGAAGAAACGAGTACATTTCATACATGAAAAACGCCATTTTAAAATCAACATGAAAAACCAAAATTCCAAAAGTATAAAACACAAAAGATGCTTACCAAAGAAAGATAATGGATAGTGCTCTGCACCCTCCTCCCGCCCTGTGGTGCAACAGATGTCCCTTTCTCCAAAAATGTTCTCAATGGGACCGTAATGTTGCTACCACACACAAGTTGACCTGCTTGAGGAAGAAACGAGTACATTTCATACATGAAAAACGCCATTTTAAAATCAACATGAAAAACCAAAATTCCAAAAGTATAAAACACAAAAGATGCTTACCATAGACAGATAATGTATAGTGCTCAGCTCCCTCCTCCCGCCCTGTGGTGCAACAGATGTCCCTTTCTCCAAAAATGTACTCAATGGGACCGTAATGTTGCTACCACACACAAGTTGACCTGCTTGAGGAAGAAACGAGTACATTTCATACATGAAAAACGCCATTTTAAAATCAACATGAAAAACCAAAATTCCAAAAGTATAAAACACAAAAGATGCATACCAAAGAAAGATAATGGATAGTGCTCAGCTCCCTCCTCCCGCCCTGTGGTGCAACAGATGTCCCTTTCTCCAAAAATGTACTCAATGGGACCGTAATGTTGCTACCACACACAAGTTGACCTGCTTGAGGAAGAAACGAGTACATTTCATACATGAAAAACGCCATTTTAAAATCAACATGAAAAACCAAAATTCCAAACGTATAAAACAAAAGATGCTTAACATAGACAGATAATGTATAGTGCTCAGCTCCCTCCTCCCGCCCTGTGGTGCAACAGATGTCCCTTTCTCCAAAAATGTTCTCAATGGGACCGTAATGTTGCTACCACACACAAGTTGACCTGCTTGAGGAAGAAACGAGTACATTTCATACATGAAAAACGCCATTTTAAAATCAACATGAAAAACCAAAATTCCAAAAGTATAAAACACAATAGATGCTTACCAAAGAAAGATAATGGATAGTGCTGTGCACCCTCCTCCCGCCCTGTGGTGCAACAGATGTCCCTTTCTCCAAAAATGTTCTCAATGGGACCGTAATGTTGCTACCACACACAAGTTGACCTGCTTGAGGAAGAAACGAGTACATTTCATACATGAAAAACGCCATTTTAAAATCAACATGAAAAACCAAAATTCCAAAAGTATAAAACACAAAAGATGCTTACCATAGACAGATAATGTATAGTGCTCAGCTCCCTCCTCCCGCCCTGTGGTGCAACAGATGTCCCTTTCTCCAAAAATGTACTCAATGGGACCGTAATGTTGCTACCACACACAAGTTGACCTGCTTGAGGAAGAAACGAGTACATTTCATACATGAAAAACGCCATTTTAAAATCAACATGAAAAACCAAAATTCCAAAAGTATAAAACACAAAAGATGCTTACCAAAGAAAGATAATGGATAGTGCTCTGCACCCTCCTCCCGCCCTGTGGTGCAACAGATGTCCCTTTCTCCAAAAATGTACTCAATGGGACCGTAATGTTGCTACCACACACAAGTTGACCTGCTTGAGGAAGAAACGAGTACATTTCATACATGAAAAACGCCATTTTAAAATCAACATGAAAAACCAAAATTCCAAAAGTATAAAACACAAAAGATGCTTACCAAAGAAAGATAATGGATAGTGCTCAGCTCCCTCCTCCCGCCCTGTGGTGCAACAGATGTCCCTTTCTCCAAAAATGTTCTCAATGGGACCGTAATGTTGCTACCACACACAAGTTGACCTGCTTGAGGAAGAAACGAGTACATTTCATACATGAAAAACGCCATTTTAAAATCAACATGAAAAACCAAAATTCCAAAAGTATAAAACACAGAAGATGCTTACCAAAGAAAGATAATGGATAGTGCTCTGCACCCTCCTCCCGCCCTGTGGTGCAACAGATGTCCCTTTCTCCAAAAATGTTCTCAATGGGACCGTAATGTTGCTACCACACACAAGTTGACCTGCTTGAGGAAGAAACGAGTACATTTCATACATGAAAAACGCCATTTTAAAATCAACATGAAAAACCAAAATTCCAAAAGTATAAAACATAAAAGATGCTTACCATAGACAGATAATGTATAGTGCTCATCTCCCTCCTCCCGTCCTGTGGTGCAACAGATGTCCCTTTCTCCAAAAATGTACTCAATGGGACCGTAATATTGCTACCACGCACAAGTTGACCTGCTTGAGGAAGAAACAAGTACATTTCATACATGAAAAACGCCATTTTAAAATCAACATGAAACACCAAAATTCCAAAAGTTTAAAACACAAAAGATGCTTACCATAGACAGATAATGTATAGCGCTCAGCTCCCTCCTCCCGCCCTGCGGTGCAACAGATGTCCCTTTCTCCAAAAATGTACTCAATGGGACCGTAATGTTGCTACCACACACAAGTTGACCTGCTTGAGGAAGAAACGAGTACATTTCATACATGAAAAACGCCATTTTAAAATCAACATGAAAAACCAAAATTCCAAAAGTATAAAACACAAAAGATGCTTACCATAGACAGATAATGTATAGTGCTCAGCTCCCTCCTCCCGCCCTGTGGTGCAACAGATGTCCCTTTCTCCAAAAATGTTCTCAATGGGACCGTAATGTTGCTACCACACACAAGTTGACCTGCTTGAGGAAGAAACGAGTACATTTCATACATGAAAAACGCCATTTTAAAATCAACATGAAAAACCAAAATTCCAAAAGTATAAAACACAAAAGATGCTTACCATAGACAGATAATGTATAGTGCTCAGCTCCCTCCTCCCGCCCTGTGGTGCAACAGATGTCCCTTTCTCCAAAAATGTTCTCAATGGGACCGTAATGTTGCTACCACACACAAGTTGACCTGCTTGAGGAAGAAACGAGTACATTTCATACATGAAAAACGCCATTTTAAAATCAACATGAAAAACCAAAATTCCAAAAGTATAAAACACAAAAGATGCTTACCATAGACAGATAATGTATAGTGCTCAGCTCCCTCCTCCCGCCCTGTGGTGCAACAGATGTCCCTTTCTCCAAAAATGTTCTCAATGGGACCGTAATGTTGCTACCACACACAAGTTGACCTGCTTGAGGAAGAAACGAGTACATTTCATACATGAAAAACGCCATTTTAAAATCAACATGAAAAACCAAAATTCCAAAAGTATAAAACACAAAAGATGCTTACCATAGACAGATAATGTATAGTGCTCACCTCCCTCCTCCCGCCCTGTGGTGCAACAGATGTCCCTTTCTCCAAAAATGTACTCATTGGGACCGTAATGTTGCTACCACACACAAGTTGACCTGCTTGAGGAAGAAACGAGTACATTTCATACATGAAAAACGCCATTTTAAAATCAACATGAAAAACCAAAATTCCAAAAGTATAAAACACAAAAGATGCTTACCATAGACAGTTAATGTATAGTGCTCAGCTCCCTCCTCTCGCCCTGTGGTGCAACAGATGTCCCTTTCTCCAAAAATGTACTCAATGGGACCGTAATGTTGCTACCACACACAAGTTGACCTGCTTGAGGAAGAAACGAGTACATTTCATACATGAAAAACGCCATTTTAAAATCAACATGAAAAACCAAAATTCCAAAAGTATAAAACACAAAAGATGCTTACCATAGACAGATAATGTATAGTGCTCAGCTCCCTCCTCCCGCCCTGTGGTGCAACAGATGTCCCTTTCTCCAAAAATGTTCTCAATGGGACCGTAATGTTGCTACCACACACAAGTTGACCTGCTTGAGGAAGAAACGAGTACATTTCATACACGAAAAACGCCATTTTAAAATCAACATGAAAAACCAAAATTCCAAAAGTATAAAACACAAAAGATGCTTACCAAAGAAAGATAATGGATAGTGCTCTGCACCCTCCTCCCGCCCTGTGGTGCAACAGATGTCCCTTTCTCCAAAAATGTTCTCAATGGGACCGTAATGTTGCTACCACACACAAGTTGACCTGCTTGAGGAAGAAACGAGTACATTTCATACATGAAAAACGCCATTTTAAAATCAACATGAAAAACCAAAATTCCAAAAGTATAAAACATAAAAGATGCTTACCATAGACAGATAAAGTATAGTGCTCATCTCCCTCCTCCCGTCCTGTGGTGCAACAGATGTCCCTTTCTCCAAAAATGTACTCAATGGGACCGTAATATTGCTACCACGCACAAGTTGACCTGCTTGAGGAAGAAACAAGTACATTTCATACATGAAAAACGCCATTTTAAAATCAACATGAAACACCAAAATTCCAAAAGTTTAAAGCACAAAAGATGCTTACCATAGACAGATAATGTATAGCGCTCAGCTCCCTCCTCCCGCCCTGCGGTGCAACAGATGTCCCTTTCTCCAAAAATGTACTCAATGGGACCGTAATGTTGCTACCACACACAAGTTGACCTGCTTGAGGAAGAAACGAGTACATTTCATACATGAAAAACGCCATTTTAAAATCAACATGAAAAACCAAAATTCCAAAAGTATAAAACACAAAAGATGCTTACCATAGACAGATAATGTATAGTGCTCAGCTCCCTCCTCCCGCCCTGTGGTGCAACAGATGTCCCTTTCTCCAAAAATGTTCTCAATGGGACCGTAATGTTGCTACCACACACAAGTTGACCTGCTTGAGGAAGAAACGAGTACATTTCATACATGAAAAACGCCATTTTAAAATCAACATGAAAAACCAAAATTCCAAAAGTATAAAACACAAAAGATGCTTACCATAGACAGATAATGTATAGTGCTCACCTCCCTCCTCCCGCCCTGTGGTGCAACAGTTGTCCCTTTCTCCAAAAATGTACTCATTGGGACCGTAATGTTGCTACCACACACAAGTTGACCTGCTTGAGGAAGAAACGAGTACATTTCATACATGAAAAACGCCATTTTAAAATCAACATGAAAAACCAAAATTCCAAAAGTATAAAACACAAAAGATGCTTACCATAGACAGTTAATGTATAGTGCTCAGCTCCCTCCTCTCGCCCTGTGGTGCAACAGATGTCCCTTTCTCCAAAAATGTACTCAATGGGACCGTAATGTTGCTACCACACACAAGTTGACCTGCTTGAGGAAGAAACGAGTACATTTCATACATGAAAAACGCCATTTTAAAATCAACATGAAAAACCAAAATTCCAAAAGTATAAAACACAAAAGATGCTTACCATAGACAGATAATGTATAGTGCTCAGCTCCCTCCTCCCGCCCTGTGGTGCAACAGATGTCCCTTTCTCCAAAAATGTTCTCAATGGGACCGTAATGTTGCTACCACACACAAGTTGACCTGCTTGAGGAAGAAACGAGTACATTTCATACACGAAAAACGCCATTTTAAAATCAACATGAAAACCCAAAATTCCAAAAGTATAAAACACAAAAGATGCTTACCATAGACAGATAATGTATAGTGCTCAGCTCCCTCCTCCCGCCCTGTGGTGCAACAGATGTCCCTTTCTCCAAAAATGTACTCAATGGGACCGTAATGTTGCTACCACACACAAGTTGACCTGCTTGAGGAAGAAACAAGTACATTTCATACATGAAAAACGCCATTTTAAAATCAACATGAAACACCAAAATTCCAAAAGTATAAAACACAAAAGATGCTTACCATAGACAGTTAATGTATAGTGCTCAGCTCCCTCCTCTCGCCCTGTGGTGCAACAGATGTCCCTTTCTCCAAAAATGTACTCAATGGGACCGTAATGTTGCTACCACACACAAGTTGACCTGCTTGAGGAAGAAACGAGTACATTTCATACATGAAAAACGCCATATTAAAATCAACATGAAAAACCAAAATTCCAAAAGTATAAAACACAAAAGATGCTTACCATAGACAGATAATGTATAGTGCTCAGCTCCCTCCTCCTGCCCTGTGGTGCAACAGATGTCCCTTTCTCCAAAAATGTTCTCAATGGGACCGTAATGTTGCTACCACACACAAGTTGACCTGCTTGAGGAAGAAACGAGTACATTTCATACATGAAAAACGCCATTTTAAAATCAACATGAAAAACCAAAATTCCAAAAGTATAAAACACAAAAGATGCTTACCATAGACAGATAATGTATAGTGCTCAGCTCCCTCCTCCCGCCCTGTGGTGCAACAGATGTCCCTTTCTCCAAAAATGTACTCATTGGGACCGTAATGTTGCTACCACACACAAGTTGACCTGCTTGAGGAAGAAACGAGTACATTTCATACATGAAAAACGCCATTTTAAAATCAACATGAAAAACCAAAATTCCAAAAGTATAAAACACAAAAGATGCTTACCATAGACAGTTAATGTATAGTGCTCAGCTCCCTCCTCTCGCCCTGTGGTGCAACAGATGTCCCTTTCTCCAAAAATGTACTCAATGGGACCGTAATGTTGCTACCACACACAAGTTGACCTGCTTGAGGAAGAAACGAGTACATTTCATACATGAAAAACGCCATATTAAAATCAACATGAAAAACCAAAATTCCAAAAGTATAAAACACAAAAGATGCTTACCATAGACAGATAATGTATAGTGCTCAGCTCCCTCCTCCTGCCCTGTGGTGCAACAGATGTCCCTTTCTCCAAAAATGTACTCAGTGGGACCGTAATGTTGCTACCACACACAAGTTGACCTGCTTGAGGAAGAAACGAGTACATTTCATATATGAAAAACGCCATTTTAAAATCAACATGAAAAACCAAAATTCCAAAAGTATAAAACACAAAAGATGCTTACCATAGACAGATAATGTATAGTGCTCAGCTCCCTCCTCCCGCCCTGTGGTGCAACAGATGTCCCTTTCTCCAAAAATGTTCTCAATGGGATCGTAATGTTGCTACCACACACAAGTTGACCTGCTTGAGGAAGAAACGGGTACATTTCATACAAAACGCCATTTTAAAATCAACATGAAAAACCAAAATTCCAAAAGTATAAAACACAAAAGATGCTTACCATAGACAGATAATGTATAGTGCTCAGCTCCCTCCTCCCGCCCTGTGGTGCAACAGATGTCCCTTTCTCCAAAAATGTTCTCAATGGGACCGTAATGTTGCTACCACACACAAGTTGACCTGCTTGAGGAAGAAACGAGTACATTTCATACATGAAAAACGCCATTTTAAAATCAACATGAAAAACCAAAATTCCAAAAGTATAAAACACAAAAGATGCTTACCACAGACAGATAATGTATAGTGCTCAGCTCCCTCCTCCCGCCCTCTGGTGCAACAGATGTCCCTTTCTCCAAAAATGTACTCAATGGGACCGCAATGTTGCTACCACACACAAGTTGACCTGCTTGAGGAAGAAACGAGTACATTTCATACATGAAAAACGCCATTTTAAAATCAACATGAAAAACCAAAATTCCAAAAGTATAAAACACAAAAGATGCTTACCATAGACAGATAATGTGTAGTGCTCAGCTCCCTCCTCCCGCCCTGTGGTGCAACAGATGTCCCTTTCTCCAAAAATGTTCTCAATGGGACCGTAATGTTGCTACCACACACAAGTTGACCTGCTTGAGGAAGAAACGAGTACATTTCATACACGAAAAACGCCATTTTAAAATCAACATGAAAAACCAAAATTCCAAAAGTATAAAACACAAAAGATGCTTACCATAGACAGATAATGTATAGTGCTCAGCTCCCTCCTCCCGCCCTGTGGTGCAACAGATGTCCCTTTCTCCAAAAATGTACTCAATGGGACCGTAATGTTGCTACCACACACAAGTTGACCTGCTTGAGGAAGAAACAAGTACATTTCATACATGAAAAACGCCATTTTAAAATCAACATGAAACACCAAAATTCCAAAAGTATAAAACACAAAAGATGCTTACCAAAGATAGATAATGTATAGTGCTCTGAACCCTCCTCACGCCCTGTGGTGCAACAGATGTCCCTTTCTCCAAAAATGTACTCAATGGGACCGTAATGTTGCTACCACACACAAGTTGACCTGCTTGAGGAAGAAACGAGTACATTTCATACATGAAAAACGCCATTTTAAAATCAACATGAAAAACCAAAATTCCAAAAGTATAAAACACAAAAGATGCTTACCATAGACAGATAATGTATAGTGCTCAGCTCCCTCCTCCCGCCCTGTGGTGCAACAGATGTCCCTTTCTCCAAAAATGTTCTCAATGGGACCGTAATGTTGCTACCACACACAAGTTGACCTGCTTGAGGAAGAAACGAGTACATTTCATACATGAAAAACGCCATTTTAAAATCAACATGAAAAACCAAAATTCCAAAAGTATAAAACACAAAAGATGCTTACCATAGACAGATAATGTATAGTGCTCAGCTCCCTCCTCCCGCCCTGTGGTGCAACAGATGTCCCTTTCTCCAAAAATGTACTCAATGGGACCGTAATGTTGCTACCACACACAAGATGACCTGCTTGAGGAAGAAACGAGTACATTTCATACATGAAAAACGCCATTTTAAAATCAACATGAAAAACCAAAATTCCAAAAGTATAAAACACAAAAGATGCTTACCAAAGATAGATAATGTATAGTGCTCTGAACCCTCCTCCCGCCCTGTGGTGCAACAGATGTCCCTTTCTCCAAAAATGTACTCAATGGGACCGTAATGTTGCTACCACACACAAGTTGACCTGCTTGAGGAAGAAACGAGTACATTTCATACATGAAAAATGCCATTTTAAAATCAACATGAAAAACCAAAATTCCAAATGTATAAAACACAAAAGATGCTTACCAAAGATAGATAATGCATAGTGCTCTGAACCCTCCTCCCGCCCTGTGGTGCAACAGATGTCCCTTTCTCCAAAAATGTACTCAATGGGACCGTAATGTTGCTACCACACACAAGTTGACCTGCTTGAGGAAGAAACAAGTACATTTCATACATGAAAAACGCCATTTTAAAATCAACATGAAAAACCAAAATTCCAAAAGTATAAATCACAAAAAATGCTTACCAAAGAAAGATAATGGATAGTGCTCAGCTCCCTCCTCCCGCCCTGTGGTGCAACAGATGTCCCTTTCTCCAAAAATGTACTCAATGGGACCGTAATGTTGCTACCACACACAAGTTGACCTGCTTGAGGAAGAAACGAGTACATTTCATACATGAAAAACGCCATTTTAAAATCAACATGAAAAACCAAAATTCCAAAAGTATAAAACACAAAAGATGCTTACCAAAGATAGATAATGCATAGTGCTCTGAACCCTCCTCCCGCCCTGTGGTGCAACAGATGTCCCTTTCTCCAAAAATGTACTCAATGGGACCGTAATGTTGCTACCACACACAAGTTGACCTGCTTGAGGAAGAAACGAGTACATTTCATACATGAAAAACGCCATTTTAAAATCAACATGAGAAACCAAAATTCCAAAAGTATAAAACACAAAAGATGCTTACCAAAGATAGATAATGTATGGTGCTCTGAACCCTCCTCCCGCCCTGTGGTGCAACAATTGTCCCTTTCTCCAAAAATGCACTCAATGGGACCGTAATGTTGCTACCACACACAAGTTGACCTGCTTGAGGAAGAAACGAGTACATTTCATTCATGAAAAACGCCATTTTAAAATCAACATGTAAAACCAAAATTCCAAAAGTATAAAACACAAAAGATGCTTACCATAGACAGATAATGTATAGTGCTCAGCTCCCTCCTCCCGCCCTGTGGTGCAACAGATGTCCCTTTCTCCAAAAATGTTCTCAATGGGACCGTAATGTTCCTACCACACACAAGTTGACCTGCTTGAGGAAAAAACGAGTACATTTCATGCATGAAAAACTCCATTTAAAAATCAACTTGAAAAACCCAAATTCCAAAAGAATAAAACACAAAAAATGCTTACCAAAAAAAGATAATGGATAGTGCTCTGAACCCTCCACCCGCCCTGTGGTGCAACAGATGTCCCTTTCTCCAAAAATGTACTCAATGGGACCGTAATGTTGCTACCACACACAAGTTGACCTGCTTGAGGAAGAAACGAGTACATTTCATACATGAAAAACGCCATTTTAAAATCAACATGAAAAACCAAAATTCCAAAAGTATAAAACACAAACGATGCTTACCATAGACAGATAATGTATAGTGCTCAGCTCCCTCCTCCCGCCCTGTGGTGCAACAGATGTCCCTTTCTCCAAAAATGTACTCAATGGGACCGTAATGTTGCTACCACACACAAGTTGACCTGCTTGAGGAAGAAACGAGTACATTTCATACATGAAAAACGCCATTTTAAAATCAACATGAAAAACCAAAATTCCAAAAGTATAAAACACAAAAGATGCTTACCATAGACAGATAATGTATAGTGCTCAGCTCCCTCCTCCCGCCCTGTGGTGCAACAGATGTCCCTTTCTCCAAAAATGTACTCAATGGGACCGTAATGTTGCTACCACACACAAGTTAACCTGCTTGAGGAAGAAACGAGTACATTTCATACATGAATAACACCATTTTAAAATCAACATGAAAAACCAAAATTCCAAAAGTATAAAACACAAAAGATGCTTACCATAGACAGATAATGTATAGTGCTCAGCTCCCTCCTCCCGCCCTGTGGTGCAACAGATGTCCCTTTCTCCAAAAATGTACTCAATGGGACCGTAATGTTGCTACCACACACAAGTTGACCTGCTTGAGGAAGAAACGAGTACATTTCATACATGAAAAACGCCATTTTAAAATCAACATGAAAAACCAAAATTCCAAAAGTATAAAACACAAAAGATGCTTACCATAGACAGATAATGTATAGTGCTCAGCTCCCTCCTCCCGCCCTGTGGTGCAACAGATGTCCCTTTCTCCAAAAATGTTCTCAATGGGACCGTAATGTTGCTACCACACACAAGTTGACCTGCTTGAGGAAGAAACGAGTACATTTCATACATGAAAAACGCCATTTTAAAATCAACATGAAAAACCAAAATTCCAAAAGTATAAAACACAAAAGATGCTTACCATAGACAGATAATGTATAGTGCTCAGCTCCCTCCTCCCGCCCTGTGGTGCAACAGAAGTCCCTTTCTCCAAAAATGTTCTCAATGGGACCGTAATGTTGCTACCACACACAAGTTGACCTGCTTGAGGAAGAAACGAGTACATTTCATATATGAAAAATGCTATTTTAAAATCAACATGAAAAACCAAAATTCCAAAAGTATAAAACACAAAAGATGCTTACCAAAGGTAGATAATGTATAGTGCTCTGAACCCTCCTCCCGCCCTGTGGTGCAACAGATGTCCCTTTCTCCAAAAATGTACTCAATGGGACCGTAATGTTGCTACCACACACAAGTTGACCTGCTTGAGGAAGAAACGAGTACATTTCATACATGAAAAACGCCATTTTAAAATCAACATGAAAAACCAAAATTCCAAAAGTATAAAACACAAAAGATGCTTACCATAGACAGATAATGTATAGTGCTCAGCTCCCTCCTCCCGCCCTGTGGTGCAACAGATGTCCCTTTCTCCAAAAATGTACTCAATGGGACCGTAATGTTGCTACCACACACAAGTTGACCTGCTTGAGGAAGAAACGAGTACATTTCATACATGAAAAACGCCATTTTAAAATCAACATGAAAAACCAAAATTCCAAAAGTATAAAACACAAAAGATGCTTACCAAAGATAGATAATGTATAGTGCTCTGAACCCTCCTCCCGCCCTGTGGTGCAACAGATGTCCCTTTCTCCAAAAATGTACTCAATGGGACCGTAATGTTGCTACCACACACAAGTTGACCTGCTTGAGGAAGAAACGAGTACATTTCATACATGAAGAACGCCATTTTAAAATCAACATGAAAAACCAAAATTCCAAAAGTATAAAACACAAAAGATGCTTACCATAGACAGATAATGTATAGTGCTCAGCTCCCTCCTCCCGCCCTGTGGTGCAACAGATGTCCCTTTCTCCAAAAATGTTCTCAATGGGACCGTAATGTTGCTACCACACACAAGTTGACCTGCTTGAGGAAGAAACGAGTACATTTCATACATGAAAAACGCCATTTTAAAATCAACATGAAAAACCAAAATTCCAAAAGTATAAAACACAAAAGATGCTTACCATAGACAGATAATGTATAGTGCTCAGCTCCCTCCTCCCGTCCTGTGGTGCAACAGATGTCCCTTTCTCCAAAAATGTACTCAATGGGACCGTAATGTTGCTACCACACACAAGTTGACCTGCTTGAGGAAGAAACGAGTACATTTCATACATGAAAAACGCCATTTTAAAATCAACATGAAAAACCAAAATTCCAAACGTATAAAACAAAAGATGCTTAACATAGACAGATAATGTATAGTGCTCAGCTCCCTCCTCCCGCCCTGTGGTGCAACAGATGTCCCTTTCTCCAAAAATGTTCTCAATGGGACCGTAATGTTGCTACCACACACAAGTTGACCTGCTTGAGGAAGAAACGAGTACATTTCATACATGAAAAACGCCATTTTAAAATCAACATGAAAAACCAAAATTCCAAAAGTATAAAACACAATAGATGCTTACCAAAGAAAGATAATGGATAGTGCTGTGCACCCTCCTCCCGCCCTGTGGTGCAACAGATGTCCCTTTCTCCAAAAATGTTCTCAATGGGACCGTAATGTTGCTACCACACACAAGTTGACCTGCTTGAGGAAGAAACGAGTACATATCATACATGAAAAACGCCATTTTAAAATCAACATGAAAAACCAAAATTCCAAAAGTATAAAACACAAAAGATTCTTACCATAGACAGATAATGTATAGTGCTCAGCTCCCTCCTCCCGCCCTGTGGTGCAACAGATGTCCCTTTCTCCAAAAATGTACTCAATGGGACCGTAATGTTGCTACCACACACAAGTTGACCTGCTTGAGGAAGAAACGAGTACATTTCATACATGAAAAACGCCATTTTAAAATCAACATGAAAAACCAAAATTCCAAAAGTATAAAACACAAAAGATGCTTACCAAAGAAAGATAATGGATAGTGCTCTGCACCCTCCTCCCGCCCTGTGGTGCAACAGATGTCCCTTTCTCCAAAAATGTACTCAATGGGACCGTAATGTTGCTACCACACACAAGTTGACCTGCTTGAGGAAGAAACGAGTACATTTCATACATGAAAAACGCCATTTTAAAATCAACATGAAAAACCAAAATTCCAAAAGTATAAAACACAAAAGATGCTTACCAAACAAAGATAATGGATAGTGCTCAGCTCCCTCCTCCCGCCCTGTGGTGCAACAGATGTCCCTTTCTCCAAAAATGTTCTCAATGGGACCGTAATGTTGCTACCACACACAAGTTGACCTGCTTGAGGAAGAAACGAGTACATTTCATACATGAAAAACGCCATTTTAAAATCAACATGAAAAACCAAAATTCCAAAAGTATAAAACACAAAAGATGCTTACCAAAGAAAGATAATGGATAGTGCTCTGCACCCTCCTCCCGCCCTGTGGTGCAACAGATGTCCCTTTCTCCAAAAATGTTCTCAATGGGACCGTAATGTTGCTACCACACACAAGTTGACCTGCTTGAGGAAGAAACGAGTACATTTCATACATGAAAAACGCCATTTTAAAATCAACATGAAAAACCAAAATTCCAAAAGTATAAAACATAAAAGATGCTTACCATAGACAGATAATGTATAGTGCTCATCTCCCTCCTCCCGTCCTGTGGTGCAACAGATGTCCCTTTCTCCAAAAATGTACTCAATGGGACCGTAATATTGCTACCACACACAAGTTGACCTGCTTGAGGAAGAAACAAGTACATTTCATACATGAAAAACGCCATTTTAAAATCAACATGAAACACCAAAATTCCAAAAGTTTAAAACACAAAAGATGCTTACCATAGACAGATAATGTATAGCGCTCAGCTCCCTCCTCCCGCCCTGCGGTGCAACAGATGTCCCTTTCTCCAAAAATGTACTCAATGGGACCGTAATGTTGCTACCACACACAAGTTGACCTGCTTGAGGAAGAAACGAGTACATTTCATACATGAAAAACGCCATTTTAAAATCAACATGAAAAACCAAAATTCCAAAAGTATAAAACACAAAAGATGCTTACCATAGACAGATAATGTATAGTGCTCAGCTCCCTCCTCCCGCCCTGTGGTGCAACAGATGTCCCTTTCTCCAAAAATGTTCTCAATGGGACCGTAATGTTGCTACCACACACAAGTTGACCTGCTTGAGGAAGAAACGAGTACATTTCATACATGAAAAACGCCATTTTAAAATCAACATGAAAAACCAAAATTCCAAAAGTATAAAACACAAAAGATGCTTACCATAGACAGATAATGTATAGTGCTCACCTCCCTCCTCCCGCCCTGTGGTGCAACAGATGTCCCTTTCTCCAAAAATGTACTCATTGGGACCGTAATGTTGCTACCACACACAAGTTGACCTGCTTGAGGAAGAAACGAGTACATTTCATACATGAAAAACGCCATTTTAAAATCAACATGAAAAACCAAAATTCCAAAAGTATAAAACACAAAAGATGCTTACCATAGACAGTTAATGTATAGTGCTCAGCTCCCTCCTCTCGCCCTGTGGTGCAACAGATGTCCCTTTCTCCAAAAATGTACTCAATGGGACCGTAATGTTGCTACCACACACAAGTTGACCTGCTTGAGGAAGAAACGAGTACATTTCATACATGAAAAACGCCATTTTAAAATCAACATGAAAAACCAAAATTCCAAAAGTATAAAACACAAAAGATGCTTACCATAGACAGATAATGTATAGTGCTCAGCTCCCTCCTCCCGCCCTGTGGTGCAACAGATGTCCCTTTCTCCAAAAATGTTCTCAATGGGACCGTAATGTTGCTACCACACACAAGTTGACCTGCTTGAGGAAGAAACGAGTACATTTCATACACGAAAAACGCCATTTTAAAATCAACATGAAAAACCAAAATTCCAAAAGTATAAAACACAAAAGATGCTTACCATAGACAGATAATGTATAGTGCTCAGCTCCCTCCTCCCGCCCTGTGGTGCAACAGATGTCCCTTTCTCCAAAAATGTACTCAATGGGACCGTAATGTTGCTACCACACACAAGTTGACCTGCTTGAGGAAGAAACAAGTACATTTCATACATGAAAAACGCCATTTTAAAATCAACATGAAACACCAAAATTCCAAAAGTATAAAACACAAAAGATGCTTACCATAGACAGTTAATGTATAGTGCTCAGCTCCCTCCTCTCGCCCTGTGGTGCAACAGATGTCCCTTTCTCCAAAAATGTACTCAATGGGACCGTAATGTTGCTACCACACACAAGTTGACCTGCTTGAGGAAGAAACGAGTACATTTCATACATGAAAAACGCCATATTAAAATCAACATGAAAAACCAAAATTCCAAAAGTATAAAACACAAAAGATGCTTACCATAGACAGATAATGTATAGTGCTCAGCTCCCTCCTCCTGCCCTGTGGTGCAACAGATGTCCCTTTCTCCAAAAATGTTCTCAATGGGACCGTAATGTTGCTACCACACACAAGTTGACCTGCTTGAGGAAGAAACGAGTACATTTCATACATGAAAAACGCCATTTTAAAATCAACATGAAAAACCAAAATTCCAAAAGTATAAAACACAAAAGATGCTTACCATAGACAGATAATGTATAGTGCTCAGCTCCCTCCTCCCGCCCTGTGGTGCAACAGATGTCCCTTTCTCCAAAAATGTACTCATTGGGACCGTAATGTTGCTACCACACACAAGTTGACCTGCTTGAGGAAGAAACGAGTACATTTCATACATGAAAAACGCCATTTTAAAATCAACATGAAAAACCAAAATTCCAAAAGTAGAAAACACAAAAGATGCTTACCATAGACAGTTAATGTATAGTGCTCAGCTCCCTCCTCTCGCCCTGTGGTGCAACAGATGTCCCTTTCTCCAAAAATGGACTCAATGGGACCGTAATGTTGCTACCACACACAAGTTGACCTGCTTGAGGAAGAAACGAGTACATTTCATACATGAAAAACGCCATATTAAAATCAACATGAAAAACCAAAATTCCAAAAGTATAAAACACAAAAGATGCTTACCATAGACAGATAATGTATAGTGCTCAGCTCCCTCCTCCTGCCCTGTGGTGCAACAGATGTCCCTTTCTCCAAAAATGTACTCAGTGGGACCGTAATGTTGCTACCACACACAAGTTGACCTGCTTGAGGAAGAAACGAGTACATTTCATATATGAAAAACGCCATTTTAAAATCAACATGAAAAACCAAAATTCCAAAAGTATAAAACACAAAAGATGCTTACCATAGACAGATAATGTATAGTGCTCAGCTCCCTCCTCCCGCCCTGTGGTGCAACAGATGTCCCTTTCTCCAAAAATGTTCTCAATGGGATCGTAATGTTGCTACCACACACAAGTTGACCTGCTTGAGGAAGAAACGGGTACATTTCATACAAAACGCCATTTTAAAATCAACATGAAAAACCAAAATTCCAAAAGTATAAAACACAAAAGATGCTTACCATAGACAGATAATGTATAGTGCTCAGCTCCCTCCTCCCGCCCTGTGGTGCAACAGATGTCCCTTTCTCCAAAAATGTTCTCAATGGGACCGTAATGTTGCTACCACACACAAGTTGACCTGCTTGAGGAAGAAACGAGTACATTTCATACATGAAAAACGCCATTTTAAAATCAACATGAAAAACCAAAATTCCAAAAGTATAAAACACAAAAGATGCTTACCATAGACAGATAATGTATAGTGCTCAGCTCCCTCCTCCCGCCCTCTGGTGCAACAGATGTCCCTTTCTCCAAAAATGTACTCAATGGGACCGTAATGTTGCTACCACACACAAGTTGACCTGCTTGAGGAAGAAACGAGTACATTTCATACATGAAAAACGCCATTTTAAAATCAACATGAAAAACCAAAATTCCAAAAGTATAAAACACAAAAGATGCTTACCATAGACAGATAATGTATAGTGCTCAGCTCCCTCCTCCCGCCCTGTGGTGCAACAGATGTCCCTTTCTCCAAAAATGTTCTCAATGGGACCGTAATGTTGCTACCACACACAAGTTGACCTGCTTGAGGAAGAAACGAGTACATTTCATACACGAAAAACGCCATTTTAAAATCAACATGAAAAACCAAAATTCCAAAAGTATAAAACACAAAAGATGCTTACCATAGACAGATAATGTATAGTGCTCAGCTCCCTCCTCCCGCCCTGTGGTGCAACAGATGTCCCTTTCTCCAAAAATGTACTCAATGGGACCGTAATGTTGCTACCACACACAAGTTGACCTGCTTGAGGAAGAAACAAGTACATTTCATACATGAAAAACGCCATTTTAAAATCAACATGAAAAACCAAAATTCCAAAAGTATAAATCACAAAAAATGCTTACCAAAGAAAGATAATGGATAGTGCTCAGCTCCCTCCTCCCGCCCTGTGGTGCAACAGATGTCCCTTTCTCCAAAAATGTACTCAATGGGACCGTAATGTTGCTACCACACACAAGTTGACCTGCTTGAGGAAGAAACGAGTACATTTCATACATGAAAAACGCCATTTTAAAATCAACATGAAAAACCAAAATTCCAAAAGTATAAAACACAAAAGATGCTTACCAAAGATAGATAATGCATAGTGCTCTGAACCCTCCTCCCGCCCTGTGGTGCAACAGATGTCCCTTTCTCCAAAAATGTACTCAATGGGACCGTAATGTTGCTACCACACACAAGTTGACCTGCTTGAGGAAGAAACGAGTACATTTCATACATGAAAAACGCCATTTTAAAATCAACATGAAAAACCAAAATTCCAAAAGTATAAAACACAAAAGATGCTTACCAAAGATAGATAATGTATGGTGCTCTGAACCCTCCTCCCGCCCTGTGGTGCAACAATTGTCCCTTTCTCCAAAAATGCACTCAATGGGACCGTAATGTTGCTACCACACACAAGTTGACCTGCTTGAGGAAGAAACGAGTACATTTCATTCATGAAAAACGCCATTTTAAAATCAACATGTAAAACCAAAATTCCAAAAGTATAAAACACAAAAGATGCTTACCATAGACAGATAATGTATAGTGCTCAGCTCCCTCCTCCCGCCCTGTGGTGCAACAGATGTCC
The DNA here is from genome assembly GCF_023898315.1 of Schistocerca nitens. Classification (NCBI taxonomy): domain Eukaryota; kingdom Metazoa; phylum Arthropoda; class Insecta; order Orthoptera; family Acrididae; genus Schistocerca; species Schistocerca nitens. Next base: position 177,440,207 of record NC_064625.1, on the reverse strand, counting down.
CTTTCTCCAAAAATGTTCTCAATGGGACCGTAATGTTCCTACCACACACAAGTTGACCTGCTTGAGGAAAAAACGAGTACATTTCATGCATGAAAAACTCCATTTAAAAATCAACTTGAAAAACCCAAATTCCAAAAGAATAAAACACAAAAAATGCTTACCGAAAAAAGATAATGGATAGTGCTCTGAACCCTCCACCCGCCCTGTGGTGCAACAGATGTCCCTTTCTCCAAAAATGTACTCAATGGGACCGTAATGTTGCTACCACACACAAGTTGACCTGCTTGAGGAAGAAACGAGTACATTTCATACATGAAAAACGCCATTTTAAAATCAACATGAAAAACCAAAATTCCAAAAGTATAAAACACAAACGATGCTTACCATAGACAGATAATGTATAGTGCTCAGCTCCCTCCTCCCGCCCTGTGGTGCAACAGATGTCCCTTTCTCCAAAAATGTACTCAATGGGACCGTAATGTTGCTACCACACACAAGTTGACCTGCTTGAGGAAGAAACGAGTACATTTCATACATGAAAAACGCCATTTTAAAATCAACATGAAAAACCAAAATTCCAAAAGTATAAAACACAAAAGATGCTTACCATAGACAGATAATGTATAGTGCTCAGCTCCCTCCTCCCGCCCTGTGGTGCAACAGATGTCCCTTTCTCCAAAAATGTACTCAATGGGACCGTAATGTTGCTACCACACACAAGTTGACCTGCTTGAGGAAGAAACGAGTACATTTCATACATGAATAACACCATTTTAAAATCAACATGAAAAACCAAAATTCCAAAAGTATAAAACACAAAAGATGCTTACCATAGACAGATAATGTATAGTGCTCAGCTCCCTCCTCCCGCCCTGTGGTGCAACAGATGTCCCTTTCTCCAAAAATGTACTCAATGGGACCGTAATGTTGCTACCACACACAAGTTGACCTGCTTGAGGAAGAAACGAGTACATTTCATACATGAAAAACGCCATTTTAAAATCAACATGAAAAACCAAAATTCCAAAAGTATAAAACACAAAAGATGCTTACCATAGACAGATAATGTATAGTGCTCAGCTCCCTCCTCCCGCCCTGTGGTGCAACAGATGTCCCTTTCTCCAAAAATGTTCTCAATGGGACCGTAATGTTGCTACCACACACAAGTTGACCTGCTTGAGGAAGAAACGAGTACATTTCATACATGAAAAACGCCATTTTAAAATCAACATGAAAAACGAAAATTCCAAAAGTATAAAACACAAAAGATGCTTACCATAGACAGATAATGTATAGTGCTCAGCTCCCTCCTCCCGCCCTGTGGTGCAACAGAAGTCCCTTTCTCCAAAAATGTTCTCAATGGGACCGTAATGTTGCTACCACACACAAGTTGACCTGCTTGAGGAAGAAACAAGTACATTTCATACATGAAAAACGCCATTTTAAAATCAACATGAAAAACCAAAATTCCAAAAGTATAAAACACAAAAGATGCTTACCAAAGAAAGATAATGTATAGTGTTCTGGACCCTCCTCCCGCCCTGTGGTGCAACAGATGTCCCTTTCTCCAAAAATGTACTCAATGGGACCGTAATGTTGCTACCACACACAAGTTGACCTGCTTGAGGAAGAAACGAGTACATTTCATACATGAAAAACGCCATTTTAAAATCAACATGAAAAACCAAAATTCCAAAAGTATAAAACACAAAAGATGCTTACCAAAGATAGATAATGCATAGTGCTCTGAACCCTCCTCCCGCCCTGTGGTGCAACAGATGTCCCTTTCTCCAAAAATGTACTCAATGGGACCGTAATGTTGCTACCACACACAAGTTGACCTGCTTGAGGAAGAAACGAGTACATTTCATACATGAAAAACGCCATTTTAAAATCAACATGAAAAACCAAAATTCCAAAAGTATAAAACACAAAAGATGCTTACCAAAGATAGATAATGTATGGTGCTCTGAACCCTCCTCCCGCCCTGTGGTGCAACAATTGTCCCTTTCTCCAAAAATGCACTCAATGGGACCGTAATGTTGCTACCACACACAAGTTGACCTGCTTGAGGAAGAAACGAGTACATTTCATTCATGAAAAACGCCATTTTAAAATCAACATGTAAAACCAAAATTCCAAAAGTATAAAACACAAAAGATGCTTACCATAGACAGATAATGTATAGTGCTCAGCTCCCTCCTCCCGCCCTGTGGTGCAACAGATGTCCCTTTCTCCAAAAATGTTCTCAATGGGACCGTAATGTTCCTACCACACACAAGTTGACCTGCTTGAGGAAAAAACGAGTACATTTCATGCATGAAAAACTCCATTTAAAAATCAACTTGAAAAACCCAAATTCCAAAAGAATAAAACACAAAAAATGCTTACCAAAAAAAGATAATGGATAGTGCTCTGAACCCTCCACCCGCCCTGTGGTGCAACAGATGTCCCTTTCTCCAAAAATGTACTCAATGGGACCGTAATGTTGCTACCACACACAAGTTGACCTGCTTGAGGAAGAAACGAGTACATTTCATACATGAAAAACGCCATTTTAAAATCAACATGAAAAACCAAAATTCCAAAAGTATAAAACACAAACGATGCTTACCATAGACAGATAATGTATAGTGCTCAGCTCCCTCCTCCCGCCCTGTGGTGCAACAGATGTCCCTTTCTCCAAAAATGTACTCAATGGGACCGTAATGTTGCTACCACACACAAGTTGACCTGCTTGAGGAAGAAACGAGTACATTTCATACATGAAAAACGCCATTTTAAAATCAACATGAAAAACCAAAATTCCAAAAGTATAAAACACAAAAGATGCTTACCATAGACAGATAATGTATAGTGCTCAGCTCCCTCCTCCCGCCCTGTGGTGCAACAGATGTCCCTTTCTCCAAAAATGTACTCAATGGGACCGTAATGTTGCTACCACACACAAGTTAACCTGCTTGAGGAAGAAACGAGTACATTTCATACATGAATAACACCATTTTAAAATCAACATGAAAAACCAAAATTCCAAAAGTATAAAACACAAAAGATGCTTACCATAGACAGATAATGTATAGTGCTCAGCTCCCTCCTCCCGCCCTGTGGTGCAACAGATGTCCCTTTCTCCAAAAATGTACTCAATGGGACCGTAATGTTGCTACCACACACAAGTTGACCTGCTTGAGGAAGAAACGAGTACATTTCATACATGAAAAACGCCATTTTAAAATCAACATGAAAAACCAAAATTCCAAAAGTATAAAACACAAAAGATGCTTACCATAGACAGATAATGTATAGTGCTCAGCTCCCTCCTCCCGCCCTGTGGTGCAACAGATGTCCCTTTCTCCAAAAATGTTCTCAATGGGACCGTAATGTTGCTACCACACACAAGTTGACCTGCTTGAGGAAGAAACGAGTACATTTCATACATGAAAAACGCCATTTTAAAATCAACATGAAAAACCAAAATTCCAAAAGTATAAAACACAAAAGATGCTTACCATAGACAGATAATGTATAGTGCTCAGCTCCCTCCTCCCGCCCTGTGGTGCAACAGAAGTCCCTTTCTCCAAAAATGTTCTCAATGGGACCGTAATGTTGCTACCACACACAAGTTGACCTGCTTGAGGAAGAAACGAGTACATTTCATATATGAAAAATGCTATTTTAATATCAACATGAAAAACCAAAATTCCAAAAGTATAAAACACAAAAGATGCTTACCAAAGGTAGATAATGTATAGTGCTCTGAACCCTCCTCCCGCCCTGTGGTGCAACAGATGTCCCTTTCTCCAAAAATGTACTCAATGGGACCGTAATGTTGCTACCACACACAAGTTGACCTGCTTGAGGAAGAAACGAGTACATTTCATACATGAAAAACGCCATTTTAAAATCAACATGAAAAACCAAAATTCCAAAAGTATAAAACACAAAAGATGCTTACCATAGACAGATAATGTATAGTGCTCAGCTCCCTCCTCCCGCCCTGTGGTGCAACAGATGTCCCTTTCTCCAAAAATGTACTCAATGGGACCGTAATGTTGCTACCACACACAAGTTGACCTGCTTGAGGAAGAAACGAGTACATTTCATACATGAAAAACGCCATTTTAAAATCAACATGAAACACCAAAATTCCAAAAGTATAAAACACAAAAGATGCTTACCAAAGATAGATAATGTATAGTGCTCTGAACCCTCCTCCCGCCCTGTGGTGCAACAGATGTCCCTTTCTCCAAAAATGTACTCAATGGGACCGTAATGTTGCTACCACACACAAGTTGACCTGCTTGAGGAAGAAACGAGTACATTTCATACATGAAGAACGCCATTTTAAAATCAACATGAAAAACCAAAATTCCAAAAGTATAAAACACAAAAGATGCTTACCATAGACAGATAATGTATAGTGCTCAGCTCCCTCCTCCCGCCCTGTGGTGCAACAGATGTCCCTTTCTCCAAAAATGTTCTCAATGGGACCGTAATGTTGCTACCACACACAAGTTGACCTGCTTGAGGAAGAAATGAGTACATTTCATACATGAAAAACGCCATTTTAAAATTAACATGAAAAACCAAAATTCCAAAAGTATAAAACACAAAAGATGCTTACCATAGACAGATAATGTATAGTGCTCAGCTCCCTCCTCCCGTCCTGTGGTGCAACAGATGTCCCTTTCTCCAAAAATGTACTCAATGGGACCGTAATGTTGCTACCACACACAAGTTGACCTGCTTGAGGAAGAAACGAGTACATTTCATACATGAAAAACGCCATTTTAAAATCAACATGAAAAACCAAAATTCCAAACGTATAAAACAAAAGATGCTTAACATAGACAGATAATGTATAGTGCTCAGCTCCCTCCTCCCGCCCTGTGGTGCAACAGATGTCCCTTTCTCCAAAAATGTTCTCAATGGGACCGTAATGTTGCTACCACACACAAGTTGACCTGCTTGAGGAAGAAACGAGTACATTTCATACATGAAAAACGCCATTTTAAAATCAACATGAAAAACCAAAATTCCAAAAGTATAAAACACAATAGATGATTACCAAAGAAAGATAATGGATAGTGCTGTGCACCCTCCTCCCGCCCTGTGGTGCAACAGATGTCCCTTTCTCCAAAAATGTTCTCAATGGGACCGTAATGTTGCTACCACACACAAGTTGACCTGCTTGAGGAAGAAACGAGTACATTTCATACATGAAAAACGCCATTTTAAAATCAACATGAAAAACCAAAATTCCAAAAGTATAAAACACAAAAGATTCTTACCATAGACAGATAATGTATAGTGCTCAGCTCCCTCCTCCCGCCCTGTGGTGCAACAGATGTCCCTTTCTCCAAAAATGTACTCAATGGGACCGTAATGTTGCTACCACACACAAGTTGACCTGCTTGAGGAAGAAACGAGTACATTTCATACATGAAAAACGCCATTTTAAAATCAACATGAAAAACCAAAATTCCAAAAGTATAAAACACAAAAGATGCTTACCAAAGAAAGATAATGGATAGTGCTCTGCACCCTCCTCCCGCCCTGTGGTGCAACAGATGTCCCTTTCTCCAAAAATGTACTGAATGGGACCGTAATGTTGCTACCACACACAAGTTGACCTGCTTGAGGAAGAAACGAGTACATTTCATACATGAAAAACGCCATTTTAAAATCAACATGAAAAACCAAAATTCCAAAAGTATAAAACACAAAAGATGCTTACCAAAGAAAGATAATGGATAGTGCTCAGCTCCCTCCTCCCGCCCTGTGGTGCAACAGATGTCCCTTTCTCCAAAAATGTTCTCAATGGGACCGTAATGTTGCTACCACACACAAGTTGACCTGCTTGAGGAAGAAACGAGTACATTTCATACATGAAAAACGCCATTTTAAAATCAACATGAAAAACCAAAATTCCAAAAGTATAAAACATAAAAGATGCTTACCATAGACAGATAATGTATAGTGCTCATCTCCCTCCTCCCGTCCTGTGGTGCAACAGATGTCCCTTTCTCCAAAAATGTACTCAATGGGACCGTAATATTGCTACCACACACAAGTTGACCTGCTTGAGGAAGAAACAAGTACATTTCATACATGAAAAACGCCATTTTAAAATCAACATGAAACACCAAAATTCCAAAAGTATAAAACACAAAAGATGCTTACCATAGACAGATAATGTATAGCGCTCAGCTCCCTCCTCCCGCCCTGCGGTGCAACAGATGTCCCTTTCTCCAAAAATGTACTCAATGGGACCGTAATGTTGCTACCACACACAAGTTGACCTGCTTGAGGAAGAAACGAGTACATTTCATACATGAAAAACGCCATTTTAAAATCAACATGAAAAACCAAAATTCCAAAAGTATAAAACACAAAAGATGCTTACCATAGACAGATAATGTATAGTGCTCAGCTCCCTCCTCCCGCCCTGTGGTGCAACAGATGTCCCTTTCTCCAAAAATGTTCTCAATGGGACCGTAATGTTGCTACCACACACAAGTTGACCTGCTTGAGGAAGAAACGAGTACATTTCATACATGAAAAACGCCATTTTAAAATCAACATGAAAAACCAAAATTCCAAAAGTATAAAACACAAAAGATGCTTACCATAGACAGATAATGTATAGTGCTCACCTCCCTCCTCCCGCCCTGTGGTGCAACAGATGTCCCTTTCTCCAAAAATGTACTCATTGGGACCGTAATGTTGCTACCACACACAAGTTGACCTGCTTGAGGAGGAAACGAGTACATTTCATACATGAAAAACGCCATTTTAAAATCAACATGAAAAACCAAAATTCCAAAAGTATAAAACACAAAAGATGCTTACCATAGACAGTTAATGTATAGTGCTCAGCTCCCTCCTCTCGCCCTGTGGTGCAACAGATGTCCCTTTCTCCAAAAATGTACTCAATGGGACCGTAATGTTGCTACCACACACAAGTTGACCTGCTTGAGGAAGAAACAAGTACATTTCATACATGAAAAACGCCATTTTAAAATCAACATGAAAAACCAAAATTCCAAAAGTATAAAACACAAAAGATGCTTACCATAGACAGATAATGTATAGTGCTCAGCTCCCTCCTCCCGCCCTGTGGTGCAACAGATGTCCCTTTCTCCAAAAATGTTCTCAATGGGACCGTAATGTTGCTACCACACACAAGTTGACCTGCTTGAGGAAGAAACGAGTACATTTCATACACGAAAAACGCCATTTTAAAATCAACATGAAAAACCAAAATTCCAAAAGTATAAAACACAAAAGATGCTTACCATAGACAGATAATGTATAGTGCTCAGCTCCCTCCTCCCGCCCTGTGGTGCAACAGATGTCCCTTTCTCCAAAAATGTACTCAATGGGACCGTAATGTTGCTACCACACACAAGTTGACCTGCTTGAGGAAGAAACAAGTACATTTCATACATGAAAAACGCCATTTTAAAATCAACATGAAACACCAAAATTCCAAAAGTATAAAACACAAAAGATGCTTACCATAGACAGTTAATGTATAGTGCTCAGCTCCCTCCTCTCGCCCTGTGGTGCAACAGATGTCCCTTTCTCCAAAAATGTACTCAATGAGACCGTAATGTTGCTACCACACACAAGTTGACCTGCTTGAGGAAGAAACGAGTACATTTCATACATGAAAAACGCCATATTAAAATCAACATGAAAAACCAAAATTCCAAAAGTATAAAACACAAAAGATGCTTACCATAGACAGATAATGTATAGTGCTCAGCTCCCTCCTCCTGCCCTGTGGTGCAACAGATGTCCCTTTCTCCAAAAATGTTCTCAATGGGACCGTAATGTTGCTACCACACACAAGTTGACCTGCTTGAGGAAGAAACGAGTACATTTCATACATGAAAAACGCCATTTTAAAATCAACATGAAAAACCAAAATTCCAAAAGTATAAAACACAAAAGATGCTTACCATAGACAGATAATGTATAGTGCTCAGCTCCCTCCTCCCGCCCTGTGGTGCAACAGATGTCCCTTTCTCCAAAAATGTACTCATTGGGACCGTAATGTTGCTACCACACACAAGTTGACCTGCTTGAGGAAGAAACGAGTACATTTCATACATGAAAAACGCCATTTTAAAATCAACATGAAAAACCAAAATTCCAAAAGTATAAAACACAAAAGATGCTTACCATAGACAGTTAATGTATAGTGCTCAGCTCCCTCCTCTCGCCCTGTGGTGCAACAGATGTCCCTTTCTCCAAAAATGTACTCAATGGGACCGTAATGTTGCTACCACACACAAGTTGACCTGCTTGAGGAAGAAACGAGTACATTTCATACATGAAAAACGCCATATTAAAATCAACATGAAAAACCAAAATTCCAAAAGTATAAAACACAAAAGATGCTTACCATAGACAGATAATGTATAGTGCTCAGCTCCCTCCTCCTGCCCTGTGGTGCAACAGATGTCCCTTTCTCCAAAAATGTACTCAGTGGGACCGTAATGTTGCTACCACACACAAGTTGACCTGCTTGAGGAAGAAACGAGTACATTTCATATATGAAAAACGCCATTTTAAAATCAACATGAAAAACCAAAATTCCAAAAGTATAAAACACAAAAGATGCTTACCATAGACAGATAATGTATAGTGCTCAGCTCCCTCCTCCCGCCCTGTGGTGCAACAGATGTCCCTTTCTCCAAAAATGTTCTCAATGGGATCGTAATGTTGCTACCACACACAAGTTGACCTGCTTGAGGAAGAAACGGGTACATTTCATACAAAACGCCATTTTAAAATCAACATGAAAAACCAAAATTCCAAAAGTATAAAACACAAAAGATGCTTACCATAGACAGATAATGTATAGTGCTCAGCTCCCTCCTCCCGCCCTGTGGTGCAACAGATGTCCCTTTCTCCAAAAATGTTCTCAATGGGACCGTAATGTTGCTACCACACACAAGTTGACCTGCTTGAGGAAGAAACGAGTACATTTCATACATGAAAAACGCCATTTTAAAATCAACATGAAAAACCAAAATTCCAAAAGTATAAAACACAAAAGATGCTTACCATAGACAGATAATGTATAGTGCTCAGCTCCCTCCTCCCGCCCTCTGGTGCAACAGATGTCCCTTTCTCCAAAAATGTACTCAATGGGACCGTAATGTTGCTACCACACACAAGTTGACCTGCTTGAGGAAGAAACGAGTACATTTCATACATGAAAAACGCCATTTTAAAATCAACATGAAAAACCAAAATTCCAAAAGTATAAAACACAAAAGATGCTTACCATAGACAGATAATGTATAGTGCTCAGCTCCCTCCTCCCGCCCTGTGGTGCAACAGATGTCCCTTTCTCCAAAAATGTTCTCAATGGGACCGTAATGTTGCTACCACACACAAGTTGACCTGCTTGAGGAAGAAACGAGTACATTTCATACACGAAAAACGCCATTTTAAAATCAACATGAAAAACCAAAATTCCAAAAGTATAAAACACAAAAGATGCTTACCATAGACAGATAATGTATAGTGCTCAGCTCCCTCCTCCCGCCCTGTGGTGCAACAGATGTCCCTTTCTCCAAAAATGTACTCAATGGGACCGTAATGTTGCTACCACACACAAGTTGACCTGCTTGAGGAAGAAACAAGTACATTTCATACATGAAAAACGCCATTTTAAAATCAACATGAAAAACCAAAATTCCAAAAGTATAAATCACAAAAAATGCTTACCAAAGAAAGATAATGGATAGTGCTCAGCTCCCTCCTCCCGCCCTGTGGTGCAACAGATGTCCCTTTCTCCAAAAATGTACTCAATGGGACCGTAATGTTGCTACCACACACAAGTTGACCTGCTTGAGGAAGAAACGAGTACATTTCATACATGAAAAACGCCATTTTAAAATCAACATGAAAAACCAAAATTCCAAAAGTATAAAACACAAAAGATGCTTACCAAAGATAGATAATGCATAGTGCTCTGAACCCTCCTCCCGCCCTGTGGTGCAACAGATGTCCCTTTCTCCAAAAATGTACTCAATGGGACCGTAATGTTGCTACCACACACAAGTTGACCTGCTTGAGGAAGAAACGAGTACATTTCATACATGAAAAACGCCATTTTAAAATCAACATGAAAAACCAAAATTCCAAAAGTATAAAACACAAAAGATGCTTACCAAAGATAGATAATGTATGGTGCTCTGAACCCTCCTCCCGCCCTGTGGTGCAACAATTGTCCCTTTCTCCAAAAATGCACTCAATGGGACCGTAATTTTGCTACCACACACAAGTTGACCTGCTTGAGGAAGAAACGAGTACATTTCATTCATGAAAAACGCCATTTTAAAATCAACATGTAAAACCAAAATTCCAAAAGTATAAAACACAAAAGATGCTTACCATAGACAGATAATGTATAGTGCTCAGCTCCCTCCTCCCGCCCTGTGGTGCAACAGATGTCCCTTTCTCCAAAAATGTTCTCAATGGGACCGTAATGTTCCTACCACACACAAGTTGACCTGCTTGAGGAAAAAACGAGTACATTTCATGCATGAAAAACTCCATTTAAAAATCAACTTGAAAAACCCAAATTCCAAAAGAATAAAACACAAAAAATGCTTACCGAAAAAAGATAATGGATAGTGCTCTGAACCCTCCACCCGCCCTGTGGTGCAACAGATGTCCCTTTCTCCAAAAATGTACTCAATGGGACCGTAATGTTGCTACCACACACAAGTTGACCTGCTTGAGGAAGAAACGAGTACATTTCATACATGAAAAACGCCATTTTAAAATCAACATGAAAAACCAAAATTCCAAAAGTATAAAACACAAAAGATGCTTACCATAGACAGATAATGTATAGTGCTCAGCTCCCTCCTCCCGCCCTGTGGTGCAACAGATGTCCCTTTCTCCAAAAATGTTCTCAATGGGACCGTAATGTTGCTACCACACACAAGTTGACCTGCTTGAGGAAGAAACGAGTACATTTCATACATGAAAAACGCCATTTTAAAATCAACATGAAAAACCAAAATTCCAAAAGTATAAAACACAAAAGATGCTTACCATAGACAGATAATGTATAGTGCTCAGCTCCCTCCTCCCGCCCTGTGGTGCAACAGAAGTCCCTTTCTCCAAAAATGTTCTCAATGGGACCGTAATGTTGCTACCACACACAAGTTGACCTGCTTGAGGAAGAAACGAGTACATTTCATATATGAAAAATGCTATTTTAAAATCAACATGAAAAACCAAAATTCCAAAAGTATAAAACACAAAAGATGCTTACCAAAGGTAGATAATGTATAGTGCTCTGAACCCTCCTCCTGCCCTGTGGTGCAACAGATGTCCCTTTCTCCAAAAATGTACTCAATGGGACCGTAATGTTGCTACCACACACAAGTTGACCTGCTTGAGGAAGAAACGAGTACATTTCATACATGAAAAACGCCATTTTAAAATCAACATGAAAAACCAAAATTCCAAAAGTATAAAACACAAAAGATGCTTACCATAGACAGATAATGTATAGTGCTCAGCTCCCTCCTCCCGCCCTGTGGTGCAACAGATGTCCCTTTCTCCAAAAATGTACTCAATGGGACCGTAATGTTGCTACCACACACAAGTTGACCTGCTTGAGGAAGAAACGAGTACATTTCATACATGAAAAACGTCATTTTAAAATCAACATGAAAAACCAAAATTCCAAAAGTATAAAACACAAAAGATGCTTACCAAAGATAGATAATGTATAGTGCTCTGAACCCTCCTCCCGCCCTGTGGTGCAACAGATGTCCCTTTCTCCAAAAATGTACTCAATGGGACCGTAATGTTGCTACCACACACAAGTTGACCTGCTTGAGGAAGAAACGAGTACATTTCATACATGAAGAACGCCATTTTAAAATCAACATGAAAAACCAAAATTCCAAAAGTATAAAACACAAAAGATGCTTACCATAGACAGATAATGTATAGTGCTCAGCTCCCTCCTCCCGCCCTGTGGTGCAACAGATGTCCCTTTCTCCAAAAATGTTCTCAATGGGACCGTAATGTTGCTACCACACACAAGTTGACCTGCTTGAGGAAGAAACGAGTACATTTCATACATGAAAAACGCCATTTTAAAATCAACATGAAAAACCAAAATTCCAAAAGTATAAAACACAAAAGATGCTTACCATAGACAGATAATGTATAGTGCTCAGCTCCCTCCTCCCGCCCTGTGGTGCAACAGATGTCCCTTTCTCCAAAAATGTACTCAATGGGACCGTAATGTTGCTACCACACACAAGTTGACCTGCTTGAGGAAGAAACGAGTACATTTCATACATGAAAAACGCCATTTTAAAATCAACATGAAAAACCAAAATTCCAAAAGTATAAAACACAAAAGATGCTTACCATAGACAGATAATGTATAGTGCTCAGCTCCCTCCTCCCGCCCTGTGGTGCAACAGATGTCCCTTTCTCCAAAAATGTACTCAATGGGACCGTAATGTTGCTACCACACACAAGTTGACCTGCTTGAGGAAGAAACGAGTACATTTCATACATGAAAAACGCCATTTTAAAATCAACATGAAAAACCAAAATTCCAAAAGTATAAAACACAAAAGATGCTTACCATAGACAGATAATGTATAGTGCTCAGCTCCCTCCTCCCGCCCTCTGGTGCAACAGATGTCCCTTTCTCCAAAAATGTACTCAATGGGACCGTAATGTTGCTACCACACACAAGTTGACCTGCTTGAGGAAGAAACGAGTACATTTCATACATGAAAAACGCCATTTTAAAATCAACATGAAAAACCAAAATTCCAAAAGTATAAAACACAAAAGATGCTTACCATAGACAGATAATGTATAGTGCTCAGCTCCCTCCTCCCGCCCTGTGGTGCAACAGATGTCCCTTTCTCCAAAAATGTTCTCAATGGGACCGTAATGTTGCTACCACACACAAGTTGACCTGCTTGAGGAAGAAACGAGTACATTTCATACATGAAAAACGCCATTTTAAAATCAACATGAAAAACCAAAATTCCAAAAGTATAAAACACAAAAGATGCTTACCATAGACAGATAATGTATAGTGCTCAGCTCCCTCCTCCCGCCCTGTGGTGCAACAGATGTCCCTTTCTCCAAAAATGTACTCAATGGGACCGTAATGTTGCTACCACACACAAGTTGACCTGCTTGAGGAAGAAACAAGTACATTTCATACATGAAAAACGCCATTTTAAAATCAACATGAAACACCAAAATTCCAAAAGTATAAAACACAAAAGATGCTTACCAAAGATAGATAATGTATAGTGCTCTGAACCCTCCTCCCGCCCTGTGGTGCAACAGATGTCCCTTTCTCCAAAAATGTACTCAATGGGACCGTAATGTTGCTACCACACACAAGTTGACCTGCTTGAGGAAGAAATGAGTACATTTCATACATGAAAAACGCCATTTTAAAATCAACATGAAAAACCAAAATTCCAAAAGTATAAAACACAAAAGATGCTTACCATAGACAGATAATGTATAGTGCTCAGCTCCCTCCTCCCGCCCTGTGGTGCAACAGATGTCCCTTTCTCCAAAAATGTTCTCAATGGGACCGTAATGTTGCTACCACACACAAGTTGACCTGCTTGAGGAAGAAACGAGTACATTTCATACATGAAAAACGCCATTTTAAAATCAACATGAAAAACCAAAATTCCAAAAGTATAAAACACAAAAGATGCTTACCATAGACAGATAATGTATAGTGCTCAGCTCCCTCCTCCCGCCCTGTGGTGCAACAGATGTCCCTTTCTCCAAAAATGTACTCAATGGGACCGTAATGTTGCTACCACACACAAGTTGACCTGCTTGAGGAAGAAACGAGTACATTTCATACATGAAAAACGCCATTTTAAAATCAACATGAAAAACCAAAATTCCAAAAGTATAAAACACAAAAGATGCTTACCATAGACAGATAATGTATAGTGCTCAGCTCCCTCCTCCCGCCCTGTGGTGCAACAGATGTCCCTTTCTCCAAAAATGTACTCAATGGGACCGTAATGTTGCTACCACACACAAGTTGACCTGCTTGAGGAAGAAACGAGTACATTTCATACATGAAAAACGCCATTTTAAAATCAACATGAAAAACCAAAATTCCAAAAGTATAAAACACAAAAGATGCTTACCATAGACAGATAATGTATAGTGCTCAGCTCCCTCCTCCCGCCCTGTGGTGCAACAGATGTCCCTTTCTCCAAAAATGTACTCAATGGGACCGTAATGTTGCTACCACACACAAGTTGACCTGCTTGAGGAAGAAACAAGTACATTACATACATGAAAAACGCCATTTTAAAATCAACATGAAAAACCAAAATTCCAAAAGTATAAATCACAAAAAATGCTTACCAAAGAAAGATAATGGATAGTGCCCAGCTCTCTCCTCCCGCCCTGTGGTGCAACAGATGTCCCTTTCTCCAAAAATGTACTCAATGGGACCGTAATGTTGCTACCACACACAAGTTGACCTGCTTGAGGAAGAAACGAGTACATTTCATACATGAAAAACGCCATTTTAAAATCAACATGAAAAACCAAAATTCCAAAAGTATAAAACACAAAAGATGCTTACCAAAGATAGATAATGCATAGTGCTCTGAACCCTCCTCCCGCCCTGTGGTGCAACAATTGTCCCTTTCTCCAAAAATGCACTCAATGGGACCGTAATGTTGCTACCACACACAAGTTGACCTGCTTGAGGAAGAAACGAGTACATTTCATTCATGAAAAACGCCATTTTAAAATCAACATGTAAAACCAAAATTCCAAAAGTATAAAACACAAAAGATGCTTACCATAGACAGATAATGTATAGTGCTCAGCTCCCTCCTCCCGCCCTGTGGTGCAACAGATGTCCCTTTCTCCAAAAATGTTCTCAATGGGACCGTAATGTTGCTACCACACACAAGTTGACCTGCTTGAGGAAAAAACGAGTACATTTCATGCATGAAAAACTCCATTTAAAAATCAACTTGAAAAACCCAAATTCCAAAAGAATAAAACACAAAAAATGCTTACCAAAAAAAGATAATGGATAGTGCTCTGAACCCTCCTCCCGCCCTGTGGTGCAACAGATGTCCCTTTCTCCAAAAATGTACTCAATGGGACCGTAATGTTGCTACCACACACAAGTTGACCTGCTTGAGGAAGAAACGAGTACATTTCATACATGAAAAACGCCATTTTAAAATCAACATGAAAAACCAAAATTCCAAAAGTATAAAACACAAACGATGCTTACCATAGACAGATAATGTATAGTGCTCAGCTCCCTCCTCCCGCCCTGTGGTGCAACAGATGTCCCTTTCTCCAAAAATGTACTCAATGGGACCGTAATGTTGCTACCACACACAAGTTGACCTGCTTGAGGAAGAAACGAGTACATTTCATACATGAAAAACGCCATTTTAAAATCAACATGAAAAACCAAAATTCCAAAAGTATAAAACACAAAAGATGCTTACCATAGACAGATAATGTATAGTGCTCAGCTCCCTCCTCCCGCCCTCTGGTGCAACAGATGTCCCTTTCTCCAAAAATGTACTCAATGGGACCGTAATGTTGCTACCACACACAAGTTAACCTGCTTGAGGAAGAAACGAGTACATTTCATACATGAATAACACCATTTCAAATCAACATGAAAAACCAAAATTCCAAAAGTATAAAACACAAAAGATGCTTACCATAGACAGATAATGTATAGTGCTCAGCTCCCTCCTCCCGCCCTGTGGTGCAACAGATGTCCCTTTCTCCAAAAATGTACTCAATGGGACCGTAATGTTGCTACCACACACAAGTTGACCTGCTTGAGGAAGAAACGAGTACATTTCATACATGAAAAACGCCATTTTAAAATCAACATGAAAAACCAAAATTCCAAAAGTATAAAACACAAAAGATGCTTACCATAGACAGATAATGTATAGTGCTCAGCTCCCTCCTCCCGCCCTGTGGTGCAACAGATGTCCCTTTCTCCAAAAATGTTCTCAATGGGACCGTAATGTTGCTACCACACACAAGTTGACCTGCTTGAGGAAGAAACGAGTACATTTCATACATGAAAAACGCCATTTTAAAATCAACATGAAAAACCAAAATTCCAAAAGTATAAAACACAAAAGATGCTTACCATAGACAGATAATGTATAGTGCTCAGCTCCCTCCTCCTGCCCTGTGGTGCAACAGATGTCCCTTTCTCCAAAAATGTACTCAATGGGACCGTAATGTTGCTACCACACACAAGTTGACCTGCTTGAGGAAGAAACAAGTACATTACATACATGAAAAACGCCATTTTAAAATCAACATGAAAAACCAAAATTCCAAAAGTATAAATCACAAAAAATGCTTACCAAAGAAAGATAATGGATAGTGCTCAGCTCTCTCCTCCCGCCCTGTGGTGCAACAGATGTCCCTTTCTCCAAAAATGTACTCAATGGGACCGTAATGTTGCTACCACACACAAGTTGACCTGCTTGAGGAAGAAACGAGTACATTTCATACATGAAAAACGCCATTTTAAAATCAACATGAAAAACCAAAATTCCAAAAGTATAAAACACAAAAGATGCTTACCAAAGGTAGATAATGTATAGTGCTCTGAACCCTCCTCCCGCCCTGTGGTGCAACAGATGTCCCTTTCTCCAAAAATGTACTCAATGGGACCGTAATGTTGCTACCACACACAAGTTGACCTGCTTGAGGAAGAAACGAGTACATTTCATACATGAAAAACGCCATTTTAAAATCAACATGAAAAACCAAAATTCCAAAAGTATAAAACACAAAAGATGCTTACCATAGACAGATAATGTATAGTGCTCAGCTCCCTCCTCCCGCCCTGTGGTGCAACAGATGTCCCTTTCTCCAAAAATGTACTCAATGGGACCGTAATGTTGCTACCACACACAAGTTGACCTGCTTGAGGAAGAAACGAGTACATTTCATACATGAAAAACGCCATTTTAAAATCAACATGAAAAACCAAAATTCCAAAAGTATAAAACACAAAAGATGCTTACCAAAGATAGATAATGTATAGTGCTCTGAACCCTCCTCCCGCCCTGTGGTGCAACAGATGTCCCTTTCTCCAAAAATGTACTCAATGGGACCGTAATGTTGCTACCACACACAAGTTGACCTGCTTGAGGAAGAAACGAGTACATTTCATACATGAAGAACGCCATTTTAAAATCAACATGAAAAACCAAAATTCCAAAAGTATAAAACACAAAAGATGCTTACCATAGACAGATAATGTATAGTGCTCAGCTCCCTCCTCCCGCCCTGTGGTGCAACAGATGTCCCTTTCTCCAAAAATGTTCTCAATGGGACCGTAATGTTGCTACCACACACAAGTTGACCTGCTTGAGGAAGAAACGAGTACATTTCATACATGAAAAACGCCATTTTAAAATCAACATGAAAAACCAAAATTCCAAAAGTATAAAACACAAAAGATGCTTACCATAGACAGATAATGTATAGTGCTCAGCTCCCTCCTCCCGCCCTGTGGTGCAACAGATGTCCCTTTCTCCAAAAATGTACTCAATGGGACCGTAATGTTGCTACCACACACAAGTTGACCTGCTTGAGGAAGAAACGAGTACATTTCATACATGAAAAACGCCATTTTAAAATCAACATGAAAAACCAAAATTCCAAAAGTATAAAACACAAAAGATGCTTACCATAGACAGATAATGTATAGTGCTCAGCTCCCTCCTCCCGCCCTGTGGTGCAACAGATGTCCCTTTCTCCAAAAATGTACTCAATGGGACCGTAATGTTGCTACCACACACAAGTTGACCTGCTTGAGGAAGAAACGAGT
The DNA here is from genome assembly GCF_023898315.1 of Schistocerca nitens. NCBI lineage: Eukaryota > Metazoa > Arthropoda > Insecta > Orthoptera > Acrididae > Schistocerca > Schistocerca nitens. The sequence goes on along the minus strand of NC_064625.1, from coordinate 177,422,296 downwards.
ACATTTCATACATGAAAAACGCCATTTTAAAATCAACATGAAAAACCAAAATTCCAAAAGTATAAAACACAAAAGATGCTTACCATAGACAGATAATGTATAGTGCTCAGCTCCCTCCTCCCGCCCTCTGGTGCAACAGATGTCCCTTTCTCCAAAAATGTACTCAATGGGACCGTAATGTTGCTACCACACACAAGTTGACCTGCTTGAGGAAGAAACGAGTACATTTCATACATGAAAAACGCCATTTTAAAATCAACATGAAAAACCAAAATTCCAAAAGTATAAAACACAAAAGATGCTTACCATAGACAGATAATGTATAGTGCTCAGCTCCCTCCTCCCGCCCTGTGGTGCAACAGATGTCCCTTTCTCCAAAAATGTTCTCAATGGGACCGTAATGTTGCTACCACACACAAGTTGACCTGCTTGAGGAAGAAACGAGTACATTTCATACATGAAAAACGCCATTTTAAAATCAACATGAAAAACCAAAATTCCAAAAGTATAAAACACAAAAGATGCTTACCATAGACAGATAATGTATAGTGCTCAGCTCCCTCCTCCCGCCCTGTGGTGCAACAGATGTCCCTTTCTCCAAAAATGTACTCAATGGGACCGTAATGTTGCTACCACACACAAGTTGACCTGCTTGAGGAAGAAACAAGTACATTTCATACATGAAAAACGCCATTTTAAAATCAACATGAAACACCAAAATTCCAAAAGTATAAAACACAAAAGATGCTTACCAAAGATAGATAATGTATAGTGCTCTGAACCCTCCTCCCGCCCTGTGGTGCAACAGATGTCCCTTTCTCCAAAAATGTACTCAATGGGACCGTAATGTTGCTACCACACACAAGTTGACCTGCTTGAGGAAGAAATGAGTACATTTCATACATGAAAAACGCCATTTTAAAATCAACATGAAAAACCAAAATTCCAAAAGTATAAAACACAAAAGATGCTTACCATAGACAGATAATGTATAGTGCTCAGCTCCCTCCTCCCGCCCTGTGGTGCAACAGATGTCCCTTTCTCCAAAAATGTTCTCAATGGGACCGTAATGTTGCTACCACACACAAGTTGACCTGCTTGAGGAAGAAACGAGTACATTTCATACATGAAAAACGCCATTTTAAAATCAACATGAAAAACCAAAATTCCAAAAGTATAAAACACAAAAGATGCTTACCATAGACAGATAATGTATAGTGCTCAGCTCCCTCCTCCCGCCCTGTGGTGCAACAGATGTCCCTTTCTCCAAAAATGTACTCAATGGGACCGTAATGTTGCTACCACACACAAGTTGACCTGCTTCAGGAAGAAACGAGTACATTTCATACATGAAAAACGCCATTTTAAAATCAACATGAAAAACCAAAATTCCAAAAGTATAAAACACAAAAGATGCTTACCATAGACAGATAATGTATAGTGCTCAGCTCCCTCCTCCCGCCCTCTGGTGCAACAGATGTCCCTTTCTCCAAAAATGTACTCAATGGGACCGTAATGTTGCTACCACACACAAGTTGACCTGCTTGAGGAAGAAACGAGTACATTTCATACATGAAAAACGCCATTTTAAAATCAACATGAAAAACCAAAATTCCAAAAGTATAAAACACAAAAGATGCTTACCATAGACAGATAATGTATAGTGCTCAGCTCCCTCCTCCCGCCCTGTGGTGCAACAGATGTCCCTTTCTCCAAAAATGTACTCAATGGGACCGTAATGTTGCTACCACACACAAGTTGACCTGCTTGAGGAAGAAACAAGTACATTACATACATGAAAAACGCCATTTTAAAATCAACATGAAAAACCAAAATTCCAAAAGTATAAATCACAAAAAATGCTTACCAAAGAAAGATAATGGATAGTGCCCAGCTCTCTCCTCCCGCCCTGTGGTGCAACAGATGTCCCTTTCTCCAAAAATGTACTCAATGGGACCGTAATGTTGCTACCACACACAAGTTGACCTGCTTGAGGAAGAAACGAGTACATTTCATACATGAAAAACGCCATTTTAAAATCAACATGAAAAACCAAAATTCCAAAAGTATAAAACACAAAAGATGCTTACCAAAGATAGATAATGCATAGTGCTCTGAACCCTCCTCCCGCCCTGTGGTGCAACAATTGTCCCTTTCTCCAAAAATGCACTCAATGGGACCGTAATGTTGCTACCACACACAAGTTGACCTGCTTGAGGAAGAAACGAGTACATTTCATTCATGAAAAACGCCATTTTAAAATCAACATGTAAAACCAAAATTCCAAAAGTATAAAACACAAAAGATGCTTACCATAGACAGATAATGTATAGTGCTCAGCTCCCTCCTCCCGCCCTGTGGTGCAACAGATGTCCCTTTCTCCAAAAATGTTCTCAATGGGACCGTAATGTTGCTACCACACACAAGTTGACCTGCTTGAGGAAAAAACGAGTACATTTCATGCATGAAAAACTCCATTTAAAAATCAACTTGAAAAACCCAAATTCCAAAAGAATAAAACACAAAAAATGCTTACCAAAAAAAGATAATGGATAGTGCTCTGAACCCTCCTCCCGCCCTGTGGTGCAACAGATGTCCCTTTCTCCAAAAATGTACTCAATGGGACCGTAATGTTGCTACCACACACAAGTTGACCTGCTTGAGGAAGAAACGAGTACATTTCATACATGAAAAACGCCATTTTAAAATCAACATGAAAAACCAAAATTCCAAAAGTATAAAACACAAACGATGCTTACCATAGACAGATAATGTATAGTGCTCAGCTCCCTCCTCCCGCCCTGTGGTGCAACAGATGTCCCTTTCTCCAAAAATGTACTCAATGGGACCGTAATGTTGCTACCACACACAAGTTGACCTGCTTGAGGAAGAAACGAGTACATTTCATACATGAAAAACGCCATTTTAAAATCAACATGAAAAACCAAAATTCCAAAAGTATAAAACACAAAAGATGCTTACCATAGACAGATAATGTATAGTGCTCAGCTCCCTCCTCCCGCCCTGTGGTGCAACAGATGTCCCTTTCTCCAAAAATGTACTCAATGGGACCGTAATGTTGCTACCACACACAAGTTAACCTGCTTGAGGAAGAAACGAGTACATTTCATACATGAATAACACCATTTCAAATCAACATGAAAAACCAAAATTCCAAAAGTATAAAACACAAAAGATGCTTACCATAGACAGATAATGTATAGTGCTCAGCTCCCTCCTCCCGCCCTGTGGTGCAACAGATGTCCCTTTCTCCAAAAATGTACTCAATGGGACCGTAATGTTGCTACCACACACAAGTTGACCTGCTTGAGGAAGAAACGAGTACATTTCATACATGAAAAACGCCATTTTAAAATCAACATGAAAAACCAAAATTCCAAAAGTATAAAACACAAAAGATGCTTACCATAGACAGATAATGTATAGTGCTCAGCTCCCTCCTCCCGCCCTGTGGTGCAACAGATGTCCCTTTCTCCAAAAATGTTCTCAATGGGACCGTAATGTTGCTACCACACACAAGTTGACCTGCTTGAGGAAGAAACGAGTACATTTCATACATGAAAAACGCCATTTTAAAATCAACATGAAAAACCAAAATTCCAAAAGTATAAAACACAAAAGATGCTTACCATAGACAGATAATGTATAGTGCTCAGCTCCCTCCTCCTGCCCTGTGGTGCAACAGATGTCCCTTTCTCCAAAAATGTACTCAATGGGACCGTAATGTTGCTACCACACACAAGTTGACCTGCTTGAGGAAGAAACAAGTACATTACATACATGAAAAACGCCATTTTAAAATCAACATGAAAAACCAAAATTCCAAAAGTATAAATCACAAAAAATGCTTACCAAAGAAAGATAATGGATAGTGCTCAGCTCTCTCCTCCCGCCCTGTGGTGCAACAGATGTCCCTTTCTCCAAAAATGTACTCAATGGGACCGTAATGTTGCTACCACACACAAGTTGACCTGCTTGAGGAAGAAACGAGTACATTTCATACATGAAAAACGCCATTTTAAAATCAACATGAAAAACCAAAATTCCAAAAGTATAAAACACAAAAGATGCTTACCAAAGATAGATAATGCATAGTGCTCTGAACCCTCCTCCCGCCCTGTGGTGCAACAATTGTCCCTTTCTCCAAAAATGCACTCAATGGGACCGTAATGTTGCTACCACACACAAGTTGACCTGCTTGAGGAAGAAACGAGTACATTTCATTCATGAAAAACGCCATTTTAAAATCAACATGTAAAACCAAAATTCCAAAAGTATAAAACACAAAAGATGCTTACCATAGACAGATAATGTATAGTGCTCAGCTCCCTCCTCCCGCCCTGTGGTGCAACAGATGTCCCTTTCTCCAAAAATGTTCTCAATGAGACCGTAATGTTGCTACCACACACAAGTTGACCTGCTTGAGGAAAAAACGAGTACATTTCATGCATGAAAAACTCCATTTAAAAATCAACTTGAAAAACCCAAATTCCAAAAGAATAAAACACAAAAAATGCTTACCAAAAAAAGATAATGGATAGTGCTCTGAACCCTCCTCCCGCCCTGTGGTGCAACAGATGTCCCTTTCTCCAAAAATGTACTCAATGGGACCGTAATGTTGCTACCACACACAAGTTGACCTGCTTGAGGAAGAAACGAGTACATTTCATACATGAAAAACGCCATTTTAAAATCAACATGAAAAACCAAAATTCCAAAAGTATAAAACACAAAAGATGCTTACCATAGACAGATAATGTATAGTGCTCAGCTCCCTCCTCCCGCCCTCTGGTGCAACAGATGTCCCTTTCTCCAAAAATGTACTCAATGGGACCGTAATGTTGCTACCACACACAAGTTAACCTGCTTGAGGAAGAAACGAGTACATTTCATACATGAGTAACACCATTTTAAAATCAACATGAAAAACCAAAATTCCAAAAGTATAAAACACAAAAGATGCTTACCATAGACAGATAATGTATAGTGCTCAGCTCCCTCCTCCCGCCCTGTGGTGCAACAGATGTCCCTTTCTCCAAAAATGTACTCAATGGGACCGTAACGTTGCTACCACACACAAGTTGACCTGCTTGAGGAAGAAACGAGTACATTTCATACATGAAAAACGCCATTTTAAAATCAACATGAAAAACCAAAATTCCAAAAGTATAAAACACAAAAGATGCTTACCATAGACAGATAATGTATAGTGCTCAGCTCCCTCCTCCCGCCCTGTGGTGCAACAGATGTCCCTTTCTCCAAAAATGTTCTCAATGGGACCGTAATGTTGCTACCACACACAAATTGACCTGCTTGAGGAAGAAACGAGTACATTTCATACATGAAAAACGCCATTTTAAAATCAACATGAAAAACCAAAATTCCAAAAGTATAAAACACAAAAGATGCTTACCATAGACAGATAATGTATAGTGCTCAGCTCCCTCCTCCCGCCCTGTGGTGCAACAGAAGTCCCTTTCTCCAAAAATGTTCTCAATGGGACCGTAATGTTGCTACCACACACAAGTTGACCTGCTTGAGGAAGAAACGAGTACATTTCATATATGAAAAATGCTATTTTAAAATCAACATGAAAAACCAAAATTCCAAAAGTATAAAACACAAAAGATGCTTACCAAAGATAGATAATGTATAGTGCTCTGAACCCTCCTCCCGCCCTGTGGTGCAACAGATGTCCCTTTCTCCAAAAATGTACTCAATGGGACCGTAATGTTGCTACCACACACAAGTTGACCTGCTTGAGGAAGAAACGAGTACATTTCATACATGAAAAACGCCATTTTAAAATCAACATGAAAAACCAAAATTCCAAAAGTATAAAACACAAAAGATGCTTACCATAGACAGATAATGTATAGTGCTCAGCTCCCTCCTCCCGCCCTGTGGTGCAACAGATGTCCCTTTCTCCAAAAATGTACTCAATGGGACCGTAATGTTGCTACCACACACAAGTTGACCTGCTTGAGGAAGAAACGAGTACATTTCATACATGAAAAACGCCATTTTAAAATCAACATGAAAAACCAAAATTCCAAAAGTATAAAACACAAAAGATGCTTACCAAAGATAGATAATGTATAGTGCTCTGAACCCTCCTCCCGCCCTGTGGTGCAACAGATGTCCCTTTCTCCAAAAATGTACTCAATGGGACCGTAATGTTGCTACCACACACAAGTTGACCTGCTTGAGGAAGAAACGAGTACATTTCATACATGAAGAACGCCATTTTAAAATCAACATGAAAAACCAAAATTCCAAAAGTATAAAACACAAAAGATGCTTACCATAGACAGATAATGTATAGTGCTCAGCTCCCTCCTCCCGCCCTGTGGTGCAACAGATGTCCCTTTCTCCAAAAATGTTCTCAATGGGACCGTAATGTTGCTACCACACACAAGTTGACCTGCTTGAGGAAGAAACGAGTACATTTCATACATGAAAAACGCCATTTTAAAATCAACATGAAAAACCAAAATTCCAAAAGTATAAAACACAAAAGATGCTTACCATAGACAGATAATGTATAGTGCTCCGCTCCCTCCTCCCGCCCTGTGGTGCAACAGATGTCCCTTTCTCCAAAAATGTACTCAATGGGACCGTAATGTTGCTACCACACACAAGTTGACCTGCTTCAGGAAGAAACGAGTACATTTCATACATGAAAAACGCCATTTTAAAATCAACATGAAAAACCAAAATTCCAAAAGTATAAAACACAAAAGATGCTTACCATAGACAGATAATGTATAGTGCTCAGCTCCCTCCTCCCGCCCTGTGGTGCAACAGATGTCCCTTTCTCCAAAAATGTACTCAATGGGACCGTAATGTTGCTACCACACACAAGTTGACCTGCTTCAGGAAGAAACGAGTACATTTCATACATGAAAAACGCCATTTTAAAATCAACATGAAAAACCAAAATTCCAAAAGTATAAAACACAAAAGATGCTTACCAAAGATAGATAATGTATAGTGCTCTGGACCCTCCTCCCGCCCTGTGGTGCAACAGATGTCCCTTTCTCCAAAAATGTACTCAATGGGACCGTAATGTTGCTACCACACACAAGTTGACCTGCTTGAGGAAGAAACGAGTACATTTCATACATGAAAAATGCCATTTTAAAATCAACATGAAAAACCAAAATTCCAAAAGTATAAAACACAAAAGATGCTTACCAAAGATAGATAATGCATAGTGCTCTGAACCCTCCTCCCGCCCTGTGGTGCAACAGATGTCCCTTTCTCCAAAAATGTACTCAATGGGACCGTAATGTTGCTACCACACACAAGTTGACCTGCTTGAGGAAGAAACAAGTACATTTCATACATGAAAAACGCCATTTTAAAATCAACATGAAAAACCAAAATTCCAAAAGTATAAAACACAAAAAATGCTTACCAAAGAAAGATAATGGATAGTGCTCAGCTCCCTCCTCCCGCCCTGTGGTGCAACAGATGTCCCTTTCTCCAAAAATGTACTCAATGGGACCGTAATGTTGCTACCACACACAAGTTGACCTGCTTGAGGAAGAAACGAGTACATTTCATACATGAAAAACGCCATTTTAAAATCAACATGAAAAACCAAAATTCCAAAAGTATAAAACACAAAAGATGCTTACCAAAGATAGATAATGTATAGTGCTCTGAACCCTCCTCCCGCCCTGTGGTGCAACAGATGTCCCTTTCTCCAAAAATGTACTCAATGGGACCGTAATGTTGCTACCACACACAAGTTGACCTGCTTGAGGAAGAAACAAGTACATTTCATACATGAAAAACGCCATTTTAAAATCAACATGAAAAACCAAAATTCCAAAAGTATAAAACACAAAAGATGCTTACCAAAGATAGATAATGTATAGTGCTCTGAACCCTCCTCCCGCCCTGTGGTGCAACAGATGTCCCTTTCTCCAAAAATGTACTCAATGGGACCGTAATGTTGCTACCACACACAAGTTGACCTGCTTCAGGAAGAAACGAGTACATTTCATACATGAAAAACGCCATTTTAAATTCAACATGTAAAACCAAAATTCCAAAAGTATAAAACACGAAAGATGCTTACCATAGACAGATAATGTATAGTGCTCAGCTCCCTCCTCCCGCCCTGTGGTGCAACAGATGTCCCTTTCTCCAAAAATGTTCTCAATGGGACCGTAATGTTGCTACCACACACAAGTTGACCTGCTTGAGGAAGAAACGAGTACATTTCATACATGAAAAACGCCATTTTAAAATCAACATGAAAAACCAAAATTCCAAAAGTATAAAACACAAAAGATGCTTACCAAAGAAAGATAATGGATAGTGCTCTGCACCCTCCTCCCGCCCTGTGGTGCAACAGATGTCCCTTTCTCCAAAAATGTACTCAATGGGACCGTAATGTTGCTACCACGCACAAGTTGACCTGCTTGAGGAAGAAACGAGTACATTTCATACATGAAAAACGCCATTTTAAAATCAACATGAAAAACCAAAATTCCAAAAGTATAAAACACAAAAGATGCTTACCAAAGATAGATAATGCATAGTGCTCTGAACCCTCCTCCCGCCCTGTGGTGCAACAATTGTCCCTTTCTCCAAAAATGCACTCAATGGGACCGTAATGTTGCTACCACACACAAGTTGACCTGCTTGAGGAAGAAACGAGTACATTTCATTCATGAAAAACGCCATTTTAAAATCAACATGTAAAACCAAAATTCCAAAAGTATAAAACACAAAAGATGCTTACCATAGACAGATAATGTATAGTGCTCAGCTCCCTCCTCCCGCCCTGTGGTGCAACAGATGTCCCTTTCTCCAAAAATGTTCTCAATGGGACCGTAATGTTGCTACCACACACAAGTTGACCTGCTTGAGGAAAAAACGAGTACATTTCATGCATGAAAAACTCCATTTAAAAATCAACTTGAAAAACCCAAATTCCAAAAGAATAAAACACAAAAAATGCTTACCAAAAAAAGATAATGGATAGTGCTCTGAACCCTCCTCCCGCCCTGTGGTGCAACAGATGTCCCTTTCTCCAAAAATGTACTCAATGGGACCGTAATGTTGCTACCACACACAAGTTGACCTGCTTGAGGAAGAAACGAGTACATTTCATACATGAAAAACGCCATTTTAAAATCAACATGAAAAACCAAAATTCCAAAAGTATAAAACACAAACGATGCTTACCATAGACAGATAATGTATAGTGCTCAGCTCCCTCCTCCCGCCCTGTGGTGCAACAGATGTCCCTTTCTCCAAAAATGTACTCAATGGGACCGTAATGTTGCTACCACACACAAGTTGACCTGCTTGAGGAAGAAACGAGTACATTTCATACATGAAAAACGCCATTTTAAAATCAACATGAAAAACCAAAATTCCAAAAGTATAAAACACAAAAGATGCTTACCATAGACAGATAATGTATAGTGCTCAGCTCCCTCCTCCCGCCCTGTGGTGCAACAGATGTCCCTTTCTCCAAAAATGTACTCAATGGGACCGTAATGTTGCTACCACACACAAGTTAACCTGCTTGAGGAAGAAACGAGTACATTTCATACATGAATAACACCATTTCAAATCAACATGAAAAACCAAAATTCCAAAAGTATAAAACACAAAAGATGCTTACCATAGACAGATAATGTATAGTGCTCAGCTCCCTCCTCCCGCCCTGTGGTGCAACAGATGTCCCTTTCTCCAAAAATGTACTCAATGGGACCGTAATGTTGCTACCACACACAAGTTGACCTGCTTGAGGAAGAAACGAGTACATTTCATACATGAAAAACGCCATTTTAAAATCAACATGAAAAACCAAAATTCCAAAAGTATAAAACACAAAAGATGCTTACCATAGACAGATAATGTATAGTGCTCAGCTCCCTCCTCCCGCCCTGTGGTGCAACAGATGTCCCTTTCTCCAAAAATGTTCTCAATGGGACCGTAATGTTGCTACCACACACAAGTTGACCTGCTTGAGGAAGAAACGAGTACATTTCATACATGAAAAACGCCATTTTAAAATCAACATGAAAAACCAAAATTCCAAAAGTATAAAACACAAAAGATGCTTACCATAGACAGATAATGTATAGTGCTCAGCTCCCTCCTCCTGCCCTGTGGTGCAACAGATGTCCCTTTCTCCAAAAATGTACTCAATGGGACCGTAATGTTGCTACCACACACAAGTTGACCTGCTTGAGGAAGAAACAAGTACATTACATACATGAAAAACGCCATTTTAAAATCAACATGAAAAACCAAAATTCCAAAAGTATAAATCACAAAAAATGCTTACCAAAGAAAGATAATGGATAGTGCTCAGCTCTCTCCTCCCGCCCTGTGGTGCAACAGATGTCCCTTTCTCCAAAAATGTACTCAATGGGACCGTAATGTTGCTACCACACACAAGTTGACCTGCTTGAGGAAGAAACGAGTACATTTCATACATGAAAAACGCCATTTTAAAATCAACATGAAAAACCAAAATTCCAAAAGTATAAAACACAAAAGATGCTTACCAAAGATAGATAATGCATAGTGCTCTGAACCCTCCTCCCGCCCTGTGGTGCAACAATTGTCCCTTTCTCCAAAAATGCACTCAATGGGACCGTAATGTTGCTACCACACACAAGTTGACCTGCTTGAGGAAGAAACGAGTACATTTCATTCATGAAAAACGCCATTTTAAAATCAACATGTAAAACCAAAATTCCAAAAGTATAAAACACAAAAGATGCTTACCATAGACAGATAATGTATAGTGCTCAGCTCCCTCCTCCCGCCCTGTGGTGCAACAGATGTCCCTTTCTCCAAAAATGTTCTCAATGAGACCGTAATGTTGCTACCACACACAAGTTGACCTGCTTGAGGAAAAAACGAGTACATTTCATGCATGAAAAACTCCATTTAAAAATCAACTTGAAAAACCCAAATTCCAAAAGAATAAAACACAAAAAATGCTTACCAAAAAAAGATAATGGATAGTGCTCTGAACCCTCCTCCCGCCCTGTGGTGCAACAGATGTCCCTTTCTCCAAAAATGTACTCAATGGGACCGTAATGTTGCTACCACACACAAGTTGACCTGCTTGAGGAAGAAACGAGTACATTTCATACATGAAAAACGCCATTTTAAAATCAACATGAAAAACCAAAATTCCAAAAGTATAAAACACAAAAGATGCTTACCATAGACAGATAATGTATAGTGCTCAGCTCCCTCCTCCCGCCCTCTGGTGCAACAGATGTCCCTTTCTCCAAAAATGTACTCAATGGGACCGTAATGTTGCTACCACACACAAGTTAACCTGCTTGAGGAAGAAACGAGTACATTTCATACATGAGTAACACCATTTTAAAATCAACATGAAAAACCAAAATTCCAAAAGGTTAAAACACAAAAGATGCTTACCATAGACAGATAATGTATAGTGCTCAGCTCCCTCCTCCCGCCCTGTGGTGCAACAGATGTCCCTTTCTCCAAAAATGTACTCAATGGGACCGTAACGTTGCTACCACACACAAGTTGACCTGCTTGAGGAAGAAACGAGTACATTTCATACATGAAAAACGCCATTTTAAAATCAACATGAAAAACCAAAATTCCAAAAGTATAAAACACAAAAGATGCTTACCATAGACAGATAATGTATAGTGCTCAGCTCCCTCCTCCCGCCCTGTGGTGCAACAGATGTCCCTTTCTCCAAAAATGTTCTCAATGGGACCGTAATGTTGCTACCACACACAAGTTGACCTGCTTGAGGAAGAAACGAGTACATTTCATACATGAAAAACGCCATTTTAAAATCAACATGAAAAACCAAAATTCCAAAAGTATAAAACACAAAAGATGCTTACCATAGACAGATAATGTATAGTGCTCAGCTCCCTCCTCCCGCCCTGTGGTGCAACAGAAGTCCCTTTCTCCAAAAATGTTCTCAATGGGACCGTAATGTTGCTACCACACACAAGTTGACCTGCTTGAGGAAGAAACGAGTACATTTCATATATGAAAAATGCTATTTTAAAATCAACATGAAAAACCAAAATTCCAAAAGTATAAAACACAAAAGATGCTTACCAAAGATAGATAATGTATAGTGCTCTGAACCCTCCTCCCGCCCTGTGGTGCAACAGATGTCCCTTTCTCCAAAAATGTACTCAATGGGACCGTAATGTTGCTACCACACACAAGTTGACCTGCTTGAGGAAGAAACGAGTACATTTCATACATGAAAAACGCCATTTTAAAATCAACATGAAAAACCAAAATTCCAAAAGTATAAAACACAAAAGATGCTTACCATAGACAGATAATGTATAGTGCTCAGCTCCCTCCTCCCGCCCTGTGGTGCAACAGATGTCCCTTTCTCCAAAAATGTACTCAATGGGACCGTAATGTTGCTACCACACACAAGTTGACCTGCTTGAGGAAGAAACGAGTACATTTCATACATGAAAAACGCCATTTTAAAATCAACATGAAAAACCAAAATTCCAAAAGTATAAAACACAAAAGATGCTTACCAAAGATAGATAATGTATAGTGCTCTGAACCCTCCTCCCGCCCTGTGGTGCAACAGATGTCCCTTTCTCCAAAAATGTACTCAATGGGACCGTAATGTTGCTACCACACACAAGTTGACCTGCTTGAGGAAGAAACGAGTACATTTCATACATGAAGAACGCCATTTTAAAATCAACATGAAAAACCAAAATTCCAAAAGTATAAAACACAAAAGATGCTTACCATAGACAGATAATGTATAGTGCTCAGCTCCCTCCTCCCGCCCTGTGGTGCAACAGATGTCCCTTTCTCCAAAAATGTTCTCAATGGGACCGTAATGTTGCTACCACACACAAGTTGACCTGCTTGAGGAAGAAACGAGTACATTTCATACATGAAAAACGCCATTTTAAAATCAACATGAAAAACCAAAATTCCAAAAGTATAAAACACAAAAGATGCTTACCATAGACAGATAATGTATAGTGCTCCGCTCCCTCCTCCCGCCCTGTGGTGCAACAGATGTCCCTTTCTCCAAAAATGTACTCAATGGGACCGTAATGTTGCTACCACACACAAGTTGACCTGCTTCAGGAAGAAACGAGTACATTTCATACATGAAAAACGCCATTTTAAAATCAACATGAAAAACCAAAATTCCAAAAGTATAAAACACAAAAGATGCTTACCATAGACAGATAATGTATAGTGCTCAGCTCCCTCCTCCCGCCCTGTGGTGCAACAGATGTCCCTTTCTCCAAAAATGTACTCAATGGGACCGTAATGTTGCTACCACACACAAGTTGACCTGCTTCAGGAAGAAACGAGTACATTTCATACATGAAAAACGCCATTTTAAAATCAACATGAAAAACCAAAATTCCAAAAGTATAAAACACAAAAGATGCTTACCAAAGATAGATAATGTATAGTGCTCTGGACCCTCCTCCCGCCCTGTGGTGCAACAGATGTCCCTTTCTCCAAAAATGTACTCAATGGGACCGTAATGTTGCTACCACACACAAGTTGACCTGCTTGAGGAAGAAACGAGTACATTTCATACATGAAAAATGCCATTTTAAAATCAACATGAAAAACCAAAATTCCAAAAGTATAAAACACAAAAGATGCTTACCAAAGATAGATAATGCATAGTGCTCTGAACCCTCCTCCCGCCCTGTGGTGCAACAGATGTCCCTTTCTCCAAAAATGTACTCAATGGGACCGTAATGTTCCTACCACACACAAGTTGACCTGCTTGAGGAAGAAACAAGTACATTTCATACATGAAAAACGCCATTTTAAAATCAACATGAAAAACCAAAATTCCAAAAGTATAAAACACAAAAAATGCTTACCAAAGAAAGATAATGGATAGTGCTCAGCTCCCTCCTCCCGCCCTGTGGTGCAACAGATGTCCCTTTCTCCAAAAATGTACTCAATGGGACCGTAATGTTGCTACCACACACAAGTTGACCTGCTTGAGGAAGAAACGAGTACATTTCATACATGAAAAACGCCATTTTAAAATCAACATGAAAAACCAAAATTCCAAAAGTATAAAACACAAAAGATGCTTACCAAAGATAGATAATGTATAGTGCTCTGAACCCTCCTCCCGCCCTGTGGTGCAACAGATGTCCCTTTCTCCAAAAATGTACTCAATGGGACCGTAATGTTGCTACCACACACAAGTTGACCTGCTTGAGGAAGAAACAAGTACATTTCATACATGAAAAACGCCATTTTAAAATCAACATGAAAAACCAAAATTCCAAAAGTATAAAACACAAAAGATGCTTACCAAAGATAGATAATGTATAGTGCTCTGAACCCTCCTCCCGCCCTGTGGTGCAACAGATGTCCCTTTCTCCAAAAATGTACTCAATGGGACCGTAATGTTGCTACCACACACAAGTTGACCTGCTTCAGGAAGAAACGAGTACATTTCATACATGAAAAACGCCATTTTAAATTCAACATGTAAAACCAAAATTCCAAAAGTATAAAACACGAAAGATGCTTACCATAGACAGATAATGTATAGTGCTCAGCTCCCTCCTCCCGCCCTGTGGTGCAACAGATGTCCCTTTCTCCAAAAATGTTCTCAATGGGACCGTAATGTTGCTACCACACACAAGTTGACCTGCTTGAGGAAGAAACGAGTACATTTCATACATGAAAAACGCCATTTTAAAATCAACATGAAAAACCAAAATTCCAAAAGTATAAAACACAAAAGATGCTTACCAAAGAAAGATAATGGATAGTGCTCTGCACCCTCCTCCCGCCCTGTGGTGCAACAGATGTCCCTTTCTCCAAAAATGTACTCAATGGGACCGTAATGTTGCTACCACGCACAAGTTGACCTGCTTGAGGAAGAAACGAGTACATTTCATACATGAAAAACGCCATTTTAAAATCAACATGAAAAACCAAAATTCCAAAAGTATAAAACACAAAAGATGCTTACCATAGACAGATAATGTATAGTGCTCATCTCCCTCCTCCCGTCCTGTGGTGCAACAGATGTCCCTTTCTCCAAAAATGTACTCAATGGGACCGTAATGTTGCTACCACACACAAGTTGACCTGCTTGAGGAAGAAACGAGTACATTTCATACATGAAAAACGCCATTTTAAAAACAACATGAAAAACCAAAATTCCAAAAGTATAAAACACAAAAGATGCTTACCATAGACAGATAATGTATAGTGCTCAGCTCCCTCCTCCCGCCCTGTGGTGCAACAGATGTCCCTTTCTCCAAAAATGTACTCAATGGGACCGTAATGTTGCTACCACACACAAGTTGACCTGCTTGAGGAAGAAACGAGTACATTTCATACATGAAAAATGCCATTTTAAAATCAACATGAAAAACCAAAATTCCAAAAGTATAAAACACAAAAGATGCTTACCAAAGATAGATAATGCATAGTGCTCTGAACCCTCCTCCCGCCCTGTGGTGCAACAGATGTCCCTTTCTCCAAAAATGTACTCAATGGGACCGTAATGTTGCTACCACACACAAGTTGACCTGCTTGAGGAAGAAACGAGTACATTTCATACATGAAAAACGCCATTTTAAAATCAATATGAAAAACCAAAATTCCAAAAGTATAAAACACAAAAGATGCTTACCATAGACAGATAATGTATAGTGCTCAGCTCCCTCCTCCCGCCCTGTGGTGCAACAGATGTCCCTTTCTCCAAAAATGTACTCAATGGGACCGTAATGTTGCTACCACTTACAAGTTGACCTGCTTGAGGAAGAAACGAGTACATTTCATACATGAAAAACGCCATTTTAAAATCAATATGAAAAACCAAAATTCCAAAAGTATAAAACACAAAAGATGCTTACCATAGACAGATAATGTATAGTGCTCAGCTCCCTCCTCCCGCCCTGTGGTGCAACAGATGTCCCTTTCTCCAAAAATGTACTCAATGGGACCGTAATGTTGCTACCACACACAAGTTGACCTGCTTGAGGAAGAAACGAGTACATTTCATACATAAAAAACGCCATTTTAAAATCAACGAGAAAAACCAAAATTGCAAAAGTATAAAACACAAAAGATGCTTACCAAAGAAAGATAATGCATAGTGCTCTGAACCCTCCTCCCGCCCTGTGGTGCAACAGATGTCCCTTTCTCCAAAAATGTACTCAATGGGACCGTAATGTTGCTACCACACACAAGTTGACCTGCTTGAGGAAGAAACGAGTACATTTCATACATGAAAAACGCCATTTTAAAATCAACATGAAAAACCAAAATTCCAAAAGTATAAAACACAAAAGATGCTTACCATAGACAGATAATGTATAGTGCTCAGCTCCCTCCTCCCGCCCTGTGGTGCAACAGATGTCCCTTTCTCCAAAAATGTACTCAATGGGACCGTAATGTTGCTACCACACACAAGTTGACCTGCTTGAGGAAGAAACGAGTACATTTCATACATGAAAAACGCCATTTTAAAATCAACATGAAAAACCAAAATTCCAAAAGTATAAAACACAAAAGATGCTTACCAAAGAAAGATAATGGATAGTGCTCTGCACCCTCCTCCCGCCCTGTGGTGCAACAGAGGTCCCTTTCTCCAAAAATGTACTCAATGGGACCGTAATGTTGCTACCACACACGAGTTGACCTGCTTGAGGAAGAAACGAGTACATTTCATACATGAAAAACGCCATTTTAAAATCAACATGAAAAACCAAAATTCCAAAAGTATAAAACACAAAAGATGCTTACCATAGACAGATAATGTATAGTGCTCATCTCCCTCCTCCCGTCCTGTGGTGCAACAGATGTCCCTTTCTCCAAAAATGTACTCAATGGGACCGTAATGTTGCTACCACACACAAGTTGACCTGCTTGAGGAAGAAACGAGTACATTTCATACATGAAAAACGCCATTTTAAAATCAACATGAAAAACCAAAATTCCAAAAGTATAAAACACAAAAGATGCTTACCAAAGATAGATAATGTATAGTGCTCTGGACCCTCCTCCCGCCCTGTGGTGCAACAGATGTCCCTTTCTCCAAAAATGTACTCAATGGGACCGTAATGTTGCTACCACACACAAGTTGACCTGCTTGAGGAAGAAACGAGTACATTTCATACATGAAAAATGCCATTTTAAAATCAACATGAAAAACCAAAATTTCAAAAGTATAAAACACAAAAGATGCTTACCAAAGATAGATAATGCATAGTGCTCTGAACCCTCCTCCCGCCCTGTGGTGCAACAGATGTCCCTTTCTCCAAAAATGTACTCAATGGGACCGTAATGTTGCTACCACACACAAGTTGACCTGCTTGAGGAAGAAACAAGTACATTTCATACTTGAAAAACGCCATTTTAAAATCAACATGAAAAACCAAAATTCCAAAAGTATAAAACACAAAAAATGCTTACCAAAGAAAGATAATGGATAGTGCTCAGCTCCATCCTCCCGCCCTGTGGTGCAACAGATGTCCCTTTCTCCAAAAATGTACTCAATGGGACCGTAATGTTGCTACCACACACAAGTTGACCTGCTTGAGGAAGAAACGAGTACATTTCATACATGAAAAACGCCATTTTAAAATCAACATGAAAAACCAAAATTCCAAAACTATAAAACACAAAAGATGCTTACCAAAGATAGATAATGTATAGTGCTCTGAACCCTCCTCCCGCCCTGTGGTGCAACAGATGTCCCTTTCTCCAAAAATGTACTCAATGGGACCGTAATGTTGCTACCACACACAAGTTGACCTGCTTGAGGAAGAAACGAGTACATTTCATACATGAAAAACGCCATTTTAAAATCAACATGAAAAACCAAAATTCCAAAAGTATAAAACACAAAAGATGCTTACCAAAGATAGATAATGTATAGTGCTCTGAACCCTCCTCCCGCCCTGTGGTGCAACAGATGTCCCTTTCTCCAAAAATGTACTCAATGGGACCGTAATGTTGCTACCACACACAAGTTGACCTGCTTGAGGAAGAAACGAGTACATTTCATACATGAAAAACGCCATTTTAAAATCAACATGAAAAACCAAAATTCCAAAAGTATAAAACACAAAAGATGCTTACCAAAGATAGATAATGTATAGTGCTCTGAACCCTCCTCCCGCCCTGTGGTGCAACAGATGTCCCTTTCTCCAAAAATGTACTCAATGGGACCGTAATGTTGCTACCACACACAAGTTGACCTGCTTGAGGAAGAAACGAGTACATTTCATACATGAAAAACGCCATTTTAAAATCAACATGAAAAACCAAAATTCCAAAAGTATAAAACACAAAAGATGCTTACCAAAGAAAGATAATGCATAGTGCTCTGAACCCTCCTCCCGCCCTGTGGTGCAACAGATGTCCCTTTCTCCAAAAATGTACTCAATGGGACCGTAATGTTGCTACCACACACAAGTTGACCTGCTTGAGGAAGAAACGAGTACATTTCATACATGAAAAACGCCATTTTAAAATCAACATGAAAAACCAAAATTCCAAAAGTATAAAACACAAAAGATGCTTACCAAAGAAAGATAATGGATAGTGCTCTGCACCCTCCTCCTGCCCTGTGGTGCAACAGATGTCCCTTTCTCCAAAAATGTACTCAATGGGACCGTAATGTTGCTACCACACACAAGTTGACCTGCTTGAGGAAGAAACGAGTACATTTCATACATGAAAAACGCCATTTTAAAATCAACATGAAAAACCAAAATTCCAAAAGTATAAAACACAAAAGATGCTTACCATAGACAGATAATGTATAGTGCTCATCTCCCTCCTCCCGTCCTGTGGTGCAACAGATGTCCCTTTCTCCAAAAATGTACTCAATGGGACCGTAATGTTGCTACCACACACAAGTTGACCTGCTTGAGGAAGAAACGAGTACATTTCATACATGAAAAACGCCATTTTAAAATCAACATGAAAAACCAAAATTCCAAAAGTATAAAACACAAAAGATGCTTACCATAGACAGATAATGTATAGTGCTCAGCTCCCTCCTCCCGCCCTGTGGTGCAACAGATGTCCCTTTCTCCAAAAATGTACTCAATGGGACCGTAATGTTGCTACCACACACAAGTTGACCTGCTTGAGGAAGAAACGAGTACATTTCATACATGAAAAACGCCATTTTAAAATCAACATGAAAAACCAAAATTCCAAAAGTATAAAACACAAAAGATGCTTACCAAAGAAAGATAATGGATAGTGCTCTGCACCCTCCTCCCGCCCTGTGGTGCAACAGATATCCCTTTCTCCAAAAATGTTCTCAATGGGACCGTAATGTTGCTACCACACACAAGTTGACCTGCTTGAGGAAGAAACGAGTACATTTCATACATGAAAAACGCCATTTTAAAATCAACATGAAAAACCAAAATTCCAAAAGTATAAAACACAAAAGATGCTTACCATAGACAGATAATGTATAGTGCTCAGCTCCCTCCTCCCGCCCTGTGGTGCAACAGATGTCCCTTTCTCCAAAAATGTACTCAATGGGACCGTAATGTTGCTACCACACACAAGTTGACCTGCTTGAGGAAGAAACGAGTACATTTCATACATGAAAAACGCCATTTTAAAATCAACATGAAAAACCAAAATTCCAAAAGTATAAAACACAAAAGATGCTTACCAAAGAAAGATAATGGATAGTGCTCTGCACCCTCCTCCCGCCCTGGGGTGCAACAGATGTCCCTTTCTCCAAAAATGTACTCAATGGGACCGTAATGTTGCTACCACACACAAGTTGACCTGCTTGAGGAAGAAACGAGTACATTTCATACATGAAAAATGCCATTTTAAAATCAACATGAAAAACCAAAATTCCAAACGTATAAAACACAAAAGATGCTTACCATAGACAGATAATGTATAGTGCTCAGCTCCCTCCTCCCGCCCTGTGGTGCAACAGATGTCCCTTTCTCCAAAAATGTACTCAATGGGACCGTAATGTTGCTACCACACACAAGTTGACCTGCTTGAGGAAGAAACGAGTACATTTCATACATGAAAAACGCCATTTTAAAATCAACATGAAAAACCAAAATTCCAAAAGTATAAAACACAAAAGATGCTTACCAAAGAAAGATAATGGATAGTGCTCTGCACCCTCCTCCCGCCCTGTGGTGCAACAGATGTCCCTTTCTCCAAAAATGTTCTCAATGGGACCGTAATGTTGCTACCACACACAAGTTGACCTGCTTGAGGAAGAAACGAGTACATTTCATACATGAAAAACGCCATTTTAAAATCAACATAAAAAACCAAAATTCCAAAAGTATAAAACACAAAAGATGCTTACCATAGACAGATAATGTATAGTGCTCAGCTCCCTCCTCCCGCCCTGTGGTGCAACAGATGTCCCTTTCTCCAAAAATGTACTCAATGGGACCGTAATGTTGCTACCACACACAAGTTGACCTGCTTGAGGAAGAAACGAGTACATTTCATACATGAAAAACGCCATTTTAAAATCAACATGAAAAACCAAAATTCCAAAAGTATAAAACACAAAAGATGCTTACCAAAGAAAGATAATGGATAGTGCTCTGCACCCTCCTCCCGCCCTGTGGTGCAACAGATGTCCCTTTCTCCAAAAATGTACTCAATGGGACCGTAATGTTGCTACCACACACAAGTTGACCTGCTTGAGGAAGAAACGAGTACATTTCATACATGAAAAACGCCATTTTAAAATCAACATGAAAAACCAAAATTCCAAAAGTATAAAACACAAAAGATGCTTACCATAGACAGATAATGTATAGTGCTCAGCTCCCTCCTCCCGCCCTGTGGTGCAACAGATGTCCCTTTCTCCAAAAATGTTCTCAATGGGACCGTAATGTTGCTACCACACACAAGTTGACCTGCTTGAGGAAGAAACGAGTACATTTCATACATGAAAAACGCCATTTTAAAATCAACATGAAAAACCAAAATTCCAAAAGTATAAAACACAAAAGATGCTTACCAAAGAAAGATAATGGATAGTGCTCTGCACCCTCCTCCCGCCCTGTGGTGCAACAGATGTCCCTTTCTCCAAAAATGTTCTCAATGGGACCGTAATGTTGCTACCACACACAAGTTGACCTGCTTGAGGAAGAAACGAGTACATTTCATACATGAAAAACGCCATTTTAAAATCAACATGAAAAACCAAAATTCCAAAAGTATAAAACACAAAAGATGCTTACCATAGACAGATAATGTATAGTGCTCAGCTCCCTCCTCCCGCCCTGTGGTGCAACAGATGTCCCTTTCTCCAAAAATGTACTCAATGGGACCGTAATGTTGCTACCACACACAAGTTGACCTGCTTGAGGAAGAAACGAGTACATTTCATACATGAAAAACGCCATTTTAAAATCAACATGAAAAACCAAAATTCCAAAAGTATAAAACCCAAAAGATGCTTACCAAAGAAAGATAATGGATAGTGCTCTGCACCCTCCTCCCGCCCTGTGGTGCAACAGTTGTCCCTTTCTCCAAAAATGTTCTCAATGGGACCGTAATGTTGCTACCACACACAAGTTGACCTGCTTGAGGAAGAAACGAGTACATTTCATACATGAAAAACGCCATTTTAAAATCAACATGAAAAACCAAAATTCCAAAAGTATAAAACACAAAAGATGCTTACCATAGACAGATAATGTATAGTGCTCAGCTCCCTCCTCCCGCCCTGTGGTGCAACTGATGTCCCTTTCTCCAAAAATGTACTCAATGGGACCGTAATGTTGCTACCACACACAAGTTGACCTGCTTGAGGAAGAAACGAGTACATTTCATACATGAAAAACGCCATTTTAAAATCAACATGAAAAACCAAAATTCCAAAAGTATAAAACACAAAAGATGCTTACCAAAGAAAGATAATGGACAGTGCTCTGCACCCTCCTCCCGCCCTGTGGTGCAACAGATGTCCCTTTCTCCAAAAATGTTCTCAATGGGACCGTAATGTTGCTACCACACACAAGTTGACCTGCTTGAGGAAGAAACGAGTACATTTCATACATGAAAAACGCCATTTTAAAATCAACATGAAAAACCAAAATTCCAAAAGTATAAAACACAAAAGATGCTTACCATAGACAGATAATGTATAGTGCTCAGCTCCCTCCTCCCGCCCTGTGGTGCAACAGATGTCCCTTTCTCCAAAAATGTACTCAATGGGACCGTAATGTTGCTACCACACACAAGTTGACCTGCTTGAGGAAGAAACGAGTACATTTCATACATGAAAAACGCCATTTTAAAATCAACATGAAAAACCAAAATTCCAAAAGTATAAAACACAAAAGATGCTTACCAAAGAAAGATAATGGATAGTGCTCTGCACCCTCCTCCCGCCCTGTGGTGCAACAGATGTCCCTTTCTCCAAAAATGTACTCAATGGGACCGTAATGTTGCTACCACACACAAGTTGACCTGCTTGAGGAAGAAACGAGTACATTTCATACATGAAAAACGCCATTTTAAAATCAACATGAAAAACCAAAATTCCAAAAGTATAAAACACAAAAGATGCTTACCATAGACAGATAATGTATAGTGCTCAGCTCCCTCCTCCCGCCCTGTGGTGCAACAGATGTCCCTTTCTCCAATAATGTACTCAATGGGACCGTAATGTTGCTACCACACACAAGTTGACCTGCTTGAGGAAGAAACGAGTACATTTCATACATGAAAAACGCCATTTTAAAATCAACATGAAAAACCAAAATTCCAAAAGTATAAAACACAAAAGATGCTTACCAAAGAAAGATAATGGATAGTGCTCTGCACCCTCCTCCCGCCCTGTGGTGCAACAGATGTCCCTTTCTCCAAAAATGTACTCAATGGGACCGTAATGTTGCTACCACACACAAGTTGACCTGCTTGAGGAAGAAACGAGTACATTTCATACATGAAAAACGCCATTTTAAAATCAACATGAAAAACCAAAATTCCAAAAGTATAAAACACAAAAGATGCTTACCATAGACAGATAATGTATAGTGCTCAGCTCCCTCCTCCCGCCCTGTGGTGCAACAGATGTCCCTTTCTCCAAAAATGTACTCAATGGGACCGTAATGTTGCTACCACACACAAGTTGACCTGCTTGAGGAAGAAACGAGTACATTTCATACATGAAAAACGCCATTTTAAAATCAACATGAAAAACCAAAATTCCAAAAGTATAAAACACAAAAGATGCTTACCAAAGAAAGATAATGGATAGTGCTCTGCACCCTCCTCCCGCCCTGTGGTGCAACAGATGTCCCTTTCTCCAAAAATGTACTCAATGGGACCGTAATGTTGCTACCACAAACAAGTTGACCTGCTTGAGGAAGAAACGAGTACATTTCATACATGAAAAACGCCATTTTAAAATCAACATGAAAAACCAAAATTCCAAACGTATAAAACACAAAAGATGCTTAACATAGACAGAAAATGTATAGTGCTCAGCTCCCTCCTCCCGCCCTGTGGTGCAACAGATGTCCCTTTCTCCAAAAATGTCCTCAATGGGACCGTAATGTTGCTACCACACACAAGTTGACCTGCTTGAGGAAGAAACGAGTACATTTCATACATGAAAAACGCCATTTTAAAATCAACATGAAAAACCAAAATTCCAAAAGTATAAAACACAAAAGATGCTTACCAAAGAAAGATAATGGATAGTGCTGTGCACCCTCCTCCCGCCCTGTGGTGCAACAGATGTCCCTTTCTCCAAAAATGTTCTCAATGGGACCGTAATGTTGCTACCACACACAAGTTGACCTGCTTGAGGAAGAAACGAGTACATTTCATACATGAAAAACGCCATTTTAAAATCAACATGAAAAACCAAAATTCCAAAAGTATAAAACACAAAAGATGCTTACCATAGACAGATAATGTATAGTGCTCAGCTCCCTCCTCCCGTCCTGTGGTGCAACAGATGTCCCTTTCTCCAAAAATGTACTCAATGGGACCGTAATGTTGCTACCACACACAAGTTGACCTGCTTGAGGAAGAAACGAGTACATTTCATACATGAAAAACGCCATTTTAAAATCAACATGAAAAACCAAAATTCCAAAAGTATAAAACACAAAAGATGCTTACCATAGACAGATAATGTATAGTGCTCAGCTCCCTCCTCCCGCCCTGTGGTGCAACAGATGTCCCTTTCTCCAAAAATGTACTCAATGGGACCGTAATGTTGCTACCACACACAAGTTGACCTGCTTGAGGAAGAAACGAGTACATTTCATACATGAAAAACGCCATTTTAAAATCAACATGAAAAACCAAAATTCCAAAAGTATAAAACACAAAAGATGCTTACCAAAGAAAGATAATGGATAGTGCTCTGCACCCTCCTCCCACCCTGTGGTGCAACAGATGTCCCTTTCTCCAAAAATGTACTCAATGGGACCGTAATGTTGCTACCACACACAAGTTGACCTGCTTGAGGAAGAAACGAGTACATTTCATACATGAAAAACGCCATTTTAAAATCAATATGAAAAACCAAAATTCCAAACGTAGAAAACACAAAAGATGCTTAACATAGACAGATAATGTATAGTGCTCAGCTCCCTCCTCCCGCCCTGTGGTGCAACAGATGTCCCTTTCTCCAAAAATGTTCTCAATGGGACCGTAATGTTGCTACCACACACAAGTTGACCTGCTTGAGGAAGAAACGAGTACATTTCATACATGAAAAACGCCATTTTAAAATCAACATGAAAAACCAAAATTCCAAAAGTATAAAACACAAAAGATGCTTACCATAGACAGATAATGTATAGTGCTCAGCTCCCTCCTCCCGCCCTGTGGTGCAACAGATGTCCCTTTCTCCAAAAATGTAATCAATGGGACCGTAATGTT
Source organism: Schistocerca nitens (assembly GCF_023898315.1). NCBI lineage: Eukaryota > Metazoa > Arthropoda > Insecta > Orthoptera > Acrididae > Schistocerca > Schistocerca nitens. The sequence goes on along the minus strand of NC_064625.1, from coordinate 177,397,363 downwards.
GCTACCACACACAAGTTGACCTGCTTGAGGAAGAAACGAGTACATTTCATACATGAAAAACGCCATTTTAAAATCAACATGAAAAACCAAAATTCCAAAAGTATAAAACACAAAAGATGCTTACCAAAGAAAGATAATGGATAGTGCTCTGCACCCTCCTCCCGCCCTGGGGTGCAACAGATGTCCCTTTCTCCAAAAATGTACTCAATGGGACCGTAATGTTGCTACCACACACAAGTTGACCTGCTTGAGGAAGAAACGAGTACATTTCATACATGAAAAATGCCATTTTAAAATCAACATGAAAAACCAGAATTCCAAACGTATAAAACACAAAAGATGCTTACCATAGACAGATAATGTATAGTGCTCAGCTCCCTCCTCCCGCCCTGTGGTGCAACAGATGTCCCTTTCTCCAAAAATGTACTCAATGGGACCGTAATGTTGCTACCACACACAAGTTGACCTGCTTGAGGAAGAAACGAGTACATTTCATACATGAAAAGCGCCATTTCAAAATCAACATGAAAAACCAAAATTCCAAAAGTATAAAACACAAAAGATGCTTACCAAAGAAAGATAATGGATAGTGCTCTGCACCCTCCTCCCGCCCTGTGGTGCAACAGATGTCCCTTTCTCCAAAAATGTTCTCAATGGGACCGTAATGTTGCTACCACACACAAGTTGACCTGCTTGAGGAAGAAACGAGTACATTTCATACATGAAAAACGCCATTTTAAAATCAACATGAAAAACCAAAATTCCAAAAGTATAAAACACAAAAGATGCTTACCATAGACAGATAATGTATAGTGCTCAGCTCCCTCCTCCCGCCCTGTGGTGCAACAGATGTCCCTTTCTCCAAAAATGTACTCAATGGGACCGTAATGTTGCTACCACACACAAGTTGACCTGCTTGAGGAAGAAACGAGTACATTTCATACATGAAAAACGCCATTTTAAAATCAACATGAAAAACCAAAATTCCAAAAGTATAAAACACAAAAGATGCTTACCAAAGAAAGATAATGGATAGTGCTCTGCACCCTCCCCTCGCCCTGTGGTGCAACAGATGTCCCTTTCTCCAAAAATGTTCTCAATGGGACCGTAATGTTGCTACCACACACAAGTTGACCTGCTTGAGGAAGAAACGAGTACATTTCATACATGAAAAACGCCATTTTAAAATCAACATGAAAAACCAAAATTCCAAAAGTATAAAACACAAAAGATGCTTACCATAGACAGATAATGTATAGTGCTCAGCTCCCTCCTCCCGCCCTGTGGTGCAACAGATGTCCCTTTCTCCAAAAATGTACTCAATGGGACCGTAATGTTGCTACCACACACAAGTTGACCTGCTTGAGGAAGAAACGAGTAAATTTCATACATGAAAAACGCCATTTCAAAATCAACATGAAAAACCAAAATTCCAAAAGTATAAAACACAAAAGATGCTTACCAAAGAAAGATAATGGATAGTGCTCTGCACCCTCCTCCCGCCCTGTGGTGCAACAGATGTCCCTTTCTCCAAAAATGTACTCAATGGGACCGTAATGTTGCTACCACACACAAGTTGACCTGCTTGAGGAAGAAACGAGTACATTTCATACATGAAAAACGACATTTTAAAATCAACATGAAAAACCAAAATTCCAAAAGTATAAAACACAAAAGATGCTTACCATAGACAGATAATGTATAGTGCTCAGCTCCCTCCTCCCGCCCTGTGGTGCAACAGATGTCCCTTTCTCCAAAAATGTACTCAATGGGACCGTAATGTTGCTACCACACACAAGTTGACCTGCTTGAGGAAGAAACGAGTACATTTCATACATGAAAAACGCCATTTTAAAATCAACATGAAAAACCAAAATTCCAAAAGTATAAAACACAAAAGATGCTTACCAAAGAAAGATAATGGATAGTGCTCTGCACCCTCCTCCCGCCCTGTGGTGCAACAGATGTCCCTTTCTCCAAAAATGTACTCAATGGGACCGTAATGTTGCTACCACACACAAGTTGACCTGCTTGAGGAAGAAACGAGTACATTTCATACATGAAAAACGCCATTTTAAAATCAACATGAAAGACCAAAATTCCAAAAGTATAAAACACAAAAGATGCTTACCATAGACAGATAATGTATAGTGCTCAGCTCCCTCCTCCCGCCCTGTGGTGCAACAGATGTCCCTTTCTCCAAAAATGTACTCAATGGGACCGTAATGTTGCTACCACACACAAGTTGACCTGCTTGAGGAAGAAACGAGTACATTTCATACATGAAAAACGCCATTTTAAAATCAACATGAAAAACCAAAATTCCAAAAGTATAAAACACAAAAGATGCTTACCAAAGAAAGATAATGGTTAGTGCTCTGCACCCTCCTCCCGCCCTGTGGTGCAACAGATGTCCCTTTCTCCAAAAATGTACTCAATGGGACCGTAATGTTGCTACCACACACAAGTTGACCTGCTTGAGGAAGAAACGAGTACATTTCATACATGAAAAACGCCATTTTAAAATCAATATGAAAAACCAAAATTCCAAACGTATAAAACACAAAAGATGCTTAACATAGACAGATAATGTATAGTGCTCAGCTCCCTCCTCCCGCCCTGTGGTGCAACAGATGTCCCTTTCTGCAAAAATGTTCTCAATGGGACCGTAATGTTGCTACCACACACAAGTTGACCTGCTTGAGGAAGAAACGAGTACATTTCATACATGAAAAACGCCATTTTAAAATCAACATGAAAAACCAAAATTCCAAAAGTATAAAACACAAAAGATGCTTACCAAAGAAAGATAATGGATAGTGCTCTGCACCCTCCTCCCGCCCTGTGGTGCAACAGATGTCCCTTTCTCCAAAAATGTTCTCAATGGGACCGTAATGTTGCTACCACGCACAAGTTGACCTGCTTGAGGAAGAAACAAGTACATTTCATACATGAAAAACGCCATTTTAAAATCAACATGAAAAACCAAAATTCCAAAAGTATAAAACACAAAAGATGCTTACCATAGACAGATAATGTATAGTGCTCAGCTCCCTCCTCCCGCCCTGTGGTGCAACAGATGTCCCTTTCTCCAAAAATGTACTCAATGGGACCGTAATGTTGCTACCACACACAAGTTGACCTGCTTGAGGAAGAAACGAGTACATTTCATACATGAAAAACGCCATTTTAAAATCAACAAGAAAAACCAAAATTCCAAAAGTATAAAACACAAAAGATGCTTACCATAGACAGATAATGTATAGTGCTCAGCTCCCTCCTCCCGCCCTGTGGTGCAACAGATGTCCCTTTCTCCAAAAATGTACTCAATGGGACCGTAATGTTGCTACCACACACAAGTTGACCTGCTTGAGGAAGAAACGAGTACATTTCATACATGAAAAACGCCATTTTAAAATCAACATGAAAAACCAAAATTCCAAAAGTATAAAACACAAAAGATGCTTACCAAAGATAGATAATGTATAGTGCTCTGAACCCTCCTCCCGCCCTGTGGTGCAACAGATGTCCCTTTCTCCAAAAATGTACTCAATGGGACCGTAATGTTGCTACCACACACAAGTTGACCTGCTTGAGGAAAAAACGTGTACATTTCATACATGAAAAACGCCATTTTAAAATCAACATGAAAAACCAAAATTCCAAAAGTATAAAACATAAAAGATGCTTACCATAGACAGATAATGTATAGTGCTCAGCGCCCTCCTCCCGCCCTGTGGTGCAACAGATGTCCCTTTCTCCAAAAATGTACTCAATGGGACCGTAATGTTGCTACCACACACAAGTTGACCTGCTTGAGGAAGAAACGAGTACATTACATACAAGAAAAATGCCATTTTAAAATCAACATGAAAAACCAAAATTCCAAAAGTATAAAACACAAAAGATGCTTACCATAGACAGATAATGTATAGTGCTCAGCTCCCTCCTCCCGCCCTGTGATGCAACAGATGTCCCTTTCTCCAAAAATGTTCTCAATGGGACCGTAATGTTGCTACCACACACAAGTTGACCTGCTTGAGGAAGAAACGAGTACATTTCATACATGAAAAACGCCATTTTAAAATCAACATGAAAAACCAAAATTCCAAAAGTATAAAACACAAAAGATGCTTACCATAGACAGATAATGTATAGTGCTCAGCTCCCTCCTCCCGCCCTGTGGAGCAACAGATGTCCCTGTCTCCAAAAATGTACTCAATGGGACCGTAATGTTGCTACCACACACAAGTTGACCTGCTTGAGGAAGAAACGAGTACATTTCATACATGTAAAACGCCATTTTAAAATCAACATGAAAAACCAAAATTCCAAAAGTATAAAACACAAAAGATGCTTACCAAAGATAGATAATGTATAGTGCTCTGGACCCTCCTCCCGCCCTGTGGTGCAACAGATGTCCCTTTCTCCAAAAATGTACTCAATGGGACCGTAATGTTGCTACCACACACAAGTTGACCTGCTTGAGGAAGAAACGAGTACATTTCATACATGAAAAACGCCATTTTAAAATCAACATGAAAAACCAAAATTCCAAAAGTATAAAACACAAAAGATGCTTACCATAGACAGATAATGTATAGTGCTCAGCTCCCTCCTCCCGCCCTGTGGTGCAACAGATGTCCCTTTCTCCAAAAATGTTCTCAATGGGACCGTAATGTTGCTACCACACAAAAGTTGACCTGCTTGAGGAAGAAACGAGTACATTTCATACATGAAAAACGCCATTTTAAAATCAACATGAAAAACCAAAATTCCAAAAGTATAAAACACAAAAGATGCTTACCAAAGAAAGATAATGGATAGTGCTCTGCACCCTCCTCCCGCCCTGTGGTGCAACAGATGTCCCTTTCTCCAAAAATGTACTCAATGGGACCGTAATGTTGCTACCACACACAAGTTGACCTGCTTGAGGAAGAAACGAGTACATTTCATACATGAAAAACGCCATTTTAAAATCAACATGAAAGACCAAAATTCCAAAAGTATAAAACACAAAAGATGCTTACCATAGACAGATAATGTATAGTGCTCAGCTCCCTCCTCCCGCCCTGTGGTGCAACAGATGTCCCTTTCTCCAAAAATGTACTCAATGGGACCGTAATGTTGCTACCACACGCAAGTTGACCTGCTTGAGGAAGAAACGAGTACATTTCATACATGAAAAACGCCATTTTAAAATCAACATGAAAAACCAAAATTCCAAAAGTATAAAACACAAAAGATGCTTACCAAAGAAAGATAATGGATAGTGCTCTGCACCCTCCTCCCGCCCTGTGGTGCAACAGATGTCCCTTTCTCCAAAAATGTACTCAATGGGACCGTAATGTTGCTACCACACACAAGTTGACCTGCTTGAGGAAGAAACGAGTACATTTCATACATGAAAAACGCCATTTTAAAATCAATATGAAAAACCAAAATTCCAAACGTATAAAACACAAAAGATGCTTAACATAGACAGATAATGTATAGTGCTCAGCTCCCTCCTCCCGCCCTGTGGTGCAACAGATGTCCCTTTCTGCAAAAATGTTCTCAATGGGACCGTAATGTTGCTACCACACACAAGTTGACCTGCTTGAGGAAGAAACGAGTACATTTCATACATGAAAAACGCCATTTTAAAATCAACATGAAAAACCAAAATTCCAAAAGTGTAAAACACAAAAGATGCTTACCAAAGAAAGATAATGGATAGTGCTCTGCACCCTCCTCCCGCCCTGTGGTGCAACAGATGTCCCTTTCTCCAAAAATGTTCTCAATGGGACCGTAATGTTGCTACCACACACAAGTTGACCTGCTTGAGGAAGAAACGAGTACATTTCATACATGAAAAACGCCATTTTAAAATCAACATGAAAAACCAAAATTCCAAAAGTATAAAACACAAAAGATGCTTACCATAGACAGATAATGTATAGTGCTCATCTCCCTCCTCCCGTCCTGTGGTGCAACAGATGTCCCTTTCTCCAAAAATGTACTCAATGGGACCGTAATGTTGCTACCACGCACAAGTTGACCTGCTTGAGGAAGAAACAAGTACATTTCATACATGAAAAACGCCATTTTAAAATCAACATGAAAAACCAAAATTCCAAAAGTATAAAACACAAAAGATGCTTACCATAGACAGATAATGTATAGTGCTCAGCTCCCTCCTCCCGCCCTGTGGTGCAACAGATGTCCCTTTCTCCAAAAATGTACTCAATGGGACCGTAATGTTGCTACCACACACAAGTTGACCTGCTTGAGGAAGAAACGAGTACATTTCATACATGAAAAACGCCATTTTAAAATCAACATGAAAAACCAAAATTCCAAAAGTATAAAACACAAAAGATGCTTACCATAGACAGATAATGTATAGTGCTCAGCTCCCTCCTCCCGCCCTGTGGTGCAACAGATGTCCCTTTCTCCAAAAATGTTCTCAATGGGACCGTAATGTTGCTACCACACACAAGTTGACCTGCTTGAGGAAGAAACGAGTACATTTCATACATGAAAAACGCCATTTTAAAATCAACATGAAAAACCAAAATTCCAAAAGTATAAAACACAAAAGATGCTTACCAAAGATAGATAATGTATAGTGCTCTGAACCCTCCTCCCGCCCTGTGGTGCAACAGATGTCCCTTTCTCCAAAAATGTACTCAATGGGACCGTAATGTTGCTACCACACACAAGTTGACCTGCTTGAGGAAAAAACGTGTACATTTCATACATGAAAAACGCCATTTTAAAATCAACATGAAAAACCAAAATTCCAAAAGTATAAAACATAAAAGATGCTTACCATAGACAGATAATGTATAGTGCTCAGCGCCCTCCTCCCGCCCTGTGGTGCAACAGATGTCCCTTTCTCCAAAAATGTACTCAATGGGACCGTAATGTTGCTACCACACACAAGTTGACCTGCTTGAGGAAGAAACGAGTACATTACATACAAGAAAAATGCCATTTTAAAATCAACATGAAAAACCAAAATTCCAAAAGTATAAAACACAAAAGATGCTTACCATAGACAGATAATGTATAGTGCTCAGCTCCCTCCTCCCGCCCTGTGATGCAACAGATGTCCCTTTCTCCAAAAATGTTCTCAATGGGACCGTAATGTTGCTACCACACACAAGTTGACCTGCTTGAGGAAGAAACGAGTACATTTCATACATGAAAAACGCCATTTTAAAATCAACATGAAAAACCAAAATTCCAAAAGTATAAAACACAAAAGATGCTTACCATAGACAGATAATGTATAGTGCTCAGCTCCCTCCTCCCGCCCTGTGGAGCAACAGATGTCCCTGTCTCCAAAAATGTACTCAATGGGACCGTAATGTTGCTACCACACACAAGTTGACCTGCTTGAGGAAGAAACGAGTACATTTCATACATGAAAAACGCCATTTTAAAATCAACATGAAAAACCAAAATTCCAAAAGTATAAAACACAAAAGATGCTTACCAAAGATAGATAATGTATAGTGCTCTGGACCCTCCTCCCGCCCTGTGGTGCAACAGATGTCCCTTTCTCCAAAAATGTACTCAATGGGACCGTAATGTTGCTACCACGCACAAGTTGACCTGCTTGAGGAAGAAACAAGTACATTTCATACATGAAAAACGCCATTTTAAAATCAACATGAAAAACCAAAATTCCAAAAGTATAAAACACAAAAGATGCTTACCATAGACAGATAATGTATAGTGCTCAGCTCCCTCCTCCCGCCCTGTGGTGCAACAGATGTCCCTTTCTCCAAAAATGTACTCAATGGGACCGTAATGTTGCTACCACACACAAGTTGACCTGCTTGAGGAAGAAACGAGTACATTTCATACATGAAAAACGCCATTTTAAAATCAACATGAAAAACCAAAATTCCAAAAGTATAAAACACAAAAGATGCTTACCATAGACAGATAATGTATAGTGCTCAGCTCCCTCCTCCCGCCCTGTGGTGCAACAGATGTCCCTTTCTCCAAAAATGTTCTCAATGGGACCGTAATGTTGCTACCACACACAAGTTGACCTGCTTGAGGAAGAAACGAGTACATTTCATACATGAAAAACGCCATTTTAAAATCAACATGAAAAACCAAAATTCCAAAAGTATAAAACACAAAAGATGCTTACCATAGACAGATAATGTATAGTGCTCAGCTCCCTCCTCCCGCCCTGTGGTGCAACAGATGTCCCTTTCTCCAAAAATGTTCTCAATGGGACCGTAATGTTGCTACCACACACAAGTTGACCTGCTTGAGGAAAAAACGTGTACATTTCATACATGAAAAACGCCATTTTAAAATCAACATGAAAAACCAAAATTCCAAAAGTATAAAACATAAAAGATGCTTACCATAGACAGATAATGTATAGTGCTCAGCGCCCTCCTCCCGCCCTGTGGTGCAACAGATGTCCCTTTCTCCAAAAATGTTCTCAATGGGACCGTAATGTTGCTACCACACACAAGTTGACCTGCTTGAGGAAGAAACGAGTACATTTCATACATGAAAAACGCCATTTTAAAATCAACATGAAAAACCAAAATTCCAAAAGTATAAAACACAAAAGATGCTTACCATAGACAGATAATGTATAGTGCTCAGCTCCCTCCTCCCGCCCTGTGGAGCAACAGATGTCCCTGTCTCCAAAAATGTACTCAATGGGACCGTAATGTTGCTACCACACACAAGTTGACCTGCTTGAGGAAGAAACGAGTACATTTCATACATGAAAAACGCCATTTTAAAATCAACATGAAAAACCAAAATTCCAAAAGTATAAAACACAAAAGATGCTTACCAAAGATAGATAATGTATAGTGCTCTGGACCCTCCTCCCGCCCTGTGGTGCAACAGATGTCCCTTTCTCCAAAAATGTACTCAATGGGACCGTAATGTTGCTACCACACACAAGTTGACCTGCTTGAGGAAGAAACGAGTACATTTCATACATGAAAAACGCCATTTTAAAATCAACATGAAAAACCAAAATTCCAAAAGTATAAAACACAAAAGATGCTTACCATAGACAGATAATGTATAGTGCTCAGCTCCCTCCTCCCGCCCTGTGGTGCAACAGATGTCCCTTTCTCCAAAAATGTTCTCAATGGGACCGTAATGTTGCTACCACACAAAAGTTGACCTGCTTGAGGAAGAAACGAGTACATTTCATACATGAAAAACGCCATTTTAAAATCAACATGAAAAACCAAAATTCCAAAAGTATAAAACACAAAAGATGCTTACCAAAGAAAGATAATGGATAGTGCTCTGCACCCTCCTCCCGCCCTGTGGTGCAACAGATGTCCCTTTCTCCAAAAATGTACTCAATGGGACCGTAATGTTGCTACCACACACAAGTTGACCTGCTTGAGGAAGAAACGAGTACATTTCATACATGAAAAACGCCATTTTAAAATCAACATGAAAGACCAAAATTCCAAAAGTATAAAACACAAAAGATGCTTACCATAGACAGATAATGTATAGTGCTCAGCTCCCTCCTCCCGCCCTGTGGTGCAACAGATGTCCCTTTCTCCAAAAATGTACTCAATGGGACCGTAATGTTGCTACCACACACAAGTTGACCTGCTTGAGGAAGAAACGAGTACATTTCATACATGAAAAACGCCATTTTAAAATCAACATGAAAAACCAAAATTCCAAAAGTATAAAACACAAAAGATGCTTACCAAAGAAAGATAATGGATAGTGCTCTGCACCCTCCTCCCGCCCTGTGGTGCAACAGATGTCCCTTTCTCCAAAAATGTACTCAATGGGACCGTAATGTTGCTACCACACACAAGTTGACCTGCTTGAGGAAGAAACGAGTACATTTCATACATGAAAAACGCCATTTTAAAATCAATATGAAAAACCAAAATTCCAAACGTATAAAACACAAAAGATGCTTAACATAGACAGATAATGTATAGTGCTCAACTCCCTCCTCCCGCCCTGTGGTGCAACAGATGTCCCTTTCTGCAAAAATGTTCTCAATGGGACCGTAATGTTGCTACCACACACAAGTTGACCTGCTTGAGGAAGAAACGAGTACATTTCATACATGAAAAACGCCATTTTAAAATCAACATGAAAAACCAAAATTCCAAAAGTATAAAACACAAAAGATGCTTACCAAAGAAAGATAATGGATAGTGCTCTGCACCCTCCTCCCGCCCTGTGGTGCAACAGATGTCCCTTTCTCCAAAAATGTTCTCAATGGGACCGTAATGTTGCTACCACACACAAGTTGACCTGCTTGAGGAAGAAACGAGTACATTTCATACATGAAAAACGCCATTTTAAAATCAACATGAAAAACCAAAATTCCAAAAGTATAAAACACAAAAGATGCTTACCATAGACAGATAATGTATAGTGCTCATCTCCCTCCTCCCGTCCTGTGGTGCAACAGATGTCCCTTTCTCCAAAAATGTACTCAATGGGACCGTAATGTTGCTACCACGCACAAGTTGACCTGCTTGAGGAAGAAACAAGTACATTTCATACATGAAAAACGCCATTTTAAAATCAACATGAAAAACCAAAATTCCAAAAGTATAAAACACAAAAGATGCTTACCATAGACAGATAATGTATAGTGCTCAGCTCCCTCCTCCCGCCCTGTGGTGCAACAGATGTCCCTTTCTCCAAAAATGTACTCAATGGGACCGTAATGTTGCTACCACACACAAGTTGACCTGCTTGAGGAAGAAACGAGTACATTTCATACATGAAAAACGCCATTTTAAAATCAACATGAAAAACCAAAATTCCAAAAGTATAAAACACAAAAGATGCTTACCATAGACAGATAATGTATAGTGCTCAGCTCCCTCCTCCCGCCCTGTGGTGCAACAGATGTCCCTTTCTCCAAAAATGTTCTCAATGGGACCGTAATGTTGCTACCACACACAAGTTGACCTGCTTGAGGAAGAAACGAGTACATTTCATACATGAAAAACGCCATTTTAAAATCAACATGAAAAACCAAAATTCCAAAAGTATAAAACACAAAAGATGCTTACCAAAGATAGATAATGTATAGTGCTCTGAACCCTCCTCCCGCCCTGTGGTGCAACAGATGTCCCTTTCTCCAAAAATGTACTCAATGGGACCGTAATGTTGCTACCACACACAAGTTGACCTGCTTGAGGAAAAAACGTGTACATTTCATACATGAAAAACGCCATTTTAAAATCAACATGAAAAACCAAAATTCCAAAAGTATAAAACATAAAAGATGCTTACCATAGACAGATAATGTATAGTGCTCAGAGCCCTCCTCCCGCCCTGTGGTGCAACAGATGTCCCTTTCTCCAAAAATGTACTCAATGGGACCGTAATGTTGCTACCACACACAAGTTGACCTGCTTGAAGAAGAAACGAGTACATTACACACAAGAAAAATGCCATTTTAAAATCAACATGAAAAACCAAAATTCCAAAAGTATAAAACACAAAAGATGCTTACCATAGACAGATAATGTATAGTGCTCAGCTCCCTCCTCCCGCCCTGTGATGCAACAGATGTCCCTTTCTCCAAAAATGTTCTCAATGGGACCGTAATGTTGCTACCACACACAAGTTGACCTGCTTGAGGAAGAAACGAGTACATTTCATACATGAAAAACGCCATTTTAAAATCAACATGAAAAACCAAAATTCCAAAAGTATAAAACACAAAAGATGCTTACCATAGACAGATAATGTATAGTGCTCAGCTCCCTCCTCCCGCCCTGTGGAGCAACAGATGTCCCTGTCTCCAAAAATGTACTCAATGGGACCGTAATGTTGCTACCACACACAAGTTGACCTGCTTGAGGAAGAAACGAGTACATTTCATACATGAAAAACGCCATTTTAAAATCAACATGAAAAACCAAAATTCCAAAAGTATAAAACACAAAAGATGCTTACCAAAGATAGATAATGTATAGTGCTCTGGACCCTCCTCCCGCCCTGTGGTGCAACAGATGTCCCTTTCTCCAAAAATGTACTCAATGGGACCGTAATGTTGCTACCACACACAAGTTGACCTGCTTGAGGAAGAAACGAGTACATTTCATACATGAAAAACGCCATTTTAAAATCAACATGAAAAACCAAAATTCCAAAAGTATAAAACACAAAAGATGCTTACCATAGACAGATAATGTATAGTGCTCAGCTCCCTCCTCCCGCCCTGTGGTGCAACAGATGTCCCTTTCTCCAAAAATGTTCTCAATGGGACCGTAATGTTGCTACCACACAAAAGTTGACCTGCTTGAGGAAGAAACGAGTACATTTCATACATGAAAAACGCCATTTTAAAATCAACATGAAAAACCAAAATTCCAAAAGTATAAAACACAAAAGATGCTTACCATAGACAGATAATGTATAGTGCTCAGCTCCCTCCTCCCGCCCTGTGGAGCAACAGATGTCCCTGTCTCCAAAAATGCACTCAATGTTGCTACCACACACAAGTTGACCTGCTTGAGGAAGAAACGAGTACATTTCATACATGAAAAACGCCATTTTAAAATCAACATGAAAAACCAAAATTCCAAAAGTATAAAACACAAAAGATGCTTACCAAAGATAGATAATGTATAGTGCTCTGGACCCTCCTCCCGCACTGTGGTGCAACAGATGTCCCTTTCTCCAAAAATGTACTCAATGGGACCGTAATGTTGCTACCACACACCAGTTGACCTGCTTGAGGAAGAAACGAGTACATTTCATACATGAAAAAAGCAATTTTAAAATCAACATGAAAAACCAAAATTCCAAAAGTATAAAACACAAAAAATGCTAACCAAAGAAAGATAATGGATAGTGCTCAGCTCCCTCCTCCCGCCCTGTGGTGCAACAGATGTCCCTTTCTCCAAAAATGTACTCAATGGGACCGTAATGTTGCTACCACACACAAGTTGACCTGCTTGAGGAAGAAACGATACATTTCATACATGAAAAACGCCATTTTAAAATCAACATGAAAAACCAAAATTCCAAAAGTATAAAACACAAAAGATGCTTACCATAGACAGATAATGTATAGTGCTCAGCTCCCTCCTCCCGCCCTGTGGTGCAACAGATGTCCCTTTCTCCAAAAATGTACTCAATGGGACCGTAATGTTGCTACCACACACAAGTTGACCTGCTTGAGGAAGAAACGAGTACATTTCATACATGAAAACCGCCATTTTAAAATCAACATGAAAAACCAAAATTCCAAAAGTATAAAACACAAAAGATGCTTACCAAAGATAGATAATGCATAGTGCTCTGAACCCACCTCCCGCCCTGTGGTGCAACAGATGTCCCTTTCTCCAAAAATGTACTCAATGGGACCGTAATGTTGCTACCACACACCAGTTGACCTGCTTGAGGAAGAAACGAGTACATTTCATACATGAAAAATGCAATTTTAAAATCAACATGAAAAACCAAAATTCCAAAAGTATAAAACACAAAAAATGCTTACCAAAGAAAGATAATGGATAGTGCTCAGCTCCCTCCTCCCGCCCTGTGGTGCAACAGATGTCCCTTTCTCCAAAAATGTACTCAATGGGACCGTAATGTTGCTACCACACACAAGTTGACCTGCTTGAGGAAGAAACGAGTACATTTCATACATGAAAAACGCCATTTTAAAATCAACATGAAAAACCAAAATTCCAAAAGTATAAAACACAAAAAATGCTTACCAAAGAAAGATAATGGATAGTGCTCAGCTCCCTCCTCCCGCCCTGTGGTGCAACAGATGTCCCTTTCTCCAAAAATGTTCTCAATGGGACCGTAATGTTGCTACCACACACAAGTTGACCTGCTTGAGGAAGAAACGAGTACATTTCATACATGAAAAACGCCATTTTAAAATCAACATGAAAAACCAAAATTCCAAAAGTATAAAACACAAAAGATGCTTACCAAAGATAGATAATGCATAGTGCTCTGAACCCTCCTCCCGCCCTGTGGTGCAACAGATGTCCCTTTCTCCAAAAATGTACTCAATGGGACCGTAATGTTGCTACCACACACAAGTTGACCTGCTTGAGGAAGAAACGAGTACATTTCATACATGAAAAACGCCATTTTAAAATCAACATGAAAAACCAAAATTCCAAAAGTGTAAAACACAAAAGATGCTTACCAAAGATAGATAATGTATAGTGCTCTGAACCCTCCTCCCGCCCTGTGGTGCAACAGATGTCCCTTTCTCCAAAAATGTACTCAATGGGACCGTAATGTTGCTACCACACACAAGTTGACCTGCTTGAGGAAGAAACGAGTACATTTCATACATGAAAAACGCCATTTTAAAATCAACATGAAAAACCAAAATTCCAAAAGTATAAAACACAAAAGATGCTTACCATAGACAGATAATGTATAGTGCTCAGCTCCCTCCTCCCGCCCTGTGGTGCAACAGATGTCCCTTTCTCCAAAAATGTACTCAATGCGACCTTAATGTTGCTACCACACACAAGTTGACCTGCTTGAGGAAGAAACGAGTACATTTCATACATGAAAAACGCCATTTTAAAATCAACATGAAAAACCAAAATTCCAAAAGTATAAAACACAAAAAATGCTTACCAAAGATAGATAATGCATAGTGCTCAGCTCCCTCCTCCTGCCCTGTGGTGCAACAGATGTCCCTTTCTCCAAAAATGTACTCAATGGGACCGTAATGTTGCTACCACACACAAGTTGACCTGCTTGAGGAAGAAACGAGTACATTTCATACATGAAAAACGCCATTTTAAAATCAACATGAAAAACCAAAATTCCAAAAGTATAAAACACAAAAGATGCTTACCATAGACAGATAATGTATAGTGCTCAGCTCCCTCCTCCCGCCCTGTGGAGCAACAGATGTCCCTGTCTCCAAAAATGTACTCAATGGGACCGTAATGTTGCTACCACACACAAGTTGACCTGCTTGAGGAAGAAACGAGTACATTTCATACATGAAAAACGCCATTTTAAAATCAACATGAAAAACCAAAATTCCAAAAGTATAAAACACAAAAGATGCTTACCAAAGATAGATAATGTATAGTGCTCTGGACCCTTGTCCCGCCCTGTGGTGCAACAGATGTCCCTGTCTCCAAAAATGTACTCAATGGGACGCTAATGTTGCTACCACACACAAGTTGACCTGCTTGAGGAAGAAACGAGTACATTTCATACATGAAAAATGCCATTTTAAAATCAACATGAAAAACCAAAATTCCAAAAGTATAAAACACAAAAAATGCTTACCAAAGATAGATAATGCATAGTGCTCTGAACCCTCCTCCCACCCTGTGGTGCAACAGATGTCCCTTTCTCCAAAAATGTACTCAATGGGACCGTAATGTTGCTGCCACACACAAGTTGACCTGCTTGAGGAAGAAACGAGTACATTTCATACATGAAAAACGCCATTTTAAAATCAACATGAAAAACCAAAATTCCAAAAGTATAAAACACAAAAAATGCTTACCAAAGAAAGATAATGGATAGTGCTCAGCTCCCTCCTCCCGCCCTGTGGTGCAACAGATGTCCCTTTCTCCAAAAATGTACTCAATGGGACCGTAATGTTGCTACCACACACAAGTTGACCTGCTTGAGGAAGAAACGAGTACATTTCATACATGAAAAACGCCATTTTAAAATCAACATGAAAAACCAAAATTCCAAAAGTATAAAACACAAAAGATGCTTACCAAAGATAGATAATGCATAGTGCTCTGAACCCTCCTCCCGCCCTGTGGTGCAACAGATGTCCCTTTCTCCAAAAATGTACTCAATGGGACCGTAATGTTGCTACCACACACAAGTTGACCTGCTTGAGGAAGAAACGAGTACATTTCATACATGAAAAATGCCATTTTAAAATCAACATGAAAAACCAAAATTCCAAAAGTATAAAACACAAAAGATGCTTACCAAAGATAGATAATGTATAGTGCTCTGAACCCTCCTCCCGCACTGTGGTGCAACAGATGTCCCTTTCTCCAAAAATGTACTCAATGGGACCATAATGTTGCTACCACACACAAGTTGACCTGCTTGAGGAAGAAACGAGTACATTTCATACATGAAAACGCCATTTTAAAATCAACATGAAAAACCAAAATTCTAAAAGTATAAAACACAAAAGATGCTTACCATAGACAGATAATGTATAGTGCTCAGCTCCCTCCTCCCGCCCTGTGGAGCAACAGATGTCCCTGTCTCCAAAAATGTACTCAATGGGACCGTAATGTTGCTACCACACACAAGTTGACCTGCTTGAGGAAGAAACGAGTACATTTCATACATGAAAAACGCCATTTTAAATTCAACATGAAATACCAAAATTCCAAAAGTATAAAACACAAAAGATGCTTACCATAGACAGATAATGTATAGTGCTCAGCTCCCTCCTCCCGCCCTGTGGTGCAACAGATGTCCCTTTCTCCAAAAATGTACTCAATGGGACCGTAATGTTGCTACCACATACAAGTTGACCTGCTTGAGGAAGAAACGAGTACATTTCATACATGAAAAACGCCATTTTAAAATCAACATGAAAAACCAAAATTCCAAAAGTATAAAACACAAAAGATGCTTACCAAAGATAGATAATGTATAGTGCTCTGAACCCTCCTCCCGCCCTGTGGTGCAACAGATGTCCCTTTCTCCAAAAATGTACTCAATGGGACCGTAATGTTGCTACCACACACAAGTTGACCTGCTTGAGGAAGAAACGAGTACATTTCATACATGAAAAACGCCATTTTAAAATCAACATGAAAAACCAAATTTCCAAAAGTATAAAACACAAAAGATGCTTACCAAAGATAGATAATGTATAGTGCTCTGAACCCTCCTCCCGCCCTGTGGTGCAACAGATGTCCCTTTCTCCAAAAATGTACTCAATGGGACCGTAATGTTGCTACCACACACAAGTTGACCTGCTTGAGGAAGAAACGAGTACATTTCATACATGAAAAACGCCATTTTAAAATCAACATGAAAAACCAAATTCCAAGAGTATAACACACAAAAGATGCTTACCATAGACAGATAATGTATAGTGCTCAGCTCCCTCCTCCCGCCCTGTGGAGCAACAGATGTCCCTGTCTCCAAAAATGTACTCAATGGGACCGTAATGTTGCTACCACACACAAGTTGACCTGCTTGAGGAAGAAACGAGTACATTTCATACATGAAAAACGCCATTTTAAATTCAACATGAAATACCAAAATTCCAAAAGTATAAAACACAAAAGATGCTTACCATAGACAGATAATGTATAGTGCTCAGCTCCCTCCTCCCGCCCTGTGGTGCAACAGATGTCCCTTTCTCCAAAAATGTACTCAATGGGACCGTAATGTTGCTACCACACACAAGTTGACCTGCTTGAGGAAGAAACGAGTACATTTCATACATGAAAAACGCCATTTTAAAATCAACATGAAAAACCAAAATTCCAAAAGTATAAAACACAAAAGATGCTTACCAAAGATAGATAATGTATAGTGCTCTGAACCCTCCTCCCGCCCTGTGGTGCAACAGATGTCCCTTTCTCCAAAAATGTACTCAATGGGACCGTAATGTTGCTACCACACACAAGTTGACCTGCTTGAGGAAGAAACGAGTACATTTCATACATGAAAAACGCCATTTTAAAATCAACATGAAAAACCAAATTTCCAAAAGTATAAAACACAAAAGATGCTTACCAAAGATAGATAATGTATAGTGCTCTGAACCCTCCTCCCGCCCTGTGGTGCAACAGATGTCCCTTTCTCCAAAAATGTACTCAATGGGACCGTAATGTTGCTACCACACACAAGTTGACCTGCTTGAGGAAGAAACGAGTACATTTCATACATGAAAAACGCCATTTTAAAATCAACATGAAAAACCAAATTCCAAGAGTATAACACACAAAAGATGCTTACCATAGACAGATAATGTATAGTGCTCAGCTCCCTCCTCCCGCCCTGTGGTGCAACAGATGTCCCTTTCTCCAAAAATGTACTCAATGGGACCGTAATGTTGCTACCACACACAAGTTGACCTGCTTGAGGAAGAAACGAGTACATTTCATACATGAAAAACGCCATTTTAAAATCAACATGAAAAACCAAAATTCCAAAAGTATAAAACACAAAAGATGCTTACCATAGACAGATAATGTATAGTGCTCAGCTCCCTCCTCCCGCCCTGTGGTGCAACAGATGTCCCTTTCTCCAAAAATGTTCTCAATGGGACCGTAATATTGCTACCACACACAAGTTGACCTGCTTGAGGAAAAAACGAGTACATTTCATACATGAAAAACGCCAATTAAAAATCAACTTGAAAAACCCAAATTCCAAAAGAATAAAACACAGAAAATGCTTACCAAAGAAAGATAATGGATAGTGCTCTGAACCCTCCTCCCGCCCTGTGGTGCAAGAGATGTCCCTTTCTCCAAAAATGTACTCAATGGGACCGTAATGTTGCTACCACACACAAGTTGACCTGCTTGAGGAAGAAACTAGTACATTTCATACATGAAAAACGCCATTTTAAAATCAACATGAAAAACCAAAATTCCAAAAGTATAAAACACAAAAGATGCTTACCAAAGATAGATAATGTATAGTGCTCAGCTCCCTCCTCCCGCCCTGTGGTGCAACAGATGTTCCTTTCTCCAAAAATGTACTCAATGGGACCGTAATGTTGCTACCACACACAAGTTGACCTGCTTGAGGAAGAAACGAGTACATTTCATACATGAAACACGCTATTTTAAAATCAACATGAAAAACCAAAATTCCAAAAGTATAAAACACAAAAGATGCTTACCATAGACAGATAATGTATAGTGCTCAGCTCCCTCCTCCCGCCCTGTGGTGCAACAGATGTCCCTTTCTCCAAAAATGTACTCAATGGGACCGTAATGTTGCTACCACACACAAGTTGACCTGCTTGAGGAAGAAACGAGTACATTTCATACATGAAAAACGCCATTTTAAAATCAACGTGAAAAACCAAAATTCCAAAAGTATAAAACACAAAAGATGCTTACCATAGACAGATAATGTATAGTGCTCAGCTCCCTCCTCCCGCCCTGTGGTGCAACAGATGTCCCTTTCTCCAAAAATGTACTCAATGGGACCGTAATGTTGCTACCACACACAAGTTGACCTGCTTGAGGAAGAAACGAGTACATTTCATACATGAAAAACGCCATTTTAAAATCAACATGAAAAACCAAAATTCCAAAAGTATAAAACACAAAAGATGCTTACCATAGACAGATAATGTATAGTGCTCAGCTCCCTCCTCCCGCCCTGTGGAGCAACAGATGTCCCTGTCTCCAAAAATGTACTCAATGGGACCGTAATGTTGCTACCACACACAAGTTGACCTGCTTGAGGAAGAAACGAGTACATTTCATACATGAAAAACGCCATTTTAAAATCAACATGAAAAACCAAAATTCCAAAAGTATAAAACACAAAAGATGCTTACCAAAGATAGATAATGTATAGTGCTCTGGACCCTTGTCCCGCCCTGTGGTGCAACAGATGTCCCTGTCTCCAAAAATGTACTCAATGGGACGCTAATGTTGCTACCACACACAAGTTGACCTGCTTGAGGAAGAAACGAGTACATTTCATACATGAAAAATGCCATTTTAAAATCAACATGAAAAACCAAAATTCCAAAAGTATAAAACACAAAAAATGCTTACCAAAGATAGATAATGCATAGTGCTCTGAACCCTCCTCCCACCCTGTGGTGCAACAGATGTCCCTTTCTCCAAAAATGTACTCAATGGGACCGTAATGTTGCTGCCACACACAAGTTGACCTGCTTGAGGAAGAAACGAGTACATTTCATACATGAAAAACGCCATTTTAAAATCAACATGAAAAACCAAAATTCCAAAAGTATAAAACACAAAAAATGCTTACCAAAGAAAGATAATGGATAGTGCTCAGCTCCCTCCTCCCGCCCTGTGGTGCAACAGATGTCCCTTTCTCCAAAAATGTACTCAATGGGACCGTAATGTTGCTACCACACACAAGTTGACCTGCTTGAGGAAGAAACGAGTACATTTCATACATGAAAAACGCCATTTTAAAATCAACATGAAAAACCAAAATTCCAAAAGTATAAAACACAAAAGATGCTTACCAAAGATAGATAATGCATAGTGCTCTGAACCCTCCTCCCGCCCTGTGGTGCAACAGATGTCCCTTTCTCCAAAAATGTACTCAATGGGACCGTAATGTTGCTACCACACACAAGTTGACCTGCTTGAGGAAGAAACGAGTACATTTCATACATGAAAAATGCCATTTTAAAATCAACATGAAAAACCAAAATTCCAAAAGTATAAAACACAAAAGATGCTTACCAAAGATAGATAATGTATAGTGCTCTGAACCCTCCTCCCGCCCTGTGGTGCAACAGATGTCCCTTTCTCCAAAAATGTACTCAATGGGACCATAATGTTGCTACCACACACAAGTTGACCTGCTTGAGGAAGAAACGAGTACATTTCATACATGAAAAACGCCATTTTAAAATCAACATGAAAAACCAAAATTCCAAAAGTATAAAACACAAAAGATGCTTACCATAGACAGATAATGTATAGTGCTCAGCTCCCTCCTCCCGCCCTGTGGAGCAACAGATGTCCCTGTCTCCAAAAATGTACTCAATGGGACCGTAATGTTGCTACCACACACAAGTTGACCTGCTTGAGGAAGAAACGAGTACATTTCATACATGAAAAACGCCATTTTAAAATCAACATGAAAAACCAAAATTCCAAAAGTATAAAACACAAAAGATGCTTACCAAAGATAGATAATGTATAGTGCTCTGGACCCTTGTCCCGCCCTGTGGTGCAACAGATGTCCCTGTCTCCAAAAATGTACTCAATGGGACGCTAATGTTGCTACCACACACAAGTTGACCTGCTTGAGGAAGAAACGAGTACATTTCATACATGAAAAATGCCATTTTAAAATCAACATGAAAAACCAAAATTCCAAAAGTATAAAACACAAAAAATGCTTACCAAAGATAGATAATGCATAGTGCTCTGAACCCTCCTCCCACCCTGTGGTGCAACAGATGTCCCTTTCTCCAAAAATGTACTCAATGGGACCGTAATGTTGCTGCCACACACAAGTTGACCTGCTTGAGGAAGAAACGAGTACATTTCATACATGAAAAACGCCATTTTAAAATCAACATGAAAAACCAAAATTCCAAAAGTATAAAACACAAAAAATGCTTACCAAAGAAAGATAATGGATAGTGCTCAGCTCCCTCCTCCCGCCCTGTGGTGCAACAGATGTCCCTTTCTCCAAAAATGTACTCAATGGGACCGTAATGTTGCTACCACACACAAGTTGACCTGCTTGAGGAAGAAACGAGTACATTTCATACATGAAAAACGCCATTTTAAAATCAACATGAAAAACCAAAATTCCAAAAGTATAAAACACAAAAGATGCTTACCAAAGATAGATAATGCATAGTGCTCTGAACCCTCCTCCCGCCCTGTGGTGCAACAGATGTCCCTTTCTCCAAAAATGTACTCAATGGGACCGTAATGTTGCTACCACACACAAGTTGACCTGCTTGAGGAAGAAACGAGTACATTTCATACATGAAAAATGCCATTTTAAAATCAACATGAAAAACCAAAATTCCAAAAGTATAAAACACAAAAGATGCTTACCAAAGATAGATAATGTATAGTGCTCTGAACCCTCCTCCCGCCCTGTGGTGCAACAGATGTCCCTTTCTCCAAAAATGTACTCAATGGGACCATAATGTTGCTACCACACACAAGTTGACCTGCTTGAGGAAGAAACGAGTACATTTCATACATGAAAAACGCCATTTTAAAATCAACATGAAAAACCAAAATTCCAAAAGTATAAAACACAAAAGATGCTTACCATAGACAGATAATGTATAGTGCTCAGCTCCCTCCTCCCGCCCTGTGGAGCAACAGATGTCCCTGTCTCCAAAAATGTACTCAATGGGACCGTAATGTTGCTACCACACACAAGTTGACCTGCTTGAGGAAGAAACGAGTACATTTCATACATGAAACACGCCATTTTAAATTCAACATGAAATACCAAAATTCCAAAAGTATAAAACACAAAAGATGCTTACCATAGACAGATAATGTATAGTGCTCAGCTCCCTCCTCCCGCCCTGTGGTGCAACAGATGTCCCTTTCTCCAAAAATGTACTCAATGGGACCGTAATGTTGCTACCACACACAAGTTGACCTGCTTGAGGAAGAAACGAGTACATTTCATACATGAAAAACGCCATTTTAAAATCAACATGAAAAACCAAAATTCCAAAAGTATAAAACACAAAAGATGCTTACCAAAGATAGATAATGTATAGTGCTCTGAACCCTCCTCCCGCCCTGTGGTGCAACAGATGTCCCTTTCTCCAAAAATGTACTCAATGGGACCGTAATGTTGCTACCACACACAAGTTGACCTGCTTGAGGAAGAAACGAGTACATTTCATACATGAAAAACGCCATTTTAAAATCAACATGAAAAACCAAAATTCCAAAAGTATAAAACACAAAAGATGCTTACCAAAGATAGATAATGTATAGTGCTCTGAACCCTCCTCCCGCCCTGTGGTGCAACAGATGTCCCTTTCTCCAAAAATGTACTCAATGGGACCGTAATGTTGCTACCACACACAAGTTGACCTGCTTGAGGAAGAAACGAGTACATTTCATACATGAAAAACGCCATTTTAAAATCAACATGAAAAACCAAAAATCCAAAAGTATAAAACACAAAAGATGCTTACCATAGACAGATAATGTATAGTGCTCAGCTCCCTCCTCCCGCCCTGTGGTGCAACAGATGTCCCTTTCTCCAAAAATGTACTCAATGGGACCGTAATGTTGCTACCACACACAAGTTGACCTGCTTGAGGAAGAAACGAGTACATTTCATACATGAAAAATGCCATTTTAAAATCAACATGAAAAACCAAAATTCCAAAAGTATAAAACACAAAAAATGCTTACCAAAGATAGATAATGCATAGTGCTCTGAACCCTCCTCCCACCCTGTGGTGCAACAGATGTCCCTTTCTTCAAAAATGTACTCAATGGGACCGTAATGTTGCTGCCACACACAAGTTGACCTGCTTGAGGAAGAAACGAGTACATTTCATACATGAAAAACGCCATTTTAAAATCAACATGAAAAACCAAAATTCCAAAAGTATAAAACACAAAAAATGCTTACCAAAGAAAGATAATGGATAGTGCTCAGCTCCCTCCTCCCGCCCTGTGGTGCAACAGATGTCCCTTTCTCCAAAAATGTACTCAATGGGACCGTAATGTTGCTACCACACACAAGTTGACCTGCTTGAGGAAGAAACGAGTACATTTCATACATGAAAAACGCCATTTTAAAATCAACATGAAAAACCAAAATTCCAAAAGTATAAAACACAAAAGATGCTTACCAAAGATAGATAATGCATAGTGCTCTGAACCCTCCTACCGCCCTGTGGTGCAACAGATGTCCCTTTCTCCAAAAATGTACTCAATGGGACCGTAATGTTGCTACCACACACAAGTTGACCTGCTTGAGGAAGAAACGAGTACATTTCATACATGAAAAATGCCATTTTAAAATCAACATGAAAAACCAAAATTCCAAAAGTATAAAACACAAAAGATGCTTACCAAAGATAGATAATGTATAGTGCTCTGAACCCTCCTCCCGCCCTGTGGTGCAACAGATGTCCCTTTCTCCAAAAATGTACTCAATGGGACCATAATGTTGCTACCACACACAAGTTGACCTGCTTGAGGAAGAAACGAGTACATTTCATACATGAAAAACGCCATTTTAAAATCAACATGAAAAACCAAAATTCCAAAAGTATAAAACACTAAAGATGCTTACCATAGACAGATAATGTATAGTGCTCAGCTCCCTCCTCCCGCCCTGTGGAGCAACAGATGTCCCTGTCTCCAAAAATGTACTCAATGGGACCGTAATGTTGCTACCACACACAAGTTGACCTGCTTGAGGAAGAAACGAGTACATTTCATACATGAAACACGCCATTTTAAATTCAACATGAAATACCAAAATTCCAAAAGTATAAAACACAAAAGATGCTTACCATAGACAGATAATGTATAGTGCTCAGCTCCCTCCTCCCGCCCTGTGGTGCAACAGATGTCCCTTTCTCCAAAAATGTACTCAATGGGACCGTAATGTTGCTACCACACACAAGTTGACCTGCTTGAGGAAGAAACGAGTACATTTCATACATGAAAAACGCCATTTTAAAATCAACATGAAAAACCAAAATTCCAAAAGTATAAAACACAAAAGATGCTTACCAAAGATAGATAATGTATAGTGCTCTGAACCCTCCTCCCGCCCTGTGGTGCAACAGATGTCCCTTTCTCCAAAAATGTACTCAATGGGACCGTAATGTTGCTACCACACACAAGTTGACCTGCTTGAGGAAGAAACGAGTACATTTCATACATGAAAAACGCCATTTTAAAATCAACATGAAAAACCAAAATTCCAAAAGTATAAAACACAAAAGATGCTTACCAAAGATAGATAATGTATAGTGCTCTGAACCCTCCTCCCGCCCTGTGGTGCAACAGATGTCCCTTTCTCCAAAAATGTACTCAATGGGACCGTAATGTTGCTACCACACACAAGTTGACCTGCTTGAGGAAGAAACGAGTACATTTCATACATGAAAAACGCCATTTTAAAATCAACATGAAAAACCAAATTCCAAAAGTATAAAACACAAAAGATGCTTACCATAGACAGATAATGTATAGTGCTCAGCTCCCTCCTCCCGCCCTGTGGTGCAACAGATGTCCCTTTCTCCAAAAATGTACTCAATGGGACCGTAATGTTGCTACCACACACAAGTTGACCTGCTTGAGGAAGAAACGAGTACATTTCATACATGAAAAACGCCATTTTAAAATCAACATGAAAAACCAAAATTCCAAAAGTATAAAACACAAAAGATGCTTACCATAGACAGATAATGTATAGTGCTCAGCTCCCTCCTCCCGCCCTGTGGTGCAACAGATGTCCCTTTCTCCAAAAATGTACTCAATGGGACCGTAATGTTGCTACCACACACAAGTTGACCTGCTTGAGGAAGAAACGAGTACATTTCATACATGAAAAACGCCATTTTAAAATCAACATGAAAAACCAAAATTCCAAAAGTATAAAACACAAAAGATGCTTACCAAAGAAAGATAATGGATAGTGCTCTGCACCCTCCTCCCGCCCTGTGGTGCAACAGATGTCCCTTTCTCCAAAAATGTACTCAATGGGACCGTAATGTTGCTACCACACACAAGTTGACCTGCTTGAGGAAGAAACGAGTACATTTCATACATGAAGAACGCCATTTTAAAATCAACATGAAAAACCAAAATTCCAAAAGTATAAAACACAAAAGATGCTTACCATAGACAGATAATGTATAGTGCTCAGCTCCCTCCTCCCGCCCTGTGGTGCAACAGATGTCCCTTTCTCCAAAAATGTTCTCAATGGGACCGTAATATTGCTACCACACACAAGTTGACCTGCTTGAGGAAAAAACGAGTACATTTCATACATGAAAAACGCCAATTAAAAATCAACTTGAAAAACCCAAATTCCAAAAGAATAAAACACAGAAAATGCTTACCAAAGAAAGATAATGGATAGTGCTCTGAACCCTCCTCCCGCCCTGTGGTGCAAGAGATGTCCCTTTCTCCAAAAATGTACTCAATGGGACCGTAATGTTGCTACCACACACAAGTTGACCTGCTTGAGGAAGAAACGAGTACATTTCATACATGAAAAACGCCATTTTAAAATCAACATGAAAAATCAAAATTCCAAAAGTATAAAACACAAAAGATGCTTACCAAAGATAGATAATGTATAGTGCTCAGCTCCCTCCTCCCGCCCTGTGGTGCAACAGATGTTCCTTTCTCCAAAAATGTACTCAATGGGACCGTAATGTTGCTACCACACACAAGTTGACCTGCTTGAGGAAGAAACGAGTTCATTTCATACATGAAACACGCCATTTTAAAATCAACATGAAAAACCAAAATTCCAAAAGTATAAAACACAAAAGATGCTTACCATAGACAGATAATGTATAGTGCTCAGCTCCCTCCCCCCGCCCTGTGGTGCAACAGATGTCCCTTTCTCCAAAAATGTACTCAATGGGACCGTAATGTTGCTACCACACACAAGTTGACCTGCTTGAGGAAGAAACGAGTACATTTCATACATGAAACACGCCATTTTAAAATCAACATGAAAAACCAAAATTCCAAAAGTATAAAACACAAAAGATGCTTACCATAGACAGATAATGTATAGTGCTCAGCTCCCTCCTCCCGCCCTGTGGTGCAACAGATGTCCCTTTCTCCAAAAATGTACTCAATGGGACCGTAATGTTGCTACCACACACAAGTTGACCTGCTTGAGGAAGAAACAAGTACATTTCATACATGAAAAACGCCATTTTAAAATCAACAAGAAAAACCAAAATTCCAAAAGTATAAAACACAAAAGATGCTTACCAAAGAAAGATAATGGATAGTGCTCTGCACCCTCCTCCCGCCCTGTGGTGCAACAGATGTCCCTTTCTCCAAAAATGTACTCAGTGGGACCGTAATGTTGCTACCACACACAAGTTGACCTGCTTGAGGAAGAAACGAGTACATTTCATACATGAAAAACGCCATTTTAAAATCAACATGAAAAACCAAAATTCCAAAACTATAAAACACAAAAGATGCTTACCATAGACAGATAATGAATAGTGCTCAGCTCCCTCCTCCCGCCCTGTGGTGCAACAGATGTCCCTTTCTCCAAAAATGTTCTCAATGGGACCGTAATGTTGCTACCACACACAAGTTGACCTGCTTGAGGAAGAAACGAGTACATTTCATACATGAAAAACGCCATTTTAAAATCAACATGAAAAACCAAAATTCCAAAAGTATAAAACACAAAAGATGCTTACCAAAGAAAGATAATGGATAGTGCTCTGCACCCTCCTCCCGCCCTGTGGTGCAACAGATGTCCCTTTCTCCAAAAATGTACTCAATGGGACCGTAATGTTGCTACCACACACAAGTTGACCTGCTTGAGGAAGAAACGAGTACATTTCATACATGAAAAACGCCATTTTAAAATCAACATGAAAAACCAAAATTCCAAAACTATAAAACACAAAAGATGCTTACCATAGACAGATAATGTATAGTGCTCAGCTCCCTCCTCCCGCCCTGTGCTGCAACAGATGTCCCTTTCTCCAAAAATGTTCTCAATGGGACCGTAATGTTGCTACCACACACAAGTTGACCTGCTTGAGGAAGAAACGAGTACATTTCATACATGAAAAACGCCATTTTAAAATCAACATGAAAAACCAAAATTCCAAAAGTATAAAACACAAAAGATGCTTACCAAAGAAAGATAATGCATAGTGCTCTGAACCCTCCTCCCGCCCTGTGGTGCAACAGATGTCCCTTTCTCCAAAAATGTACTCAATGGGACCGTAATGTTGCTACCACACACAAGTTGACCTGCTTGAGGAAGAAACGAGTACATTTCATACATGAAAAACGCCATTTTAAAATCAACATGAAAAACCAAAATTCCAAAAGTATAAAACACAAAAGATGCTTACCATAGACAGATAATGTATAGTGCTCAGCTCCCTCCTCCCGCCCTGTGGTGCAACAGATGTCCCTTTCTCCAAAAATGTACTCAATGGGACCGTAATGTTGCTACCACACACAAGTTGACCTGCTTGAGGAAGAAACGAGTACATTTCATACATGAAAAACGCCAATTAAAAATCAACTTGAAAAACCCAAATTCCAAAAGAATAAAAGACAAAAAATGCTTACCAAAGAAAGATAATGGATAGTGCTCTGAACCCTCCTCCCGCCCTGTGGTGCAACAGATGTCCCTTTCTCCAAAAATGTACTAAATGGGACCGTAATGTTGCTACCACACACAAGTTGACCTGCTTGAGGAAGAAACGAGTACATTTCATACATGAAAAACGCCAATTAAAAATCAACTTGAAAAACCCAAATTCCAAAAGAATAAAAGACAAAAAATGCTTACCAAAGAAAGATAATGGATAGTGCTCTGAACCCTCCTCCCGCCCTGTGGTGCAACAGATGTCCCTTTCTCCAAAAATGTACTCAATGGGACCGTAATGTTGCTACCACACACAAGTTGACCTGCTTGAGGAAGAAACGAGTACATTTCATACATGAAAAACGCCATTTTAAAATCAACATGAAAAACCAAAATTCCAAAAGTATAAAACACAAAAGATGCTTACCATAGACAGATAATGTATAGTGCTCAGCTCCCTCCTCCCGCCCTGTGGTGCAACAGATGTCCCTTTCTCCAAAAATGTACTCAATGGGACCGTAATGTTGCTACCACACACAAGTTGACCTGCTTGAGGAAGAAACGAGTACATTTCATACATGAAAAACGCCAATTTAAAATCAACTTGAAAAACCCAAATTCCAAAAGAATAAAAGACAAAAAATGCTTACCAAAGAAAGATAATGGATAGTGCTCTGAACCCTCCTCCCGCCCTGTGGTGCAACAGATGTCCCTTTCTCCAAAAATGTACTCAATGGGACCGTAATGTTGCTACCACACACAAGTTGACCTGCTTGAGGAAGAAACGAGTACATTTCATACATGAAAAACGCCATTTTAAAATCAACATGAAAAACCAAAATTCCAAAAGTATAAAACACAAAAGATGCTTTCTATAGACAGATAATGTATAGTGCTCAGCTCCCTCCTCCCGCCCTGTGGTGCAACAGATGTCCCTTTCTCCAAAAATGTACTCAATGGGACCGTAATGTTGCTACCACACACAAGTTGACCTGCTTGAGGAAGAAACGAGTACATTTCATACATGAAAAACGCCATTTTAAAATCAACATGAAAAACCAAAATTCCAAAACTATAAAACACAAAAGATGCTTACCATAGACAGATAATGTATAGTGCTCAGCTCCCTCCTCCCGCCCTGTGGTGCAACAGATGTCCCTTTCTCCAAAAATGTACTCAATGGGACCGTAATGTTGCTACCACACACAAGTTGACCTGCTTGAGGAAGAAACGAGTACATTTCATACATGAAAAACGCCATTTTAAAATCAACATGAAAAACCAAAATTCCAAAACTATAAAACACAAAAGATGCTTACCATAGACAGATAATGTATAGTGCTCAGCTCCCTCCTCCCGCCCTGTGGTGCAACAGATGTCCCTTTCTCCAAAAATGTACTCAATGGGACCGTAATGTTGCTACCACACACAAGTTGACCTGCTTGAGGAAGAAACGAGTACATTTCATACATGAAAAACGCCATTTTAAAATCAACATGAAAAACCAAAATTCCAAAAGTATAAAACACAAAAGATGCTTACTATAGACAGATAATGTATAGTGCTCGGCTCCCTCCTCCCGCCCTGTGGTGCAACAGATGTCCCTTTCTCCAAAAATGTACTCAATGGGACCGTAATGTTGCTACCACACACAAGTTGACCTGCTTGAGGAAGAAACGAGTACATTTCATACATGAAAAACGCCAATTAAAAATCAACTTGAAAAACCCAAATTCCAAAAGAATAAAAGACAAAAAATGCTTACCAAAGAAAGATAATGGATAGTGCTCTGAACCCTCCTCCCGCCCTGTGGTGCAACAGATGTCCCTTTCTCCAAAAATGTACTCAATGGGACCGTAATGTTGCTACCACACACAAGTTGACCTGCTTGAGGAAGAAACGAGTACATTTCATACATGAAAAACGCCATTTTAAAATCAACATGAAAAACCAAAATTCCAAAAGTATAAAACACAAAAGATGCTTACCATAGACAGATAATGTATAGTGCTCAGCTCCCTCCTCCCGCCCTGTGGTGCAACAGATGTCCCTTTCTCCAAAAATGTTCTCAATGGGACCGTAATGTTGCTACCACACACAAGTTGACCTGCTTGAGGAAGAAACGAGTACATTTCATACATGAAAAACGCCATTTTAAAATCAACATGAAAAACCAAAATTCCAAAAGTATAAAACACAAAAGATGCTTACTATAGACAGATAATGTATAGTGCTCGGCTCCCTCCTCCCGCCCTGTGGTGCAACAGATGTCCCTTTCTCCAAAAATGTACTCAATGGGACCGTAATGTTGCTACCACACACAAGTTGACCTGCTTGAGGAAGAAACGAGTACATTTCATACATGAAAAACGCCAATTAAAAATCAACTTGAAAAACCCAAATTCCAAAAGAATAAAAGACAAAAAATGCTTACCAAAGAAAGATAATGGATAGTGCTCTGAACCCTCCTCCCGCCCTGTGGTGCAACAGATGTCCCTTTCTCCAAAAATGTACTCAATGGGACCGTAATGTTGCTACCACACACAAGTTGACCTGCTTGAGGAAGAAACGAGTACATTTCATACATGAAAAACGCCATTTTAAAATCAACATGAAAAACCAAAATTCCAAAAGTATAAAACACAAAAGATGCTTTCTATAGACAGATAATGTATAGTGCTCAGCTCCCTCCTCCCGCCCTGTGGTGCAACAGATGTCCCTTTCTCCAAAAATGTACTCAATGGGACCGTAATGTTGCTACCACACACAAGTTGACCTGCTTGAGGAAGAAACGAGTACATTTCATACATGAAAAACGCCATTTTAGAATCAACATGAAAAACCAAAATTCCAAAACTATAAAACACAAAAGATGCTTACCATAGACAGATAATGTATAGTGCTCAGCTCCCTCCTCCCGCCCTGTGGTGCAACAGATGTCCCTTTCTCCAAAAATGTACTCAATGGGACCGTAATGTTGCTACCACACACAAGTTGACCTGCTTGAGGAAGAAACGAGTACATTTCATACATGAAAAACGCCATTTTAAAATCAACATGAAAAACCAAAATTCCAAAACTATAAAACACAAAAGATGCTTACCATAGACAGATAATGTATAGTGCTCAGCTCCCTCCTCCCGCCCTGTGGTGCAACAGATGTCCCTTTCTCCAAAAATGTACTCAATGGGACCGTAATGTTGCTACCACACACAAGTTGACCTGCTTGAGGAAGAAACGAGTACATTTCATACATGAAAAACGCCATTTTAAAATCAACATGAAAAACCAAAATTCCAAAAGTATAAAACACAAAAGATGCTTACCATAGACAGATAATGTATAGTGCTCAGCTCCCTCCTCCCGCCCTGTGGTGCAACAGATGTCCCTTTCTCCAAAAATGTTCTCAATGGGACCGTAATGTTGCTACCACACACAAGTTGACCTGCTTGAGGAAGAAACGAGTACATTTCATACATGAAAAACGCCATTTTAAAATCAACATGAAAAACCAAAATTCCAAAAGTATAAAACACAAAAGATGCTTACCATAGACAGATAATGTATAGTGCTCAGCTCCCTCCTCCCGCCCTGTGGTGCAACAGATGTCCCTTTCTCCAAAAATGTTCTCAATGGGACCGTAATGTTGCTACCACACACAAGTTGACCTGCTTGAGGAAGAAACGAGTACATTTCATACATGAAAAACGCCATTTTAAAATCAACATGAAAAACCAAAATTCCAAAAGTATAAAACACAAAAGATGCTTAACAAAGATAGATAATGTATAGTGCTCTGAACCCTCCTCCCGCCCTGTGGTGCAACAGATGTCCCTTTCTCCAAAAATGTACTCAATGGGACCGTAATGTTGCTACCACACACAAGTTGACCTGCTTGAGGAAGAAACGAGTACATTTCATACATGAAAAACGCCATTTTAAAATCAACATGAAAAACCAAAATTCCAAAAGTATAAAACACAAAAGATGCTTACCATAGACAAATAATGTATAGTGCTCAGCTCCCTCCTCCCGCCCTGTGGTGCAACAGATGTCCCTTTCTCCAAAAATGTACTCAATGGGACCGTAATGTTGCTACCACACACAAGTTGACCTGCTTGAGGAAGAAACGAGTACATTTCATACATGAAAAACGCCATTTTAAAATCAACATGAAAAACCAAAATTCCAAAAGTATATAACACAAAAGATGCTTACCAAAGATAGACAATGTATAGTGCTCTGAACCCTCCTCCCGCCCTGTGGTGCAACAGATGTCCCTTTCTCCAAAAATGTACTCAATGGGACCGTAATGTTGCTACCACACACAAGTTGACCTGCTTGAGGAAGAAACGAGTACATTTCATACATGAAAAACGCCATTTTAAAATCAACATGAAAAACCAAAATTCCAAAAGTATAAAACACAAAAGATGCTAACCATAGACAGATAATGTATAGTGCTCAGCTCCCTCCTCCCGCCCTGTGGTGCAACAGATGTCCCTTTCTCCAAAAATGTTCTCAATGGGACCGTAATGTTGCTACAACACACAAGTTGACCTGCTTGAGGAAGAAACGAGTACATTTCATACATGAAAAACGCCATTTTAAAATCAACATGAAAAACCAAAATTCCAAAAGTATAAAACACAAAAGATGCTTACCATAGACAGATAATGTATAGTGCTCAGCTCCCTCCTCCCGCCCTGTGGTGCAACAGATGTCCCTTTCTCCAAAAATGTTCTCAATGGGACCGTAATGTTGCTACCACACACAAGTTGACCTGCTTGAGGAAGAAACGAGTACATTTCATACATGAAAAACGCCATTTTAAAATCAACATGAAAAACCAAAATTCCAAAAGTATAAAACACAAAAGATGCTTACCAAAGATAGATAATGTATAGTGCTCTGAACCCTCCTCCCGCCCTGTGGTGCAACAGATGTCCCTTTCTCCAAAAATGTACTCAATGGGACCGTAATGTTGCTACCACACACAAGTTGACCTGCTTGAGGAAGAAACGAGTACATTTCATACATGAAAAACGCCATTTTAAAATCAACATGAAAAACCAAAATTCCAAAAGTATAAAACACAAAAGATGCTTACCATAGACAGATAATGTATAGTGCTCAGCTCCCTCCTCCCGCCCTGTGGTGCAACAGATGTCCCTTTCTCCAAAAATGTTCTCAATGGGACCGTAATGTTGCTACCACACACAAGTTGACCTGCTTGAGGAAGAAACGAGTACATTTCATACATGAAAAACGCCATTTTAAAATCAACATGAAACACCAAAATTCCAAAAGTATAAAACACAAAAGATGCTTACCATAGACAGATAATGTATAGTGCTCAGCTCCCTCCTCCCGCCCTGTGGAGCAACAGATGTCCCTGTCTCCAAAAATGTACTCAATGGGACCGTAATGTTGCTACCACACACAAGTTGACCTGCTTGAGGAAGAAACGAGTACATTTCATACATGAAAAATGCCATTTTAAAATCAACATGAAAAACCAAAATTCCAAAAGTATAAAACACAAAAAATGCTTACCAAAGAAAGATAATGTATAGTGCTCAGCTCCCTCCTCCCGCCCTGTGGTGCAACAGATGTCCCTTTCTCCAAAAATGTACTCAATGGGACCGTAATGTTGCTACCACACACAAGTTGACCTGCTTGAGGAAGAAACTAGTACATTTCATACATGAAAAACGCCATTTTAAAATCAACATGAAAAACCAAAATTCCAAAAGTATAAAACACAAAAGATGCTTACCAAAGAAAGATAATGCATAGTGCTCTGAACCCTCCTCCCGCCCTGTGGTGCAACAGATGTCCCTTTCTCCAAAAATGTACTCAATGGGACCGTAATGTTGCTACCACACACAAGTTGACCTGCTTGAGGAAGAAACGAGTACATTTCATACATGAAAAACGCCATTTTAAAATCAACATGTAAAACCAAAATTCCAAAAGTATAAAACACAAAAGATGCTTACCATAGACAGATAATGTATAGTGCTCAGCTCCCTCCTCCCGCCCTGTGGTGCAACAGATGTCCCTTTCTCCAAAAATGTACTCAATGGGACCGTAATGTTGCTACCACACACAAGTTGACCTGCTTGAGGAAGAAACAAGTACATTTCATACATGAAAACGCCATTTTAAAATCAACATGAAAAACCAAAATTCCAAAAGTATAAAACACAAAAGATGCTTACCAAAGAAAGATAATGTATAGTGCTCTGAACCCTCCTCCCGCCCTGTGGTGCAACAGATGTCCCTTTCTCCAAAAATGTACTCAATGGGACCGTAATGTTGCTACCACACACAAGTTGACCTGCTTGAGGAAGAAACGAGTACATTTCATACATGAAAAACGCCATTTTAAAATCAACATGAAAAACCAAAATTCCAAAAGTATAAAACACAAAAGATGCTTACCAAAGAAAGATAATGCATAGTGCTCTGAACCCTCCTCCCGCCCTGTGGTGCAACAGATGTCCCTTTCTCCAAAAATGTACTCAATGGGACCGTAATGTTGCTACCACACACAAGTTGACCTGCTTGAGGAAGAAACGAGTACATTTCATACATGAAAAATGCCATTTTAAAATCAACATGTAAAACCAAAATTCCAAAAGTATAAAACACAAAAGATGCTTACCATAGACAGATAATGTATAGTGCTCAGCTCCCTCCTCCCGCCCTGTGGTGCAACAGATGTCCCTTTCTCCAAAAATGTACTCAATGGGACCGTAATGTTGCTACCACACACAAGTTGACCTGCTTGAGGAAGAAACGAGTACATTTCATACATGAAAAACGCCATTTTAAAATCAACATGAAAAACCAAAATTCCAAAAGTATAAAACACAAAAGATGCTTACCATAGACAGATAATGTATAGTGCTCAGCTCCCTCCTCCCGCCCTGTGGTGCAACAGATGTCCCTTTCTCCAAAAATGTTCTCAATGGGACCGTAATGTTGCTACCACACACAAGTTGACCTGCTTGAGGAAGAAACGAGTACATTTCATACATGAAAAACGCCATTTTAAAATCAACATGAAAAACCAAAATTCCAAAAGTATAAAACACAAAAGATGCTTAACAAAGATAGATAATGTATAGTGCTCTGAACCCTCCTCCCGCCCTGTGGTGCAACAGATGTCCCTTTCTCCAAAAATGTACTCAATGGGACCGTAATGTTGCTACCACACACAAGTTGACCTGCTTGAGGAAGAAACGAGTACATTTCATACATGAAAAACGCCAATTAAAAATCAACTTGAAAAACCCAAATTCCAAAAGAATAAAAGACAAAAAATGCTTACCAAAGAAAGATAATGGATAGTGCTCTGAACCCTCCTCCCGCCCTGTGGTGCAACAGATGTCCCTTTCTCCAAAAATGTACTCAATGGGACCGTAATGTTGCTACCACACACAAGTTGACCTGCTTGAGGAAGAAACGAGTACATTTCATACATGAAAAACGCCATTTTAAAATCAACATGAAAAACCAAAATTCCAAAAGTATAAAACACAAAAGATGCTTTCTATAGACAGATAATGTATAGTGCTCAGCTCCCTCCTCCCGCCCTGTGGTGCAACAGATGTCCCTTTCTCCAAAAATGTACTCAATGGGACCGTAATGTTGCTACCACACACAAGTTGACCTGCTTGAGGAAGAAACGAGTACATTTCATACATGAAAAACGCCATTTTAAAATCAACATGAAAAACCAAAATTCCAAAACTATAAAACACAAAAGATGCTTACCATAGACAGATAATGTATAGTGCTCAGCTCCCTCCTCCCGCCCTGTGGTGCAACAGATGTCCCTTTCTCCAAAAATGTACTCAATGGGACCGTAATGTTGCTACCACACACAAGTTGACCTGCTTGAGGAAGAAACGAGTACATTTCATACATGAAAAACGCCAATTAAAAATCAACTTGAAAAACCCAAATTCCAAAAGAATAAAAGACAAAAAATGCTTACCAAAGAAAGATAATGGATAGTGCTCTGAACCCTCCTCCCGCCCTGTGGTGCAACAGATGTCCCTTTCTCCAAAAATGTACTCAATGGGACCGTAATGTTGCTACCACACACAAGTTGACCTGCTTGAGGAAGAAACGAGTACATTTCATACATGAAAAACGCCATTTTAAAATCAACATGAAAAACCAAAATTCCAAAAGTATAAAACACAAAAGATGCTTTCTATAGACAGATAATGTATAGTGCTCAGCTCCCTCCTCCCGCCCTGTGGTGCAACAGATGTCCCTTTCTCCAAAAATGTACTCAATGGGACCGTAATGTTGCTACCACACACAAGTTGACCTGCTTGAGGAAGAAACGAGTACATTTCATACATGAAAAACGCCATTTTAAAATCAACATGAAAAACCAAAATTCCAAAACTATAAAACACAAAAGATGCTTACCATAGACAGATAATGTATAGTGCTCAGCTCCCTCCTCCCGCCCTGTGGTGCAACAGATGTCCCTTTCTCCAAAAATTTACTCAATGGGACCGTAATGTTGCTACCACACACAAGTTGACCTGCTTGAGGAAGAAACGAGTACATTTCATACATGAAAAACGCCATTTTAAAATCAACATGAAAAACCAAAATTCCAAAACTATAAAACACAAAAGATGCTTACCATAGACAGATAATGTATAGTGCTCAGCTCCCTCCTCCCGCCCTGTGGTGCAACAGATGTCCCTTTCTCCAAAAATGTACTCAATGGGACCGTAATGTTGCTACCACACACAAGTTGACCTGCTTGAGGAAGAAACGAGTACATTTCATACATGAAAAACGCCATTTTAAAATCAACATGAAAAACCAAAATTCCAAAAGTATAAAACACAAAAGATGCTTACTATAGACAGATAATGTATAGTGCTCGGCTCCCTCCTCCCGCCCTGTGGTGCAACAGATGTCCCTTTCTCCAAAAATGTACTCAATGGGACCGTAATGTTGCTACCACACACAAGTTGACCTGCTTGAGGAAGAAACGAGTACATTTCATACATGAAAAACGCCAATTAAAAATCAACTTGAAAAACCCAAATTCCAAAAGAATAAAAGACAAAAAATGCTTACCAAAGAAAGATAATGGATAGTGCTCTGAACCCTCCTCCCGCCCTGTGGTGCAACAGATGTCCCTTTCTCCAAAAATGTACTCAATGGGACCGTAATGTTGCTACCACACACAAGTTGACCTGCTTGAGGAAGAAACGAGTACATTTCATACATGAAAAACGCCATTTTAAAATCAACATGAAAAACCAAAATTCCAAAAGTATAAAACACAAAAGATGCTTACCATAGACAGATAATGTATAGTGCTCAGCTCCCTCCTCCCGCCCTGTGGTGCAACAGATGTCCCTTTCTCCAAAAATGTACTCAATGGGACCGTAATGTTGCTACCACACACAAGTTGACCTGCTTGAGGAAGAAACGAGTACATTTCATACATGAAAAACGCCATTTTAAAATCAACATGAAAAACCAAAATTCCAAAAGTATAAAACACAAAAGATGCTTACTATAGACAGATAATGTATAGTGCTCGGCTCCCTCCTCCCGCCCTGTGGTGCAACAGATGTCCCTTTCTCCAAAAATGTACTCAATGGGACCGTAATGTTGCTACCACACACAAGTTGACCTGCTTGAGGAAGAAACGAGTACATTTCATACATGAAAAACGCCAATTAAAAATCAACTTGAAAAACCCAAATTCCAAAAGAATAAAAGACAAAAAATGCTTACCAAAGAAAGATAATGGATAGTGCTCTGAACCCTCCTCCCGCCCTGTGGTGCAACAGATGTCCCTTTCTCCAAAAATGTACTCAATGGGACCGTAATGTTGCTACCACACACAAGTTGACCTGCTTGAGGAAGAAACGAGTACATTTCATACATGAAAAACGCCATTTTAAAATCAACATGAAAAACCAAAATTCCAAAAGTATAAAACACAAAAGATGCTTTCTATAGACAGATAATGTATAGTGCTCAGCTCCCTCCTCCCGCCCTGTGGTGCAACAGATGTCCCTTTCTCCAAAAATGTACTCAATGGGACCGTAATGTTGCTACCACACACAAGTTGACCTGCTTGAGGAAGAAATGAGTACATTTCATACATGAAAAACGCCATTTTAAAATCAACATGAAAAACCAAAATTCCAAAACTATAA
The DNA here is from genome assembly GCF_023898315.1 of Schistocerca nitens. Lineage (NCBI taxonomy): Eukaryota > Metazoa > Arthropoda > Insecta > Orthoptera > Acrididae > Schistocerca > Schistocerca nitens. The sequence goes on along the minus strand of NC_064625.1, from coordinate 177,359,141 downwards.
AACACAAAAGATGCTTACCATAGACAGATAATGTATAGTGCTCAGCTCCCTCCTCCCGCCCTGTGGTGCAACAGATGTCCCTTTCTCCAAAAATGTACTCAATGGGACCGTAATGTTGCTACCACACACAAGTTGACCTGCTTGAGGAAGAAACGAGTACATTTCATACATGAAAAACGCCATTTTAAAATCAACATGAAAAACCAAAATTCCAAAACTATAAAACACAAAAGATGCTTACCATAGACAGATAATGTATAGTGCTCAGCTCCCTCCTCCCGCCCTGTGGTGCAACAGATGTCCCTTTCTCCAAAAATGTACTCAATGGGACCGTAATGTTGCTACCACACACAAGTTGACCTGCTTGAGGAAGAAACGAGTACATTTCATACATGAAAAACGCCATTTTAAAATCAACATGAAAAACCAAAATTCCAAAACTATAAAACACAAAAGATGCTTACCATAGACAGATAATGTATAGTGCTCAGCTCCCTCCTCCCGCCCTGTGGTGCAACAGATGTCCCTTTCTCCAAAAATGTACTCAATGGGACCGTAATGTTGCTACCACACACAAGTTGACCTGCTTGAGGAAGAAACGAGTACATTTCATACATGAAAAACGCCATTTTAAAATCAACATGAAAAACCAAAATTCCAAAACTATAAAACACAAAAGATGCTTACCATAGACAGATAATGTATAGTGCTCAGCTCCCTCCTCCCGCCCTGTGGTGCAACAGATGTCCCTTTCTCCAAAAATGTACTCAATGGGACCGTAATGTTGCTACCACACACAAGTTGACCTGCTTGAGGAAGAAACGAGTACATTTCATACATGAAAAACGCCATTTTAAAATCAACATGAAAAACCAAAATTCCAAAACTATAAAACACAAAAGATGCTTACCATAGACAGATAATGTATAGTGCTCAGCTCCCTCCTCCCGCCCTGTGGTGCAACAGATGTCCCTTTCTCCAAAAATGTACTCAATGGGACCGTAATGTTGCTACCACACACAAGTTGACCTGCTTGAGGAAGAAACGAGTACATTTCATACATGAAAAACGCCATTTTAAAATCAACATGAAAAACCAAAATTCCAAAAGTATAAAACACAAAAGATGCTTACCATAGACAGATAATGTATAGTGCTCAGCTCCCTCCTCCCGCCCTGTGGTGCAACAGATGTCCCTTTCTCCAAAAATGTTCTCAATGGGACCGTAATGTTGCTACCACACACAAGTTGACCTGCTTGAGGAAGAAACGAGTACATTTCATACATGAAAAACGCCATTTTAAAATCAACATGAAAAACCAAAATTCCAAAAGTATAAAACACAAAAGATGCTTACCATAGACAGATAATGTATAGTGCTCAGCTCCCTCCTCCCGCCCTGTGGTGCAACAGATGTCCCTTTCTCCAAAAATGTTCTCAATGGGACCGTAATGTTGCTAGCACACACAAGTTGACCTGCTTGAGGAAGAAACGAGTACATTTCATACATGAAAAACGCCATTTTAAAATCAACATGAAAAACCAAAATTCCAAAAGTATAAAACACAAAAGATGCTTAACAAAGATAGATAATGTATAGTGCTCTGAACCCTCCTCCCGCCCTGTGGTGCAACAGATGTCCCTTTCTCCAAAAATGTACTCAATGGGACCGTAATGTTGCTACCACACACAAGTTGACCTGCTTGAGGAAGAAACGAGTACATTTCATACATGAAAAACGCCATTTTAAAATCAACATGAAAAACCAAAATTCCAAAAGTATAAAACACAAAAGATGCTTACCATAGACAGATAATGTATAGTGCTCAGCTCCCTCCTCCCGCCCTGTGGTGCAACAGATGTCCCTTTCTCCAAAAATGTTCTCAATGGGACCGTAATGTTGCTACCACACACAAGTTGACCTGCTTGAGGAAGAAACGAGTACATTTCATACATGAAAAACGCCATTTTAAAATCAACATGAAAAACCAAAATTCCAAAAGTATAAAACACAAAAGATGCTTACCAAAGATAGATAATGTATAGTGCTCTGAACCCTCCTCCCGCCCTGTGGTGCAACAGATGTCCCTTTCTCCAAAAATGTACTCAATGGGACCGTAATGTTGCTACCACACACAAGTTGACCTGCTTGAGGAAGAAACGAGTACATTTCATACATGAAAAACGCCATTTTAAAATCAACATGAAAAACCAAAATTCCAAAAGTATAAAACACAAAAGATGCTTACCATAGACAGATAATGTATAGTGCTCAGCTCCCTCCTCCCGCCCTGTGGTGCAACAGATGTCCCTTTCTCCAAAAATGTTCTCAATGGGACCGTAATGTTGCTACCACACACAAGTTGACCTGCTTGAGGAAGAAACGAGTACATTTCATACATGAAAAACGCCATTTTAAAATCAACATGAAACACCAAAATTCCAAAAGTATAAAACACAAAAGATGCTTACCATAGACAGATAATGTATAGTGCTCAGCTCCCTCCTCCCGCCCTGTGGAGCAACAGATGTCCCTGTCTCCAAAAATGTACTCAATGGGACCGTAATGTTGCTACCACACACAAGTTGACCTGCTTGAGGAAGAAACGAGTACATTTCATACATGAAAAATGCCATTTTAAAATCAACATGAAAAACCAAAATTCCAAAAGTATAAAACACAAAAAATGCTTACCAAAGAAAGATAATGTATAGTGCTCAGCTCCCTCCTCCCGCCCTGTGGTGCAACAGATGTCCCTTTCTCCAAAAATGTACTCAATGGGACCGTAATGTTGCTACCACACACAAGTTGACCTGCTTGAGGAAGAAACTAGTACATTTCATACATGAAAAACGCCATTTTAAAATCAACATGAAAAACCAAAATTCCAAAAGTATAAAACACAAAAGATGCTTACCAAAGAAAGATAATGCATAGTGCTCTGAACCCTCCTCCCGCCCTGTGGTGCAACAGATGTCCCTTTCTCCAAAAATGTACTCAATGGGACCGTAATGTTGCTACCACACACAAGTTGACCTGCTTGAGGAAGAAACGAATACATTTCATACATGAAAAACGCCATTTTAAAATCAACATGTAAAACCAAAATTCCAAAAGTATAAAACACAAAAGATGCTTACCATAGACAGATAATGTATAGTGCTCAGCTCCCTCCTCCCGCCCTGTGGTGCAACAGATGTCCCTTTCTCCAAAAATGTACTCAATGGGACCGTAATGTTGCTACCACACACAAGTTGACCTGCTTGAGGAAGAAACAAGTACATTTCATACATGAAAACGCCATTTTAAAATCAACATGAAAAACCAAAATTCCAAAAGTATAAAACACAAAAGATGCTTACCAAAGAAAGATAATGTATAGTGCTCTGAACCCTCCTCCCGCCCTGTGGTGCAACAGATGTCCCTTTCTCCAAAAATGTACTCAATGGGACCGTAATGTTGCTACCACACACAAGTTGACCTGCTTGAGGAAGAAACGAGTACATTTCATACATGAAAAACGCCATTTTAAAATCAACATGAAAAACCAAAATTCCAAAAGTATAAAACACAAAAGATGCTTACCAAAGAAAGATAATGCATAGTGCTCTGAACCCTCCTCCCGCCCTGTGGTGCAACAGATGTCCCTTTCTCCAAAAATGTACTCAATGGGACCGTAATGTTGCTACCACACACAAGTTGACCTGCTTGAGGAAGAAACGAGTACATTTCATACATGAAAAATGCCATTTTAAAATCAACATGTAAAACCAAAATTCCAAAAGTATAAAACACAAAAGATGCTTACCATAGACAGATAATGTATAGTGCTCAGCTCCCTCCTCCCGCCCTGTGGTGCAACAGATGTCCCTTTCTCCAAAAATGTACTCAATGGGACCGTAATGTTGCTACCACACACAAGTTGACCTGCTTGAGGAAGAAACGAGTACATTTCATACATGAAAAACGCCATTTTAAAATCAACATGAAAAACCAAAATTCCAAAAGTATAAAACACAAAAGATGCTTACCATAGACAGATAATGTATAGTGCTCAGCTCCCTCCTCCCGCCCTGTGGTGCAACAGATGTCCCTTTCTCCAAAAATGTTCTCAATGGGACCGTAATGTTGCTACCACACACAAGTTGACCTGCTTGAGGAAGAAACGAGTACATTTCATACATGAAAAACGCCATTTTAAAATCAACATGAAAAACCAAAATTCCAAAAGTATAAAACACAAAAGATGCTTAACAAAGATAGATAATGTATAGTGCTCTGAACCCTCCTCCCGCCCTGTGGTGCAACAGATGTCCCTTTCTCCAAAAATGTACTCAATGGGACCGTAATGTTGCTACCACACACAAGTTGACCTGCTTGAGGAAGAAACGAGTACATTTCATACATGAAAAACGCCAATTAAAAATCAACTTGAAAAACCCAAATTCCAAAAGAATAAAAGACAAAAAATGCTTACCAAAGAAAGATAATGGATAGTGCTCTGAACCCTCCTCCCGCCCTGTGGTGCAACAGATGTCCCTTTCTCCAAAAATGTACTCAATGGGACCGTAATGTTGCTACCACACACAAGTTGACCTGCTTGAGGAAGAAACGAGTACATTTCATACATGAAAAACGCCATTTTAAAATCAACATGAAAAACCAAAATTCCAAAAGTATAAAACACAAAAGATGCTTTCTATAGACAGATAATGTATAGTGCTCAGCTCCCTCCTCCCGCCCTGTGGTGCAACAGATGTCCCTTTCTCCAAAAATGTACTCAATGGGACCGTAATGTTGCTACCACACACAAGTTGACCTGCTTGAGGAAGAAACGAGTACATTTCATACATGAAAAACGCCATTTTAAAATCAACATGAAAAACCAAAATTCCAAAACTATAAAACACAAAAGATGCTTACCATAGACAGATAATGTATAGTGCTCAGCTCCCTCCTCCCGCCCTGTGGTGCAACAGATGTCCCTTTCTCCAAAAATGTACTCAATGGGACCGTAATGTTGCTACCACACACAAGTTGACCTGCTTGAGGAAGAAACGAGTACATTTCATACATGAAAAACGCCAATTAAAAATCAACATGAAAAACCCAAATTCCAAAAGAATAAAAGACAAAAAATGCTTACCAAAGAAAGATAATGGATAGTGCTCTGAACCCTCCTCCCGCCCTGTGGTGCAACAGATGTCCCTTTCTCCAAAAATGTACTCAATGGGACCGTAATGTTGCTACCACACACAAGTTGACCTGCTTGAGGAAGAAACGAGTACATTTCATACATGAAAAACGCCATTTTAAAATCAACATGAAAAACCAAAATTCCAAAAGTATAAAACACAAAAGATGCTTTCTATAGACAGATAATGTATAGTGCTCAGCTCCCTCCTCCCGCCCTGTGGTGCAACAGATGTCCCTTTCTCCAAAAATGTACTCAATGGGACCGTAATGTTGCTACCACACACAAGTTGACCTGCTTGAGGAAGAAACGAGTACATTTCATACATGAAAAACGCCATTTTAAAATCAACATGAAAAACCAAAATTCCAAAACTATAAAACACAAAAGATGCTTACCATAGACAGATAATGTATAGTGCTCAGCTCCCTCCTCCCGCCCTGTGGTGCAACAGATGTCCCTTTCTCCAAAAATGTACTCAATGGGACCGTAATGTTGCTACCACACACAAGTTGACCTGCTTGAGGAAGAAACGAGTACATTTCATACATGAAAAACGCCATTTTAAAATCAACATGAAAAACCAAAATTCCAAAACTATAAAACACAAAAGATGCTTACCATAGACAGATAATGTATAGTGCTCAGCTCCCTCCTCCCGCCCTGTGGTGCAACAGATGTCCCTTTCTCCAAAAATGTACTCAATGGGACCGTAATGTTGCTACCACACACAAGTTGACCTGCTTGAGGAAGAAACGAGTACATTTCATACATGAAAAACGCCATTTTAAAATCAACATGAAAAACCAAAATTCCAAAAGTATAAAACACAAAAGATGCTTACTATAGACAGATAATGTATAGTGCTCGGCTCCCTCCTCCCGCCCTGTGGTGCAACAGATGTCCCTTTCTCCAAAAATGTACTCAATGGGACCGTAATGTTGCTACCACACACAAGTTGACCTGCTTGAGGAAGAAACGAGTACATTTCATACATGAAAAACGCCAATTAAAAATCAACTTGAAAAACCCAAATTCCAAAAGAATAAAAGACAAAAAATGCTTACCAAAGAAAGATAATGGATAGTGCTCTGAACCCTCCTCCCACCCTGTGGTGCAACAGATGTCCCTTTCTCCAAAAATGTACTCAATGGGACCGTAATGTTGCTACCACACACAAGTTGACCTGCTTGAGGAAGAAACGAGTACATTTCATACATGAAAAACGCCATTTTAAAATCAACATGAAAAACCAAAATTCCAAAAGTATAAAACACAAAAGATGCTTACCATAGACAGATAATGTATAGTGCTCAGCTCCCTCCTCCCGCCCTGTGGTGCAACAGATGTCCCTTTCTCCAAAAATGTACTCAATGGGACCGTAATGTTGCTACCACACACAAGTTGACCTGCTTGAGGAAGAAACGAGTACATTTCATACATGAAAAACGCCATTTTAAAATCAACATGAAAAACCAAAATTCCAAAAGTATAAAACACAAAAGATGCTTACCAAAGATAGATAATGTATAGTGCTCTGAACCCTCCTCCCGCCCTGTGGTGCAACAGATGTCCCTTTCTCCAAAAATGTACTCAATGGGACCGTAATGTTGCTACCACACACAAGTTGACCTGCTTGAGGAAGAAACGAGTACATTTCATACATGAAGAACGCCATTTTAAAATCAACATGAAAAACCAAAATTCCAAAAGTATAAAACACAAAAGATGCTTACCATAGACAGATAATGTATAGTGCTCAGCTCCCTCCTCCCGCCCTGTGGTGCAACAGATGTCCCTTTCTCCAAAAATGTTCTCAATGGGACCGTAATGTTGCTACCACACACAAGTTGACCTGCTTGAGGAAGAAACGAGTACATTTCATACATGAAAAACGCCATTTTAAAATCAACATGAAAAACCAAAATTCCAAAAGTATAAAACACAAAAGATGCTTTCTATAGACAGATAATGTATAGTGCTCAGCTCCCTCCTCCCGCCCTGTGGTGCAACAGATGTCCCTTTCTCCAAAAATGTACTCAATGGGACCGTAATGTTGCTACCACACACAAGTTGACCTGCTTGAGGAAGAAACGAGTACATTTCATACATGAAAAACGCCATTTTAAAATCAACATGAAAAACCAAAATTCCAAAACTATAAAACACAAAAGATGCTTACCATAGACAGATAATGTATAGTGCTCAGCTCCCTCCTCCCGCCCTGTGGTGCAACAGATGTCCCTTTCTCCAAAAATGTACTCAATGGGACCGTAATGTTGCTACCACACACAAGTTGACCTGCTTGAGGAAGAAACGAGTACATTTCATACATGAAAAACGCCATTTTAAAATCAACATGAAAAACCAAAATTCCAAAACTATAAAACACAAAAGATGCTTACCATAGACAGATAATGTATAGTGCTCAGCTCCCTCCTCCCGCCCTGTGGTGCAACAGATGTCCCTTTCTCCAAAAATGTACTCAATGGGACCGTAATGTTGCTACCACACACAAGTTGACCTGCTTGAGGAAGAAACGAGTACATTTCATACATGAAAAACGCCATTTTAAAATCAACATGAAAAACCAAAATTCCAAAAGTATAAAACACAAAAGATGCTTACCATAGACAGATAATGTATAGTGCTCAGCTCCCTCCTCCCGCCCTGTGGTGCAACAGATGTCCCTTTCTCCAAAAATGTTCTCAATGGGACCGTAATGTTGCTACCACACACAAGTTGACCTGCTTGAGGAAGAAACGAGTACATTTCATACATGAAAAACGCCATTTTAAAATCAACATGAAAAACCAAAATTCCAAAAGTATAAAACACAAAAGATGCTTACCATAGACAGATAATGTATAGTGCTCAGCTCCCTCCTCCCGCCCTGTGGTGCAACAGATGTCCCTTTCTCCAAAAATGTTCTCAATGGGACCGTAATGTTGCTACCACACACAAGTTGACCTGCTTGAGGAAGAAACGAGTACATTTCATACATGAAAAACGCCATTTTAAAATCAACATGAAAAACCAAAATTCCAAAAGTATAAAACACAAAAGATGCTTAACAAAGATAGATAATGTATAGTGCTCTGAACCCTCCTCCCGCCCTGTGGTGCAACAGATGTCCCTTTCTCCAAAAATGTACTCAATGGGACCGTAATGTTGCTACCACACACAAGTTGACCTGCTTGAGGAAGAAACGAGTAAATTTCATACATGAAAAACGCCATTTTAAAATCAACATGAAAAACCAAAATTCCAAAAGTATAAAACACAAAAGATGCTTACCATAGACAAATAATGTATAGTGCTCAGCTCCCTCCTCCCGCCCTGTGGTGCAACAGATGTCCCTTTCTCCAAAAATGTACTCAATGGGACCGTAATGTTGCTACCACACACAAGTTGACCTGCTTGAGGAAGAAACGAGTACATTTCATACATGAAAAACGCCATTTTAAAATCAACATGAAAAACCAAAATTCCAAAAGTATATAACACAAAAGATGCTTACCAAAGATAGACAATGTATAGTGCTCTGAACCCTCCTCCCGCCCTGTGGTGCAACAGATGTCCCTTTCTCCAAAAATGTACTCAATGGGACCGTAATGTTGCTACCACACACAAGTTGACCTGCTTGAGGAAGAAACGAGTACATTTCATACATGAAAAACGCCATTTTAAAATCAACATGAAAAACCAAAATTCCAAAAGTATAAAACACAAAAGATGCTAACCATAGACAGATAATGTATAGTGCTCAGCTCCCTCCTCCCGCCCTGTGGTGCAACAGATGTCCCTTTCTCCAAAAATGTTCTCAATGGGACCGTAATGTTGCTACCACACACAAGTTGACCTGCTTGAGGAAGAAACGAGTACATTTCATACATGAAAAACGCCATTTTAAAATCAACATGAAAAACCAAAATTCCAAAAGTATAAAACACAAAAGATGCTTACCATAGACAGATAATGTATAGTGCTCAGCTCCCTCCTCCCGCCCTGTGGTGCAACAGATGTCCCTTTCTCCAAAAATGTTCTCAATGGGACCGTAATGTTGCTACCACACACAAGTTGACCTGCTTGAGGAAGAAACGAGTACATTTCATACATGAAAAACGCCATTTTAAAATCAACATGAAAAACCAAAATTCCAAAAGTATAAAACACAAAAGATGCTTACCAAAGATAGATAATGTATAGTGCTCTGAACCCTCCTCCCGCCCTGTGGTGCAACAGATGTCCCTTTCTCCAAAAATGTACTCAATGGGACCGTAATGTTGCTACCACACACAAGTTGACCTGCTTGAGGAAGAAACGAGTACATTTCATACATGAAAAACGCCATTTTAAAATCAACATGAAAAACCAAAATTCCAAAAGTATAAAACACAAAAGATGCTTACCATAGACAGATAATGTATAGTGCTCAGCTCCCTCCTCCCGCCCTGTGGTGCAACAGATGTCCCTTTCTCCAAAAATGTTCTCAATGGGACCGTAATGTTGCTACCACACACAAGTTGACCTGCTTGAGGAAGAAACGAGTACATTTCATACATGAAAAACGCCATTTTAAAATCAACATGAAACACCAAAATTCCAAAAGTATAAAACACAAAAGATGCTTACCATAGACAGATAATGTATAGTGCTCAGCTCCCTCCTCCCGCCCTGTGGAGCAACAGATGTCCCTGTCTCCAAAAATGTACTCAATGGGACCGTAATGTTGCTACCACACACAAGTTGACCTGCTTGAGGAAGAAACGAGTACATTTCATACATGAAAAATGCCATTTTAAAATCAACATGAAAAACCAAAATTCCAAAAGTATAAAACACAAAAAATGCTTACCAAAGAAAGATAATGTATAGTGCTCAGCTCCCTCCTCCCGCCCTGTGGTGCAACAGATGTCCCTTTCTCCAAAAATGTACTCAATGGGACCGTAATGTTGCTACCACACACAAGTTGACCTGCTTGAGGAAGAAACTAGTACATTTCATACATGAAAAACGCCATTTTAAAATCAACATGAAAAACCAAAATTCCAAAAGTATAAAACACAAAAGATGCTTACCAAAGAAAGATAATGCATAGTGCTCTGAACCCTCCTCCCGCCCTGTGGTGCAACAGATGTCCCTTTCTCCAAAAATGTACTCAATGGGACCGTAATGTTGCTACCACACACAAGTTGACCTGCTTGAGGAAGAAACGAGTACATTTCATACATGAAAAACGCCATTTTAAAATCAACATGTAAAACCAAAATTCCAAAAGTATAAAACACAAAAGATGCTTACCATAGACAGATAATGTATAGTGCTCAGCTCCCTCCTCCCGCCCTGTGGTGCAACAGATGTCCCTTTCTCCAAAAATGTACTCAATGGGACCGTAATGTTGCTACCACACACAAGTTGACCTGCTTGAGGAAGAAACAAGTACATTTCATACATGAAAACGCCATTTTAAAATCAACATGAAAAACCAAAATTCCAAAAGTATAAAACACAAAAGATGCTTACCAAAGAAAGATAATGTATAGTGCTCTGAACCCTCCTCCCGCCCTGTGGTGCAACAGATGTCCCTTTCTCCAAAAATGTACTCAATGGGACCGTAATGTTGCTACCACACACAAGTTGACCTGCTTGAGGAAGAAACGAGTACATTTCATACATGAAAAACGCCATTTTAAAATCAACATGAAAAACCAAAATTCCAAAAGTATAAAACACAAAAGATGCTTACCAAAGAAAGATAATGCATAGTGCTCTGAACCCTCCTCCCGCCCTGTGGTGCAACAGATGTCCCTTTCTCCAAAAATGTACTCAATGGGACCGTAATGTTGCTACCACACACAAGTTGACCTGCTTGAGGAAGAAACGAGTACATTTCATACATGAAAAATGCCATTTTAAAATCAACATGTAAAACCAAAATTCCAAAAGTATAAAACACAAAAGATGCTTACCATAGACAGATAATGTATAGTGCTCAGCTCCCTCCTCCCGCCCTGTGGTGCAACAGATGTCCCTTTCTCCAAAAATGTACTCAATGGGACCGTAATGTTGCTACCACACACAAGTTGACCTGCTTGAGGAAGAAACGAGTACATTTCATACATGAAAAACGCCATTTTAAAATCAACATGAAAAACCAAAATTCCAAAAGTATAAAACACAAAAGATGCTTACCATAGACAGATAATGTATAGTGCTCAGCTCCCTCCTCCCGCCCTGTGGTGCAACAGATGTCCCTTTCTCCAAAAATGTTCTCAATGGGACCGTAATGTTGCTACCACACACAAGTTGACCTGCTTGAGGAAGAAACGAGTACATTTCATACATGAAAAACGCCATTTTAAAATCAACATGAAAAACCAAAATTCCAAAAGTATAAAACACAAAAGATGCTTAACAAAGATAGATAATGTATAGTGCTCTGAACCCTCCTCCCGCCCTGTGGTGCAACAGATGTCCCTTTCTCCAAAAATGTACTCAATGGGACCGTAATGTTGCTACCACACACAAGTTGACCTGCTTGAGGAAGAAACGAGTACATTTCATACATGAAAAACGCCATTTTAAAATCAACATGAAAAACCAAAATTCCAAAAGTATAAAACACAAAAGATGCTTACCATAGACAAATAATGTATAGTGCTCAGCTCCCTCCTCCCGCCCTGTGGTGCAACAGATGTCCCTTTCTCCAAAAATGTACTCAATGGGACCGTAATGTTGCTACCACACACAAGTTGACCTGCTTGAGGAAGAAACGAGTACATTTCATACATGAAAAACGCCATTTTAAAATCAACATGAAAAACCAAAATTCCAAAAGTATATAACACAAAAGATGCTTACCAAAGATAGATAATGTATAGTGCTCTGAACCCTCCTCCCGCCCTGTGGTGCAACAGATGTCCCTTTCTCCAAAAATGTACTCAATGGGACCGTAATGTTGCTACCACACACAAGTTGACCTGCTTGAGGAAGAAACGAGTACATTTCATACATGAAAAACGCCATTTTAAAATCAACATGAAAAACCAAAATTCCAAAAGTATAAAACACAAAAGATGCTAACCATAGACAGATAATGTATAGTGCTCAGCTCCCTCCTCCCGCCCTGTGGTGCAACAGATGTCCCTTTCTCCAAAAATGTTCTCAATGGGACCGTAATGTTGCTACCACACACAAGTTGACCTGCTTGAGGAAGAAACGAGTACATTTCATACATGATAAACGCCATTTTAAAATCAACATGAAAAACCAAAATTCCAAAAGTATAAAACACAAAAGATGCTTACCATAGACAGATAATGTATAGTGCTCAGCTCCCTCCTCCCGCCCTGTGGTGCAACAGATGTCCCTTTCTCCAAAAATGTTCTCAATGGGACCGTAATGTTGCTACCACACACAAGTTGACCTGCTTGAGGAAGAAACGAGTACATTTCATACATGAAAAACGCCATTTTAAAATCAACATGAAAAACCAAAATTCCAAAAGTATAAAACACAAAAGATGCTTACCAAAGATAGATAATGTATAGTGCTCTGAACCCTCCTCCCGCCCTGTGGTGCAACAGATGTCCCTTTCTCCAAAAATGTACTCAATGGGACCGTAATGTTGCTACCACACACAAGTTGACCTGCTTGAGGAAGAAACGAGTACATTTCATACATGAAAAACGCCATTTTAAAATCAACATGAAAAACCAAAATTCCAAAAGTATAAAACACAAAAGATGCTTACCATAGACAGATAATGTATAGTGCTCAGCTCCCTCCTCCCGCCCTGTGGTGCAACAGATGTCCCTTTCTCCAAAAATGTTCTCAATGGGACCGTAATGTTGCTACCACACACAAGTTGACCTGCTTGAGGAAGAAACGAGTACATTTCATACATGAAAAACGCCATTTTAAAATCAACATGAAACACCAAAATTCCAAAAGTATAAAACACAAAAGATGCTTACCATAGACAGATAATGTATAGTGCTCAGCTCCCTCCTCCCGCCCTGTGGAGCAACAGATGTCCCTGTCTCCAAAAATGTACTCAATGGGACCGTAATGTTGCTACCACACACAAGTTGACCTGCTTGAGGAAGAAACGAGTACATTTCATACATGAAAAATGCCATTTTAAAATCAACATGAAAAACCAAAATTCCAAAAGTATAAAACACAAAAAATGCTTACCAAAGAAAGATAATGTATAGTGCTCAGCTCCCTCCTCCCGCCCTGTGGTGCAACAGATGTCCCTTTCTCCAAAAATGTACTCAATGGGACCGTAATGTTGCTACCACACACAAGTTGACCTGCTTGAGGAAGAAACTAGTACATTTCATACATGAAAAACGCCATTTTAAAATCAACATGAAAAACCAAAATTCCAAAAGTATAAAACATAAAAGATGCTTACCAAAGAAAGATAATGCATAGTGCTCTGAACCCTCCTCCCGCCCTGTGGTGCAACAGATGTCCCTTTCTCCAAAAATGTACTCAATGGGACCGTAATGTTGCTACCACACACAAGTTGACCTGCTTGAGGAAGAAACGAGTACATTTCATACATGAAAAACGCCATTTTAAAATCAACATGTAAAACCAAAATTCCAAAAGTATAAAACACAAAAGATGCTTACCATAGACAGATAATGTATAGTGCTCAGCTCCCTCCTCCCGCCCTGTGGTGCAACAGATGTCCCTTTCTCCAAAAATGTACTCAATGGGACCGTAATGTTGCTACCACACACAAGTTGACCTGCTTGAGGAAGAAACAAGTACATTTCATACATGAAAACGCCATTTTAAAATCAACATGAAAAACCAAAATTCCAAAAGTATAAAACACAAAAGATGCTTACCAAAGAAAGATAATGTATAGTGCTCTGAACCCTCCTCCCGCCCTGTGGTGCAACAGATGTCCCTTTCTCCAAAAATGTACTCAATGGGACCGTAATGTTGCTACCACACACAAGTTGACCTGCTTGAGGAAGAAACGAGTACATTTCATACATGAAAAACGCCATTTTAAAATCAACATGAAAAACCAAAATTCCAAAAGTATAAAACACAAAAGATGCTTACCATAGACAGATAATGTATAGTGCTCAGCTCCCTCCTCCCGCCCTGTGGTGCAACAGATGTCCCTTTCTCCAAAAATGTACTCAATGGGACCGTAATGTTGCTACCACACACAAGTTGACCTGCTTGAGGAAGAAACGAGTACATTTCATACATGAAAAACGCCATTTTAAAATCAACATGAAAAACCAAAATTCCAAAAGTATAAAACACAAAAGATGCTTACCATAGACAGATAATGTATAGTGCTCAGCTCTCTCCTCCCGCCCTGTGGTGCAACAGATGTCCCTTTCTCCAAAAATGTTCTCAATGGGACCGTAATGTTGCTACCACACACAAGTTGACCTGCTTGAGGAAGAAACGAGTACATTTCATACATGAAAAACGCCATTTTAAAATCAACATGAAAAACCAAAATTCCAAAAGTATAAAACACAAAAGATGCTTACCATAGACAGATAATGTATAGTGCTCAGCACCCTCCTCCCGCCCTGTGGTGCAACAGATGTCCCTTTCTCCAAAAATGTACTCAATGGGACCGTAATGTTGCTACCACACACAAGTTGACCTGCTTGAGGAAGAAACGAGTACATTTCATACATGAAAAACGCCATTTTAAAATCAACATGAAAAACCAAAATTCCAAAAGTATAAAACACAAAAGATGCTTACCAAAGATAGATAATGTATAGTGCTCTGAACCCTCCTCCCGCCCTGTGGTGCAACAGATGTCCCTTTCTCCAAAAATGTACTCAATGGGACCGTAATGTTGCTACCACACACAAGTTGACCTGCTTGAGGAAGAAACGAGTACATTTCATACATGAAAAACGCCATTTTAAAATCAACATGAAAAACCAAAATTCCAAAAGTATAAAACACAAAAGATGCTTACCAAAGATAGATAATGTATAGTGCTCTGAACCCTCCTCCCGCCCTGTGGTGCAACAGATGTCCCTTTCTCCAAAAATGTACTCAATGGGATCGTAATGTTGCTACCACACACAAGTTGACCAGCTTGAGGAAAAAACGTGTACATTTCATACATGGAAAACGCCATTTTAAAATCAACATGAAAAACCAAAATTCCAAAAGTATAAAACACAAAAGATGCTTACCATAGACAGATAATGTATAGTGCTCAGCTCCCTCCTCCCGCCCTGTGGTGCAACAGATGTCCCTTTCTCCAAAAATGTACTCAATGGGACCGTAATGTTGCTACCACACACAAGTTGACCTGCTTGAGGAAGAAACGAGTACATTTCATACATGAAAAACGCCATTTTAAATTAACATGAAAAACCCAAATTCCAAAAGTATAAAACACAAAAGATGCTTACCAAAGATAGATAATGTATAGTGCTCTGAACCCTCCTCCCGCCCTGTGGTGCAACAGATGTCCCTTTCTCCAAAAATGTACTCAATGGGACCGTAATGTTGCTACCACACACAAGTTGACCTGCTTGAGGAAGAAACGAGTACATTTCATACATGAAAAACGCCATTTTAAAATCAACATGAAAAACCAAATTCCAAAAGTATAAAACACAAAAGATGCTTACCATAGACAGATAATGTATAGTGCTCAGCTCCCTCCTCCCGCCCTGTGGTGCAACAGATGTCCCTTTCTCCAAAAATGTACTCAATGGGACCGTAATGTTGCTACCACACACAAGTTGACCTGCTTGAGGAAGAAACGAGTACATTTCATACATGAAAAACGCCATTTTAAAATCAACATGAAAAACCAAAATTCCAAAAGTATAAAACACAAAAGATGCTTACCAAAGATAGATAATGTATAGTGCTCTGGAGCCTCCTCCCGCCCTGTGGTGCAACAGATGTCCCTTTCTCCAAAAATGTACTTAATGGGACCGTAATGTTGCTACCACACACAAGTTGACCTGCTTGAGGAAGAAACGAGTACATTTCATACATCAAAAATGCCATTTTAAAATCAACATGAAAAACCAAAATTCCAAAAGTATAAAACACAAAAGATGCTTACCAAAGATAGATAATGCATAGTGCTCTGAACCCTCCTCCCGCCCTGTGGTGCAACAGATGTCCCTTTCTCCAAAAATGTACTCAATGGGACCGTAATGTTGCTACCACACACAAGTTGACCTGCTTGAGGAAGAAACGAGTACATTTCATACATCAAAAATGCCATTTTAAAATCAACATGAAAAACCAAAATTCCAAAAGTATAAAACACAAAAGATGCTTACCAAAGATAGATAATGCATAGTGCTCTGAACCCTCCTCCCGCCCTGTGGTGCAACAGATGTCCCTTTCTCCAAAAATGTACTCAATGGGACCGTAATGTTGCTACCACACACAAGTTGACCTGCTTGAGGAAGAAACGAGTACATTTCATACATCAAAAATGCCATTTTAAAATCAACATGAAAAACCAAAATTCCAAAAGTATAAAACACAAAAGATGCTTACCAAAGATAGATAATGTATAGTGCTCTGCACCCTCCTCCCGCCCTGTGGAGCAACAGATGTCCCTTTCTCCAAAAATGTACTCAATGGGACCGTAATGTTGCTACCACACACAAGTTGACCTGCTTGAGGAAGAAACGAGTACATTTCATACATCAAAAATGCCATTTTAAAATCAACATGAAAAACCAAAATTCCAAAAGTATAAAACACAAAAAATGCTTACCAAAGAAAGATAATGTATAGTGCTCAGCTCCCTCCTCCCGCCCTGTGGTGCAACAGATGTCCCTTTCTCCAAAAATGTACTCAATGGGACCGTAATGTTGCTACCACACACAAGTTGACCTGCTTGAGGAAGAAACGAGTACATTTCATACATGAAAAACGCCATTTTAAAATCAACATGAAAAACCAAAATTCCAAAAGTATAAAACACAAAAGATGCTTACTATAGACAGATAATGTATAGTGCTCGGCTCCCTCCTCCCGCCCTGTGGTGCAACAGATGTCCCTTTCTCCAAAAATGTACTCAATGGGACCGTAATGTTGCTACCACACACAAGTTGACCTGCTTGAGGAAGAAACGAGTACATTTCATACATGAAAAACGCCATTTTAAAATCAACATGTAAAACCAAAATTCCAAAAGTATAAAACACAAAAGATGCTTACCATAGACAGATAATGTATAGTGCTCAGCTCCCTCCTCCCGCCCTGTGGTGCAACAGATGTCCCTTTCTCCAAAAATGTACTCAATGGGACCGTAATGTTGCTACCACACACAAGTTGACCTGCTTGAGGAAGAAACAAGTACATTTCATACATGAAAACGCCATTTTAAAATCAACATGAAAAACCAAAATTCCAAAAGTATAAAACACAAAAGATGCTTACCAAAGAAAGATAATGTATAGTGCTCTGAACCCTCCTCCCGCCCTGTGGTGCAACAGATGTCCCTTTCTCCAAAAATGTACTCAATGGGACCGTAATGTTGCTACCACACACAAGTTGACCTGCTTGAGGAAGAAACGAGTACATTTCATACATGAAAAACGCCATTTTAAAATCAACATGAAAAACCAAAATTCCAAAAGTATAAAACACAAAAGATGCTTACCATAGACAGATAATGTATAGTGCTCAGCTCCCTCCTCCCGCCCTGTGGTGCAACAGATGTCCCTTTCTCCAAAAATGTACTCAATGGGACCGTAATGTTGCTACCACACACAAGTTGACCTGCTTGAGGAAGAAACGAGTACATTTCATACATGAAAAACGCCATTTTAAAATCAACATGAAAAACCAAAATTCCAAAAGTATAAAACACAAAAGATGCTTACCATAGACAGATAATGTATAGTGCTCAGCTCTCTCCTCCCGCCCTGTGGTGCAACAGATGTCCCTTTCTCCAAAAATGTTCTCAATGGGACCGTAATGTTGCTACCACACACAAGTTGACCTGCTTGAGGAAGAAACGAGTACATTTCATACATGAAAAACGCCATTTTAAAATCAACATGAAAAACCAAAATTCCAAAAGTATAAAACACAAAAGATGCTTACCATAGACAGATAATGTATAGTGCTCAGCTCCCTCCTCCCGCCCTGTGGTGCAACAGATGTCCCTTTCTCCAAAAATGTACTCAATGGGACCGTAATGTTGCTACCACACACAAGTTGACCTGCTTGAGGAAGAAACGAGTACATTTCATACATGAAAAACGCCATTTTAAAATCAACATGAAAAACCAAAATTCCAAAAGTATAAAACACAAAAGATGCTTACCAAAGATAGATAATGTATAGTGCTCTGAACCCTCCTCCCGCCCTGTGGTGCAACAGATGTCCCTTTCTCCAAAAATGTACTCAATGGGACCGTAATGTTGCTACCACACACAAGTTGACCTGCTTGAGGAAGAAACGAGTACATTTCATACATGAAAAACGCCATTTTAAAATCAACATGAAAAACCAAAATTCCAAAAGTATAAAACACAAAAGATGCTTACCAAAGATAGATAATGTATAGTGCTCTGAACCCTCCTCCCGCCCTGTGGTGCAACAGATGTCCCTTTCTCCAAAAATGTACTCAATGGGATCGTAATGTTGCTACCACACACAAGTTGACCAGCTTGAGGAAAAAACGTGTACATTTCATACATGGAAAACGCCATTTTAAAATCAACATGAAAAACCAAAATTCCAAAAGTATAAAACACAAAAGATGCTTACCATAGACAGATAATGTATAGTGCTCAGCTCCCTCCTCCCGCCCTGTGGTGCAACAGATGTCCCTTTCTCCAAAAATGTACTCAATGGGACCGTAATGTTGCTACCACACACAAGTTGACCTGCTTGAGGAAGAAACGAGTACATTTCATACATGAAAAACGCCATTTTAAATTAACATGAAAAACCCAAATTCCAAAAGTATAAAACACAGAAGATGCTTACCAAAGATAGATAATGTATAGTGCTCTGAACCCTCCTCCCGCCCTGTGGTGCAACAGATGTCCCTTTCTCCAAAAATGTACTCAATGGGACCGTAATGTTGCTACCACACACAAGTTGACCTGCTTGAGGAAGAAACGAGTACATTTCATACATGAAAAACGCCATTTTAAAATCAACATGAAAAACCAAATTCCAAAAGTATAAAACACAAATGATGCTTACCATAGACAGATAATGTATAGTGCTCAGCTCCCTCCTCCCGCCCTGTGGTGCAACAGATGTCCCTTTCTCCAAAAATGTACTCAATGGGACCGTAATGTTGCTACCACACACAAGTTGACCTGCTTGAGGAAGAAACGAGTACATTTCATACATGAAAAACGCCATTTTAAAATCAACATGAAAAACCAAAATTCCAAAAGTATAAAACACAAAAGATGCTTACCAAAGATAGATAATGTATAGTGCTCTGGACCCTCCTCCCGCCCTGTGGTGCAACAGATGTCCCTTTCTCCAAAAATGTACTTAATGGGACCGTAATGTTGCTACCACACACAAGTTGACCTGCTTGAGGAAGAAACGAGTACATTTCATACATCAAAAATGCCATTTTAAAATCAACATGAAAAACCAAAATTCCAAAAGTATAAAACACAAAAGATGCTTACCAAAGATAGATAATGCATAGTGCTCTGAACCCTCCTCCCGCCCTGTGGTGCAACAGATGTCCCTTTCTCCAAAAATGTACTCAATGGTACCGTAATGTTGCTACCACACACAGGTTAACCTGCTTGAGGAAAAAACGAGTTAGTATATTTCAAACATGAAAAAGGTCATTTTCAAATCAACTTGAAAAACCAAAATTCCACAAGTATAAACCACAAAAAATGCTTACCAAAGAAAGATAATGGATAGTGCTCTGCACCCTCCTCCTGCCCTGTGGAGCAACAGATGTCCCTTTCTCCAAAAATGTACTCAATGGGACCGTAATGTTGCTACCACACACAAGTTAACCTGCTTGAGGAAAAAACGAGTTAGTACATTTCAAACATGAAAAAGGTCATTTTCAAATGAACTTGAAAAACCAAAATTAGAAAAGTATAAAACACAAAACATGCTTACCAAAGAAAGATAATGGATAGTGCTCTGAACCCTCCTCCCGCCCTGTGGAGCAACAGATGTCCCTTTCTCCAAAAATGTACTCAATGGGATCGTAATGTTGCTACCACACACAAGATAACCTGGTTGAGAAAAAAACGAGTTAGTACATTTCAAACATGAAAAAGGTCATTTTCAAATCAACTTGAAAAACCAAAATTAGAAAAGTATAAAACACAAAACATGCTTACCAAAGAAAGATAATGGATAGTGCTCTGCACCCTCCTCCCGCCCTGTGGAGCAACAGATGTCCCTTTCTCCAAAAATGTACTCAATGGGATCGTAATGTTGCTACCACACACAAGATAACCTGGTTGAGAAAAAAACGAGTTAGTACATTTCAAACATGAAAAAGGTCATTTTCGAATCAACTTGAAAAACCAAAATTAGAAAAGTATAAAACACAAAACATGCTTACCAAAGAAAGATAATGGATAGTGCTCTGAACCCTCCTCCCGCCCTGTGGAGCAACAGATATCCCTTTCTCCAAAAATGTACTCAATGGGATCGTAATGTTGCTACCACACACAAGATAACCTGGTTGAGAAAAAAACGAGTTAGTACATTTCAAACATGAAAAAGGTCATTTTCAAATCAACTTGAAAAACCAAAATTAGAAAAGTATAAAACACAAAACATGCTTACCAAAGAAAGATAATGGATAGTGCTCTGCACCCTCCTCCCGCCCTGTGGAGCAACAGATGTCCCTTTCTCCAAAAATGTACTCAATGGGATCGTAATGTTGCTACCACACACAAGATAACCTGCTTGAGGAAAAAACGAGTTAGTACATTTCAAACATGAAAAAGGTCATTTTCAAATCAACTTGAAAAACCAAAATTCCAAAAGTATAAAACACAAAAAATGCTTACCAAAGAAAGATAATGGATAGTGCTCTGCACCCTCCTCCCGCCCTGTGGAGCAACAGATGTCCCTTTCTCCAAAAATGTACTCAATGGGACCGTAATGTTGCAACCACACACAGGTTGACATGCTTGAGGAAAAAACGAGTACATTTCATACATGTAAAACGCCATTTTAAAATCAACTTGAAAAACCAAAATTCCAAAAGTATAAAACACAAAAAATGCTTACCAAAGAAAGATAATGGATAGTGCTCTGCACCCTCCTCCCGCCCTGTGGAGCAACAGTTGTCCCTTTCTCCAAACATGTACTCAATGGTACCGTAATGTTGCTACCACACACAAGTTAACCTGCTTGAGGAAAAAACGAGTTAGTACATTTCAAACATGAAAGAGGTCATTTTCAAATCAACTTGAAAAACCAAAATTCCAAAAGTATAAAACACAAAAAATGCTTACCACAGAAAGATAATGGATAGTTCTCTGCACCCTCCTCCCGCCCTGTGGAGCAACAGATGTCCCTTTCTCCAAAAATGTACTGAATGGGACCGTAATGTTGCTACCACACACAAGTTGACCTGCTTGAGGAAAATACAAGTCAGTACATTTCAAAAATGAAAAAGGTCATCTTCAAATCAACTTGAAAAACCAAAATTCCAAAAGTATAAAACACAAAAAATGCTTACCAAAGAAAGATAATGGATAGTGCTCTGCACCCTCCTCCCGCCCTGTGGAGCAACAGATGTCCCTTTCTCCAAAAATGTACTCAATGGGACCGTAATGTTGCAACCACACACAGGTTGACCTGCTTGAGGAAAAAACGAGTACATTTCATACATGTAAAACGCCATTTTAAAATCAACTTGAAAAACCAAAATTCCAAAAGTATAAAACACAAAAAATGCTTACCAAAGAAAGATAATGGATAGTGCTCTGCACCCTCCTCCCGCCCTGTGGAGCAACAGTTGTCCCTTTCTCCAAACATGTACTCAATGGGACCGTAATGTTGCTACCACACACAAGTTGACCTGCTTGAGGAAAAAAACGAGTTAGTACATTTCAAACATGAAAGAGGTCATTTTCAAATCAACTTGAAAAACCAAAATTCCAAAAGTATAAAACACAAAAAATGCTTACCAAAGAAAGATAATGGATAGTGCTCTGCACCCTCGTCCCGCCCTGTGGAGCAACGGATGTCCCTTTCTCCAAGAATGCTCTCAATGGGACCGTAATATTGCTACCACACACAAGTTGACCTGCTTGTGGAAAAAACGAGTACATTTCATACATGAAAAACGCCATTTTAAAATCAACTTGTAAAACCAAAATTCCAAAAGTATAAAACACAAAAATTCTTACCAAAGAAAGATAATTGATAGTGCTCTTCACCCTCCTCCCGCCCTGTGGTGCAACAGATGTCCCTTTCTCCAAAAATTTACTCAATGGGACCGTAATGTTGCTACCACACACAAGTTGACCTCCTTGAGGAAAAAACGAGTACATTTCATACATGAAAAACGCCATTTTAAAATCAACTTGAAAAACCAAAATTCCAAAAGTATAAAACACAAAAAATGCTTACCAAACAAAGATAATGGATAGTGCTCTGCACCCTCCTCCCACCCTGTGGAGCAACAGATGTCCCTTTCTCCAAAAATGTACTCAATGGTACCGTAATGTTGCTACCACACACAAGTTAACCTGCTTGAGGAAAAAACGAGTTAGTACATTTCAAACATGAAAAAGGTCATTTTCAAATCAACTTGAAAAACCAAAATTCCAAATGTATAAAACACAAAAAATGCTTACCACAGAAAGATAATGGATAGTGCTCTGCACCCTCCTCCCGCCCTGTGGAGCAACAGATGTCCCTTTCTCCAAAAATGTACTCAATGGGACCGTAATGTTGCAACCACACACAGGTTGACCTGCTTGAGGAAAAAACGAGTACAATTCATACATGTAAAACGCCATTTTAAAATCAACTTGAAAAACCAAATTTCCAAAAGTATAAAACACAAAAATGCTTACCAAAGAAAGATAATGGATAGTGCTCTGCACCCTCGTCCCACCCTGTGGAGCAACAGATGTCCCTTTCTCCAAGAATGCTCTCAATGGGACCGTAATATTGCTACCACACACAAGTTGACCTCCTTGAGGAAAAAACGAGTACGTTTCATACATGAAAAACGCCATTTTAAAATCAACTTGAAAAACCAAAATTCCAAAAGTATAAAACACAAAAGATGCTTACCAAAGATAGATAATGGATAGTGCTCTGCACCCTCCTCCCGCCCTGTGGAGCAACAGATGTCCCTTTCTCCAAAAATGTACTCAATGGTACCGTAATGTTGCTACCACACACAAGTTAACCTGCTTGAGGAAAAAACGAGTTAGTACATTTCAAACATGAAAAAGGTCATTTTCAAATCAACTTGAAAAACCAAAATTCCAAAAGTATAAACCACAAAAAATGCTTACCAAAGAAAGATAATGGATGGTGCTCTGCACCCTCCTCCTGCCCTGTGAAGCAACAGATGTCCCTTTCTCCAAAAATGTACTCAATGGGACCGTAATGTTGCTACCACACACAAGATAACCTGCTTGAGGAAAAAACGAGTTAGTACATTTCAAACATCAAAAAGGTCATTTTCAAATCAACTTGAAAAACCAAAATTAGAAAAGTATAAAACACAAAACATGCTTACCAAAGAAAGATAATGGATAGTGCTCTGCACCCTCCTCCCGCCCTGTGGAGCAACAGATGTCCCTTTCTCCAAAAATGTACGCAATGGGATCGTAATGTTGCTACCACACACAAGATAACCTGGTTGAGAAAAAAACGAGTTAGTACATTTCAAACATGAAAAAGTTCATTTTCAAATCAACTTGAAAAACCAAAATTCCAAAAGTATAAAACACAAAAAATGCTTACCAAAGAAAGATAATGGATAGTGCTCTGCACCCTCCTCCCGCCCTGTGGAGCAACAGATGTCCCTTTCTCCAATAATGTACTCAATGGGACTGTAATGTTGCTACCACACACAAGTTGACCTGCTTGAGGAAAAAACAAGTTAGTACATTTCAAAAATGAAAAAGGTCATTTTCAAATCAACTTGAAAAACCAAAATTCCAAAAGTATAAAACACAAAAAATGCTTACCAAAGAAAGATAATGTATACTGCTCTCCACCCTCCTCCCTCCCTGTGGAGCAACAGATGTCCCTTTGTCCAAAAATGTACTCAATGCCTAATAAGATTACCATATTCCTGTACATAGACATGAAGATAAATGTATAGACACTTTTGTCAAGTGTCAGAGATATACACTCCTGGAAATTGAAATAAGAACACCGTGAATTCATTGTCCCAGGAAGGGGAAACTTTATTGACGCATTCCTGGGGTCAGATATATCACATGATCACACTGACAGAACCACAGGCACATAGACACAGGCAACAGACCATGCACAATGTCGGCACTAGTACAGTGTATATCCACCTTTCGCAGCAATGCAGGCTGCTATTCTCCCATGGAGACGATCGTAGAGATGCTGGATGTAGTCCTGTGGAACGGCTTGCCATGCCATTTCCACCTGGCGCCTCAGTTGGACCAGCGTTCGTGCTGGACGTGCAGACCGCGTGAGACGACGCTTCATCCAGTCCCAAACATGCTCAATGGGTTACAGATCCGGAGATCTTGCTGGCCAGGGTAGTTTACTTACACCTTCCAGAGCACGTTGGGTGGCACGGGATACATGCGGACGTGCATTGTCCTGTTGGAACAGCAAGTTCCCTTGCCGGTCTAGGAATGGTAGAACGATGGGTTCGATGACGGTTTGGATGTACCGTGCACTATTCAGTGTCCCCTCGACGATCACCAGTGGTGTACGGCCAGTGTAGGAGATCGCTCCCCACACCATGATGCCGGGTGTTGGCCCTGTGTGCCTCGGTCGTATGCAGTCCTGATTGTGGCGCTCACGTGCACGGCGCCAAACACGCATACGACCATCATTGGCACCGAGGCAGAAGCGACTCTCATCGCTGAAGACGACACGTCTCCATTCGTCCCTCCATTCACGCCTGTCGCGACACCACTGGAGGCGGGCTGCACGATGTTGGGGCGTGAGCGGAAGACGGCCTAACGGTGTGCGGGACCGTAGCCCAGCTTCATGGAGACGGCTGCGAATGGTCCTCGCCGATACACCAGGAGCAACAGTGTCCCTAATTTGCTGGGAAGTGGCGGTGCGGTCCCCTACGGCAATGCGTAGGATCCTACGGTCTTGGCGTGCATCCGTGCGTCGCTGCGGTCCGGTCCCAGGTCGACGGGCACGTGCACCTTCCGCCGACCACTGGCGACAACATCGATGTACTGTGGAGACCTCACGCCCCACGTGTTGAGCAATTCGGCGGTACGTCCACCCGGCCTCCCGCATGCCCACTATACGCCCTCGCTCAAAGTCCCTCAACTACACATACGGTTCACGTCCACGCTGTCGTGGCATGCTACCAGTGTTAAAGACTGCGATGGAGCTCCGTATGCCACGGCAAACTGGCTGACACTGACGGCGGCGGTGCACAAATGCTGCGCAGCTAGCGCCATTCGACGGCCAACACCGCGGTTCCTGGTGTGTCCGCTGTGCCGTGCGTGTGATCATTGCTTGTACAGCCCTCTCGCAGTGTCCGGAGCAAGTATGGTGGGTCTGACACACCGGTGTCAATGTGTTCTTTTTTCCATTTCCAGGAGTGTACGTCAGTCTCATCCTGGGCTACAAAAGAGGAGTATCTCTTACCTTCATGCCGAGTAGATTTCTGCTGGACGGTGGTAACAGAAAATAAAATCTTCCGTTACAGAAGTCCTTTATAGAATACTGGAAGTTTCGAATTCGCCTTGTATGTAACTGTCGAAGGCGGAGCAAAAAAGACAAGTCTTGCGAAGTGACAGCTACTTGTATACATAACATCATTCAAAGAGCAGTTATTCCTTGCGGGAAAACAGAGAGTAATTAATACGTGGCGGGAAAACAATCAAAGAGTAAATGTACGTGGCGGGAGAAACAATCTCGTAGCGAACATGACTAAAAGCTTCGTATCAGTCGTACAGATTTTTGACATGAGCTAAAAATATAATATATGAATTCGAGTAATGTACTGTTCTGTCAATAGCAACGTCGATTGCAGTAGCCCTCTGTCGACCTGTATGTTTACAGAAATTATGGCCAAATTCTTCCATCCATTTATAAAGACCAGCTATTTATAAAGACCAAAGATTCGAAATTCGTTTTTGCTTGACTCAGTGCCGTAACTTTAAATTTTTAGCTGACAGTTCGTTACACCGATAGCTAAACATGTACGCAAAAGAGCTGTCAAATTTTAGTTTTCCTTTGTTTGTTACAGACTTGCGTAGTAAAGAAATAAACTTTTGCAAAACTCTTTCTTTATTTTCATAAAAAGCAACCTTTACACATGATTCATGTGGTTCTGTATTATTAACGATTTATTCCTATTGAGTATGTGGATTTTAAAAGTAGTCTCACGGAAAGAGGTGTTACCAGGAACTAGGATACGTGTCAAAGACAAAATAGAAAACTCAGCATACCACATTATTCATAACCGACATTTGTTTGCCCAGTCGTAGCTCAACAAGTTTTAATGATAACATAGTGAACGGTCTGCTACGAGCTCACATTGATTTCTTGTCTCAGAGTATGTGCTCTATTGTGGTTAGCCGACATCAACAAGGACGAGAAACATCCCACTTGTCTACATCTACATCTACACGATTACTCTGCACTTCACAATTAAGTGCGTGGCAGAGGGTTCATCGAGCCACCTTCGAGCTATTTCTGTACGGTTCCACTCTCTAACAACGCACAGGAAAAACGAGCACTATGCGAGCTCTGATCATGATTATGATTTCTAGCTATGTGGGTGGGTGCCAACAAAATATTTTCGCATTCGGAGGAGAATGTTGGTGATCGAAATTTCACGAGAAGATTCTACCGCAACGGAAAGCGCCTTTTAATGACTGTCACCCTAATTCGGGCATCATGTGCGCTGCACTCTCTCCCCTATTTCGCAACAATAAAAAACGAGCTGCCCTTCTTTGAACGTTTTCGATGTCCTGCGTCAGTCCCACACACCGCACATCAATATTCCAGTAGAGGGCGCACAAGCAAGGTGTACGCAGTCTCTTTAGTCGATCTGTTGCATTTTCTACATTCTCTACCAATAGATCGCAGTCTTCAGTTTGCTTTACCCACAGCATTATCTATATGATCATTCAACCTGAAGTTATTCGTAACTGTAATCGCCAAGAATTTAGTTGAGTTTACAGCCTTTAGATTCGTGTGATTCATAGCGTTACCGAAATTTAGCGGATTTCTTTTAGTACTCATGTGAATAACTTCACACTTCTCTTTATTCAGGCTCAACTGCCACTTTTTGCACCATACAGATATTTTATCGAATTCCTTTTGGTCACCTTTTGACTTACAAGACGGTAAATGTCAGTATTTTCTGCAAACAATCTAGGAGGGCCTAAACACTTCCTTGGGAAACACCATACATTACTTCTATTTTACTAGATGATTTTACATCAGTTACTATGAACTGTGACTTGCCCAACAGGAACACACGAATCCAGCCGCACAACTGACACGATACTTCATAGGCACGCGAGTTGATTAGAAGACACTTGTGAGGAACGGTGCCGAAAGCCTTCTGGAAATATAAAAATACGGAATCAGTTTAACAACCCCTGTCGACAGCACTCATTACTTCATGAGAACAGAGAGCTAGTTGTGTTTCACATGAACGATGTTTCCTGAATCCGTGCTATTAGTCAGTAAATCGTTTTCTTCGACATAATTCATTATGTTTGAACACAGAGTACGCTCCAAAAACCTACTGCAAATGGACGTTAGTGATAGGGATCTGCTATTCAACGGATTACTCATGTTTCCTTTCTCGATGCGAATTGTACGACTTTCCAGTCATTAGGTACCGATTTTTCAATGAGCGAGCGTTTGTGTATCATTGTTAGATGCGGAACTGTTGCTGAAAGGAATCCGACTGGTATGCAATTTGGACCGGATACCTTTCCTTTATTAAGTGATTTAAGATGCTTCACTACACTGATGATATCTACTTCTAAGAAACTCAAGTTGGCAGGTGTTCTGGATTCGAATTCTCGAAGGTTTACTTCGCCCCATTTGTTGAACGAGTTTCTGAAAACCGTGTTTCGTAACTCTGATTTAGAGGCACTGTCATCAGTGGCATTGCCATTGTTATTGCGCGGAAAATTATTATACACGCTATGTGATCAAAAGAATCCTGCGCGTTGTCTGCGCGCATTGTCACGGTCCGTGCGGCTACCCCTGTCGGTGGTTCGACTCCGCACGCGGGCCTCGGTATGTGTGTTGTCCATAGCGTAAGTTAGTTTAAGTAGTATGTAGGCTTAGGGACCGATGACCTAAGTAGTTTGGTACTATAAGACCTTACCACGAATGTTTTTAATAGTATCCTGACACCCCCAAAAACATACGTTTTTCATGTTAGGTGCATTGTGCTGCCACCTACTGCCAGGTACTCCATATCAGCGACCTCAGTAGTCATCAGACATTGTGAGAGAACAGAAAGCGGAACTCACGAACTTTGATCGCAGTCAGGTGTATGGGTGTAACATGTCATACGTCTGTATGCGAGATTTCCACAATACTAAACATCCACAGATCCACTGTTTCCGATGTGATAGTGAAGTGGAAACGTGGAGGGACAAGTATAGCACAAAATCGTACAGGCCGACCTCGTCTGTTGACTAACAGAGACCGCCGACAGTTGAAGATGGTCGTAATGTGTTATAGGCAGGCATCTATCCAGACCGTCACACAGGAATTTCAAACTGCATCAGGATTCACTGCAAGTACTGTGACAGTTAGGTGGGAGGTGAGAAAACTTGCATTTCGTGGTCGAGCGGCTGCTCATAAGTCACACATCACGCCGGTAAATGCCAAACGTAGTCTCACTTGGTGTAAGGAGCGTAAACATTGGACGCTTGAACAGTGGAAAAACGTTGTGTGTAGTGACGAATCACACTACACCAGGGCTTCACAACATACGTGAGCAGCAAGGCGCGAGCACGGAGCAGCGCGAGCACGCTACCCCCACTACCCGACCAGAGCGGAGAGTGGGGAGAGTCAGGTGGGGCACACAACAGCTGCCGCCAGTCTATGTAAATCCGCGGCCAGCTGCAGGGATATCACTCACGAATTATTACTGCGACAAATGAAACAAATAAAGGAGAATGTACACGTGCCACATAATTTTATTAGCTTAGTGTATGCCTCTACCATCTGTAGACACTGAAACTAAAGAATTCCACGACAATCCTATATTTTCAACTCTTTCTTTAACACTACTTAAAATATCACCTCCGGTTGTAGTGTTCTTCATGGCTACTACATCGAGGAGCTCCTCCCTCACCTGAAGATCTCTGTTAACACCTCTAATAAATATGGCAAGCTGCGCTGTTCCAGTGATATCAACACTTTCGTCCAGAGCTAGAGAATA
This sequence comes from Schistocerca nitens, assembly GCF_023898315.1. NCBI lineage: Eukaryota > Metazoa > Arthropoda > Insecta > Orthoptera > Acrididae > Schistocerca > Schistocerca nitens. The sequence goes on along the minus strand of NC_064625.1, from coordinate 177,329,361 downwards.
CGCCATAAAATCTTAACAGATATTTGCAAGCTGGCTCTGGACGTCGTCTGCCATGTCCTGTATGCGACGCATAATGGTCATGTTAGATAATGGCAAAATCCGAAACTGTTCAACTTGAGATGGACACAAATGTTCCGCTGCAACTACCAAACATTCTTTTATTAAATCGCCATCAGTTAAGGGGCGCAGGGATTTTGCTAAAAGCAAAGCAATTTTGTAACCCACTCTGAGAGCTGCCTCAGTTGATTTTTCTTCGTCGTCCAGATCTCCTTCGGATAGCTTCCTTTTATGTTTAATAACTTCCTGTGCACGATCTGGTCAATCACATTTTCCACGTCCGTAGTCTTTCGCGTGGTACGACATATAATGTCGCTGCAAATTAAATTTCGTAAAAGAATTCACCGTTTTGTGACATACTAAACATTTTGCAACACCATCTTTTTCAGTAAACAGATAAAATTCCTCCCAATGCGGGTTGAACTGCGAAAGCACGGTTGGGGTTACACAATGGCGGCTTCACATGATTCTTAACCAGCGAAGTGACTGTTAAGAGCTGATCGCAGTACTTTAAACGTTACACAGTCGGCGCGAATTCAATAGGCACGCTGCGGCCCTATTCAAACGTGCGAGCGCATTTCCCCTCCCTCCCTCCCTCCCTCCCTCCCACCCCTCCCACCACTCCCACCGTTCTCCACGACCTTGTAGCTGCTCGCGAGCACGTGCCCAAGCAGACGCGAGTACTCGCGCTCAAAACCGGCCAGTTGTTAAGGCTAGGCGCAAATTGAGACGCGTATAGCGCGACGCAGCGCAGCGCGTGGTTTTGTAACATCACAGGTTCAAATGGGACCGCGCAAATTGCGACGCGACGCGACTGGGACGCGACACGCGCCTGCGCCAGGTCGCGCGGCGTTGTGGTTGAGGCACAGTTTCTCGCGCCGCACCGTGGGAAATTTGAGGCGGGGAGCGGAAAAGTAGCCCAGCCATATGCTCACATCGGAACGGCGCATTTGAGTATTGCCCATACGATAAATTTTACCTTACTGTGTACTAAATTTTATTGCCTTTGGGCAGTGTTTCGTTTTTCGCCATTTAAACGCTCCAAATTTCTTCGTTAGTATGTTATACTTTTCTGTTATTTATATCTGTATAGTTTTGTTCTGTTTTTCTTCTGTTAAGAAAAATGCATACTTCAGTAACTGATAAGCCATTGGCCGTTGGAATTGCATCATACACCTCCGCGATGTTTTCAGATCGCAAGAAGGGACAGAGGGTAGTGAATAAGGAAGCAAGGGATATTATAAAATCATGTGATTAAGAATCAAGGCTGGAAAGTGAAACAAGGTTATCTTCTCACTGCCTAGTATGCTGGCGTATCTGTACGATGTGTTCAAAAGTAACCAGTATCTGGCATGTGCCTGTCATTCCGCCTGAAGGAACGCTCGTCATTGTTTTAATACTGCTCAGATCAAGAGAAGGAATAAAATCCTTTGGTAAGTTTCCATTCCAGTCGCTCAGTGTTAAAAATACGATGGATTACGGGGATTCCACCAAAATTCCAACAGAATTGCCAATCTGTTTTTGTGTGAGTTGTTAACCTTTGCCGGTGTGGCCGTGCGGTTAAAGGCGCTTCAGTCTGGAACCGCGTGACCGCTACGGTCGCAGGTTCGAATCCTGCTTCGGGCATGGATGTGTGTGATGCCCTTAGGTTAGTTAGGTTTAATTAGTTCTAAGTTCTAGGCGACTGATGACCTCAGCAGTTAAGTAGCATAGTGCTCAGAGCCATTGTTAACCTTTTCTCATTCAAAGAAGCATCTCCATTTATGAGTAACGGCCACATTTCTCTTGGTAACTGGTTTAATTGTACTTCCTTTGTCTCAATGTAATTTGGCAAACTCATTTCACAGCAGCTATTGAGACAGAATTCCGAAACGGAGGGCCTCATTAAACAAGTAACTGGCAATCACAGAGCTCAATAGCTTACGAAAAACCTCATAGTATCGGTTTGAAGTAACATAAAAGAAGAAATTTCATGTTTAATATTAGGAAGCTCTTGTTTCGCTAGCTGTCGATAACTGTCAAAAAATTACAGTCACTGGAGTGAAATAAATAAAAAAAAGAAGTATAAGTACTGATATATCGCCACAGATAAGAAGGTTCCGTGTGTTTAATAATTGGCAAAACACTCTCCTGCTTGTGTGCTATCATTCGCCAAACTTTCGTTTCGATGTCTCGAGCGGTTTAGGAGATACGAGAGATGTTGCGAGTATTTCATTCTCGCGGGCGTGAGATCGGAAGTGAGCGCGCTACATGGGATCCATTTTCTCGAGATCGGAGGCAGATAGAGATCTCCTCCCAAGTCTAAACAAAAATCCAGCATATTAGCTAAATTTCATACGCAGCAACATATGGTGTAATACGCACCAAACGCAAAATCATAGCGACCCCTAATTTTCGTTGCAAACTTTTTGAGTTTTGCGTTGCGTCTTACTAAAATGCGTACATCACTATAAGAATGGTCATTAGCGAGGTGATGGGCACTTCGCCACGAAGCTGACATGTAACGCTACAAGTAAGGCAAAAATCATATATTTTCAGAGAATAGTTTCTGTAAAATCGTTTGAGAAAGATAACAGGTAGCGCGCGCTTCGGCTCAGTAAGTGCAGAGCGTCGCCAGTCGGAGCGTGCGAAGTATGGTGTACGCGTCGCAATATGCGCTGCACCCGCGCGACCTGTGAGGCACGTGCGTGTCGCGCTGTAGTCTAGTGTCACGTCACACGTGCTATACGCGTCCCAATTTGCGCCTAGCCTTTAAGCCCTGCACTACACAATGTGGCGATCCGAAGGCAGGGTGTGGGTATGGCGAATGCCCAGTGAACTTGATCTGCCAGAGTGTGTAGTGCAACGTTAAAATTTGAATGTGGTGGTGTTATGGTGTGGTCGTGTGTTTCATGGAGGGGGCTAGCACCCCTTGTTGTTTTGCGTGGCACTACCACAGCACAGGCCTATATTGATGTTTTAAGCAGCTTCTTGATTCCCACTGTTGAAGAGCAATTTGGGAATGGCGATTGCATCTTTCAACACCATCGAGCACCTGTTCATAATGCATGGCCTGTGGCGGAGTGGTTACACGACAATAACATGCCTTTAATGGACCGGCCTGCACAGAGTCCTCACCTGAATCCTATAGAACAGCTTTGGGATGTTTTGGAACGCCGACTTCGTGCCAGGCCTCACCGACCGACATCGATACCTCTCCTCAGTGCAGCACTCCGTGAAAAATGGGTTGCCATTCCCCAATAAACATTCCAGCACCTGATCGAACGTATGCCTGTGAGAGTGGAAGCTGTCATAAAGGCTAAGGCTGGGCCAACACCATACTCAATTCCAGCATTACCGATGGAGGGCGCCACAAACTTGTAAGTCATTTTCATCAGGTAGTGTAAGGGCCGCTTAAAAAGTTTCCGTTTGAGGAGCTGCTGCAGCGTATATGCAACATCGCGCGACTCGGATGAGAGTATACAAGCACCAACACGTTGGTAAGGGGTTAGTGTGACATTCGTGTCTTCCCGACACTCGTGTTGTAAATGAGGAAACCTGAAATACGACGACGTAATTACCAAATGTGTCCAAAAGCACCAACCTTTTGTTATTCTGCTCGTGACTGCTGAAGGACGAACACCAGTAGACATCCACCAGAGAATGGAGAATGTGCCGTTGTGGAATGGTGCAAGACTTTTTGTGCTGGTCGCGATTCGACACGAGGCACATTTGGAACTGGGAATCCAGCCTCATTTCAAGGAACCTGTGGCGTCCACCATGGGGGAAAATTAACTGTGCAACGCTGGAGACTGTGTAGGATTTTGCTTCGACGGATGTTCTACAATGGCGGGCAGAGAGAGCGGTGTACAAGCCATTTTAAGACAGAACATTATCGATCCTCACACTTTCTTCGGTCAAGCCACAAACTCAATCTTGTGGCTTGCTGTGTCGTCTGAACAAGACACAGTCAGGGCAAAATCACCACAGGCGCAAAGATGCGAGCCGAGCAGCTCTCGCCCAGTTGGTTATAGGTCATCGTCCAGTCCTGACTCAGTCAGAGAACGTCGTTTAGCGAACTCTTAGCGAACAGAGTGTTGTTGCCGGCCGCGGTGGCCGTGCGGTTCTAGGCGCTTCAGTCCGGAACCGCGCGACTGCTATGGTCGCAGGTTCGAATCCTTAGGTTTAAGTAGTTCTAAGTTCTAGGGGACTGATGACCTCAGATGTTAAGTCCCATAGTGCTCAGAGCCATTTGAACCGAGACTGTTGTTGTAATTGCATTTGCTATGTACTGTGAAGATTACCTACAATTATTTGCATTTAGCCATTGAGGGTCTTTTTGTGTTATATTACAAGCAGTGTTGCAGACTTCATTGTTCAACAAGTCACAAAGATAAATCAACCTTTTCAACTCATTTGTGTCACTTCGTTACTAATTTGTTAGGGTGTTGTAGAACGTATCCTGCTACCTGGCCCTGGCGCATAGCTGTGTAACGGTGGCAGGGAGAAATTGTCTTAGCGTTGTATTGCACCAGAAGCCGTTTCACCAACTCACAAGCTCGATCTCCACAGCCGTAGCGACGAGGCCTTTACAAAATTGGCGACGAGGCTTTACAAAATGGGTTACGATACAAACACAGTGCCGAAAATTAGGAATATTGTTGCCATTGTAAAAGACACTATAAACATTTTTAGAGAATCGACTACACGCTGTAAATATGATCCGAATTTATCACGAATGTATAAGACGAGATGGCCTGACAAATATGAAACCATCAGACTATTTTCTCAACATCGTGGGAGCTGGAAAAAAAAATTCTACAGACGGATATTATGCAACGAGAGTATCTGTGTATCAGTTACATTCAGCCAAACCAGTGTTGATCTTAGCTTTACAAACAATAACCAAGTGCCCAGCAGTTTTGGAACCAGTAGTTCATGTCCAACTATCTAACAAGTCTATAGATACGACCTAGGCGAGGGAAAACATCACAGGAATCCTTCACGTTCTCAGTAACGACCGGAATGAAGCAGATAGAATAATTACAGCATTACTTGGAAAAACACGAACTACTCTAGGGGATCATACAATGTAAGGTTTCACGGCCAGTATTGTCTTCACTTAAAACTTCCGGGCTGATAGGCCGTGGTCGAAGTATAAAACTCTCCCCTGACGTTTCGTCTCCGACTGCGGGAGACATCCTCGGAGGTACAGCTTGGATGTCAGCGTTGCACCGCAAGCGTGACGATCGATTACTTTCAATCGAGAATGTTGGCATTACCAGAGACAATCTCATAGCCGACGCCACGTGATCGACAGTGGCGCCTTCTGTACTGCCTATATAACCAGCGCTTCCTCGAGTTCTCTTAGCAGTTCGCCGCTGTACCTCCGAGGATGTCTCCCCCAGTCGAAACGTCAGGGGAGAGTTTTATACTTCGATCACGGCCTATCAGCCCGGAAGTTTTAAGTAAATACTGCAGAGGAATTGAAAATAGAAATTAATGTTCTATGTTCTGGATGCTAGCAAAAATTCAGAAGCAATCCGGAAAATAACACCGAATACTGGCGTCGTTCACTGACAATACATCGAATCGCTCATATGACAAACTGTGCGGATGAGATACCGATTTTGTAATATCCAGTAATACTGATAAAGCACTTTGAATGAGATAATTTGCCTCGGAAAGTTTTCACAGTGGTTGGCAGAAAATAATGGACATCCAATATTCCGTTTAAGTAATTATTACACTATCCTACCCAAAGTTTCAAATCAAAGTGTACAATTTTACCCCAAACAAGGCAGCACTATTTGTGATGAACGTATACGCCATTAGAAGGAAAGTGCTTGTTTCTCCCTAGGGTCATGCCTGCCTTACACGTGTGAATATCTGTGGGCTATCGGCAGGTCGGGCAAGGATCATTTAATACCTTTTAAATGCCCGACACTAGGCCAATCACCAAAATCATTTATGCGTGTCGAATTAGATAGTGTTTCAGTATTTATTTCTGTTTCCTTTCTTTTTAATGTCATCACCGCCTACTTTGGATGGTCAAGATCAACCGCTCTTGCTCCACCATTTCCTTCGCCATCCTGGTCCATGCAACAGCGCCCCTGTCATCCCAGTCTCGATGCGTTCGGACCTGGGAAACTAAAAGACGGCGTCTGAGTCAGACCTGCCACTCCTACGGTTTTATGCAGAGCTGGACTGAGTAACGCCTGCTAAGCTTAGCGATCGCAGACGCCAGGCAGTTGGCTTGGACCACGGTCAACATAACCTCATTCAAACATAAGTCGATTTGTGTCTACATCATAAAGTCGTTCTTGATTGAAAATGTCAGTTTACGAGCCTAATTCTCGTCATTTGCGGAGGTGTTACTGTTTTGTTTCAGTATGAAGAAAACAGCGGTTGAGTATCATCGAATGCTCTCAAGTACTTATGGTAAGGACGCTATTAGCGACAGAACGTGTTGTGAGTGGTTTCAACGCTTCAAGAACGGTGGGTTTTAATGTCGTAGACCGGGAGTGGTGGAAGAGAGAATGTTTTCGAGGATGCAGAATTGGAGACATTGCTGAGTGAAGACTCGCGTCAAACTCAAGAAGAATTGGCACGATTAGTGGGAGTGACGCAGTAAGCCATTTCAAAACGTCTCAAGGCTATGGGCACGATTCAGAAAGAAGGATCGTGGGTCCCGTGTGAGCTGAAACCGAGAGACGTTGAATGGCGTTTGTGTGTCTGTGAACAGTTGCTTCAGAGGCAAAAACGGAAGGAATTTCTGCATCGTATTGTGACCGGAGACGAAAAATGGGTTCATTATGATAACCCTAAACGCAAATCAATGGGATATCCAGGCCATGCTTCCACGTCGACGGCCAAACCGAATATTCACGGCTCGAAGATCATGCTCTGCATTTGGTGGGACCAGCTCGGCGTCGTGTACTACGAGGTGGTAAAACCAAGTGAAACAATCACAGGTGCTCGTTATCAAACGCAGTTAATGCGTTTGAGCAGAGCATTAAAAGACAGACGGCCGCAATACAGCGAGAGACTCGATAAAGTGATTTTCCAGCACGACAACGATCGACCCCACATTGCAAAAGAGGTCAAAATGTACTTGGAAACGTTAAAATGGGAAGTCCTACCCCACCCGCCATATTCGCCAGACATTGCTCTCTCTGACTGTCACCTGTTTAGATCAATGGTGCATGGCCTCGCTGGCCAACACTTCCGATCTCATGAAGAAATCACAAATTGGATCGATCTGTGGATCGCTTCAAAAGATGAACAATTTTTTCGAAGCGGTATTCGTACACTGTCCGAAAGGTGGGAGAAAGTAGTGGCCAGCGATGAAAAATACTTTGAATGAGACATGAGTAACCACCAAATGTTGGGGAAAAAACGGCGGAAGCAAAGTCGCAGAGCTTGTATTTGCCATGCACATATAAAATTAATTTTCAGGGTTATTATGGGCTCATGTGCTGCTCAATGTATTTTAAAGAAGATCCGTCTTACGTGTATGTAATAGTGTAATCTATTGGCAGTTATGGGTAATACAAGTATTGAAGCCCACCTAGAATTAGGTTCTATAAGTTTCCGGCCTGGCCTTGAATACGAGGGCGAAGGGGAGCTAGCGACATCTGCCAGTAGATGCTCTCACAAACTGCAGCCCGCTGCTAGCCTCAGTCGTACGGTCACACTCGTTTCAGTAAGGCGTTGCTTGCTGCGGTGCTGCAATGGATAAAATCGAGTACCGTGCAGGGATAAAGTTCCTCGGGTTTCCACTGGCTGAAATCACAGTGCACTTGGATGGTATTATGGTGATGCTTCCCCTTCATACTGCACAGTGAAGGAATGGTCTAAACAGTTTCGTCTAGGCAGAGAGAGAGTTGGTGATCCCCCCCCCGCCCCCTCCCCCATCTGTCTGCACCCCACCCCCCACCCCCTCCATGCCCATATGCCTTTGTTCTCTATAGTGCAGTGTTTTTCGTGAGTGTTCAGTGTTGTGCGTCCCCTTTTGAAAGTGCTGCGTACAGAACCAGACTGTCGCCGTGTTTTTTAATTGTGCCTGGCTATTTCCTAAGTGTTTTTAATCAGCATCACTGACCTCTTTGTTTTTTATGTTTTCTTCACTACTTTTTCGCCATGTACCAGTTTTAAACAGTCACCGGTTTATCACCTCTTTTTATTGTTATGTCCCCTCATTATGTTTTTAACTTTATCTGTAGGCTGCAGAGCGGCGTATTACACTGCTGCCAGCCCGCCCCCTCCATCTGGGGGGGGGGGGGGTCGACATATAATAAAAAAAAAAGCTGAGATGGTGACTGAGAAAACTATAGCTATTTCTGAAAGTGAAGTTCTGAGCGACAGGCGGTTGAAAGTTAAGGACATTGCAGCAAGGTTAGAGTTATCTAAAACAAGCGTTTTCCGGGTCGTGCACGGTCATTTGCACATGAAAAAGGTTAGTGCAAGTCGGGTGCCCAGACTTCTCTTTGCAGTGCGGAAGGAACAGTGCGTGACTCGTGCACCGAGTTTTTGGAGCTGTGCCGTGGCAACCAGAAAGAAGTTCTGGAATGTATGTTACAGGGGATGAATCTTTGGTTCTTTATTATGATCCTCTGTCCAAAAGAGAATCTCTTGAATGGCATAAACCAGATGATGCTCCTCAAAGAAAGGCGAAGGCTACTCAGTCCACAAAGAAGGCGGAACAATCTTCTGTGATTCCAAAGGAATTCTTATAGTTCATTTCAAAGAAAGGTATACCACTGTGAACGCACAGTACTATGCTTCACTTCTGCACAAATAACGCGAGTCCATCATACTACAGGGGTGATGAAGGTTGTGACATGGTATTCGTCTTCTCCACGGCACTGCGCCAGTGAAGGATGCAGTAAAGGGATGTGGCTTCTACGAGACTGACCACCCACCTGTAGTCCAGATCTAGCCAACAATAACTACTCCTCCAAACTAAAGAAAGTTCTTCGAAGAAGGCCATCTGTTGTGGCGGAGCGGTTGTAGGCTCTTCAGTCTGGAATCGCGCGACCGCTACGGTCGTAGGTTAAAATCCTGCATCGGGCACGGATGTGTGTGATGTCTTTACGTTAGTTAGGTTTAAGTAGTTCTAAGTTCTAGCGGACTGATGGCCTCGGATGTCAAGTCCCAAAGTGCTCAGAGCCATTTGAGCCATCTCTTCGAAGAAGAAATTTGATGATGATAAAGTGAAAGCTGCTGTAATGGGACATTTTGCCGACACAGTATAAGATTATTTTTTACATAGTACCATTGAATGTAGTCAGGCAAGAGAGTTGTGGGACCTACGCCGTATAAGCAAACACCGTCTAAAGAGCTGTTGATTCACTACTGCTTATTTGATATAGAGTTCCATTCGTAATCCACCTCATCGGCATCTCTGTTTATGCATAAAGAATACGTTATTCCGAGACATGAGATACTTTGTCTCTGTTGTGGCTATTCCGAATATGTAGAGACGCGCAGGGCGTGGAACAATAAGTACAACGCAATATCATGTACGTCTCCAAGAAAATGTTTCGTGTAGAATGCAGGGTGAAACAATGACGAGGGTGAGAAATTTCTGATAAATCTGGTTAACGTCACCCATAGCAAACTAACAAAACATGGTAACATACGTGTACGTAACTATGTGTTAGTGAGAATGAAGCCATGTTCAAAATAGTTTCGATTATCGAACGTTTTTTCTTCATAAGTGGCGGAACGACAGTAACTGTCTCCGAGAAAATGTTTCGTTTTGAATGCAGGGTGAAAGACTTATGAAGGTGAGAAACTTCATATAAATCTGATTAACGTCACCCGCAGCAAACTAACAAAACATGATAACATACGTGAACGTAACTTTGAATTTTGAACATGGCTTCATTGTCACACACACAGTTTCGATTATCGAACTTTTTTTTCATAAGTGGCGAAACAACAATAACTCGATAAAACTGGAGGACCATTTCTCTCAATATACTGGATAAAGACGTAGTTGTTTTCAAATTGGTAGTCCACTTATTTATTGTCTGTCTTATTTCTGATTATGATATAATTATACGATTTTTTTAAAAAAAATATAATCGATGTAGACGACTGACAGCAAACATTTAATGGCCTTTGCTACAAGATTATTTTTTCCGCCACGAGTTATTTATTATTCTCTGATTGTTTTGTTGCAACACAGTAGCTCCACAGTCTGACCAAGATAAACACCCCCTAACTTTGAGAAATTAATGTTTGATTTAGATTGTATTTCTGCTTAACTAAGACATGAATGATCGCGAAATAAATGTAAAAAAGAGCCAAATCTCGCTGATACAGTGAACAGCTTATTAAGTTAAGAAATACTTTCGTATACTGAATAACTGTAGCTTACTCCGCTGAAAGCAGTATAACGTAAACACAGTGTTTCACGTATAAGAAGCATGTAGGTACTTATGCTGCTTCCTGTTCTTATTATGACTGCCACTTTTCTTGACACGTCTAATGATTAGCACTTTCGTACACGTCACTCGACTTTCTAATATACAGATATTACGTAAATGTAATTAATTTTTCTTCAAAAGACGACAGTGCTGAAGATTATTGCTTTTTTAGCAAAAACTGCAGCATTCGTTTCTTCTGTGTCGGGAAACTGTTTTATAGCTTCTGACGTTTTATTATCACGTCTGTGTGGTGTCCTCTTCAGCCAAAGTTGTTGTTTGGTACGTTAAATAGGGCAGATATTGCATTCCATATAAGTTTCTTATGTTCTGTGTTCACTTATATATTTGGAAGTGTAACGAATAAAACTTAACGTTGTTGGGTAGTTACACGAGACCCTTCTGCAAAAGGTCAGGTCTCTTGCTGTTTACCAGTCACTTTTTGTTCTTAAAGGAAAGCGACATTCTTCAGTAAATATCTACAACAACAACAAAAATTGTAGTGCGTACGGCAGTACTGGCGGGGATTGGGGATTTTCCGCTTCCTGGTGCAGATCTTTTTAGTTGACGCCACTTCGATGACTTGCGCGTTGATGATGACCAAATGATGATGATGACAACACACACGCCCAGTCCCGAGTGGAGAAATTGTCCTGGGGTGTCTTCCGGACTCTTTTAATTTACTCATCGTAGTAGAAGATGAGCTTCTTCACGAAGAACTTCGAAATAACTTCTTCATGTACATGAATAAAATAACCTGTATCCAAGCTTCTCGGCTGGACGCCCGAGAACCTTGGACCCATCAGCATCAGCTGATGATGGCGGAACGGTTATTCGCTGAAATATCGTGGAACTTGGACAGTCGGATCCGGCTGGACACCCGAGAACCTTGGATACAGCACATTCGCCGGGAAAGCCTCAGATCACAATAAAATAACCTCTTCATTGAAAGAAAAATAAACAAATCTGCTCTAGCAAAATTAAGTAATTTCATTATGGGAAGAAGAGACGTTATGTCAAATTAGTCTGGAAGACACTGAAAAGAAAACGCCTCTAAAAGAACCAGTGGCCACTCCCCTTAAAGAAACAACTGGAACATGTTGGGAGGAAACACTGGGCAAAGACTCTCTAGGGGAGATGGTGGAAATTTTTCTTGAGAGAAAACAATAAGGCTTTCCTCAAAGAGTAAGAGAAAATCCCTTGTATAAACCCTCAATCTACTTGGAGAGAGTGGCAAAAAATTGCAGATAAATTCTTTGTTTCTGTTGTGACTTATTTTTTAATAGCTTTGCAGTCGTTTAGCAGTGCCAGTCTGGTTGTAGTAAAATTTTATTGGTATTGATAAAGGTGCTGTGCAGTTAATATGAACCCACACCCACATTTTCTTTTGATTGACGCACACAGAACGGTGTTCCAGGATGTGTTATAGGGTACACTTAGTGAAATATGGATCCGGTCCCACTCCAACTCGGAACAGTTTCCCTCATATAACCACTTTATCGACAACATCACACTACCATGGCTGATGTTGGTGGGGAGAACACTGGGAGTACCACTGATGTTGGTGAGGAATTTTGTCTTTTCTAGTGACAATTGAAGTCCTACCCTGGCAGCCTGGAGTTTTAGCATATTGAGCTGCTTTACTGCTACTTCCACTGAGCTTGCTATAAGCGCCAGGTCATCTGCGAAAGCTAAACAGTCTACTACCAGTCCCTTCCGTTTGTGTCCAGGTAAATACCGATCGGTGTATTAATCCACACTTGCATCCAGTCTTGTATGTGTGGGAAGTGATTCAAAAACTCTCCTACATGATACTGACATGAATAGGTGTAAGTTGCCCTCACCAATACATTTGACATATGGAAATGGGGGTTCTGAGCTAAGCATGTGTATAGGGGGTGACATATCTACTGGTCTATGGCGAAGTCAAAAAGTTTTGTGATGGAATTTCTTCTCACTTCAAGGACTTAGGAAACATCACAAGACCATGAGAGTAGTGGACCAAAGCCACCATGAGTGCATTTTGTTAGTGCCAGTTGCCTACATCAGAGGCAGGTATGCACTCAGGGGCAAACCTATTGTTTTCCTTTGATTGAAAGGTCATTAACCTATTATTCTACTTTGTTGACAGATCCAAAACCTACTGTTCTGCTAAAAGGACCCTTTCTTTTGATTGTTAGGTCCTTAACTTATTGTTCCCCCGCCCCCCTCCCCCCCTCAGGAAACCACCCCCCTCGCTGCTACCGGTACACTTTCAGGTCTGAGTTATTGTAAGATAGGCATTTCTTATTATAGATGTTCTTGGTTAATTGATATGCTAATTGTAACTTATTAATCCGAGTTGCTAGTGCTGTTCCTTCTGATAGATCATGTTCCAACCATTCTCCTAGATGCTTGAATCTGTCAACTTTTTCAATTTGACCTTGTTCCAACTGTAGAACACTGGGAGTATCATTGATGTTGGTGAGGAATTTTCTCTTTTCTAGTGACAATTGAAGTCCTACCTTGGCAGCTTGGATTTTGAGCATATCGAGCTGCTTTATTGCTACTTCCACTCAGCTTGCTATAAGTGCCAGATCATCTGTGAAAGCTAAACAGTCTACTACCAGTCCCTTCCATTTGTGACCAGGTAAATACCGCTCGGTATATTTTGTTCTTCCATTTCTTTTCGCCACTCTATGTTCCATAGGATCTTGGTCAACTTGCTAATTGCTTTGTCTCCAGCCTGCTTCCACAGCTCTGCAACTATAGCGTCTTCTCCTGGTGCTTTGTTATTCATCAGGGACTGAATGATGTTTTTCACTTCTTCTTCTGTTGGAGGGTGAGAGTTTGGTTGTCTGGGACTGTCTCGATAGATAAAGGAGGTTTTAGGGGACTCACAGTTGAGGAGATTCTCAAAATATGTGGCCAATATGTGGCAGTTGTCTTTGTCATTATAGGCTATGTTTCCATCTGGTCCTCTGAAGTGTAAGCTGGATGGGGCATAGCTTCTAATGTTTTGCTTGAAAGTTTGGTAAAAGTTTCTAGAGTTATTCTCCTTGATATCTTCATCTAATTGACTCAATTGGTCCTGAGTGTACTGATGTTTAACCTACCTGATGGTTTTGGCAGTTAGCCATGGCTGTTCTATGAACTTCTCCATTTGTTCGGACTTCTGAGAGCTCCATCTTAGTCAAGCTGCTTGTCTCTTTGTGATCGCTTGGTCGCAGGTAATTGGTCCTTTCATTAGTCCCAGTTGTTGCATTCATGATCTAGTGTTTGCATTCTCTCTGTAAGCATATTGCAGGTTTTCAGTTTTTCCAAGTCAAACTTGGTGAGTTTGGGAGTTTGAGACTTTCTTGTATTCCTAGACAGAAATCGGAGAGGTAGTGGTGTGACTCCAAGTTAAGTTTCCTTAGCACTCTCACATTCTGGACTTCTCTACAGGACTTTCTTGATATGGCCACATGAACGATTTGAAAATCTCCTAGAAGTTTATTGGGTGAAGTCCATGTCTTCTGCTTTCTTGGTAGATGCTTAAAGGCTGTTGATTTCATTACTAGGTTAAATGGCTTACAGAGTCCCGCAAGCCATTCTCCATTTCTGTTAGTGTGCATGTGAGCTGGGTATTCCCGCACTATATACTTATACTTCAGCTCTTTCCCTAACTGGGCGTTAAAATCATGCAATAATATGGCTGTATTCCTCCATGAGATCTTGCCAATAGTGTCCTCGAGTTTATTTATTTTTTTATTATTATTGAAAAGCTTATTTATTTATTTAAAGAGTTTTTCAAGAAATCGATCACCACCCCCACCACCCCATCACCGTCCCCCTCGCCCCCTTCACTCTCTCCCTTTCATCTGCTACCTGGAAATTAGCGGCTCTGCAGTGGAGAGGAAGGATCTCATGAAGGGAAATTCAAGGGTATATCGGTTTTTATAAAATAAAAGAGTTTGTGGGGCTTGGATTTCACCTGCTCATCATTTTCTGCTGTTTGGAAAGATGCAGGTCTTGTGAGAAGTAATTATATCGATCTCATTTCTTTTTTTTATTCCGGTTGCGTGAGGAATAGCGTCATGAAACACCCATCACACAGTTAAAAATCCTTCGATCGCGAAGCACGCACCGCCCACTGTACCCTGTCCACTGGACCACACAGGACGCTACTGCACATGCTCCTAGGAGTCAGGATGCACCGTGAAGTGTCGACGTGGCTATCAGCTGCTGAACCACACGCAGGTGTCAGTTCGGGTCCTGCAAGGATGAGATGGTGGCATACCTTTGATACGTGATAGCTGAGAAATAATTGTCGCAATATGTGCTCACCTAGGCACCATTGCTGGCGCAATGACGCAGAGCTGTGGGTCTAGCACTTTAGAAATCTGTTCCAATGATCTATCTGCGAGGTCGTTTTCTAGTTACTCGTTGGCTTACAGCAAGCTCCACCTCATTAAGGTTTCGAGTTTCGAGAGAAATAATTTCTGGTCTATATCTTCGAAATTATACTGCACAAGCGATACTGCTAAGCACGCATTATTGCTTTTATTAGATATCGAGAAGTATCGCGAAAATGGAATGATATTCTGGCAAGCCGTGTGAAATTACATATGATCTTGTAATCCCAGAGTCTGGAGACCGGTGCAGAAAACAAGCAAAGCAAGCAGGTCGGGACCATGAACAGTGATGCCTTTGTGCCAAGGGGAACCGACCCAGCCTTTGTACATCGGTCTTCACGGTATATGTATGAGTGTCTGGTGGTCAATAGCTGTATGAATGATGCGAAAGGGGCGATTTTATATGGCGAAAGATACGAATTGTATGTTTACTACATTGACACAGTACGTGGTGACATAATTTTGGGTTGGAGATCGGTTTTATGCTCTTATGTTCAAGCTTCCGTCCTCATTGGTAGAGCAGTGTAATTGAGTAAGAGTCTTTCCATATTTGACGATCTGTAGGTCACTTTAGCAGGGTTTAACTGTCAGTGCAATATAGCGATCTGTACAAAATAGTTTCGGGACTGAAAGTCTTGTCTGCAGAAAGAAAAAGGCAGACAGTGCTTCTATACTGACAGTATCAGTAATTTGGCAGGTAAATTCAGTAAGTGCTGATCATAATGCTCCACACATTCCAAGACATCCTGTGTACAGCACATAGGAGCCTCTATACAGGGTGGTCCATTGATAGTGACCAGGACAAATATTTCACGAAATAAGCATCAAACGAAAAAAACTACTAAGAACGAAACTCGTCTAGCTTGAAGGGGGAAACCAGATGGCGCTATGGTTGGCCTGCTAGATGGCGCTGCCACAGGTCAAACGGATATGAACTGCGATTTTTTTAAAAATAGGAACCCCCCACTTTTTATTACATATTCGTGTAGTACGTAAATAAATATGAATGTTTTAGCTGGACCACTTTTTTTGCTTTGTGATAGATGGCGTTGGTAATAGTCACAAACATATAAGTACATGGTATCACGTAACATTCCACCAGTGCAGACAGTATTTGCTTCGTGATGCATTACCCGTGTTGAAATGGACCATTTACCAATTGCGGAAAAGGTCGATATCGTGTTGATGTATGGCATTGTGATCAAAATGCCCAACAGGTGTGTGCTATGTATGCTGCTCGGTATCCTGAATGACATCATCCAAGTGTCCGGACCATTCGCCGGATAGTTACATTATTTAAGGAAACAGGAAGTGTTCAGCCACATGTGAAACGTCAACCACAACAATTGATGATGCCCAAGTGTTTTACCTGCTGTCATGGCTAATTCGTACATCAGTAGCAGACAAATTGCGCGAGAATCGGGAATCTCAAAAACGTTTGTTGAGAATGATACATCAACATCGATTGCACCCGTACCATATTTCTATGCACCAGGAATTGCATGGCGACGACTTTGAACATCATGTACAGTTCTGCCACTGGGCACAAGAGAAATTACTGGACGATGACAGATTTTTTGCATGCATTCTGTTTAGTGACGAAGCGTCATTCACCAGCAGTGGAAACGTAAACTGGCATCATATGCACTATTGGGCAACGGAAAATCCACGATGGCTGCGACAAGTGGAACATTAGCGACCTTGCAGGGTTAACATATGGTGTGGCATTATGGGAGGAAGGATAATTGCCCCCCATTTTATCTGTGGCAATGTATGCTGGTTTCCTACATAATGTTCTACCAATGTTACTACAAGATGTTTCACTGCATGACAGAATGGCGATGTACTTCCAACATGATGGATGTCCGGCACATAGCTGTCGTGCGGTTGAAGCGGTATTGAATAGCATATTTCATGACAGGTGGATTGGTCGTCAAGGCACCCTACCACGGCTCGCACATTCACCAGATCTGACGTCCCCGGATTTCTTTCTGTGGGGAAAGTTGAAGGATATTTGCTATAGTGATCCACAGACAACGCCTGACCACATGATCAGCGCATTATCAATGCATGTGCGAACATTACGGAAGGTGAACTACTCGCTGTTGAGAGGAATGTAGTTACACGTATTGCCGAATGCATTGAGGTTGACGGACATCATTATGAGCATTTATTGCATTAATGTGGTATTTACAGGTAATCACACTGTAACAGCATGCGTTCTCAGAAATGATAAGTTCACAAAGGTACATGTATCACATTGGAACAACCGAAATAAAATGTTCAAATGTACCCACATTCTGTATTTTAATTTAAAAAACCTACCTGTTACCAACTGTTCATCTAAAATTGTGAGCCATATGTTTGGGACTATTACAGCGCCATCTATCGCAAAGCGAAAAAAGTGGTCCAACTAAAACATTCATATTTCTTTACGTATTACACGAATATGCAATAAAATGTGGGGGTTCCTATTTAAAAACTACAATTGATATGCATTTGACCTATGGCAGCGCCATCTAGCGGGCCAACCATAGCGCCATCTGGTTTCCCCCTTCAAGCTAGACGAGTTTCGTTCTTTGTAGCTTTTTCGTTTGACGTTTATTTTGTGAGATATTTGCCCCGGTCACTATCAATGGACGACCCTGTATAGCAGTGAGAACATTTGTGTTTCAGAGATGTTAGTTGAAAGCAGGACTTAACGATTTCCAGGAAGGGTGCCACGTTAGGAGGATCAGGAGGAATATATTCAGCGTTATTCTAGGCTATTTTCGTAAATAGGTTCTGTCAGGTCAGGAACTTCTGTGCGGACAAGCTGAGACATCATGAAAGTGTGGTGTCACCGCTAGACACCACACTTGCTAGGTGGTAACTTAAATCGGCCGCGGTCCTGTAGTACATGTCGGACCCGCGTGTCGCCACTGTGGGATCGCAAACCTAGCGCCACCACAAGGCAGGTCTCGAGAGACTGAGGAGACCTCGTCCCCAGTTGTACGGACAACATAGCTAGCGATTGGACGTGCTAAGCCTTGCTCTCATTTGCCGAGAGATAGACAGTAGAATAGCCCTCTGCTAAGTTAAATGGCGACCACCTAGCAAGGCGCCATTTGTATCAGTGCCAATAGCTTACGAGTATGCAGGAGAGATGTATTCCAATAAGAGAATAAAGTTAAGTATTAAAAAGGCTACGTATTTTTCTTTAGTGCATTTATAAGTCTCATGTTCCAGACTTCACGCCCGTCTGCGTTAGCCTTGCGTGCCCTATCGGCTACAGCATTGTGTCTGGGCTGTATGGTCTAGACACAACAGAAAGCTCCTAAAAAGCGACCATTAACTATTTCTGCGACACTTTACAATTTCCGAGAGGTTATTTACATAGCCATGTGACATCAGTACAATATTGAGAACTTTTAGATGGTGAGTCACTACGCTAACATTTTGCAGTGATGCATCAGCCACGTTGGGCAGGTAAACACGCGTGCGCAGCTAGACACAGCTTGCATTTCCCATTAGGATGACTAGGAACACTGCACCCTGAGCAATGCTGGTAAGCATTGGAACAAATTTCTAAAGCACTAGACCTGCAGTTTTGCATCATCGCGCCAGCAACGGTGCCTAGATGAACACGTATTTTGACACTTATTTCTCAGGTGTCTTGTATCACAGGTATGCTACCACCTCATCCTTGCAGGACCCGAACTGACACCTGCGCTCGGTTTGGCTGCTGACGGCCACGTTGTCACTTTGTGGGGGCCACCGGTGCATCCCGACTCCCGGGAGCATGTGCGGTAGCGTCCTGTCCAGTCGGTGGGCGCTGCATGCTTCGCGATCGAAAGATTTTTAACTATGTGTAATTACGTGTGACGTGTGTTTCATGATGGTATTCCTCGCGCAATCGGAATAAAAAAAGAAATGTGATCCATGTAATTACTTCTCACAAGACCTGCATCTTTTCAAACAGCAGAGAATGATGAGAAAGTGAAATCCAAGCCCGGCAAACTGATTTTTTTTATAAAAAGAACGATGTACCCTTGAATTTCCCTTCGTGACATCCTTCCTCTCCACTGCAGAGCCGCCAGTTTCCAGGTAGAGGAGGGGAAGGGGAAGTGGGGAGGGGGTGAGGGAGGTGAGGGTGGGGCGGCAGTGGTCGTGATCGTTTTCCTGGTAAATTCTTTAAATAAATAAATAAACTATATTCCATACACTGCCATGAATCCCCTAAATTGTTTAAATAAAAATATTCCACACATTGTCTAATTTGTTTAAACAATATTCCATAAACAGCAATCTACTTCCAGACAAATTCTTTAACTGAATAAATAAACTATATTCCATACACTGCCATAAATAACTAAACAATATTCTATACAGAGTTTAAATTGTTTAAACAATATTCCATCCACTACAATCGAATTCCCTCCAAATGACAGACCAACTGAGTCTGAGGGTGGGAGGGGAGGGGGTTTACCAGAGGGGGAGAGGTTAATTAATTGATCAATTTAATTAAGTAGTCAATCGAATTGATAAGAGTGAGAGGGGCTATTACAGTAACTCAGACCTGAAAGTATACCAGTAGCAGCGAGGGGGGAGCTTTCCTAGGAGGTAGGGAGGGGGGGTAGGAGGCGAGGAACAATAAGTTAAGGACCTGTCAATCAAAAGGAAGGATCCTTTTAGCAGAACAATAGGTTAAGGGCCTGTCAATCAAAGGAGAACAATAGGTTAATGACCTGTCAATCAAAGGAGAACAATAGATTTGCCTCTGAGTGCATACCTGCGCCTTATGTAGGGAACTGGCACTAGCAAAATGCGCTGGTGGCTGCTTTGTCCCACTACTCACAAGCTGCTAAGTGAGCGTTACAAGAGAATCGTAAATGATCTATCCTATAACTTACCAGTTGACAGCAACAGAAAAGCTGAATCACAAGTAACTAGTTTTGTTTTAAGGAGATCAGTAACACAAAATTTGAATTTCGTCTTTCAGTGTGGACGAGGAAGTTTCCTTGGCATAAAGGTTAGATTATATTAACAGTAAGAGAGTGTGGACAGGTGAGATTGTGCCCACTAAAAACTGCAGGTCTTCGAGATGTGTGTTACTTCCATCCGGACGAGCTACGAAATGTGATGAAATTCTCGCATGTAGTCTGTGCAACATGTATGAGTCACACATATACTCGAAATGCTGACATTTCAAGAGTTCTCGCTCTTTCACGGCAGTCGTTATCCATCACGTTAACCCATGGGCAAAACCTATATAGTAAGTGAAATTGCTTTTCTATTTATTGACTGTGCGTCGGAACAGGTAAAAAAGTCAGGTGTGTTGTTATTAATGACGTAACAGCGTTCCATTGCAGTCATTTCGAATATTACTTGTCGCTTCCGTTCTTCCGATGTGAGAATCAGGAAATACAAGACACGAATCTGATGACGTCTATTTTGAGGCAGACGACAGTTTTATGTTCATCTTATGGTACATTGTGACACGTTAACGATCTGGATTCGAAAACGCTATGGTGAACAAAATGACTACTTTGGAAGTCGTGTCGGTGACGCCCACTTGGTGCAATAATACCGTACAGTTATTTCCACAGCGTGAACTGACTCCGTCAGGCTGTTGTTTACGTTAGAGCTTTACGCTAGAATATATCTGACATACGCAGGTGTCCAGTCCAGTGAAATTAATGATCCGTGATCGTAATCATCCCTGTAGTTCCAGTTTTTTTAGTGTGTTGCATGCACTGGCCTCCTCTTATAAAATCCAAATCTCGTCATTGGAGCGCATGTGTGCACTCGGCCATGTTTGAGCAAACCAGCCGAAATCATGGCAAAATCCTTTTCCCCCACATATCTCCCGTCCAATGGAATTTCGGTTAAAATAGCCTGAATAACTTTTGTAGATGATAAAACTTACGACAAAGTTGTGTGTACAATTCTTTTATTCCTTGCGTGTTTCTAGATATCACGCCTTAAAAATGCGTATGAGTTTGCCAAAACACGTATTTTGCACTAATAGGTTTGATTTGTCTTGAGTACTTCGTTCCCAGTGCAATTTTGAGAAAAATCAACTGTCAAAAATATAGTACAGCATAAAAGTTGATATAAGCAGTACCGAGGTAATCCTGCGCCCTTCATAGATCTGCCAAAACTGTGCCCAAAGAAGATTGGAGGATGGGAAGGGTTGGCAACAGGAAGGGGCATCGTGCTCCCTGTACCACTGATAAATTAACATACTGACCCCGTGAAGATACGGCATACAGGCTAGGAAAAAGAAGAAGAAGAAGGGCAGATAATTTAAATCTGAACACCATCTTAGTTGATGTGTTACGGTTTCCAACCGGAAAGTCAAAACTATGAAACTGGTGGTCTCCCTATACATTTTATTTTCACAAACATCTACTTTTCTCAAAACTTTGTGTATGTTATTCGGGCCCTTGTGGTTCTCAATGCCTCAATTACAGTCAGAGTTTACGTGAGTAGTCGTGAAAGAACCATATACGATATTTACAGTTCACTACAATATTACGCATAGTAAACACGTAATGTTATGGAATAGTGGTACTTCTTAGTAATAGGTATTGAATCTAACGGGATTAACGTGGGTAGGTGGGGGTTTTGGGCGGGGGCAACTAACATCTAACACAACACCTGCAAAACAGAAAATATACAGAAACCGTAACAAGGACATAAGCAGGAAATAAGGAGAAAAAAAATACTGAATTCCATAGAGTAAGGGCACTACACAGGTAACGAAAATACACAAACAAATCTTGGAATCGATAAATAGAATGGAGCTATATAGGACAGTTCTACTTATCGATTCCAACATTCATTATTTTCAGCGTTGTTTTCGTATTAGGTGTGTGCAGTTCTTTGCTACAGGATTTCTGTACTACCGTGATAAATAAAATATCTAGGAACCGGTAACTTGATTTGACCTACATTGGTCAATTCCAGTCGTCGATTCCACGGTTTGCTATTTATAGCGTTTTTGCAGTAGTACAGGAAGCAATATCATAAGTTGAATCCTAAAGGAATTAGCAACCCTCACGTAAAGAAAATGACGTAATAAAGGAACGTAGAATCGGCAATTAGAGCGGTACCACATACGAAAACTCTAAAAGAATGCACTGTAGATTATGCTTTCTTGGTGTTGCTTTCTGTACTGCTGTTGTTACAGTAGGTGTGTATTGTGCATTCTTTGGGAATTGTCATCCATGCTATCACTCTAATTGTTGATTCCACATTCCGTTATTCTTCATTTTTACTGGCTGTTAATTATTTCGTTAAGGAATTGACTTGTTCGTATCGCTCACAAAGCTACTGGTAAAACGCTAAAAATAACAAATGTTGGAATCGACAACTAGACTGGTATAGAGACACAAAAAAAGTCGCAGCAGAAATAAACACAAACACTCTATGAAAAATAGCGACTTGACTCGTATAGAAACACAAAAAAAGACGTAGCAGAAATAAACATAAACACTATGATTTGCCTTAGGTTCTTACTTAAAAGTCCCCTTCCGAAATCATGCCATACTCGGAAAAAAATAGCCATATATATTTAGGAGAACCAAGATTATAAATACGATTGCTACTTGATTCACTGACACCAATTCGGGCTGTTCACTTAGGTTCCTGCCTAGCCACACCCTCGAAAATAGCGACATATTTGTAAAAAACAGTTACTAAGAGAACCACAGATAACATTTAATAACAACGCCAGTACATCATGCAGTACATTCTTCACATCGTGAACTCATGGCGTCACACAGGACGTGACAGGTAAAAGCTGACAGTTGGAATCGCAAATAGCACTTAATACCAGAAATTCATCTACAGCCCATTATAAATTCTTTTGAAGGTATATTATTTCTTACGATAGGACCCTAGAAAACGTGTGTTTCAAGACAGCCTGGCGATGTACCAAACTTGTCGAACGTTATTTAAACGAGCGAATACGACAAGCACGTGGCACGGGCAGCTCCATATGAGCATTTCTAATTTGCAGCATTCCGATCTCACTCTAATTACAAGGTATATATAAAATTAATTTGTCTCCAATACAAACTGCTTCAGACTAACCGCGATAAACAGTCTAGACGATTGGTTTGCAGAATTAAATCACCCTGAATATAACTGCTGTGTCGAAGGTCTCCATATTCATTAAACATATCTGACGTGAGAATTTGTGTTATGCGTCCGCAGAAAGGTACAATTGATTCGACGCCTCTTGTTTTGGCTGCTAAGGATTCGCAGAAATAAGAGGCTGGTTCATGACTTACCACACACCGCCATAGTTGCCCGTGACCCTACTGCATTTCACGAATTTTGAAGGTTTTGCTGAATGCGGTCACGAACACTCCTGTTGCTCGCCATTCGAATCGTCTCAGACTGTTGCTAAGATACGGCCCGGGCCGTTAAAGAGACCGCAGTATTGTTGAAAACTGCGTCACATCGCGATTTGTGTTGTTTACTCTAAGAGGGTATGCGGACAATTATCACCGTACAATTAAAGAAACTGCAAGCGATAATGGCAGGGCCACGAATCGTTGTGGCGTCTGGGGCAATGCCGACGAGAATTAGGTCTGCCTAGTGCCCGAACGAAGGAAAGAAAGAAAACATATAATGAAACATTAAAACAGGAGGGAAAGATGGATAAAAATGAATCAGCCAGAACAAATTTTTCGCTACTTTAATGTAATCAAAATAATTCATTGAAGCTTTTCGGCAGATTAAAAATTGTTTTCGGGATCGAAAACCTAAATCAAGGACACTTTGAAGTTTATGTTTGACAATAACTATGCACGATCTAAGCCGTTTGTGGTACAGGACTTCATAGAAGAAGCAGTTTACAGTTGAGGATATAGGTTCGAATCCTGCCTCGGGCATGGAGTGCGTGATGTCCTTACGTTAGTTAGGTTTAAGTAGTTCTAGGGGACTGATGACCTCAGAAGTTAAGTCCCATACTGGTCAGAGCCATTTTTTTCTTTGTTCGACCAGTAGTAGACTGTCTATCTTAAGCTAAAGAATCCCGAAAAATGTGATCTAATTGTGGAATTATACACTATGTGATCAAAAGTATCCGGACACCTGGCTGAAAACGACCTACACGTTCGTGGCGCACTTCATCGGTAATGCTGGAATTCAGCATGGTGTTGGCCCACCCTTAGCCTTGATGACAGCTTCTACTCTCACAGGCATACGTTCAATCAGGTGCCGGAAGGCTTCTTGGGGAATGGCAACCCATTTTTCACGGAGTGCTGCACTGAGGAGAGGTATCGATGTCAGTCGGCGAGGCCTGGCACGAAGTCGGTTTTCCAAAACATCCCAAAGCTGTTTTATAGAATTCGGATCAGGACTCTGTGCAGGCCAGTCCATTACAGGGATGTCGTGTAATCACTCCGCCACAGGCCTTGCATTATGAACAGGTGCTCGACCGTGTTGAAAGATGCAATCGCCATCCCCGAATTGCTCTTCAATAGTGAGAAGCAAGAAGTTGCTTAAAACAACAATGTAAGCCTCTGCTGTGATAGTGGCACGCAAAACAAGAGGTACTAGCCCTCTCCATGAAAAATACGACCATACCATAACACTACCGCCTCTGAATTTTACTGATGGCACTACATAAGTTGGCAGATGACGGTCACCGGGCATTCGCGATAACCACAGTCTGCCATTGGATCGCCACATTGTTTACTCTGATTCATCACTCCAACGTTTTTCCACTGTTCAATCGTCCAATGTTTACCCTCCTTGCACCAAGGGAGGCGTCGTTTGGCATTTACTGCCATCGGATCGCCACATTGTTTACTCTGATTCATCACTCCAACGTTTTTCCACTGTTCAATCGTCCAATGTTTACCCTCCTTGCACCAAGGGAGGCGTCGTTTGGCATTTACTGGCGTGATGTGTGTCTTACGAGCAGCCGCTCGACCATGAAATTCATGTTTTCTCACCTCCCGCCTAACTGTGGATCCTGATGCAGTTTGGAATTCCTGTGGATAGATGTCTGCCTATTACACATTCAACTGTCGGCGGTCTCTGTCAGTCAACAGACGAGGTCGGCCTGTACGCTTTTGTGCTGCGCGTGCCCCTTCACGTTTCCATATTACTATCACATTGGAAACAGTGGACCTACGGATGTTTAGGAGTGTGGAAATCTCGTGTACAGTGACATCCGATCAGCCGCCCTCGTTCGAAGTCCGCGAGTTCAGCGGAGCGGCCCATTCTCGCCTCTCACGATGTCTAATGACTACTGAGGTCACTTATATGGAGTACCTGGCAGTAGGTGGCAGCACAATGCACCTAATATGGAAAACGTATGTTTTTGGGGGTGTCAGGATACTTTTGATCACATAGGGTAGCTGAAATTCATCCTTCGACCAGTAGTAGTCCGTCTATCTCATGATAAAGAATCCCGAAAATTGTGACCTAATTGTGGAATTATACTGAACATTCTGTCGGCAATGTCAGTGATGAAACTGTTATGAAAACAAGACTTGGAATGTTCCCCCACGTATAATCGTCTGTGGATATGTGGCAGCCTACAGCATGCAGTGGATGTGGTTCCACGCGGCATGTGCCCTTTCAGTGTCCGGAGCGCCGAGTGACACAACTACGGACGAGGGAGGCAGCTGTCGCACCCACTATGTCGCAACTACCACCTACTGATAACGTACGTCCCAGCAGTTCCTGGAACCCCAGCTAAGACATCAGAGGAAGTTACTGATGACCCTGCGGGCCACGTCCAAGAGGACACACGAATGGAAAAGACCAAAGCAGAAAATGGAGACATGCGACCCCACGACAGTGAACGAGGCAGTGGTGCAGATATTGCGCACAACAGCGCAAGCGACGACCACATGACCGCAGCTCCAAATACTCAACAGAAGTCCGCACATGAGACTGCATCACAGATGACAAACGACGAAACGACAGAAAGCTCCACCACAGGAAACAAAAAACGGAGGATTGCCCATCACGGAATTGAAAAAACTGCGCCCACCTGAGAGGAAAAGCGAAGCAAGCACTGCAGAAACTACATGACACACTACCGGAAATAAGATCATCAATAAATGGCGAAGAAATCACGGGTGGCAGAACTGTCAGACTGTGAAATAGGAAAATTAGAGGAATGCAAAAACACCATAAAAATTTTAAAAAAAGTTTAGCAAATATGAACATCCAACATACGGAGGCACGAAATGAGAAAAAAGGAACACGGAAAGCCAACCATCCACAGGCATCGGAAGACGATAAGGAAGAAGGTGTTCAAAACTAAGCAATGGTGGCGACTCTAGAAGACGACGCTCGAAGAATCGGAAAACATTTCTGAAGAAAGCATTCGTAATAAATCCCAAGGCAAAGAATGGCAGATGGCTCGCGTAGAACGCAGGGACGTATCGAAAATCTCACTCCGTACAGCAAGGACTTGTCTGCAACATTACACGACAACACACCTAGGCAACACACGGCGGCGGACGCGATAGAGGGACGTTTGGTGGCATCGGTGCAGACATGGAAGACAACTTCTATTAACGCACAGCTGTGAATCGAGGACTGACCGAAATGAGTACTGGCACTGATTTACAATCATATAGAACAGCTTATAAGACATGAGTTTCTCCTGGCGTATACAATTTTCGTATAACTTCCGGGATTTCAGCCAGGTAGCACATTCAGCGACCGTCGATATTTCGGCGGGAGAACACCCCGCCATTTTCAAGGCAAACTGCAACGGACAGGCGACGTACATGCAAATTATGTTATATAATAACACAGAGATATTGACATGCTCGTCCAGCTATTGGGACAGTGTTATTAAGGAGGCAGTTGAGATTGAATTAGCGAGCAACCTCGGTAACAAGGATGGAGGTTTTTCTTTAAACTCCGTTTGGAATCCGGCTCTCTCCCTTGTCAAAAAACAGAGGGACAGACTCAATGCTACCTCACCTGCGAGTTCGTAGTCTCACTATCGATAGCTTTGACTTTGGTCATCTTTGGTGGCACTAGTGTTCAGTGTGTGTGTCATCTTTCCTGCATCAGTCCGAGAACCGAGATTTTAAATTTGCATGTACGTCGCCTGTCCGTTGCAGTTTGCCTTGAAAATGGCGGGGTGTTCTCCCGCCGAAATATCGGCGGTCGCTGAAAGTGTTACGTGGATGAATTCCCGGAAGTTATTTGAAATATAGAAAAGCTACCGTTAACATTAACAGAATCTCTAATCTGACTAAAATAGAGTGAATACGAGATTTTATATATACTTTCGGTAAGACAGTCATGTTGCACGAAGTGTGAGTAAACAGGGCGGGACATATCGCGATATACAATGCTATCCTCAATAGAGGACCTAAAAGCGGTACCCCCACGTTATTCAAGGATGGAACTATACCTAGACGTGTTAAAAAGTTAGGAAGTGGACGAGGAATTTCTGCCGAAACAGACACAGCTCGGTTCGAAAGCCACACTGGCTAAAACTATCTTCTTTCAGGAAAGCATAGTTCAATTAATCAATCCTGCGAAACAAAACTCCAACCTTGCTGGAGATTTCAACTGTGTTCTTTCCGCCGCCGACAAATCACCCGATCCCAACATAGGATTAGAATGGTTCAAATGGCTCTGAGCACTATGGGACTTAACATCTGAGGTCATCAGTCCCCTAGAACTCAGAACTACTTAAACCTAACTAACCTAAGGACATCACACACATCCATGCCCGAGGCAGGATTCGAACCTGCGACCGCACCGGTCGCGCGGTTCCAGACTGTAGCGCCTAGAACCGCTCGGCCAACCCGGCCGGCTAGGATTAGATCTGGGAGACTTAGTGAAGGGATTGCACCTCGTTGACATCTTGCACAGCTAGCCAAGAGGGAACGCAGGGTTCACCTATATTACTAGCCACTCTATGAGCAGAATAGACCAAATCTACGCCTCTAGTACCCTGAAAGTGTATTCAACGCAGAAACTTGTCCTGTCAGTATTTCTGCTCATTTGGCAGTTGTGTCTAATATTAACATGGCGAGGCAAAGGACATTTAGGGGTAGGAGTGTGTGGAAATTCAATATCTCACACTTGATGGGCACAGCTTGAGCACGAGTTAAATTGAGGTTGGTAAGTGTGCTTAAGGAACATACGGCGCTGCAGAACTAAGCTGGAATGGTGGGTAACACACACAAAACCTAATATACGAAATTTACTAAAAAGTTATGCTTTTGAAAAGAAATGATGGGAAACACACACAATGGAATTCTACTTCCGGTGTCTAAGAGAATTACATGGAGATGCTGCAAATATGCCACGTCACATCATGAAAATAAAACGGGCCAAAGCCAAATTTACGCAGTGAAACGTCAACAAATATAGGGAGTTAAAATAAGATCGAGAGACAAAAGCGACGTCGAGCACGAAATGGTGATTGATGGCAACTTATCCACCTACAGTACACCAAAAATTTTGTCCAACGAGACTGTATTCTGCAGAAAACACTGACGACAACGACAATTTTGAGGGTTTTTTAAACTGCACTGAACCGACTATAACGGAAGCAGAAAATGCAGATCTGGACTCTCAGATTACTGAAGAGAACTGTACGAAGCGTTGAAAGGAACCCCGGGAAACAAACACGCTCAACCTGATGGATTACGGGTAGGGTTTTACTTTAAGTACTGGAATTTGATCGGCAATATGTTGACTGCAGTGCTCAACGAAAAATGTACGTCTGCCGCCGGCCGTAGTGGCCGAGCTGTTCTAGGCGCTACAGTCTAGAACCGCGCGACCGCTACGGTCGCAGGTTCGAATCCTGCCTCGGGCATGGATGTGTGTGATGTCCTTAGGTTAGCTGGGTTTCATTAGTTCTAAGTTCTAGGGGCTGATGACCTCAGAAGTTAAGTCCCATAGTGCTCAGAGTCATTTTGTACGTCTGCCACACTTCCTCGTGAGTTTTTAGAAGAGCTCATAATGTTGATCCCTAAAGAGAACTGCGCTAATGATTTGCAAAACACTCGTCCTAAATCGCTTCTAAACGCTGACTACGAAACTAGCTGTTATCGTATTGCTTCATCGACTGAACACCGTTGTTGGTCTCATTATAGATCAGTATCAGACGCGTACCGTCCCTAGGAGGACAATACAGCAAGCGCTGTAGGAATACCGTGATCTAACGGCTGTCGCTTCGCCATCCAACCGTAGACTGACCATCATGTTGTTAGACATAGACAAAGCGTTTGACAGGGTCCATCACAATTACCTGCTACGTGTCATGTCGAAAATGAGATTGAAGCCATTTTTTGTAAATCAGGAGATTATACATTCATGTAACTTCAAGAATTCTTGTAAATGGACAATTAACATAAAGAATTCCCATTCCAGCATCGATACGACAAGGCTGCCCCCCTCTCGATGCTACCGTTCTCAATATCAATCGAGCAAGTTCTACGACCACTATCTGAGAAGCTGAATGGAAATGAAAATGGAGGCAACAAATATGTTTGTAGATGTTACAGTGATGACCTGGCCGTCTACATGTCTGATCCAACCGATGTTATGAAGATACAAGACGTGATTCAAATATGTAGTTACTATTCTGGAGCTAAAGTCAATGTAAGGAAATCCAGCATTCTGCAGTTAGGTCGAGGGATATGATTGATTGAAACTGGGCCAGTAGAAAAGCAGATAGCATCAAACTTGTAGGGATGTGGTTCAGCGAATGCCCTACCAACAGCCGCATCCGGTAGGCGCACGGTCTACGGCGTCTTGTCACGGCCCGCGAGACTCTCCCCGTCGGAACTTCGAGTCCTCCCTCCGGCATGGGTGTGTGTTGTCCTTAGATTAAGTAATGCGTAAGCTTAGGGACCGATGACCTCAGCAATTTGGTCCCATAAAACCTTACCACAAATTTCCAATTTCCTACCAAGACAACAGCCTCCAATTTTAAAATGAAGCTCAGTAACATCTGAGCGATATTAAGAAAGAATTCCACTAATCTTCTAGTAATAACAGAAAAAGATCACGCTGATAAATCATGCTATGCTACCTAAGGTGTACTCCCTCGCAAGTATTTTCCCCTTGCCTCCAACAATACAGAAACGCAATGAATCTGTTCCAGCGTAGTTCATATGGACATGGTGTGTCCTTATGGTTAATTACCAAACCATGAATCTACCTGAAACAAATGGTGGCTTAAGGGGCTCCGGAACGCCGTATACTTGCAATGTTAAAATAACGCTTATAAATTACATCTTTCCTCACAAAGTATTTGAGTTAGGAAGTTGAACTTTTTACAGATTATTTATTGGAATATGGGCTACAACTTAACACAGGGATTTTACGAAATTTTAGTTCAGTTATTAAAGATGATTTTTTTTCAATTGTAATGAAAATTCACAACATTTTTTGCAATTTTTTATTTATATATTCAAAAATATACAGTTTTTTCGAAAAAGGCTGTGTTAAATTATGCAGAAGGTAATGTGTAACATTTACTGAAAGTTTGAAACAAATATGTTTGGAAGATCCTTAGAAAACATGTAATTAGTATGAGAAAATAAAAGTTTTGGGAATCGAGCGACAAAGATTGGATTAACTTTTTAGTGTATTCCAGGTCCATAGGATGGATTATCTTCATCCTCTGCAAACTCCTCCTCCAGCTTCCTCTTGTTCCTCCTCCTGTTTACTCTTGCTTGTATTTCTAGACTCTTTACAGCCCTGTCTGCAGCCCGAAGGCGTTCCTTGTCTAAAGCAAGCATCGCTCGTACCATGTTAGAACCTATCTTCATTCCCATATTTCTAAATACTTTTGGCTTTCCAACATTTCTCCTTTTCTTAAAAGCCTTCAGAGGATTTCTAATAACTTTACTTTTACTCTTTATTATACTTCAACAAAACAGAGACTCAAGAAACAGAATTAATTACGAATATTTTCGAGATAACGACAGAGTAAATAAACATGAAACAATCGACAATCACACCAGCGATATATATTGAACCATCACAGGTTAGCCACAACACATACTTTATCTCACATCACTAAAATGTACCTGATGAACACGGACGTTAATAATAACACCATTTGACAGCAGTTTAACAGCGCCACAGTGGGTCACGCCCATGTAGAACACATTTCAAAAAAAATTTAAAAATAGTTGTAGTCTTCGGAATTGAATAAATTATATATCTATTAAAAGGTAATAGTCTGCAGATTCAGAAAACGCAAAAAAGTAAAAATTGAACTTTTCATGATTTTGAGCCTTTCCGGAGCCCCTTAAGGCTAGCCAACGTTAGAGATAAATGCAGAGCTCTGTTGATATTTAGGACAGCAAATGTCCTAGCAACAGGTGACGGAAATCCCACAGCAGACGTTGTGAATGTTGCGTCTCCTCCAGATAGCAGGTTTCCATCTATGGTCGGCCATATTAGTTATAGGTTGTTGCATATTAAAACATATATTATAGAGAATAGCTACGTCAGATAAAGGGTAAGGAACTGAACAAGCAAGGAAGTCTATAAAGTGCTGGCAGAAGATAAGTGTATAAGCAAATTAGCAAAGAACTTCCCCACAATCACTTGGAGTAAAGTTTGGCAAAATATTCATGTTACAACCTTACTGTCGCATGTATGAGCTACGTGATTCAAATGGTTCTAAGCACTATGGGACTTAACATTTGAAGTCATCAGTCCCGTAGACTTAGAACTACTTAAACCGTCACACACATCGATGCCCGAGGCACGATTCGAACCTGCAAGCATAGCAGCAGTGTGGTTCCAGGCTGAAGTGCCTAGAACCGCTCGACCACAGTGGCCGGCAGCTACACGGTATTGCGCTTTATACAACACCACAAGCACAAATGAGCGTCTATTCGTGATCGGCTTGTCAAATACTGGACTGTCAGAACACTGATACACTCCTCCACCGTTTTATTTGCAGTGCTGCTAACGAGATATGGAAATGGACACGACATAAACTTGCCATTATGACCTGTACGACTGACAATAATATATGTGCTGGCTTAAGCTGTCGCTAGCGCACCAAGTGGCAAACAGGTTGCGAGAAGATCGATAGTAGGCACAAGCAATGCACCTACGAAGAGAGAGGCCAAAAACAGACTCGCAGGCGACGCGCCGCCAACGGCCTCTCGGCCGCCAGTATTTAGATAGCCGCTGTAGACCAGAGGGCTACCTTGGCGTCACCCTCGACCGTCGCCTCTCCTGGACTCCCCACCTCCGGACAATCCGAGCCGAGGCACGCTCCCGACTCAGTCTCCTCGAGCTCCTCTCTGGCCGTACGTGGGGTCTGGACCCCTCCACCATCCTCCACACCTATAAATCCCTCATCCGCCCTATCCTCTGTTATGCCCATCTGGCTTGGATCTCCGCCCCCCCTCCCTTTTATAAATCCCTCCAAATCCTTGAACGCCATGCTCTCCGCCTCACCTATCGCATCCGTCTCCCCTCCCCCACGCACATCCTGTATGATCTCATCCCCTTCCCCCATCTCCTCCTTTTCCTCGAAAGGATACGGATCCTGTACACCTCCCGTAAACTCGACCCTCCTCACCCGCTCGTCTCCCCGATCCTCTCCCACCCCCGCCCGCTGCCGCACCTGTATTCCCACGTCCCACCCGATCTCCGTCTCTCAACCCTCCTTACCCTCTCCCGAGGTGGCTTCCGCCAGCTCCCCCTCCCTGATGATGTCCTCCTCCCCTGCATCTACCCCTCCTATCAACTTTGATCCTCCCCCCACCTCCTGTGTCCTTTCCTTTCGGCACCCTCCCTCCCTCCCTCCCTCCCTTCCCTTCCCTTCTCTTTCCTTTCCACCCTCCCTCCTCCCCTCTCCCCCGGGCTTCCCCACCCCCTTCCTCCCTCCCCCTCTCTCCTTTGCCCATGGCATCTCTGCTCTCCCCTCTCCCATTCCCCTTCCCCTTCCTCCTCCTCCACCTCCTCTCTTGGCAGGTCCCCGGACTCGTACACGCTCAGTGAACATTCGCGCGCCGGAGATCATCGCCGTCAGTGTTTCGTGTGTGTGCCTTCGTTTGTGTGTAGTGTTGTTCGCCGTCACGCCACCACCGTTCACGTGCCGTCGCCATCATCCGTGTTCTGTGCACCGTGTCGCCCAGTGTTAGTGATGTTTCTCGTCCAGCGTGAACGGCTCCATGTTTTTTCGATTTTTACTGTCTACATTTTTTGCCCACCGTTTTTACTGTCTACTCCGTGCCACCTTTATGTACTAATTGTTGTCCAACTCAAGGCTGAAGAGCGGCGTATTGTGCTGCTGACAGCCCGCCTTTATATAAGGTGTATAAAATCACAATAAAATAGCGGGACGTGTACTTCACCAGCAGTGAGGCTACCGTGGACTATTACAGAAGAACTGGTACCACAACACCTGGACTGTCTTAAGTGACTTCTTGTTCTTATGAATAAAGAACCTTGTTAATACAAGCGTGCAGTTTGTGTTATAGAAGAAGATACCGGCCACCAAACAACATTGTCTCCTTGTTTCCCAGGGTACAAGTCTACACTGACAATGAGTCGACACAAAAACTGGCGACGAGTATAATTCAGTGCAGATTTACTTGCTTTTCTTGTGTTTTTACTTGTAGGACTGCTCGTATTCGAGTATTGCTAATCTCTTATTGTATTCTTACATGTATTCCAGGAGGGGAGCCGCAGAACTAATCAAATTTCTCTTTTCAGAGGCTTTGATTGCTTTTTTGGTACAACATATTTGTGTAAGCCGTGGCTACCCCACCCCTTCTACCCCAGCCCCAGCGCCTCAGCCGCAGACGACCAATGTGATGGATCTAACATAAGCTTTTCAGTTTCAGAACCAACAAATTGCTGCTTTGACGACGGCAGCACAACAACTTGTGGCTGCACAAGCCACGTCGGCCACACAACAGCAACCGACCGATTGACTAGCGCAACAAGTGCCGCTGCCCAGCATACCGGCGTTCCGGCAATTTAACGACACGGAAGAGGAATGGCTCGAATACCTGATACAGTTCCAAGCACATTATCAATTTCATAGTGTAGAACAGGGCTTAACAACTGGCCGGTTTTGAGCGCGAGTACTCGCGTCTGCTCAGGGACGTGCTCGCGAGCACCTGCATGGTCGAGGAGTACGTTGGGAGGGGAGGGAGGGGAAATGCGCGCGCACGTTTGAATAGGGCCGCAGCTTGCCTATTGAAATAGCGCTGACGGTGTACCGTTGAAAGTACTACGATCAGCTCTAACAGTCACTTCGCTGGTTAAGAATCATGTCACATCGCCGTTGTGTAACCCCAACCATGCTTTCGCAGTTGGGAGGAATTGTATTTGTTTACAGAAAAATATGGTGTTGCAAAATGTTTAGTATGTCACAAAACGCTGAATTAATTTGCAGCGACATTATATGTCGTACCACGCGAAAGACTACGGAAGTGGAAAATGTGATGGACCAGATCGTGCACAGGAAGTTATTAAAGTTAAAAGGAAGCTATCCGAAGAAGATCTGGACGACGAAGAAAAATCAACTGAGGCAGCTCTCAGAGTGGGTTACAAAATTGCTTTGCTTTTAGCAAAATCCCTGCGCCCCTTAACTGATGGCGATTTAATAAAAGAATGTTTGGTAGTTGCAGCGGAACATTTGTGTCCATCTCAAGTTGAACAGTTTCGGATTGTGCCATTATCTAACATGACCATTATGCGTCGCATACAGGACATGGCAGACGACGTCCAGAGCCAGCTTGCAAATATCTGTTAAGATTTTATGGCGTATTCTCTAGCTCTGGACGAAAGTGTTGATATCACTGGAACAGCGCAGCTTGCCATATTTATTAGAGGTGTTAACAGAGATCTTCAGATGAGGGAGGAGCTCCTCGATGTAGTAGCCATGAAGAACACTACAACCGGAGGTGATATTTTAAGTAGTGTTAAAGAAAGTGTTGAAAATATAGGATTGTCGTGGAATTCTTTAGTTTCAGTGTCTACAGATGGTAGAGGCATACACTAAGCTAATAAAATTATGTGGCACGTGTACATTCTCCTTTATTTGTTTCATTTGTCGCAGTAATAATTCGTGAGTGATATCCCTGCAGGTGGCCGCGGATTTACATTGACTGGCGGCAGCTTTTGTGTACCCCACGTGACTCTCCCCACTCTCCGTTCTGGTCCGGTAGTGGGGGTAGCGTGCTCGCGCTGCTCCGTGCTCGCGCCTTGCTGCTCACAGCTTGCTCCGCGAGCACGTATGTTGTGAAGCCCTGGTGTAGAAGGTGCTGTATAGCTACCTACAATACTTTCTTCTGATGGAGGGGTCCCGATTGGTCAGGTTAATACAAAAACTATTCCCAACTGTATCTCCCTCTAGCACAGGCTCATCCCGTGCCCGGCGGGCCCACGGCAGTGTAGTTCAGCGCCCCGGCCGCGACCGTGTGTCGCTAGTGTCGGCACAGGAGCGAGAGAGAGAGCTGCTGAGCGAGTGAGACTGCACAGCACTGCTCTGCGGTGGACTGTCCCGCGGTCAGATCCAAAGAAAACAAAATAACAGAGGAAGCGCACCTCTGTAAAAGAGGCCGATGAGCAGTAAAACAAGCAAACCATTTACCGTGGAGGTAAGAATAGAGGGAGACGCCGTGACGTCACAGCTGTGAAGCTACGTGAAGCCGAGGGTAGCCATCTCAATCCGACCAAAACATTGCTGCTGTAAGCTTGTGTGCATAGGCTTGTCGCTCGCCTTTGGAAGGATTTTGCGCTATTATGGTGACTTGTGTGGTGTTCGGATGTACGAATCGTTCTGATTGTGATGCGAAATCGAAGGGAATAACATTTCGTGTGTAAGTTGTCTCGTTTAGTGTGATTTTACAACATCATTGTGAATGAACGTGTGCTACATCGGTACTTGTACTATAGCGTGTTTTTCTCCTGTATGATTTTAGATTTCCTAAAAATGAAAGTCGGAAAGCTCTGTGGGAGAATGCCGTGAGGAGGAAGAATTGGCGTGCATCTAAATGGAGCACTATACGTTCTCAGCATTTCCGAGAAGAGGACATAGGCCGAACAGTAAGGCTCCGAGAAAATAGCTGTACCATCAGTTTTCCCTACACACCCAAAACATTTGCAAAAGGTATGTTAATTCAAAGAATTAAATTCTTAGTTTTCAAGTTCACGTTTCAGTATAATACGTACGTATCGTCGATAATCGAAGTGTTGAGTAACTCACTTTGTCTTCATCATGTACCAAATTAAAAGCTAACACTACATTAACTGGTGTAAAGTATAGGCCTAAACAAAACACTGTGTAGATTTGCCATTCTATGTACGGTATTTCAGTGAATATTGGTGGTAATGAACAGTGTTTCCCAGTAGTGTAACGTAACTGAAATGTATTACAAACAAGGTGTATTTATGGGGCTTTGGAGGGAGGGTATAGCTAACTTAGTTTTCAGTTTCCATCATTTAGTTTGTGATACACGTTTATTACTGAATTAACAAAATTGTATCGTTTACATTGAAGGCTAGCTATTCCTAATATTACATTAAAAACTATTTTTAATCAGAAGAAACGCGGATTTTCGCCTTTACGAGATTTTATTTTAAACAAAAACTTTGAAACAACCAATCTGATAACGTTACATGCGTATATGGTGCAATTAGCGACTGTAATACACGCAGCGCTATAGCACACTGGCAATGTTTTGGTCAGAGTGTCATGGCAGCGAGCCACGCCCCCGTGGCTTCAAAACGTAGTACGGCTGGGATACGTAGCGCCATCTCCCCTTATTCTTACCTCCATGCCATTTACCGTTTAGGTAACAACTAGTGGTCGTGTGGCAGAGTTACTACGCAAAGCTTTAGAAAACAATATGCAAAACAAGAATCTAAGAACATCTTTGTTGTTTTCTGACCCTCAGGATCATTCTATTAGTACTGCACATGTACACTCGTCATATGTACAATAGGCGTCTTGTGAAAAGTTTATCAGTTTCTTAAATGAACTAGAGTCATAAATATTCTGCTTTAGAAATAATTTTACGCAAGGGATATAGTCTTATTCTTACTGTTAGCAGTTACAAGTAAATATTTTTTATTATACTTCGAGCTACATCTTTTTGTATCCCTTTTCAGAGTTTAGAAATCGGATCCTTAATTTGCTGTTTTCTACGAAATAATTTTAGCCGACCTAGTTTGAAAACTTATTAAAAATAGGATTAAGGTTATAAAGCTCTTTAATTCTTACAGTCAACATTGTTAAAGAAGACAATTAACGTTTTACACTTTTTTCTTTATCGAGGAAACGATTTTGTCTATGTTTGGTACAATATTCCGTGAGACTGATAACGTCAAGTCAAATTTTTATCGCCAAGTAATGAACGGTTCTTAGTTTTAGCGAGTTTTAAAAGAGAGAAAAAGCGCCCACAGACATATGTGGAACCAAACATTGGGAGAACTTCGGCAGCGTGCTTCTGCAAAAGAGGACATTTCTCTCGTGGAAGACAGCTGTAAAAGTCATCCAAAGTTTGACACATAAGAAAGAGGTCCTTCAGGCGGATATCGCACTGCAGGTAAATCAGCTCTAGTTGAAGCACGTCGTCAGCCCGAAGGGAAATTGGGCGAACAAATATATCTAAGGCCGGTTGATGCTCACCTTTCTCCAAAAATCTGTTTTCAAACTGTTCTTGTAATTCGCAAATGATTTGAACATAATCTGAAAAATTCACATCTTCTTTAACGCTGTCTAGTGCACGAAAGTGACCGAGCGAGGTGGCGCAGTGGTTAGCACACTGGACTCGCATTCGGAAGGACGACGGTTCAATCCCGCGTCCGGCCATCCTGATTTAGGTTTTCCGTGATTTCCCTATATCACTTCAGGCAAATGCCGGGATGGTTCCTTTGAAAGGGCACGGCCGATTTCCTTCCCCATCCTTCCCTAACCCGAGCTCGTGCTCCGTCTCTAATGACCTCGTTGTCGATGGGACGTTAAACACTAATCTCCTCCTCCTCCTCCTGCACGTAAGTGTCCACAATTCTCGCGCATTTGTTTTTCCCACAAAATAAGTTTTTTGTCTGAAATGCTTGACTCGTCTGCACTAAAATTTTTTAAACACATCAGGTTCCGATGACTTACTAAACATTTGGCACGATTTTCGACAGCAGTACACAGGAAATTAATTTCCCTCTCAGGTTTAAATAGTGTGGATGCGCCGCTCCTTTTTCTTTTTGTCTGCTGGTGTTGTCCATTCATCTCGATCCACTGTAGCCTTGCGTCTGTTGACTAACGGCTTTGTGTAGCTCTTGACGGCTGCTGGTGCAGCGGTTCGTCGTCTGCACGAAGCGCGCGTACAGCGGCATGGCGAGGCTCGGCGGCCGGTCCGCACAGCCAGCTAAAAGATACGTTGTGCAAGACGCGGCAGTTGACTGCGACGCTGCCCCCTCCTCTTTTCCCACCCTGGTAGACGGCGACACGGCCGCAACACGACTGGAGTCGCCGCTGTTTCCCAAGCTCCGGTCGGCGGCGGTGGATTCAAATACATAAGAAAAATAAGAATTCCGATTTTCTTGCTGTAAAAAATACTGTATGTTAATGCAACAAAGTTACATCGGCTCCCAGAATTAGTTTTTCGATACAAATTCTCCTTTTACTTTAAAAGATTGAAAAGTATCTCTTCCGGTTTTGCGTGTTTTTTTCGCTGTATATTACTTCTCTATCAATTGTGAGGAAAGTAAAAGGCACAAAAAATTGATGTTTGTGTATCTTACAGTTTCACATCACAGCTTGATAATGAGGTGTCTATTTTTCCGATATTCGTCACAGTTATCCCGATACTTAATTTACAAGTAACCTACTGCATAGTACTGTACAGTGAAAAATGTGGTCGCTGGCTACTTTACGTATGGTTCACGTTAGGTCATACATCGTTGCCGATGAAATGAAGCTAACATATCGAAATTATTTTTAAAGTTGACATCAGAATGATATCGATCTCCGTTTTCGAGATTTGGGCTCATATATCTCCGGGAGCGTCGCGACTAGCCGCCAGTTCTGTCGAAGCGCAACGAGAATCGTGTGGTCATCACACGATAGAGAATGCATTTGTTTTGTTTCGCTGACACATTTGGACCTAATGAAACCATTTTATGTCATATATTTCTCCGGTATGAGTTACTAATATTTCTCCATATGCTCTTGAAAATTTCATTTAAAATGCCACGAAATGTAGGTTTCTTAAAGCCAAGTGATCAAGCAGAACCCATTTTCTTGGTTTTGCTGAGGCATCTGAACCTGTTCCAAGCTTTCTTTCTCGTTTATTTCTGTGATACGAGTCCCGAATATTCCTCCATCTGTTTTTGCACATTTCACCTAAAATTCCAATGAAAGATAAGTTTATTAACAATAAGCGCACGCTAGCGTCATTGCATTGTTTCAAGTTCTTGACAACAAGATAGGGTTACACCTTAAACATCTCTAGAACTTTCATTCTGAACGTCTACAGTATACACTGGAAGAAATGTAGAAGAAATAATGTCCGTGCTTGTTCACAAAATTTCCCCAAATTATACTTGTCAGTTTCTCCCACGCAGAAACTTTTGGAAGAAGCTAAGGCAACTTTCATAGCCGACTGACTCTTTATTCCCATCCAAATGAACTTCCATGTTCTTATATTCTGACAGCATACATCGTTATGGATGACATGAACATTTAATCTTGCCAAGCTGCACTCAAAAGATGACTCCAGGATTTACAAAAGACGAATTTCAATTGTGAACTGTGTCAGACCAGAAGGGTCTTGTAAAACAGTAGTGCACTTTTGGCACAAGTCTTTTGAGCACCATCTTCTACCAATGAATTGTAGTGAATGTGACAAATTACTTATTGCAGCATACTGTTTGCGCAATCTGTTGAGAAACGCCTTCCTCAAAAACGAACATCTATTT
The DNA here is from genome assembly GCF_023898315.1 of Schistocerca nitens. Classification (NCBI taxonomy): domain Eukaryota; kingdom Metazoa; phylum Arthropoda; class Insecta; order Orthoptera; family Acrididae; genus Schistocerca; species Schistocerca nitens. Next base: position 177,289,613 of record NC_064625.1, on the reverse strand, counting down.
ATTATAGAAAGCTGTACAACAATCTGCTGGTGGTTTTTCACAACTAGAAGGTATCATCAAGACACCAATCTACCGTTTACTTTCAAAGTGAAGGTATTGTAAAATGTAACTTTCTCGTTGTACTTTAGATTGTTCATTTTATAATGTATTTGCCGTTTTCAATTTTTATCGTCACAAAAAAGAGTAATGCGAAAATTGACCTCCAAGTTCATTTTCATCATTCTAATTCTACATCTGCATGGATTATACTGATTTTCATAACAGGCCTGAAAAATTTGCATTAATGGGAAAATATTATATATTTCACTCACCTGCCAGTTTCAACTGTGCACCAATTTCTTCCCAAATTCTGAACATAGTGTCTCTATATTTAGGGTTCTTCAAATCGTAAAGGCAAGGATGTTGCGAGACCAGCTCACAGAGCATCACATCCTGTGAGTGGCTCATTTCAGTTTTCCTTGACTGGCTCGACGCCTTTCTGGCAGCCGTACGTCTTTGTGTCGTCCGACTTCCGTCGCAACACTGCTCACTGGTGCAGTGCTGCGGCAGCTGCCGCAACAGTCGCGCGTCGCATCCCAAACTCGAACTGCGCATGCGCCAGCAGGCAACTTCTGACGTCACGTAGCGACCCGTCGCAGTCGCTAGTGTGCGTCGCGCCTTGGACAACGTACCTTCAGCGGCACGGCTCGCCCACTGCGACAACATACGAATTCGCCCGGGGCGCTGGCCGCGGGCGATCGCGGGCGCTGGCGCCCCAGGGGCACAGTTTCGACGAGCCTGCTCTAGCACTACAGAAGAAATTTGATTTAATACGAGCATTCTTATCTTAAAAGAAAGATATGAATCCTTAATATTGTATTGTATGTTAACCGGGAGTCTAGAAACGACGGAGGGGCTCCGTCCCCGCCGCAGCCGCAGTGGTCCACGACCCCACGACGACTACCGCAGTCCACTTCACCCCTCCGCCGCCCCACACCGAACCACTCTTTCAGGGTTACTGTGCGGTTCGGCCCCCGGTGGACCCCCCCCCCCCCCAATTGAACGTCTCACATCAGACGAGTGTGTAACCCCTATGTTTGCGTGGTAGAGTAATGGTGGTGTATGCGTATGTGGATGGAGAACTTGTTTGCACAGCGATTGCAGACAAAGTGTAACTGAGATGGAATAAGGGGAAGCAGCCTGCATTCGCCGAGACAGATGGGAATCCGCCTAAAAACCGTCCACAGAGTGGCCGGCTCACCGGACCTCGACACAAGTCTGCCAGGCGGATTTGTGCCGGGGACCGGACACTCCTTCCCAGTCTGGAAAGCCGTGGGTTCTACCGACGCACGGCTAACCGGGCGGGCATCCTTAGCATTCTTTTATATACACATAAGGAATATGTTTAAATTTTCAGGAAGTCTGTTCATTTATGGGTGCATAACTCACTGTAAGTGTACTTAGAACATGTTTTATTTTTCGAGGAATGTAAGAATGCATTTCAGCTCTAAGGCAACAGAGATACCTGAAACCACCATTTCTGTTTGATTGTTGTAGTATCATCTGAGTTTATTTCTCTGTCGAAGGCCACATATGAAAAAAAAGAAAAAAAAGTTCTAGCAGAGATCTTCATCATTATCAGCGCCAACGAAGATGGAAATGTGCACCTCCTGGCGAGTGGCGCGCTCCATGTTAGGAGAAGTGGAATTAGTAAACAAAGAAAGAATAGTCCTTCATGCATGTCAATTAATTGTACTTGAAAACAAGTGCATTGAAGCCAGGTGTGTGTGTGTGTGTGTGTGTGTGTGTGTGTGTGTGTGTGTGTGTGTGTGTGTGTGCGTGTGTGTGTGGTATAATGGTTAGCACTCTGAATCCAAAGGAAACAAAAGTCTGCAGAGCACATGCCTGCAAAAGGCAACGGTTCCGATTCGATTATCAGTCCGGCATACAGTTTTAACCTGCCAAGAAGTTTCATATCAGCGTACACTCCGATGCTGTACGAAAATTTCATCTTGGAAACATCCTACAAGCTATGGTTGTGCCATAACTCCGCAGTATTCTTTTTTCCACGATGCTAGTCATGCATGTTTCGCAGTAGAGCTTCTATGAACTTTGGAAAGTAGGAAATAAGGTATCTCCGCAAGCAAAGCTGTGAGAAGGGGTAGTGAGTTGGGTAGCTCAACTCCAAAAAAACAAGACCAGATCCCTCAACTGCTTCCAAAGAGTGCAGTTTATAAATACGTATGTTCTTAGTAGAAAGTGTTACCGAAACCCACTGACACTGCTCACAAGCTTCTTGTTGCTATATATATATATATATATATATATATATATATATATCAGTTCAGATAACACTGGCTCGCCATGCAGGCAGGTTAGGTACACTACTGGCCATAAAATTGCTACACCAAGAAGAAATGGAAATGATGAACGGGTATTCATTGGACAAATATATTATACTAGAACTGACATGTGATTCCATTTTTACGCAATTTGGGTGCATAGACCCGGAACAACCACCTCTGGCCGTAATAACGGCCTTGCTACGCCTGGGCATTGAGTCAAACAGAGCTTGGATGGCGTGTACAGGTGCAGCTGCTCATGCAGTTTCAACACGATATCACAGTTCATCAAGAGTAGTGACTGGCGTATTTTGACGAGCCAGTTGCTCGGCCAGACGTTTGCAATTGACCAGACGTTTGCAATTGGTGAGAGACCTGGAGAATGTGCTGGCCAGGACAGCAGTCGAACATTTTCTGTATCCAGAAAGGCCCGTACAGGACCTGCAACATGCGGTCGTGTATTATCCTGCTGAAATGTAGGGTTTCGCTGGGATCGAATGAAGGGTAGAGCCAAGGTCGTAACACATCTGAAATGTAAAGTCCACTGTTCAAAGTGCCGTCAATGCGAACAAGAGGTGACCGAGACGTGTAACCAATGGCACCCCATACCATCACGCCGGATGATACGCCCGTATGGCGATGACGAAAACACGCTTACAATGCGCGTTCACCGCGATATCGCCAAACACGGAGGCGACCATCATGATGATGTAAACAGAACCTGGATTCATTCGAAAAAATGGCGTTTTGCCACTCGTGCACTCAGGTTCGTCGTTGAGTACACCATCGCAGGCGCTCCTGTCTGTGATGCAGCGTCAGGGGTAACCGCAGCCACGGTCTCCGAGCTGATAGTCCGTGCTGCTGCAAACGTCGTCGAAATGTTCGTGCAGATGGTTGTCTTGCAAACGTCCCCTTCTGTTGACTCAGGGATCGAGACGTGGCTGCACGATCCGTTACAGCCATACGGATGAGATACCTGTCATCTCGACTGCTAGTGATACGAGGCCGTTGGGATCCAGCACGGCGTTCCGTATTACCCTCCCGAACCCACCGATTCTATATTCTGCTAACAGTCATTGGATCTCGACCAACGCGAGCAGCAATGTCGCGATACGATAAACCGCAATCGCGATAGGCTACAATCCGTCCTTTATCAAAGTCGGAAACGTGATGGTACGCATTTCTCCCCCTTACATGAGGCATCACGACAACGCTTCACCAGGCAACGTCGGTCAACTGCTGTTGGAAACGTTCCTCGTGTCAGCACGTTGTAGGTGTCGCCACCGGCGCCAACCTTGTGTCAATGCTCTGAAAAGCTAATCATTTGCATATCACAGCATCTTCTTCCTGTCGGTTAAATTTCGCGTCTGTAGCACGTCGTCTTCATGGTGTGGCAATTTTAATGGCCAGTAGTGTATAAGGATGAACGCACTCAGCGTCTTGCGGTCTTCATACATAGAACATCCAAAATAATCGGCAGCAACCAGACTGGGATATACGAGAGACTATTCACCTCCTTAATACCTCAGGATGTGACGCCGCCAATCAACGATGGGCACACCAACCGAAGGCTGGGATACGTCAGCGTCTACCTCACGGAAACCAACTGCCTGCACCTGTCACCTCATCATTTTAGTACCTCTACACCTCACTTTGAACTGACAAAGAGACAACAACGAACTCCGATCGAAAAGAAAAACCCGGGTATAACACGGAAACGTATACAGGCGAACATCACCAACCCCGTTCATATGTCGGTCATAGCTGCTGTATGGTATGACATTGTAAATAAAAAGATCTCTACAGGCGAAAAATGCATAAAATTAAACTACGCCCTACACCATACTGTAACCAGTGTAAGTTGATAGACACAGTGGCTCACACCTTCGTTTGTGGAGAGAACTTCGTGATATGGAACTGGACGAGGAAAAAGTTATCGATTATTAACAGGACGACAGAGAATGCGATCACTGTGGACGACGTGTTACACCCGGAGCAGACTTGATCCCTGCCGCGAAGAACAATAGCTATACCTGGCCATCGGACAACGTGCGTTCTACATTGTCGCCCAACAGCATGCACGCCTCAAAGCATTCATTTTGTAAGTTCAGGAGCAACATCGTAATTTGAAAAAACATTCTAAGTACAAACAGTTGTTCCAAAACTTTTTTATTTGCGTTTTACCTCAAAACTGACAGTCATTCCACATTGTATTACTTCATGTTCGGAAAAGCAACTTAGGCTAGGCGCAAATTGAGACGCGTATAGCACGTATGGCACGACGCAGCGCAGCGCGTGTTTTTGTAACATCACAGGTTCAAATGGGACCGCGCAAATTGCGACGCGACGCGACTGGGACGCGACAGTCGCCTGCGCCAGGTCGCGTGGCGTTGTGGTTGAGGCACAGTTTCTCGCGCCGCCCGTCGCGCTTGCCTCGCTAGCACCGTGGGAAATGTGAGGCGGGGAGCGGAAAAGTAGCACGGCCATATGCTCACATCGGAACAGCGCATATGAGCAGTGGTAGTATTGCCCATACGATAAATTTTGCCTTACTGTGTACTGAATTTCATTGCCTTTGGGTAGTATTTAGTTTTTCCCCATTTAAACGCTCCAGCTTTCTTCGTTAGCACGTTATACTTTTCTGTTACATATATGTGCATAGTTTTGTTTTGTTTTTCTTCTGTCAAGAAAAATGTATACTTCAGTAACTGATGAGCCATTGGCCGCTGGAATTGCACCATATGCCTCCGCGATGTTTTCAGATCGCTAGAAGGGACAGAGGGTAGTGAATAAGGAAGCAAGGAATATTATAAAATCATGTGATTAAGAATCAAGGCAGGAAAGTAAAGCAAGGTTATCTTCTCGCTGCCTAGTAAGCTAGCATATCTGTACGATCTGTTACAAAAATTTAGAAAGGGATAATCTCCACAGGTGTGATCCCTTTGTGCTTCTGGTAAAAAGCGTCCAAGATCTGAAGTATAGAAGTTTCACTGTGATTACTCTGATATGGATGTAATAATGTAATACGACACACTGTACTACATGCATGTGAGCAACATATTTCCACTAGAAACAGTCGAAAAGCAGTCACAAATAACAATGTTTTAATTGGTTCGCCGTGATGAGAAAAAGCATTTCAATTGTTGCATGGACATTATCAGCATTAATAAAGTAATTATACAACAACAGGCTATACAAATGAAGAAAATGGTCGGTATTATTACGAAAGTAGGAATATCCTAAAAGACATGATTAGATATATTTAATTTGTTGAAATGTGCTGCTGACAAAGGCAGATCTACTCTCATGACAATGTTTTCCGAACTCCAACTCACAAGGCACACATGGCTAGCTTGTGCATTCCTGTCGCGCGCATTATCCTTCGCTGCTGACAATACACTGACCATTGTGCTGTGCGACAGATCAATTGTTTATTTTTCTCAAGAACAACTATTTTATTCGCGATCACGCATTGTCAGTTTGGCAAGCCCTAGGTGAGTAAACAGTATCTCACATGTGCCTATCATTCCGCCTGAAGGAACGCTCGCCATTATTTTAATACTGCTCAGATCAAGAGAAGGAATAAAATCCTTTGGTAAGTTTCCATTCCAGTCGCTCAGTGTTAAAAATATGATGGGTTACGGGGATTCCACCAAAATTACAACAGAATTGCCAATCTGTTTTTGTGTGAGTTGTTAACCTTTACTCATTCGAAGAAGCATCACCATTTATGAGTAAAGGCCACATTTCTCTTGGTGACTGGTTTAATTGTACTTCCTTTGTCACAATGTAATTTGCCAAACTCATCTCAGCTATTGAGACAGAATTCCGAAACGGAGGGCCTCATTAAACAAGTAATTGGCAATCACAGAGCTCAATAGCTTACAAAAATCTCGTAGTATCGGTTTGCAGTAACATAAAAGAAGAAATTTCATGTTTATTTTCATACTAGGAAGCTCTTGTTTCGCTAGCTGTTGATAACTCTTAAAAAATTAGTCACTGGAGTGAAATAAATAAAAAAAGAAGTATAAGTACTGATATATCGCCATAGATAAGAAAGTTCCGTGTCTTTAATAACTGGCAAAACACTCTCCTCCTTGTGTGCTATCATTCGCCAAGCTTTCGTTTCGATGTCTCGAGCGGTTTAGAAGATACGAGGGATGTTGCGAGTATTTCATTCTCGCGGGTAGTGAGATCGGAAGTGAGCGCGCTACATGGGATCCATTTTCTCGAGATCGGAGGCAGATAGAGATCTCCTCCCAAGTCTAAACAAAAATTCAGCATGTTAGCTGAATTTCATACGCAGCAACATATAGTGTAATACGCACCAAACGCAAAATCAAAGCTACCCCTAATTTTCGTTGCAAACTTTTTGAGTTTTGCGTAGTGTCTCACTAAAATGTGTACATCACAATAAGAATGGTCATTAGCGAGGTGATGGGCACTTCGTCACGAAGCTGACATATAACGCTACAAGTAAGACAAAAATCATATATTTTCAGAGAATAGTTTCTGTAAAGTCGTTTGAGAAAGATAAGAGGTTGCGCGCGCTTCGGTTCAGTCAGCGCAGAGCGTCGCCAGTCCGCGCGTGCGAAGTATGGTGTACGCGTCGCAATATGCGCTGGACCCGCGCGACCCGTGCGGCACGTGCGTGTCGCGCTGTAGTCTAGTGTCACGTCACACGTGCTATACGCTTCTCAATTTGCGCCTAGCCTTACACATAGCTGACGAGCGCAAGCCTGACTAAAGGCCTGGCCAGACAGAATGCGGCCTGGCCGTCCGGCCTGTGGCCTTGAACCGCAGCGGGCAGGCCGCACTGTTGAATCACTCGTTATTGTACGGCGGCGGTCACACAGAGTGCGGCTCTGCCGCACCGGCATGCGGCCTGCCGCACCGGTCGCCGCCGGGTTGTCACAGATCACAGATTCGCCGCAAGCCGGAGCGGCTGCCTGCCTCTGTTGGCGCATTCAACTGCTCTGCTGCCACACTGGAAGCAGCGGCATGAGGCGGTTTTTGTCTTGCAGCTCGTAGTGCACGCATCATGGACACACAAAGACTTACAGAGGAGGTGAGAGAATAGAACTATGATACACGCGATCCTGATTTGGAGGTAGAATACTTTTGCCCTCGATATACTCTTGATAGAAAGCTGAATTCTTAAACTTCGTAGTATGGATCAACGATCGCCAGAGAACTAGCTAAAAGAACTGTTCGCAACATAAGAACTGGGATCCACTATCCTTCGGGCATTTTAACCTGATAGGCGTTCCATCTATGCTTCCAAGGCAGTCCGGAAACCCCCAAAGTTCTAGAAATCCTTCTTGACATGTCTTCCACATCTCTGTTGTAGGAGTACGTAAATACTTGGGCTGTAGAACAGTCCATACTGCCAGCCGGTGTGGCCGTGCGGTTCTAAACGCTACAATCTGGAACCGCGTGACCGCTACGGTCGCAGGTTCGATCTTGCCTCGGGCATGGATGTGTTTGATGTCCTTAGGTTAGTTAGGTTTAAGTAGTTCTAAGTTCTAGGGGACTGATGACCACAGATGTTAAGTCCCATAGTGCTCAGAGCCATTTGAACTATTTTTGAACAGTCCATACTGCCTGGCACACTTGTTTCACAATTTCTGAGACCGTTGAACGTCCTAACCGAAAAGAAAAAGCTATGGCCTGGTCACTGTCGCCTGTAGTCAAGTATCTGGAAAATATTAAAATCTGTTATGCTGATAGAACGAATGGGTAAGTTAACGACCAAAGATATGTTTGTTTAAATTCAATGACAATGGTATGAATATAATGAAACAAAACAATCTATTAAGTAGAAAGGTCTCTCTAGCGGGACATACGGAACTAGATGTTACTATCGTTTGCTGTATTCGTAAACACTGCAAATAAATTTATCACTCCACTCGTAACTACGTTGTGAGATAGAACTTTCTTCCGCCGAACCTTTCATATGATACAGCAAAACTGAAATGGAATAATTTATATGACTTCTGTTTGAAGCACAAAGAGGCTACAAACGGTAAAACGTACCTCAAACAAATGGTTAACCTGTGCCTTGTATCAATTGGCTTTCTCCAGTTCGTTGTGCACTTCTCGGTGCTACCTTTTTATCAGGCGATGCATTTCCTCGAAACATTCTCGTGACATACGAAAATATTTGAAGAACGTATCTTCGTCAGACTCTTAGATCAATACACAGACGATGGTATTCTCGTAAGCTTTCTCTCTTGCTATTAATGTCGTGCAGCCAACATCTCCTCTTCTTGGTGCCATTTCGTATCGCTAGTGCGAACTACTCATTTCCTCGCACAAAGATAACGCGTCCCGCGTGAGAATTCCAAATCGCCTTAGGCCAAGACAATCGCGCTACGCATGCAAGCTTAATAATGGGGTTCGGCCCCTCCCACAGTGTAACAGCTGACGCATCAAGAGTGGCTGCGGCCGCCCGTTGTCTGTGTGGCGTCCCTGGCCGGATTCAGTCTGGCCAGGCCTTAAGTCACATGTACACACGCCATTCGAGGAAACTGTAAATAGTCAAACGAGAAATGTTATTCAATTTGCTGGATAAACCTTTTTTTATTTTGCTTTTATTTTCTTTGTTTTAAACTAACGGTTACATATTGTTGCGAAGTAAATTTCATTTCCAAGTGGTGAGAAGCTACCACCACAGGAGAAGCAACTTTCCTTCCGTTTCTTTAAGTTTATTTGTTGTGAATAGCATTCATCCACAATATTCCTTTGGATATTAAGAGAAGAAACCCATTACATGAACGTGATACCCTCCTCATATTCTGATGCGCCGAAGCTGGGAGAAAGGATCTTTCAGAGTGTGACGCTGAGAGTTCAGAGAAGATAAACAGAGAAATCCAAACTCGGGAAACCAGAGTGTGGATACATACCTGCCACGAAATGGAAAACCGAGAAACTACCCTTCGAGAAGACCAACTTGAAGTAGTCACTGAGCTGGGATTTCTCGTGCAGCGAAAGCGAGCGTAGACGGCTGCGGCTACACTTCACGCGGGTACAACATTCACCAGTCCGCCACAAAAAAAAACTGAGTGAACGGATCAACGAACAACCTGGACGGGTGTTATGAGACGTCCGCCCTGAACGTATACAACGAACAAACAGAACAAAATGAGATCAACAAAAGAAAAAAAAAGTGGTCAGCACGATACAATGTCAATCCTAAGGGCCCGGGTTCGATTCCCGGCTGGGTCGCTGATTTTCTCCGCTCAGGGACTGGGTGTTGTGTTGTCCTAATTATAATAATTTCATCCCCATCGACGAGTAAGTCGCCGAAGTGGCGTCAACTCGAAAGACTTGCACCAGGCGAACGGTCTACCCGACGGGAGGCCCCAGCCACACGACATTTATTTAACACCCACCTGGTCGACGGCTGTCCTTGGTAAGAAGCAGCCTGAAGCTGTACGTCTCCTGCAGCGATATTACAATGAAATAATGAAATGAATGCTGAATGTCATGTACGTCTTTAAAAGTGTAGTCAGTCTGCTGTTGGCCACTCTTGAACGACTTTCACTTCCAGCGGAGTTGGAACGCCCTATCCCGATAATGTTAAATTTATTGACAAATCTTTAACATATTGCAGCGTGTCAGCAACTGTGAAATGTACAACAATTAAACAATTTTTTCAGCCTTCAGTTGCAAGGTAATTTTATTCGTTTACCTAGGTTTCGATTCCAGTAATGGAATCTTCTTCAGAACCTATAAATTAAACCACATACAGACATATGTTACTACTACAATGCATTATCAGTCTAATGTTGAATATTAAAGAAATTGGGATACTTACAAAAATTAAATTATTTTGTGAGCCAAACTCTGGCCATGTCACAGATTAAAAATTAACATTAACGACGCATAATCATAAGATTATGTCAGTCAAAATTAACACCATTGAGGCGAACGTGGACGCTACGCCGGCCAGAAATAAGGACCACACGTAAGCGGCTCGAAAACTAGGCGTTGCGAGCCGTTACGCGGCGAGGCTGGCCGCGGCCAAGCGCATGCGCAAGCGCAGGGGCGAGAGACAACTGTCTCAAAATTACTTAGAGCAACTATACATATAAACAAAATGTGACTGAAAGCCGTCCTAAATTGGACAAACCTATCTATTAGTATAGCAACATTAAACAAATATTTTTTTTTTTTTTATAACGTAGTACAAAGATACACATGTACAATTGCATTATAATAAAGGGACGAAGCAGATGGGGAAAACAGCATCGGTCATTCGAGGCGGACTGTTGGTCAACTCCACTGGAGTAAAGGTTGGAATCCTTCGAAATAACTTCTATTTTTTAATTGCAGCTGATCATTAAGTAAGTTGTCTCTATCAATACTAAGATGTTTAAAAATTTGCAATTCTTCGAGGGTGTCTAGCCTACATCCCTTTACTTCATTATGCAAAAGCTCTGCGTCTTTTAGAGGCTTGGGAGCATGCGCCTTTTGGACCAGATGTTCAGCAAATGTAGATCCTCGAGTTCCATCACCGCTTTTTGTCGGCAGATGCTCTTTAAACCTAACAGACAGGGCCCTTCCTGTCTGGCCAATGTAATAAGAAGGGCATTCAGCACACGTGATTTTATACACACCTGACAGCGATGATTTATCATTACCTTTAACCAGGGAATGAATTAAGTTCTTTTTGAGGTTGTTGGTGGTAGAGTATGAAACTTTGCACCCTAGGTTTTTTAATAACCTACCTACCTTATAGGAGATGTTACCTATAAAGGGAACTGATATGTATTTCGTTGCCTGGTGTTGATTGTGAGTATCTGAACTGGAAAGAGTGGTAGTCTTCTTTCGTGTTTTTTTATTGAACAACTGTCTCACTATACTGGGATTATATCCATTATTCTGAGCGATGTTTTCGAGGACTTTTAATTCGTTCTGTAAGTTGACTGGCGAAAGTGGAATGGAAAGAGCTCGATGGATACTCGAGTGAAAAAAGGCCATTTTTTGGGCCTGAGGATGGGTGGAATCAGCTGGGATGATGATGTCGGAATAGGTTGCTTTCCGAAAAATTTTAAAATCTATTTTGTTGCCAATAATGGATAGAGTCAGATCGAGATAGTTTAAGGTCCTATCAGCTGTCTGATTTTCTTGCGTGAATCTGATTTTTTCATGTAGGTTATTGAAAGTGGTAAATAACAGTTCTAGCTCTTCATGGGAACCTTCAAACACAAATAGCAGGTCATCTACATATCTCGCATAGAATATTATATTATTTGCCATATCTGGATAATTCCGAAAAAACATCTGCTCCATTGAGTTTATAAAAATATCTGACATGATACCAGCTAACGGGCTGCCCATAGCTAGACCACAGGGTTGCGAATATATTTTATTATTGAAAGAGAAATAATTGTACTTGAGGGTGGTGCGTAACAGAACCATTAGTTCATCGATCTCAGGGGCCGATAATTTTTTATGGTATTGCAAATTGGATTCTATAATGTCCATCGTCTGTTCAACGGGTACATTAGTGTATAAATTTTTAATATCAAATGATACGAGTTTTGTGATGTCAGAACAGGCTAAAGTTTTAAGTTTGTTCGCCACGTCTACCGAATTTTTGACGGAGAAATTTTTTTCAAACACAAAATACTCTTTCAATTTACGGTGTAGGAACCAAGCTAGTTTGTGGTATGCACTTTTGGTGCTGTCAACGATCGGACGGATAGGTTGGGAAATTTTATGAACCTTAAACTGGCTTCTCAAAATAGGCGGTTTCGGATTCATGTTTATAAGGCATTTTTTATAAAACTCGCCGATTAACTTTTTTGTACTGCTAAGAGCCGACCTTATCTCTTTTTGGATCACGGGTGTGGGGTCCACCTCGATTGGCACGATGCCATTTTCCTCAAAAAACATTTCAGTTTTACGGATGTATTCGCTTTTGTGGGCGATAATTAGGGAATTGCCTTTGTCGGCCTTAGTTATTAGTGCTTCATTATTTCTAAGCTTAAGATTAATGCTCTTCAACGTTTGATGTACAGCAGAAACAGGATTTTGAATAGAGTAATCTTTTTGGACTATTTTACAGGCGTTATAAGCTATTCTTGTTTGCACATTTTTTGCTATTTTAGAACAATCAAGCCCAACTTTGAGGTCGACAATTAAATTTTCTACACTTTGAGAAGTACATTTAGGTTGTACATTAAACTTGAAACCTTTACATAAAAGCTCGTTCTCAGCTTTGGAGAAACAAATATTAGTCTTATTCACTACGCGTTCGTAAAATTGGGTTTGGGTGGCCGCCCCTTTACATGTGTTATGAACGCCAGAAACATCACCACATTTTAATAATTTGGCTAGCTTTCTTTCATGTCTAACACTAATTTCGGTTTTACGGTTTGCTAACCATAAACTAATTTGCATCCAAAAAGAATCAATTTGAAAATTATAGGTAGTCTTAAAACATCGTTGACAGCACCAAAAGTGCATACCACAAACTAGCTTGGTTCCTACACCGTAAATTGAAAGAGTATTTTGTGTTTGAAAAAAATTTCTCCGTCAAAAATTCGGTAGACGTGGCGAACAAACTTAAAACTTTAGCCTGTTCTGACATCACAAAACTCGTATCATTTGATATTAAAAATTTATACACTAATGTACCCGTTGAACAGACGATGGACATTATAGAATCCAATTTGCAATACCATAAAAAATTATCGGCCCCTGAGATCGATGAACTAATGGTTCTGTTACGCACCACCCTCAAGTACAATTATTTCTCTTTCAATAATAAAATATATTCGCAACCCTGTGGTCTAGCTATGGGCAGCCCGTTAGCTGGTATCATGTCAGATATTTTTATAAACTCAATGGAGCAGATGTTTTTTCGGAATTATCCAGATATGGCAAATAATATAATATTCTATGCGAGATATGTAGATGACCTGCTATTTGTGTTTGAAGGTTCCCATGAAGAGCTAGAACTGTTATTTACCACTTTCAATAACCTACATGAAAAAATCAGATTCACGCAAGAAAATCAGACAGCTGATAGGACCTTAAACTATCTCGATCTGACTCTATCCATTATTGGCAACAAAATAGATTTTAAAATTTTTCGGAAAGCAACCTATTCCGACATCATCATCCCAGCTGATTCCACCCATCCTCAGGCCCAAAAAATGGCCTTTTTTCACTCGAGTATCCATCGAGCTCTTTCCATTCCACTTTCGCCAGTCAACTTACAGAACGAATTAAAAGTCCTCGAAAACATCGCTCAGAATAATGGATATAATCCCAGTATAGTGAGACAGTTGTTCAATAAAAAAACACGAAAGAAGACTACCACTCTTTCCAGTTCAGATACTCACAATCAACACCAGGCAACGAAATACATATCAGTTCCCTTTATAGGTAACATCTCCTATAAGGTAGGTAGGTTATTAAAAAACCTAGGGTGCAAAGTTTCATACTCTACCACCAACAACCTCAAAAAGAACTTAATTCATTCCCTGGTTAAAGGTAATGATAAATCATCGCTGTCAGGTGTGTATAAAATCACGTGTGCTGAATGCCCTTCTTATTACATTGGCCAGACAGGAAGGGCCCTGTCTGTTAGGTTTAAAGAGCATCTGCCGACAAAAAGCGGTGATGGAACTCGAGGATCTACATTTGCTGAACATCTGGTCCAAAAGGCGCATGCTCCCAAGCCTCTAAAAGACGCAGAGCTTTTGCATAATGAAGTAAAGGGATGTAGGCTAGACACCCTCGAAGAATTGCAAATTTTTAAACATCTTAGTATTGATAGAGACAACTTACTTAATGATCAGCTGCAATTAAAAAATAGAAGTTATTTCGAAGGATTCCAACCTTTACTCCAGTGGAGTTGACCAACAGTCCGCCTCGAATGACCGATGCTGTTTTCCCCATCTGCTTCGTCCCTTTATTATAATGCAATTGTACATGTGTATCTTTGTACTACGTTATAAAAAAAAAAAAAAAATATTTGTTTAATGTTGCTATACTAATAGATAGGTTTGTCCAATTTAGGACGGCTTTCAGTCACATTTTGTTTATATGTATAGTTGCTCTAAGTAATTTTGAGACAGTTGTCTCTCGCCCCTGCGCTTGCGCATGCGCTTGGCCGCGGCCAGCCTCGCCGCGTAACGGCTCGCAACGCCTAGTTTTCGAGCCGCTTACGTGTGGTCCTTATTTCTGGCCGGCGTAGCGTCCACGTTCGCCTCAATGGTGTTAATTTTGACTGACATAATCTTATGATTATGCGTCGTTAATGTTAATTTTTAATCTGTGACATGGCCAGAGTTTGGCTCACAAAATAATTTAATTTTTGTAAGTATCCCAATTTCTTTAATATTCAACATTAGACTGATAATGCATTGTAGTAGTAACATATGTCTGTATGTGGTTTAATTTATAGGTTCTGAAGAAGATTCCATTACTGGAATCGAAACCTAGGTAAACGAATAAAATTACCTTGCAACTGAAGGCTGAAAAAATTGTTTAATTGTTGTACATTTCACAGTTGCTGACACGCTGCAATATGTTAAAGATTTGTAAATTTGTACCTGCCGAGGCAAGTAAAGCAGCTAACAGATATATGGACATAGTGTATAAAATACTGAAAACAGGTATGGCAATATCTTTCATTAAGCAATGCAAGCTGTCAAATGTAGTACCTGATTTTGTAAAAGGCTATATTAATAACAAAGTTTGTAATAAGTCCCCTGGTCTTAAAAGGAAACTTGTACACCAGATTTTAAATGAAAGAAGTGCTGAATTGTACTCCAAGAAAGACAACCTGAATGAAGAAGCTTATGAACTGTATCTTGAACTTTCAAAAATTTTTAAGACTACCTATAATTTTCAAATTGATTCTTTTTGGATGCAAATTAGTTTATGGTTAGCAAACCGTAAAACCGAAATTAGTGTTAGACATGAAAGAAAGCTAGCCAAATTATTAAAATGTGGTGATGTTTCTGGCGTTCATAACACATGTAAAGGGGCGGCCACCCAAACCCAATTTTACGAACGCGTAGTGAATAAGACTAATATTTGTTTCTCCAAAGCTGAGAACGAGCTTTT
Organism: Schistocerca nitens; assembly: GCF_023898315.1. NCBI lineage: Eukaryota > Metazoa > Arthropoda > Insecta > Orthoptera > Acrididae > Schistocerca > Schistocerca nitens. The sequence continues at coordinate 177,274,203 of NC_064625.1, read as the reverse complement.
ATGTAAAGGTTTCAAGTTTAATGTACAACCTAAATGTACTTCTCAAAGTGTAGAAAATTTAATTGTCGACCTCAAAGTTGGGCTTGATTGTTCTAAAATAGCAAAAAATGTGCAAACAAGAATAGCTTATAACGCCTGTAAAATAGTCCAAAAAGATTACTCTATTCAAAATCCTGTTTCTGCTGTACATCAAACGTTGAAGAGCATTAATCTTAAGCTTAGAAATAATGAAGCACTAATAACTAAGGCCGACAAAGGCAATTCCCTAATTATCGCCCACAAAAGCGAATACATCCGTAAAACTGAAATGTTTTTTGAGGAAAATGGCATCGTGCCAATCGAGGTGGACCCCACACCCGTGATCCAAAAAGAGATAAGGTCGGCTCTTAGCAGTACAAAAAAGTTAATCGGCGAGTTTTATAAAAAATGCCTTATAAACATGAATCCGAAACCGCCTATTTTGAGAAGCCAGTTTAAGGTTCATAAAATTTCCCAACCTATCCGTCCGATCGTTGACAGCACCAAAAGTGCATACCACAAACTAGCTTGGTTCCTACACCGTAAATTGAAAGAGTATTTTGTGTTTGAAAAAAATTTCTCCGTCAAAAATTCGGTAGACGTGGCGAACAAACTTAAAACTTTAGCCTGTTCTGACATCACAAAACTCGTATCATTTGATATTAAAAATTTATACACTAATGTACCCGTTGAACAGACGATGGACATTATAGAATCCAATTTGCAATACCATAAAAAATTATCGGCCCCTGAGATCGATGAACTAATGGTTCTGTTACGCACCACCCTCAAGTACAATTATTTCTCTTTCAATAATAAAATATATTCGCAACCCTGTGGTCTAGCTATGGGCAGCCCGTTAGCTGGTATCATGTCAGATATTTTTATAAACTCAATGGAGCAGATGTTTTTTCGGAATTATCCAGATATGGCAAATAATATAATATTCTATGCGAGATATGTAGATGACCTGCTATTTGTGTTTGAAGGTTCCCATGAAGAGCTAGAACTGTTATTTACCACTTTCAATAACCTACATGAAAAAATCAGATTCACGCAAGAAAATCAGACAGCTGATAGGACCTTAAACTATCTCGATCTGACTCTATCCATTATTGGCAACAAAATAGATTTTAAAATTTTTCGGAAAGCAACCTATTCCGACATCATCATCCCAGCTGATTCCACCCATCCTCAGGCCCAAAAAATGGCCTTTTTTCACTCGAGTATCCATCGAGCTCTTTCCATTCCACTTTCGCCAGTCAACTTACAGAACGAATTAAAAGTCCTCGAAAACATCGCTCAGAATAATGGATATAATCCCAGTATAGTGAGACAGTTGTTCAATAAAAAAACACGAAAGAAGACTACCACTCTTTCCAGTTCAGATACTCACAATCAACACCAGGCAACGAAATACATATCAGTTCCCTTTATAGGTAACATCTCCTATAAGGTAGGTAGGTTATTAAAAAACCTAGGGTGCAAAGTTTCATACTCTACCACCAACAACCTCAAAAAGAACTTAATTCATTCCCTGGTTAAAGGTAATGATAAATCATCGCTGTCAGGTGTGTATAAAATCACGTGTGCTGAATGCCCTTCTTATTACATTGGCCAGACAGGAAGGGCCCTGTCTGTTAGGTTTAAAGAGCATCTGCCGACAAAAAGCGGTGATGGAACTCGAGGATCTACATTTGCTGAACATCTGGTCCAAAAGGCGCATGCTCCCAAGCCTCTAAAAGACGCAGAGCTTTTGCATAATGAAGTAAAGGGATGTAGGCTAGACACCCTCGAAGAATTGCAAATTTTTAAACATCTTAGTATTGATAGAGACAACTTACTTAATGATCAGCTGCAATTAAAAAATAGAAGTTATTTCGAAGGATTCCAACCTTTACTCCAGTGGAGTTGACCAACAGTCCGCCTCGAATGACCGATGCTGTTTTCCCCATCTGCTTCGTCCCTTTATTATAATGCAATTGTACATGTGTATCTTTGTACTACGTTATAAAAAAAAAAAAAAAATATTTGTTTAATGTTGCTATACTAATAGATAGGTTTGTCCAATTTAGGACGGCTTTCAGTCACATTTTGTTTATATGTATAGTTGCTCTAAGTAATTTTGAGACAGTTGTCTCTCGCCCCTGCGCTTGCGCATGCGCTTGGCCGCGGCCAGCCTCGCCGCGTAACGGCTCGCAACGCCTAGTTTTCGAGCCGCTTACGTGTGGTCCTTATTTCTGGCCGGCGTAGCGTCCACGTTCGCCTCAATGGTGTTAATTTTGACTGACATAATCTTATGATTATGCGTCGTTAATGTTAATTTTTAATCTGTGACATGGCCAGAGTTTGGCTCACAAAATAATTTAATTTTTGTAAGTATCCCAATTTCTTTAATATTCAACATTAGACTGATAATGCATTGTAGTAGTAACATATGTCTGTATGTGGTTTAATTTATAGGTTCTGAAGAAGATTCCATTACTGGAATCGAAACCTAGGTAAACGAATAAAATTACCTTGCAACTGAAGGCTGAAAAAATTGTTTAATTGTTAAATTTATTGACTTGCTTTCCCTGTATTTAACGAACTACTGTAGCCATTGACATGAAGCTTTTACAGGGCATTAAACTGTATGTTCTGTGTCTACTGATCTACAATAATTGCATTTCAGCAACTGCTTTCCGAAATACTATTTTTAATTACACAGTTAGAATTTTGTGTACTTTTTGTATGTTATCCTAAATAACTTTAATTATACATAACATTATGTTCTTCTTTTAGTTCAGTGGACTCAGGATATGTATCTTATTACTCCCTGAAAATTTGAATACTCTTCTCGAAGTGGTATCTGAGATTTAGGGAAAATGCTACAGAAAATGTAAATTTTCAGGAACGGCTTCTAAAGTTTCAAAAGACTGTAACTCACTCAATATATGCTTGATTTTTTTTTTATTTTTAGTCACTCAGAAGCACCCTACACCATACTGTATATCATCCTCTTGATCTTTTTCTTCTTTTCTTCTTTCTGGACTCCTCAGTGGCCAACTGTGCTGCATACTCTGCTTTATCAATGCGAGCCTTGTCCATCCGTTCAAGTTCTCCGATGCAGTTTGCTCCAGGATTAATTCCCATATGCTGTAGCACTTTCACCCTACCGATGTTGCCATCATTAAAAGCAATAACAGCATCACTGACCCCCACGTTAGTGTCTTCATTCCAACAAAAACATATTTTGGTAAGAGAGTCCATGTAAGATTATTGAACAACTCATTGGGATTTTGAGTCTGACCATGCAGACACTTCTTCAGCAATTCAGGATTTGCTAGGTCTCTGTAAATAGGTTTTATGATATCCATGACTGCTGTTGGGTTGGAATGTTTACGGCTGTATGAACTTTTTAAGTACTGGACATTTCGGTAATTGCACCATGAATTAGGTCCCGGAGGGTTTTTCATCAGTTGACAGTCTGTGGAAGACAGTAGCCCATACTGCCTGCTTCATTTTCAACAAATCCTCAGTATTATTTCTGATGGTCATCCCATAATATTGCTGTAGTTCGTCAATCATTTTGTCTGTTAGCCTATTTCTTATGGTTTTACGATCAGAAAGGTTCTTGTCTCTCAAACTTTGTTTCAACTTCGTCAACCTGGTGCCCATCCTGTTCTGGACATGACCAACACATCGCATCCTTCTATATAAAAATTTAGCGATTTTATTAAATCTTGAAATAATGCATATAAAAATTTTAACTTTTTGAACCAGTGTAGATTATATTTCAAAAAATAAAATAAAAGACTTCCCATGTGAGTTTGTTCGGAAAATTGCAAATTTTATGGGATAAAAATCCGACAATTCGAAAAATTTGTTTACTTTCTAACTCCCCTTAATGGTCAACCTCTGTAATATAGTTGGTGGAAAAAAAAATGCCCGCAGAAGGTAAAAGTCCCGAGTTCGATTCTCGGTCTGCCACGCAGTTTTAATCTGCCAGGAAGTTTCATAGCCACGCACGCTCAGCCGCAAAGTGAGAATTTCGTTCTGGAAAGTGATTTATTTATTTTTATGTTATTTTATACTTGTGGTTCATCAGGACCAAACTGAGGAGCAAATCTCCGTGGTTATGGAACGTGTCAGTACATGAAATTAACATCAGAAACGTAAATAATAGTTAACGTTTACACGAAGCGTATGCAACTGACAAACTGATGAGTAAAAACTGGCATAATCAACAATATAACACACGAATTCGCGTCACGGTAGGAGTGAGCTACGAGAAAATTCTTCATGGTAGCTTATTGAAAATGGATGCACCATAATACTGCACGCCTTTCTTCACAAAGTGGAAAGGAGGTGCGAGTAAAATGCAGGCTGGATTTCTGCCTAGTATTAACTGAGGGAAAGCTGCTACTTCTAGAGACTAAGCTTATGTTGGTAACAGCGAACGAAATTAGAGAAAACGTATACTGAGAGGCCTGTGTCAGAATTCCAAGACTCTTGAACGGGGGCCGAGAAGAGGTTCGCGAAGGTATATCACATTTTGCTCGAACTCCCCATTTCTGAACCAAAAACACACTTTGAGAATGGAAAGAGTTATCCAAGAGTGTAATACGATATGCATAAGCGAATGAAACTAAACAAAGTAAACTAATTCCCGTGTTGGTCTATCACTTAGCTCAGACACTGTTCTAATGGTGGTAAATATAGCAGCATTAAGTTTTTGAACAAGATCTTGAAAAGAATTGCATGACAGTTTACCAGCTATCCGAATATCTAGGAATTTGGACTGTTCAAATTCATAAATCATATGCTCATCCTGTATAATCAAAATAGCAATTTTAGTTGAATTCTGTGTAGGAAACAGTGAAATCTGGGTCTTATTGTGATTTAGCAACAATTTTCTTCCTACAAGCCACGAACTGTACTGTTTGGTACTTTGCCTATGCTGCACTCGATATCTTTCACTACCGAGTTAACAGAAATGTTTCAGAGTCACCTGTCATATTAAAAAGTATAACATTTATACATATAAGAAGCGGGAACTGAGACCTGAGCCCCCCTCCCCAACCGTCTCTCAGTCAGGCTCCACGTCTTAGCCGTCCTCATTACTGTGGATGTATGACCTTCCGCTGTATATTCTGAAAGTATGAGTGGAACCAATTGCGTGTTACTGGTCTTATTCCAACTTCTCCAGTAATATTTTGTGACCAACACAATCGAACACCTTAGTTAAATCAAAGAAAACACCTGGTGTCCACGAGTTTTTGTTTAATCCAAGTGACTCACAGAGAAAAAAAGAATACATTACTTTCAGTTATTAAACCACTTCTAAACCCAAGCTGATCTTTTGACAGCAAATTATGTGAACTGAAATGATTAATTATCATTATGTATACAGCTTTTTCCATAACTTTAGCTAACACCAATGGTATAGGATTACGTCTGAAACTGTGTACGTTATCCCTTTCTCCTTTTTTTATATACCGGTCTCACTACTGAGTACTTTAATCGTTCAAGAAACTGACCATTCCTAAAGGAAAAGTTCTAAATGTGGCTAAGTACTGTGCTTTAGTATTCTCCACGTAACCCATCATATCCATGAGAGCCCTAAGACTCCAACGATTTAATTATTGACTCAGCCTCCCCCTTGTCAGTATCACGGAAGTATATTTCGGAGAATAGTCTTGGAAAGTCATTTTCTAAGAGAGTTATGTGAGTCTCCTTGGAAACTAAGGTATTATTTAGCTCACCTTCTATATTGGGAAAGTGATTGTGAAATATTGTAGCTAAATCTGACTTATCAGTAACGGAATCTGTATTAAATACTGATTTTATGTCCTTGGCCTTCTGCTGCCGACCAGACACTTCTTTCAATACAGACCGTATGGTTTTAATTTTATCCCGGGAATTAACTATTCTATTAGCATATCACATGCTTTTTGCCTTCCCAATAACATTTTTAAGTACTTTACAGTACTGTTTGTAACTGGCTACTGCAATTCTGTTGTGACTATTTCTAACATTATATAATTCCCACTGTGTTCTACAAGATATCCTTATCTCACTAATCAGCTAACTCGAATGCCTGTTAGTGCTAGTATCCAGTATAGAGTGCTCTAATGGAAAGCAACTTTCAAACACCATGAGAAATATGTTGAGGAAAGTATTATATTTACTTGTTGTCGATGTTATCAGCTCTATAAACGTCCTGCCACTTTTGTTCTTTAATGAATTTAGAAAAAGTCTCTGTTGCCGCTTGATTAACTTTTCTAAATGCTTTGCGATTATATTTAACATTTGTGTATGCACAAATATTATCTGTGGTTGTGCTACCGTACCCTGCACGCTGGTCAGAAAGAACATAATCAACGTCAGATGACATGAATTTAGCAGATCTTTCAACGTTGTTTTTATTGCACAGTGACGTAAAATTAATATTAGTCACCACATAAACTAATTTTTGGTACTTTCTATAAAGTGAGCTTGAACGGAAATTTCCTGAAATCCGAATTAGGGGACCTATAAATAATTAAAGTTTAACGTTATGTTTCAATAAATTCAGCTACTCCTGCACAACAGTCGAAGACCTGTACAGTGCAGTGCTTTGCTACGTCAGTAGATTCAAATGGAATATCGTTTTTCATGTACATAGCCACCCCATACTCCGAAAAGAGCTCCTTGAAAAACAGACGGGTAACCTGTAACGTGGTAAAGGTAGCCTCTGAAATGTCACATAGCAGGCCGTTGTGGCAGAGCGGTTCTAGGCGCTTCAGTCCGGAACCGCGCTGCTGCTTCGGTCGCAGGTTCGAATCCTGCCTCGGGCATGGATGAGTGTGCTGTCCTTAGGTTAGTCAGGTTTAAGTAGTTCTAAGTCTAGGGGACTGATGACCTCAGATGTCAAGTCCGATAGAGCTCAGAGCCAATTGTAGTGCCCTGATATACCAACAATGTCTGAATCAACATTCATAAGCAGCTCACTCACTGTTTACATGAGGCTCTCAAATCCGGATTTCGTAGACCGATTTCACAATTCCGTTTCAGGCTGGTCATATAAACACTTCAAAATTTAGTTTTCAGAGGAGAAAACAAGTATGATGGGCAGAGTATGCGCTCATCACAGGTAAACACCATAGCCCAAGCTTTGTTCGGTCCAGGTGCCTGCGCATTGCTTTCTGGCAGTGTGTGAAGACATCGTTATTTTGCGATAGATACACATTTTTATCTTGTTTTTTTCCGTCTGTTCATATATCTTTGATGTTGTATAGCATTTTTTTTCTTTTGTCGTGTAATATAGAGATAAAAGTTGTTTTCTAGATGTAATACGTAACTGGAAATTATTTCTTTTTGTAAGTAGATAAAAATGTTTAGAGTTTATTGATTGTGGAAAGCTTTAATTTTTTTGTGTTTATCGTTTACTGTAATAAGTTTGGTAAAAAATAGTTGTGTGAAGTTATATGTAATTTACTTTGATGTTGTATAAACTGTGGGCGAGAGTATTGAGAAAGAGAGAGAGAGAGAGCAATATCGATAGTCGATTCAACAAAGGGTGTGTGTGTGTGTGTGTGTTGTTGGGTAGCTAGAAACATTCCTTGGCTAGAAAGGCGGACACATGTTTTACTGTGGGAGTTGTGACTTTTACGAACTGGTGAAGATTGAGTTTAGTGACAAGCGATGTACGTTTTGAATGACTGTTTTATACCAGTACGTGATATGATAATAGTGAGTGTAGAAACTGGGCGAAGTAAATACTGAGACTGTGCCGTGAGACGAAGTAACTATGGCAATGCAACCGTGAATGGGCGGTATTGTAGCTCTGTGTCTGTGAATTGAACTGCACTTGTATTTTGACTGTGTTTTCGTACACTCAAGTACTGTGAACTTACGTATTTATTCGCGTTTCGATGAACTGTCGGACGCCTATAATCAGTGACAGTCGTTCTGAACTTAATACTAACTGTCTATTGTGTGTTGAGTACATTCCCGCCCAGGACGGTTTTTCGCGATCGCGGCAGTCATAATACGAATTGACTTTCTATAGAATTCGCCGTCGGCAAGTTTTATAAACTGTGTGTGGCATAAGTAAACTTAAATTGTGTGTGCCAGAAACAATACTGTGCACATACGGACATCTGTAACAACATTTACATCGGCCAACCTGTGGCCTGCAGAGCGCCACTGTAATCAGATTTGCAGCTTAATGAATACCACCGCCCGCCCGATTACGAGGAAAAATCATCAGCTGCAATCACACGACCGTGGGAGCAGATCTCAGCGTTTCACCAGGACCAGCCAGCTGCCGTCGATATCGCGACCATCGTCACAACACACAAGATAAGATTTAAAAGCAGCGCTCTCCTCTCAAAGACTCAAAATTATTGCAAACAATTTTAATTTCCTTTTGGCTGACATACACGTAACATTTGTCTTCTTTACAATAAAAGTGTTCCCCACGAAGTGGTGTGTTGTATGTAGACATTGTTGACTTTCATTGGCAGTAGCCATTTCCCTTTTATTTCCATTTTTATTTTTTTTACATTTTAAATCCGCTGCCTCTGCATGTGTATTTTTTTAATATCTTTTTCAGGGTATGTGTCTAAATTCGTGTGCCGTAGCATTTACCAGAAGTATTGTAATGCTTTGCTACTTGGACAAGGGCGCCCGCCATTAATTTCGTAAACGTCGACCAATGACAGTGTAGCTCGCTTGCTATTAGTGCTAACATTCTATAGTAGGTAATTCAAAGGTGGGTAGCTGTCAAACCACACGGGTTGTGATTACTTTGAATGAGAGTCGTGTAAAATTGTGGGTTCATCACTCAACTTTGGTATTCTTTTGTTTATTGATGTTGGAAACAATTTTTTTTGTCAATGTCCTTAAATCTTATTTATTATGGTTATTCTATGCTAAACTGGGATAAATGAACGGTCAGATATTGTGTTGGGAAGTAAAATTTGGAGAAACGTTTATTTAGATACGGCTTGATTTGGACTGCATTAGTTAACACGGTATTTTTCGGGTATTTTGGCGATACTTACAAGGGAACCTCCCCATCGCACCCCCCTCAGATTTAGTTATAAATTGACACAGTGGATAGGCCTTGAAAAACTGAACACAGATCAATCGAGAAAACAGGAAGAAGTTGTGTGGAACTATGAAAAAATACACAAACTGAGTAGTCCATGAGCAACATAGGCAACATCAAGGACAATGTGAGCTGAGAAGCGCCGTGGTCCTGTGGTTAGAGTGAGCAGCTGCGGAACGAGAGGTCCATGGTTCAAGTCTCCCCTCGAGTGAAAATTTTACTTACTTTATTTTCGCAAAGTTACGATCTGTCCGTTCATTCATTGACGTCTCTGTTCCCTGTAATAAGTTTAGTGTCTGTGTTTTGTTACCGCACCACAAAACCGCGCGATTAGTAGACAAAAGGACGTGCCTTTCCAATAGGAACCGAAAACATTTGATCGCGAGGTCATAGGTCAACCGATTCTTCCACAGGAAAACACGTCTGATATATTCTATACGACACTGGTGACGGTATGTGTGTCACATGACAGGAATATGTTGTTGACCCACATAGCTTGCACACTTGGCGAATGGGTAAAAAGATTCTTGTACCTTGTCCGATTTAGGTTTTCTTATGGATGTGATAATCACTCCCAAAAAAGTGATGAAAACGTAAGAATTTGTCACATAAACTGCAACAAATGAATGCAACAGTTTCACAGTCGCACAGTTTTCCCTGTGCTATGTCTAAACATATGTTTTTTTACGTTTTCAAATGTTTCCCTGTGTAGACCGTCAAATACTGCCTATGTCCAAGCAAATCTGTACAAATCCGGGAATTTTGGAGAGCGAAGTAGATTATGTGTGAGTGCCTGAACTTTGATAATTGTCTGAAAATAAAAAATTAAACTTTTCACTCGAGAGAGGACTTGAACCAAGGACCTCTCGTTCCGCAGCTGCTCACGCTAACCACGGGCCCACGGCGCTCGTAAGCTCACACTCTCCTTGATGTTGCCTACCTTGCGCATGGACTACTCAGTTTGTATATTTTGCTTATTTTTTTCATAGCTCCACACAACTTCTTCCTGTTTTCTCGATTGATCTGTGTTCAGTTTTTCAAGGCCTGTCCCTGTGCCAACTTATAACTAAATCTGAGGGGGGTGCGATGGGGAGGTTCCCTTGTTGGTGACAGGGTAGAACCGCAGTCGTCACATGTGATACACATAACATACACTGCACACTATGGGGACCGGGCCTAGATTCACAAAAGTCGTATATAGCAGCGTGATGAGCTCCTTTGTTCGTGCAGTCTTGATTTTACAAGCAGTGCCATCTGGGCAAAACACATTTCAAAAGAACTGTGATTTCTGCCGACGGTTCACCTTCTGATAATGCTGTGCAGGGCGAAGTCAGTAACAGACGGAGATTTCTGTGTTCCTTGAAAAGCGACTTAGCTGCATTGTGTTCAGGAATTCTTTTTCCTTTGGGAACTGTTAGGCCAAATTTTCGGCGCCGGTTAACATGTGAGCACACTCCTGTCTATAAAGTTTTAAGAGAGCTCCTCTCTGGTTAATCTTAACAAAACAGTAGAGAAGGGGAAATCAGGACGCCAATTTCCGCGAAATGTGAACGTGGACACTAGCGTATCGGCTGAGGTGGAAAACTTAGGTGAAGAGTTGGAATTGTGTAAGAACTGAGCAATTGATACTGAAAAGATTGGTTTACATTGTAAAACCTTTTGCTATGCGGGGGGATAGTTGGTTCTTAAAAAAATTACATTGGTTGCATTTAGCAGAGCCTTTTCCATTGGCATGTTGCAATTGCGCAGACTTGTGGATTGGAAAGAGAAGTCTGTAGAGAATACGTTCTACGGCAAAAGACAAACGACGCACCACAAAGGAATTATCTGAATGGGACGGAAATCGGTAGACACGATGTACAGTCGTGCTCAAAAGTATCCGAACGACCTGAATTGCATTTCGCCTGATTCGCATACAACCCTCATAACGCAGCTGTCTAGCAGGTCCTCTAATCGCTCCTCGGTACAGTCGTTTGACTATTGAAAATGGTTCCAACAAATCACCACTAGAAAACACTGCTCCGTATCGCAATAACTCAAGATGTAAAGTAATACCACGATATTACAAATATCAGGGAACACCTTATCACAGGTGAGACTGTCCTTAAGGCTTGTAAGTTCACATTTATTACAATAAATGACATACCTGAAATGTTACCACTCTCATTATTACGTCAGATAGGTAATGCACACAATAAGTTCGTCGTATTCATGATTTCCTCTTAAAAGAAACATACCGTAATTATTATTTAACACAAAATGACATTAAAATTTAACGTTTTTCTAGAGCTGCTAGTTGAGAATACGTATGAAGTTCAAATGACAAGACGAACGGTCTCGTTATGCATATGGATTCAAACCCAGGTCATGCAGACTAAGCAAACATTTCGTGACTGACGGAAACTAACAGTCATTCCTGACTAGGCATACAGAGAGTGATATACCTCGATTTTAGGTAGTATCAGTTAGGAAATATCAACTTTAAATTACATAACGTAAACATTTTTAACGGACGCGAATTCCTACCCAGCATCTATTGTCCCTGTCAACGAACTACGAGACATGTTAAATATTGCTTCTTCAGAAGTAACTGACTTGAAATGCCGTGAGGTAAAGCTTTGTGTTGGACAGGGATTCGAACCCAGAACCTAATCGGATTGTTACCGAAGCACAATCAACTGTGACATATCGCATTTTCTCGGCAGTAGCAAGATGTTTTAACTACAAATGAAGAGACGAAACATTAGTTTTTTCCTTCCCAGAACTCCAACCCGGCACCTATCGCTATTATATTCTAGAGAAAACGAACGTTAAATATGGGTTTGTTACACCAACAACGACATGTCAGCATGTTTGAACTAGAAATAATATGACGAAGAGTTCAGTGCTGACTGGTAATGGAACCCCACACATATCGTTGTTGACTACACACAAAGATACGTCAGATACCGAATTTTTCTCCACCAGCAGCTCTGAATAACATCCTTGAACTTACTGTGATCTCGCAAATAGTTCTGTGTCTCACTGGGAGTAAAAAACGTCAGGTATTGTTAGTGTTGACAACGAATGAAAATACATTAAAAATCAAAATTATTATCCACCAGCAGATAGGTGTTCTCACGCTAGAGCTTGATAACACATAATGAAAACTTTAGTGCCGGGCCGGGAGTGGAACCCATTCACGCCCAATATGTGTAGATGTTGAGGAAACTGCAGTTTTGAACAAACAACAAATTGTAGTCGAGCTGTATTGTCACGAAGGGATCAAATTCCGCGTCAAGGGCGGTCTGAGTTGAATTCCCAGTTCAGAACCAATTTTATCGACATACTGAAGCTCAAATAAAAGATGGAATAAGTGTCCTGTGACCCTACATTGAGTTTGTTTCGTCACTAGAAATAAATAACTACTATAAGGAAGGTTACTAGTGATAGAGTTTCTACATGTCGCCACTCCTGACTTTATTGTGGTTCAACCTAATGTCTACTTGGTAGAGAAGGAATATCATTTTTAATGTGAATTTCAGACCACAATGTCATTATACCTTCTTCACCTGTCGTAGCCAGAAGAGAATAGAATTTATATCTCCCTATCAAAAATCATTGGCAGAAGTTGGAATCAAACGCCAGCAACACGTATATGAATCTATCAGCAATCCAACAGACCACCAAATCCTCTTCTCTGTGACTCATTTTTCTATTGTAACGTCGTTGCGCCACACTGGATGAGAATCCTGACACACAGGCTCCCTGTAGTGGTTTGCAGCATGTTCAGTACATTCATTTACTTGGTTGACCGAATCGCCATGAACTAGCTGCCTCGGCTACCCAGTGCATACATTCGGCTCTATTTTGTAATCACCGAAATAAAATCACGTAACTGCCACCTACACACAACTGCCAACAGAGTAGGATGCAGAAATTTAAATAGGAAGTGTTCCTTTCCACTTGAGCTATTCTATTGCACTATCTGTTTGTTGAAAACGTCATGCAGTGCAAAAGAAAAGCTGTAACTGTCTGTCTCTCAGAAGTCTACATCCGGCCATATGCATTGTCTCACAACACTGTGGAATGCGGAAGTTCATGAGGTGCTGTAGCTACAGTTCAGCTGGTAGTGTAATGCACTGTAGACGAAACGTCGCGAGTTCAAATACCTTTTTTAAAACGCAATTGTGCTGTCTGCTGAAGTTATCAATCTAATGGAACTTTGAACATAATTCCCTTCACTTCTCAACCCAAAATAGTCGCATGTGGAAAAAGGGCCAGCTACTGCGACATTTTGTTCTTTTCAGGTTTAATAGACGGCCAGGCAGCAGATGCACCTCGAAACTTTTGTATTATGTATGGGGAGAGCACATCGTGCCAAAATACGTCAGAAAAGTATTTTCTACATTAGCTGTCGTGTGGTAGTGGCATATTATTTTTCTTCAAACCTTGTTTGACAGCATTAACTCAGAACAAGTTTTCAACGTGCATGTAATCAATAAACTGCATGTGCATTGTCAGACTGTTATAGATAACATCAGAGAATTCGCATATATCGTTGATGATTAATTTCTCTCTCATGTTTACTATTTTTCAAACAACACTAAAAGAAACCCTACGAAAATTGTGCACTGTATTATAAGAAATGAAATAAAACTACCCACGATAACGTTGCAACGAAAATCTGTTTTCATAAAGCTAAGTATCCGTACACAAACGTGCCTCTATCGAGCCGAATTAGTAAAATACTACTCACTTAGATTTAGATTGGGTCTGTGTTTAATTGGTATGGTGTGTCATACTCAAGAGGTATGCAAATGTAGCATTTCATAAATAAAGTTATGTATTCCTAGAAACCCAAAATCTGCTTCTCAGCAACGGAAAGAGGCATTACCTGTTGTGCATCATTGTAAGTTTTTCACCATTGCACTATGAACCGAAAGTATTTTCTTGCGTTTTCCTTATCGATGTTTGATCTGACTGCTTGTAGCTCTTTCACAGAAGGGATAAAAACGTCAGATCTAGCGAGACTGGAACCGCGAACCAGAACAGGCGCTTTTTACATGTGTGCATATTACCACACAGCTAGCGAAAAAGTATGTATCCACGATTCTATTACGAGCCAATAGGGACTAGAACTCGTGAATCGCTATTTAAAGGACAAGATTAGTTGCAATTTCCACGTGCAACGACTTTCCTGGGCTGAAAACGGTACATTTACAATCTTTTGTTACACCTCAAGCGATAACAACTCCGATTATTCAATGGAGCTGACAGGAAAAATCAAGTGAACTTTGAGGCTTAATTCCATGCACACCAGGAAGTAAATCGTCGATCACAGAGTTGCCTTGTTACCAAATCTCAGTTACAGAACCAGCAGGAAGAAGACGAACCGATGTGTTCCTACAGAGGGCTGGGAAGTGACCATAGCCGGCATCTCAAAGACGCGGCTGGCACGGCCTGGAATACGTAATGCGTCTGATTCACATTTCTGTAACTAGGTTTAGGGGTTGGAGCGTAGCTACTAATAATACTCAGAAATGATTGTAAACTAAGCATCATAAATCAGTAACTCTCATGTCTCATGGTTGTTTTTATATTTCTTTCGTAAGTGTACTCAAAACTAAGAAACTCATTCATGGATGTTTTCGTGCCTGGCCGATAGTCGAGCACAACATTTGCTTGTTTTGAGGTCCATACATTAATTAATGGAGAAGAGAACGCTGTTCAAAAGTGATATTTAAAATATTCAATTGGATTGAAGCCGACAAAATTGCCCGTATTTGAAGCTACCCAGAGAAAAAGTAAGTTGCTAGAGCCACTGTTACCAAATGTCTGCAGAGAGTTCCTCATTGCTAATGTGGAAATTTATCATAGATGCCCTATAGTAATCAAGAGGTTCATTTACTTTATACTTATCACGCTGGCATGTGAGTCTTAAGTGAAGAACAATATTGAAACTCGTATCATTGACGCTCGATTTGAATTTCTTCAGAGTCGCTTGTATTGTGAAGCAGTTTGGCGGTCAGAAATCGAGATCTATGAATATTAACACAACTTGCTGTGTCGAGCTACCAAGGACTTGATGTGTAAAAGTTTTCTTCCAATTTCTTTACAGATTTTTTTCTGGAAATTCACAGCTCCATAAAATAAATCAGAAAAAAAGCTTGCACACGCTGATCCCTGCCACGGTTAGAACTGACGACTCATTTAGCCGTTGCGACACGAGATACGGGCGGGGGCACGGGGCTACGGACACACAGCTGCCAACACGCCTCTCTCATCATGGTATTAGTCGCTCAGCCTCATAACGAATCGTGAACGATTATAGAAGTTGTCACTTACGTGAAGAATAGTATTTCTTTAGCCAAAAAATTGAATCTTCTGTGTCAGTGTCTAGGGGTTATATAGCAAGAGGCATTCGGATGGAAAGGGAATATCAAGTGAATTTAGCGAGTCAGTTCAGTACCATACTGGAAGTGATTGCACTGTCACAGAGTCGCCAAATTTTTGTGACTATGTTGCTAATTCTCAGTTGTGCTAGGAACAGCTCTGTAGCGGAATGCGAGGAGAATCCCGTGCTCGTGTCATTGGAGAATATGGAGAAGAGGCGCGTTTTCTCCTACCAGTTGTGTCAAACATTCAGGTGTATAAACTTCCATCACGATTACAGTTTCCCACAAAATATATACGAATAAAACACTTACCCTGTTACTTTGTGACAAAAGATTATTTCAGTACAATAAAAAGTCTTTGGAAATCAACTTTTTCCACCTATCACGAAAAGTAAGATAACAAACACTTTGCACCTTGAAATCGGTTGCATCTACGTGCAGTCTTTTGATCATACTAGTAGCATTTCATGAATTGCACGAGAATGTAGAAAAATGTTGGTGGGAATGGAAGCTATAAGAAACACAGTTAACTAATTATTCTGTGCAACGTAATAATCAACACATTTGAAAATTCAGAAGAGTTGTTGTTCTGGTCTTCAGTCCTGAGACTGGTTTGATGCAGCTCTCCATGCTACTCTATCCTGTGCAAGCTTCTCATCTCCCAGTACCTACTGCAGCCTACATCCTTCTGAATCTGCTTAGTGTATTCATCTCTTGGTCTCCCTCTACGATTTTTACCCTCCACGATGCCCTCCAATGCTAAATTTGTGATCCCTTGGTGCCTCAAAACATGTCCTACCAACCGAACCCTTCTAGTCAAGTTGTGCCACAAACTTCTCTTCTCCCCAATCCTATTCAATACCTCCTCATTAGTTATGTGATCTACCCACCTTATCTGCAGCATTCTTCTGTAGCACCACACTTCGAAAGCTTCTATTCTCTTCTTGTCCAAACTAGTTATCATCCATGTTTCACTTCCATACATGGCTACACTCCATACAAATACATTCGGAAACGACTTCCTGACACTTAAATCTATACTCGATGTTAACAAATTTCTCTTCTTCAGAAACGATTTCCTTGCCATTGCCAGTCTACATTTTATACCCTCTCTACTTCGACCATCAGCAGTTATTTTACTCCCTAAATAGCAAAACTCCTTTACTACTTTAAGTGTCTCATTTCCTAATCTAATTCCCTCAGAATCACCCGATTTAATTCGACTACATTCCATTATCCTCGTTTTGCTTTTGTTGATGTTCATCTTATATCCTCCTTTCAAGACACTGTCCATTCCGTTCAACTGCTCTTCCAAGTCCTTTGCTGTCTCAGACAGAATTACAATGTCATCGGCGAACCGCAAAGTTTTTACTTCTTCTCCATGAATTTTAATACCTACTCCGAATTTTTCTTTTGTTTTCTTTACTGCTTGCTCAATATACAGATTGAATAACATCGGGGAGAGGCTACAACCCTGTCTCACTCCTTTCCCAACCACTGCTTCCCTTTCATGCCCCTCGACTCTTATAACTGCCATCTGGTTTCTGTACAAATTGTAAATAGCCTTTCGCTCCCTGTATTTTACCCCTGCCACCTCCTGAATTTGAAAGAGAGTATTCCAGTTAACATTGTCAAAAGCTTTCTCTAAGTCTACAAATGCTAGAAACGTAGGTTTGCCTTTTCTTAATCTTTCTTCTAAGATAAGTCGTAAGGTTAGTATTGCCTCACGTGTTCCAACATTTCTACGGAATCCAAACTGATCTTCCCCGAGGTCCGCTTCTACCAGTTTTTCCATTCGTCTGTAAAGAATTTGCGTTAGTATTTTGCGGCTGTGACTTATTAAACTGATAGTTCGGTAATTTTCACATCTGTCAACACCTGCTTTCTTTGGGATTGGAATTATTATATTCTTCTTGAAGTCTGAGGGTATTTCGCCTGTATCTCATACATCTTGCTCACCAGATGGTAGAGTTTTGTCATGACTGGCTCTCCCAAGGCCATCAGTAGTTCTAATGGAATGTTGTCTACTCCCGGGGCCTTGTTTTGACTTAGGTCTTTCAGTGCTCTGTCAAACTCTTCATGCAGTATCTTATCTCGCATTTCGTCTTCATCTACATCCTCTTCCATTTCCATAATATTGTCCTCAAGAACATCGCCCCTGTATAGACCCTCTATATACTCCTTCCACCTTTCTGCTTTCCCTTCTTTGCTTAGAACTGGGTTTCCATCTGAGATCTTGATATTCAGAAGAGAAGGAACTAAAAATTATGCCCATTAAGACAGTAACTTAAGTGCAGATGCGGGCACTGTGCAGATCTGCACTTTTTCATCTTCAGATCTATACAAATAATGTATACTAACCAGCGTATTCATTGATCTTTTTTAGCTTTCTAATGATGAACTGCATCCACACCCATGAGTCTGATTGTTTCTTTGTATCCTTCCATCTACTATCTTTCTGTGTTATTGCTCGGTGTTCAAAAACCAAAATGCTATGCCTGCTTCCACGAAGTATTAGAACGAGGGCGCAACAAGGCTAACGAAGTATTATCAAGATACATTGAGACGCCAATTTCTCTGTCGTCATGGTGTTAAGTCGACAGAAATGGTTGGGTATTATTGCCTACATCACCGGCATCCTATTGTTCTCTTCTCTTACTGAGATTTTCATATTACCCTGAACACAAGACGCCGAGAGAAATGTGTATATTCTCCGTGACGAAACATCCCACATTCCTTTCATCCTTATCCATTCGTTAGTGCATCGGCAGCAATGAGTGATAGGAAAGGTGTTGTGAGGTGACGAATAACAATAACAAAGGTAGTAGTAACAAATCAGTAATCAAGGTTGTTTACTGCATTACAGACAAGTGTTAAAGATTAACAAAATAACCAAGAAAGGCTGAGTGTTTAATTGGCGCACTGCATAGGTGTTCTTACAAGTTTGTTACTGAATTCTGTTCTGATTGCTTGCAGAGGGAAAAGAAAGAACCCTGTAGCCATACATATCGCTAGTACAACGAGATATTACCTATCAACTATCCTTGCTTTATATCACGAGACGAACATGGCATCACCGAGCTGATATTTGAAATACATTTATGTTTTCTCTCTCTTTCTCTCTTTTTATTTTTCTTTCAGTTTTTTGAGAAAAGCATCAAGAAGCACGAGTAATAAGCAAGTAGGCATATAATCTATTTACAGTTATTTTCATCGGGTTATCTAATGCAAAAAAACACCTTTTAAGTGTATTACTGCGTAATTCCAATTGTTGATAGTCTATTCGTGAGCTTGCGCACATCCAGTGGGGTGAAACCTATTGCAGAAGCAAGCAAAACACAAATATTTCTTGCACCATGCGCAACACACAAACGAAACCTCACTGCACTGACATATTTTCTGATATTTTGCTCGGAAAACGTATCTGATTCATGTTGCTAAATACAGCTCTATCAGATATAAATGTGGATGCGTACCAAGTGTATAAAAGTATATCTTGAAATACACAGAAAGGCACTAAGTGGTAGTCGACTGAAACATAGCCATGAACAAGATTGTAGCTGGGGTCGACAGCATCGTCGTCTCCCACCTTGACACCTCGAACGGTGACAGTGCTCGGCCGGTTACTTACGTTTACTGATATCAAAGCTACACCATGAAAACACAAAAATGTTAATAACCTGAAAATCATTAACTTTGGAACCCATAGTAAAGTACAGCAGTCATCAGTCAGAAGATTGGTTTGAACACCACAGTGCTTTAATAGGCCCGGTCCTGTTGGAGGTGTTATGTCGTTGCTTTCCTCTGACCATTGAGTTGACGTGCCTAGACAGTTAATAGGGGAACCTACAGTTTAACGTGGCTTTCGGACCACAGTGCAACTCGGCATTTTTCACATCAGCAAACACTGCCCAAAGGGAAATAAGTGTAAAACGGGAGATAAAATTCGTGGGGCTGATCAAGGATCGAAGCCGAGACCTTCATACTCGTAGTCTCGCTATTTATCACTTTTCCGCCATGTTGCCACCTCTGTAGCTTCTGCTTGCCATTAAAATTAAGGATCTCTCGTTTGTGCCTACGTTGGCACTTGCGCGTCCGTGCACCAAAATAAAGAGAACTGAATTGAATGTAGGCATAAACAGAAAAGGAGAAAAATTAAACAACATAAATGGTCTCTCTTTGATGCTTCAACCTTCATTGCCATTATGCGTCTTATGAGAAAACACGTACACTGGAAGCTCATGTTGTTTATTTAAATGATTACAAAATCAGGTAAAACGAACAGTGAGGTTGTCAGTAAAAGCACATTACTGTTGTCATTATGATGTTGCCTGTAATGATAAAGGGCCCGTTTGATCAGGCGTATTGTAGACAGAATTGGAAGAGAGAGCACTACTAAATTCTACAATCCGTATGTGTTGCATACACACAGAAATTACTGTTACAGTTTACTTATGGAGCCCAGTGGGTTAATTGTGTATTTTCCGGTGAGAAAGAGCACAGGCAAACAGTCTCCGCCACATTAGGTTACTTAAAGTGATGTCACTCTGAGCTGGAATTTATGGTCAGCGATTAAGTGGAAGGCCAATGGGTCGGATGCGGGTTTTGCAACTGTCAAATACTTTCCCACATTACAGAAGCGAATATTAAATTTGAAGTAATGTTGCGAAAAATTTGAACTTGGATAGCTTAGAATGAAAATCTTTCTGTTTATTGCAAAGGAAAGCAATTTATTTTCTAAAACATTCTCTGTCATACACAACTTGAAACAGGTCACGTCGACCAAATCATATGGAAGAACTGACAATGGCTTATAGGTGTGACTAGAAAAAAACCGGACTAGTACTGGTGAAACAATAAAACGAATGCAATAAGGCTGAAAGTCGCGTGGACTGTCACGTGACTCTCGCTCTGCCTACTGCTCGAGTTTCATCTGCCTCCTGCACTCAGTCTGCCCGTGGCGTCTGTTTTAAGTAGTTGACGTTTTGTCTGTGCGTTGGAAAATGTTGAGTGTACAGGAAGAACAGCGTGTTAACATCAAATTTTGTTGCAAACTAGGAAAAGCTGCAAGTGAAACGTTTGTAATGTTACAACAAGTGTACGGTGATGATTGTTTATCGCGAACACAAGTGTTTGAGTGGTTTAAACGATTTAAAGATGGCCGCGAAGACACCAGTGATGACACTCGCACTGGCAGACCATTGTTAGCAAAAACTGATGCAAACATTGAAAAAATCGGTAAACTTGTTCGACACTTTCCTTGTCAACTCCTGTTAACTCAGATACTGCTCTGATTGTTAAACGGCGATCTTGTCGAACAAGTTTACCGATTTTTTCAATGTTTGCATCAGTTTTTGCTAACAATGGTCTGCCAGTGCGAGTGTCATCACTGGTGTCTTCGCGGCCATCTTTAAATCGTTTAAACCACTCAAACACTTGTGTTCGCGATAAACAATCATCACCGTACACTTGTTGTAACATTACAAACGTTTCACTTGCAGCTTTTCCTAGTTTGAAACAAAATTTGATGTTAACACGCTGTTCTTCCTGTACACTCAACATTTTCCGACGCACAGACAAAACGTCAACTACTTAAAACAGACGCCACGGGCAGACTGAGTGCAGGAGGCAGATGAAACTCCAGCAGTAGGCGGAGCGAGAGTCACGTGACAGGCCACGCGACTTTCAGCCTTATTGCATTCGTTTTATTGTTTCACCAGTACTAGTCCGGTTTTTTTCTAGCCACACCTCGTATATCGGAAGGCAGTAAGATCCACTAGATTTTTGGTAAGGCAGTATTCGACAGCCATTTCTAGGCACAAGTAAAGAAGAAAGACAGCGCGTTTTTGCTATCAAGTGACGTCTTCGTCAGTTACTTCAGTTTTAATGTACTCTACGTGTTATTGCTGATGTTTGATATTAACATGAAAAGAATTCCGTAGACAGGGAAAGAAACTGTTCTTGGGCAACTACCTCTATAATGACCAAAAGGCATTAAATGATGTTCAAGCACATGTGTTCCAGCAGCGGTATGAAGAAAATGATAGTAATAATGATGGTAATAATCGAATTATCCGGTAACTTCACACTTCAAAGTGGATTTTCTCAACCAAAAAAATTTGCTGAATTAGTGAAAATTTCAAAATGCTTCACATCGAGGCTATGATGCCTAGAAGAGTCTTTACATCCTGCAGACATGAGAATAGCATAATCTCCTTGTCAGAAGCTTGCTTCTACTTAATCATTTAATAGACTCGCATATTTTCCACCGTGACTAATGTTGTAAGCTAAGCATATGATCTGTTACAGCACACTCCTGGGGCTGGGAAATGTGGCCACAATGGTTTGGTGGAACGCACTATCACAGGTGAAATGTGTGGGTTCAGGCATTTACTTTTAAAAGGCACAAACAGATTTACTTTACCTCTGGTAACCTCAAGAAAAAGACGTTATAATTCAGAATCCGCATTGAACATCGCGTTCCTTCATTACCAATTGGGCAGAGCCGGTTTATGCTGGGAAATAACATAGGCGGAACTCATGGTAAACAGAAATGCTATCGCCAGTAAACTCACTTATATTAAAAATTTTTATTTTATTTGATGAACCGACAGCTCTTATTTTACTTTTACTTGTCTCACTCCCTTCCCAACCACTGCTTCCCTTTCATGCCCCTCGACTCTTATAACTGCCATCTGGTTTCTGTACAAATTGTGAATAGCGTTTCGCTCCCTGTATTTTACCCCTGCCACCTTTAGAATTTGAAAGAGAGAAAAAGCTTTTGACAATGTTGACTGTAATACTCTATGTCTACAAATGCTAGAAACGTAGGTTTGCCTTTCCTTAATCTATTTTCTAAGATAAGTCGTAGGGTCAGTATTGCCTCACGTTTTCCAACATTTCTACGGAATCCAAACCGATCTTCCCCAAGGTTGGCTTCTACCAGTTTTTCCACTCGTCTATAAAGAATTCGTGTTAGTATTTTTCAGCCGTGGGTTATTAAACTGATAGTTCGGTAATTTTCATATCTGTCAACACCTGCTTTCTTTGGGATTGGAATTATTACATTATTCTTGAAATCTGAGGGTATTTCGCCTGTCTCATAAATCTTGCTCACCAGATGGTAGAGCTGTTTAAGGGCTGGATCTCCCAAGGCTATCAGTAGTTCTAATGGAATGTTGCCTACTCCAGGGGCCTTGTTTCAACTCAGGTCTTCCAGTGCTCTGTCAAACTCTTCACGCAGTATCATATCTCCCATTCCATCTTCATCTACATCCTCTTCCATTTACATAATATTGTCCTCAGGAACACCTTTCTTCTTTCCCTTCTTTGCTTAGAACTGGGTTTTCATCTGAGCTCTTGATATTCATGGAAGTGGTTCTCTTTTCTCCAAAGATCTCTCTAATTTTCCTGTAGGCAGTATCTATTTTACCACTAGTGATATATGCCTCTACATTGTTACATTTGCCCTCTAGCCATCCCTGCTTAGCCATTTTGCACTTCCTGTCGATCTCATTTTTGAGATGTTTGTATTCCTTTTTGCCTGCTTCATTTACTGCATTTTTGTATTTTCTCCTTTCATCACTGAAATTCAATATCTCTTCTGTTACCCAAGGATTTCTATTAGCCCTCGTCTTTTTTACCTACTTGATCCTCTGCTGCCTTCACTATTTCATCTCACAAAGCTACCCATTCTTCTTCTACTGTATTTCTTTCCCCGATTCTTCTCAGTTGTTCCCTAATGCTCTCCCTGAAACTCTGTACAACCTCTGGTTCTGTCAGATTATCCAGGTCCCATCTCCTTAAATTCCCACCATTTTACAGTTTCTTCAGTTTTAATCTCCAGGTCATAACCAATAGATTGTCGTCAGAGTCCACATCTGCTCCTGGAAATGTCTTACAACTTAAAACCTGGCTCCTAAATCTCTGCCTTACCATTATATAATCGATCTGAGACCTTCCAGTATCTCCAGGCTTCTTCCATGTATACAACCTTCTTTCATGATTCTTGAACCAAGTGTTAGCTATGATTAAGTTCTGCTCTGTGCAAAATTCTACCAGGCGGCTTCCTCTTTCATTTCTTACCCCCATTCCACATTCACCTACTACGTTTCCTTCTCTTCCTTTTCCTACTATCGAATTCCAGGCACCCATGACTATTAAATTTTTGTCTCCCTTCACTATCTGAATAATTTCTCTTATCTCATCAATCTCTTCGTCATCTTGTGGAGCTAGTTGGCATATAAACTTGCACTAATGTGGCAGGCATGGGTTTTGTGTCTATTTTGGCTACAATAATGCATTCACTATGCTGTTTTTTAGTAGCTTAACCGTTTACCCCTACAACTTTGCATTTATAACCCTGTATAATCCTGTATTCACGTGACCAGAAGTCTTGTTCCATCTGCCACCGAACTTCACTAATTCCCACTATATCTAACTTTAACCTAACCATTTCCCTTTTTAAATTTTCTATCCTACCTGCCCTATTAAGGGATCTGACATTCCATGCTCTGATCCGTAGAATGCCAGTTTTGTTTCTCCTGATAACGACGTCCTCCTGGGTAGTCCCCCGTCCAGAGAGCCGAGTGGGGGACTATTTTACCTCTGGAATATTTTACCCAAGAGGACACAATCATCATTTAATCACACAGTAAAGCTGCATGTCCTCAGGAATAATTACGGCTGTAGCTTCCCCTTGCTTCCAGCCATTCGCAGTACTAGCATAGCAAGGCCGTTTTGGTTAATGTTACAAGGCCAGATCAGTCAATCATCCAGACTGTTGCCCCTGCAACTACTGAAAAGCTGCTGCCCCTCTTCAGGAACCACACGTTTGTCTGACCTCTCAACAGATACCCCTCCATTGTGGTTGCACCTATGGTACGGCTATCTGTTTCGCTGGGGTACACAAGCCTCCCCACCAATTGTCAGGTCCATCGTTCAAAGGGGGTGGGGGGGTTGTGAGATTATTAGTCTTCAATATTAACACATAACCTTTTAAAGTTTTTAGCATTATCCTTAGTTGTTCAAGTAATCTTTAATGTGAAATATTTTCTTAATGAGCTATTCAGTTGCTGTTCAAGAACAACTAGATGCCTGGAAGTTTCATGAGTATACTAACAACTGATGAAGGAACGAAAATACTTGAAGCTGTGTCATGTAAGGTTATACACAACGAATTTGCTTTTCTGCAGCACTAAAAAAAGTTTGTGGATCCATGTTCCAAATGTTCAGATAATGTACAGAATTAGTGATGAACAAATGCAAACCACTGTGAAGTGCATGCAAGAGGAAACCTTATGCCATAACACGTGTTAGGGTTTTCTAAAATTCTGATTACACGTGGGGCATGAGAAAAATTACTATTTAAATATCTCTGAGCATTCTGTACTTAGTTTAATATTGTCTTCACGGTTTCTGTGGGAGTGATACACAGAGAGCTAAACATTGTCTCTATAGATTCTTCACATAATACTGTTTCCGGAAACATCACAGCTCAGTTTCTCAGAGTATATGGCATCTATCTTCAAGAGTCTGCCAATTCAGATTTTTTAACATTTTTGTGGCATGCTGCTTTGAGTCAAAAACCTGTGACAATTTATGCTGCCCTTATCTGTATACATTCAGGATCCCCTTTTAGCCTTTATTTTGTACTTGAGCAATATTCCGGGATGGGTCACGTGAGAGTTTTGTGAGAAATCTCATTTATACACATATTGCATCTTTCACCAATATTCTACCAGTGAACAGATGTCTGCCAAACGCTTTACCTATGAGAGAACCCATGTGATCATTCAATTTCATACCCTTAGAAATTGTTACACCCTGGTATTTTGCATAAGATCACTGCTTCCAGCTCTGACTCACTGATGTTGTAGTCATAGAATATCACTTTTTTGGTTTGTTTAGTGAAATGCACAATTTTACAGTTCCGAACACTGAAAACAAGTTGCCAATCTTAACACTTTGAGCTCTGATTATCCAGCTCTACATATAAGGGCAACTAATAAAAAATCTACATATTATAAAAAAATATGTAGACAGAAAAATGATTTGAATAAACTTAAACTTCGTCAAGTACAGACTGAATCTGTGTGTGTATGTGAAACAAGGTTTCAACAATTGGTTTAATTGTCAACTCCCATGCAATAGCTGTCCACGTTTTGAAGCTTCAGTCAAACAAAATAAAAGATTTGGAACTAGTCACCAACTTTTTTGTAGTGCATGGTTTACCTGATGTTAGTTATTTGTGGTTTGTTTTGTGTTAATTTTTTTTAAATTTTTTGCTCCCAGAACATGGAAGCAGAACAACATTAAAGCTTTGTTTGTGGTGTGACTACCATCAAACAAGAGTCAGTAAGTAATGTTAATATGAGCAATTATGTTTTTGTTTTTTGTTTTTTAAGATTGTAGCAGTATCTGAAAAATAAAACCAGAGATAGGGAAACAAATAAGCCTTTTTATAATGAGTTATTGTGCAGCACAATCACACAAAATTTCAAAGGGAAATTACTGGTTTCTGCAATCATTGACCAAGTTCAGATCTTTTGTTACCCAATTGTTTTCACAGCTGTGAGCCACCTTCAGTGGGTCTTGCTTTTCTGGAAATTTAGTACAAGTTTGGCAGGCTTTCTGTATTGTTATTTTTATGTCTAAAACCTTAATAAGTGCATCAATCTTTGAAGTGATATCACATTACTTATGACTCAGATTCAACTATTTGGCACGTTGTACATTTATGGGCTGTCAGCTAGTAATATTTTTTGCCTTACGATGCTTTCTTATTTAGAGAATGTATTTACGTTATTTTTTGCAGCATCCCAGCAATCTTATTTTGTATGATTGCAACAACAAATCAGCAGACTGGTTCTACCTGTCAACACATTTCTTTTTTTTATTATTTCACACCCCCAGAAATCTTTGACACGTAGAAGTGTCAGAGCTGTTGATGTTACTCAGATATTCTGGTTACATCTGGAACAAGACAGTACACAAAATAAACAGGTGGTTTTTTTAAAGGTGTATAATAATTTAAGAAGTGGTAGTGATCATCAAAACAAGAAAACAGATCCTATAAAAGAGCTTGTGGAATCACATACTTCCTTAGATCTCAATTCTTGTTTACAGGAGGGGCTCAGTGTTATTACTAACCACAACAGTGTGTCCCTTTGTTCTCCAGGATTAGGAATCACACTCCTTTGAAACTAAATCCATTATTTCTTCAGTTGCTGCCATAAGTGAAAGTATTTATGACTGAGGTGTGGGGTACCAGGAGAGTGGGGCCTTCCCAAACAAACCGGTGGTGGTCCTGAAATGTCAGTGCTAGATGTTCTACCACACTGCTGCGAGAATGTGCTGGTGTGCCGTTGTGCATCAACCTTATTGTGGTCTTCACTGACACGACTCGTCCTTGATCACTATTAATGAGAAAATACTGATAATGAGCACCATTTAATCTCTGTGGCCCTATTAACCTTTGCCCAAAAACACCTGCCTTTTTGTTGTTTGAGAAACAGTGCTTATCCTGTCTTAGTGCAGGTGGATGAGGTTTTCATCAGCCCACACATGCTCATATTGGAAGCTTATGACACAAATTGAAGTAAGCTGCGCACCTTATCTGTAAGTGAAATGTCAGATACAAACAAAGGATCTGCACTACACACTTACTTGCGCCATTGATAGAACTGCAAGTTGCCAGTTGTGATCTTGTTGCCTTGATGTCTGGTTGTGCTGGTACGGATACAGAAATTGTGTACTAAGTACTGTCTATAAAAGGGTAGGAACCACACAGCCCACTAATCGTCACACATTTTATAGAATTATTGTCTGTTAAGGATGGCATGTTCCATCCATATCAGGTTTATGGACTGGACAAGGCTATCGACTGTTTACCAAAGAACCTGTGTAACTAGGACTGTGGAAATGTTTGGCAAACAGTTTATTAGGTGCTACTCTGAGGTGCAGATAGTTTTCAGCATGAAGTTCACATACTTGAAAGTTATTTACACTTGCTAAACTGCAACATAAAATCGTATTTGCCATATTATTTGTGGAGTAGTAGGTTTCCATTGTTGGAGAGAAAAGAAAATGCACTGGACCATTTGTACTTAAAAACAGTATGAAAGTAATCTGTATAAGTAGCTAAGATGCCACAGTAAACACCAAGGGTTGTTAGTAATTTACTGTACAGTTACATAGACTAACAAAACAAGCTGTGCTACAACACAACTCTAGCCCCTTAACTGACTACTGACCACATCAGAGTGATGTGTACTGTTGACACAATTTATGAAGCACCAAGTGGTGACTGTGCTCACATCAGCAACCAATAGTCTTTCAGCCGCTCATGCAGATTTCAGAAAGTATGCCTCTCTTGTCACATGTTAATTGGACTTGTTTTACTTGTTTTGATGACTAACACCACTTCTTAATCTATTTGGCACTTTCTAATGAACTGTAAATATCAATACACAGGATACAAATGCCAAAAGGTACAGCAATTATACCAAAAATGTTAGTTATAAACTTGACAAGGTGTGGTATCTACAACTTCATTCTTTATTTATGTCCTTTGATTGAAATTAATGTTGTCACACATGACTATCAGTGGAGATGATGCAGTATTATCTTAAGAAGTATGTAAAATAAGGAAACAAGGAACAGGAATGTGGATGTAGAGAGTGGCACCTCGATAGAGAGGCCTGTCTGCGGATGATGTAGGAAAGGGTACGTCCATTAATTGTGTGAGGGTTTTTTAAGAAAATTTGAACCCACCTTCCTCCCTAAATGAGATGTGGTGAAACCCTCCCCCCTTCCCCGCACTTGAAGTTTACCCTATAATTTTTAAATAATTAAATTTATTTGATATGTTCATGTTTTTGCGTTATACCACTAAAAATACCTAATGCAATGCTCAGAATTAAATAAAACTTAATGTCATGTATTATGATAACAGATATTCTCTGAATATTCTCCACCATTTGTCAGATTTCAAGAAAGTTAAATCAATTAAAATTTTTGTTTTCCATTGTAAATGTAGCTGTCATTTGACAGCTAATTTTGCAGAAAAAATGTAGTACATACATTTAGAAAGTGTATTAAATAGTATTTTTAACTCCTGATTAAAAACATTTTAAAACACTTATTTTAAACATTACAGCTCTGAGGAGTATACAGATGGACAGACAAGAGTCAGACAGATGAAAAGGCTCTGCAAATATAGTATTCATAGTTTTGATGGATAGGTAAAAAACTAGTTTTTTATTTATGTATTTTATACAATACATTAAATCTCGTTGAACCTTTACTTACTTTGTGAATGAAAGAGGACATTGTTTTTACTTTCCTTTGAACTGTGCGATTACTTAGCTTTTCTCTCACTTCATTTGTATGATCACTAGATAGGTCACACTGGTTCACTTCATCTTAGCATCCGCCCATGAATGCTTAACGTCTTGCTGGCATGGTAGCATTGAGTTCAGAGGGGCCCTAAAGGTTGATGGACACTTTAATATTGTTATACAGGAGAGTAATTTTGTAAATGAAAATGTTATCCACTATAATAATGTATATTCTTTCCATTAAGAAACTGATGTGAGGTTTTAATTGCCCTCCCCTCCACCATTAAATGAGATTTGGTGAGGTTTTGAGTTCAGCTAGTTAATGGACATCCCCAAAGCATGTACACTGTTAAGACAGGTACCTCAGTGTCCAGAATGTGATAAGGTGGAAAAATAGTCCTGTACATAAAACCTTTCTGGTATTCACACATTAATTCCTGATCCAGGATGTAATGGAGCTTGCATTTGAAGTTGCATTTCTGGCTCAGATAGTTTTGAAAATGCAAGTTTTACTGAAGGTGAAGGCTCAAAATTTGAACTTGAAACTTCTAAAAGCAAAATTATCAAGTAGTGACAGCGGTATTATCAGCTCTGTACTGTGGACGGTTGAGCGCCATTGTGGGCTTGGCCCTCCACAGAGGAATGCTGCGGTATACAAATTGCCATCATTAATTACATAAGTAATTTACAATAAAACCAATTTTATCAGGTAAATGAGTAAATTAAGTCTTAGGCTGTTTCAGAAATGATAATGAAGTGAATACCACCTTCAACTTGAGTTCTGAGAAAACCAACTCCATTACATCCGTAGTGAGTGTAGTCCCCGGAAAATAATTGCCTAACTTGTGATTGGCCATGGTGATAATAAAAGGATGGAATTATTTGTTTAAATATTTTCAATGTTACGAGACATCTGTAGGTATTATTGGACTTTGAAAATAATATAGTTGTACTGTAAAGTACTGTTACATATGGTTTCATATGTTTTAGTTGAGAGTAGTTCCCTCCATTAATGCTAAGAAACTGTGGTCCTTTGTGGTGAAACTTGAGGTACACTTATAAGGCACTGAGATGGAATTTCAGTACAAGTGCCACTCCAAAATGAAACATTCTTCCAGGAATCAACTTGCAGTTCTTGGATGAGCTAATCCCCGTAATATTGTTTCACCTAGGAGTGCTAACTCAATAGAGTGTTTGAGGAGAACCTGTACACAGTCTTCGAAAACTGGAAGCAACTGCCAAGTTGAAGTTGGGTGTTGTGTTCAGACACGCAAAGTCTGGGATTGGCTCCAGATTGAGCACAAGTATTCTCCTAGTCACAAAGGTCGCCTCAGTACGGTTTGAGTAAATGGGAGACAGACCCCAGTGGTGCCCCGGTGTGAATGGTCTACTCTTCTTTTGTTGTAGAGCCGTACAGTATCTCTGTAAGCCAACTCCCTGCAACCTGCGTACAACCCGATTCCCGAGATTCGACCTGCAGCTGCACAGTGAGGTGCCTAATACAGTGGGTACTGAACACTTCTCATGCTTGTGTTGCAGGACCTGTATGTATATTATGTAACTGAAATGAGTTAAAAGAGCAGAAATGAGTGGAGAGATCGGTACGGATGAAATTGGTGTAGATAGAGTAACATGAATTATGCCAGTGAAAACTTTCAGGATATGCTGAACCTACAATGTGAAATATGTTGAAGGTATGTGAGTTTGTTTTGATGGGTAACAGTCTCTTCAGTTTATGTCACTGTACGGTATTGATAATTTTAATTTGTCATTTTTGTACTAAAAAATTCAGACAAAACCATTACAGATTTACTTTTATTGTATGCATTATGGAAATAATAGCTATGTGGGTGATCGCATCACATCCAAAAAGCAGTTATAGCAAAATTATATTTGCCTTTTCTAATTACAGTATAGAATAAAAAAAAATTACAAAATAATAGTTTCACTTCACAGAATTAGCTTTCAGAACCTTAAATTATTGTCAAGATTAGCACAATGACTACTTGTTAACTTACGTAAGAATTTATACTGTTACATGTTGTTACATTATGGTTGTTGTTCATTGGGTAGCAGGCATGATGGTAATAGTATGGCCAGCAGTATGCGAAGTGGTAACTTGAGTAGAGTGGAAACACATTCTGAATGGTATGTCTTCAAGAAAATACAAACAAACCCAAGAATGAGTAAAATTGCATATTGGCTTTAACTCAGAAATCACCAATTCCACATTTGATGCATACAAAATAGCAAATTCCATTTCTTTAAGTAAATAATGGAATGACTACAATCAACAATAGATTAGAACATTGATCCGTAAAGATGAGTAAAGCAAAGGATATGCTTTCTGCTCTTGAATAATTTTAAATTTGTTGTAAAGTTTTTGTTGAGTAAATTGCATGTACAGCTAAATTCAGCATATATACAATCCCATTGATTCCCTCAAAGTAGGAGTGTTTGAAATATGATGCATTGATTTCATCCGTAATGACCCAGTTATTTAATATAGCAGCATTTAACAAACTTCATGTACATCCTTTGTGTACGGCTAAGCCACAGTGGTTCACTGACTCTGTTCCCCTAGAGCTGCTGTTGTGTTCTGTACCACACATGTCATGGTTGCAGAACCTCAGGATACAGGATTGTGAAATTGTATGATGGAACATCAGTGACAAATGAAAGTTTGAATCAGGCTAGGATGGTTTGTCAGACAATCTGACTATTGTGGCAATTTTGTCTAGGTTCAAGTCCCAGTCTGTCACAGACTTTCAGTTGTCATGACATATTCATTTATGTTGTTTAGACCCATTTTTTCTGTATTTTTGTAGCCTGTGTTGCACCTGTACCTCATTTATTTTCATTCAAGTTGAAACTGACCCATCCACATCTCCAAATCAAGAGACTGAAGACATATTCATTAAGGAAGAAACTCTGGTAAGTATCAAAATTCATCTGCCTTTACATTGTCTGCAAACCAATGTGCACAGCATGACGGAAGGTGACTTGTGTGGATATTAACTCCTCGTCTTGTTATTTCACTCGTAGGTGATCCGCAAGGAATGTTACCGGCCCCCACACGCATCCTAGCCTTGTACCTTATTTGCAAGCTTCTGGTGTGCCTTGTGTGATAGAGATACAGGAATTGGGTTTCAGTCTATCTGAACTGCTGGTTTCTGAACTGGATTGAGTGAGGCAGAACACTGGTTAAGACACTGGAGGACAGGAGTTGAGAGTCCTGTATGACCACCCATATTTAAATTTTTTGGAGTTTCCCTGATTTGGATAGGCCAAATGCAGGACAGTTCCTTTGAAAAGGTTGCATCTGATTTTCTTTCCCATCCTTTCCCTGTAAAGATCTTGACACCTGCGAGATGTTGAGCCCTAATCTGTCTCGCTTCCTTCCCTCGATCTCCTTCAGTCTGTCATGCTAACGTAAAAGGAACTGTTGTGGTCTTCAGTCCTGAGACTGGTTTGATGCAGCTCTCCATGCTCATACAGTAAAGCTGCATGTCCTCGGGAAAAATTACGGCTGTAGTTTCCCCTTGCTTTCAGCCGTTCGCAGTACCAGCACAGCAAGGCCGTTTTGGTTAATGTTACAAGGCCAGATCAGTCAATCATCCAGACTGTTGCCCCTGCAACTACTGAAAAGGCTGCTGCCCCTCTTCAGGAACCACATGTTTGTCTGGCCTCTCAACAGATACCCCTCCGTTGTGGTTGCACCTACGGTACGGCCATCTGTATCGCTGAGGCACGCAAGCCTCCCCACCAACGGCAAGGTCCATGGTTCATGGGGGGGGGGGGGGGGGGAAGGAACTATAAATCAAATATTCAGAAGTATTATTGATTATTTGTCAGTAAATGGTATATTGCTTGATGTACTCTTTATCAATCATAGTTCATCCTGTACAGTGCAAGGCAAATAGGTTACTATCAATATAAGTACATCACAGGAGAAATGAAAGATGAAAACTGACTGTTCAGTGTTCCTGGGTAGCAACGTGCATCAGAATTTTTATTGACTATCATATATCTTCTTAAACCTTTGGGTTCAGTGTTGTCCACTGTACATGACATTTGGTACTGGAAAGCATTGCAAATTTAGCTTACTTTATATGCTTCCACCCATTGATGTCAAATGGACTAACATTCTGGGTCATTTCTGGATGTACACATAAAGTATCCATCATACAGAAAAGAACTGTGAGAGTTAATCTGGTGCCCATCCTCAAACTTCATGTACACAGATGTTTAAAAAATTATGCATTGTAACAACAGCCTCACGTATGTTTGGTATTTTATGACCTTTTGTTTTGAAGAGTTAGTCACATTATTTGAAAATAGCAGCACCCTTAAATAGGCACAAAAATGTACCCCACTATCTCCAATATTACCTTAACTCTTGCACAGAAAGTTGCAAAGTATGCTACAACAAAAATATTTGATCACCTTTATGAATTAAAGTTGCTGGTAAATAATGTAAGTTTTAAAAACCAATTGAAAGCCTTTCTATTTGACAACTATGAATTTCTGAATGTGCTTGGGTTACATTTGTCAAATTTTGTTGTATATTAAGATAAAAAATCTGGTTACGTAAATGGTCATAATGTAGCAGTGTTTCAACAGAGAAAATGTATCTTATTTGGAAACATTGATGTGTTCCAGATCACAGTTGAGTTGTTGTGAACACGCAAAAAGTAAAGTAAACTACAAAAGATGTTCTGAAAACACGTTTCTGTTTGAAAAACAATGATGAAACTTGACTGCCAAAATCAAATACACCATGGCATCAAAAACTATACATCTTGCACTATTTCTCGACATAGTCACCACCAATATTAAGACATTTGTCATAGCGTGCAATCAGTTTGAAGAAACCACTCTGATAAAACTTGGCACCTCAGGATGCAAGAAAATTTTGCACAGCCTGCTGCACTCCAGCATTGGTTTGGAAGTGACATCCCGAGACTAGATGGGGATAGTCTGCAGGCATTCACACACTAGTTCCATATACCCATTCGCACCAGGTAACAGCACACGTTTCCGTTGGTGACCACATTGTCCGTGCACATCTGTCTGCCATCGTGATAGGTGCTCTAATTACCTCAGTTACGCCAGTTTACTGCTATTATCTCTTTTCTGGCGCTCTGTGCATACATCATTCTTCCTCCACTGGCACCCCTTCTCTTTCTAAACTAGCAATGGATGTCGACTCGTATGGCACTTGTTGTGTCACCTGGTGTACTACGTTCTCTTTCAAAAACAATGACGAAAGTTGCTTTTGGAATGTCCCTTGTATATCTATATACTAAGATGGAAAGGTATTTTGTAGGCGGTTCTTTAACAGTTCCACTCGTAGATTAAGCTTGACAAGAATGATTACTTGCATGCCTTTCTCCATGCCCTGCTGTAAGTTTTTATTTCTGCAGTCTCTTCAGCAGATATATATGGTGTTCAAAAGGTATGTGAAGATTTTGTCCTGATAACTGAGATTTATATTTTTGTAAATATATTTCATGGGATTTTGTTATCTTACCAGTATACTTTACCCGTAATTTCCATTATTATCTTCCACAGAACAGACAGGTGTGCAACCGTTTCTGCTATCCCTTTCTTTTGCACAAGTTTAATGGTCCCTGTTAGTCCAACCAGTTTTGGATCCCACACAATTAAGCAGTACTCTAATGTATGGCATAAGCAGTCTCCTTCACAGCCAAACTGAAAATTCCTGGTGGCCAATCGATGGATTAAATCTTGCCATTTGTTTTACCTAAGGCTAAGATTATTTAGTAGTTCAACTTCATATCTCTACAATTTGTTTATGCTCAGACACTGGTAGGACAGGTCTGACTTTTGCTGTGACTCATTAACCCCGTAGTGCAACATTACTGCATTTGTTTGTATGAGACTGATATTTTGTTGAAAACCAGCTGGACATTTCTACAATTCTTTATTGAATGACTGTTTGTCATAGATACATCATCTGCTAAAAGCTGAGCCTGCTACTAATATTATCTGCTAAGCAATTAATGTATAACATGAACAGTAATGATCCTATTACACATCCATGAGGATACCAGGTGTGAAATTCAGTAACTGTAGATGCTTCTTTATCCATTCATGACATATTATGACTGTCACATTCATGACTAGGTCTCCAAAAAAACATACTGAGTCAAAAACTTCTGAAAAGTGTTGTAATACCAAATCCAAGTCATATCCATAACTCTCACAAGGAAAGTAATCCAGCTGACATGGCTTAACCCAAATAAAAATAGTTTTTAAGTTTGGAGAAATGTCTTCTCTGCCACTCATCAGTGTCATTTATCTGTGAAACTGTGCATTTGTGCACAATCAATGATCAAACGTTAACAAATTTGAATACTGCACAAGCAACAGTCACAGAAGGCTTATAAGAATCATGCAATATTTAGTATTATATTTCTCAAAATAGAACTTCCATTTTGGGGTATTTCAATCACCACCTTGAATCTCCACAGTCACATTTCAGTTACTAATAGGGGAAGATTGTACAGAAACCCAGCTGCATCCATTTTGGGGAATATGAGTATTCAAGTACTGTATGTTTTTTCAAGCAAACATTTAGCTTTTTCGATATGATATCTAATTTATGAAACGTATGCTTGTGTTGTCATTGATTTGTTAACCTTTGAACATTGGTAGTGTTAAAATATTAAGGTTTATGGATAAATAACCTTGATGGGTGATAGACCATACATATCTCCTTATTTTAATCTAATTTTTATTCAGTGTTACTCATCCAAGCTACTGTGGTTCCATTGTAGGAGTATCACGTATGAAGAGTACAGGATAGGTTTCACATCACTCACTGTTTAGGGAACCCAAACTCATTGCTGTAGAGAAGGTCACTTTACCTCAAATAGGCCATTTGTAGTAATTCTGTGGATTTCTGCCATTTATTTATTTATTTATTAAAATTGGTGTGAACTATGTTCAACAAATAATGGTTATTAGTAATTCACTTGTGGATTTTATGTAGGACCCAACAGGGATTAATCAATAAGTTTTCACGACTGCAAATGTTTCATTTATAAAATTATCTCATCTATTATGTTGAGGTGGAATGCATTTTCCGGTCTTTGGAGAATGTTCGGGAGCTGTGGCCCTTTCAGTTTACCGACCACTGCGGCTCAGTGCTGACTGATTTGGTGTACATCTGCACCCTAGTGTAGTATCACATGTTTGTCATTATAATGCAGTGGACAATGCAGTTGAAATAATAAAGAATGTGAGTAAGAGTGTGACAGGAGAGTGGAAGGGCTGGTTGATTAAGTGGTTTATACTTAACAACCTTTATTAAAACAAATAAATTAGAACTAAACTTAATCATCTCCATGGGTTCAATTAAAAAACACATTGAAGGTAGTTTAGGAGCTATGGCTGCTTAAGAAAAAAGGAAAAATAGCAGTTGTCCCCAACTACCAAAATTATCACAAGAATATTTAAGAATTTGGCACAACAATCCTGAAATTAAAAACTTACATTAAAACTGCCGTCGGCAACAATATAAAACAGAGAAACAATTTAACATTCAAATTTGATCAGTCATTTTACAGATATGCAAATTGAGAGATTGCCTTCACCACCTTATTCTACGGAAACTCTTCAGATAGCCTCTCGAGTTACATTAGGATGACTGTTGACATGGCCACATAGGTCGGTCCCATCACATTCGGCAAGACTTCCAGAATCATCCAGGGTAAAGCTCTTGCTCTATATCAGCAGCCCGGTTGCTTGTCCAGTGTCAGTGTCACAGCAATCATTCTGTCTCCCAGTCAAGTACTCTCACGGCCGGATGTCACTCCGTGTGGCCACTGCAAAATTAAAAACTTGCGCAGCTGGCAGCTACAGAATGGTTCTTGTGTCCATCACACCACATACTCCCATCCCCAGAATGTCTAGATGAGGTAGGAGCTTCCTAGTGAGGGAACTCGAGAAGACAATATTAGTTCCACCACTGCACGGGATACTGCAGTTAAATTAAATTGCTAAAGGTCCTTTTCTTTAGTGTTGTTACATCTCCAATTAAGGATAAATTGGAAGATAGCAGGAGTAGAGGTAGTGAAGATCTACCCACGCCTTGCTTAAAAGTACAGTTTGTAATGTACATACATAATATACATTGGAGATGATGATTTGCTCACAGTTGCACCAGTTCATTGAACACTATTACTGAACATTGGTTATCAAAACACTACTGAGTGCGAGATGTCACTGTTTTTAGCTGAAACTACTACACCTCCATGTCCTCGTGTTCTAGTCTCACTTCGTCAACCAATAATTCAGCTTGTTGGCAACAGTTTTCTGTTCGCTGTTCCACAGACTGTCACCGCCACCCTGGTGTGCCACCGTTCAATGTCAGAGACTGAATCGTACCGGATAACACTGAATAATAGTGGCCTAGTGTATAATAGTTCAAGATGTGACTTATACGCTGCTTCTATGAGGATATCAGCTCAATTGCACTCCACCTTTCATGTCACCATTCCCACATTTACCTTATACCTTCCTGAACTCTCCTTTAAAATCCATCACCATGAGAAGCTGAAGAATTTACCGAATACCAATGATTCAGATCTACTCCAATCGATCAATCATCTCCTTACCCAGGAACACAACCAAGTTGCTCTTGACCGAGTGGCCTCACATATTGCTGATTGGCACCAAACCAAGCGATTAACCACCGTTGTATTACCCAGCGCTGGTTCGGTAATAATCATTGTAATGATTCTGATTATAGTATCCTGGATACTCTGTAAAAGAGGGTTTTGCAAATGTTTCACTTCCTTCCGAGAAGTAGTACCACCCCAACAACCTGAAGGTGAATATCACACCTGAAACTACCTGCCAACCTCGGTGCATGCGATCAGGCATGACCCCCCCCCCCCCTTAGAATTAAGTTGTCAGGTCAATGAACTAATTTTGTAATGGATTTGTATTTCTATGTAAAGTCTATGGAATCACAATTTAACTGTCGAGTCTTAACCCTCATGTAAGTCATTTTGTTTTCTCTTTAAATTTTTGTCATTTTGTAATGTTCTCATTCACCCACTTGGGCAATTACCATTGTAATCCTAGATTTAAGAACTCAAAGTAATATTACGGGGAAAAACCCCCTGTGACTGTTAGGCCTGGGAGCATTCTCTCACCCCCACGAGGGTGGAGTGTTTCAGTGTGCTGTGCTCCGGTGCCCCTCATCATCGCCTGGGTACCCACCACCACTCATACCGCCGACACACACTCACAGCATGGCGCCGCCCCACTGCCGTCGCACCAACTTCACAAGTTTGTTATTCAAGAGCCTTCCTTCAGACCACTTTGTAACATTTGCACATATTGATATCACTATGTTCTGGGACCCTTCATAATGATCATATATATATTTTTAAATGGAATAATCAATTAGAATAAGCTCATTCATTTTCATCCAGAGAGCCTTCTTCGGAAGGGGAAAGGATGTGCAGGGAGGAGACCCCCCAAGAGGGATCATTGCCGACAAAATTTTATTTAAATAAAATTTTCAATGCATAATGTTCGGCCGTAGCCGGCTTGGGCATACTGTGGTGGAAGGTGCTGGCCGGAAGACCATGGTCAGCACATTCCTGCCACGTGCTCCTCGGTCAGACTCAAGTCCCACGGGTTGGTTGCGCTGACGGGGGCACGCTACTAGCAAGGCGCTTTGGCGGAATCAATCCTCCAATCAGAGACTAATCGTGTGATCACGTGGGGACGCGGCCGGGAGCGGCGAGGGCGGCTCGGAAACAGCTGCGCGCTCTCTTAGCTTCTGACCTCGGCCCCGAGTAGTCGCTCCTTTAGTCTCTGCCTCTCTGATGAGCAGACGGCAACCCCTCTTGGGGCTGCTCAGCCCTACGTAGGCACCACTGTACCATCATTACAAGAATAAACTGGGTCCAATCCACTCAATTAATTTTCATTTTACAACGCCCTCCGCTCCTGACTTCTACAGGATGGCGGGTATGGGCAGGCGGTGGGCGTTGTGGAATAATAGGGTAATTTTTAGACAAAGGCCATTTATTGGCTAAAGCATGATGAAAAGGGGCTACATAGGCCTAGGGAGGTGAGGGTGAGCCAGAGCTTACAATTTGGCGAACATTGTTCGCGAAGCTACCGAAAGTGGTTGTCTGCCAAAACTCAGTCTACAGTGCCGGAGCACCGGGAGAAGCGGGAGAGGTTCAATGCTACAGGGCGCGCATCCGACTCGCGGGTGAGCAAGAATGCAAGAGAGCGGGCCCGGCGACGGGCGGCCGGGTATATTCGACGCACCACGCGGCTTCCTCCACCCTGAATGGTCAGGACCGAGCAAACCGTGCGGGCGGCATGGAACTTTCCAGAGCGTTGCCTGCTAAGCGACGCCTGGGGCGGCGTTACCTCGTCAGCACACGAGAGAGGCGCGTGAACAAGGTGCCCTTCGTCGGTGCTGACTTCCTGTTACTAGACCGTGGGATGAAAGAATTTACAGGCAGCTAACACTGCCGGCCGTGGCTTGGCCGTAATGGAAAAATGAAGTTACCGGTTTGAGGCTCATATAATAAAGTAAAATCCCTTATTGTCTGGCTCATCCTTTACATTCCTCCCCCTTCCGTGGGAGCGGAGAACGTACGTGAATTCGCTCAATGTAATTATTATTTGAATGTAAACAAATTTATCTTGCAAAAGAAAGTTAACATATCTTGATTAAGAAAGGCCCTCACGGAAGACGGCAGGGGTCTTAATCTATGGGAGGGTGTAGAGACTCTAAAGACCTGTTAAGAGCCGCAAGGGGACTTACATCAACAATATTTGTGTATACAAGAATCATCATAAAACATCAAAACATCTTAACATATCAAAACAAAATTAGAACAAAACATAGCAGTGTGAATTAGATAAACATGTCAAGTGTTCTTGTTGCTAAGTTGAAGTAAAAATGTCTTTTTTCTTTGCTTTTGTTAAAATAAGTTGAAAATGTAAACATATCACCACTGGTGAGTCACTGCGGGGGCGCCTGGCGCGAGGCGGCGTGGTGTGTTGTCCTCAGCGGGCAGCGCGCAGGCTGCCGGCGGGAAGGGGGCGAGGCCGTGGCCAGGGATGTGCACTGGAACTCAGCGCAGGGGGAGTATGAGGGGAGATTCACACGTTTCAAAACAGCTGAAAAGGGAGTTATCACTAAGGGAACACTTCACTACACTACACTAGTTTTTCCACATTAATTGATATCTCAGTTTCACCCTTAAAACTAAGGGAGGGCACATGCCTGATAGGTTTTTGTTTTCTCTTTTTTTGGGTTTAGTTTGTGGCTGTTTGTCATTCATTCAAGTGTGCCAACAGGCGAACGTAAGAAATTTGTCCTTTTTCATGTTTTAGCAAGTCATCAATTGACGATAGGTGATCATTTGATTTATTAGATAAAGCTGGCAAGTTAGCTGACAGAGGAATCATGAAATGGCTTTCAGGTATAAAAAAAAACATAATTAAAGGGGCACGAATAGTAATTGAGTAAGCCATAGTGGCATGAAAGGTCATTAATGGCGTTCCGACAGGAACCGTTTGCTAAAGATCTGCGCGGAGGCTACGTCAAAGTACCAGCTGACTGCAAGGCCGAATCTCGAGCTACGTCAGAAACAAGCGCGGCAGATAATTTCCA
Organism: Schistocerca nitens; assembly: GCF_023898315.1. Lineage (NCBI taxonomy): Eukaryota > Metazoa > Arthropoda > Insecta > Orthoptera > Acrididae > Schistocerca > Schistocerca nitens. The sequence continues at coordinate 177,233,706 of NC_064625.1, read as the reverse complement.
AGGCCAGCGCGGCGTCAGGCCTGCACGGGGCAGCTGAGGGGTCTACGACTGTCAAATGCCGTACGCAGGGAGCACGTGCTCTGCGCAGGAAGCAAGCGTCAGGTGTAAGAGCGAGAGAGAGATGAAGCTTACCGACGCTGTTCACTGCGCTGTCTGTATTTTACACTCTCTCCAAAGGGAAATACATATGCGTAATCGATATGGTTTGTTCACCGATGACAAACAAAATAGAAGTGGGATTACGCGTGTCATCACGCTAGACGCGTTGTTACAGTAGGTTCTGTTTAAAATTACATAAACATACATAAATGTAGAAATGAGGCACACAAGTATCATATCAAATTGTTGCAAATGCCATATCAATAACAAACAAAAAAGTTAAATGTCTCCTTGGGCTAACCATCCAAGTGTAATAACATTCACATTTTGAGAAGAAATTTCTCGTAACTCAATATATTTGCTGAACACCATAAATGGAGACTGACCAAGAAAAATGACACCAGTTTGGTGCAGGTGGGGCGTAGATTGTGTCGTTGGATGTCAAGGCTGTTGCTAACGAGAGGGGGGAAACAAAACTCGACAAGAATCTAGAGATTTCCATAGTGGAAACAGAAAGCGTAAGGAATCGGATTAGAAAAGACTAAGTTGAGCGTAATTTCTGAAGGACTTTCCCTTTATGAAGGTACAGTGCAAGGCGCATCGTTTACACGACGTTATCGCCTGCTTAACTGTGTACATGACAATGCTGCGACTCCAAGGTAGCTGCTTCTTCTTCCTAAAACTCGACATCTCTCACATTAAAAAAAAAAAAAAACCTTACTGTGCGACCAAATTCGCCGTCTTCATCCTCTCAACATCCTGCGACTAAACTCGCCGTCTCTATTACTCCGTAGTGCTGGCCTCCTCGGGCCCAGCTGGTTGCTTAAAACTCCGTCTATCCTTGCTTGTATCGCAGTGTCCTGGGACACGTCATACAGTTAAATGCTACTACTTCAATAATCGGTATTCCTTCGGAAAATACAATGGGGAAAAAAAGAAGGCTCAAGGTTTTGAACAGAGATTTCCGCTTACTGGCGTTTAGCTGCGGGCTAGACGCGGTTCGCGTCTGACGTTGCCTGATCAGCTGTCGTCAGAGAGCACGGAACACTGTTCTCGTGAACTCTTCTTGATCAAAGTCTGGGCTGAATAGTTTTGTGTCTGTTGAAATTTGACAGATGAAAGTGGGTATGATGGACTATGCCGCGAAACGGAAAAGTGAAGGAACGACACAGACAGCTAAGGGACCGCGCGGGAGCCAACCGCGTCACGTAAGGTACGTGCCCTCGCGGGTGTGGCATAACTCTTCATGTGTTATGTTGAGAGAGGAAAGATGAAAGTGGGTAGGTTGGACTATGTCGCGAAACGGAAAAGTGAAGGAACGACACAGACAGCTGAGGGACCGCGCGGGTGCCAACCGCGTCATGTTAGGTACGTGCCCCTGCGGGTTGTGGTTCTCTTGTTCATCCAACAGACTAGGTATATAGCCAAAACTTGCTCGTTCTGGGGGTGTGATTCACTCTGTTTACGTTATCTATCACGGGGGTAGGCATGTGGTATGTCCCTCCAAATAAACATTCAAATACAAATGAAAATAAAGCATGGTTACATCCTAAATTACCCTTCCAAAACAATTTATTACCTAAGACATCATTATTACTGAACAAATAATTGGCAGTACTCGGGAACTTATTCTAGCATACTTTAAATCCTACAAAATGATTATCCTCATCAATCTAGTAACACAGTGACACATGAAAACACTAGGTTGATACAAATACTAAATTACTGGTGCTGGCAAAACTTCAGCAAAATTCTGTAAATAGGTAGTAATAAAACCGTCAAAATGAACAACAATAAGATAATACATGGACTTAAGTAATTGGACACAACTAATTAGACATAAGTAATTGGCAACTCGTCATAGTGATACAAGACATGGAAAAACCGCAACAAAAGCAAAAGTTTCAAATATTATTTCTTTCAAACAAAACTTCCTTATCCTCCAGATACATTTCGTAGCAAAATGAATGTAAGCATCCCTTGGTATTCCTTTATGCTCTCGTTTGCATTTCCATACCAACTGATCTTTGGTACTTCTACCCACAAGAAACTGTCATTAAGTAATGGCAATGTTGAGTGTAAAGCTGTGGAATAGTGTAATGTCACGTTAATACTTCCTTTAACAAGATTCTGATGAAAAGTGGTTTTGTGTCGCCTTCAATGAACAGACCAATAATTATTAAACATATGATATGCTGTCTGCTGTGTTGATTTGTTTTTGCAAATATTTGTGATTATCAGTTCAAGGATATGATTGTTGTTCCTTTTGTTAATTCTCTCACTTACCTGCTTCCATATAATCAATATTGGCGGCTCGACGAAGCTGGTTGCATCTCGAAGACGTCGATATGACTTATCTGTCGGTGCTTTGGTTTATAATAAAATTAGACTTCATTTGTCATATAAAAAGTGTGTAGGGGGCAAAGTAAGTTCCTGACTATTGAAAATGTGCATAAAGTTATTCATAGGGTTCGTTATATCATGGTTAAGAATTCCTGTGTTGAGATTCAGTGCAGCTTGAGGTGCTAAGGTGCAACTCGCGTCGCGCTCGTGAGATTGTAAGTTGCTGACAGCACAGCTGACAGTACGGCTGCGTCCGGTTTCACTGGCTCGGCGGCATAACTGGCGTCCACGCTGGGTCCGTCCTCTTACTACGTACGCGTGGAGTTTAGTCTCTCGGTACTGTCACAAAATTTCCTTCCAGAGTTATCTTATGTTGTTCACGACAGTTATGCATGGAGGATGTTCTTTTCTAAGGGACTCTAATAACTTAAATCGCTAGAGGTCACAAAACTATCGGGTTCCAATTATTTTACTTAAACACTCTGTTCCTCTAAAATTTAGGTAACTGGCAGGTGTTAGGCTTCTAGACAAACTGTATTTTGCGATGGCATTCCAAACCCAACTCCTCGGCTAACGCGTTTCCCACACAGCGGTCGTTTACAGGACAGATATAGCGACAAGTCAATATGAATTGACACCATATAGATCCGTTTATTAACCGTGGTGGTGATCCAACATAGCCGGAGATCGATCTGAAATTCCAACGTTTACTAATCCTGATGGTTTAGTCAATGATTTCCAGGAAAAGTTCTCTCTCCGACAACACAAATAGATCCCTATTAGATCAGGCTAGTAAAATCTGTAGGGCAATATTGAGCTGGTGAATTTATTTCTATAATTATCACTTTAGGTTTGCTGTTTAAACTGCAACATACGAATGTACGAAGGTGTAGCGTGGCTGACGCACGTGGCGTGCAGGGCGCAGTGTGGGTGGTGAGCAGATGCGAGGGGAGAGGTGCCGATGCTGTACGCGCCAAAGACAGAGGTGGTGGGTGGGGGAGGGGGAACTGCAATGGCCGCTCTCTCGGCAGGCTGGTGAGAGGGAAGGGAAGGGGGCCGCGTCGCCAGCTGACAGGGAGGGGCGGGACTCGCCGCATGTGAACAGCTGTAGACAACAGCGGTGGTATTTACGCGACTCCTTCCGTGGCATTTGATAAACAGAAATACGTGGTACCAAGAAAACTTACCTTGTTGTCTGTTCAACATCGCATCATGAAAACAATAAAATAGCACTTGAGGAAGACTCCTTTTACTTGAGTAGCCTATTTGTTGTTTAACTTGGACATACTTATTCTTGTTATTATCGTTGTGTGATCACTTAGAAAAACATACATGTAATTGGGCGTATTTCAAAGGACAGCTAGACGGCAGCATGTAGTCACTGATCTACTGGCAGTTACGAAGGCGTGTTACTATCATGTTTTTATGCTAAAGCTTTAGTAGCTGTGTTCGTGCACTATTCACTAAATTAACTGGTGAAATGTGAATCCCTTTGAAATATACAAGATTAACTGATTCTTTCTCTACGTGTTCTTTTGACAAGGACAACTTTCCCCTTAATTCCATGATTAAAGAATGTTTGTGTTTTTAATTCTCGACTGCTACGATAACATTACTGGAGACGTTAAATGACAAGACAAAATGATTACATAACTTCAATCACTTCCATTAACATGTGAGTCATAAATTCTATTACTAGTTACCAGTGGTTGCCAATTCTTATGTCTACTTATAACTAACATGCACAACTTAATTGAAGGTATAGTAACTACGGTGTTTTCCGTCAATTAATTCTCTTGCTGCATGCAGGACATTTCAACTGTTTACATACCATTTCAGACCTACTTTCTGGAACGCAAATCATAGGGGTTTGACCTTAGAGCATATCTACGTTGCTGTCTAGGCGGTTGTATTACCTTCTTTCTTGCTTTTTTAGGTGGAACTACCGGCGTACTAGGCCGAGCTTCTCCGGTCGGGATTTCGTGCTGACCCAAATCCGTAGCCGGTAGAAACTGCCTCTCTTCAAATAACCACGAAAATTCCTCTAATACTGGCTGCAACATCCTTTTCTCCTCACTGTTTGAATAGCCTAACTTCTCTGATAACTGACTCTTTAACGTCGACGCGATATATCGCACTTCTCTAACTGAACATTTCTTTCTTCTCCTTCCTTTCTCATCTTTATCTCGCTGCTTCTCACTTCCTCTTATTTCCTCAAAAATTTCCTGTCCACCGGCAACAACAGTACCCTTCGGTATCAAAACATCTTTTACACCAAAATTATCTATACTTACTGGTATCGCAAAACCCTTCTGTCTCCTTTCCGGTCGGCAGATACTTCTCTTTGTATGAACTGACTGACGATCTAAAACATCATTGTGGGTGAGCGGGTCAACCAGAATGTCTGTCTTAGGCTGTTCTTGATTTTTGACATTTATCCAGAGAATCTTTCCACTTCCGCCTTTTATCCTCACAGGGTCAGTGGTTTTTATCGCCCACATCTGCGGTTTTATGGGAGACTGCGAACGGCGCCTTTCGCAGCTCCCTCGCGTCTGACGGGGGTGCGCACTGCCAAATCGGTGAACTGCACAGTTCGCGTTCGATAATCCACTATCCCCTGATAACGGTGCAGGAAGTCATTCCCTAGTATGATGTCAAATTCACCCTTCTTTAGCCTTACTACCTCCATCCTCTGACTGTATTTACCCTCGTCTATTTGCAGATTCACTACACACGAACCTGCAGGGACAATTTCTTCCTCTCCAAGGCCACTGATATGGTACCGGGGTGGCTGTAACACCCTTCGATCATTTTTCTCCACAAACAATACACCAGTATCAACTAAAATTCTAACTAAAATTCTAACTAATTTGTTCCCGAGTACGCCAAATAGACTAACGTGTTCCACCTCTTTACATTTTCCAGTCCTAACCGGGTGTATTATTTTTGTCGGGGGCGCGGGTGGGTGGCGGAACCTGCCCCCCAAGCGTTTCCCTGATTCGACCCCACGTTGCGGCGGTGGCCACGCAGCTGATTTGAAAATGGAGACTTTGTGGGGCAAACATTATTAGGATGACCTACTGTCTGGCAAATGGTGCAATACGGCGCGCGACAGCGCATTGCCGTACGGTTGGGCTTCCCACAACGCTGACAAAATACTTCTTTTGCTGGGACCGCTACTGCGTCCGATGGGCGCGGGGCGGCAGCGCAAAAACGCAACACCTCTTCGCGTAGCATTGCCAAACGAACAGCTTCAAACAGAAAATTGGGGGAGGCTGCTTTGACTTCTCCTCCGATGCGGGGGTCAATACCGCGAACAAATGCATCAATTGCACGCGCTTCCGCTTCTGAGCGCAAAATTCTGTTTTCACTGGCATTTTCACCTAGCTTATAGGTACGACAAGATACTGCTCGTATGCGATCTGCAAAGGCATCAAAATCCTCATGAGGCTTCTGCCTAAGGGTTGATAATTGATCTCTGTAATATGCGGTACCTCTGGTATCGGAATAACGCTTAGTCAATCCGCGGGCCAATACTTCAAATTCGTGCGTGTCACGCAATTCGTCCACCGTTTCTATAAACATTCGGGCTTCCCCTATCAACTTCAGTCTGGCTACATTGACCAGTAGATTATCCGGCCAGGCACACGTGCGACCCACATCACGAATATTTTGTAAAAACATAGCCACATTTTCGTGGGACTTCCCAGAAAACGTGGGGATGAAATCACCAGCAGGAAAATTGCTTACAGTCGCCATGTTAGCAGAAATTGTGGCGTTTGTATTAAAGACAGAATTAGTGTTAGTTGCGTCTGTTTGAGCATTTGTTACTGGGGTGCAGCTAGCCACAGGTATGGAAGTTCGCGCACTAGCTTCCAGCGTCTGTTTCAAGACGCGGTTTCGCTCAAGTAGCTCCTGATTTTGTGCGAATAACTGGCGCATTTGTGCATTTATGGCCTCGAGCGGGTCTTGCGAGACAGGTGCCTCTACGAGGGTATCCCGTTCCGTCGCTCGTGTTCCCATCGGCACGTTTACAATTTTATGGGACGCTAGTGACCAGAAAAAAGTAATGATTGTTACAAAAAAAGGACGGCCACAAAGATTCTCAATCCAGCGGCGGAAGATCGTCGAAGCTATTGCTGAAAGCATCGCGGCGACTTACATGGCGATGGAGGCGGTGCGACGCAGTGGTGGCGGCGACGGCGACGGCGTGGTGCAGTGGCTGCGGCGGGCGGTGGTCGGCGGGCGGCAGCGGGCGGCTGCGGTGGCGTCCGGACCCTCGGGCGGCGGCAAATGTGTTGGCGGCGGACGGCGCTGGCTCGGCCGGTCGGCGATGGCGGCAGCCCCTGGCGCGTCGGTGACAGCGGCGGGCGGCGGTGGGCGGCGCGGCGGCGGCGTCGGCTGGCGCGGCGGCGGATGACGGCGGCCCGGCCGGCCGCGCAGCGCAGCGCAGGCCCCTCGAACTCAGGCAGCGGGCAGGGCGGCGGCGTCCGGCTCACGTGGCTGACCAGCGTGGGCTGCCTCGCTGCAGCGCGCGCCCTGTGCGTGTTCAGTGGAGCAGCCACGGCCCACGTGCAGCAAACGTGGCTGCCGGTTGGCGCATTCCATGCGCGAAGTGTACGGCGTTTTGCCGGGAAAAATTTAGTGTAGCGACAAAGTCACTACGGGAACGCAATCCCACTTCTGACACCAGTTGTACAGGATGGCGGGTATGGGCAGGCGGTGGGCGTTGTGGAATAATAGGGTAATTTTTAGAGAAAGGCCATTTATTGGCTAAAGCATGATGCAAAGGGGCTACATAGGCCTAGGGAGGTGAGGGTGAGCCAGAGCTTACAATTTGGCGAACATTGTTCGCGAAGCTACCGAAAGTGGTTGTCTGCCAAAACTAAGTCCACAGTGCCGCAGCACCGGGAGAAGCGGGAGATGTTCAATGCTACAGGGCGCGCATCCGACTCGCGGGTGAGCAAGAATACAAGAGAGCGGGCCCGGCGACGGGCGGCCGGGTATATTCGACGCACCACGCGGCTTCCTCCGCCCTGATTGGTCAGAACCGAGCAAACCGTGCGGGCGGCATGGAACTTTCCAGAGCGTTGCCTGCTAAGCGACGCCTGGGGCGGCGTTACCTCGTAAGCACACGAGAGAGGCGCGTGATCAAGGTGCCCTTTCTCGGTGCTGACTTCCTGTTACTAGACCGTGGGACGAAAGAATTTACAGGCAGCTAACACTGCCGGCCGTGGCTTGGCCGTAATGGAAAAATGAAGTTACCGTTTGGGTGCTCATATAATAAAGTAAAATCCCTTATTGTCTGGCTCATCCTTTACAGAAGACTTGAACCAAGGACCTCTCGCTCCGCAGGTACTCACGCTAACCACAGGACCTTGATGTTGTCTATCTTGCGCGTGGACTACTCAGTTTGTATAGTTTACTAATTTTTTTCACGGTTCCACACAACTTCTTCCTGTTTTCTCAATTGATCTGTGTTCAGTTTCTCAAGGCCTATCCACTGTGCCAACTTATAACTAAATCTGAGGGGGGTGCGATGGGGAGGTTCCCTTGTAAGCGGTATCTCATAGAACAGAACGTCACAACCAGCGCTAGGAGCCGGGCGGCGCACAAGTAATTGAGTGTAGTCGGCCAGAACGTGCGTTGTGTACACCACCCTGAAATCTGTCTGTCGGTCGATAAGGTGTGTGTGTGTGTGTGTGTGTGGAGAAAAACGTTTAAAGAACTGTGGCTCAGGTTCAAAAGAAATGTTGAGCATGCATTTGATCGGCATGTAGGTAGTAGAACATTTGATGATCGGGCAGGTTAGTCCCGCATGGCCGAGTAATCGAGCACAAAATGCGAGCTGTGCTGAGCACAGCCTACCCGGACATCCTGCCCGCACTATTTACAGTGGCCGAGCGTAGGGGCCGTGGCCGAGTCCTGGACAATGTTTACCTCCAAAAATGTTATACGCGTCTTTATCCCTGCGCGACTACCTCTAGCACAGGCTTCTCATCCGTGGTGTGTTTGTAATCACGGAGTGAGGAAGTGCAGTAACAAGTAATGCTGAAGCCAATGCGTAAACGTAGAAGAAATGGGAGAGTCTACAACAGATATTTATTCCTTACTTCGCTTTTTAAACTAAAACAGAAAGTCTACAGGATATGTGTCGTGCGTAAACTGATCGACGATACTGTTTTTCTAGTCGAGAACAACTCATTTAAACAAATACAGTTGTAAGAAATCCCACACTGACACATCTTTAGAAAAACAACAGCGAAGTTTGTTGCAATGTGTGCTAAAGAGATGACACCTTTCAGACGTTAGAGAGGTTTCTGATGAAGGTTTCAAACAAATGGACAAAGAATTAATTCATATGAGTGCACTTTATCGAGAAGTCAGCGTTTCAGACGTTATGTCAAATATTTCTGCTGTAAGTAGACAAGTCAAAGAAGAGGCTTCTTGCAGTCCGAAACCGAATAAGGCCTTCTGCTATTAAGTAAGTTATTAATAAGAAATTGTCTACGACAGTTGATATTCGGACTGGTTCGTATAAAAGGTGCATTACTCGACACAGAATATTACATAAACACAGATTGGTCTCTTTTGAATAACTTTTTATTTATAACCGAATTCTCGGACGTTAAGCTGGCGGACGTTAATACTACGAAAGACGTGCAAGAGAGGATGACTGATACGAAAATTTCGCCAGACATATTGCATAGTTTTGTTTTTGTCTCCGACCAGGGTTCCAATACAATAACAGCTTTGGAAAGTCACGAAAGCCTCCTCTGTGGTGCTCATTGTACAACAGCACTCAGCCACATTTGCGATGTTAAGTGATATGAAGAAAAGTGCCTTCTGTTCGTGCTTGGAGCCAAAGTTCCGCACATGCTGGAACAGTTTGTGCACTATGCTAGAGTCCGTGCACACACTGTGTAATGAATTTGCTGCTTTAGTGAAGGATAAGAATGAAGCCCCTCGTGAACGATGGACCTTGCCGTCGGTGGGGAGGCTTGCGTGCCTCAGCGATACAGATGGCCGTACCGTAGGTGCAACCACAACGGAGGGGTATCTGTTGAGAGGCCAGACAAACATGTGGTTCCTGAAGAGGGGCAGCAGCCTTTTCAATAGTTCCAGGGGCAACAGTTTGGATGATTCACTGATAGGGCCTTGTAACACTAACCAAAACGGCCTTGCTGTGTTGGTATTGTGTACGGCTGAAAGCAAGGGGAAACTACAGCCGTAATTTTTCCCGAGGACATGCAGCTGTACTGTATGGTTAAATGATGATGGCGTCCTCTAGGGTAAAATATTCCGGAGGTAAAATATTCCCCCATTCGGATCTCCGGGCGGGGACTACTCAAGAGGACGTCGTTATCAGGAGAAAGAAAACTGGCATTCTACCAATCGGAGCGTGGAATGTCAGATCCCTTACTAGGGCAGGTAGGTTAGAAAATTTAAAAAGGGAAATGGAGAGGTTAAAGTTAGATATAGTGGGAATTAGTGATGTTCGGTAGCAGGAGGAACAAGACTTTTGGTCAGGTGAATACAGGGTTATAAATACAAAATCAAATAGGGGTAATGAAGGAGTAGGTTTAATAATGAATAAAAAAATAGGAGTGCGAGTAAGCTACTACAAACAGCATAGTGAATGCATTATTGTGCCCAAGATACACGAAGCCCACGCCTACTACAGTAGTACAAGTTTATAAGCCAACTAGCTCTGCAGATGATGAAGAACTTGATGGTTGACTCGAATTCGACAGTAGGAAACATAGTAAGTGAATATGGATTGGGGGTAAGAAATGAAAGAGTAAGCCGCCTGGTAGAATTTTGCACAGAGCATAACTTAATCATCGCTAACACTTGGTTCACGAATCATAAAAGAAGATTGTATACATGGAAGAAGCCTGGAGATACTAGATTATGTAATGGTAAGACAGAGATTTAGGAACCAGGTTTTAAATTGTAAGACATTTCCAGGGGCAGATGTGGATTCTGACCACAATCCATTGGTTATGAACTGTAGATTAAAACTGAAGAAACTGCAACAAGGTGGGAATTTAAGGAGATGGGACCCGGATAAACAGTTTCAGGAAGAGCATAAGGGAACAATTGACAGGAATGGGGGAAGGAAATTCAGTAGAAGAAGAATGGGTAGATTTGAGGGATGAAGTAGTGAAGGCAGCAGAGGATCAAGTAGGTAAAAAGACGAGGGCTAGTAGAAATCCTTGCGTAACAGAAGAAATATTGAATTGAATTGATAAAAGGAAGTGCAAAATGGCTAAGCAGGAATGGCTAGAGGACAAATGTAAGGATGTAGAGGCTTATCTTGCTAGGGCTAAGATAAGAACTACCTACAGGAAAATAAAGGACACCTTTGGAGAAAAGAGAACCACTTGTATGAATATCAAGAGCTCAGATGGAAATCCAGTTCTAATCGAAGAAGGGAAAGCAGAAAGGTGGAAGGAGTATATAGAGGGCCTATACAAAGGCGATGTACTTGAGGACAATATTATGGAAATGGAAGAGGATGTAGACGAAGCTGAAATGGGAGATATGATACTGCGTGAAGAGTTCGACAGAGCACTGAAAGACCTGAGCCGAAACAAGGCCCCGATAGTCGACAACATTCCATTAGAACTACTGACAGCCTTGGGAGAGCCAGTCCTGACAAAACTCTACCATCTGGTGAGCAAGATCTATGAGACAGGCGAAGTACCCTCAGACTTCAAGAAGAATATAATAATTCAATCCCAAAGGAAGCAGGTGTTGACAGATGTGAAAACTGCCCAATTATCAGTTTAATCGGTCACAGCTGCAAAATACTAACACGAATTATTTACAGACGAATGGAAAACATGCTAGATGCCGACCTCGGGAAAGACAGTTTGAATTTCGTAGAAATATTGGAATACGTGAAGCAATACTGACTTTCCTTAATCTTTCTTCTAAGATAAATCGTAAAGGCAAACCTACGTTTCTAGCATTTGTAGACTTAGAGAAAGCGTTTGACAATGTTGACTGGAATACTCTCTTTCAAATGCTGAAGGTGGCAGGGGTAAAATATAGGGGGCGAAAGGCTATTTACAATTTGTACAGAAACCAGATGGCATTTATAAGAGTCGAGGTGCATGAAAGGGAAGCAGTGGTTGGGAAGGGAGTGAGACAGGGTTGTAGCCTCTCCCCGATGCTATTCAATCTGTATATTGAGCATGCAGTAAAGGAAACAAAAGAAAAGTTCGGAGTAGGTATTAAAATCCATGGAGAATAAATAAAAACTTTGAGGTTCACTGATGACATTATAATTCTGTCGGAGACAGCAAAGGACTTGGAAGAGCAGTTGAACGGAATGGACACTGTCTTGAAAGGAGGGTATAAGATGAACATCAACAAAAGCAAAACAAGGATGATGGAATGTAGTCGAATGAAATCGGGTGATGCTGAGAGAATTAGTTTATGAAATGAGATGCTTAAAGTAGTAAATGAGTTTTGCTATTGGGGGAGCAAAATGATGATCGAAGTAGAGAGGACATAAAATGTAGACTCGCCATGGGAAGGAAAGGATTTCTGAAGAAGAAAAATTTATTAACATCAGGTATAGATTTAAGTGTCAGGAAGTCTTTTCTCAAAGTACTTGTATGGAGTTTAGCCATGTATGGAAGTGAAACATGGACGATAAATAGTTTGGCCAAGATGAGAACAGAAGCTTTCGAAATGTGGTGCTATAGAAGATTGCTTAAGATTATATGGGTAGATCACATAACTAATGAAGAGGTAGTGAATAAAATTGGGGAGAAGAGGAGTTTGTGGCACAAGTTGACAAGAGGAAGGGAACGGTTGGTAGGACATGCTCTGATACATCAAGGGATCACAATTTTAGCATTTGAGGGCAGCGTGGAGGGTAAAAGTCGTAGAGGGATTCCAAGAGATGAATACACTAAGCAGATTCAGAAGGATGCAGATTGCAGAAGGTACTGGGGGATGAAGAAGCTTGCACAGGATAGAGTAGCATGGAGAGCTGCATCAAACCAGTCTCAGGACTGAAGACCACAACAACAACAACGAGAATAAACTTGCAGGAGGTACATATGAATTAGAAGGCAAAAAGTGACCTACAATCCAGTTAGTTCTTCTTTGCTTTTACAAACTGCAGAAAATCTGCAGCGTCAAAGAAGTGATTGTGAGGTAGCTGAATTACTGCAGTTAAAAGTTCTGTTTTATCACGATACGACGAAAACATAGATTCGTAATTAACTGGTGCAGTTGATTATTTGTCGTACATGTATTTCTTAAGAAGAGGAACAAGGGATTAAAAATAAGGTACTGACTTTTCACGTCCAACCGTAAAATTGCTACATTCGTTTTGCTGTATTGCCGTTGCCTCACTATGTTTGACACAAATAAAAAATACGAACTTCTTGGCACTGTGTGACGAATGTGTGGAAGCAGTTCGGGTGCAACATGCAACAATAAACGTAGTCATTTTGTGTAGTTGGTGCATAGTCTCTCGTAGCGAAACGAAGAACAGGGCGCAAGTTAAAGTACAGGTACTCCCAGAGTCACAGAGTCGGGCAGCAGTAGCCGTTCGCGAAACAGGCAGCGAATTTTATATCATCATCTGTGTGTTTTAATAGTTTACTTTCTTGTGTTTCTGGGTGTTTATCTAATATCTAATAGGCACAGTTCTCGTGTTTTCGTTTGCGTCGGAAAGCAAATCGATTTTGTGATATTTTACACGTTCCTAATCGGGGGCGAAGTATTTAGTTTCACCTGAGTGCATCGGTAGTTATGTTTTTGAATCTCTGCGTGTTAATCTAATTTATTAGAGTTCCTGCGTTTTCGTCAGGGTCTACAGTAGAGTTGCGCAGCACGTGCCGATAGTCCGTTTATCTGCGTACTTAAATTTTCCACAGTCTTTAGTATGGACAGGGACTACGATTGTTCTGTGCGGATGCGAGCCGATTTGGCGACACTTAGCTCTGTGACGGCTCTTCGGTTACACAGCTTGAGGCTGCAGTGGATGGGCACCACTGTTGCGGGCCGGCCGTGGGGATCCGACGGACGTCCAGCCGAGCCCTCCGATCGGTCCTCCCCGGTGGGCAGCCCAGTTACTGCTCGCACTGAGGTCGAGTGGGAGGTCGCCCCGGGCTAGCAGGCCTCGCGTAAGGCCTGCCCGGTCTGTCTGACAAACAGCTTCCACCTGCTGTCTGTCGCTGAGCCACATGCTGTCGCCTGTCCTGTTTCAGAGGAAACCTCTCGGCCTGCAAGATCCGGTGGGATCGTTATGGGGCCCCTCAGGGACATGGCTGCCATGAAGGGAAAGAAAACCCATGTGCACTCAGTGTGAAAACCGGGTGGAGTCATTCCAGATGTGGAACGGGTCTTCCTGGATGTACAGGGTGCAGCCAACTGCAGGTGGCGGCTCACATCGGTACCGATGATGTGTGTCACTTTGGATCAGAAGAGATTCTCTCTTGTTTCGGCTAACAAAAATAGTAAAGGCTGCCAGTCTTGCTTGCAAGATGAAAGCAGAGCTGACCATCTGCAGCATAGTCGATAGGACAGATTGCAGACATCTCGTACAGAGCCGAGTGAAGGGTCTCAGTCAGAGGCTCAGACGGTTCTGCGACGGTTCATCGACTTGCGCCAAAGGGTGGTTGGGTTTCGGGTTCCGCTGAATAGGTCAGGTGTCCACTATACACAGGAGGCGGCTACACGGGTAGCAGGGTCTGTGTGGCGTGGACTGGGCGGTTCTTTAGGTTAGAAAAATCAGGAAAACACAAGAAGTGCTTCAGTCACAAAGGGTGCAGGCTGAACACAGGAAGAAGGTAGATACAGTAACCATCAGTATAACAATTGTAAATTATCGTAGCTGTGTTGGGAAAGTACCAGAGCTCCAAGTGCTAATAGAAAGCACTGATGCTCAAATCGTTATAGGCACTGAAAGCTGGCTGAAGCCGGAGGTAAGCTAAGAACCTAACGGTGATCCGAAAGGATAGGCTAAACACGGTTGGCGGTGGCGTGTTTGTTACTGTTAGAAGTAGTTTATCTTGTCTCGAAATTGAAGTAGATACTTCCTCTGAGTTAGTATGGTCAGAGGTCATTGTTGGCAACCGGAATAAAATAATAATTGGATCCTTTTGCCGACCTCCCAGTTCAGATGATACAGTTGCTGAAAGGTTCAAAGAAAACCTGAATTTGATTTCAAACACGTACCCGAATCATACGATAATAGTTGGTGGTGACTTTAATTTAACCTCATATGTTGGCGAAAATACATGTTTAATTCCGGAGGTACGCATAAAACATCATCCGAAAGTGTGCTAAACGCATTTTCTGATCATTATCTCGAGCAGTTAGTTCATGAGCCCACGCGAATAGTAAACGGTTGTGAAAACACACTTGACATTTTAGCAACAAATCATCCTGAGTTAATAGCGAGCATCACGGATTAGTGAACACGTGGTTGTCGTAGCGAGACTGAATATTGTAACCCCCAAATCCTTCAGAAATAAAGAAAAATATACCTATTCAGAAAAGCAGATAAAAATTCACTTGCCACCTTTATGAGGGACAATCTCCACTCCTTCCAAATTAATGATGTAAGTGTAGACCAGATGTGGCTTAAATTCAAAGAAATAGTATCGGCAGCAATTGAGAGATTTATACCAATTAAATTAACAAACGACGGAGCTGATCCTCCTTGGTACACTAAACGGGTCAGAACATTGTTGCAGAAGCAACGAAACAAACATGCCAAATTTAAACACATGCAAAATCCCCAAGACTGGTGATCTTTTACAAAAGCTCGAAATTTAGCGCGGACTTCAATGCCTATAACGAAACTTTGTCTCGAAACCTGGCAGAAAATCCAAAGGGATTCTGGTCGTATGTGAAATATGTTAGCAGCAAGAAACAATCAATGCCTTCTCTGCGTGATAGCAATGAAGATACCATCGAAGACAGTGCTGCGAAAGCAGAGTTACTAAACACAGCCTTCCGAAATGCCTTCACAAAAGAAGATGAAGTAAATATTCCAGAATTCGAATCAGGAACAGCTGCCAACGTGAGTAACGTAGAAGTAAATATCCTCGGAGTAGTGAAGGAACTTAAATCACTTAATAAAAGCAAGTATTCTGGTCCAGACTGTATATCAATTAGGTTCCTTTCAGAGACTGCTGATGCATTAGCTTCATACCTGACAATCATATACAACCGTTCGCTCGACGTAAGATCCGTACCCAAAGACTGGAAAGTTGCACAGGTCACGCCAATATTCAAGAAAGGTAGTGGGAGTAACACATTAGATCACAGGCCCATATCGTTAACGTCGATATGCAGCACGATTTTGGAACATATATTGTGTTCAAACACTATGAATTACCTCTGAGAAAACAGTGTATTGACACACACTCAAGATGGATTTAGAAAACACCGTTCTTGTGAAACACAGCGAAACACATGCGAATAGCACGAAGTGTTGAGTGCTACTGACAAGGGATTTCAGATCGATTCCGTATTTCTGGATTTCCAGAAGGCTTTTGACACTGTACCACACTAGCGGCTTACAGTGAAATTGCCTGCTTATGGAATATCGTCTCAGTTATGTGACTGCATTGGTGACTTGGTGTCAGAGAGGTCACAGTACATACTAACTGACGGAAAGTCATCGAGTAAAACAGAAGTGATGGCGTTCCCCTAGGTAGTGTTATAAGCCCTTTGCTATTCCTTATCTATATAAACGATTTTTGAGACAATCTGAGCAGCCGTCTTCGGTTGTTGCAGGTGACGCTGTCGTTTATCGACTAATAAAGTCATCATAATATCAAAACAAACTGCAAAATGATTTAGAAAATATATCTGAATGCTGCGAAAATTGGCAGTTGACCCTAAATAACGCAGAGTGTGAGGTCATCCACGTGAGGGCTGAAAGGAATCGATTAGTTTGATTACACGGTACATCAGTCAAATATAAAGGCCGTAAATTCAACTAAATACCTAAGAATTACAACTACAAACAACTGAAATTGGAAGGAGCACATAGAAAATGTTGTGGGGAAGGCTAACAAAAGACTGCGTTTTATTGGCAGGACACTTTGAAAATTTAACAGATCTACTAAGGAGACTGCCTACACTACGCTTGTCCGTCCTCTTTTAGAATAGTGCTGCTTGCATCACTCGTATAAAATGTTCGTTAGTAACGGAGAACGCCTCTTACAGTGAAACAAACACATATCAGCCGCGTTTGACATGCGAAATTATGCCGTCACTAACTCTATAAATAGGACATCTGTCTGTCAGATGTATACATGGGGATTCAGTACCTCACAAATACGTGTCTCTAACTTTACAATGACCGTAGTTATGAAACTGAAGACTCGATTTTATGACCAAGACGTGGCAGATGAATTGAGTACGTCGCATATGTCTTGGTTCGCCTAGAGTAAAGTGCCGAAACAGGATGGGCATCATGCACGACGTGCACTGCTAGCCACTACCACTCAACTAGAAGTTTACTCTGCAGCAGACGTTTGCTTGGCATAAATCCCACTAGGCACACTGCACAGATACGCCAATTCACTCATTATAGTAACATTAGAGCGGTAATCAGTTTATTTTAAAGTTTTACTGATAAAAAAACTATTTTGTGGAGTTCTGAGTGAGATATAGTATATTAAATTTTGGATTTTGTCATACAATAATCCATTTGAGGCGCTGAGAAACATAAAGCACATCATCGTCAATTGGAGACTAGCGTTTATTCACGCTTCTGAAATATGTTGACCCTATGGTGGGTCAGGTTTATCTGTACTGTAGGCCCACATTACACTATGTCTGAACATCCACTAAAACCTGTCTCACTGGTTTCTCTGATATTCACTTAAATTTGGCCCTCGTGGCTTTCAGCGCCTCATTTGTATTCTGGTCAAGTGACCTTCTGGTAGGTAGCAATACTTGAATTTAATAATTTCCGCAAACGGTTCTTTGTATTTGGTTGCTTATTGTGCAGGAATCGACTTTCCTGTGCAGTGTCAACATTAACTCTTTAATGAAACTGTATTAAGCGCTAACATAAAAAAAATTACCAGGAAAAGTTAGCCGCAAAGGAAGTGGGGCCTCTCAGACCACATTAGGGATCTAGAACATTTTTACGAAAAAATAAGAAAAGAACGACAACTCCTACTCACAGAAAATGGCGAAACGGAGAGTAGCGAAAGCCTAAACATTATTTCGTTCTTATCATAAACTGTACTTGATTACGTACAAAACAACAAAATTCTGCAAAAACCGTTCTTTCTTTTTTTCAGACAAGTTATGCACATTATTATTATTATTATTATTGTCAGCAACTGAAGTTGTATAGATATGTTGATAAGCATAACTGTTGTACAGCAGGCACTATTAACTTCGCGCTGGTCCCGGCGGATGTTCGAGTCATCCCTCGGGCATGGGTGTGTGTGTGTGTTTGTCCTTAGGATAATTTAGGTTAAGTAGTGTGTAAGCTTAGGGACTGATGACCTTAGCAGTTAAGTCCCGTATCGTTTCACACACACATTAATTTCGCACTCTCATATTTCTCTGAATTTCAAAATTTGTGAACTTCCAGAATGTATACCGACAAGCCGAAACTGATCAAGAGATTCCGATACTATGATATAATGAGGATACAGATATTCGAGAAGAACTTTGTGGTTATTTTAAATCGTGCATGCAAGAAAGAAGAATTAGTTGCGGCAGCACTGGATGGTGCAGTGGGAAGCGTACCCACGGCAGTTGTGTTCGACACAGGTGTAGGTGTTAACGTCCTTGACGCGCATTGTTTTAAAATTGTAATCGGCAAAACTCGTGTACGGACAATGCCACTCCAAAACTGTATAGCCTCGTGTGCTACTGGCGCCAAGGGGCAATTAGTTGGGTGACTGGAATGTGAGGGCGGAAGAGTAGCATGTACGGCCCGCGCACAGTACGGTAGCCGAAGCGCGGTGACCAGTTGTCGTCCAAAGTGGCGGGCAAGTTCATTCGTTTGTTCGGAAGGGGGTGCCGACTGTCTTTGTGCAGAGCATAATACATAGGAGTAGTTTGCAGGTCTCCAAGAAGTGGAGCACGTCAGAGCCTGTGTTCTGTATCACTGTGATAAATATAGTCCATCACTAAATAAATTGCTCCAAAATAAATCAAGTACACTGCTTCCTCCCTCCACCAGCCCAGTGCAGGCTGAGTCCTTTTCCCACCAATCCGTAGGAAGAGGTGGTGGTCGGATGACTAAGGTTAGTGGAGGTTTTCTTAGGTTGGCAGCGAAACCCCGAGTCAACTTTGTTTACTGCCAAAATTCAAACTTGGCGCCAGTTTGTAGGCGTAGGTGGCGGTCGGGTGACTGAGGCTAGTACAAGTGTCCTTTCTTTCTCGCGATTTTCTTAGCTTAGTAGAGATAACCGTGGTGTGGTGGAATTTGAACTTGCCGCCATTTTCTGGGGTCGGGAATTAGGTTATTGGAGGTAGCTGAATTGATCTTCTTCCTGCCAAAATTCAAACTTCCTGCCAAAATCAGCCATATTGAATGATGTCATGACCATCTGGCAACAATGCAGGGTGGCAAAGAATGAACTTTGTTCCAATACTGTTGTTTCCATTGCCTTCAGCATCCTCATGCCATTGGTCATTGCTGAATCTTCCGCCTTTAGGGGTAGTTCCCACCCCAATGGCAAGAGTGTAAAAGATGGCGGAAAGTGGAAGAGGTTCCGGGCAAAGTCGTTCGCTGAATGAGGGGTGACTTCTCGTGCAGGAAGTCTTTGGCCACCACTGCTGATAATTTATATGCAAAATTTAAGCGTTGCCTGGGTTCGAGCCCAAACCGAAGATGTTGTCATTACCAAGCAAAGACGTTACCCACTTCAAATTTTAACAGAATGCGAGTTATATCAAAATAGAGAGTTGCAACCGTTGTACCAGCTGCTCTGTCCTCTTTTTCAGGAGACAATGAATCAGTGCGGTTCGCCGGCCGCGGTGGTCTAGCGGTTCTGGCGCTGCAGTCCGGAATCGCGGGACTGCTACGGTCGCAGGTTCGAATCCTGTCTCGGGCATGGGTGTGTGTGATGTCCTTAGGTTAGTTAGGTTTAAGTAGTTCTAAGTTCTAGGGGCCTTATGACCTAAGATGTTGAGTCCCATAGTGCTCAGAGCCATTTGAATTTGAATCAGTGCGGTTCCTGTGTTAAGATTTTGTGCGACCGTTTACTTAGTTCCTTACAAGTTTTAAAAGCATTTTGCCAACCTTCAAAAAATATCCTTACTGCAATGTAATCGCAGTTCCGAATACAAAAAATCATCAGCTATGAATGCGACCAGCACTCGAGCCTTAACCGCTTCTTTTTCCACGAACGGGCGTCTTACCAGCTTCGAAGTAAGATCGTTGTTTTTCAATTATACTCCTTGCACTGATTCATTTATTTTATTATTTTAACACAACGATATGGAATGGCAAGTGGCTATCGTCGTCAGGGGCGGGAGTCAAAAGACAACAATCACCCGTGTCACACTCCCAGCAGCACGCGGTGATGTATCGTCAAATCTTGCGTCCAGCCGGGTAAACTTAATTATCCCTCCAAGTGGGGCTGCACCCCTATTTCGGGTGGCGACTATTTAGTGGAACTTTACGTGTGTCGATATATCTGCCTACCAGCGTTCGTAGGACTCGCAAGCATTATCCAGTCGTCTCATTCGTGGGACACCCGAGCTGTCGGGTGGATTGTGGAACAGTCTTCCCAGATAGTTGACAAAGTAAGTTCTAAATTTCGTGTGACAACTATGAGCTCCAGGTGTTGTAGGTATATCCAATAACCCATCACAGACAATACATCTCGCGCAAACACGTATTACATCGAATCTCCAGCGATGCACTTGACTACCTGCGTCTTATGTTTTGGAATGAACGTAGTGTCTGGTAAAAATAAAAAGAAAGAAAGAAAACGCGTCAGCATCCAAACGTCGTCCGACACTGTGGCCATACGAACGTCGCACAGCCCGCCCCGTGTCACGGTTTTTCGGCTGATGATACACGTATGCCGATCACGCAGCCGTCGACAGTAGCGGCGTAAACACTGCGCGCCAGGTGTGCTGTCAGGCTCCAGTCGGGTGTCTGATTTCCATGACGTTGCGCCCGTGCAGACTCATTAGTAGCGACAGATCTCCTGAGTCGTGAGCGTTCCCACGGAAGATACTTCCGGGTGAACATTACTGAAATCCGCAAAGTGTGTGCAATTGAAGCCGAGATATTTTCCACCTCTATCGCAGGTTCGAACGACGACGGAAGAAATTCGTGTACCAGAGATGACGTAATGGTGTCTTTTCGCCGTTGCCAATACCGAAGTACTGCTCGCAGATTAAGCGCCAAAGCTTTGATGAGCACTTTCGCAAGTTTGAGGCCACCGTTCCGGAACGGTAGTGTTAACGTGTCATAACTGATCTTAAATAACATCCCAGTGCTGACATATTACACAAAGGAAGCTGTGCGGCCGTACGCGATACCCTTCGGTATCGGCAGGATCTGCGCTTAATGTGGCGGCCGTGACGCGAGGTGAACGGCTGTCGACGAAGCGTTACGAAGCGGACATACTGAAACTGCCGCCGGCAACTCGCCGCCGCTGACCGGCGAAAAGAACGAGTAAATGCGATCCTCAGGTATAGCAGCGTTTCCGCCGTGCGCAACGGTCGCGGCACGTCTTCCGTGCCTCGTACAGTGTGCAGTATTCAGGAGATCGTCACGTTAACGTCACCACCTGCCGCCATCCCGTAAGTTCTGAGATGCCCGACAGCCCGTCGCACTTCGTGTGCTGGGCGGACGAGGAGTATCGGGTGGTGTGGCCAGACACGGCAGGCGAATGAGCTCTCGTGCAGCGTTGTTCCAGTGAGACAGAGTCGCATAACGTGCGTCGGCGGCTCGAGTGCTATCGAAGAGAGCGGGCACCCTAGTCGGACTAAGTTGTTAATGTGAGACGGGCCTGCTTCCCGACACTTTACCATCATCTTTGACGCAGCTCCTAACTACGAAGACTGATGGAGCCACCATTTGTCTCACAACTGACGATAAAAAATAGTGTAGTAAAATGTAACACCTACAGCCGTCGTTACGATGTCATTTGTTTTGTGGCTACCAGTTTCGGTGCTTCAGAGGACCTTCTTCAGGACTTAGCTGACTCTAACGGGGTTAACACCATCCGTATACACGATGCATCGGCGTCCGACGTGTATAACAGGTTATCTCAGACTACCTTTAACAGCAATGTCGTCTCCCCGACCGTCAACTACGAACCCCGTGAGCCGTCGGTGAGTCGGCACAGAGGTGGCAGAAAAGCTCAAAAAATCCGACCGAAATGTCACCAGTTGAGGTCCCTCTGACTCACGAAGATCTGTGACTGATGATCGGCGGTAGCGCTTGTGTTCTCGCGACACACGGTACGTCGAAGCGCGTTCCTCAGCGATGTTGCCTAGACACCTTGCCCGGATCGGCCTGACTTCCAGTCGTCGTCACGCGAGGATGCGTGCCTTGGGACGATGAACGTCTGCAGGGATCCTCAAATGAGAACTCACGATGCATTGTGCAATAATAATCAAGAGTCTTCTGCATACACTTCCTCTTATCCCGATCCTACCGTATAAGAACTCGTCGCATCCTCTGTTTAACACATCCTGACCACAAGAGAAGCACCGAGGCGTATGCTACAACCCGGCGTTGTCCCGTCGCCCACACATCCTCGACTTCCTGACGACATTCGGAGTCCGCCAACAGTGACGAACTGAGCTTTCGTGTGCCGCGGCTTCTCCACACGTGTATCTGAGGATGGGAAATGATACACAAATAAACTAGATAGTCCATACAGGCAGTGGCTATCGTTCAGCATTGACCTCTTTATCGCGTAGCCCAACAGAAACATCGAGTCGACTTGCCGAGTGAGTAGTAAAAAACTTATTGTGGTGTCACCGCCAGACACCACACTTGCCAGGTGGTAGCCTTTAAATCGGCCGAGGTCCGCTAGTATACGTCGGACCCGCGTGTCGCCACTATCAGTGATTGCAGACCGAGCGCCGCCACACGGCAGGTCTAGTCTAGAGAGACTCCCTAGCACTCGCCCCAGTTGTACAGCCGACTTTGCTAGCGATGGTTCACTGACAAATTACCCTCTCATTTGCCGAGACGATAGTTAGCATAGCCTTCAGCTACGTCATTTGCTACGACCTAGCAAGGCGCCCTTATCAATAGCTATTTATCTTGTGATGCATGTACCGTCAGACCGATGTTCACCAATTATGGATTAAAGTTAAGTATTCCAACAGATACGTACTTTTCTTGCTAGTATAACTCCTTTAACTGTTCCAGACCTCACGCCAGCCTGCGTGAGCTTAAACGCGTGCCTTTCGGCTTCACCTCCTAGTGGCTTGGCTGTCTTGTCAAGTCACAACACTTATATCCCTCGCAATTCCCACGGGCTCTGCCCCGAGTGTTGTATAAGTCATCGCTTGAATTTTGGCGCGAATACACAACGGAAGTCCCCCTCCACCAGTAAATGATCGAATTCGCCAGTAAAGAAGGACACGATCGCTTCCCAGTAATATTTCGCACGTGCTCGTCTGTTTTCCGTGCCGGATGGGCGTAAACGTTGACAATACGGATACCACGAACTGTTATCGCCAATCCTTGTTCCGAAGGTGTGTAAGCCAGGATCCCCTCTCGCACCAGTATCGCCCTTCCACTCTCACTGTCCGAATTCGGCACTGTGCAGGAGACGTAGCCGTCTACTTCCTGGAACGCGGTAGTACAGATTTGCTGCACCATCACCATATCCACGTCTGACGCATACAGAATGTCCCGGAAAAGCTGTCGTTTCACAGGCTACCTAATAGTATTAACGTTATCTGTCGCTAATTAGTATCCCTGGGCCCGAGCATCCGTCATCTTTGCACAATACTGGACAGGGGAAATCTCCAAAGCCCAACGTCTCGTTACACGTCCTGAGAAGACTGCCCCTCCGACGTCTTCCCGGGCCGTCAGTCGCGCTCAGTGGTGGAAGAGGAATGCGAGTCTCCGCCAGGGGGAGGAGCCACGCCGGTGACGTCGTCGTCCAGCTCAGCCCAGTCAGTCTCCACTACCGCGGGGGCTCTGCCGGTATGCGGCGCCCGTGCACTTTCCGCAGCACCGTCCCGCACTGCCGGAGGATCGACGGACGCCCGAGAGGACGCCTCGTCGGAACGAGACGGCATCTTTTCACTGCCCAAATGCGACGTCCGGTGTGTGCTGGTCTGTCTCAGACAGGTCCCCATCACCAGAGTTATCTGGTGTCTCAGTACGAGGAGGGGCCGAACCTCCAGAGTGGAGGCGGCGCTTCTTACGACGCTCCGGCGCGTTCGAATCCTGCAGCTCCTGTCGCACCACCGTCGACCCCTCCACTTCAGTTTCCGCGTCTTTCGCCGCGTGGTCGTCCTCGCGGTCTGTCAGCGGCAGCGTCTGGGGCCGGAGCGCAGTAGGAACCACCTCGGCAACATTGTGCCCTGAACGCCCCTCAGTCGCCTGCGGCGTTGACCCGAGCTCGGCTGACCTCCTCGCGGGGCGCAGTCGTACTGTCAGCGATAGTGAGGCGGCTCGGCGAGCGTCGGTAGTCTTCCGCTGGATAGTTGCTCGAGACTCGTCTTTGTGCGCTCAGATCGAAGATGTCCTTCCCCACCACGTCCAGAGCACGTCGGGGGTTGGCCATCGTAGATAACAATCGTTCTACAAACGCCTACATTTCATTAGGAGGGCACATGTTTTGTGAGGATGATTCGCACCTGTTGAACATTATTGAGTACAGGATACGTGCAAAAACTTGCCCAACGTTCGGCTGTATGACTAGTTATTCTGCCATATGTCTGTAACCAGTGATTCATGTACTTCGAAGGCCACTTCGAACATTCGAATACTGTGCGCGCCAGGTTCCACACTAGCCACTAAAAGAACGTTAATATGACCATCCACAGTCTCGAAACTAGAATCCGCCTTTGGTGGCTTCTCTAATCGTTGGACACGCTGTGTCGTCCACCATTTTTACATCTACAGTGCCGTACACGATTAATACATAAATTCCAATGAGTTCCGTGTAATTAATATGCACCTCATCTCTCGAGAAAAGTTCTATTTCAAATGCTTACGGTCTTGCGTATTCATTAGAGAACGTAAACTCTACCGTGATTTTTCGAAACTTACCTGCCAATTGTATTGTTCAAACAAGTAACACACACGAGTACCACTGGTGTAAACACTGCCGCTTCCTGGAGCGCTTTGCAACCGCGACGTAAACATGTCCCAGCTGCTCCGCTGCTACAGGCAGACTGTCGCTGAAAAGCTCACAGTAACTCTCTCTCTCTCTCTCTCTGCCCTAACTTCCTATTCGTAATGCATCCTACTCAGTTATACCGTCTTCTCATGCTGTTGATATTACTCTCTATTCATCTGACCAGAAATTCTTGCCTTCTATCCATTTCACTTCACTGGCGCACTCTATGTCTAGACCCAGCCTTAGCATCTAGCTTTTCAGGTTTTCTAACTTCCCAACCACGTTCAAAACTTGTGACATTCCACGTATCGACGGTTAAAACGTTATCTTTCCGTCGGTTACGTAATCTTTTTCTCCCTGTCACCTTCCCCTCGGCAGTGCCCCACCGCAGATCTGAATGGGGGAATAGTCCGGGACCTTTTACCAGTGGAGAGATCATCATGACACTTTTCAATTACAGGCCACATATCGTGTGGATACGCGTTACGTGTCCTAATGCAGTGGCTTCCACTGCCTCTGCTAATTCTTTCGCTTTTAGGGTCAATGATGAGCGGTATACGGATGCCAGTTTCTCACACTGAGCCCAAGAGAATGCCCATAAACTCTATCTGCTCCTCCACCTTCTTTGACAAGATCATTGGCTGAATGAGGGCGTCTTCTTATGCAGGAAGTCTTCGGCCGCCATTGCCGATGACTGTTGTTCAAAGTTTAAGGTGTGGATGGCTTCGAACCCGGTATCTAGTATGTTTTGATTAGAGTAGACGCTAGCCCAACACCGAGGTTCTACAGGTTAAAAAAAAGTGAGACAAATAGCGGTATCATTTGATTGAACTTAGAAGCTTAAAATTTGTACACTGCCAAGGTATCATAGACCTCGATACGTGACATAAATTTGAACTTTTTGAATCATCTAGTGATTCCTGAGAAAAAGGGTTGTTAATAGTCGGAATGGTAGACAGACAGACAGAGACGCAGATGGACAGCTAAGCGATCCTCTAAGCGTTCAGTTTTTGCAGATTGAGGCACGGGAACACAGCTATAAATGTTCATCATGTAGCTAAGCTTCTTGCAGATTAAGTTTGGGAGATAGGAGTGGAGGAAGGGAATCTAGCGGCCGTAGTATCGCACCCACTCGCAAGAGTAAAAATTAGAAGACGTGCATTATCGTACTTGTGATTGACGGGCACGTAAAATAAATGCACCTGCTCGGTTTCTTCACCCAGTCGTAAGTCGGGCTATGCACAAATTAGCTTGTCACCCTGAACTTTTTCACTTTTCAGAACGCTAACGAGGGACAAGCTGTATCCTGGTACGAAGTGGCATAGGCGTACACTTGTCATGTAACGCCATGCAGGTGATTTTCGTGTCGGCTATGACGTTACGAGAGTAAGGACTTTTTTTATTATTTATTTATTCGTCGAGTAAAGGCGTGTTGCCTGTGTTAATAGCAGGTCGTACATTATGTCACCTTATATTTTAAACATTGCAAATTCAGTATTATTACTACTACAGTTTTTCTTTTTTGAAAATTTCACGAAAGTATAAAATATTATTACATTATTCCACTCACAAACAGCGCGAGGGAAAAGCGAGCACTTAAATATTTCTATATGAACTCCAACTTCTCTCATTTTATTACGCTGCTCATTTCTTCCTACGTAGATGGGCGCCAATAAAATAGTTTCCAATTCGAAGGAGAAAGTTGGTGACGGAAATTTCATGAGAAGATTCCTACTGCCGGCCGAAGTGGCCGTGCGGTTAAAGGCGCTGCAGTCTGGAACCGCAAGACCGCTACGGTCGCAGGTTCGAATCCTGCCTCGGGCATGGATGTTTGTGATGTCCTTAGGTTAGTTAGGTTTAACTAGTTCTAAGTTCTAGGGGACTAATGACCTCAGCAGTTGAGTCCCATAGTGCTCAGAGCCATTTGAAGATTCCTACTCATCTCAGTTTTTTCCTTCAGTAAAACAACAAATTAGACCGTTTTGCACACGAGGCCAGATTCGATGTTACATTGACAGTTTCTTGGGTCCAGTCTCTGAGAAAATTCTTCCAGATTCAGATTGAAACGTCCCCTTTTGAACAATTTTTTACACGACTGTGCTTAACCTGACGCACAATATTTTTAGCGCAACGCAATCTGACTTTCAATAATCTCTACAAGAGAATAGCCCTGACTAACATTAACCTGTACTTTTCACAAATCACTTACCTCACAAAAATCTTGGTTACTCCCACTACTGCAATACAGCAAGCGCCACTACTGCCAGCTAAATAAAAGATTCAAACTATGGAAGGCACTAACTACTGATAGGGATAGTTAGCAAATGAAAGATATTAATAGAGAACAAACAATGTATTTACCTTGATATCATCATATATATATATATAGAGCAGTTCATGACAAATTTCAAAACTCCGCCATCTCTCTCCCCACATCCACCACTGCTGGCGGCTCACCTCCAACTGCGCAACGCTACGCGCTGTTCACAGCCAGCTGCCTAACACTACAATGGCGAGTATTACAACAATGCAAAGCAGCCACAGACTGTATGAAAATCACTGGCTGTGCTGTGTGCAGAGGTGGCGTTACTAATAAAAAAACCTAAACAGCCTACTTACATAGCCCCCATGCTACCCACAAAAAAATTTACAAATTTTTTTGGGCACTGGCCAATACATATTTGTTAAAATTTTTCATAATCGTAATTACAATAACAAAGAAATCAAATGCACACACTTATTGATACAATGTTGGTCAAAAGCTAAAATTTTCTCACAGTCCATAAAGATAGTCCTGATCATTCATCATAATAGTAATTACAGTTTTTTGTTTTCACAAAGTCTCATTAGTAAAAGAAATTGCACACAGAAGTAGTGGATTTCCATGCAGTCTTGAAGAAGTAGTGTTGTCCTTCCAACGGAAAGACAGTGCTGACTCGACATGCAGACAGGTAATGGTCCACAACAGAGCAAACCCACAGCGGAGTCAGTCGAAGTTTTGAAGAGTATTGGTGGGTAGGTCATCACAGAGCAGACCCACTGTAGTCCTGGTAGAGATTACGGTATTGGTGGGCCACCAGAGGTGCAGACCCACTGCAGTCCTTGTAGAAATAATGGTACTGGTGAGTCAGCAAAGACGCAGACCCACTGTAGTCCTTGTAGAGATAATGGTACTGGTGAGTCAGCAAAGACGCAGACCCACTGTAGTCCTTGTAGAGATAATGGTACTGGTGGGCCACCAGAGGTGCAGACCCACTGCAGTCCTTGTAGAGATGGCCAGCAGCCATCTGTTGTGACTGTGCAGGTGCACAATCACCATTGAAGAGTCTTGCGGATAATATAGCAAGTCCATAACCACCACTTGTGCACTCACAAAGTTTTTGGAATTGTCCTTAGAACCAGCAATGCTGTTATCCAGTCCCTTGCTGAATTATTAACACACGTGCAAACACTAACAGTCCCTACTTCTCACATATTGTCCATATACTATGACCAACAGAAATGTGTGCAGTGAAATGTAACTTACAAGTTAATAATATGATGAACTGGTGACAAGTACAATTTTATAACATAAGAACACAATAACAAAGGTACAAAACACATCATTCAAGAACATAACAATACAGATAACATTTGTAGTAATATGGGCTTTACAACATAATAGAAATAAACATATACATCATTGTTACAGGAATTATGAGATAAGTAGATACATAAAAGATCAGAAGAAATTTTGAAACATCAACTTCACACATGAGCATTAAAACAGAACAGAATAAATAATGTCTAAACATCTTTACAAAGAAAATAACATATTAGTTGAAAAATTCTAAACATAAGTCTTATCAGATAAAAATATAAAGACAGAAAAAAAACATAAATACCCAAGGGTACACAAACATATAGCGGAATAACACAAGGAAAGGACAGGGTTTGTTTTACTGCAGTATTTTGCAAACAAAACTTTCTTTACTTCTTGGAGATCTCCCTTCATTCATCATCATTGCCAAAAAGTCCTATCTAAACCTCCTTCCCGTATTCTATTCATATTTCTTTCAAAATAATTATTTCTCATTGTACAATACTCATTTTGGCCCAAATCTTTTTTTTTATATACCTTGTCAATGCATTGCTTCCAGTTCATCATAGTTAGTTTCTTATATAGTCTACCCCCTCTTAAGCTAACTTAAATCTACTGAGCTCAGATTCTAAACTAAGGGACGAGGCAATGCCGCAGCACAAAACAATTAACACAAACAGCAATGACAAAAAAATGGAAATTTGCAAAGCAACCTACAGTAAATCTAAATTACCAAGCAATTCAACATTACAATTAATATGAGCCAATGTGCAGCAACAAGAAAAATAAATCAGTAGTAAAACTGGCTAAAAGAATAATACAAAGTGAAATTTAGTAGCACTATGCATGGCAAACAGCAGCAGCAAAAAAAAACTTATCTCTAACCACGACATAGCTCAAGCAGAAAAAATATTACACTAAAAATGGCCATGTCTAATACCTATGTCACATCTTAACACTAGAGTGATGCATCACAATTTATTCTACAAAAGAAATTAACAAGTACTTGAAAAGAAAACTATGATTGCAGTTCCTGTAAAGGTAAATGTCTTTTTGTGCTCCCTCATTTTTTTTTTCAAAAAATTATTATTTACTCGATCTGTAGACAGAAAATATTTATATTAGTACATCTATAAAATTTTATTTTAACCAATGCTACAGTGCAGCTAGAAACTAGATATCAAATGAAATAAGCACTTACGCAAACCAAAGCATAAAAATATCATTCAATAATCATGTGACATTTCATAAGTTAGTAGACATTCTCTCAACTTTCGTAGAAAGACGCTTGTCATAATCAGGTGTGCAGATGTAAAAATATTTCTCGTCATTTCATTAGGCATTTCTGTAAATATCATAAATTAAGAGCTCCACAGTGTCAACATATGTTTTCAAGTTCGACCGTGTCGTTTTTGCGATGCTCTCTACAAAGGAACGTCAATAGCGAGGATAATGGCCTCTCTTTTTTTTTCTACCTGTGCCGCTGGAAGGCACACGCTAATGGCTTTTTTTCTCGGGCGGCTATTCGCCCATCTGGGTGCCCACGATGTATTACGTGCAGGTGGTCACTTAACTTTCTTACAGAAATATTTACGACAGCAGTTTCTGCTACAGTGGCAGTCTTATATAAAAATATTTCACAGGTCAAGAATTAGCGTTGCAAATCTGTAGAAACAAAATCCTATAAATATAAGTGTCCAAAAAAAATATTCGTCAGCATTGTGATACAGTCAGACATTTACACACATTTCATAACCTTGAAGTACGATTCTTGGTTTCCAACAACCTTTTCCACAAGTCAGAGTCCCTAATCACTTTTCATTACTCCTTACCTTATTACACATATACATATTCGTCGACACGTCAATCTTGCGACGACACTTCACTATTTCATCGTAATAAATACATATCATAATCAAATTCCCCATATAGCATCAAATTGTTCATCATAAACATACCTCAACAGCATAATACACATCGTCGTCGTAAAAAATAACATCATAATACCTCAGTCAACTCTCAAAATCGTCGTAGCTTCCTCCAATAATTTCAAAACCTAAAAAAATTCTCTGCTCATGTCAAAAGTGTCATCCGCCTCAAACGCACTTCAAAAATCATGATCCCATACCAAATACATCATTCAAAGTTCTCATAGTATCACAATGGTTCCAAAAAAATATGAACAGTTCACAAAGTACTGACAAAATGCAATTTCATACGTGTGAAGTTATTCAACTGTGTAATTACATAAACATCTGTCACTAATGTAGTAAAAAAAATGTTTATCTCTCAGTTACATGATCAGATAGCTGTGTAATTTGTGTGTTAGAGAAATATGGTACCGATGTGTAAAGTTGTATAATCAAATACCATATTAGCTAGGGTTCCTTGTGGTTGCCACACACATGGTACACAAAGTAAGTGTGTACCCCCCTGAGGATTAATGTAATTATACCCTCAGGTGTTACAGATTACAGCAATGGAATGAAATATATCACGGAAAACCCTTGTATCATTGTACTCCAAATATCTTAAAAAAAATAAATGTTTTAAGTGCGAAATTAATCACTCAAATACGTGTACTGTAGCGCTAAACTGTGCGTCATGTTGTAAGATAACCTCTGTGAAAGTCTCGTAGTTATCGTCCTCCGAAAGCTAAGTTCTGCAGAAGTCAATGTATTTACCTCATGATAAACAAAAGTGAAATGCTTTGTGTATAGATATCGTAGTTATTACGCTTATTGTTGTGATGAGGAAAGTACTGTACTGTAACGTATTGTTGTGCCACGAAAAAGGCTGTCTCATTGTTGCTATACCACAAAAGTTACTACTAAAACATGTTTTTCTTTCCAGAAGAATTCAGAAAACTGTGCAGATATAAAACAGATACACCGCAAAAGCAACAATGTAAATTGTGTCACTCATTAGTAGCGTCGTGATAAAATCGTGTAGCTGTCACATAAACTAACCTCTGTGTCATCTGTTATCTCTCAGAAAGCACTTTAATTTCAGAATGTATTTTCAAATAAACCAAAATATTGCATTAAAATCTCATTAACAGTACTGGTAAATGTTCTAAGTATGTGAGCCTTATAGTCGTTATGTAATCGTGCAACAAACAAGCAAGAATGCACACACACAATAACACTGTGTCGTCTGTTCACAATAACAATGCATTGGTAATTTCTGTTTAAATAAGTTCTCTTGGTTCTTGATTGGATATTTAACTTCAAACATTGTTGTATGTTAACAGATTCTAAGTCTGACAAAGCTTACTAGCAATGTAAAGTGAAAAGTTATATGGCAAAGACAAAGTTAAAAAGCAGATTATCTTTCAAAAAATGGTTTTACGTGAGAAATGCGGTGGAAACCTTTACTCTTCCTAGTACGCAAAGTTTCAACTTCAACGCAATTATCGTGCGGTATACGTCGGTAAAGAGTGCTGGAATTTTTCTCAAGGTTAGCGTCTTATGTTATTTTTCTCGGAGCCAGCGGGCGCACGCGGCTGCCTGCTGTGCGAGTCATTGTCTGTCTCTTTGTTGGCGCGCGCCGTTATTGGGATTAGGAGACCTAGCTTCTACAAATTCACGTTGTCGAAAGTGCCCTGCTCTGTTTGAATCCCGCCAGTTCTGATGAAATTCAGGTCTGTCGTTATGATTATCTCGTCTGTCGTCATGTCGGTAGATTCCGTAGTTTCTTCCTTGTCCGTCACGTGGTGGAGAATTTCTCCCTGAACTGTAACTGTGCGCCGAACTGTTGCGTCTGAAGTTATTCTGCCTCCCTTGATAATAATTGTTTTGGTTCCCATATTATCTGTTTCTCTGATTGTCTCTGTGATAGTCATTACTACGGAAATGCGATCTTTCTCTGTAACTATTATTACTCTGCCAGTGGTTGTCATATGGGTGGTGTCTGTTTTGGTCACGATTTGCGTTGTAAGAATAGCCTTGTCGTGTCCATTTATTATTTCTGTCGTCATGGAATTGTGACGGAAGTGACCTGTAGTGATTGTTTTCCTGTTTTCGCATCCCGCGACTGTCTGTGTCAATTTCCAGTTCTTGTAAGAGCCCTTGAAAAGCTTCAATGTCGTCTTTGCAACGTCCTGCCAAAATAATATGTCGTAAATGTTCAGACAGTTTGATTAAGCAAATACGGATGAGTTCTGAGGGGCTGTATGAGTTTGAAAGATACTGATTCTTGTGTAACATGTCTTCAAAATATTTCACAAGACTGGAAAATTCAGATTGTTCGAAACGTTTCATCATTATGATGCTATGTTTTACTCGGTCTTGTGTAGCTTGAGACCAATACGCTGAGAGGAAGGCATGATAAAATTCTCCTTCACTGTGACAATCGTGAATGACCGATCGCATTCTTACAGCTGGTTCATTCTCTAAGTAGCCACACATAAATTCTAACCTGTGCTCTAATGACCAGTTGGGAGGAAAACAATGAGAGAATTGATGGAGCCACGCTTGTGGATGAATGTCGTTGGCAGAATTCTTAAACGTTTTGAATTTACGTGTAGTAATGAACAGCTTATAGTCAAAATCATCGTGTCGGCAAGTAGCATATCGGTCATTGTTACGTCGTGTCGGCGGTTCCATCTCAAAATCCAATGCGCCTTGCCAATTTCTTTCATAATTTCCGAAATGTCCTGTGTTATTATTTTGTGGTTGTTCCGTATTTCTATGTCCCTCTTCCCGTACTGGAGCGCGAGTGTCCTCTGAAATATGTAATTCTTGTATTACCTGCGTCAGCTGATCTTGTACTTCCCGGATTTCTCTTTGGTGTTGCGTATTAATTTGATTCTGATTTTGTTTGAATTTCCTAATTTGTTCGCACTCTTCTGTGTCATTAAAGACTACCGGTTTTGTGTCATTCAGATTATCATCTACCTTCGTAGATAAATTATTTAGCTGATCCGAAAGTTCAACTACTTTCTCTGATAATGTACTAATTTCCTCCATGTGTCTTTCTACTGTGTCCTTTAAGTTTTCCTGAGTTTTTGCAAGTTGCGTAACCGAATCGGTAGATGCAACTGAGTCAAATTTAGCTTGCAAGGTCTCATGATTTTCATGAACAGTAGTTTGCAGTTCTTTTATGGCTGCTTCGTGATTCTGTAGTGCATTTTCATGACGCGAAAAAATAGGTTGGAAATGCTCACAAATTTGTGTTTTTACGTCATTACAGACTTTTTGACATTTCGATTCAATGTAACTCAGTAGTTAAATCCTCACGTGTTTGTTCAAGAGTTTGCTCCAATGAGTCTAACTTTTGAAGATTTTGTTCCATTGCGTCTAACTGTTGCTGTGTTTGTCTCTGGTGTTGTTCCATTGTGTCTAACTGTTGCTGTGTTTGTCTCTGATTTTGTTCCATTGTGTCTAACCTATTAAGATTTTGTTCCACTGTGTCTAACTTTCGAAGATTTTGTTCCATTGTGTCTAACTTTTGAAGCTTTTGTTGTGTTTGTCCCATTTGTTGTATTAATTGTAATAACAATGCACTGGTGTCTGGAACATGTTCCTCAGTGCTTTTCGGCAGTGAATTTGCACCGGAAACGTTCACATTTTGACAAGCAGAAAATGTGTCTTGACTTATTTGAGAAAACGGTGATGATCCAAAACCTGAATCTACAATATTTGCAAAATTGTGTCCTGTCATTTCGGATTCCTGAGCCGAGCTATTGCCGACCGATCGATCGATAGTGCTTCCCTGCTCACTAATTGTTTCACTGCCTACGCCATTGTTTGCCGCCCGCTCCATTTCCCTATGCACAATTACCAAGTTACTATGTTGAACATTAGTTAATTCATTACACAGTGGCGCTAACACACTGCTTTCGTCTTCGCTGTCATTTCTCAGTTTACTTTGGAGCCTAGTGTTACGTTTTTCACACGCCATTATTGTCACAATATTTCACACGATAACACAGAAAAGCACAATTTGAAGAGCAAAAATAAGAGAACACATTAACATAGCACTGAAAATAATATGTAGTTAATTGCAGCTGCGAAATACTTGGTGCAAATCTACATGCATGCCACAACTGTTTTACTGTACAACAATGAAAGACTGCAACTACAAAGGAGATTTTCTCTACAATTACGCGCTAGCAATAAACAAAAGCTACACTAATTACACAAACTACAAGAAAAAAAATCAGAAGATTCCAGTGAGGTATCCTCGGCTAAGGGTCGACATATGAAACGTCCCCTTTTGAACAATTTTTTACACGACTGTGCTTAACCTGACGCACAATATTTTTAGCGCAACGCAATCTGACTTTCAATAATCTCTACAAGAGAATAGCCCTGACTAACATTAACCTGTACTTTTCACAAATCACTTACCTCACAAAAATCTTGGTTACTCCCACTACTGCAATACAGCGAGCGCCACTACTGCCAGCTAAATAAAAGATTCAAACTATGGAAGGCACTAACTACTGATAGGGATAGTTAGCAAATGAAAGATATTAATAGAGAACAAACAATGTATTTACCTTGATATCATCATATATATATATATATATATATATATATATATATATATATATATATATATATATATATATCCACGAACCTACTACGGTGTCGTAGCAGGCGGAGAGGTGATACTCCGACGTGGCGCGTCCCAGGTGGCGGATAGGGGGGGTCCTCACCGGCTTGCCGGCGGACTTGAGCGAAATAAAATAGCTCTCGCGGACCAAACACACAACATCAAGAAATCCATTAGTGTCTGTTCTGGTATCCAGCGACTAGTGGTCTGCGTCTGTTTACCTAGTTGGTGCGGCAGTGAAATATGGCTTGATCTCAACAATCAAGTCTGCAATTACCGTGATCTTGTTAAAGGTCACCACAACCAACTTCAACTTGAAGTAATCATGATGGAACAAATGGAAAGAAATCCGCTACCCCAGGCCCCAGTCAATGGACTGGACTTTCCTGGTCATCGGATTCTGGGGGACCAGGAACATCATGAGGAGAAGAGTCGGAGCTTCTCAAAACCTCTTCGCAAGCACTACCTTGGCACTCTCAATGCAAACACTCTGTTCAAACTTGGAAAACTAAAACAACTGACAGACATGCTAGATAAATTTCACATCAAAATTCTTGCCATTCAAGAGACGCGCTTCGTAGATGAAAACCATTTCGACACAGAACATTACAGGATTTACAAAGGTAAACCTGCGGTCAGAAGAGGAACACCATTATTGTTTGGTACAGGGTTTGCAGTACACAAATCAGTCATGGATAACATCATAGACTTCAATTCAATATCAGAACGTATCTCGACACTGTCCTTCAAATCAGGTAATAAAGCATACACAATTATCAACGCACATGCACCTACAAATGACCATAACAGAAAGAAGCCACAAGAAATTGAAGACTTCTGGGAAGACATGGAGGAAGTAACTAACAACGTACCAGAAAGACATGTGAAAATTTTAATGGGTGATTTCAATGCGCAGCTTGGTAAGGAGAGAAAATTCAGAGAAATAACAGGCCCATACTCAGCACATATTCGCACGAACAGAAATGGGGAACACCTCATAAAATATTGTCAAAACTTTAACCTCAAAATCATGTCAACACAATTTCAAAAACCAAGACGAAAACTTACAACACGGAAAGCACCCAACACAGTGTGGGGAGAATTTCAGATTGATCATGTGGCCATATCCAAGAAAAATTCGCGGGAAATTCTAAATGCCAGAACACGTAAAGGAGTCTTCGAGTCTGATCATTATTTGCTACAAGTTAAGATTAGGCCAATCCCAAGACTGAAACAGACAGCGCAAAACAAAATAGTCAAACCTGATCCGGAATACTTGAAGATAAACAGGGATAAAATCGTTGAAGAAATTAATAGGCATTCAATAGACACATGGACAGATCTGGCGAAGGCAGTTCAGAAGACTATGTGCTGGGGACAACCACCTAGAAAACGCAAACATAGGTGGTGGAACGCAAATTGTGATGAAGCCATTGAGAGAAGAAAGCAAGCATGGGACAAGTTCAGTAGCTACAGAAATTCAGAAACATGGAAAGAATTTCACGAAGTTCAGAAACTAGCATCGAAGGAAATCAGAAGGGAAAAACGAGCATATGACAATAACAGACTAAAAGAAATTGAGGAAGATTTCAAAAGAAATAACACAAGAAATTTTTACAGAACTTTCAAAGAAAATATTAAGGGCTATCAACCCCCTAGCCTCTGCTTCCGAAGAACAGATGGATCCCTGGAAACAAACACAAAAGAAAACTGTAAAATTCTCAAACATTACTTTGATAAACTTCTTAATTGCAAAAAACCTACAGGAAAATTAACATTCCAAAAGACCACATCTAATGCCGATTCTGATCCACCCACAATAGAAGAGATAGAGGAAATCATAAAACAAATGAAAAATAACAGAGCTGCCGGAGAAGATGGTATTATCGCCGAGATCTGGAAACTCCAAGATGAAAACATCACCAAAAAAATCCATAAGATTATCTCCGAAATTTGGATCACAGAGAAAGTGCCTGAGGAATGGAAATGTGCATTGATCCATCCGTTACATAAAAAGGGTGATAAGTCAGATCCAAACAATTACAGAGACATTTCGCTAGTACCAGTTACATACAAAATTTTCTCTAAGGTGCTATTAAACAGACTAGAACCACAAGCAGATCTGCAAATTGGGGAATACCAGGCGGGCTTCAGAAAAGGGAGATCATGCATCGAACAGATCTGGAACTTGAGAACACTTTTGAAAGTCACACAGGCAAGAAACACTGTAGTTACCTTTGTGGACTTTAAAAAAGCATATGATTCCATAGACAGACAGACACTCTTTGACGTACTGGAATAATATGGTATCGACAGAAAAACCAGGACACTTATACAACAGACGCTTACAGACACTACCTCCAAGATTAAGTTCATGGGAGAAATTTCGGAACCCTTCCACATACACACAGGTGTCCGACAAGGAGACGGGCTCTCACCAATCCTGTTCAACATGGTGTTAGACAAAATTATCAAGCAGTGGGAGGAACAAGTTAAAGGAATACAGCTGGGAAGAACACGTGAAACCAAAACAATCATAAAATGTCTGGCATTTGCAGATTATATAGCCATACTCAGCAATAATACACAGGAGGCAAAGGAAGCACTGGAATGCTTGCATGAAATAGCTGCCAAAACAGGTCTGCAGGTATCTTACGAGAGGACACAATATATGGAACGACAGACCAACAATGTACACACCATGCATACTGTATATGGATCCGTAGAAAGAGTCGAAAAATTTAAGTATTTAGGGGAGTACATACAAATGGGAGGATCAAACAAGGCGGCTAACATGGAACGAACGAAGAAACTCCAGAAGGCATACAAACTCACATGGTCACATTATAATAAGAAAAGCATATCGAGGCAGGCCAAACTTAGGCACTACAAAACAGTTGTATTACCAGAAGCATTGTACGCGTCAGAAACAACCACAATTGGAGCATCAGGCATCATAGACACAGAAAAAATAGAACGCAAAATTCTCAGAAAAATATTTGGACCAATTCACAGAGATGGCATATGGATGAAGCGACCTACCAAAGAGCTGTACCAGCACACTGACAAACTAACAGACGCGATCAGAAAACGCAGATTAACTTTCTATGGGCACATACAGAGAATGGACAACAACCGACTTACAAAGAAAATTTTTGATGTAGTAAACAGCTCAAGCAAGAAAACAAATTGGTATCATGAAATAGACGAAGACTTAAGGCAGATAGGGATCAACAGGCAAATGATAGGAGACAGGAAACACTTCAGAAACAAAGTTAGGAGTGCAAAATTTATTGTAAAGGAGAGAAAGAAGACAGGAACATTATGGACAGAGCAAAGGAAACAGGAGCACAGCCAAAGGATGAAGAGATTTTGGGAAGAGAAGAGGAAGAGAGGAAAGAAGTGAAAATTGTGTCATCATGTGATTTTCGAGTTCAAACACTGTCCATAAGGGCAACAATGAAGAGAGAGAGAGAGAGCAGTTCATGACAAATTTCAAAACTCCGCCATCTCTCTCCCCACATCCACCACTGCTGGCGGCTCACCTCCAACTGCCAACGCTACGCGCTGTTCACAGCCAGCTGCCTAACACTACAATGGCGAGTATTACAACAATGCAAAGCAGCCACAGACTGCACACAGCACAGCCAGTGATTTTCATACAGAGGTGGCGTTACTAATAAAAAAACCTAAACAGCCTACTTACAAGATTATATCACTCGCGATGACAGGACCTCCGTAATCTCCAGGGATGGGATCACTTCCCCTTGAGTTGACTGGTTCAATAAAATAATCAGGTTTGAAGTGATACTTTGCAGTTTTCATGGGCGACATTTGACGGAGTGATGCAAAAGATAATTTCTACAATACCTTCAAAGTTTCCAGAAATGTGTCACGAAGTAGTTTCCCTCGAAGTCAGGCCAACAACCTTCGTCAGAAAAAGGCACATGTGCACACAAGTTAACACAGGGAACGTGTAAAATTGCCTGTGAAGAAAAATCTTTAGTGCTCTTCCTGAGTTACAGCGAGTATTTATGAATGCAGCAATATGTTCTAGCTCTTAATATTAAGTCTTTGAAGGTGGTTTTTATTGTAACATACAGCTGTTTATTTATTATAATTTTACATTTAAGCGATGCTTAACAACATAAAATTCATGAGGCTGGTGTTAAAAATCTCCCGTACCGCGGTAGAACAATATACATCAAAGAAACCTATCCAAAAGTTAATTCTTCTTAACCTACAACTAAAAATACTAAAATTATTCTTTGTCTTTTTACAAAGCGAGCAGTTATTCCACGGCGCTTTTCAGCTGCAAAATGTACCAGCTATTGAAAGTCATGTATCAAAAACATTGAAAGTAATAAAGTCTAAAGATTAGTGTTTTTAGGTCCGGTTTTCTCAACACGAGTCCAAATTGGTGAACAAACCAAAATGTCAGTCCGGACCAAGGACAAAATATTTCCACACTTCTGGAACGAATCACTAAACGCACAAACGTTTTGCTCTAAATAATCAGTATTCGTTAACTTGTACGTATGTGTGAACGAAGTAATCTGTGCATAATTAGTCAAGTAGCCACCGCAATTTCAGCCTAATGCTAGAAGTGAGATTCTGTTATACGGCAGCTTCCAGAATTCAGAAGGTCACTGAAGGGTATCTTATAGAAGGGAACTTCAAAATCTTAAAAACTCTTGTATCACGAATATTATGCAGGGTGTTACAAAAAGATACGGCCAAACTTTCAGGAAACATTCCTCACACACAAATAAAGAAAAGATGTTATGTGGACATGTGTTCGGAAACGCTTAATTTCCATGTTAGAGCTCATTTTAGTTTCGTCAGTATGTTCTTCCACCTACGCTCAATGGAGCACGTTATCATGATTTCATACGGGATACTCTACCTGTGCTGCTAGAACATGTGCCTTTACAAGTACGAGACAACATGTGGTTCATGCACGATGGAGCTCCTGCACATTTCATTCGAAGTGTTTGTACGCTTCTCAACAACAGATTCGGTGACCGATGGATTGGTAGAGGCGGACCAATTCCATGGCCTCCACTCTCTCCTGACCTCAACCGTCTTGACTTTCATTTATGGGGGCATTTGAAAGCTCTTGTCTACGTAGCCCCGGTACGAAATGTAGAGACTCTTCGTGCTCATATTCTGGACGGCTGTGATACAATACACCATTCTCCAGGGCTGCATCAGCGCATCAGGGATTCCGTGCGACGGATGGTATCCTCGCTAACGGAGAACATTTTGAACATTTCCTGTAACAAAGTGTTTGAAGCCACGCTGGTACGTTCTGTTGCTGTGTGTTTCCATTCCATGATTAATGTGATTTGAAGAGAAGTAATAAAATGAGCTCTAACATGGAAAGTAAGCGTTTCCGGACACATGTCCACATAACATATTTTCTTTCTTTGTGTGTGAGGAATGTTACCTGAAAGTTTGGCCGTACCTTTTTGTAACACCCTGTATATAATGTCAATGATTAAGTAACGGATGTTGATGAAAAACTCAGAGCCTATATGTATGAAACGTTAAAGGAAACCAGGTGGTTTTGTAAAGAAACGGAGACTTTCTCTTCTTATGATTCACTTCTGTTTTGACATTCGATGTACTAAGAGGTGGGTTGCCGGAATCCCAAAGTTATATATTTTTTATGGAATAATAAGTTTATCATTGATAAATATCGACGTCTGCAGTTATTGTAGTGAAGCTTTTAATATTACCACATTGAATTTCTTAAATGATTTTATGTTTTTGAGGTAGATGTATCACGAAATGGCGGTCACGTTATTTGAAAGCAAAATGAACGACTGCTTATCGCGTTGTGCCTGCTAGGTATGTTGTTCTCCACAGGTCGGACCTGGAGATCCGTTTTTATAAAGACCGGTCGATAACTCACAGTAGTGTCTTGCAGTCAACGAACCTTCAGACAGTGGTTGTCGACAGTGTTCAATAACAACCGGGGTCTCATACATCGAAAGAATGTAACAGCGTTGGCCTTAAGGTTAAAAATAGTAATTGTCCAGTATACTAAAAGGATTATTTATATATATGTAGATGTGCGTAAGAATACTAACCACACCGTGGCATCGCATTCGTAACGTGTCCTTCCCGTGGCAAACTAATAATAATTCGCAGAATTTTTTTTTTTATTAATTTGAATATTTCTCTCACTTTTAACTTCCCATAAGAAGAGAAACGTTACAGTGGACGCTAGTCTGCCATCTTCCTTGGTTAAGTGGAATATCGCGTTGATTAAATTTCCTTCACAGGTTAACTAAAACTGTATTCCATAGCCCAGGGAATTTCTACAGCTAACACCTCATTCATAACTTAAGCTGCACAGTGCCAGAAACTAAGACTCTTCATATTAAATTATACATATTAAAATATACAATCAGGACTGGTAAGTCTGCTCTCAGAGTTCCCTACCGACATGTAGGTTGCGAGT
Source organism: Schistocerca nitens (assembly GCF_023898315.1). Classification (NCBI taxonomy): domain Eukaryota; kingdom Metazoa; phylum Arthropoda; class Insecta; order Orthoptera; family Acrididae; genus Schistocerca; species Schistocerca nitens. The sequence goes on along the minus strand of NC_064625.1, from coordinate 177,192,362 downwards.
CTGTCTGATATCGAGAAGTGATCCGTGTCGATTGCTGGTACGGAGTCGATACACGCGGTATCTGTCACACGGTGTTACCCCATTAACTCTCGTAGCAGTGAGTGCCTCACTTCGGGCTTGTGGCGTGAGGCTTTAGTTTCGGTTAGGAGTGAAAGCAGCAGTACCACAGGTTACGGTAAAAAGTGCTTATTTTAGACGGCAGTTTCATTTCTCGGTGTTGGGCCGCCATCTGCGAATCATTTCATTCGACCGCGATCCGGCGACTTGCGCGTAGGTGACAACGAAATGGAGGCGGCTGTTCGTGTTCTGCGGGCGGCGCGCCCTGGGTTCGTATCTCGCCGCTGTTGACTGCCTGACGGCGCAGCTCTCGGTAAGTACGGAACACTCTTTGGTGGTACCCCGCACAGTGCAGCTGTTACGGAGTGACTTTTTAATAGGCGCGCTACGGAAAAGCTAATGCGTGATATCAATACATGCTGTGTGTAGCGAACTTTGGGCCACTTTAATTGCTTAAAGAATTTTCACTTAATTTGGAAAAAGATGAAAAGTCAGTTGCTTCAGCGTACTCTGAGTAGCTAAATGAAAATGGTTAGAACAAATGTTAATTCGGGATTTCTGGCGGTTTGTGTAGTAACTGCCTAGGGAGACTTAGCTTCGTAGCTCAGCTCTGTAGTCAAATTTCGTAGAATTTGCTCACAGAAAAGATCGACCACAACTGGCAAGTGTTGGAAGTCGGGCGCAAAGGGTGTTCCATAAGTGGAAGTAGCTAACGATGTACAACATGTTGACTGTTACAGCTTTCACCAATAGCTATCGCGTGTCAGTTTGACGGGATAGTGGTTAGACTACAGTAGCGTGAAGACGCTGCCCCCCCCCCCCCCCCCCCCCTCGTGCGGTAACAGCGGATGTCAGACTTTACGATATCAGATAGACGTAAAGTGTATTTTTACGGTCTTGTCCAACTTTAACCATACATCGTGTTTTCAGATTTTTTTGGCGAAAAGCTCGACAAGATGCCGGCTGTTCAAGTTTCGCCACATGTGTTAAGTGAAATAGTGTCTTTAGAATTCATCTCACTATATCGTGAGTCTCCACGAGTACGGAAACTACAATCAAGGGTAGAAACGAAGTAGCACTGTCAATTACCAAAGTGGCAGTGCTGTATCTCTTAGGAATGGGTTAAGATGGGGAATATATATTGTACCCATAATAGAGACGGAAGCGCAACGAAATAAAAAGTAATAAAAGTTCACCGGTTCTTCAACGCGCGACGTGGGCTGCATATTCCAACGTTTAAGCAACTGTCATAAAAGGACGAATTGAGCATAAATCTTAGCATCCCTGTGCTTGTTCCACTGAGAGCGAAGTAACATCAATAGTTATTACAGGTTTCATTGACAATTGGAATAAAGTTCGTGTAATCAGATTTGAAGAGACACATTTCCTTTCGAGGAGTTTCGTAGGTAAATCACTCACATTGTAAGCCATTCCCTGGACCAGCGTGTTTTCGTCATCTGTAGACGGCGTCGAAATCGAAGCCACAGCTGCTTTATCTGCATTAGTGGCCTCTGTAAACATACGAGCAGGGTATACTTCAAAGAGAGACAAGTGATAAACTTGTAGCTGTTCGTGTTTGACGAATCCGCAACTAGTCAAGGGCAAATTTAACACAGTTTGGTCGTTTATGGGGGTGTTAACTATCAGCACAAGGGATCTGAGGTACCTGTGACACTGATTCAGTCTGCCTTCGGAGAGCCACCGCACCTTAGCAAGGACTAAATTCACATTTCCGATCACGACGAACTGCCACGTTTGGCGTCGGCACTATGGGTGGGATTCGTGGTTTATGTGAGGCATTTGAAATTGTGGCCACGTATGAAGTGCGGAGTGAGATTTTGCGATCTCCCTCGCCCCCCCCCCCTCCCTCCCCCCGCCACGGCCATTGGAATCTTGGTTGTGACAGATCGGTCTGTACTGTAGCAGGGCTACAGGTTTGAATTAGGTTGAAAGATGAATTGGCGAGGCTAATGGATGTGCTAAGACCGCTGCACGCGCGCCAACCAGTCGACGTATTGAACGTGTGTAGGCGACAGACAAACTTTTCTTGTCGGGATATTGGGCGGCTGTGCCAACCGCCTGCTAGACGTTTGTCTTCAGTCAGTGTTCTGGATAAAGCCGCACATGTTTGTGGGACACGTCGAGGAGTGTATGAATATAGATGCAATAAATTAAGCTCTTTCCTCAGTTTTCAACGAATCGATAGTGACTTCGTGCAGAACAGAGCAAGTCGGCCGACGTTCCGTGTTTGTTTTTGTCTTTTATTTCCGATTCTTCGTTTATGTATGTTCTATTTATTAGATTTGCGGCACCGCTGTGTAGTGTTTTCCAAATGAGTCTTAAACTTGGCTGCGTACAAGAATTAAACGGTGGCGAAGCGTCCATAAAGGTTGAGGCCGAGGCTACACCCCCCCCCCCCCCAAAAAAAAAAAAAAAATCTAAATAATTTTCAGATACTGAATTTAAATGTTTCCAAATATTTTACGTTAAAACTTCGTATATACACCCGCAAGTAGAATGCATCACTCGCAGCTGTGTAGCCAATAGCAGCTCGAAATTCTGTGCTTCTTATGAGGATGCGCAATAAGCCCGTTTCTTTTCCGTGATGGACTGGGGCTTCTGCAGCGTGGATACGGTTTTGAAAGCTGGCGTCAGATTTTTCTGCATCTCGCCAGCAGGTGGATACACGCCTGTGTAACGTCTTTCACGAGTTATCTAACAGAGCACTACTTGGGCCGGTATTTCACTATCATATATCTTTGTCGAAGTTATGTGGTGTAATAGGGAACTTTGTCAAATCTCGCGTGTCGTCAAATATGAGATCTAGGGCCTCACCGTAGATTTGGTCATAGAAGTCGTACATATTGTGTTCACTGCAATGTGTAGTGTAACAGCTTCGAGCGCTGGCGTCGCTACAGCTATTTGACGTCTCCGTAGTGTTTGTAAACATGGCTTCAAAGTTAGATTCTTAGACTTTTTTAAACAAATTAGCTTCGGCTATGGGTGAGTAAGGGGAGGGGGGGGGGGGAAGGGTGAGCAAGGGGCATAGTGGATGCTATCGATTGTGTGCTGATGGGAGGTGGAATACGCTGCAGGCGACTTCATGTCCACAATCACAGCTACAGCCGTCCACCTCTGCATCTGGAAACATACATGCAGCAAGCCGGAATAGAGGATGTGGTCACTCAAATTCTTGCTTAGCTTTCCTTTCTACTTTGTCTATTTTTGAATTCTGGATGCGACAAGTTAAAAATCGCTTCATCTTTCGTACTTTTTATTCATTTTGTAGTTTTGCGAACACTAATTCTAGCAATTAAATTATTCAAAATTGAAAATTGTTCTCATAGTCCATAAAGTGTACTAAACGTTTTTTACCTTCACATATTCCCCTTCATTGCTTTATAAATCGCTTCACTCGTTTCTGGAATTATTTTGATTGTTGCAATGTGATATTAGTGTGCTGCGTTGTTAACGAGAGTAGCTCTCGTGTACCAGGAAATCTCAGTGACACAGTTTGTCTTCTGGACGTATAGCATTTCTAAGAGTATTCTCTTTTGTAACATGAGAAGCCACTCCACTGAGCAAATACTGAAATACTCTCATCCAGTTGTAACTGATTTATATGTTAAGACTTGACTTCATACACTTGCAGCTCTCGTAACCAATTTTGCTGAACGCGTTCACTATCTAGACGTAAAACCTAGGGCTTCATTCAAGTGTTTACTCTTTCTCTACCGCTTTTCTTCCAAATACACACACAATGCAATTGCGGCACTAGCAGCTGCAGCGCATAATAAGTTGCCGTCTGCCATCTTGAAATTTGACGAAAACATCTTTGTCAAACGAATTTGACGAATATTTGATATTCCTTTGTCAAAGAAATATGATTCTCTAATACTGGACTCAGCAGCGTCTTGCACGCCAGCAGCAAACAGAGAAGAATCAGAAACACAAATAACAAAAACACATTCATAATTCGTTTAAAATAAATGTGAATTCATCATTGGATGTTGCTGCAAGATGACAAGGAATAGCTCGTGTTTTCATTCTTCCTCAGATTAAAATTTAGTAGCCATACATATCCCATACGTTCGTAGTACTGCAGAGTGTTCGTAGTTTCTCAAATCAACGGTGAAACCTCTAACATGAATCAAGCAGTAAGCAGTGGTGGTGGTAAACAGACTAGTGAAGTATGTTTCGGCGTGTCCTGTCAGGTGACACCGACAATGTCTTGACACGGTTGTCGAAAGAAAAACGGTAAGTTGTCTAATATTAAAATCATTGTTGCAAAGCATGCTATTGCCGCCTACGTCAAACTCCCATGGACGCGTTTATTTCATCACAAGACCCGCAAAAGTTTTGAGCTGAAAACCATGCATTCTTTACTTGTATCTCTGGATGAGTGTAAAAACGAAAGCTGAAGCAGTTTCTCTTAAATTTTAGGGAAAATTTGTAAGAAGATTCCACACAATAATAAAATTCAAAACGATGGTTAGGTGGCAGCGTTGTAAGGAACTACTTGTTTCGTTCGTACTGTGTGATGTTTGGAATGATTGACAGTTAATGGAATAAGTGGGGACTACACGAAGGGGCTTCAAAATTTTATTTCGAATGCTATAAAGTACCAAGGTTCAATTTGACATGCCACAGCAGCTGTTAAATACAATCAGTAAGAATTGCCCATGCTCTTTCAGAAGCAGCACGAACTATGAAACACGAGAAGGTTACCGAAACAGAAGTAAAATAGATGCATTACGACTATCTGCTTTTCAGCACGGCAAAAGTTGTCTTCTGATGACCAGATTTAGCTTTTTCTACTGCAGCTGTAGAATTTGATTTTCGTGCATACAAGTATCTTGTTCGACATTCTGCAAAGTAAAACTTTGGACTTGAGACGCTGTATGACTGAAACAGAAAACTGCATTAAGGCTAGTGAGACTAATGTGTGAAACGCGAAGTGGAAGGTTAGAATCTTATAAATTCAGCAGGAGTATCTAAAATTAACTGTGACGAAACAGATGTATGTATTCAGAAATGGAGAAGGATAGTATTAGAGGTAATTGACACAGTAGTAGTAAACACGGAAACTAGATTACAGGACGACCGTGAAACAATTTCCCTGTACGTAATGTTGAAAAGCTACTTAAAATATATCCTTTGACAATGAAAAATTGAAGAAAACATAGTTTATGTACAGCAGTTAGGATAAACGTCTGGAGCTTCAGGACCTCCTTCAATCCATTATAAACAATTAATTAAAGAAAGCGTTCTCTGGATGAGTGAAATGATTGTCGTTGGTTCTTGCAATTCCACGAACCACCGTGTCTTGAAGAAATAAATAAATAAGCGTGAACGCTGAAACGCGTTAAAGCATACGTTCACAACACATTGGCAACTTGACTGTGTTGGCTGTAGAGAAGGGAACTTGGAAATAAAATCGGCAGGATTTCATATCTCTCGTCACCGGTTTACGCCCAGGAAAAAGGGCTGGATGACAGAACAACTTTATAAAAAGGTTTAACTCTGCATTACGAAGTATTACATCTTGATGAATGTGTACGTGTTCAATATTTCTTGCGTTTATTTATAAAAAATTTTGTAGTTTGTCTTAGTGGAAATAGGACTTATTTTTAGTGTTTAAGAATAGTTCAAAGATGTGTTCGAATTAGTGATCCTCAACCTAATCTACCGAAAAGGTCACGCTTCGCCATTGGAATTAAAACGTTTGTCAAAGTCTTTTATTTTGCTTAACCGTGCTGTATTTCTTCAGTCAAGTGTAAATCGCTTTGCAGGGAAATGAATCATTTAGTCAATAATTGTGTGCATACAACAGCACTGAATTTGAAGTCCGGTTAAATCCTGCCAGTGGCTAGAAATGGTAATGTAGCGAGACGCTTCTCCTCGCTGCTTACAACCTACGATGTATTTATTTTTCGTTAAGAACGGTTTGATGTTCAGCAGTTCTCAGATATTACGAAAATCATAAGCTACCGTCTAAGTGACAAAGTAAGTCAACTACTTTCCTTCTGTTAGCCACTTCTTTGCCAGCATTTATCTTGGCTTATCTGGCCCTGTTACTCTTCAGACAGCCAAGGCAGACTCCCGTTTCTGTTCCCGTGTAAAACCAACAGGAATCGCGTAGACATTTATCATATCAACAAATCACAACACGGGGCACTGTGATCGCGTACTGCAGTCGGTTACGAAATTGGTTCGTTGGTCGACCGATACAATAGTGCGTGAGGACCTAGATCTCGCCTTAACACCGAGTGAGGTGGCGCAGTGGCTTGCACACTGGACTCGCATTCGGGAGGACGACGGTTCAATCCCGTGTCCGGCCATCCTGATTTAGGTTTTCCGTGATTTCCCTAAATCGCTCCAGGCAAATGCCGGGATTGTTTCTTCGAAAGGGCACGGCCGACTTCCTTTCCTAATCCGAGAAGACCGATGACCTCGTCGTCTGGTCTGCTCCCCCAAAACAACCCAACCCACCTCCCCTTAACAGAACGACTTACAGTGCAGCCCAGTGTTTCCGTTCATGCCATATTTACACGTCTTTCGCCGTAGTCAGCACACTAAGCATAAAAATCAAAGCCGCAAGGCAACCGGTGACCCCTGCGGGTCCGGGGATTAGAATAGGCCCGAGGTATTCCTGCCTGTCGTGAGACTCCTTTTAGTCGCCTCTTACGTTTCAGCCTATATTTGATGGTCCCCTGTAGGGTTTGACCACCATTTTTGAAAACTTTCCCGAAGAGCGAGCCAATTTGGGAAAGACGCCTTACATGGTGCATAGTGTCAATGTGCTGAGACACCTCGCATCGTTCATTGATGTAGATCGGCACTTCTGCTCATTCTACAACTGTTGGGTGAGGTCACCTACCTGGGTAGGTATTTTTCCATAATCTGTCCAGTATGTTTTCTCCATTCACGATGCTAATGGACTTCTTTGCTTGGTTGCACCTGATATCCACCACAGTAGCCAGTCTGTTGTGGTGAGGCCACAATGTAGCCTGTTGGTTGTAGCCCCCTGACCACACAGGGTTCAGTCTGCTGATGCCTGCGCTGTTAACTCTCCTCGTATGCCATGGGGTAGATGCCCATCCCTCTGAGGCGTTGAAACTCACGGCAATGGCCATCCTGCCAGGCGGCCTTTGCTGAGGCTGGGTGGCGCCTGTGGGGAGGGCTGCAGGTCGGAGTGGGCAGATGACATGGCAAAGCATAGTCCATTATCTCTTGATGGTGGTGAAACACCAGCAGTCTCTAAGCGTTCAGGAGCTCAATTCAATGCAAAGAAGTACGAACAAATCGTTCCCTTCCCTGGCCATACCATAGGAGGAGCGTCATAAGTATGGTAGCAAATCTTACTCGCCCCGGTACCTTGTATGTTAGAGAGCTGATGGGGAATCTTTCGTGACGAAGCCTCAATTTTTTGTTGAGCATTTCGAGAACAAGTTTGGGGAGGTGGAGGACTTGTCCAAAGGTGTACACTTCGTCTTGCGTGTCCACTGGGGTCCAAGGGATAATCAGGTTGCCACCAGTGCCTTCATCTTGGCCTTTTAGGGTGATACATTGCCCGAGGACGTCAAGGAGATGGTTTACCACTGTGATGTAAAGCCCTATATCCCTCCCCCGCTGCAGTGCTTTAAGTGCTGTAACTTCGGCCATGTCTACCCACAGAACTTCCAGCTTCATTGCAGATGTCCTTCACATCCCAATACTACATGTGCCACTGCAGAGAGCACCATTCATTCGCCTTGCTCACCTGACTGCAGGATTCTCCAGAAAGAAAGGAAAATCATGGAGTAAAAGACCCTGGACCAACTGACCTACACTGAGGCTAAGAGAAAATTTGAGCACTTGCAGTGGCATAAGACGATGACACACACACAGGATGCAACAACAGTTCTGGCACCATCAGCTCCATCAACCCATGGCACATCTCGGAGCTGGAAGACTATACCTGCCCCCTTGATGGTCAGGTGCATTTCCCTCCCTGTAGCTCCTGCACCTCCCACTTTGGGAGTAACACCCACCAACCATAGGGGACATTCATCCCCACTTCTAAGCTGGAGAAGTGCAAGTCTTCTTTGCTTCTCCCACTAGGAAGGGGTCTCTTGGGTCGCTCCCTTCCAGGTTTCTTCTAGTTGGAAAGAAGACACCCGCCAGTGGCTGAAGAGCCCAAAAGCAGCTGGTCGTAGAGCTCCATGCTCATCCTGAGTCCTGGAGACTGAGCCAGTGAAGTCCTCCCAGCCAGAGAAACCCAAGCAGCAGCGAGAGAAATCAAAAAGAAAACCCCTAAGACCAAGAAAATTGCTACCTACAAGATCTGTGGCTGAGGATGGGGCGGAGATTTTGGCATCGAGGACCTAGATCTCCTCAGACCCTTGGACACATTGGGTACAGGCTGCTCAGGCAATAAATCGGTGGCAGCAGGTGACAGGCGTAAACTCCCTCACTGAACGTTCCATACCTTCCCAGTCTCAAGATGTCATCCTGTAGTGGAATTGAGGTTTTATCCACCGCCAGGCTGAGCTACAGCAACTGTTAAGCTTTACACCTGCTATCTCGTTTGCTCTCCATGAAACCTGGTTCCCAGCAATGCGGCCCCTGACCTTGGTAGCTATAAGGGATATTACAGGAACTGTAGCAACTATAATCAAGAATCAGGTGGAATTTGCATTTATATCCTAAATGGTTAGTAGTGAACATGTGCCACTTCAAACCCCTCTTGAAGTTGTGGCTGTCAGAATGACGTGGAAAATAACTGTCTGCAATGTATATCTTCCTCCAGATGGTACAGTACCCCTGAATGTATTAGCTGCACTGATTGATAAACTCCCTAATCCTTTACTACTTCTGGGAGATTTTATTGCCCATAACTCTGTGTGAACTGGTACCATGATTACTGGCTGAGGCAGAGATGAAGAAACTTTACTTTCGCAATTCAACCTGTACCTCTTAAATACTGGGGTCGCCACACATTTCAGTGTGGCTCATGGTAGTTACTCGGCCATGGCTTTATCAAATTGCAGCACTGGAGTGCACATTACGACCTGTGTGATAGTGACCCTTCCCCATTTTCCTGTCACTGTCCCAGCGTCAGGCACCTGGACGCCTGCACAGATGGGCTTTGAACAAGTGGGACTGGGGAACTTAAACCTCTGCTGTCACTGCTGAATCTCCCCCACAAGGTAACATAGATGTGATAGTTGAGCAGGTGATTAGCACAATGGTAGAAAACGCGATGCCTCCCTATTCAGGGTGCCCGAGGCATAAGGCAGTCCCTTGGTGGTCTCCGGAAGTCGCTGAAGCAATTAAGGAGCGTCGGTGAGCTCTACAGCAGCATAAGTGGCACTCTTCCCTGGACCACATCGTAGCCTCTAAATGGTTCCATGCCTGTGTTCACTACTTTATCAAACAATGAAAGGAGTATTGGGAGTTACACATCTCCACCATTGGGTTCCACACATCCTTCCGAAGTCTGGGCAAAGATCAAACGTCTTTCTGGGTACCAGGCCCTAACAACTGTCCTCGGTGTTAACATAAATAGCGAGTTACGTACCAACGCAAACGAGATTGCTGAGCATTTTACTCAGATTACCCCCAAGCCTTTCACATACCCAAATGGCGGCTGGAAGGGAATGTCCTCATATTCATTACACGTTGCAGTGAATCCTATAATGCCCCATCTACAGAATTGGAGCTTCTCAGTGCCGTTTAACATTGGTCTGACAGCTCCTCGGCCTGATCACATACACAGCCAGATGATTAAACATCCCTCATCTGACTACAAGCGACATCTTCTCGTCATATTCGACCAGACGACCAGATCTGGTGCGATGGTGTCTTTCCATCGCACTCGTGGGAGAGCACCATCATTCCGGTGCTGAAACCTGGTAAAAACCCGCTTGATGTGGATAGCTATCAGCCTCACCAACGTTCTTTGTAAGCTGCTGGAACGTATGGTATGTTGGCAGTTGGGCTGGGCCCTGGAGTCACGTGGCTTGCTGGCTCCATGTCAGGGCGGCTTCCACCAGGGTCGCTCTACCACTGATAATCTTGTCCATCGAGTCTGCCAACCGAACAGCCTTTTCCAGGCGGCAACACCTGATCGCCATCTTCCTTGACTTGTGTAAAGCACACTACACGACTTGGCGACATCATATCCTTGCCACATTGTATGAGTGGGGTCTCCAGGGACCACTCCCGATTTTTATCCAAAACTTCCTATCGCTCCGTACTTTCTGTGTAAAAGTTGGTGACTCCATAGTTCCATCCATATCCAGGAGAATGGAGTCCTGCAGGGCTCTGTATTGAATCTCTATGTTTAATTGCCATGAACGGTCTAGCAACAGCTTTCGGGCCCTCTCTCACCTTCTCTGTATGCAGACGACTTCTGCATTTCGTACTGCTGCTCAAGTACTGTTGTTGCTAAGTGGCGCCTGCAGGGAGCCATCCACAAGGCGCAGTCATGGGCTCTAGCCCACAGCTTCCAGTTTTCAGCTGCAAAGTCGTGTCATTTTTCGACGCTAGAGTGACATGGCTCCCTCAGTTTCCTCAGCTGAAGTGGAAGGCTGGCAGCACCTCAATGTCCACCGATTGGTCCCTTTTCTCTCTCTAAACAAAGAAACCAACCAACCACAAAGATCGTTGAAGGGTACACAAAAGGAAATGAAACACAACCAATCGATTCTATTTAAGACAAAGAAACTCCGCTCATACCGTAGTCCTGTTCGTAATGTATAACCACAACGGGTATAGTAAGTTTATACACAGAAAACGTGGTTCGATATGCCCACAATCTTAACAAATGGTCTATGAAATCTTTCACAAAGAATGTGAAACAGTACGAACTGCTCGTTGTACCGACTAATTACGTTTGAATGCCCGAAGTATTATCCAAAAGAGTAGCTGAGGGCCAGTTTTGTTACTACACCACATGCTCCACCTGGTCAACTAGTATTACAGAAATGTGTAGCTCCACAATAATTGTAATAATAAATTAAATCGAAACATTAGTTACAAGAGAATCCTCCGAACTGTATTACTAACTCCATAGTATTGACCTGATGGGTCAAACAATTTTACTAGCACGTGGTACTGGTACCACAAAGCACACTCCATGTGGGATGAAGATACAGAAAAATTAGTAATTTGAAAAATTTTATCTAGAGGAAAACAGTGACACATTCACACTAAAGACTGGTCTTTGAATTCTTCCCGTGGTGTAATTTACACCAGGCTGCTCGACGGTCTAACAGAGCCTGAAATACAATCTTACATCTCTGATGAGGGTGTCACTGCCGTTCATTGTGTAATGAAAAAGGTAGATTCCTGCTTAGTGCTCACCTGCACTCTTTGTTACCTATGCTTCTGTCAAAGCTCAAAGCAGGTTACGAAATTCTAACCGTCCGGCCATAGATTTCGAACCTAATGCACTGCACCCAGTGCCATTATTTTAACCACACTAGAACGTCTTTTGTCAAATGTCACCAGTGGTAGGGATGAGGACGATTTTCCACCTCCCTCGGCAGCTGCTGAGGTGACACCCCTACATCTTCTCATCATGACTCTTCACAAGTGGAATGCTCACAGCCTTTGGTCACAGAGGATTTACAGCTGCTTCTAGCGCTGCAGCGTCCTCCTGTACTCTGCCTTTAGGAACTAAATAGCGCCCTTGTAACTGCTTCGAGGATTCACATTACTTACTGATTCGTTTTGACCTTCCACCTGAGGTTGGCATTACAACTCGTGGGGCGTCATGCTGCTCATATGGGATGACCTTCATAGTCAACCCATCTCCCTGACGTATTTCACCTACTTCCCTGCCTGTCTTCTTCCCTGTGTACCATTTGTCGCTCTGTCATTCGCTGTCACCAGGGCAGTCTTCATTCAGCTTATTGGGCAGCTACTTCCCCACTTTAGCTACTCGGTGGCTTTAATGCACATCATCCCCTTTGAGTTTCTCCCAGGATCTGTCAGAGGTGTCCTCTAGGCTGAAATTCTTAACCAACTTAACCCCTTCTGCCTTAACACTCCAGCACCCACTTTCCTTTCCTCGCACACCTATTCCCATTTGGACCTACCATTCTGCACTGCCCAGCTCGCCCGTCGTCTTCAGTGGTCCGTTTTTTCTGACACCTACTCGAGCGCCCATTTCCTGTGTGCTCTCCATTTTCTGACTGCTACCTGACCTGTGTGCACACCCAAATGGCAGCTTACTATGGCTGACTGGCAGCTTTACTCTTCCCTAGCGACCTTCTAAGAAAAAGATTTTCCTGTTCTGATGACCAGGTGTACTATCTCACCAATATTACCCTTGCTGCTGCAGAACGTTCCATTCCCCACACTTCGTCTTTACGACATGTTGCAGTCCCTTGGTGGACTGAGGCAGGCCTCGATGAAATTCGCACGCAGAGACGTGCTCTCAGCGTTTCTAACCGCCACCCTACGCTACCCAACTGCATTTGTTATGAACAGATGTGTGAATAGCGTCAGAGCTCTTCAGGATAGCAGAAGATCTAGACGTATTTCATTCACTAGTAACAATTCCACACCTTAATCTGTTGAGTGGGCCAACCTCGGACGGCTCTCTGGAACAAAGATCCATTCCCCACTTTCTGGCCTGACAGAGCTGGCAATGTTACCGTGGACCCTATTAGTATCTCCAACACCTTGGGCCGCCATTTTGCGGAAGTCACGAGCTCTTCCCACTACCATCCTGCCTTCGTCCATCAGAAACCAGCGAACTTTTCACAAAACTAATACACAATTTGAACATAAAGAAAAGAATTAGAAGAAAAGTACTGCATCGTAAAATATTAATAGTTTGAAAAAATTGGCTGTAAACTTCTACACATTAACAAATACACAATAAATGCATGATTTACACCTGATATTCATTTTGTAAATGGCGCAGTCCAATAATCGCTGCTTTGTCAGTCCGTTCCTTCTTAAAATTAAATGTTATTGCGTGTGCGTAAGTACATTATATCCACACCAGAGTTACCGAAATGTTTGTCCGTCGTTTCACATAGTTTTTACACAAAATAAAAATACAACTCGTAGCAATGCTATTAAGTACGTCTTAACATGTCCGCGACCAAAAGTACAAAGATAATAGTCTCTAGAATATTTCTTAACAAAAGATATTGTTCTTCCTTGTGTTTCGCAGCTTCTTGCTATCAAGCGCCGAGGCAAAGGTTTTAAGTATCTGCGCCCAGCGGGTCATAGTGTTTATTTAATTTAAACGCTGGACGCGCGTTTTGGTACAGCCGCACATTAAAAAAATTCATGTCTTTACTCTCGCACTGTGATGCTTAGCATCTTTACGAACTACAGCTCGTTGGCTGTCCTTAGATTTAATGACAAATATCTCACATGCAAAGTAGCTGAAATCCAATAATATTACAATATAACTGCAAATTTGGGAATATATATATATATATATATATATATATATATATATATATATATATATATATATATTATGTTGTCATTCCACCAATGGTAAATATTATTTCAGAATGGAATAACTATTCTAGTGTTGTAACAGGGACAGAAAATGCATGTAAAAATGTTAGGTATGGCAATGAATAACGTAGTTGTGGATGAATTCAATGTTTCACATAATGAAACACTTGAACACGTGATACAATCGAAGTAACAGCGATTCTCTATCGCTTTTGTGGCTATCCATCGAAGATACGTTCCCTGTTCTCCACGAGACTGATGACAGTAAGAGATGTGTGTCCAGATGGTGCTGATGAAACCAATGCCGCTCTGGCAAGACTCGCTAGCGCGTGAACAAGTCTGTCTGTTGACAGTGACGCTGAAGATTATTTACCTGAAGAAGTGTCCATACAAGGGACGAAAAAGCTGGAGGAAAGTCTGAACTTCTCTGGAAGAAGGGGATGTTGCTCCAGTCATAGAACTAATTGTTCCTCTTCCTGCATCAGCTGCTGCTGAGCTAGTGACTCTTATTGAACATTTTAGAACTCAGGAGGTGGATGACATGCTTCACAACTTGGTACACCAGTCAAATCAGTATAGCATACAGAAGACCGGAACAGTGGACACACAAGTTGGAACTGGAACAAATTTTAGGCATGCCTCTCAGAATGGGACTTCATCAAATCCTAGCATTCGTTGCTACTGAGAGACCCATATGACTACCCATTGATTCGTACCATTATGGCAGGAAACAGATTTGAAAAACTGTTGAGCGTCCTCCACTTCGAAAATTCATTAGTGGCTCACAGCACTAGGGCAAGCCCTGGAAAATAACCCACGACTGAATCAAATCAGAAAAAATTGTTGAAAACTTCCAGAACACCACTACGGTGTCGAAGTAATGGTTGCTTTTAAAGTCAAACGCACCATAAAACAACATCCGCAACAACAAACCTATAAGGTAGGGATTCAAGGGGTAGGGCACGAAATTCTGGCTACTTACACGACTGACATTTCTCAGGGTGTAGCAGGAAAAATATAAAATGGAACAGAAAAGCAGGGGAAGGACTCCCATGTTAAGTGGTCGTAAAATTCACACGTTGCCAGAAAGCTAAAATTTCAAGGTACACGCCGACAACTTCTTTACGGATGACACACCTTAGTACCTGTTGAATAGAGGCATCTTTTCCATTGGGACATTAAGAGCAAATAGGCTGAAAAATTGACGTGCCCAACGAGAATACATGAAGGATGGAGAACGAGGAGCAATGGCATGTCGAACAAACGATGCAGGGAGATTCATCGTAGTGATACGGTACGATAACAAACGTGTTACTCCCAGCTTTCGTTGGTATAATACACACGTGGAAAAAATGGCTCTGAGCACTATGGGACTCAACTTCTGAGGTCATTAGTCCCCTAGAACTTAAAACTAGTGAAACCTAACTAACCTAAAGACATCACACACATCCATGCCCAAGGCAGGATTCGAACCTGCGACCGTAGCGGTTTCGCGGTTCCAGACTGCAGCGCCTGGAACCGCACGTGGACCGTATCACAAAGACAACACGTGCAAGTCCCAAGAGAAGACGTTATTGCATCTTACAATACGTGTATGGGTGGTACTAATCTGACTGACAAATCATCACTATACAAATAAAACGTAACATCGATGAGGTAGTACTTACACAGCTTCCGGCACACAATTACAATTGCGGTAGTCACCAGGTGACTCGAATATAGTAAAGACTGCAGGTTTCTTAAAGAACGGCATATTCCACTGCGCGAATTAAAAGCGCAAATTTCGGGTAGACTATTAGCGGGAAAGAGAAATGAAAGCGAGGACGCCCAAGTAAAGAGGACAGGTGAAAAAGAGCTACGACAACAGTTCTGCCAGTTGTAGACTGCCAACAGGAAAAGTACGATAATTGGCCTGTATGGGAGGAAACGAGAGGACGATGGAAAAAGAGTTTCAAGATGGTATCGCGTACATCTGCATCTATGCATGGCAGGGGTTACGTCCCACTGTACCAGTTACTAGGGTTTCTCTCTGTCCTATTGACGTGTACAGCGCAGGAAGAGCGATCGTTTGAACGCCTCTGTGCGTGCAGTAGTTAGTCTAATCTTATACTGACGATCTCAGTGTGGGCAATACGTAGGGGGTTAGGCAGTAATCGCAGAGTAATCAAAGCCGGTTCTTGAAATTTTGACAGACTTTCTCGGGATAGTTAACTCCTATCTTGGAGAGTTTGTTCCTTCAGCATCTCTCCCACGAATTAAACCTATGACAGTTCGTGCTGCCCTTCTCTGTATACGTTATATATCCACTGTTAATCCTATCTCGTATAGGTCCCACATACTTCAGCAATATTGTAGAACTGGTCGCACGAGTGACTTGTGAGCTATCTACGTTGTACACAGATTGAATGTGGTCGGTATTCTCTGAATAAACCAGTGTGCCGCCAGCTTTACCCACTGCTGAACCTGTCGTCATTCCATTTCATATCCCTGCACAGTGTTAGACCCAGGTAGCTGTATGAGCTGTCCTATTCCACCAGCGACTCACTGATGTTGTAGTGAAAGGATACCAAGTTTTTCGTTTCGTGAACTGCAAAATTTCACATTTATGAACATTTAGAGCATGTTCCCAATCTCTGCAGCATGTTGAAACCTTAACATCTTACTGAGAATTTATGCAGCTTCTCTCAGATAGTAATTGAATATAGAAAACTGCAGAAAGCCTGATTTTACTACTAGTGCCGTCTGTAGGCTCATTAATTAAATAAAAACAAACAGCAAGGGTCCCAATACACTTCCCAGGGCGACACTGGTAAATGTTATTTCAGCTGGCGATGTGTGTCCATCCAAGTCAACATGCTGTGGCCTCCCTACCAAAAGTTCCTGAAGCCAGTCACAAATTTCACGTCATACCCCACATGATGGTACTTTTGACAATAAGTTTAGGTGCGATAGTTCGTCAGATGCTTATGGGAAATCAAGAAACACTGCATCTGCCTGTTTGCCGTGATGTCATCTGAGAAGTGCAAGTTGGGTCGCACACGACAGTTTCCGAAATCCATGCCAGTTGGCATTGAGGTGGTCATTCTGTTCAAAACAAAGTACCCATTATGTTAGAGCTCAGAACATCATCTAAGATTCTACAAAAAGTCGATAAGGAAACTGGAAGGTAGAACTGTGCTTCATTTCTATTACCCCCCCTTATAGATGAGTATGACCTGTGCCTTTTTACAAGAACTGGGTACAGTTTCATGTTCAAGGGATCTTAGATAGATGATTATAAGAGGGCTAACTCGGCGGCAAATCCAGTATAGAATCTGACAAATAACATGGGAGCCTGAAGCTTTGTTACATTTCAAAGATTTCAGCTGCTTCTCACGCCACTGACATCACGACTTACTTCATTCAACTTTTCAGTGTTATGAGGAATAAATTCCGGAAATTCTCCTAGATTTTCCATTGTATTGGAGCATTTGGAAACGGAGTAATGCATGTCAACCTTCTGCTTTTTCTACGCTCAATTTCAGACCCCTCATTCTCTAGGGACTGGACCCTAACACTGGTGCCACTGGCAGCCTTTACATATGACCAGAATTTATTTGGGTCTTATAAAATGCCATTTGACAATATTTCGTTGCGGTTGTCATTGAAGGCATCACGCTTTTCTCTGACAAGCAAACGTGTTTCATGCGGCAGCTATCTATAGCCCTACACTTTCACACCTATTATGCAGTAATGTTCCTTTAGAAGTTCTTTTACAGCGACTCTGTATCACGCAGGTTATCTCCCATCGTGAACTGTTGTACTGGGTACATATCTATCAAGCACATGGTTAATTACCCTTTCCAACTTGAGCCATAGTTCCTCTACATGCTCCTGCCCTATGCTGAAAGTTCATTGGCATAGGACGCCACTGATTTTTATCTAGTTCACAGAACATACATATCTCGTTCTGCTTGTTTCAGTTGACCTCTGTACTTCAGTAACCATTGTTGCCACAACCACATCATGGTGGCCGATACGTTTCAATGTCGATATCCTCAGAGTTCAAGTCTGTCCTTTGCATTAAATCCAATATATTTCCGTCATGACTGGGGTTCTTAACTATCAGTTCCAGATAGTTGTTGAAGGCATCAAGTGAACTTTCACAGGACGTTCTACCACACCCACCACTAACAAAACTGTAATTTTCCCAATTGTTGGATGATCGAAGTCTCCACCAATGATTACAGTATGAATGGGGAACTTTCTAAGAAGTGAACTGAGGTTTCCTCTAAAGTTTTCAGTTACATCGGGAGAAGAGTCTGTCGGGCGATAGGTTAGAATTATACGCAGTCTTGCTCACTCACTCACATGCAGCTTCAATTTCTCTCTGGATTTGAGTTCCTGTGCTGCGACAAATACACCACCTCCATCTCTCATTTGGCTACCCTTTCGATATACACCTAAATTTTCCCTAAAACTCTATCAGTTTTGAGTTTGAACCAGCTTTCTGTAACTACCATAATGAGCTTCACTGCTTTTCATGAGCACTTCAAACTCTGGCACTTCGTTGAATATGCAGTTCACCATTAGGATTTTAATACTCCCACCTGTGGGATGCGTTTCGTTTGATCTTGCACTGGTACTTCTGGGTTTCCTACAGCGAGTGTTATCTGAATGTATGAACACCACCAGGTAATGAGAGGTCGATGAAACTGGAATGCCTACATGCACTACATCACATCTGATACAGTAGTGCTTCTGTCAGATCAGGGCAAGCTAAGTAGTTCATCACGTGCCACATGAAAAGCCCAGTGAGCTGCTACTGGTGTCTACATTCCAGCAACACTCAAATCTTGCCGAAACAGCCGAATGTATTACTTGTGGTAGGGATGTTCATGAGGGCAATTGCCCGCCACCTTCTCCCTGCTGTATAAACTAGAATGGCGACCATGCAGCCTCATTTCGTTAATGTCCTGTGTATCTCCATGAGCAAGCTGTCCAGGAGATCCGAGAGAAGGAAAAAGAGCGTTACCCTGTAGTTACCAAGCTGTGTTGTCCGCCATCTGGTACTAACAGCGTCATTCTTCGTACTCCTTGCTCCACAAACGAAATCGCCACACAGACATGTGACCTTAAATTTAGCATTGCAGTTGTAAAATCGCCCAGTGTCATGTTAGTATCCCCTCCTCCTCCAACTGTGCGACAAGCCGCCAGATCTTCTCTGGTGGCAAAATCACCTTCTACACAACCAGGAGGCTGGAAATCACAGACTGAGTTGCCCTGTGAAGGTTTTAAACATCCTGCAAGCCAACACAACGCCTGAGCCTTCATCTGCTAACGGCAAAGGCTCAGAGATACCAAAGGCAAACGGTCTTCCCCTTCGCTGACTCGCAGGTCCTGACAAGCAGTGTTGCCGCATGATACCCTCACCTGCCAGGCTCTGTTCTGCCAGTGACAACCTTTCTCCTGCCATGGAAGTTGCACACTAAGCGAGAATGCCGACACTTCTGTAGATTGCATGGAACAGGAGCCTCCAGCCACTGCACCCTATAGCAGTGAGGCGTTGAAGGTGGACACCCAGCCACTGAGGTGACAACCCATCATTTTCCCTTCTCCCATTTCCCTTTCATGACTTCCCGCCAGTGTAATGTTTGTCAATACATCCAGCAAGGAGGAATTAAGCTGCTCTTGGAATCGTAGCATCCTCTTATCTGCCTCCAGAAAACAAAATCGCCCTTGTGACGGCTACGACTTCTATCATTTCTTTCCAGTCCACGTCGACCTTCCCCCCGAATGATTGCATTCCAGCTCGTGAAGGATTCGTGCTGCTCGTATTGGGTGACATTCATATTCAGACCACCTCACCGAACACTTGACTGCAGGTTGTTGCAGTTTGCATTTTCCTTCATCGCTTCACTTCTTCCCCTTTCTATTGTTCACATTACTCCAGCATGTGGTGTTAGCAGTGCAGACCACCTCCAGTCTTTTGCCAACGCGCTCACCTTTCTCTGCAACTTCGTGACTCCAATGCACACCATACACATTGAGGCTCTCCAAGAACCTGCGAGACATGCGCTATCTCAGCCGACCTTCACTATAAACTCAACCTCATCTGCCTTAACACTGGAGCACCCACGTTCCTATCAGACTCCACACACAGCTATTCCCATTTGGACCTCTCGTTCTGCTCTGTACAGTTTGTCTCGAGTGGTCCATTCTGTGACATGTACTCGAGCATCAGTTTCCTGTGTGCTATCCTTTCACTGATGCATACCCCTAGATACATGTAAAACTGTTGGTAGCTTTCTAAGGCTGAGTGCAATTTACTAACCAGTGCCCAGTGTGGATTTAGTGCGCCATTCTCCTGTTGACAATCTAGTCACTTCGTCCACCTACATCGTGAACGGCTTTCTACGGAAACCCCAGGCGAGCTATATTTTTCGATTTGGAGAAAGTCCACGACATCTGTTGGATGACTGGCTTCCTCTGTACCCTCTACTCCTAGCTTCCCTGTTCCCCTCCACAATTTTTAAAAGATGGAGGTTTCAATGTGTGTGTGTGTGTGTGTGTGTGTGTGTGTGGGGGGGGGGGGGGGGGGGGGGTTGCGTCTCGCCACACCTTTATCCAAGAAACCGGCGTACCTCAGGGTTACGTCCTCAGTATTGTCCTCTTCGCTATCGCCATTAACGCTATAACGGTCTGTCTCCTGCCAGGCCTCTCTGGCTCCCTTTTTAATGACGATTTTGCCATCTACTGCAGTTCTCCACGGACCTCTCACATAGAGCGACGTCTTCAGCGATGTCTCGAACTTCCTTCCTCATGCAGCATCGACAACTGTATTCCTTTTTCCACTGACAACAGTTTCGTGGATTCCTGGCAGTGCAGTTGGTTTCTCGCACCATCTTCACACCTTTGGCCTGCTGCTCTTCTGTTTGTACCGGTCCTTTGTCCATTCGAAACTAGACTACAGGTGCTCTGTTTATGCATTTGTCCGTCGTACACGATCTCAACACTACTCACCATTGTGGCATCTGTTTGGCCACTGGCGCCTTTTAGTGTACACTGAAGATGCTGAACTACCACAGTCATACTGATGTGATATTCTCCTCAACAGATACACATGGAGTTCGTCTGCCATGCCTGGCCACCCATCGTATGCCTCCTTCGATGACTCCTTTCAGTAGAGGGCCTATCCCTCTTCAGTTGCGTCCTGGAGTCCTTCCAGTTCTTGCTCCAGCAGCTGAACTTTGCAGTGCCTGCAACTTACCCAGTTGGAGTGAGCCCTTCAGCACCTTGCCTTTGTGTGGCGGACCATGTTCATCTAAGCTTTAAGTTGCTTCCTAAGGACACTAATGCTGCCTTCAACTTCACTACCCACACAAGGGACTTCGAGATAGTACCTTTCTGTACACTAGCGGCTCTGGCTGTGCTATCAGGTGTGCCTTTGTCATTGGCGCACACGTTTTTCAGTATCAGCTTCTGCAACACTGCTCAGTATTAGCTGCAGAGCTCTTCTCCCTCTATCAGGCCAGAGTACATCTGGTGACACAGGCTTTCCAACTGTCATCTGCTCAGACTTAGGGGTGGGCAGTGTACAGTGCACAAAGACAAGGGCACTATGTGCAGTGAGTCCAGGAAAACTCCCTTGCTCACCCTCGATGGAGCCACTGTGACATTCCTGCGGGTTCCTGTTCGTGTCAGCCTGCCAGGAAATGAGCCTGCTGAAGCTGCTGCCAAGACTGCTGTCCTCTTACCCCAGCCTGCTAGGTCTTATACTCTCTCAGATGGTCCCTGTTCCAGCCTGCCAGCAGGTGGCATTACCACTTGTCCTCCATTCTAGGGAACAATCTCCAGGTTATTTAGGCTCTCCCAGTGATATGGACAACCTCCTCCTCTGCCCTCTCGACGTGAGATCATTTTAGCTAGGTTGCGTATTGCGCACTGTCCTTTTAGCCATCGACATTTGTTTAGAGATGATCCGTCACCAGTTTGTACTCATTACCCTCAGTCTCTGACGGATCGCGACATCCCGACGGAATGCCCTTTTCTTAAACATTTACGTTCTCATTTAAGTTTGCACGCCTTAGCGAGCGACGCACGGACTGTCGACCGCGTTTTGCTTTCGATCCGTCGTAGCAATACGGCGAAAGACATTTAATATTCAGTTCAGGACCTCCATTGTGTCTATGGCGTATTTTATGGACCTTTCTCAGTCCTTGTTTTTAAGCTCTTTCCTTCCGTCGATTGTTCTATGGTTCTGACTTGGGCGCGTAAGACCCAAATTTTTGCGCCTTACAACAAAAACCGCAAACTGCCTGGAATGATGGAAGCCACTTGTCCAGAGTCCCAGTGTTCCTGGGACAGGCGCTACCTACTCCTTTGTGTGCACGGAGTCAACAGACTGTGTATCTGTTGTGCTCCCTGCGTTGTCAGAAGTCACGTTTTAGTAAGATTAGGTGTAAGCCTCGGTTTACACAAGTACTGTCTGTGCAGATAAATTAGATGTCCTGACCTCTTCGGTATTTTAATAAATTTTGCCTCATTCATATTACCCAATCAGCAGCGTAACCAGATTTTACAAATTATTTCTGGCGCATCCACGATGTAATGCGTAAGTAGCATTGAGACTGATATAGCGCTTTCAGGTGAGCCATTTTGGAGGAATTCCTAGCTACCGATTTTATTTACTACAGTGCTCTGGTATGTCACAAGACGTGCTTTCAACAAGCTTCAACCTTTTGAATTGGGATTTCATCATAGCTTCGTGCTGTAGGGCCAGTCTCTAGATGATACTCTAGGCTGCTAACAAATAAAAGCCAGAGAGGTTGCCATCATCTTCTGAAGGTTTGCTTCTGTATGTGATGGCCAAGACTTTGAATGCACAGTTTCACATGGGGACAAAAGCTGGCAGTTTGTGCATTTTTTGGACAATCCTGACTATCAGTTCGTTCCAGAAGCCTATGGAAAGGGGCGATAAAGGCAGTGCGTTGCTGCTACATGTCTGGAACAGTCGGTAGAGCACTAAACACAAAGGTCCCGAGCTGTAGTCTGTCCAGTACAGTTTTATTCTGGCAGTAACTTCAAATTCTAGAGTTCCTCACATTTCTTGTCTCAGCCTGGAATATATTCTTTATATATCCTCAGGGTATATGCATCTTTGCCGTTGCCGTGACCATCTCAAAGCTGTTCTTGTTACCAGCAGAAAGAGGAATTCAGTCCAGGCATTCATCGTTTTACAACAAATCATACCAATCAGCTGTTTGCAGGTTCCCTTTGTACAGAGGAATTGCCATTATCAATGGGAAAGTTCCCCTGAGCGACGTAGTATTGAATGAGGGAAATCTGACAGAATTTTGAGTTGTGACAACGATGGTTCCCGTCAGCAGTGCCAAACGCAGGTTTGTGTCGTTCTCCAGTTCCAAGCTGCTTAAGTGAAGGCGTCGGTCTTCAGCATTGAAAACAAAATGGATGTTTTCTACTGTCTACTTCACGAATGTTTGAAGAACATGTCGGCCAAGGAAAGAGATGGTAGATACCAGTTAAGATCAGTTCACCAGTTTCGGTGGTTAATTAATAGTGTCGTGAGTTGGTTAGCAGGTAAGCATTTCTATTGTAGTCGGACTTGTTGATTACTCGGTAGGCATGGTGTATGTCGCACCAGCAGTATCGAATCTCTCTATTTTCTCCTCCAGAACGTAGTTGATCTCCATCTGTAACATTACCCTGTAGGACATAATATCATTGCTTTTGAACAGCATGTTCTGTAGAATTTCTGCTAATGCTCTCGAATTTTCATTTGACATAAATAACTGCTCTCATTTTCCTAGAGATGTGACCCTGTAAAAATAACTTCCGATGTCCTGCTGATTCATTCCTTCTCTGTCCATTAAGGTCTTCGCGTACATCAAGGAGACATACAGCTATTGTCTGGCAGACAGGTGTTGCTCTCCTAGCACTACACGGGGGTTACATTAGGACACTTTCAGGTAAAACCTACCGATGTGAAGCTACATAGACCCCTGAAACAGCTGTCAACTGTGTAACTCCAAAGCTTCATTTTACCTTAGGTAAGCAGTCCGTTCACATGCTGCTCAACAGAGTAGAATAAGCAGTGAGACAATGCTGTAATTGACTTAAGGAGTAATATTCAATGAGCTTTTGAGCTCAGTGGGAAGGAGATTAAAAAGTTCCAGAACAGCAAACTTAACATCTCCACAGAAGTGACAGGTTACGTAAGTTGTCAGTCATTGATTTGGTGTTACACATGTGAAATGCTGAGCTGTGTTCAGACAATGGAGTTCTTGATAGCAACACATCAGAGAACTAAATGTATTGAGAAGCAAACAAGTTTAGCCAGCTGGGAATACTTCAAACAGATTCTTGGAATTACTTTACACACGAGTATACTCACTTTACTAAGCAGTGAAGATAGTCAGGGGAAGAGAATAGGCGGCCCAGAAGGTAATTAGGATTCTTTTCATACAGTGCACAGGAACAAACTAAGCTGCTTTTGTGACCATTTCATCTCCATTATGAGAGCTTTCTTGATGCAAAAGAAGCTGATCACTTTCTTTTTTTCTCGGTTTGATGAACGCCATGTTCCCACTGTAGTTGGCAGTTGGTGCAAACGCCCAGAAACGTGGTGCTACCAATTCACCTGCTGGCTGTTGACTGTCATTGTGGTAATCTGGCTTTTTGTGACTTCATCTAAATTGCACAATACTTACCTTGTTTAGGTTGGCTAAAAAGGAGTTTCCAGCAAATCATACCAAATGGTACCTGGAGTGAGGACACCGTCTCAAGTCAGAGCAACACTTCAAAAAGTTCATTAATACTAAACATTACTTTCCAATAATTTACATCAAAAGAGATGAATTAAGTATATGAAACTGAAAGAATTCGCAAGAATCATACATTTAACTAACATAAATCCTTCAAATTTTGCAAATTCTTGGAACACTGAGACAAAACTTTTTTTCTTAAATCACTAGATAATCATGCAAGCAAAGTCAGTGAATTAGACATGCAGGTCAGAAAAAAATGGGGAATGAATTTACACACCTTGGACCAAAGGGAATATTGGAATGTTTGAGGCAGCAGATGCAATAACAAAGATTTGAAACACAGGAAAAAAACTTGGTTTGACAGAATGCAATGCAGTTTCCTCTGGCCAATCCTTAGCCACCACAAGTTGCCACAATCCACTGCAGGGCCCAGTATTGCTAACAGCCGTTAACCTCCAGTCAGTGGCAACTGATACAACATTTCAGATGCCAACGTTTACTGGACCTCAAATGCCCATCCAAGCACATGTCACACATTTTACATAATCCCAGATCAACCATAATTAGTTTTTGGAAACCAACATCCGTAAAATTGATAGCCGTAGCAAGGACAGTCACAAAATAGCAATGATAGCATTAGGATAACCTAATTAACTTTCAAATTCACACCCCTTATCAATGACATGGCTATCTCCATCAGTTAATCACATTCTGCTACGATCT
This sequence comes from Schistocerca nitens, assembly GCF_023898315.1. Classification (NCBI taxonomy): domain Eukaryota; kingdom Metazoa; phylum Arthropoda; class Insecta; order Orthoptera; family Acrididae; genus Schistocerca; species Schistocerca nitens. The sequence goes on along the minus strand of NC_064625.1, from coordinate 177,167,343 downwards.
TCATGTAAAGTCACATCTCTATACCCCCCCTGCGGGTCCGGGGATTAGAATAGGCCCGAGGTATTCCTGCCTGTCGTAAGAGGCGACTAAAAGGAGACCATCCCCCTCACGGGGGTAGTTAGCGCCTGCGTCCGGAGACGGACGGTTTCCCGACCTGTAATCGTGGTCTTTTTGGTTTTTCACTTCTCGTTTCTTCATTCCTATTGTTGGTTCCTTTCTTTGCTCTTCTCCACTTCACTGTCTTCCTTACTCTTTCCCTTGACTTCTCCTTGCCTTCTCATTGCCTTTTTCTCCTTGCCTTCTCATTGCCTTTTTCTCCTTGCCTTCTCATTGCCTTTTTCTCCTTGCCTTCTCATTGCCTTTTTCTCCTTGCCTTCTCCTTGCCTCCTTCTCCTTGCTTTCTCATTGCCTTCTTCTCCTTGCCTTCTCTGGTCTCCGCCTCGGCGTTTGAGACAGTCTGTCCTCTTTCTCCCTCTCTCTTCTTTTTCCTCTTCTTCCTTCCTCCCTGTGCGTGTCTGAAGGCCGACCCACGCGTTCGCACGCGTAGCCGGTGACGGGGTAACGCGTAAGTCCCCGCCCTGGGTAGACATGTAAGGCACGCGCGTACCCCCTGGTAAAGGCCAGGCCCGGGGAGGGGTGATTGCCTGAGCTGATACCTTCTGACCATGCCGATTGGTCCCTCCGTCTGTTTCTCGGGAGGTGTGACCTGAGGTGTAAACATTCACCTAAGGCGGGAGTGCCCTCTGAGAGGGTCCCCACAAGGAAGGAGCGCGCCATCGGAGACGCTGGCAATCATGGGGGATTCCTCCGCAATGGATTCTACTCCATCGCTTTCGACTTCGACCCACAAACGGAAACGTGACCAGCCAACAGTGACAAAAATACTACCGCCTGCCCCACAGTTCCTCGTCGTTTCTCGATCTGAGGAAGGAAAGGATTTTTCCTCTGTCAACCCTTTCGTTATCCAGAAGGGCGTCGATGCCATAGCTGGATCTGTCAAATCTTGTACCAGATTGCGTAACGGTACCCTATTACTCGAAACTGAGAGCGCCTTTCAGGCACAAAAACTGCTTCGGGCCACACTCCTTTACACATTCCCTGTCCGGGTGGAGGCTCACCGAACTTTGAATTCGTCTCGTGGTGTGGTCTATACCAGATCCCTCGACGGCTTGACTGACGAGGAGATTCAATCTTTCCTCGCTGAGCAGGGCGTGACGGCTGTCCATAGGGTCATGAAAAAGGTCAACAATGACCTTGTACCGACCCGGACACTTTTCTTAACCTTCGATAGTGTTACGCTGCCATCGCGCATCAAGGCGGGCTACGAGGTCATTTCAGTTCGCCCCTATGTCCCGACACCTACGCGCTGCTACCAGTGTCAGCGTTTCAATCACACTCGACAGTCTTGTTCCAATGCGGCTAAATGTGTCACTTGTGGCAGGGATGCCCATGAGGGTGACTGTCCACCTCCGTCTCCTCGTTGTGTGAACTGTCAGGGTGACCATGCCGCATCCTCCCGCGACTGTCCTGTCTATAAGGAAGAACGCTGTATCCAGGAAATTCGGGTCAAAGAGAAAGTGTCCACCTCGGCTGCTCGCAAGCTATTGGCTAGTAGGAAGCCCACGCTGCTCCCAGCGGGGAAATACAGCACTGTCCTCGTCTCTCCTCGGACTACCCGGGAGGTAGCAACCCAGACATGCGATCTGACCTTCAGCACCACGGTCGTCCGTTCGGCCAGTGCTAAGATCGCGCGGTCGACGTCTCCTCTTCGTCCCATCACCCCACAGACACCAGCCACTTCCTCAGCTTCTGCTCAGTCGAAGACCCCGAAGTCAGATGCACGGGCCTTCAAGAAGGAACCATCCCGTGCAGACTTCCTCCGTTCCTCGACCTCCCAGCCTTCGACCGGTACTTCCACCAAACGTCCTTCTAAAAAGGCGCATAGGAAGCACAGTTCTCCTTCTCCGCCGCGGCGCCTTTCTTCTCCTGCGCCACCCAGCGGTTGCCGCCCCAGGCCGTCATCCGTTTCGCCTGGCCGCACCGCTGGTAGCCGAACATCTGGCCGTTCACCGGCGGAGGAAGCTCCCCCTCCCGGCCATCCTCCTGCGATGGCCGATGACCCTATAGACCCCATGGACGATGACTGTCTGCCTCCTGCTAGCGGCGGCAGTGCTCGCTCGAAGCCAGGCCCCAAGCGGCCTTCGAGGTGACCCCTTCTCTCATCTTCCTTTTCTTACGATGGCACTTATTAACTGGAATATTCGCAGCATTCGCTCCAACCGAGAGGACTTGAAGTTGCTGCTCCGCTTGCATCGTCCGCTCGTCGTAGCCCTCCAGGAAACGAAGCTACGCCCATGCGATCAAATTGCCTTGGCACACTACACCTCTGTGCGTTTTGACCTACCCCCTGTGGTAGGTATCCCAGCTCATGGAGGGGTTATGTTGCTGGTCCGGGATGATATTTACTACGATCCCATCACATTGCACACCGGCCTGCAGGCAGTAGCCATCCGCATTACTCTCCCCACTTTTACGTTTTCCTTTTGTACCGTTTACGCTCCATCGTCATCTGCCGTTACCAGGGCAGACATGACGCAACTTATTACTCAGCTACCTGCACCATTTTTGTTAACTGGAGACTTCAATGCCCACCATCCTCTTTGGGGCTCTCCAGCATCCTGCCCGAGGGGCTCCTTGTTAGCAGACCTTTTCAACCAGCTCAATCTTGTCTGCCTCAATACTGGCGCCCCTACTTTTCTTTCGGACACATCTCATACCTATTCCCATTTAGACCTCTCTATATGTACTCCCCAAC